>NC_134530.1:39059720-40259720 GCF_050624435.1 Tenrec ecaudatus
GTGAGGTTGATTTTGGACTTTGGGCTTCGAAGGCTGTAAGACAATAAATTAGTGTTGTTTAAACCACTGTGCTTGTGGTCGTTTGTCACAGCAGCGATCAGAAAAGAACCCACGATCTCTCCTCCCATGTTCGAAGGCAAAACCTGAAGTGCCTTGTGGTGGGTGAAGGCGAGAGAGAGGAAGAGGGGCCAGGAATGACTTCAGCCTGGACGACACAAGGAGTCTGTGGATGGATTTTTTTCCCCAGAGGTCACCAACCAGTTGGCAAAAGCAGAGGCAACTGGAAACTCAGGCACGGGCCCTCCCGCCCGTAGGAGCAGTCCCTTGAGTGGACAGTTGGCCTAGAAGGACAAGACATCCTCCTGTCACTGATCCACTAGAGAGCCACTGGGTGTCTGAAGGCCATGCCCACAGGAGGCATGTATTGAGCATCTGGTCATCTGTGTGCTAGACACCATACACAGATTTCACCTGCATCAACTCATTTAATACTCATAGCACCCCACTGCGGGGACCTGTTACACACACACACACCATTATGGATTGAATTAAAACACACGGCCATTGAGTCGATTACTACTCAAATTGACCCCATAAGACAGGGTAGAACTGCCCCTGTGGGTTTCCAAGCCTGGAAATCTCTGCAGAAGTAGAAAGCCTTACAAATGGTAGTCTCAAACTCCTGACCTTGTCGTTCGTTAGCAGCACAACTATGTCTCCCAAATACGTGCATTGTAAACGTTAACCCTTATACCTGTAATGAGGGAGCCCTGCCTGGGAGGATGGTGGGTTAGACATTGCACTGTTGACCACAAGGGTGGCAGTTCAAACCCACTACCTACTCCATGGGAGATGAGACCCTCTCTTCCCATTAGGAGCCCCCACAGAGGGTGGCTAGGTATCAGAATCTATGGCAGCAGATTTATTTTTTGGTTTTATACCTGTGGATAAAATCCCATATGGCAGGGGGCTTTCTTTTTATGCTAGTGAGGCAGTATTCCTGTCTTATGGTATATGTCTTATACCAACCTCTTTTGAGATACAAAAAGAGCAAAAACACCCCCCCCCCCCAGAAGAATGCACTACAGAGGACAGCACTGAAGCAACCACTCAGGAGAGGGGTGCATCTGATCAAAGCACGCAGGAGCAAACGAAGAGGGAAGGAGAGAGAGAGGAACACGTTGGCCCACCCAGCTCCGAAGACAATATTCCTGCTCAGAGCAGCCAATGCACAGAGAGGACCATAGGGCCAGCCCCAACACGAGACACGACGTCCCTCACTGACCCATAGCGCTACAGGGGACAACACTGGAGACACAGTGTGGGTACTGTGCCCGATCTGACCCCACCACACCTCGGGTGTTGGGGTATGGGCGTGCAACAGAGTAGCAAGGGGGGCAAAGTACTGAAGTCCCCAAGGAATCCCAAAAATAGATCTCAGGGGCAGGGCATTGCACCTCATCAGACTCAACTGGAAAGCACCCCTAAAGGTCAACAAACAGACCTGGAACTATTTATAGACTTTACTTTTGTGTTGTTTTGTTTTTGGGGGTGGTTTTTTGTTTTGTTTTTGTGCTTATTAGTGTTTTAGCATGTCTATCTAGATAAGATAGGCGGTATAAAACAATCTGGAGGGGAAAAAACAGGACAGATAGTTCTAGGGGGACACAAGAGAGGAGGAGGTGGGGGAAGGGAATGGGGAAGCCAACAAACTCAGGGACAAGGGAACAACAAGTGATCTAAAATCGATGTTGATGGGGTATCTCCTGGTATGTCTACTCTCATTGGTCCTGAGGGGTTTATCTGTTCTGGATTCCCTGTGTTTCCAGCTCTTATCTGTGTCTGTGTGCATGCTCTGGTCTAGCCAGATTTGTAAGGCAGAATTGGGGTGGTGATAGTCAGCGGGGAGGAAACATTAAAGAACTAGAGGAAAGTTATGTGTTTCTTTTTTAAAAAATCATTTTACTGGGGGCTCATAAGACCCTTATCCCAATCCATACTTACATCCATTGTGTCAAGCATATTTGTACATCTGTTAACATCATCATTCTCAAAACATTTGCTTTCTACTTGAGCCCTTGGTATCAGCTCCTCATTTTGTCCCCTCCCACCCCCATCCTCCCTCCTTCACAAACCCATGATAATTTATTAATTATTATTATTTTGTCATGTCATACACTGTCTGATGCCTCCCTTCACCCACTTGTCTGTTGTCTGTCCCCCAGGGAGGGGGTTATGTATAGATCCTTGTAATCGGTTCTCCCTTTCTACCCCACCTTCCCCTTATCCTTCTGGTATCTCTACTCTCATTATTGGTCCTGAGGGGGTTACCTGTCCTAGATTCCGTGTTTCCAGCTCATATCTGTACCAGTGTACATCCTCTGGTCTAGCCGGATTTGTAAGGTAGAATTGGGGTCATTATGGTGGAGAGAAGAAACATTAAAGAACTAGAAGAAAGCTGTATGTTTCATCATTGCTATACTGCACCCTGACTGGCTCGTCTCCTCCCGAGACCCTTCTGTAAAGGGATGTCCAGTTGCCTACAGATGGGCTTTGGGCTTTCACTCCACACTCCCCTCATTCATTCACAATGATGTGATTTTTTTTGTTCTTTGATGCCTGATACCTGATCACACGGGCTGGTGTGCTTCTTCCATGTGGACTTTGTTGCTTCTCAGCTAGATGGCCGCTTGTTTAACTTCAAGCCTGTAAGACCCCAGACGCTATATCTTTTGATAGCCAGGCACCTTCAGCTTTCTTCACCACATTTGCTTATGCACCCTCTTTGTCTTCAGCGATTGTGTTGGGAAGGTGAGCATCATGGAATGCCAGTTTAATAGAACAAAGTGTTCTTACATTGAGGGAGTACTTGAGTGGAGGCCCAATGTCCATCTGCTTTCTTAATATTAAACCTATAAATATATGCACATAGATCTATTTCCCCATCCTCATATATAAATATATTTACATCTGTACATTCCTGTATTTAGACCGTTATAAATGCCTTTTGCCTCCTAGTTCCTTCCTCAATTTCCTTTCACTTTCCTCTTGTCCCACTATCATGTTCACCCTTCATTTGGGTTTCAGCAATTCCTCTTGGTTACATTGTCCTTGATCAAGTCCTATCAGGCCTCCTACACCCTCCTCGTATCAATTTGGATCACTTGTTGTTCCATTGTCCCTGGGTTTGTTAATACCCACTTCCTTTCCCCCACCTCCCCCTCTCCCATGTCCCTAGGGAAACATAGGTCCCGTTGTTTTCCCCTCCAGATTGCTTATCCTGCCTATCTTATCTAGATAGACCTGCAGAGATAATAATATGCACACACAAAAAAACAAGGCAGAGCAAAACAAACCAATAAAAGAAAACAAACAACAACAAAAGAAAAGCCTGTAAATAGTTCAAGGTCTGTGTGTTGACCTTTAGGAGTGTTTCCTGGTCGAATCTAATGGGGTGTCACG
Organism: Tenrec ecaudatus; assembly: GCF_050624435.1. Taxonomy (NCBI): domain Eukaryota; kingdom Metazoa; phylum Chordata; class Mammalia; order Afrosoricida; family Tenrecidae; genus Tenrec; species Tenrec ecaudatus. The sequence continues at coordinate 39,063,183 of NC_134530.1, forward strand.
CCCTGACCCCAAAGTTTATTGTTGGTATTCCCTGGTGACTTCATTGCTTTGTGAAAGTTGTGTTTTTCATCGGTGCTATACTGCACCCTGATTGACTTGTCTCTTCCTTGTGGCTCTTCTGACAGGAGATGATTTCTGAATTCTTATCTGATATCTTGAAAGCTAATGGGAACTTGACATTCTGTACTGTGATATATATTTTACTATACAAATAAGGTTTTTCCTGAATGAGGCCACTAAGCAAACATGAGTTTAGCACATGTTATGGGCTTGCTGTGTGACCTTCGGGCAGTCGCACAGGCTCTCTGATTTTAGATGTAAGCTTCTGGGAAGGGGATGTCCATCTGTGAAACAGGGAGAGGAACATGTGCCCACTCTGTGTCACCATGTTGCTAGGAACGTGTGAAAGTGACAAGAAACTTAACCCAGACTATTTAAGCCAAAAGATTGTTTGTGGGGCCACACAGCTGCAAAGCCTGGGAGCAGACAGGCTTCCCCTGCAGCTGGATTCAGGGCTCTGAATCCTTTGCTCTGCCTCCCACTGTGGCAGCTCCACTCCCAGGCTCCACGAAGTGACCCGGGGCAGCTGCAGGTTCTCCCGTCCTTGGATTCAAGATGACTGCAGGACCTTGACCCGCTGCCTGCTCCTGACCATGATAGCCAAAAACATCTCCTGAGCTTGCTAGGTGTCCCCTTCTTTCTTGAAGCCCTGCTGAGAACCACTGGTCTAGCCTGTTGTTTGTCCCTCATGCCAGATCTTCGTTGGAAAACACAGCTCCAGAGGCCAACCACCAGTGTTTCATTCATTTTCCCTTCCCTAATACACAATGTGATCTCTTAAAAGCAGATAGAACCCGTGTTTCAATATCCACACTTGGCGTCTTTTTCAAAATCTTGCAGAATGACATAAGCAATATTTGAACACAATCCTCCCCTCCTCTCCCTCCCTCCCCAGCCGCACTGGGCTGTGAGAAAATCTCCTTGTATGTCTCTGGTTGATGAGCTTTCTCCTGAAACCAGAATCTGGCCTGGGCCTTGCTTACAGGACTGCCACAAACACATCATCCAGGTCCTCCTGCTGTCGGCCTCGGGAGCTGGAGGGCAGCCTGGTCACCCAGGTGCATTGCTTCCCTAGTCCCCTAGTGGGATTGGGGTGAGTGGGATCCCCTCTCTACCCCAACCCAGCCCATCCTGTGACGGGAAGGAAGTCAGAGCTCCAAAGAAGTGGAGCAAAGGACAGGACTCTACAGGAAACCTTGGGGTCCTTTCAGAACAAGGATGGTTTATGCGGGGTGGGGAAGGCGACAAGCAGAGGTGACATGGTCTGAATCACTTCTCCTGGACTGACAGCGCTTTCTTGGTTCACATTACTCAGCTGTGGGCACTCCACGGCCCTTAGTGCTTGGAGGTGAAGATGCGTTGCCCAACAGCCGGCCCTGGCAGCTCCTCGAATCACCCCTTTGTCATTCCACCATGGGGTCTGATGGTTCGGGCAAAGCCGAGGATTGGTGTGGCGTCAGAGGGCAGGTTGGGAAAGTCCACCAATAAAATAATTTTCTATGACCTTGACCAACCTTAGATGGCACTTAGAAAAGTGTCTTCTCCAGCTTCCATATGGAGTTACCCTGCCCACCACTCCTCACACGTAGTCACAAGTATATTCTGTATCAAATTGGGAGCTTGCCTACTGCTGGCTGTCTTATGAGCCACTCATCCCCATGATGCAAATATTCCTTGCTCTCAGGAATACCAGTGCTGCCTACACAAATGAATCCCTACCTACAGGCAAAGTCAACGTTACCAAAGAAAAACCATTCATTTTCATATAATCATGACAATACCAATATTTTAAAGGTACAGCTGGGTGGGACACAGGCATAAATTATTAGGATCTGTTAACACTAGGACTCTCAAAGGAAATGTGTGTGATAAATTCATGTTGGCAGACATGAATATAATAAAAAATATAATAAAGTCTCTCTTCTCCGACAGGATTGGAACTGAGCAATCGAACCATCGGTTGTAGGGTCATGATTAAAATCAGACCTGTAGCCTTTAAATTTTAATTTGGAACAAGAAATATAAATTGGTTCACCATTTCTCATAAGCCCACCTCCATCATAGATGAGCTACCATTCTATTACTTTAAAGGCGAGCAAGCCCTGGTGGTACAGGTCGTGTTGGGCTGCATTGAGAAGATCTGGGCTGGAGGCTGGGCCAGGGTGAGAGCAAGGAAAACAGACAGGAAGCTGAAGTGACAGTCCCACCAGAGACGGGCCAAACAGCCGTAGCAGGAAGGAGGGTGGAACCTTCTACATCTTGTGAAGTAGAGCTGACGGGATTTGCTGATGGGTTTGGGGGAGGAGTTCATGGGAGTGAAGAAGGACACCAAGCTTTTGGCATGTTGTTGTTGTTGTTTGTTGTTGTTTAAGGTGACATTGAGTGAGCTCTGACCCAAAGCGGCCCTTTGTCCCACAGAATGAAACACTGCTGTATTTCCCAAGTAATCCCATGCCTGAGTCCATTGTTGCTGCCCTGGGTCCATTCAGCTTGTCGATGGCCTTCCTCTTTTTGGCTCCTCTCCACTTTACCAAACATGAAGTCCTTCTCCAGGGACTGCTAAAAGGACAAACCGATCTGTCTGGGAGAAGTCCAGCCAGAGTGCTTCTTACAGGCAAGGGCGGCAAGACTTCATCTTACCTACTTTGGACACCTTGTCAGGAGAGGCCAGTCCCTGGAGGACATCATGCTTTGGGCCCGAGCAGCTAATCAAACAAGGTCTCCATTTACTGAGGTGAAGAAGGGCAGGGTTTGGTGGGTCATAGGCATTCGAGAATGGGGAAATCCCAACAAACACAATAGCAGGAGGATCTTCAGAACAGTTACTTGTTAATAGCGGCTTTACTGAAATGTTCGCTATTCTGAGTACTATAGGGTTTTTTTCCCCCCTGAATTTGCATATCTTTCAGATATTGCATCGGATGCAATTTCTCTTCTTCACAAAAGGACAAGCGACCTCCCATATAACGAAGGACAAGGAGAGGCAATTATGTACGGACCGAAGTTGATTAGTGGTTAGGGCAAGGGAGGGAACTAGAGGGAAAGAGGTTTTTGTTTATGGAGTGTGGAATTTGGGTTCATGGCGATGGAAACATAACATAAATGATGGTCAGGGGTTACATAGCCAGTTAATCTAATGGATGTCCACGAGGTGTACACTGACAAAGTTGAATTGCGTGGTAGACGTATTTACACAGAGAGAGGCTCCTAAAACTGCTTATGTGAAGCCAAACACTCCTGAGATTTGGTTTCCTGGATTAGAGATCCAGGGTCATGGGTTCCAGGGACACCCCAATGAACTGACCTAATTTTCTACCTCCTAGATCAGTGGTTCTCAACCTTCCTCATGCCGCGACCCCTTCATACCGTTCCTCATGTGGTGGGGACCCCCAACCACAACATTATTTTCATTGCTACTTCATCACTGTCATTTTGCTACTGTGATGAATCGTCCTGTCAATATCTGATATGAAGGTTGTATTAGGCAGCCCCAGTGAAAGGGTCGTTCCACCCCATGGGTTCGTGACCCACAGGTTGAGAACCGCTGTCCTAGATGGTCACATTGTGCCTAGGGTCCTGAACGTCTGCACGCAGCCATACAAGGTACGAGCCCAAGGTCTCCATCACCTGGGACAACAAAGGGGCCAGAAGAGGGCCCAAGATAGACAGAGAAATGGGATATGTGACTCATTGTCTCCATAAAGACCTGCCCCTTAGCCAGGAAACCAGAACCGAATGGTACCCAGCTGTTACTGAGTGTGTTGATTAAAGAAGAATACTGACCAGAAAAGGGGACAAGTGCAGAACAGAATTTCAAATGCTCATAGAATCCGGACTTTCTGAATCTTAAACCCTGAAGTCTTCCTTAAACCCAACAATAGTTTCACTCAATTGCTAAAGAACTTTTGCCTTGAGCATTGTGCTCTGTTAAGATGTGTGGGATTGAGCTGACCGCAGCAACTGGAAAGATGAGATGAGAAATTGGGGGGACAGTGATTCCAGGTGAATGGGGCGGAGGGTAAGAATAGGTGCACCAGGAGAAGGGGCAATCAATTGTATATTTCGAAACCATGGAATGGGTGTGTGATGTTGTGTATATTGTCAACAACTAAGAGCCAAAAAAATTAATTTTTAATGTAGAAAAATAGTCATTTATTTTGCTTATGGGGTTGTAAGCCTAAAATGAATGTCTCCTCTCTCACGTGCCCTCGCCCCAGCCCTGCCCTCAGAGATGCTGCTGGGCAGAGGCAGAGGCTGGGCAGCCAGGTCTCCCAGCAGTACAACCTCCTCAGCCAGCAGCCCCACCACTGCAGAGAGGCCTTGGTGACCAAAACCTGAATCTCCTGGGTGAAAGAGAGGAAGTTCCCAGAATCCTCATGAGAAGGCCACACCCACAAGGAGACATCCTCAATCTATGACCTGATTGACAGGCTAGACTCCACCCCTGTAGTTATTTCTCAAGTTGACATGAAATTATGTAACTACCACAAACCTTCTGTAGTGCCTGCTAATCCTAGATCCAAAGGGCATTCAACCAAATCCAACAGCCTCTTCACTGTTGAGTGCCTACTGTATGTCGGCTCTGTCTAAGGCACTAGGGAAGCAGTTCTCAACCTGTGGGTCGCGACCCCTTTTGGGGCTGAAGGATCCTTTCACAGGGGCTGCCCAATTCATAACAGTAGAAAAATGAAAAAAAAAGAGGACCTGATGCAAGGGGCTTAAGTGGAGAGCAAATGCCTTGAGAATGATTGGGGCAGGGAATGTATGGATGTGCTTTATACAATTGATGTATGTATATGTATGGATTGTGGTAAGAGTTGTATGAGTCCCTGATAAAGTGTGAAAGAAGAAAAGAGAAAAGAATGATTGGGGCAGGGACTGTACAGATGTGCTTTATACAATTGATGTATGTATATATATGAACTGTGAAAAGAATTGTATGAGCCCCAATAAATTGTTAAAATTAAAAAAAACAGTAGAAAAATGACAGTTATGAAGTAGCAACGAAAATAATTTTATGGAAAGGGGGTCACCACAACATGAGGAACTATATTAAAGAATCACAGCATTAGGGAGGTTGAGAACCACTGCACTAGGGGAACCCATGTGAGCAAGACATCTGAGCCCCCGGCCCGTGAGGTTTAGGTTAACCCCTAAACTTGAGCAGCTTCTTGCAGCTCAGAAAAACTCCCCTTGCTGATCCCACAAGCCTAGATCCTCCAGCAACTAGCAACTCAAGTCTTCTCTTAGGACAATGTAGAGATGTCCAACACGCCAGGAACTCTGCGATCCCAGATCCCTTCCCAATAAGCTCTCTGCCAACACAGCGGTTTCCACAGCCAGTCAGGATGTCCTGGTGCCAGGCACTGTGGGAAACGTTTCCTGTGCCTTATCGTATTTACTCCTCGCACCAGCCCGAAGAGGGTGGTCCTCTTATGAATCCCATTTTACAGACGAGGAAGTCGAGACTTGGTGATGCCCTGGTGCTTCCCTGAGCTCACAGGGCTGGACGGTAGCATGACACACTTACCATGGCGGGCCTTGCGCTGGCTTTGACCATCATCAACCCCACCATTGTCATTAGCACCATCTCTCCCCTGGAGGTTGAAGGCATCGCCCCCCTTTCCTCACTTCTCCCTCATCTCTCTGGAGGCCAGGGCTGCCCAGCCTCCTCCCTCTGCAAATCCAAAAGAGCGGGTCTGCCACTCCAGAAGGGTCTCTGGGAAGAAGCCACCCGCCATCACTTCCAACCATGCATGTGGCCTCTTCCGCAGTGCAACCTGCTCCTCTTGGAGCGCTGCCAGGAGCTCTCTGCCAAATCCTCCAGGAGGCGGAGAGCTGGGGGGCGCCGTGTGGCTCTGGCTGTCACACTGGGCATGCGCTCGTTCTGTCAGCAAACAGGCAGAAGGGCCTGCTGCTGTCCACCAGGAGGATGGCTGCTTCCGAGGGGCTCAGGGGCCATGAGTCAGTTGCTGCCAGCTGCTGAGACACATCCATGACACACTGGAGGGCCATGATCTACAGGAGCTGTGCCAGGGGAGGAGCACAGGCAGAGAGCTGGGGAAGGAGCCTTTCACGTTAGGGGCACTGAGAGGACAAGGGACCTGCGGCAGAATGGGGCAGGTGTGTGCTGGAGCAGTGACCGGCAGTCCAGCTGGAGAGGAGGCCCAACGGAGGACAGTATGGGAGAGAGGGTGAGGATGGCACCTTAAAACGGAGAAGGCCGTCAACCGTCAGGACCTTAGATATCGGTCCTAGCAATCTATCAACGAGTGCCACCTGTCCTGGTCCCTGGAGCTGCAGAACAAATTACTCAAGGACTTAATGGCTTACAATGACCACCAACAATGTTGTTTCTTAGAATTATCTCTCACTATCCTGGCTGGACTCGACGGGCTGCCTCTCACTACAGGTTCTCCCATGAGGCTGCTGTCAGAGGGTGGCTGGGGCTGGATGGGCTCGAAGATTCTTCATGCATTTCAGAGACTATTGCCCAGATTCCCCACAGGTGGCCCCGGCTTCTTCACAGCACGGAGGTTGGGTTCCAAGAGCCAACATCCCAGGAGACCAGGCAGCAGCTAGACCGCCCCCTGCGACCTAGACCCTGAAGTCACAAAGTGTCATAACCACAAGCCCTCCCAGATTCAAGAATCAGGAACAGAAGACCCCACCACTTGATGGGCATCACAGTGTCGGCGTCACATCGTGAGAAGGATGGGAGGTCTTGCTGCGGCTCTTAGAGGCTGGGGGTGAAGGTGGCAGCACGCTGACGATGGAAGGGAGTGCTGAAAGACGAAAGCACAAAGGCCATGGGATCGGAGCAGCTCATGCCAAGTCTTCTCAACCACACACAGGAAGTACATGGCAGACAGACGTTGGCCAAGCAATTGGTTGTTTGTGTTGTTATGTTTTCTTGCAGAGCCTCAGAATCCTTGTCAACCCAGCATTCCAGGCAGCCATAACTGAGTCATCAGAGTGGACATGCCCGAGAAACTCGGCTTGATAGCTCTGCTCTGAACGTGCTCCACGAAGGACCGACAGGAATTAAGGACCGCGCACTCCACCAGGGACACAGTGCACTCCTGCCGTGCTAACCACAGTGCCCCTGGGCTCCCAGAAGAGGAAGCCTCGGAGGCCAGGCTGGTGGAGGCAGGATTCTGTAGTTCCAGACGGGGCTGGAATCAGAAATACAATCAGGGCAGGAAAAGTGAACACTGTCCTAATGCGCTGCCTCTTTCGTGGCCCAGGAATGACATCGCACTGCTCCAACTCGCCAGGCCTGGCTCCCTGAGTGACAGACAAGGCCCAGCTGGCAGCCTCCACCCGCCTCCGGCAGAACCGTGGGCTGTGCCATGAGCTGAGGAAAGCTGGACGGTAAGTGAGAGCCAACCACCCTCCCGCCCGAGACGTCAGAGGGAAGAAGGGAGGAGACAGCCCATGTCGGGCCGCTGGGGGCGGACTTCTCTCCCCACTCATCATCCCAAGGTCTTGGAGGACATGACACCGACTTAACAGCAATGGGGTCAGCTTGGTGTCTTGATCAAACTGGAGTATGCTTCCCAGTAAGGAAACGCAAAAACTCAGAAGCCGCGCTGTCATTGTTTGTTTGTTTGTTTGCTTGTTTGTTTTGACATAGTTACAATGTCTCACGGACCTAGTTAAGCAAATGGAGATTTTCCGTTTTTGTTGTTAGGAACTCAACCCAAGGATGGAGATGAAACAGGCTACAGGAATAGCCTAAACCAGGAACTGGAACCATAAGGGTCTCACAGGCTACAGGAATAGCCTAAATCAGGAACTGGAACCGTAAGGGTCTCTTCCTGAAGATCACTGGGCCGGCAAGGCTAACAGCTCCCGGGTTTACATCCTCTCTAGCAGGAATCTCTTAGTCCCATCCCCAAATTCCCAAGGGAAGAAACAGATTGGCTTAGCTCAAGTCAGGTGTTCACTGCTGACCCAATCACCAGTGACTGGACCAGAACACTGACCAATCAGCCGTGAGCAAACATGGCGGCTCCCACTAGCACTCTATGGAAGGGACAGAATGAGGGGTGCGAGGTAGAAAGCACGGTGGGTGCCCATGACTTCCGCTTCCCTCAGTAGACCATGTGCCCCTGTCACGCCTTCTCTCCGGCCTCTTGCAGGGTCCCTTCCTGACACCTGCAGCAGGGTCGTGGGCTCGGCCACGTGCCAGCATGAAGTCCACTATGAACAGTGCTGGTGGCCTTGGTGAGAGCCAGCTGCAGAGAGTCAGGTGCCCATGTGGCTGAGGGCGGGTGACTCTGGGGCTCATAGCATCCACCTCCTCCCAGAAGCTCCCCGAAACCATTCCAATTGAGCAACTGGCTTTTGCCCTTGGAGTCCCCAAGGGAGATGTTTTTGAGGTTCCCCTTGCAGTGGCCACAACTCTCACTGGCTGCAAGTCCTTCCTGGAGTCTCATCAGCAACCCTCTTTACAGTGCTCTCTGTCGGCTAGATAGGAAGGGAGCCCAGGGGAAGTATTCTCTGGGTTACCGGGTGCCCTTGAGTCAGCTCCAACTCATGGTGACCCCCTTGGGTGTCAGAGTAGAACTGAGGTGTTAGGTTTCTGGGGTGATTTACCTCGGTCCTTGCTTCCCGATGCTGAAAGAACTCATGCGGCAGAAGTACTTTTGTAAATCTAAGTAACTTTTATGAGGGAAAGGGAAGTGAGGTAGTTAGTTTATTGTGCCAACCTGGCCGATAAACACATGTGGGATTTTGGAAGGGCAGAGAGAAAAATGGCTTGGCGAGCCTTGCCTTTTTTGTCTCTTGCTCTTTGATCAGCGGACCAGTGTGCAGCTGTCTTGCTTGTTCAGTGCCTCAGTTTGCAAGCTACACTACCTGTGGGACACCTAACCCATGGACGGTGTCGTAATTTGAGGTTCCTTCAAGACCTGCTTTGGAATTTACATCTCTTGAGCTGGAGACTGTCGGACCCTGTCATCTTGCTGACTGTTGGTGACCTTCCTTGCTGTTTGCTGCCTGTGCCCGGATAGCCTGAATCTCTCTACAGAGGACTACCCGACCGCCCTCAAGACTTGAAGGACTGCCAGTGTCTCACAACTGTCTCACGGGAGTGAATTGCACTGAGCCGTTTGTACTATTTTATAATTTAATTACCTGTTTATTTCTTATGCTATACATCTAGCTATATATATATAATTATTAGCATTCAGTTTTGTTTCTCTAAAATACCCTAACACAGGAAGTTTCAGTATTACAGTCTCAAAAAGTACATGCTACTTCTGGAAAGTGTGCAAGGCCATGCAGGAACTGCGAGAGTGCACAACTGAAGACGGTCACTTCAGAGAGCCTGAAAAACCACGTGAAAATACCAGAACAGGAGCACGAAACCACAGGAGCGGAACCAAGGGCAGGAAATCCCCAGAGGCCAAGAGAAATGCGGCCCGAGAGGGCCCACAGGCGCTACATGCTGCGCGCACAGGAGAGACTCCATCCTCTGCTTGCAGAGCGCACCTGAGCTGAACAGGAGAAGAGAGGATGCCTGCCCACAGTCGGCTTTGATCCCCTCCTATCCCCACTGGCTGGAGAAATATGGTTGAGAGTATTGACCAATTTTATAGGCTGAGCTTAAGCATACCTATGTGATCTCGTGTGGCTGGTGCCTAACATTGTACCCAAGTTTCCCTTCACCTGGGCCTAGGTGACGTGGGTCTGAGCATGCTCAGTTCTGGATTTTCCCATAGGTGTCTAAAGGGTGCCTGATTGATAGTGGCATGGACAGCATTTTTCGTTTAGCATAGGCATTCGGTGGAGACAACCCGCTTTATTCCTGATCTAGACCTTTCAGATGTTCAGCAGGAAACCTCCAGGCCTGTCTTCTGAGTCACCTCTGGGGAGACTCGAACCCTCGGCCTTTGCTTAGCCGTTAACCATTTGCATGACCCAGCAACTCCATTCTCTGTGTTAGGGCCTCTCTAAGTGGAATTCCACTTTATCTATTGAGTTAATGCCTAATGTCCCATACATGTCCCCTCCAGGGAGCTACCATAGAAGCTGTCCTGAAGGGATTGCTATATGACAGACTGTGCAGCCTAATGGCCGGAGCAAGGAAGGGCTAACAGGAGGGGGTTTCCACAAACCCTTAAGATAATACGGTGCCCCATTGCCTGACTGACCAACTTCAGGAAACCTCCCTCCTCAGCACAGCCTATGCTGGTCTCATGGCACTGCCCCACCCATCAAAGCTGGAAAGAACTCGTGGTGGTTAAGCATGCGGGGGCTTAACTCTGGGACAAGGTCCCAGCTCCTTCACTTACTGCCTGTACAAGCGCGGATGAGTCAGCCTCTGGGGACTTCCTTTTTCTCTCACCACTAAAAGGGAAACTGCTAACAATGCTTACCTCGTCGGTTTTTGTGAGGATCACACGAAATGAGGCCTGTAGCGTACTTGGCTCAGTTCCAGGAGCACAGAAGAGTTAACGTTGGCTCTCAGTCACATGGTGCCATCTTGAGCTGTGGTCACTAGGGCCTGCCTCAGAGGTGGTGGGGGTGGCGTTTAGGAGCCATTGACTCATCGCGACCCTGTGCACAACAGAAGGAAACCCCACCCTGCCCTGTGTCAGCCCCACAGTTGTCGTTTGAGCCCAATTTGCAGCCACTGCGTCCATCCATCTTCTTGACCATCTTCCTCTTTTTCGCTGGTCCTCCCCTTTACCAAGCATGATGAATACGTGTACTGGAAACAGCAAACCCCATCTCACCAGATGCCCAGGGCCCTCCGAACAGAACTCTGGCCTTCCTCAGGGGGACTCTGGAAGACCATCTAACTCTTGCTGCGAAAGGCCAGTGGGAAGTACATAGTGTGGCCAGATTTTGGTAGGTTTATTGTGCTGACCTGGCCAATAGGAACATGTGGGATTAATAAGGTCACAGTTTGATTGGAGGGCAAAGAGATAAATGGATCTGCAATGCCTTCCCCGCCTCTCTTGCTCTCTGGTGATTGGACCAGTGTGCTGCTGCTTAAGCTAGTTCTCTGCCTCAACCTGTGTGCTACACTACCGTTGGACCAAGTCAACCCGTGGATCGTGTCACTCGAGCTTGAGGCACCTTTGAGACCTGCTGTGCCATGCTGCTTGTATGTACATCACTGGACCTTGAGCTGCTAGATCCTGTCACCTTGCATTGCTTGAGCTCGACGTCCCATCCAGACCTGCTTTGCTAAGCTCCCAAGCTTCTCACTGTTACTGACCCACCCAGCTGTTCGCTGCCTACAGACAGACTCTGCCTGCCTTGCCTGAGTGAACAACTCCACTGTCTGCTTCCTTGACCTTGGACCCAGCAGCCCCCAAGAGTTGAAGGACTTCCAGTCTATTAACTGTTCCACAAAAGTGGGTTAAAATGAGCTCTCTGTGCTGCTGTGTGGACTAATTAGCTGTTACAGTCCTTCTCGCTGTATAAACCTACCCATATATGTGTGTGTCCTGGTTTTATTTCTCTGGAGAACCCCTGCCTAACATACAGCATAAGCCCTCTTCACATGAGTCGTCTCAGATTACATCATACGGTAAGAACTGGCCAGCCCTGAACTCCGTGAGCACCACCTTGCTTACCTGGCCCCATAAGGGCAACCCTGTTTGAGGTCTGAAAACTCCCCTCCTTCCTCCAGAGAGCTAGGCACGGGACCCCTTGAGGAGGTGGCAGACTGGAGCGGCTCCTCCTGGGTCCCCCGTGGGCCCCCAAAGCTCTGCGTGCATAAATATAACTGCAAAGGGACCTAGAGAGAGGCCTACACCAAAGGGATCCCAAAGAAAGGCCACTCGATGACACAGCAAGAGTGGGTCTGGTGGGATTAGTGGGACGTTTTATTTTGGCTTATCTGCAAAGCGCAAACCTGACCATTCAAGACTTTCCACCACCTTAATTATTTGTACTCAGGGCCCCTGGACGGCACTCATTGGTTTACAATGATAACCATTCAAATTATTCATTTTTTAAAGTCTGGTGCCAATATAGGGAACAGCCGTTACTATTACTCACTCACGCACTGTCATCGTGTCCATGCTGACTCATAGTGACCCTACAGGACAGGGTGGTACTGCTCCTGTGAATTGTTGTTGTTGTTTTAATGAATCATTTTATCGAGGGCTCTTACAGCTCCTATAAAAATCCATACATCAATTGTATCAAGCATGTTTGTACATATGTTGCCATCATCATTTTCAAAATACTTTCTTTGTGTTTGAGCCCTTGGTATCAGCTCCTTTTTTTCCCTCCCTTCCCCATCCTCCCACCCTCATGGATCCCGGATCATTATAAATTAGAATTTTTATATCTTACACCGACCGCTGTCTCCCTTCATCCATGTTTCTATTGTTCATCACACTGTGTGTGTGGGAGGGTTATACATCAATCATTGTGATTGGTTCCTCCTTTCTCCCTCAACCTTCCCCCCACCCTCATGGTATTGCTACTCCTGGGGGATTGATCTGCCCTGGATTCTGTGTGTCGAGAGCTCTTATCTGTACCACTGTACATGCTCTGGCCTATCCAGATTTGTAAGGTAGAACTAGGATCATGAGAGTGGTGGGAGAGGAAAGTTGTATGCCCCGTTGGTGCTATGCTCACCCTGTCTTGTTCTTGCCTTGTGTCCCTTCTGTGAGGGAATGTCCAGTTGTCTACAGATGGGCTTTGGGTCTCCACTCCCACCCCCATCATTTGCATAGATATATTTATTTCCTTGGGTTCTTCTGGTGCCTGATACCGATCCCATTGATAGCTTCTGATCTCACAGGCTGGTGTGCTTCTTCCATCTGGGCTTTGTTGCTTTCCTGATACACGGCCTCTTGTTTAACTCCAATCCTTTAAGACTCCAGATGCTATACCTTTTAATAGCTGAGCATCATCAGTTTTTTTCACCACCTGCTCCCATGGCAGCGGTTCTCAACCTGCATGTCGTGACCCCTTTGGGAGTCGAATGACCCTTTCACAGGGGTCGCCCGATTCATAACAGTAACAAAATGACAGTGATGAAGTAGCAACAAAAATAATGTTATGGTTGGAGGGGTCACCACCACATGAGGAGCTGTATGAAGGGGTCGCGGCATCAGGAAGGTTGAGAACCCCTATCCTATGGGTTTTACGGGAGTAAAAAGCCCCATCTTTCCCCCACAGAGTGGCTGGTGGTTTTGAACTGCTGACTTACGGGATCTCAGCCCGTAACCACTGGTGTCTCCTTAGCCCCTGCTGTTATGTGGAAGCAACCGTGGCACAGTAGTTGTGTGCTGGCCTGTTAGCTGCAAGGTTGGCCGTTTGAAATCACCAGCTGCTCTGAGGAAGAAAGATGAGCGGCTTCTCCAGTAGAGAGTTAGCCTTGAACATCCACTGGGCAAGTCTACCCGTCCTACAGGCCAACACTGGGTCAGAACCAACTCCATGGCAGAGAGTTTGCCCATTTCCCTTTGGTTAACCACCACTGCAAGACTTCACCGGAAGGGGTACGGAGGCAGGAGGAGGAAGCACTGCCCCCTGGTGGTGGACGGATGGTGGGATGGAAGGTGAGCACACTGGGCTGACGGAGAGGGCGGAGGACTTGAATATTTTTTCTCTGTTTAGTAAATTATAAACGTAAGCAAACATGTTGGCAGCTTGAGAATCCTCGCACGTAAAGGTCCGTGCATCTATTATGTGCATGTTGTGTACAATGCGCACCCTTCACTGTTCGCACGACTCTCCCATCACCCCCCACAGCCTGGCATGGCCGGGTCTACCTGGAAAGTGGGCCTTACACTCAACCAGGGCCGCAGCATGTCCGGGCGGCATGGCACACAAGAGCGACACGGCTTGTGGCCGAACCCTTCCCAAAAAAGGGGAAGGTGGCGTCGCAAGTCATTATTTTAAGTTTAATTTGCAGAGAGAAGTGCTCGGTGGAATGGAACTGGCACCGTCATAAAATAAAATGTGAAACAGCAGCCGTGATGAGAGACACGCACTGTCAAAACAAGCAGGTGGGCCGCTTCCCGCCGGCCCCATTAGCCCTCGCTGCTCCTTCCCCGGGCGTCTGTCTACTGACACTGCTCTGCCAGCACCGAGGGACCAGAGACCGCGCCGGAAAAAGTCTGTCCGACTGAAGGGTAAACAAGAGGAGAGAGGCCATTGGCTGTCATTTGTATTTATTTATTTGTGGGTTTGGGTTTTGTTTTAACTGGAGAGCAGCCCCGCTTGGATTTTGGCACAGGAAAAGCAGAGTCCGGCTTTTGAGGTGCCCCTTGCGCATCCAAGGAGCCTGGCCCAAGCCTCGCAGTGGAAGGCCTCTTCCCAGCCCAATCCTGTAGGGGCCTTTTCCAGCCCCAGCTGCCGTGGAAGCCACCAGGCAGCTGGTCCCAGCAGGACCCAGGGAGCCCCAAAGCAGGGGCTGAGGGCAAGTGTCCCAGCCTCAGCTGTTCCGGGACGGCGCAGGCCAGGGCTGAAACCATGGCTGGATAGCGGAGGGCATCATGAGGAAAGCCAGCCTCACAGGCCGCTGGCCAGAGGCCCTGCGTTTAGGGGAGCACAGCCAAGGCAGGCACACGGCCCAGTGGTGGCTCCAGGCCTGGGGGAGCCAAGCCACCACCACCTGCCCTCCTCGGAGGCCACCCCAGCAGCTGCAGTGGCCAAGTGGGGCCCGGCACAGCTGCAGCCCTGAGGGCACATGGGCGCACCTGTCTGGACAAACCAGACAGGCGACCAGCCAACGCCAAGAAGCTACCAACAAAAGGCACGGGCAGGGAACGAGGACAGGTGGCCCAGGGCATCTGTCCTTTCCACAAATGTTTACTGAGAGACAGCAGCACAGACCTCTGCAGCACTTGCTAGGTGGGGTTTTCCTCAGCAAGGAACACACCGTCTTTGTGCCAACAGCGAGAGACGGGCATTCTTGCGTAGTGTGCAGCGTTTCTGTTCAGTGATGGAAAACGCGAGACCCCGGTGATGGCCGCACATTGTATGTAAACTGCCGCCAAACTGTCCGCTTAAAGTGGCAGTTGTTTTTTTTTTAATTTTAACAATTTATTAGGGGCTCATACAATTCTTATCACAGTTCATACATATACATACATCAATTGTATAAAGCACATCTGTACAGTCTTTGCCCTAATCATTTTTTTCTCCCCTTTTCTTTTTTTACATTTTATTAGGGACTCATACAACTCTTATCACCATCCATACATATACATACATCAATTGTATAAAGCACATCCATACAGTCCCTGCCCCAATCATTCTCAAGGCATTTGCTCTCCACTTAAGCCCCTTGCATCAGGTCCTCTTTTTTTTTTTTCCCTTCCTCCCCTTTCCCCCCTCCCTCATGTGCCCTTGGTAATTTATACCTCGTTATTTTGTCATATCTTGCCCTATCCGGAGTCTCCCTTCCCCGCTTCTCTGCTGTCCCTCTCCCAGGGAAGAGGTCACATGTGGATCCTTGTAATCAGTTCCCCCTTTCCAACCCACTCACCCTCCACTCTCCCAGCATCGTCCCTCACACCCTTGGTCCTGAAGGTATCATCCACCCTGGATTCCCTGTACCTCCAGCCCTCATATGTACCAGTGTACAGCCTCTGTCCTATCCAGGCCTGCAAGGTAGAATTCGGATCATGGTAGTTGGGGGGAGGAAGCATCCAGGATCTGGGGGAAAGCTGTGTTCTTCATCGGTACTACCTCGCACCCTAATTAACCCATCTCCTCTCCTAAACGCCTCTATGAGGGGATCTCCATTGGCCGACACTTGGGCCTTGGGTCTCCACTCTGCACTTCCCCCTTCATTTAATATGGTATATATATACATATACATATACACATATATACACATACATACACACACATATCATTGTTTTGTTTTTTGCATGATGCCTTATACCTGGTCCCTTGGCACCTCGTGATTGCACTGGCCGGTGTGCTTCTTCCATGTGGGCTTTTTTGCTTCTGAGCTAGATGGCCGCTTGTTCACCTTCAAGCCTTTAAGACCCCAGACACTATCTCTTTTGATAGCCGGGCACCATCAGCTTTCTTCACCACATTTGCTTATGCACCCATTTGTCTTCAGCGATCCTATCATGGAGATGTGCAGTCAATGATATGATTTTTTGTTCTTTGATGCCTGGTAACTGATCCCTTTGGGACCACTCGATCACACAGGCTGGTGTGTTCTTTCATGTGGACTTTGTTGCTTCTGAGCCAGATGGCCGCTTGTTTATCTTCAAGCCTTTAAGACCCCAGTCACCATCTCTTTTGATAGCCGGGCACCATCAGCTTTCTTCACCACATTTACTTGTTCACCCACTTTGGCTCCAGCCATTGTGTCGGGAGAGTGAGCATCATAGAGTTCCAATTTAATAAAAGAAGGCATTCATGCATTGAGGGAGTGTCTGAGTAGAGGCCCAAGGTCCTTCCGCCACCTTAATACTTGACCTATAAATATAGACACAGATCTATTTCCCCATCCTCCTATATATATTTGCATGTACATGTCTTTGTCTAGACCTCCATGAATGCCCTTTGACTCCTAGCTCTTTCCTTCATCTCCCTTGACTTTCCTCCTGCCCTACTACCATGCTTCATCGCCACCTGGGCTAGAGTATACCTCTTCTCTAAGCAACCTTACCCTTGATCATTTCCCACCAGGCCTGCCACTCCCACTTCTCTACCATTTGGGGTCCCATGTTTTTCCCTTGTCCCTGGGTTTGTTAACACCTAAAGTGGCAGTTTTATGTGACATAGAGTGTACCACAATAACAATAAAGGACCATAGGAACGCATCCCGTGAAGGTTCCAGACCTTCATCCTCATTGTTCTCCGTTTGGTGCGAGGCCTGTCTTTAGGGCTCAGGAACATGCGTACAGGGTGTCTTCTAACTGGAAATAGGATACTATCCTGCACCTGACACATCAGTGCCGATACCATTTGTCTTGTTTGTTGTTGTTGCAACCACTACATAATATCCTGGGGCGTGGAGGTGATGAGTGGTATGTCCATGTGTCCTGTTTTCCACACTGATGTGTTGCTGTGATCCACATTCTCAGATATACATATATATATTCCTACCCTCTGGTCTGAGGATTTGTGACATTGACAAGGAAAAAAAGCGGGGGACGATTTTGATTCACAGTAACCCCCTGGGGATCACGGTCAAACTGTGCTCGAAAGGGATTTCAATGGCTGTGACCTCTCCAGATTTCACTGTAAGAGCTGAGGTGTCCCATAGGGTTCTCTTGGCTGTAACCTTTACAGAAGCAGACTGCCAGGCCTTTCTTCCGCAGTGCCACAGGGTGAGTGAAAAACAACCTTTAGTTTAATAACTGAGGGCAAATCGTATGCACTACCCAGGAACTTCACCCTAATATCTTAAAAGCAAGAAATAAGCTGGGGTCAAGATGGACTGAAGTCCCAGGGTGACTCCGGTTCTAGCCGTGTTTCTCCATTGGTTTCCCTGTTGGATAAGTGACTTATCTCCCCGCCACAGGATTTATGCCCCAGCACGGAGTGGGGACCAGATGAAATAACGCTAGGGGGAATGGACTGAAAAGGTAGGCGCCACCTTTGAAAGGAAGATGAATTTTTGCAAAACAAAGAGAGAAAATGAACAAGAGAGAGTCCATACTGGCCCGTGAGATTTATTTTGGAAGACTCCCCAAGCCCAGGGAAAATGAGCAATGTTTAAAACATCACCGAGAAGTCACAGATCAGAGCTGTCCCCACTCTGGCAGGCAGCACCACCACGCCTGCTGCCCCGACAGGCACTGGCCAGAAACTCCCATCTCTCCGCGGCTCTCCAGTGGGGCGATTGTGCACCCCTACCCAGGGGATGCTTGGGGGTGTCTGGAGACATTCTGGTTGCCATGACTTGGGGACGCGCTGCTGGCAGCTAGGGGGGCGGAGGAGGCTGCTGAGGCAGCCCTCTGTGGACAGCCTCCCACTGCCCCGGGAGCATCGGTCCTCAAGGCCCACAGCGCTGAAGAAGCCTGCTGTGGAGAAGGCGCTCGGGCCACAGGTCGGTCACGGGCCCCAGGAGCTGGCCACGTGTGACAGGCCCACGTGGCGTCCGTGCACCCACGGCTCGTCCGTCCTTCAAGTCCATCTCGAAGCCTGTCTGCCCACAGACGTGGGGCCGTGCAGGCCTGGAGCAGGACGGGTGGGGATGAAAAGAAGGCAGCGTACGGGGCCCACGCCTCATTACGTTTTAAAGAAGAGTTTTTTCCGGAGGAAATTAAAACAGCCCGGCATCTGCTTGTACATCCCTTTCTCGGAAACAGTGTTGGCCACCTGTGAAGATACAGTACACGGGGTTCTGTGGGCGACCCGGACACTGAGAGACTGATACTGCCCGGTCTCCTGTGCGTGAGATAAGCCAGCCATGGGGGCTTCAATACAGTCCTGGGGAAATGCCATTCTCTCTCCATTACCTCTGTGACCTCTGTGAAGCCCCCTCGGGTAGAAACCAAAGGTCACTGGTGGTTCCCGTGACCTCTGTGAAGCCCCCTCGGGTAGAAACCAAAGGTCACTGGTGGTTCCTGGGGGTAGGAAGGAGCCCTGGTAGGGGAGTGAGTTCAGCGTTGGGCTGTTGACTGCCAGGTCAGTGGTTCAAATCCACCAGCTCCTCTGTGGGAGAAAGATGAGGCTGCCTGCCCTCCTCAGGGTTGATCTCCTTGGGAGCCAGGATAGCCTCGAGGGCAGTGGTTTGCAGAGGACAGGGGAGTCTAGAGCTGGGGCAGGGACTGGGAGGCGGGGACTCTAAAGAGAGTGACCAGGACCAGGGCAGAGAGACGTCTGAAGACCAGCATCGCTCTCTCCTTGTAAGCCTGTGGGTTGTGCTGGCGGATGTGTCATTCTTAAACAAAGGTCTTAGCATGTTTCCATTCTGGAGAAAGAAGGGGGAACGGCCAAGATGACAGACAGCCTCCTGCCATTTAGAGATCACCTTAGGCAAAAATTTTTAAATCTCAAAATTTCGTACAGCTACACTGAAAATGGTCAAAAAGTCAAAAATGTATGTTAAATAGATGGCTTTTTTTTACCACCACCACCCCCTCCAATAAATTTCAAATCCTGCTGGAAGTGAAGTATGGAGCAGAGAGCAGGGTCAGGCGCAGAAGCCAGGTCTAGCCCAGACGGGCCCCTCCCCACCCCTGTGGCCCCAGCTACCTAAGGGTCATAGCCCAGGACCAGGCGAGGGGCAGGCACCCCTGGGGCTGCACCCACTGCCCCGAGCTGTTCTCCTCTTCTGCTCGGCTCAGCGATACACAGAACAGCCACCTCCCTCAGGAGATTGGGTGGTCCCTGTCCTCCACCCTCTCCCGTGACATGAGCTACCTCAGCAGCACAGGAGGGACCCCCAGGCAAGGATGAGGTTCTGCACCTCTGCCTGGAGTGGGGTGTTGACTGGAGGGAGGCTCCGTCAGAGCCTTCTGCAAAGGACAGTACCAACGGAAACCTGGTTCTTAGAGATCGCGAGCTGAGGATTACAGGGTGGGGTAAAGGGTGGGGGGGCAGCCTCATGGCTGGCCTGCCTGCCTGGGGGGATATGGTTGGCCACAGCCACCCCATCAGCCTAGGGCTTTGGAGGAGCCCTCAGGGAATAGCCATCCTGGGGACCCCCAAAGGGCAAATGTCACCCTGTAGGCAGTGTGTCTCAGCTCCCTGACAAGCCACGGGGAAGCCGCAACTGGGAATGCTCCTGCCAGCTGGCATGTGGACTTGGTGCTGCCTCAGTCAGGCCAGCACCCTCCTCCCCAGCCTGAGGAGGACACCCCGCTCCCAGCACGCACCCCCCTCCTGCAGGCAGGCCGGCCTCACCCTGACCAGGAGGGTCTGAAGATCCTCGGAGTCCGCCCACTGCTCAAAGACGCTGTCCAGGGTCTCGATGTACCAGGAGCCGCACTTGGTGTCCCTCCAGGAGACGAAGCCTTAGCAAGGGGATGGGTGGGCCTGGTGAGTGGGCCGGGGCCCGAGAGTCACCAGCTCCCTGAGTCTGACCCACCTCTGGATGGTGGCACAGTCTCATGCCTCTGTCATCCTGTTACCCTCAGAGCCACCTGCTGACGCGCTGGGGAGGGTTCCCATCTTCCCAACCAGGAAGCCAAGGCTCAGACAGTCAGGTAGCTCCCTGACAGGCCTGGCACCTTACCACCACCTAGCGTGACCCCAGGACAACCTGAGGGGCCACTACCTTCCCATCTGAAGAGGAGGCGGCATGGCGGCTGTGGCAGAATGAAGACCAAAGCGCACGCCTCCTTCCCTTGGTCCTCCGCGGGGGGTGGGAAGGGGCTACTCTTCTTTCCCACCATGGCTGCTTTGGGGCAAGTGAGAGGACCACTCACGTGGGAAGGTGGAGTAGGACACAAAGATGTCACTGGGTGTCGGTAAGCTGGCCACAGCGTCCGGCTGGTCCGAGCTCCCCAGGTCTTCCGGGAAGGGGGCGGCATCAGACTCGACGTTGCTGTCCGAGGCCCTGCCATCCGGGGACACAGAGCCCACCTCGAACCCAAGGTCTTTCTTCACTGCAAGGGGTGGAAACAAAGCAGCAGCTCATCACCAAAACCCAGCCTTAGTTCCTCTCCTTGCTGCCCGTCCCTGCCTGAGCCAGCAGGGCTGCTTCTGAGCAGAGCGGGCAGGATCAGCCTCCTTCTTTCTACGATCCCCGTGACCCGTGGGTGATGGCTGGAACGGTATCCCCCAAAGAGATGTGTGGAAGGGCTGACCTCCATGCCTGCAAAGGGGACCCAGTTCAGACACAGCTCTGGAAGGTGTCATCTTTCAGCGTAAGGTGACAGCGGAGCGGGGTGGGCCCTAACCCAATCACAGAGGGGTTCACTTAAAGCACAGCCCACCCCTGAGCCCTGGCTGGTAGGGGGGGAGGAGGAAAAGGAGGGCGCAGATGTTTTCCAAACACTGTGTACACTGCGGCCCACTGGATATCTGTAGTATAGACGGGCCCCTGGTGGCGCTGTGGAGTAAGCACGGGCGCCCCGCGCAGCCTCACAAACACTATGCAGGGTCACTATGCGTCCACTCAATGGCATGGGTCCTCATAGAGAAAGAACAGATAAGAGAGGTCTAGGAGGAAGCACAGCAGGTCTTTTACTGAAGGAGCCTTGGTGGCATGGTGGTTACACATTGGGCTGCTGGCCTAAGGTCAGTAGTTCGAAACCACCAGCCGCTACGCAGAAGAAAGATGAGGCTTCCTACTCTGGTTCAGAGTGACAGTCTCGGGAACCCACAGGGGCAGTTCTGCCCTGTTCAATAGGGTCGCTCTGCATCAGCATCGACTCTCTCTCAGCATTGTGGGTATTTTATAGGCCCCTGAATGCTCTTGTTTGTTTTTTAATGAGCAGGAACTGCCTTTGATCTCTGCAGTTTACCCATCACTTAGTAGTTAGTTGTTATTTTAACCACATTTATGTGGTTCCTCCTCCCCACCACTGGCAGACCTCAACATAAGGATGAAAGCAAATTTAAACAAAGCTACGGGCTTGCCCGCTGTGCTGGCCTCCCAGTCCTTACTCCCTCTGCTCTCAGAGGGTCAGGCACCTGCTGCTGGCAAGACCACTGTGCCTCTCCCAGTTACAGCTGCCCCAGGATTTCCCATGGTGACTGCAGAGCCCCCTCTGAAATCATGGTTAATGACACGATGCTGACGCACATGTGCACGCACACAGCACCCCAGGGGGGCAGAGCTCCAACGCCCAGGGGAGAGAAAGGGGCTTCCACTTCAGGGGCTAAAAGCCCAAAACCAAAAACACCCACCTTCAATTCACACTGAGATTTGCATGAGAAAGATGCATAGGACAGTCCTGTCTGTGGCAAAAATGCAGGGAGGCACGTGTCCAGTGCCACTGTGGCCCAAAGTGAAGAGGGGCCCCTGGGGACACGATGGTGAGACGCTCAGCTGCTAGCTGAAAGGGCGGTGGTTCGAACCCACCCAGTCGCTCTGCAGAACAAAGCCCTGCAGTCTGCTTCCAGGAGGATGCCAGCCTGCCAGGCAGCTCGGCTCTGCCCCGTGGGCTCGACCCTCACAGCAGCAGCAGCAGCATCCCCTCCGTGGCAGCTACGGGAGGCAAGCTCCTAGGTCATGGTGCCATCCCTGTTTCGCCTGGAATAGGTGGCTTCTGCCCTCCGGGGCTGTGGCTCTCAGGAGTATTACTTTTGCCTTGGCTGCAAAGCCAAGTATGTAAGCCCTTGCCTGACGCGTTTGGGGCATCAAATTTACTCTCGCTTTCTTCTTGCCTCGATTTCTTTTGTCTCGTTCTACAGCATCGCTTAGAGCAGTGGTTCCCAACCTGTGGGTCGCCACCCCTTCGGGGGTCAAACGACCCTTTCACAGGGGTCGGCCGATTCATAACATGAGCAAAATGTCAGTGATGCAGTAGCAATGAAAATACTTGCATGGTTGGGGGGTCACCAGCACAGGAGGAACTGTATGAAAGGGCGGCGGCATTTAGAGGCTTGAGAACCACTGGCTTAGAGCTCTTCTTGTGGTTAACTCAGTTGAGCCCTCGACTTAGGATGATCCCTCCTCATGATCAGTCGAGGATTGGACCATTGTGCTCCCCGGGAAAGGTTTCCACGGTCTCAGGGGGTGGAAGCAGCTCTCCAGGTCTTTCTTCCTGGTCTGTCTCAGTCTAGAAATTCCACTGAACTCTGGTCCAGCATCCATCATAGCAGCACACAGGCCTGCGGGACGACAGGCATGAGGCGTCCTGCCAGGGCTCAACTCGGTCTCCTGCTTCTAATTCCTAAACGACCTCAAATGCTATTCCAGAATCAAAAGGCACCGTCAGGATGCCAAACAATGACACAAAACCTCGAGTAATAGGACCCGCAGAGATGTTTGTACCTCTGGCCCAATAATTCTACTCCTGGCAACATATCCTAAGGAGGTAATCCAATTGAGGCCAAAAGCTCTGTGCATATAATGACATTTGTGGCCGTGGGAGCCAAAAATTGGATCTCCCTGAAGTGGCTAACATGAGGGAAAGGTTCAACTGCATCACCGCAGTGCATTATCGTAAGGCCACCTGAAGCTGTGATTACACCGGCCGTGGATGGAGATGTGAAGAAACACTGAGCAGCCATGTGAGGTACGAGAAGCAGGAAATCTGCCATGGGCCGGGGCCAAATGAGATGCCTGTTAAGTCCCCAGGATGCCAGAGGACCACCTGCCCACCACCACCACCGCTGCCGCCACCGGCCCCTTTTTATTAAGCTGCCATGCTTTGTCTTTTTCATTTCAGAAGCCAAACGCCCTCAAAGCAGGGGCAGCTCTGGACAATGGCAGGTCAGGGCAGGACAGGACAGGACTCTCATCACCCACGTGGCCACAGGGCCAGCAGGTTCTATGTGTGTCCAGATGTACTAGCTTGGCTGGTGTTTAACCACACTGACGGCCCTTGCCGACTGCCACCCTTTAGAGCTCGGCAAAGTGAGAAACTTGGCCATCTCCACACCACCCCAAAGACAACCAGGACCTGGGTGCCCTGTGACCGGTCTCCTAGGAGAACAACAGGGTCTATGGAAAGAGAGCGGCTGAGAGCTTCAGTACAAACGAGGCAGGGGCGGGAGTGGTCCTAAGCCAGGCAAGGCTCCTGAGGGAAGGCTTCCTGGGAAGGGGACCATGAGCCAGGCCCCAAGCAGGGGCCGGGGTGGCTGTCCCCATGGGAAGAATGGCAGGGGTTGGACAGGTCCAGGCCAGGACCTTGGTGGGAAACATCAAGGACAGAGGGAGGTCACAGTCGTGCTCCGGAGCATGCAGGTCCGTCAGAAGGGACAGAAGCTGTCCTGGGTCTCCCTCCATACCGCCACCACCTGCTGCCATCGGGTGGACTGCAGCGCACGGTGAGCCCACCACGCGTGTCAGTGTAGAACTGTGCTCTGCAGTGTCTTCACGGGCTGGGTTTTCAGAAGCAAATCACCAAGCCTTCTTTCTGAGGTGCTTATTTCTGGGTGGACTTGACCCTTCCACCTTTCAGGGACCAGCCAGCATGTTTCCTGTGTAGACCACCCAGACTCTCCCGTAACAGCAATCGTTGTGGCAGTGCCATCTGGTCGGCAGTGACGTGTAAGACAGAGGGGAACTGCCCGGCAGGGTGTCTCAGCTTCACAAAAGCAGCCGCCAGGTCTTGTCTCCTACTGACCCAACCTGGTCAGCATCGGAGTGCAGGGCCACTGTGCCCCCTGGATGCCCAGCAGTGGGCATTTGTCCACTTTCTTGCAACAAACATGCATGCAGGCACCTGCCTCCATCTGCCCCCACTGCCTCCCCTGGTGGCACCAGGGTCCTCAGATCTGTGAAAGCTTGCCGGTCTGAGAGCCTTCGCAACTCATAGCTTCTACAGCTGCTCTCCTGGTCAATTCTAGAATCTGCCTCGGGTGTCTGAGAATGACTCAAAGTGGGCATGGGAGGGGGACCCTGGGGTGCGAGTGTGGTATTGCTGCCTGGGCAGCCTGAGGCAGGGGCAAGGCATGCCAAAGCAGCGGCTAAGGAGACAGGGGAGACAGTGGAAGTAAGGAACCCTCTGGGGGGAAAGGAAGCTGGGGAAACAGGCAAGAGGGGCTATGGGAAAAGATGTTTTTAAAGGATAACAGTGAACTTAGAAACAGCTACACCAGCAGCACCTAAATCCGGGCCCACCTTCGGAGACATGTAAACAGCAGGACAATAGGACGCCTGCTGACCGAGAAGGTGGACCAGCGGCCTTTCTCGGCTCCTGTTTCAGTGGCACCACCATGTGGCAGCAGTGTGACACCAGCGTTTACACACAGCAGGTCAGTTACACACCAGCCAGGGCAAAGCAGGGACACCGCGAGTCTGCCACTGGGTCCCTCCCGACTCACAGGGACCCCGCAGCACAGGCTGGGACTGCCTGGTGGGTTTCGGAAGCTGCAAATCCTTGTGGGAGCGAGAAGCCGCACCATCTTCCTGTAGCGGAGCTGGTGGGTTTGAACTGCCGGCCTTTCGATTAGCAGCCCAGCCCGCAAAGGTGGAATCCCCATCCCTGTTCTCCAGCTTTCGAACCTTGCCGTTCCTCAGGAGTCTCTAACTTGGGAGGGGAGTGGGGGAAGACCTAGTCTCAGGTCCCGGGCCCAGTTTTCAACTCATAGGTGTCCCGTATGACAGAGTAGACTGACCCACTGCCCACCAGAGTCTTGGAGCCTGTCGTCTTTATTGTTATAGGAAGACAGGTCGCCAGGCCTTCCTCCATCATAGGCCAGCCACTTTACCACTGTGCCACCTGGGCCCCGCCAGGGGGTGGAAGAGGAGGGACGCCTAAACAGTTTCAGTTTCCCTCCCAGATATTTCAATATGGCTCCACTTCTAATTCAAAGAAGAGAGAAGCCCTTCCTTCCCAGGAGCTTTGCACTGGGCTGGGTCCCCGGCGGTAGAGCAGACAGGCCAGGGCCCTCTGCCACAGTGAGGCCGTGACAATGGGTGTTCTCAGTGCCAGGAGGAAGCGCAATGACAGACCTGGGGGCAGCCCTACTCAGTTCTCCCCACCCTCTGGAAGAAGGCACGGAGGGGCAGGTGCCAGCAGGTACTGAGGATGCCCGGGCCGAGGGGGCTTAACCCACTGCCATCAAGTGGGTTCCAACTCAGAGTGACCCGACAGGATACAGTCTCACTGCCCCTCGGGGTTTCTGAGATGGTCACCTTCTCAACGCAGCAAAGAGAGAATGGAGACGCTTTGAGTTTCCTTGCCATCATTCTCCAGTCCCCCTCAAATTAGACCCTCAGGAAAGGGGAGGCTTTCACTGAGCCGGAAGGATTTAAGTCCTGGCCTGTGGATTCCCTGAGCCCAGGTCCTGGGGGGCTGAGGGGGCCTGAAGGGATGTTCCTTCTCCTTCTCTCACCTCTCTGTTTGGCCGAGTATCTGGAGTTGAGTTTGTTAAACGAGCCCACGATGCTACTGCCCCCAGAGACAGAAGACGGAAACCCAAAGCCAAACCAGCTGCTGCCAGGGCAGTTCTAACATGCTGCGATGCCGCCCAAGGGTCTCAGAGAAGCACCGGGAGCCCAAGACGTTTCAGGGGCTGGTACGCTCAGAGGGAGTCTCCAGCCCTTTCTTCTTCGGCACCTCTGGATGGACGCAAACTGCCGGCCGTTCAGGGAATGGCCAGCACAACAGCTCGTGACACCACCCAGGATCTCAGAAGTCGACCCTCCTCGGAGAAGTGGGCGAGGCTGCTCTAGCTACATTGAGGGGCGGCCATCCGACCAATAGTGACTCCCCTGGGGACCCTCTGATGGCCTAGTGGCCTGGTGAGGGCTGAGAAGGGCTGGGGAGAGAGGGCGGCAGGGCTGGCCCTCGGGGAGGCAGGCTGGGGGCTGCTTACCTCCACCACAGGCCTGGATGAAGAAGAGCTTGGGCTTCCCTCCCAAGCTGGGGCAACAGGCCCCATTGAAGAAGTTCACGATTTTCTCCACAGGCACGGCACAGCCGTCCGTGCCATACACGGCCCCCGGGAACTGGAGGTGACTAGACTGGAAGATCAAGAACCCCGGTTATGAAACCAAGAAGCTGGAGCAGGAATTCAACAGCCTTCTGGGACTTGATTGGTTCCCAGAGGACAAGCCTTCAAAAAGTCTCAAAGTGCCCTGGTTAACATCCATTCCAGGAGTCTTAAGCTCAAGTGCCTCCAGATGCCAGGTGGCCTCCCAGTGAGACACGGAGGTAGAGTGGAGCTGGTGACCTGGACCGTGCCTGCTGGCTCCCTCGGCATCCATGGGCCTCCAGGTGGTCCGGGCCCACAGCCTTGCAATCACCTGTGAACTTCTAAGAAATGTCCCCACCGAGTTCCTGGAAGTAGAGACTAGCAATCTGGGCTCTCCAGAGCCCTGCAGGCACCGCACGTACAGCAGGCCTGAGAACCCTGCTCTCCATCACTTCGTCTTACACTGCAACGTGCGTGAGAGTCACCGAGATCTCGGGGAAGAGATGCTCCCCAGTCAGCAGGCCCAGGGTGGGGACCTGTGTAGGGGCTGCACTGTGGGAGGGGAGCCAGCCAAGCTACAGGCCAGAGGCTGTGAGGAGGTCAGCCTGCTGAGGCCATCCTTCTCTGTGGTTTTGGTTTTGTTTTGTTTTTTCACAAGTCTCGGATTTTGTGTGAAATGGGCCAGCTGTGAAGAGACTGTGCAGAGCAGGAGGGTAGGGGGTGGTACAGGACCCCGTTTGTGACTTCTGCTCTGCCCATGTCCCTCAACTTGAGAGAGGAGGACACTGGGGCCCAGGAAAAGGTAGGGGCTTGGCCACAATACCTAACTTACTAGGGGCCAGTCCAGAGAGAGCCCAGTGTCCAAACTGGCACCTAAGCCAAGGGCGGGAGTGAGGCCCTGAGGCTGGGACAGATGCTGAGAGGAGCGCTGGGCTGCCCTGGCTCTGGGCAGACAAGAGCTCTGTGAGCCAAGTCTGTGGGTCTCCCTTTCCCAGAGGGCTTCTCTAAGGACCTCCACCCCACCCAGGAAGGAGCATCAATTCCTCCTCGAGGCCCAGACAGGCTGCCAGAGCCACATCAGGGCTGGTGGGCAGGCCCACACCCTTCCCCACAAAGATACAGAGGGGGAGGCGGGCAAGGGTTCAGCACCGCTTCTCAGCTCCCTCACTCTGTGCCCACCCGCGGGGCAGAGGCCGGCCTACCTCACAGCCGTGGGAGAGGATAACCACCACACAGCAGTTCAGTGCGCTGTGGTCCCGCTGTGCCAGCGCCTCCAAGACCTGGAGCATGACCTGCGAGAGAAGGGTGCAGTCCAGCCAGAGGGCTGAGGAATCAGGTACCCATTCTGGGCCTGGCCTGACGTCTGCCTGGGCAGGGCACTATCTGCTCCCAGGGGCCACATGCTAGAGTCATGAGAGTCACGGTGGTCATGCTGTGCATGCCTGGGGAATGAACATGCTGCACTACACTAGGGTACCAGTCCCCTTCACCCTCACAACCACCCTATGGAGATGGGGATGGTTACTGTTCTCCAGACAGGGAGACTGAGGCACAGAGCAGTCACCCAGAAAATAACGGAGGGAATCAGTCCTGTTTGACGTCTATTAAGTTTGAACTGCTGGACACACGGCTTCCCATAGCCTTACAGTCAGTCCCAAGAGGTCATCTTGGGGCACCAGCTTGCCTTTGGGGTCCCTCAAGGACACTTCCCTGTGCAGACCCTCACCCCTCCCCATGGGTGGTGACCGTACCTGGGCAGGGAGGTCACACTTCACCTCCACCGTGAAATGCAGCTTGCAGAAACGTCGCTGCAGCTTCTCACAGTCGATGTTGGAGCCATCGCGGCGGGGGTGCCCCGACTTGGAGCTGAAGTTCACGTTGTTGATAATGAGGCAGTAGCCACAAGGGTCGGCGTCCAGCACATATGCCTGTTCAAATACAGGGACCCGTGTGGGCCAGGACCTCACAGCATGCCTCTGAAGACAAGGCAGCCCCCCAGGTGTTACGTGGGTGGTTGAGGATCTGCAGAGGCGGGGCAGACGGTGGTGGTGCTACCTCCCGCTGCAGGAGGGGCAGGGTCTGCACCAGCACCCAAGGGCAGAAGAGAGCAGGGCACAAGGCAGGTTGGTGTCAGTACCTCTCTGTGTCCCCTCCTCCACTCTGCCCCAAATATGTGTTGGAATCCTACCCCTCACACCTGTGAGTGTGATCCTGTTTGGAAACTGCTTTTCTTTATGTTAAGGCCACGTCAGTATAAGGTGTGTCCTAAAACTCACTGTTTCTGAGTTACAGCAAAGCCTGCAAAAGCCAGGCGGAACTTGTGTAAGGTGGAACCTGCCAGAGAAGGAAAGTGCACTGGGGGGAGGGGGTGTGTGTGACTGGGTGTGGGTTTCCCCAGAGACAAGGAAGAACAAAGTGGGGAGGAAGGTGAAGCCAGGGCAAGACCACCAGGAAGTGAGGATGGGCAGGGCCACAGGACCTGAAAGGAACAAGGATCTCCCCCAGAGCCCAGAGAGAGCCTTCAACTGGGGTTTGTAGTCTCTATGCTTGGAGATAGGAGCCCTGGTAGCATAGTGGTTACACATTGGACTGCCAACCACAAGGTGAGCAGTTTGAAACCACCAGCTGCTTCTTGGGAGAAAGTGGCTTTCTACTCCTGAAAAGAGTGACAGTCTCAGAAACCCACAGAGGCAGTTCTATCCCATCCTGGAGGGTTGCTGTGAGTCAGAACTGACTCCATAGCAGTGACTTTTTTTTTAAGCTAGGAAATAATAGTCTGTCCTTTAAAGCCACCCCTTGTGACATTTCTGTCACAGCCAAGCTGGCACACTCACACACTCAGACATGGTGTGACTTCCCAACCGCTAAACTTCACACATGGAGCCCCCACCTCACGTCTCACTGTGGGAGCTGGTAACTTAGAAATCCAACACCCATCACATTCACCCCCCCTCCCCCACAAACAGGCCAGTGTCACAACCCGGGGTGTACCTGGGAAGGATGTCAAATGACTCCTGGCCAGGCCCACCCTCGGGTGGCAGGGACACCCTCGGGCCCCCGCCCCGGGCACACTGACGCTGATGCACAGCAGAACCGAATGGCACCCCGTCCTGCGTGAGGGTGGGTCTGCTTGAATTGATCTTGCAGGGGCTGCGTCAGTCTGTCTCCCTGAGGGTGTCTCCCACTGATAGACTCCTGTGGATGCGTCCAAAGGCAGGTCAGAGGTCGTGCTCTCCTGGCTTCTAATGCTGGTTCTATCTCTTCTCAGGATGACTTGCTCCTTCTTCTGAGCATCTATGCTACACGAGTATTCGTTCTTCTGGGCAGGCGACGGGCGAGTCCATGCTCTTGGCCCAAAGCAGGGTTCAAACACACCAAATCTTGTCTCTTCTTTTTTCACTCACCACAACATACGCATGTGTGGATGCATTTGTCACAGTTCTGTCTCCCATGGCCTCCTGGCGGCGCCATATGAGTTTGAAACACACGTGTCTGCACACCGTGTAGCTCCAGCTTGGGACTCGGGGCAGGCACACGGGTGTCACCCAGTACATACTGGGGAACGACAGTGACTGAGTTTGGGGTGGATGACATACCCCATTCTGAGCCCACTGGTAAGATATGACCACTTGCCTTTACCCCTGATGAGGAAAGAGCAGGTGCAGAGGCTATGGGAGACCTAGTCTGAACCTGTCTCTGCCCGGGCTGGGCAGGGAAGGAGCTGGGGATAGAGAGCCCAAAGCCAGAGCAACTGGCCCCAAATGACATGACGACTCACCAAATCCGCATTTCTTCCCCATCTCGGAGCACCTGGGGAGAGGAAGAAATGGGGGAACCATGAGTGGCAGGGTCCAGCCGGCGGGGGCAGGAGAGATGCTGGGAGGAGAGCTCCAAGAGAAGCGAAGGGGGGGGGGGCGGGAGCCCGCAGCCCTGCGAGTGGGGGTCACACGTGGCCCAGGCCCCCGTGAAGAAGTACCTGGTGGTTTCTAATGAAGTTAAGAGGACAGTAGTCTAGTGGGAACCTGGGTGGCATAGTGGTTACATGTTGGGCTGCTAACCACAAGGTCAGCAGTTCAAAACCACCAACCACTCCATAGGAGAGATCGAGTTTCAGAAACCCACAGGGGCAGTTCTACCCTGACCTATGGGGTCGCTATGAGTCAGAACCAATTTGATGGCAGTGAGGGGAGTGGAGTAAGGTGGAAGAAGTCTCAGTCCACATGGAGGGAAAACAAGATTTGACTCCTAGCCCCTGCACCTCATGCTCAGCACCACCCTACCTGTGGAGGGGGGCTGTATGTCCCTGTGATGCTGAACAGGCTTCTGCAGAGCTTCCGGACTAAGACGGACTAGGACAGACTAGGAAGAAAGGACTGGCAATCTACTTCTAAAATCAAGGGGAACTCTGGGTCTGTTAACAGCCTGATCTGCACCTGAGCATGGAGACAGTGGAGGACTGGGCAGCAGTTCCTACATTGAGCATGGAGTCACTGTGAGTCACTGTCATTGCCGCTAAGAGCAATAACATGAAGCACGCACCTGCCATCTGACTGACAGTCCACCCCCCTGTGTATAATCAAGAGAAATGAATGCATATGGCACAACGAAAACCCGGCTCTGAATGTTCACGGTATGAGCCTTACTCACAGTGCCCCACACGGGAAGCAGCCCAGACATCCATCACCAAGTGGATGTATAAGCAAAGTGTGCTCTGGCCCTACAACGGGAAAAAAACACGGCCTGAAAGAGAACCAGCTGCTGATATAGACAAAGACGTGGACAGTCTCAAAAGTATGCTGAGATTAAAGAAAAGGAAGAAATCGGACACAGACGAGTATGGACAAGGAGCAGAAGGGCAGGTGCTCCTTGTCTGCCCAAGCCCTGGGGCCCAGCACACAGTAGGCCCTCAGGAAATATTCTGTTTAAAAAACTAAACACCTGAGGCCCTTGATGTATGTCAATGGAGCAGTCTGAAGGCAGAGCCCTGCCTCCATCTCACAGTCAGTGCTGCCTTTTCTAACCACCATTTCTGAAACCTTTGTGCTGACCTAACTATATATCCTGAAATAAAAATGAACCCACTGTCATCGAATATATCCTTAATAAAAATGAATCCCCTGCTAGCGAGTCAATTCCAACTCATAGCAACCCTATCCATGGTTTTGGAAGCTGTAAATCTTCATGGGAGCAGATAACCTCATCTTTCTCCCCCAGAGCGCCTCGTGGTTTAGAACCAAAGACCTTGGGGTCATCAGTCTAATGCTTACCCGACAGTGCCACTAGGGTTCCTTCACTGTATACCACATACCCCAGAAGGGGCAGTTTCTTCTCTTTGGTCTGGCAGGTACAGTATATACCACAATGTATTTGACGGGGATGGTGGGGGGTGAGGGGTAGGGGTGTCCTTCCACTCTAGTCAAACAGAAGCCGACAGCTTATGCCAGAACGGTCATGATGCATAGCACTATCAATACGATGGGCCCCCAGGAACGGCATGACTGAGAAATCAATTTTCATAGCAGGTTATCTGGAACAGCTGTCCTGCCATTGTCCTGTGGCCAACCTGTCATACACTGAAGAGTCCACATGCTTGCTATTGTGTACCCATAAGAAATCCTTTCGTCTGATGAGGGAAACAAATGTACAAAAGTGCTTGACGCAATGGAGGTGTGTGTGGATTGTGATGAGAGTTGTACGAGGCCCCAATAAAATGATTTAATTATTAAAATTTTAACAATAAATAAAATATAAACCAAAGGATCAGAAAAGAAAAAAACAGAAAGAAATCCTTTAGTCAAATATAGGGATATAATCCACCCACCCCACGCTAAGTCCCTGCTCTTAGATATCCCTAATAGTCTTTAACCAGTCATGACTTTGTAACTTTAGTTCTTGACTGGACTAAAATAAACCTCTTACTTTTGCTTTACTTTTGCTTTTCCATGGTGTGTTTTCACCCTGGGGCATTCTCCAGAACCAGTGAAGACGGTCATTTCTCCTTCAATGCCAAAAGGAGTTTCCTGTGCAATGAGCAAGAGCTCAGCTGGCCACGGGGCGTGTCCTTGTCCAATGATGCCACCAACAGACGCTGACCCTTGCCAGGAATTAATATCCCACCAGTTTAAAGTCACACCGGAAAAGCAAGCACACCCAGGTCTTAAATTAGAAATGGCTTTACCTGGGCTCCTAGGACGTTTGCTCCTTTCTGAAATTCCACTGTCGCCGACCCAAATCCAAACCCCTCTCACAGCAACTCTGCAGGGCAGGGTAGAACTGCCCCTGGGGCTTTCAGAGATGTAACTTTTAACGGGAGTAGGAAGTCTCGTCTTTCTCCTGCGGGGCAGCTGATGGTTTCAAACTGCTGACCTTATGGTTAGCACAAAGATGCACAAAGCAAATGGCTGCTCTCAAGCAGTTCCTGAGGTGTAAACTAAGCCTACCCCCTAACCACCACCACCACCCCCACCCGGCACAGGGTGGATCAAGTGATACACACACTTCCCATGATCCTACTGCTATCGATATTTACCCTTCAGATGTCAGTTCCTACTGGGAATAACCGTTCACAACAAACAGGAAGCAAAAATGCCTCAAAAAAGAACAGGAAGGAGGGGCGGGTCTGCCCAGACCACAAGGAAGCAAACTAAGATGGAAAGAGAGAGATAGAGAACCACATCCTGGCCCACCAAGCCCTGCATACGACATACCCGCTCAGGGCAGCCAATGCCCAGAGAGGATTGTAGGGCCAGCCCCACCAGGAGACACGAAGTCCCCTCACTGACCCATAGTGTCACGGGGGACAGCACTGGAGACACAGTGCGGGAATTGTGCCAGGTTGGGGCCTCTCTCTCTCTCAGACACACACACACACACACACACACACACACACACCGGGTAGAAAACACAAAGAGAGAGCAACAGAACAGCAAGGGGAACAAAGCAACGAAGTTCCCAAGGAATCCCGAAAATAAGACTTCGGAGTCAGGGGAACATGGCTTGGCACCTCATCAGGCTGGATTGGAAAACAGTCACAAGCGTCAGCAGACAGACCTGGAACTACTTACAGGCCTTCCCCCCACCAACCACACCCCACGTCTATCTATGTACGATAAGCAGGGTAAACAATCCCGAGGAGGAAATAAGGAAACTGATGGTTCTGGGGGACATGGGAGAGGAGGTGGGGAGAGGAAGGAGGCAGCCAACAACCCCAGGGACAAAGGAACAACAAGTGATCTAAAATCGATGGCAAGGAGGCCATAGAACGCCTGGTGGGGTTTGATCAAGTGCAATGTAGTGAGGAGTTATTACTGAGAGTCGAATGAAGGTCAAACACGATAATGGGACAGGAGGAAATTAAAAGGAAATAGAGGAAAGAACTAGGAGGCAAAGGACATTTATAGAGGTATAAATATAGGCATGTATATATGTAAATATATTTATATAATGATAAGGATATAGGTCTATGTATACATATTTATATGTTAAGTATTAAGGTAGCAGACTGACATTGGGCCTCTACTCAAGTCCTCCCTCAACACAAGAACACTTTGTTCTAATAACCCGGCATTCTGTGATGCTCACTTTCCCGACACGATTGTTGAAGACAAAATGGGTGCATGAGCAAATGTGGTGAAGGGGACACTGTACCCCACCAGAAAGACAAGAAGACGGACTGAGATAAGTTATGTAAAGCACTGCAGATGGTACTCAGAGGGGTCAACAGTGGACATTTTAAAAATTTAAATCTTGATACAGGTGGAATCCACCTTCCTGTTCCTGGTGTAGACTAGTGGTCACTACCCATCCAGACCCAAGGGCAAATCCCGAACAATTAACCTGATCTTGAAACCATGATCAAAACCTAGGACATCCAAAGCAGGCTGTTCAGAGGAAGGACCAGCAAACGTACAACTCCTGATGGCAACCAGCAAATTCTACCCAACCCTTATGAACTCAAAAAGATGGCATCGACATGAAGAGCTAGCTCTCAGGCTACCTAATGGTATCAGTGGCCATTCCCCAATGGCCACTCATCACGCCCACTCGCCAACCACTCTGGATACTCACTGGTATCACGTCCACAGCCCACATCCACTGGCCTGGGAACCACTGGTAGGTGCCCCAAGGCAGTCCTCGAGGGATCCTGCTTTATTTGGTGGATCCTCTGCTCATCTGGGTTGAGGGGTATGGGTCCAAGCCCAGCATCCAGGGATCTGCTGGCTTCCGGATCTTGATTTGCTGCTTGACGGCTTGTGCTCAGCAATGAAGCCAGCCTATCCTGGCCTGTGTCTCGTAAGCAGGAGATGAACAAAGGCAGAGCCTGGCTCCCACGAGTCTCTAGATCTGTGATCAGCTGTCTGGCTTGATCCCGCCGAGATCCAGAGCCTGCCCGCTGGTTGGAAAGAAAGATATAGCACCAATTACCCGAGAGGGCAGGGGTAGCTGAGAGGCAGAAGTCGCCCTTTTCTCTGCCAGAGGCCAGGTTTGATTCCTGGCCACTGCATCCCTTCTCTACAATGCACCGGTCACCTCTGTCTGTCAATGGAGAACTGTGGGTTGCTAAGATGCTGAACGGTCTCAATAGAGCTTTCAGACTCAAACTAGGAAGGAAAACCTGATGATCTTCTTCTAAAAATCAACCAATTAAAAACTCTACGGATCACAAAGTCTGATCCAGAACGGACCACGGGGATGACTCCGAACCAGGCTGTGTGGTGTTCTGCTGTGCACGGGATCGCCAGGAGCCAGGGGCTGACTCTCCAGCAGCGGTTCTCAACCTATGGGTCGCGACCCCTTTGGGGGATGAACGACCCTTTCACAGGGGTCACCGGATTCATAACTAGCAAAATCAGTTAGGAAGCAGCAACAAAAATAATTTTATGGTTGTGGGGTCCCCACCACATGAGGAAATGTATTAAAGGGTGGCGGCATTAGGAAGGCTGAGAACCACTGCTCTACGGGAAGTAACAACGGTAACAATTACCCAAGCAACTTATGGTGTTTCTCACTTCCTGCCCTCATTTTCTTTCTGATAAAAGACAAAGACAAACATCTCAGGCAGTGGTTAGACTCTAAGTGCCTTAGACTCTAAGGCACTCAGGCACACAGCCAAGTATGGAAACCTCGTCTGTGCCATTGGCCAATCTTGGATTGCTCAGTCAACACTGGCATCTTAGAGACATCGGAGTTTTTCTGCGCAAGATGTTTTTAAGCCGCTGAAGAGTCAGGATGTCATTCTGAGGACGAAGATGTACCTGACCCAAGCCACAATATTTTCAATCGCCTCATATGTACTTCAAAGTTGGACAAAGAAGAATCAATGAATTATAGTGTGGGTGACGAATATTGAAAGTATCGTGGAATGTATCAAAAGAACAAATAAATCTTTCATGGAAGAAATACAGTCACACAGTTCCTTGGAAGTAAGGATGGCAAGCCTTAGTCTCAATACTTTGTTAGCAGGAGAGACCAGTCCCTGGAGGACACCATGCTTGCTTGGTAAGCAGAGGGGCAGCAAAAAAGAGATTGAATGATGAGATAAATTGGCAGAGTGGCTGCAATAATGGGCTCAAAATTAATTGTGAGGATGGCGCAGGACCAGGGCGGGGGGGGGGCGTGTAGTGGAGGTGTTCCGTTCTGCTGTACACAGGGTTGCTATTGGCTAGAACCAACTCAAAGGCACGTAGCAAGAAGAACTGCATTAGGAAAATCTGTTACATGGACCTTTTGACAGTATGAAAGAGCAAAGACATCCCTCACACTTCCTGTGCCCTCCTACCTCACAGGTAAAAGACATGAATAGACATGAGTATGCTTTTAAAGAAAACTTCACATGCTCAGCATTCTTTCTACCTCCCACTTCCTGCCTTCAAGATCCCTACTCTCCAGGACATCTACAATCAAGATCCCTACTCTCCAGGACATCTACAATCTAACAGCATCTCTTACAATGTCTACAATACTACTGCTGTCCCCTGTATATAATTTCATGTCAACTTGAAGATATGAAAAAGTGTAGAGGTGGTATTCAAGCTGTCAAGCAGATCACGACCTGAGGGGGACTCCTGGTAGGCATGGCCTTCTCATAAGGAGGGCCCTGGGATTTATAGAGGTCCAAATACAGGCACATACATAAGTAAATATATTTATATATGAGGAGGGGGAAATAGACCTATGTGCATATATTTATAGGCTTAGTATTAAGGTAGCACATGGACTTTGGGCCTCTACTCAAGTACTCCCTCAATGCAAGAACACTTTGTTCTATTAAACTGGCATTCCATAATGCTCACCTTCTGACAAGATCGCTGAAGACAAAGCAGGTGCATAAGCAAATGTGGTGAAGAAAGCTAATGGTGCCTGGGTATCAAAAGATATAGCGTCTGGGGTCTTAAAGGCTTGAAGATAAACAAGCGACCATCTAGCTGAGAAGCAACAAAGTCCACATGGAAGAAGCACACCAGCCTGTGTGATCATGAGGTCCCAAAGGGATAAGGTAATCAAAGAACAAAAAAATCATATTATTGTGAATGAGGGGGAGTGTGGAGTGGAAACTCAAAGCCCATCTGTATGCAACTAGACATCCCCTTACAGAACGGTCAAGGGGAGGAGATGAGCCAGTCAGGGTGCAGTTTAGCACCAATGAAACACAACTTTCCCCTAGTTCTTTAATGTTCTCCCCACTACCATGACGCCAATTCTACCTTACAAATCTGGCTAGGCCAGAGGATGTACACTGGCACAGATAGGAACTGGAAACACAGGGAATCCATGACAGATAAACCCCTCAGGACCAATAATAAGAGTAGAGATACCAGGAGAGAAAGGGAAAGATAGGGGAGAAAGGGGGAACCAATCATAATGATCTACATATAACCCCCTGGGGGGTGGACAACAGAAAAGTGGGTGAAAGGAGACATCAGACAGTGTAAGACATGACAAAATAATAATAATTTATAAATTATCAAAGGTTCATGAGGGAGGGCGTGGGAGGGAGGGGGAAAATGAGGAACTGATACCAAAGGCTTAAATAGAAAGAAAATGTTTTGAGAATGATGATGGCAACAAATGTACAAATGTGCTTGACACAATGGATATATGTATGGATTGTGATAAGAGTTGTACAAGCCCCAAATAAAATGATTTTTTTAAAGAAAGAAAATACCTAGGTATATATCTAACCAGGGACAAGAAAGATGTATGCAATGAAAACTATAAAACTGCTAAGAGGTAAAAGAAGACTTTAATAAAAGGAAAGATGATCTTGTTTTTGTTTTGTTTTTTTAAAAAGGAGGGCTCTGAGACCTCCCCTTCTCACTCTGCCTTCACCACCACCACCACCACCACCACCCCCCACTAGCTGACCCTGGCAGCCCTGCGATGCTTCCACTGCCATTGGATCTACATGACTTTGCACCCACCGGCCTGTGATGTTTCTACACTCTGCATCATTGCATAAGGCTGCGTGAGTCTGAAGGGGGACTTCTGGACTAGTATTGGACTTAAGGACTTGAGCTGGACTGGGTTGGGATGTTTTATTGATGCACGATTATTTGTCGATACAAAACTCCTTCTTACACATATAGGAGTGGCTCTGGATTTGTTTCTCTAATCAACCCAGCGTAGCAGATCCCCATCTCACAGCTGAGGCTCAAAAAAGATTAAGTGATTTGTCCAAGGACACACTGTCAGAGAGTCTGGTGCCAAAGTGGGTGCGCTGAAGACCCTCCTTTCTGGCAAGAAGCACAACTTCCACAGCAGCTAGACAGGGAACACGGATGGGGCCAGACAAGAAAAACTTTAGCCAACATTCAAAGAGGTGTTTGCAATGGTTCGGTTCTAGTGGGTTCCATGGCGTTAAGGATAATAGGTTCCCACACATCTGAGGATGGATCGGTCCTGGGCGGCCTGGAAGGAGGAGGGGAGTGTGGGAACGTGGGTCCCCCAACCTAGCCCGACCACTAAGTGCTAAGGAAGCGGGAAGGCGGAGCGGAACGCGGGGATGGGGAGGGTGAGAACACAGCAGGTGGGGTGCGACGCACCTGGATGTCCTCGATCATGTCGGCCGTGAAGAGCCCGCGGCTGAGCAGCGCGTCCCAGAGCTCGGTCACCAGCAGCTCTCGGACCAGCTGCAGCCTGAGCCGCCGAAGAAGCAGTCGGTCCACTTCGTCCATGGCGGGCGGAACGCAGGGACGCCAAGCGCCTTTGCAGCTTCCGGGCCTGGCCTCCGCACCCCGCCCCGCCTCAGGACCCGCCCTCCACGGTGCCAAGTCCACAGGAACAATTCAGAGCCGCCCGCTTCACCCTACGGCGACCCGGCCTCCCACAGCGGGTCCAGTTTCCCCGAGGACCCGCCCCTGGGCACCATCCCGCCCAGGACCTAGCCCTACGGCCCCGCCCACTCCCGGGCCCGCCCCTGTCACCGCCCCCTGCCCTGAGTACCGCCCCGCCCCTAGGCTCCACCCCTTTCCCTCCGGCACAGACCTTCCCTAGGAGCCGCCTCCTCACTGCCACTCCTCTCTAGGGCCCGCCCCAAGTACCGCCCCCGCCTCCCAGCCCCGCTCGCCCAGGCCAGGACGCACCGTGGAGGTGCGTGGCACCGCTTCTCAGAGCGCCGCGGACCCCATGCCAGGTTCACAAGGACTCCACCTTCACAAATAGTCCTGCATCACGCTACTTATTGGAAGGACATATGGGGAGCCCCTCCTCAGCATTCAGCTGAAGCCTCTGCCTCCCAATACTCAGGTGCTCACATTTGGCCTCTGTTCACTGTTCCAAAAATGCAAGCCATCAGCTTACAAAGCCCACCCTAAAACCGCCTCCATACACATTCCTCCCGACCACCCTCAAAAAAAAATCAAACTTACTTAATCAACATTGAGTTGTTTCTGACTCATAGTGACTATGTCAGTTAACATAATCTGGTGTCAATTTGAGACAATATATTAAGAGTGAAGGGGTGGAGTTTAGCCTGTCAATCAGGTCGCAGCTTGATGACCTCATTTGGAGGCATTAAGGAGATAAATATTCCACTGGAGTCCAGATCTACACTCTCTGTAACACATTCCTGTTGACTAGCCAGCCACATGGTGCTATGCTGATGGAGCCAGAGCCCTGGAGCTGGAGAAGCCACATGGAGACCCACACCAGCACTGAGATGCTTCCGCTGCCACTGGATCCACAAGACTTTCCACCCACTGGCCTGTGATCTTCCTGTATTTGGCATCATTGCATGTGTTGTGTGAGTCTGAAGAGGAATTTATAGACTGGTTATCAGACATATAGGCTAATATCAGACTTATGGACTTGAACTAGATGGGGCTGGGATGTTTTCTTAATATACAATTACTCTTTGATATAAAGCTCTTTCTTATACACATCTGCGTGTCTCGGGATTTGTTTCTCAAGTCAACCCCGACTAACACTATATAGGATAAAGTAGAAATGCCCCTGTGGGTTTCTGAGATGGTAAATCTTTAGGAGAGTAGAAAACCTTGTCTTTCTCCTGCAGAGCAGCTCAGCCAGGGATTTCAGCACTGCTGTCCTTGCAGTTAGCAGCCCAACACATAACCTACTAAGTATGCATTCCTTGCTTCCACTTTTCAAACCCAGTTGTTTCTATTTGTTGAGCATTTGCTATGCCCCAACTACTGGGCTAGCAGCTTCACTGTTGTCAGTTGTCATTGAGTCAGTTCTGACCCATAGTAACCCCATGCACATGAGAATAAAACACTGCTACAACCTGTGCCATCCTCACAATTGTTCCTATGCTTGAGCCCATTGTTGCAGCCCCTGGGTCATGATCTTGTTGAGGCCTTCCCGTTAT
This sequence comes from Tenrec ecaudatus, assembly GCF_050624435.1. NCBI lineage: Eukaryota > Metazoa > Chordata > Mammalia > Afrosoricida > Tenrecidae > Tenrec > Tenrec ecaudatus. The sequence goes on from NC_134530.1 coordinate 39,103,507, forward strand.
TCGCTGGCCCTCCACTTTACCAAGCAGGATGTTCTCCAGGGATTGGTCTCTCCTGACAACATGTCCAAAATATGTAAGATATCACTTCTCAGCCTTTTGGCTAAGATCAAGGGCAAAGTATGTAAGATGAAGTCTCTCCATCCTTGCTTCTAAGGAGCACTCTGGCCATACTTCTTCCAAGACAGACTGGTTTGTCCTTTTAGCAGTCCATACTTTCAATATTTTTGCCAGCACAATTTAAATGCATCAATTCTTCTTCAGTCTCCCGTATTCAACTTTCACATACATGAAAATACCATGCATGTAATCGAAAATATCATGGTTTGTATCTGGCACACCTTGGTCCTCAAAATAACATCCTTGCTCTTCAATACTTTAAAGCAATCTTGTGCAGCAGATTTACCAGATGCACTGTGTCATTTGATATCTTGACTGCTGCTTCCATGAGCATTGATTGTGGATCCAAGCAAGACAAAATCCTTAACAACTTCAATATTTTCTCTATTTATCATGATGTTTCCTGTTGATCCAGTTGGAGGATTTGGGTCTTCGTTACACTGAATTGAAATCCATACTAAAGGCTTCAATACTTGAGCTACATCAGCAAGTGCTTCAAGTCCTCCTCACTTTCAGCGAGCAAGATCGTGTCGTCTGCATACTGCAGATTGTTCATAAGCTTCCCTCCAACCCGGATGCCAAATTCTCCAGCAACTGTCTATGCATTATATTAATTGTCCCTCACTTCAATCCTGCTGTGAAGTGTTTTCCCCATTTTACAGATGTGTACACTAGACTTAAGTAAGTGAAGTCACCATTCAAGATCAGTAGCAAGTGGCAGAAGCGGGTGGGGTTCAAGCCCAAACCCCAACCAGGAGTCCATCTTATAATGTCATTTCATCAGCAGCAAAACTTCAGCCTCACCCCGTTCACTCATTTATTCAACAAATATATAGTTTGACCTTGTGTCTGGCTGCAATACGGGACTCAAATACAGCAACAATTGTGAGGAATGTACAGGACCAGGGGTGTTTCTTTCTGTTATACATATGAGTCAGAACTAACGACAGCAATTGCATGTGACAAGGTTTGTGCACATAGCCATGTATACGTGTAGAAAACAGAACTCTACCCTTAAGAACTTTCACTCCGAGGGAACAAAAAACTAAAATCCAAACTCACTGCCACTGAGTCCATGATGACTAACAGTGACCCTATGAGTTTCTGAGACTAACTGCTTATTGGAATAGCAAGCCCAGTCTTTCTCCGGAGGATCTGCTGGTGGTTTTGAACTGCTGACCATGAAGATCGCAGCCCAACTACTATCCCACCAGGCTTGTCTCCAGTGGAGGGAGATGGATGATAAACAATATAAATAAGTAAGCGATAGAGTGTGTTTAAAAGATACAGTATGTTCAAGATGGTGACAAGTGCAAAGAAGAAGAAAAGCAGGCGGGGGGATATGAAATCTATCTCTGTATCCCCTAGAGTCCTGTCTCATTGGCTCAAAGAAAGTTTGCCTCATTCACCTGTACCTCTCCTCTACGCCCGCCCCCCCCCCTCTCTCTCACACACATACACACATACACACACCCTCTCCAGCTTTTAGCAAGGCCTGGTCCACTCTTAGTAAAAGTCATTAGCTAGGTTCAGCTCCTCCACTGAATGGCCGTGTGTGACCTTGGGCACCTCCCTGCCTCAGTGTCCCCATCAGTACCAGGAGGAGTTGGGCCGGAAAGAATCCCCAAGGTCCCTTCCAACGCTGACGCTTTAGGAGTCTATGAATAGGGTTAAAGAGAACAGGGACCAGAAATTGCTTCCCAACGCTAGCAACTGTTGCCAAACGAGGGCCGCCTCCGGCGAGCGTGGAAACTCCTCCCAGCACCGAGGAGGTCTTCCTGGCGTCCCATCATGCACCGCAACTACGCCTTGCTAGGAGGCACGCTTTGACCTCTTTGGTGACGACCGTCCCTTTGGAGCCAGCCAAAGAACGCGTATCGTCCCTATAGCAACCGCGCCAAGTCCACGCGCCGACGGCGAGTGACGAGGGTCAAAACTATCGCAAATTAGAAGCTGTCGCCGCGCCCAGTCTGCGGCGTCTGGGCGCTGGGCCTTTAAGGGTCACGTGGTTGGGCTCCAGCTCGTCTCCTCCTCCTCCTCCTCCTCCTCCTCCTTCCCCTCCCCAGGCCCGAACGAGCTCCGCCGTGCACTGGAACCTCCCGGCCGGGCGCGCCGACCGGAGCACGGACGCTGCAGCCGGTTAGGCCGGTGCCCTCCCCCGGTAACTCCTTCCCAGCGTGACGCGCGGAGCCGCGGACGCGGCAGAGACGGGCCGGCCCGGGATCTCCGATAGTTCCTGCTCGTCCGGGATCTCTGCTGGGCCCTGGGGGAACCGGGAACCCGCAGGGCCGGGCCCAGGGCGCTCGAGAGGGGGCGGGGAGGGGGCCGTGTCCTGAAAGGTTGCGACCCCCAGCGGAAGCTCGAGGCGGAGCTCCGACGCGGAGCGTGCCCTAAAAGATGCTCCCCACTGGGCTGGCAGCCCACCTGTTGGGCAGGTGGTTTCCTTTCCTGAGGCCACCACCGACCTGCAGGCTGTCAGCGTGAGAACTTCACCCCCACCCCCTCCCCTAGCTCTTGGGCCCTCACATTGGAGGAATGATCAGTGACTGTAGTGCCTAGTAGTGACCATACTGAGTATCGCTTACTGTTGATTCGGTGCTCAGTAAATACAATTTTCACATACATTTAATCCCCACGATAGTCCTTAATAGTTATTCCTTAGCAAGTTGTAAGTAACTTGCCCAAGGTCGTAAAGTGCTTGCGTTTGGATTCCGGTTCTAGTCTCGTTCCAAAGCCTCCGTGCTTAACCACTAGTGGTTGCCTTTGGGGCTTTGAACTGCTGGGTCAGCTGTTCAAAACCGCCAACCCCTCCGAGGGAGAAAGAACAGGCTTTCTGCGCCCATAAAGATTGACCCACAGAGGCAGTGCTACCCTGCCCTTTAGGGTTAAGATGAGTCAGAAACTGCTAGATGGCAGCAAGCTAGACGTCCCCATTTTGTAGCTCGTAAGTTGAGCCCCAAACAGTGAAGATGGAAAGGCTTGCCTTTGTAAGAAACTGGTTTGTTTGAGGATTCTATTTAACATGCACGCAGCCCTGGACATTGGTCATCAGGATTAATTAATCCCTCTCATGGCACGCCTGGGCAACATTAGATTTCCACTTGTCAAACTCTGCTGCAGTGACAGCTTTGTCCCCTTTGATAAAGGGGTCACATTAAAGATTTGAACCTCTGAAATCTATTTGTGAAACAAACAGATCGCCCTTGGGGGGTGGGGGGAAATCATTGTATAGTGAGTTTATTCAGCACCTGTTTAAGCGACGTGTGCTTAAAGAAAGTTGGCACTATTGCTGTCAGAATAAACATAATTTATTAAGTAGTCGCTTTAGTTTTCTTTTTATTTATTATTTTTTAAGCCAGTCAAATTCAGCAGTGGGGGGTTCTATAGTAACTTTAGTGACACTAACGTTACTCCATTCTGATAACCCCCTACCATCAGACCAGCCAGTCGCTTTAGTTTTCTATATATATTTCCCCACATTTGTTTGCTTATTATTTCTCCGTCTCATTCATTTTTTAGTCATTTCTAAGACACTCCCAAGATTCTGAATGTTGCTATTCTTACTGCTCACCTTTTCATCTTACTTGGGGTATTCAGAAAAGAATAGAGATTGTTGATTTAAGAGAGAGGGTCCAACAGCTTGATACTTTACCTGAAAAATGCCTTTTGTTTTGTATCTCATCCATATGTCTTTATCTTTAAAAGAAAAAAAAAAACCTGCCCAGCTGTCTGCCACTGAAACTTACTGCTTCTTCGATCATTTCAGCTCTGGAAAGGAAGAGATATGGAAGTGAAAAAGTTGGGCATTTCCTGGCAATTCTTGATAGTTCTGATTCTAATCCTGCAATTTCTGTCTGCGTTGGATTTTGATCCGTACAGAGTCCTAGGGGTCAGCCGGACAGCCAGTCAGGCTGATATTAAAAAGGCTTATAAGAAGCTCGCCCGGGAATGGTAGGTGAAACAAATTAAAAACAGCTTAATATAAACTTAAGTTTTAGCAGGGGGATGAAATCCTAAATTGCAATAAGTTTTATGTGTCTGTCTTTCTATTATTTTCACACACATATGTACATACAAACATATCTGTCTAAAATATTTGATGTGGGAAAATTAACTTGCATGGTACTCTAATTTTGAGTGATGAGATCAAACATATCATTTATGAAGCTCCTGTTTATGAATCTTTGGACTTAAGAATCACCTTAGATACCGTTTGTGTTGTTAATGTTACAGTAGAATGGGGCCTTTAAAGACGAAAAACCGCCCACTGATCGGCAATGTTAAGGTACCTTCCCAGGATAGGTTACTCATGATGTAACTCCAAGTAGACTGATTACTAAAACGAACACAATCTAATCCTGTTCTCTAAATTGTTAATTTTTTTTAAAGCTTTTAAATATTCTTAGAATAAGAATGTGTTGTCCCTGATTTTTAAAGAATATTCATAACCATTACTTTAAACCAACGTCTTGTGGGGGCAGGAATCAAAAGTTAGCAAGGTCACAATAAATCTGAAACGTATTTTGGGTGAATGGCATCATTTCTTGTATCAATGCTTAGCCATGGCCAAGAAGCACAGGTGTTGGGTTTTGCCAGGTGTTGGGTTTTGCCGCTGACAGGGAGCTATGAGGAAGGAGGGATAGAAAGGACGCAGCAGGGTGACCTGACCGTAGCGAATGTGGAAGGTCTAGGAGGGGAACCATCACCATTGAGCATTGACTACATGCTGGACTCCAGGTTCTGGGCTTTTTGTTTCATTCCAACCCTACAGCTGCCCTGTGAGCAAGGGCAGTACGGTCCCTGTTGTACAGGTGCAGAAATCGGGGCTCAGAATGATTAAGTATGTATTTACGCCTGGGTTCCAGAGTTTGCCCTGCACCAACAGGTAGTTCCTCGGGTTTGTGTTGTTGCTGGGTTGTTTCTACACTCCCCTTCCCACCAGAAATAGGGGAGCGCGGGTTAGCATTTGGGTGGAAAGGAGTTGCCTGAGACAGCAGGAAGCCATGGAGCCGCAAAGCTGCCACAGGCAAATGACACTGCAGCTGTGCGTGGCTCTGGCTGGCACTCTTACTCATCAGTGGGGAGATGTATCTGTCAGACTGCTTGCGATGGAGGCAAAATGTAGTTTGAAACAATGTTTGGGCTAAGGAAATCTTTCAGAGTGTTTTCATGTTAGGAATCCAGAATTGGGCGCTAAAACGGTGTCTTGATTCTGCTTGACGTCTTTCCAAGGGCTCTGGAACTCTGTGTTGCTCTCTGTGCTGTCTCACATGCTCGCCTGGCCCTGCTTAAAGTAGAAATTGCTAAGTCTGCAGTTGATTGATACGGAGCCACAGTTTTTTTTGGTGGGGGGGACAAGGTACAGCCTTCAGTGACATTTTAAGGGCAAAATCGATCACTTCGTATAGGCAGAGCCTCTTACAATGAACAGTTTGGGTTTTTGTCTTCAGGGCTGCACAGGACGCGATGGGGTTAGCAGCCACATGCTTCTCCGTATATGATGATTACAGTCTCAATAGGAGGAGAATAGTGCCATCCCGGAGTGTGGAAATGGTACTTGACCTCGTATCTCCACGGCGTTATTTGTCCATGTTTTGGTTGTGGCATTGTTCTTTCACTGGCTTCCTTCCCTTCTCACCTGAGGGTGACTGCAACTCCTAGTGCGGCTCAGAGTTTGCGTTTTCAGAATGAGCTCTAGCCAGAAGAGATGCATGAATTTTTGGCTTGGGTCTGTAGCTAGCTAGGCCTTCGCGGCTTCATCTTGTTCCCCAGGACTTTCTCCTTGCTTAGTGAACCCTTGGAACCCCGTTTTGCCCTCAGGAAAGACATATTTCTCTGCTGATGATGACATTTTAACGTAGGTGCTTTTGCAAAATAAGGATTTCTACCCTGAGTGGGGTGGAAAAGGGCTCTATCAAATCTGGACCAAATGGGTATAACCTGGTTCAGTCAGTCTAGTTCTTTACTGGGTACCCTTCTCTGCCTCCATTTGGTTTTCCTTTAGAGGGAGCTGGATAGCCAGCAGGTACCACGCCCAGTATTTTCTTGCCTTTGACATGGAAAAGATGCTTGTCGCTGTCAGATGCACTGACCAGCAGCACACAGTACTTTCCTAGGGTTGAACTCAATCCTTTGCTAAGTGTCTTTCCAATGGTGTGTCCCGCAACTCGGGCCTTATAAGCTGAAAGCTGTCTCGAGGTTTCCTCCTGCTTTGGGGGCCGGCTTCCTCTATTTCATGATCCGTGGTTTCTCACCCAGCTGCCTTCAGGACCTTCACAGCTCCCTCCCCACCCTTCTTCCTCTGTAAAATTCTCTCTCTTAAATCTTCCTTTGTTCGAGTGCATATTTTTGTCTTTTTCCGTCTTTAACCTAAGTTTGCATATTGAAAACTTAGTCCAGGTTGACTAGAGAAACAAACTCATAGGCATTCATGTGTACAAGAGCTTTATATAAAAGAGCATTAGACTATCGAGACAACATCCCAGGTCAGTCCAGATCAAGTCCATAAGTCCGATGTTAGCCCATATGTCCGATATTAGTCTATAAATTCCTCTTCAGACTTAGCACAACACATGCAGTGACGTCAAATGTAGGAAGATCACAGGCCAGTGGGTGGGAAGTCTTGTGGATCCAGTGGTGGTAGAAGCATCTCAGCCGCTGGCTGGATCTCTAGGTGGCTTCTCCAGCTCCAGGGCTCTGGCTCCATCAGCGGAGCTCCATCCGTCTTGTCAACGGTGTCCCGCCTCCAGGGAGGAAGACAGAAGTTCCCAAAATCCTCAGAAGAAGGCCATGCCCACACAGAGGCTTTACTGGCTTTAACCCGATTGACAGGCTAGCCTCTACCCCTTCCTCAAATTGACAGGAGATTATGTAACTGCCACAGAAACACTTTTACTTTCTTTTTTGTCATCCAGAAGCATCTTGGCTTGAGTCACACCGTTTCCATTGTGCCCTGCTGAGTTGTCTTCCTCCCACTCGTCGTCCTAACAAGCATTAAAGGGTTAGGCTAAGAGAAGAATGATGTTTGAATTCAGCTTCTCAAAGGGCATTTCTAGAGCTGTCAGAATATGCAGTCTAATTCATTCAACATGTGGCTGCTAGACAACGTTCGTCAACTTATAGGGATTTTGTTGTTGTTTTAAGTCCAGGGTATTCGATGCTGTCAGTAGTCACTTGCTTCCAGGGGACTCTTTCTTTACTTCTTGAGCCTTAGCTAAAAGAATTGTCCTCCAAATGAGCAAGAACGATTACGTTCAAAACAAGTGCTATCATGCAGAGGCCGTCCGTAGAAGTGAGCATTGCAGAATCAATCCGCACAGAACACAGATCGAGGTCTGAGGGGAGGCCCTGTGGAAGTCAAGTCCTGCCCCTACATCCCAGAGCCTTAAAGTCCCCAAAGTTCCAGATGGTATAAACACAGGAAGATCACAGCATATACCGCAGCAAGATGGGCACAGTTGATTAATTGCCAGCTGAGTGTAAGACCAAATGTTGACGATTCAGTGGCAGCTGTTGAAGATTGATGCAGTCTCTATGAGCGGAAATCAGTTTGCAGAAACTAGCCTTTTCTCCCCTCTTAAAACTTGTGGCCTTGATCCTGATAATCCATTTACTGGAAAAAGGCCATTCCTGGGCAGAATGGAATGACCAGGGTATTAATATTGAAAATCAAGACTTTCTTATTTGAAAGTCAGCAGCAAGATACCATTTGGAACCTAGCTGTTACTAAACAAATTCATGGGGCACCTGCTTCTGCCTTCCTGCGTCGTCCGAAGAAGTGCCCTAATGGCTCTCTCATCCTGACATTGGGATGGAGCGCCGCCACCTGGGATCAGGCAGTGCTGCTTACAAAGAAGGGGCTTGAGCCTCCAGCCGCCCTGCAGTGGGCAGTCGCAGTGTAAAGACTGGGTCTGCCCCACCTTGCCTCTGTGAAGTACTTTAAAAATGCAGCCAGCCTGAGCGCTGTGGGAGGCTATTTCTTAGCATCAGGTAGTACAGGTATATGAAACAGCTGTTTGCTTCTACCATTTCTTTCAAAGAAACTGCCCTGAACAGAACGGTCTGCCAGCTGCCTTTGCTGTAATAAACTACAAGGATGGGGTGGGGATAAACCAGCCCCCCACAACTAATCCCCGGTTTGGTAGGCGCAATCATACAGTTAAGATATATAAAGATTATAGTAAAGTCATAAAGAAACAGAGATGGGAGAGTAGAATAAAGAAGTCACACACATTTCGTGGTAGCATGCTCACCTCAGCTCCTCTTGATGGTCCACATGGAGGTGGGAGACGAGTGGGCAGGAAAGAGAGCATGAGGTTTTATTTCTAACCAAAGCTTACACATTTTTGGGGATATGCAAGCCTCCTGATTATAGGTAATGATCTATGTCACAGGAAGGAGTTGTAACAGGCAATACAGCAAGAGGAGGGCGATGACCTAGGGGTGTACGGCGGGAAAGGGGGTACATATGAGGCAAGATGGGTGGACCCTAGACTCAATATAGTAGTCCAAGCTTAGTCATCCTTGAGTGGTCCTGGCTTGCCTCCGGGCTCTCCTTCAAGGGAACAATGTCAGAAGAGAGTGGGCCCTACTTGGGGTGGGTCAGACAATACAGTCTGGTTGCTCTTGATGGCTGATACCCTTAAGGAGAATAACCTCTGACCTACTTTCGTTGACCTCCTAGTGTACAGTCATTTACATGTGTAGCAAGCAGCATCTTGGGTTTGGCATATATTTGGGGGAGACAACTTGGGGGAAAATCTTCTGGATTCCCACCAGTTGTTAACTGGCCAGGAATGAAAAATTAAATCGAATCTTGTTTCCCCATTTTGTGTTTCAGGCATCCTGACAAAAACAAAGATCCTGGAGCCGAAGACAAGTTCATTCAAATTAGCAAGGCTTACGAGGTACCGTGCCAAACTCTGATGCACCCACTGGCCTGTATAAAATTGGCCTTAGGCCCTCCGTCTCCTGAGGTCTCCTCAGAAAAGGCATTTCCGCAGGCCTTGACCCAGTTTCTAGAAGATGGTAGGGAGAACAGATTTGGCCACCTCCGTTATGAGGAAGCATGTGCCTGAACACATCAGCTCTTGAACTGCCTGACCTCTTTTCCAAGGCTTTCGTTGGAAATGTGGAGTTACCTGGAGTACTGCCCTTTAGAAACTTACAGGAAAGAATTACAGACCAACTTCCCTCACGCAACATTACAAATACCCAGCGTTTTAACAGTTTTCTAACACGTCAGCTTCAGCAGGTGGTTCTGGAATGTGAAAGCCTGGGCTTGGCTTCCTTTGGGAAGAAATGTGGTGCTCGGTGCATAGGAATGACACGCCACCCTAAAGCAGAGTCTTGCACGGATTTTAGACTTCCAAGTTGTTTTTTAAGGAAAAGCAAGGTAACTAGCATACAAGACTCAATGCTGTGGCCTCTTTGGTTTTCACAGCATCCCATGCTATGCGTTGAATTAACGCCAAGGCATGGCTGAGCTCTTTTTTTTTGCGATGACGCCCTGGCCATCGGCGTTGTGTCGAGTCACTGGTTTTACTGATGTAAACCCACCAGTGTTCTGTGGCTCAGAAAGGCTTCGGGCTAACACAGAGCGCACGTATCTGAGGGACTTGAGTGTTGATTGCGGTCCTGAATTATCTTGTTTTTTGTTAAGGGAAGACTTTCTGGAAGATGTAATGTCCTGATGTTTGCATGTACAGGGTATGTGTTGCTCATCCATTTGGGCACCAGCTGACTGCACATAGGTCCGTGGCCCTTCTGAGAGTCTCATAGAATTCAGAAATTCCCATCAGAATGGACCATCGCAGACAGACTTAGCTGAGTACTGAGGTCTAGAGCTCTGATCTGTTGCTGGCTGCATCCCAACCCCAGAGTAGCGGGGTAGGAAGTCCCAGCACCCATCCACGCTCTCCTCAGGCAGGAGCTGTGCAGACACCAGAGCTACCAAGGTATGGCACATGCTGGCCCAGCCCAGCGGCCTCTGCGGAGTGGTCCAGGGCGTGGCAGCAGCGGGAGGAGAAGTAGGAAACTTGATGAGCGCCGGGTGGAGGGCAGGCAGGAGCCAGACGCAGCTCTGGCTGTGAGCAGCAGCAGCAGTGGCGGCAGTGCCAGAGTCTGCCCAGTGCCTGGGCTCCGGCAACTCCTGCCCCGTCTCTCCTGTGTGTGCCGTGCTGTTCACAAAGCCTCCAATCACACAGCATCCTGTTTCGGAGAACAGATCGAAGGCAGTGGACCTGCCACTTCACTCTCCGTCTCCTACGCTGCGTGTAGAAGACCCCTTGGGTGACCACTCTTCTTTTTCCTGATACCCTCCTTCCAGATCCTTTCCAACGAGGAAAAGAGATCCAACTATGACCACTACGGGGATGCTGGGGAGAACCAGGGCCACCAGCGGCGGCAGCAGCGAGAGTACCGCTTCCGCCATTTCCATGAGAATTTTTACTTTGATGAGTCGTTTTTCCACTTCCCTTTCAACTCTGAGCGGCGGGACTCCGCGGATGAAAAGTATTTGCTGCACTTTTCACAGTACATGCACGAAGTGGTGCCAGATAGCTTCAGGAAGCCCTACCTCATCAAGATCACCTCAGACTGGTGCTTCAGCTGTATCCACATCGAGCCCGTGTGGAGGGAAGTCGCTCAAGAACTGGAAGGCATAGGTAAGGCCCTTGTGGTCATCAGAAGTGGTCGTAATCGGCCAAGGGGACTTGTGAAGGCTTGAATTAGATGGGCTGTTGGGGAGGAAGCCGTTGGTATCATTTTTCCTCACAAGCTCGTGGAAATTGGTATTGTCCAGAGGCACATTTTCAGGGAGGAGAGATGCATAAGCCACTTCCATTTTGCATTAGTAACTTGAAACATTTGTCTGTCTAATTTCCCAACGTCTGGTTTGGGACCTAATCAATAAGAGAAGCTCAGAAATGAACGGCTTGAACCCAGCAGCTGAGCGTCAGCTGTAACACCTGTGGGTTTTGCACATCCATCTGACAGTACTTGTGATTTCGCTCGTGGCCGTGGGGTGCCCAGATTCCTGACCAACTGAACCTGCTGAGAGTCAGCTCCCACTCAGAGCCACCCTGTAGGACAGGGCAGACCCGTCCCGTGGGGTTTCCTCCGCAGAAGCAGACTGCCTCCTCGGTCTCCCACAGAGTGCTGATGGGCTCCCGTGACTGGCCTTCAGGAGCAGCTGTGCCACCAGAGCTCCCTGATCAGCCCTTCCTTCCTTCTCTTTCTTTGTTATCGTTTTACTGGGTGCTCTTACAGCGCTCACAACAATATCATTCCATAGTGCGATCTCCTCCAGCACGATTGTACAATTGCTGCCACGGTTTCCAAATAGTCTCGACATTGTCTCCTTCACCCCACCTGCCCCTGAAACCTTTAGTCGACTTGCTGTCTCTAGAGTCATGATTAACCCTTTCATGTTCCATATTTATTGACTAGTGCCTGGAAAAATTACAGTGATCCAGGACCATAAAAACCTAAGCCCACTGCCAGTGAGTTGAGCCTATGGGGCAGAGTAGAATTGGCCCCTGTGGGTTTCCAAGGCTGTCAGCCTTCACGGGAGCAGCCTCAGCTGCCTCCTACAGAGCGGCTGATGGAATTGAACTGCTGACCTTGCAGTTAGCAGCCCAGTACTTTAACCACAGCACCACTAGTGATCCAGAGAGGATATTTATTTGAATACATCCTGAAAGTTGGAATCACTGTGTCTGTATTTTGGAGGTACTAGCAGACCTGTTCGACATAGGGACCTGGAGAGCACATACTGCTGAAAACATCAGTTCAGTGATTCTAAATCGAAATTCCCAATCTCCCTTGAGAAGCAAGGAGGTGCTCAGATTTGTAAAATATTTCCCTGAGACCGAATCAAGAAGTTCGTAGAAGCTGAGGGAATATGGTTAGCGCGTGGCCTACCAAATGGAAGGTAGTCAGTAGGTGCCTGCTGTTGATGCTTAGATGGATGCTTAAGAAGGTGAAGCCAGGTAGAAGCCGCTGAGCTCAACAGCTGTCTTCATGATAAAGCCCACCGCGGTGTATGTGCCACTAGTGATCTGCTCGGGGTCGGCATGAAGGCCCAATAGCAAAGCACAATCGTTGGACCAGTACGTCATTTAGGGTGGTAATGCATTTTCACCAACATCGTTTTCAGCGTGCCAGGCAAGCATAGATGACGAGAGGTGGCATAGATGGCCACAGTGGTGATTAACACAGGCTGCGGAGTTGGGTAGGCCATGGTTTCCCTCTCAGCTCTGCCAATCCTTGAACGAATTATGGAGCCCAAGTTTGTTCATCGCCAAGCCAAGAACAAACAAACGAACTCACTGCATCGAGTCGGTTCTGACTCCTGGTGACCCTGTAGGACGTGTGGGGTAGAACTGCCCTGGGGGCTTTTGAGACTGTGACTCTTCATGGAATAGAAAGCCTCTCTTTTTCCCAAGGAGCGACTGAAGTTTTGAACTGCCGACCTTGTGGGTAGCAGCCCAACAAGTAGCCACGGCACCATCAGGTCCCCTTCGTCTCCAAAAGTGGGTGATAATGCCAAACTAGCAGTCATCTCATTAAAGACTAAGTGACGGGGAACACAGTGTTTCTTCAAAGTACACGATTTGAGGAAATGCTGACTTACGGTTAGCCGCTGCCGAACACTGTAACCCACTGTCCCAGCAGGGTTCCTAGTAAGCACTTACAAAAGAAACTTAGCAAATTGCTGGTTAACTGGGTTTTCTGGTTTGAAAAACTCCTTTTTTTTTTTAAAGTGCTTGTTGTACAAATCTTTTTGTAAATATTTCTTAAATGTATTACTCCACTCCAACTGATTATTAACTATCAACTCTCTTACGATTTTTTGAGCTGAGCTTTAAAAGACCACTGAGTCTGCTGAGCAGAAACCGGAGGTGTAACTTGAGCCTCACAGGGAACCGAGCACCCTGAGAAACAAGCATTCTGCATCCACAGAACAGCCAGCGGCTCCGTGTGGACCGGACCTAGGCTGTGTGTGAGAAAGAAAGGAGGGGGGGGCGGGGCATGCTGGGAGCCAGGGAGAAAGGAACTTGAAACCCCAGGCCACGGAACTGGACTTTATTTTATAGTGTGTAATAAAGCCAAGAAAACGTTTTACACAGAGGAGTGACCTGAGTGTGCTGCAGAAAGTCACCCGTTAACGCTGTCCGAGGACATTCAAAGTGGGAGGAAATGGGAGGAAGTGACTGGCTCTGACAAGAGACAGCCGCTGGCCTGAAGGAGGGCAGTAGGTAAAGAGAGCTGTGGACAAAGGGTGTGTCAGAGAGACGATCGTGGGAGCCTCAGAGGCCTGGGGTCTGGAGGACGTGTCAATATAAGAACTGAGGAAAGGGGAGGAGAAGGGGTGAAACTCCTGACTTGGGGACATAGTAGAGAAGGGCTGAATTGAGGGAGAAGAGGTTTGACATGGTAAGAACAGAGAATAGAACTGCCCCGGGAGTTTCTGAGACTCCATCTTTGCAGACTAGATAGCCTCATCTTTCTCCCACAGAGCGGCTGGTGGTTTTGAACTGCTGACCTTGTGGTTAGCAGCCCAACACCGTAACTATACCACTAGGGTTCCTAATAATGATAATAGCTGGTGATTTATTGAGAGTTTACCATGTGCCAAGCACTATGATAAATATAAACAACAATATGTAAACAACCACCCTGTGAGGCAGGCACTATGGTCACTTCTTTTTGTTTATACTTGAGATGCTTAACTTACTCTGGGTACCTTGTCCAGGATTAGACAGTTGACATTTGCCAGTGCCGAGATTCGATCCTCGAACCCACATAGTCTGTCTGCCTTTCCAGCTGTATGTTCACCCATGATGCTATTACTGCCTCTCTGTCCCCAAATGCTTGATGATTGATGATCTTGCTGCTCTTTGGGGTTGTTGTGTGGCATTATTCATGGCTTAAAATGGCAGGGATGGAAGACCCATCGAATGAAAATTTGATCTTTAGAATTAGTATCCACCGAGTTTTTTAGCCTGTTCCCCAGCCCACCCCCAAATAGTTCCTATGCCAGGTTTTGACGGAATACATTCGATTTATTAGGCTTATAGACCCTTTTCCTCTTTGGAACTTTGAAGTTGGTTGAAGATTTCTGACGGCTAGGTTCCACTTGCTCCAGTTTGTTGAGCCTGAGCTGAAGATGAGGGACAGTGGCCACGGCCAGTCCCTGTGCAGTGGAGGCAGCGCCACTCTTCCACACGCCGTGTTTCCATGTGAGGTGGGCAGAGCCGACAGGCCGAGAAAGAGCTGAGTGGCTGGGAATGCATAGCCATTGCCCGGCTAGCATAAAACACCTGAATTACCAAGACTGAATGAGACAGACCCATTCTACCCGGAGGAGAAATTCAGGCAGAATCTATAGTCGTGCCAGCTAGCTATTTTAATAAGTAGTGGTAAAGCTTCCAACATTTGTAGATATAAGTAGGCCATGCCGCATTTGCTCAGAAATAGCACAGCTCTGGCCTTTATGTGCACAGAGAATCAACAGTAGCCGCACGCTGCAAGTCCAGAGTGATAGAATACTGGAAGAGTAAGCAGAGGGACAGGAATCGGTCCATATGCTCATTTAAGATGTCTAACTAATTAATTAATTAGATGTCTTCTTGAGCAAAATTATGTACCAAGTACTGTATTACACTAAAAGTACTGTGTATACTCGACTATAAGCCGACCCGAACAACAGCCAAGGCACCTAATTTTACCACAAAACTGCATTAAAAATGTGCTGGAAAACTCGACTTATACGCGAGTATATACAGTAAATAAATAACTCATTATCACCCAGTTGATCCTGATTTGTAGTGACCCAGTAGGACAGAGCAGAACTGTCCCTAAGCGTTTCCAGGGCTGTCACCTTTACGGAAGTGGCCTGTGATCATCTCCTGACAGCTGTACGCTTCGCCGTTGAGCACTTGACCAGCGCACCACCAGGGCTCCCTCGTTAGTGAAGACATAAAAGAACTGTCATTTTTATTGAGCACTTCAGTTGTCCTCATCGTACTAAGTGCTTGGTGGTGGGGTTTATGTATTCCCAGAACAACCCAACGAGGGAGAAATGGTTATTATCCCTATGGTATAGATGAGGAAACTGAGGCACAAGAAGGCTAAGCAACACCAGTGTTGGGCTAAGGGCCCAGACATCTAACTGCAGAGTCCACCAACTCGGCCACTGGGCTGTACTGCTTAAGAAACACGTAAAGCCTGGCCCCTGCTTTGCTCAGGAAACTCGGGAAGAGGCTCCCTCCCTCCCTCCCTCACTCCAGCACCGTCCGTGCTTGCTGGGGCCAGCAACGATGAGCTTCTTGAAACTCAAGGGCGATGTTCAGCAAATCTACTTAAGGTGGTGATATGGTGATCGCCCACCATCACGTCTTGCTTCGTTTGCTACCAAATCTCTATTTTTTTGGTTTTGTTTTTTTCATGTCTTTTTTTTTTCATCATTCTACTGGGGGCTCGTACCGTTCTTATCACAGTCCATACGCACATCCATTGTGTCGAGCACATTTGTACATTTGCTGCCGTCATCATTTTCAAGACATTTGCTTTCTACTTGAGCCCTTGGTGTCAGCTCCTCATTTTTTCCCTTACTCCCCCAACCTCGTCCCTCCCTCATGAGCCTTTGATAATTTAGATTTTTTTTTTCATGTCTTAACACTGACCGATGTCTCCCTTCACCCACTTTTCTGTTGTCTTTCTCTCAGAGAGAGGGTTATATGTAGATCATTGTAATTGGTTCCCCCTTACTCCCCCTACCTTCGCCTTACCCTCCCAATATCATTACTCTCATTATTGGTCCTGAGGGGTTTATCTGTCCTGGATTCCCTGTTTCCAGTTCTTATCTGTGCCTATGTACATACTCTGGTCTAGCCAGATTTGTAAGGTAGAATTGGGGTCAACATAGTGGTGGGGAGGAAGCATTAAAGAACTAGAGAAAAGTTGTATGTTTCATCAATGCGACATTGCACCCTGACTGGCTTGTCTCTTCCTTGTGACCCTTCTGTAAGGGGATGTCCAATTGTCTACAGATGGGCTTTGGGTCTTCACACTCTCTCTCATTCACATTGATATGATTTTTTGTTCTGGATCTTTGATGCCTGATACCTGATCCCATCAACACCTTGTAATCACACAAGCTGATACGCTTCTTCCTTATGGACTTTGTTGCTTCTGAGCTAGATGGCTGCTTGTTTATCTTAAAGTCTTTAAGACCCCAGGTGCTATATCTTTTGATCAGCTTTCTTCACCATGTTTGCTTATGATCTTGTCAGGGAGATGAGCATCAAAGAATGCTGGGATATTAGAACAAAGTGTTCTTTCATTGAGGGAGAACTTGAGTAGAGGTCCAATGTCCGTCTGCTACCTTAGTACTTAACATATAAATATATGCACATAAATCTATTTCCCTATCATTATATATAAGTATACTTACATATGTACATGCCGATATTTAGACCTCTATAAATATCCTTTGCCTCCTAGTTCTTTTCTCTATTTCCTTTTACTTTGCTCTTGTCCCCCTATCATGTTCGTCCTTCATTCGGGTTTCAGTAATTCCTCTCGGCTACATTGCCCTGTTCAAGCTCCACCAGGCATCCTATACTCTCCTCACCATCGATTTGGATCACTTGTTGTTCCCCTGGGTTGGTTGACCCCTTCCCTTCCTGTTCTCTGCCTCCCCCTCTCCCATGTCCCTCTGGAACCATCAGTCCCTTTGTTTTCTCCTCTGGATTGTTTATCCTGCCTATCTTATCTAGATTGACATGCAGAGACAATAATAAGCACAAAAATAAGACAGAGCAAAACAAAGCAACAACATTAAAAAAAACAAACCAAGAAACAAAACAACAACAAAAAAGCCTATAAATAGTTCCAATTCTGCGCCGTGTTGACCTTTAGGAGTGTTTTCAGGTCATCTGATGGGGTGCCACGCCCCAGCCCCACAGTCTGTTTTGGGTATTCTCCGGGGACTACATTGCTCTGCTTTCCTTGCAGCTCTGTTGCACACCCTTAGTGTTTCGCCCCAGTGTGATGGGGTCAGATTGTGCATAGTTCCCACACTGTGTCTCCAGTGTTGTGCCCCATAACGCTGTGGGTCAGTGAGAGAATGCTATGTCTGTGTCTGGTGGTGGGGGCGCCGCCCAATGGTCCTCTGCATTGGCTTCTCTGAACAGGAATATTATCCTCAGGGCTTGGTGACCCAGGATGTGTTCCATTCTCTCTCCTAACCTCTTCCTTTGCTCCTGTGTGCTCTGACCAAATGCACCCCTCTCCCTGAGCTGTAGCTTCAGTGCTGTTCTCTGAAATCACGTCTTACTCTAAAAGAACAAATCGATCCTTTCTTTTACGGAGTTGCAGTGGCTAGAACAACACTATACTATCTAGGAAATGGGTCTGCCAATCTGTTAGTGAAAAGGTGTCTTTTTTCTGCTCTAGCTGTGTCCTGGATTCGATTTTGTTTCATGTTGTTTTGTGTCTTTGGAGTTTGTTTGCAGATTTTGGCTCTGTGCCTTCCCTTAAAGGCTTGCTCACAGGTTGCAAAAAAAAAAAAAAAGTGTGTGTGTGCTGGCTACAGAGGGGCAAGGAATGAGCCTCCCCAAAGATGTGCATGTGTAGAGATGCATAAGGATGGACGGGGTATCATCTGGGGTTTTGAATAACGGCATCTCACAGAGATGCTTAGTACTGTACAGAGTCAAAACCCGCTTTGTTAGATACCATCGAATCAGTCCAGCTCATCGCTACCCAAAGTACGAAAGAAGGAAACACTGCCTGGTCCTGTGCCAACGTGCCGATTGTGGCGTGTGAACCCATTGTTGCAGCCACTGTGTCATGCCACATTGCCCAGGGGCTCTGTCTCTTTCACTGGCATTCTGCTTTACCAAGCATGGTCTCCTAAAAACGTGTCCCAAAGGTGTGTGAGACAGAGTCTCACCGTTCTCGCTTATAAAGAGTATTCTGGCTTTAAGAGAGAGAGAGAGAGAAAAAAAATTCTGTCTGTATTTCTTTCAAAACAGACTTGGTTCTTTTGGCAGCCCATGGTACTTTCAGTAGTCTTTGCCAGTGCCCTAGTTCAAGTGCAGCAATTCCTCTGCGACTTCCTTATTCATTGTCCAGCTTTCACATGCTTATGAGGCAGGTGAAATCCTCATGGCTTGGGTCAGGCTCACCTTACTCCTCACAGTAACATCTGGGCTCTAAAACATTTTAAAGAGACCGTACACGGCAGATTTGCTCAGTGCACTTTGTCATTTGATTTCTTGACTGCTGCTTCTGTGAGCATTAATTGGGGATCCAAGTAAAAAGAAATTCTTGACAACTTGATCTCTTCTCTTCTTACCATGACTGGCCCGATTGTGAAGGTTTTGGTCTTGCGTTGCAGTCCATTCGGCAGCCTTTGATCTTCATCAGCAAGTGGTTCTAAGTCCTCCTCGATGTCAGCGAGCAAGGTTGTGTCATCTGCATTTCACAGGTTGTTATTCAGACCCTCATAAGACCTCAAAAAGAGGAGAAAGTACAGTATTTTTATTCTTTAGAATATTATCAATTAGTCAGACGCATTGGCCCTTAAAAGATCAATGATACTTCTGAAAGACTTTAAATGATATTTTGCTTTTCTTCTAAGTTTGTACCTCAATTTCATTTGGAGTCTGCATATGTCTATATCTCTCTGCTGGCCTGGTCATGTTGAATCAAGACAAGGATGTGTGGGTAATTCTGTTTGCTGTTGGCCTTGCTGTACAAATCCCAACTCTGATGTTTAGATAATTTGAAGGTAGAGAGAGAGACAACGGGCACTGGTTCACTGTGACTCAGAGACCCCATGTCACCACCAGTTCCCACGGTCATTTCCCAGGCTGAAATTTAAGGAGAAATCAGTGTTGCCAACTGTTCTTGCTCTTCCTTCCTGGCTTGTGGGGAGGAGTAGACTCCTTAGACTCCTGAATATCATGTTAGGAAAAAACAAAACAGCACAGATATTTACTCATTCTGGTGCAGGTGTGGTTATTGTAGGTGTAAGAGAGCATTTGCTCTGTCTGCATTCTTTCTATCGACAGTGTCGGGACCTTCATTATCGTCATCCCAGCCATTCCCAGGTTTTCCCATTGTCCGTAATGGAAGCTCGCTTCCCTAAGCAATGAATACCGTTTTATTCCAATCTTTGTGATAGCATTTAGTGGGGGAGTAAATGGCTCCAGAATCTGGAAATGGGATCATAATAAAGAATCAAAGTTCTTTGTAGAAATTATCCAAGAAATTAGCCTGCATTTATTGGGAAACCCCGGTGTTTAATGAAGGTGACTGTCTGCAATCCCAGGAACCCCACAGTGAATCCTGTTTCCCTGGAGGAACAAGCTGTCTTGATGAAGAGGTGGGGCCAAGACAGTGGAAAAAGGAGGCATTGTTCCTCCCAGCCTGCACAAGGAAGAGGCACTCCGCTCATGCAAGAGGGGTGTCTGTGTTGGACTTCACCATGCCTTGATGAAGCAGTACTTAACTCTTTCTTGTTGATGAGGTGCCTGTGCTGTTGGGTAAGCATCGGGCTGCTGTCCACACGGTCTGCCGTTCAAACCCACAAACCGCTCTACAGGAGAAAGATTTCGTCTCAGAAACCCCATGTAGGGTTTTTTGTTCGTTTGTTCTCAGTAATTCCAGTTGGTTGTTTTGTCGGGTGCTGTCAAGTTGGTTCTGACCCATCGTGACCCTCTGCACAACAGAACGAAGTACTACCCGGTCCTGCACCGTCCTCACACTTGTTCCTCTGCTTGAGCCCATTGTGCAGCCAGCGTGTCAGCCCATCTCCCCAAGGGCCTTCCTCCTGCTGCTGCCCCTCTGCCTTAGCAAGCAGGAGGTCCTTCTCCAGGGAGGGCCTCTCCTGCCAACAAGTGCCAAGCCCGTGAGACCAAGCCTCACTCTAAGGAGCTCCTGTACGGAGCGTTCTGCTGTCTTTCTTCCCAGACGGATCTGTTGGTTCTGTGGCAGTCCAAGGGACCTCGAGATGCACCAGCACCGCAGTTCAAAGGAATCGATTTTTTCTTTGGTCTTATTCCTTGTCACATTCATATGAAGCGATTGAAAATGCCATGGCTGGGTCAGGGGCGCCTCAGTCCTCAAGGTCACGTCCCTGCTTCCCAAGACTTTCAAGAGGTCTCGTGCAGCACATTTACCCAGTGCCGCTTGTCTTTTTTTCTTAACTGCTGCTTCCATGAGCGTTGATGGTGGATCCAAGCAAGACAGACTCCTTGACATCTTCAATATCTTCTCCGTTTATCATGATGGTACCTATTAATCCAGGTGTGAGGATTTGGGTCATCGTTATGCTGAACAACAAGGACTCAGCAAGTACTTCAAGTCCTCCTCACCGTCAGCAAGCTGATAAGCCTTCCTCTAACCCTGATGCCACTTTCTTCATCTAATCCAGCTTCCCTGATTACTGGCTCCAGTTCAGGAGTGTGTAATGAGGAAGTAATCATGCAAGTGACCAAAGATGTGACATAATCAAGGATGCCCTTCAAAACGTCCCTTGTCATAGTGAAAGCCCAAGCAGCCTCAGTGCACAACAGTAGAGAAGTGGCTCTGTAGACGGACGGCCAGCATCCGGGAGCTGCCAGCATAGGCTAAGCTCTGTTCCGGGCGCTTGGGGAACCAGAGCCCTGAGGTGATGGATCTGACATCCAGTGGGGAAGACAGGCGACAGAGAGCTGATAGATGTTAGATGCTTTGGGAAAGACAGAAGTGAGAACGTGGGGAGGGCATTTTTAAATGAAGGATGAGCCGGGGGGGGGGGGGTTTCAGTTTGGAGGGTTGGACAGAGTGGGGGGAGTCAGCTTCAGCAGCACACCTGTGAGTAGGCGGGGGGGGGGCAGGTTATCACTGCAGGCAACAGGAACCGCCACTGTCAGCGTGTTCTGTGGCGGGAGGCAGGAATGCTCCAGTGTGCTCCAGGAAGAGCAAGGTGCTGGAGCAAGTGAGAGCAAGTAGTGTGTCTATGGGGTGCGGGGAGCAGAACCAGGGACCAGAAACAAACCAGGGAGAAGCTTACGGGCCCTGCTCACTCTGGATTTTATCCCTAGTGAAATGGGGATCCTTTGCAAGCTTTCGACAGAGAAGTCATGGGATCTGTTTGTCTGTGTTAGGAGGAACTATCTGGCTGCTGTGTTGAGAACAGACTGTCGGGACAAGGAGAAGTGGGAGGACGACGTGGGCTAGGGCAGCAAGCCAGGCTGAGAGCAGAGGACGACTCGGGGGAGGCTGGTAAAGTGCAGAAGCGGGCCCAATGCTGGTTTGTCTGGGAGACAGAGCCAGCAGGACAGATGGGGCTATAGGGTGCAAGACAGGAGAGAGTGAAGGTGACGGAATGTACATCGACTGGAATGACCAAGGCATGGGTGGAGCTGGTGTGTGCAAGGAAGCCAGGAGTCCATTTTTAGAAGAGTTAAGTCTGGGACATCCACAGAAAGCAGTCTGTTTACTGGATCGCCCGGGCTGAGCAGCGTGATGGGCCCTCCAGATAAGCTGGTGAAAGAACAAGGAAAGTTATAAGTATTAAGTGCAAAAGGCTGCACCCAGGGTCAGCCGATCTCATTTTATTGCATCTAGTCACAGACTTCTGTAGGAAAAGATACGAACAGATAAATACCAAAACGTAAGCGTTTTGTTTGGGGATTTGGGTTTTTGAGTGATTTTAACTTTGTTCTCCTTTTGCGCCTCTATATTTTCTAATATCTCTATAAAGTAATTTATACAAAAGAGGACATGTTCCCAAAAAGTATGAATATGACTTTCTTCTGCCTGTTAATAGAATGTGAAGTTTTTAAACCATAGCCCTGGTGATGGATCCTTGGATTGGTTATAGGATTGGGGTTGGTTTTTTTAAAAAACAGTAGTTAAAAGATAGAAAGTCGTTAGCTCTTCTTATATTATCAGATCGCTCTGCAGAAAAGCTGGACCCATTTAGAATTGCAGCAGCAGAAGCCGGACAGACTGTTAGGCTTGGTAGCCTCTCCCCCCAGGTAGAGATTTCCATCTCACACCGGGAGATACTGAACAGCCAGCATTTCATCCAGATCCACGGGGCATGGAAAGGCTTCATGTCATCTTCCCTCCTTTTTAGGTGTAGGAATTGGCGTGGTCCACGCTGGGTATGAGAGACGCCTGGCCCACCACCTGGGAGCGCACAGCACACCCTCCATCCTCGGAGTTATAAATGGAAAAGTCTCCTTCTTCCATAATGCAGTTGTCCGGGAGAACCTGCAGCAGTTTGTAGAAAGCCTTCTTCCGGGGAACTTGGTGGAGAAAGTAAGTGCTTCTTGAGGAGCGCGGGGCTGAGAAGAGGCTGCCGGGTGTGGGGGGCTGCTCGTCGCCCACGAGGTCATCTCAGGCTGGAGTTTCCTTTTGAATCGGGCATGCTGCATATTAATTAATTACTCAAATCATTTAAGTGAAATCTCTAAGACTGAAAACTTGACCAGACTAAGAACAGAGACTGAAAGAATGCATTCCTGTTAACAGGCACTCTGAAGGTGTTACACAGGCAGTAGATACTGTCCTATCATACTGCCGTAGCATCCACTGCATCTAAAATGACACTGACAACTTCCTATGCAAAAAGTTAGGTTACATGGTCAAACCAAAAGAACAAACGTACTGCCACAAGTAGATTCTGACTCGGCGATCCTGCAGAACAGGGTAGAACTGCCCCGGTGGGTGTGCAAGACTGTCACTCTTTAGGGGAGCCTGTGGAACAGCTGGTGGTTTCGAACTGCAGACCTTGAGGTTAGCAGCCCAACATGTAATCACTACATCACCAGGGCTCCTTAGATTATGTGTAGGATGAAGGAGTTTTTTCAACCTGTGAATTTGTTGGTACGAAGGTATGTCTTCGGAAAGTAGTCAAATTAAGTTGCATTTAGTTATATATTTAATGGTTAAATCTATAGAAAACAATAGATTTCAAGAAATAACCTATTTGTAGAATCTTTCATTTTTCAGAGTGGTTTTAGGTTTAGAAACACATTGTGGTAGGTGCGAGAAAACTCCCCGACCTGCCAAGTTCCCTGGATCCACATCTTACATGAGTGTGACCACACAGTGGTTCAGATTGAGAGCCAGGGTGGAGACATTAACTAAAGCCCACGGTGCACATTATGGCTTCCTCCTGGGCGGGGTGGGGGTGGGGGTGGGGGTGGGTGTAGTCTGTTGGGTTTTGACAAGCGGATACCATTTGGTTGTCTGTTTACTGGTCAGGTCCAGAAACGCCACATTCCATTCAATCAGAGACTGATCAGATGGTGCGGGCAATGGTATGAGTGCGTTCATTCACAAGGTTGAGCTAAAGGGGCCAGACACTAAGAACACACATGAACTTAAAATGCTTATAGCTTGAAGGCCTCTTGTTTTCATCCTGTATCTGAGGTCAAGGGTCAAAGCCTGCCCTTGTCCTGGGTCATTACCCACAGAAGAAATATTTGATGATGATTCCCCGGAAAGAAAGTAGGTTCCTAAAGTGCTGACAGCTCAGCCTGCCGGTGGTAATGTATCGGTTCTGAGCCAGGCTCCACTTCTCGGGGATCTCCCAGCCTGGTGGGTGAGTCTTTCCACCCTAGGTTTGGGGAGCTCTCTCTCGAGAGCTGGGAAAGGCTTCCTGGCTGAAATTGGCTAGGTAAGGAGAGAGAGGCAGCAGCAGAGGTACGGGCAGACAGAGGCCTGGAGACATGAAAGAGCCTGCCGTGTAGGAAGCAGTTGCTCAGAATGCGATAAAAATGGGGGTCAACGGGCAGCTGTTCCCCTTTCAGTCGTGTGTGCCTTGGCATGCAGGAGCTGGGGAGCCAGTCGGGTGAAGTTAGAAGAGTGATGTGTCCGGACTTGGGCTTTATAGCAGTCATTCTGCAAACAGTGTGGAAAGATGAATGTTTTAAAACTCCTTTGAAAATATCTGATGTGCCCTGGCGGTGCAGTGGTTCGAGTGTCTGGCTGCTAACGGAAAGGTGAGCAGTTCAAACCCACCAACCACTCCACAGGAGAAATAGGGGCCACTCTGCTCCCTAAAACTCACAGCCTTAGGAGCCTTGTGGGACAGTTCCACTCAGCCCGTCAGCGTCGCTGTGAGTCAGGGTTGACTTGGAAGCGATGTGTTTTTCTTTATGAAAAATTGCTGTGTGCAAAATTTACTCATTTTTTTAAGTTTTCCTCTTGCGATTATTAGGACATACCCAGGGAAACACAAAAGTGATAATTCACATGGCAGTCAGTGAAATTAATATCGACACAGGTAGGGCTGCCTTACTTGTATATAAACCGCTTAGAAAGAGAAGCCTCGCACTCTCGCTGCAGATGAGTAGATTCAGATCTGGAGTCTGATTGAGCAAGGACTGACTTAGGAAACTGGGTTCTGTTTGTCTTTCCTGTGGCTGTGGGCCTTTCGGAGAGGGGGGTGACGTCAGCCTTTTAGAGGAGAGCAAATGACAAGGTGGACTGAGTGGCTCTGTTCCCAGTCAAAGGAAGACACGGAGATTAGTTAGAATGCAGTTATTCAGAATGAAAAATGAAAACTAATATTCTTTTATCAACTTCAGGTTACAAATAAAAATTATGTCCGATTCCTCTCCGGCTGGGAGCAAGAGAATAAGCCTCACGTCCTTCTGTTTGACCAAGCGCCCGGGGCACCGCTGCTCTACAAGGTACTGCGGCTGCCGGGGCGGTGTGGGGTTGATGGCCTGGGAAGAATCTCATAGCCTGACTTTCCCTTTCTTGTAAGTAATAGACATGTCCGACATGAGCTGTTTGAAGACCAGGCATTGAGTGGCTTGTTAAGGTCCTAGTGCATTCACAAACATATTCCCATTAAATCCTCGGAAGAACCCAAGGCTAGGTGTATTCTCCTTATATTTTAGACAAAGGGACCGAGGTGGTGAGGGATTGTTGTGATTTACCCATGGCCTCGTGGCAGTGTGGGGAAATGCAGCCTCATCAAAGCCTGTCTGCTCCAAAATCTGCCCTCATACTTGTCGCCTGTCATTGCCACTGTAGCATGAGGTAGGGAAGGGCAGTGTCCTGTGTAACCCTCAGCATGGCCGCTGCCAGGGAATTGGTGGTGCTCGGTGCTGTCAAGTTGGTTCTGGCTCACAGTGACCCTGCGCAGAACAGCCCGGTCCTGCGCCAGCCTCACCGAGGTTCCTGGGCTCGAGCCCACCATGGCAGCCACTGTGCCAGCCCGTCTCCTCGAGGACTGTAACTGGGAGCTGGTAATTCCACAGCTGCCCTGATTCCCAATGAGTACTCTTGCTTTGTCTGTGACAAGGAGGATTACTTGTGTTTACCTTTGTCGGTATAATTTCGTGGAGAAAACACTGCAGAATACCTTGGACAACGTATAGAAGACTTAAAACCCAAACCCACTACCACTGAGTTGATTCTGATTCTTAGTGGGCCTATAAAACAAGAAGCAGACTGCCACATCCTTCTCACATACCCACCCATCCAGGCTCCTGCCGAAGACCTAGTTTTGCTAAGGAAGATAGCATCTATCTCCCCCCCACTGACGTAAAAACATCACACCTGAGTGGTCCTTGAAGCACGGCGTGACCAATATCATTTTCTTCCCCTCTGTTTTGCCCTAACAGTTGATTGCTTTTGCATACAAAGACTATTTGTCATTTGGCTATGTCTGTGTCGCTTTGAGAGGGGCCGAGGAGATGACAAGGCGGTACAACGTCAATGTCCACACCCCCACCATGTTGATCTTCAAAGAGCACGTCAACAAGCCTGCCGACGTAATCCAGGTACGTGAGAGCCAGGTCTCAGGACTTCCCGCCCGTTTCCTTCTCCAGCCTCCAGAGAAACACAAGCACAGCAAGATTGGACACAGCAGGTGAGGGGAAGGAGAAATTAGCTATTAATGTTCTTTCCATATATAAAAACTTGTCATGAGCTTTTAGTTTTGTTTTTTCGTCTGACTTGGTACTGTGTTGCTTACGAGTTAAATTGTAAAAGTTAATAAAAAGAAACTAAAGAAATGAAACTAATTCAGAGATTGAAGATTACAGGTAACTCAAATTTTAACCTGGGAAAGGATTAAGAACAGTGGGGGGGAAATCTTGCTAGAAAATCTTAATATAACTATACATTTAAAATTTTAAATGATTTGCAATACATATGAAAGAGATTCATAATTTTCCATTCCTGGGGAGCTCTTTGTGATCCAGAATCTCGACACAAAACTTCTTGATAGACTATGAACAGAATTCTGAGAACAGATTCTAATAAACTACTGAGGCTTTTAAAAATTGGACTCACTGATAAATTTACTGAGACTGGTACTCAAATTTCCTGTTAAATTCAGACTTAACAATTCTTTCGCCCCTCAAGTGAACAGATTTTTCAAACTAGAACTCGTAGTCTTGAGAGTGACGGAACAGGCACTTTCCCACCCTGCTGGTGGGAAGTAAGCTTGCAGAAAGCAGTTGGTGATATTGTATCAATTGCCTACATGGCTTCAGCAGAGGGTCCTCCTGAATGCCCCTTATGTGCCACGCAATGAAAAGCCACAGCAGCAGAATGGCCACCCTAGAGCCTCATTGGAAGACAGGCAATTAGCTGCACGTGCTCGGTCATGGCAGCTACGACAGGGACTCGTGCAGAGGAGGGAAAGGAAGCCACAGCAAGACTGGGGCACAATGCTGGGTCCGGGGGGCATCGTAAGACAGTGTGGCCGAGAAGAGCCTCATTTAAGCTGACACTTGAGGGAGGTGAGCTGACTCTGTAGATACCGTATGCCCTACGGGACTAGGAACTCAGGTGGGGATTTTCCTACCAAGATGTTACGGATCATCCATACAGCAAAAATTAGAGGGAACTAGAAATATCTAGCAATAGGGTAAATATCAGCAAGCCCGCGCAGACTCGGTTAAGTCGCCACTTACAGGGGCAGTCTGAAGACAACGAAATGGCGAGGGGTATTCTCATGACACTAAAGAGCAAGCAGGAACCAAAGTGGATGTGCATGTACACCTGGTCTCTGCTTTTTAACACGAATGCATGTGCCCACAGAGGGAAAGGCTGCAGAGCTTTTGCAAACAAAAGGCCCATGGCGGTATTGCCTAGCCGTTTCCATCACGCTGACCTTTGCTCACTTGGAGACAGGGAGAGCCCAGAGTGCCGTGTGAGCACGGCGACGGGACGGAGACCCCTGAGACTCGGAGAACGGGACAGGGTGTTTGTTCCGTGGGGCAGAACTGGGGATGTGGAAAGTGGATAGAAGACAGAGGAGCAGGCTTAGCAAGAAGGCAGTAACTTCAACCTACTGAATTAGCAATGCCTCTCGGATAGCGGTTCTCAACCTGTTGGTCTCGACCCCTTGTACAGGGGTCGCCCGATTCATCACAGTAGCAAAATGACTGATGAAGTAGCAACGAAAATAATGTAATGGTTGGGGTCACCCCAGCATGAGGAGCTGTGTGAAAGGGTGTGGCATGAGGAAGGTGTAGAACCGCTGCTCTAGGAAGTCTTACAGGAGCTCACGTGGCACAGTGTCAGGTGTTCAGCTGCAGACTGAGAGGTTGGCTGTTCAAAACCCCTCTCCCCCCGAGTCATCGCACAAACGAAAGCTGTGGCAGTCTGCTTCCGGAGAGGCGGCAGCCTTGGAGAGGCCGTACGGCTGTGCCGAGTCAGCACTGATCCTGTCATGAGTTTGGTTTTAACAGGAAGTCTTAGGAGCTTGGGGCGCACAGTGGTTCAGTGGTGGACGGGTCAGCAGAAGGCCAACAGTTGGCAGCCACCAGCAACTCTCGAGGAAGACACCGTGTCAGTCTGCTTCCAGTTGTAGAGATTAACCCACGCCCTTCCTGGAAACTGAATTTAAGAGAACCTACGCAGAGGAAGAACAACGATTCCACCCAGCTGCGGGCAGGCCCCAGCCTACACAAGTAGAACTAAACGTCCTCACACCAAGCACACACAAGAGGGCCTCCAAAAGATAGTGGACATTCCGTCATCTTGAGACTTTCCAGGGACTTTTTGAAGTCCCCTCATAGTTTAGAAAACAAAGAACTTATAATTATTTGTTAGGTTAATTTTGTATTGTAGTTACAAGTAGGATGAATTCGGAATAGGGAGTGGATGTCTCTTGGTTGACTGGATGGATATAAAGCGTTATATGACTTGGATGCCAGGAATTAATCACAACAGAGCTCAAGCATAGTTTCGTAGCTCTCAGGTGGGGTCATAAAACATGGCTGGCGGAGTTTGCACAGCCTTCCCCAGCTGTCTCAAGAATGGGTGCAGATTCACCTGGGTCCCAAGATGGCATGGTTGGAAAATCCAGATAAAACTAGCTTCAAGACCCTTTGAAGCAGCCCCCCCCTTTTTAATTTAATAAATCATTTTATTGGGGCTCATACAACTCTTATCACAATCCATACATACATCAATTGAGTAAAGCACCCTTATACATTCGTTGCCCTCGTCATTCTCAAAATTCGCCTTCCACTTGGGTTCCTGGAATCAGCTCGTTTTCCTTTTTTTACCTCCCCATCCCTCCCGGCTCCCTTAATAGTTTATAAATTATTATTTTATCTTATCTTACACTGCCCGGCATCTCCCCTTACCCACCTTCCCATTGCCCATCCCCCAGAGAGGAGGCCACACATAGATCTCCAAGATCGGTTCTCCCTTTCTACACCCCCTTCCCTCCTGGTGTCACCACTCCTACCGCGGGTGTTGAGGGGTTCGTCTGTCCTAGATTCCCTGTGTTTCCAGATCCCTACTGCACCGCTGTGCATCCTCTGGTCTAACCAGGTCCCCAGGGTAGAATTGGGGTAATGATAATTGGGAGGGGAGGAAGCGTTCAGGAACTAGGGGAAGGTTTTAAGTTTCATTGTTGCTACACTGAACCCTGAATGACTCATCTCCTCCCCACGACCCCTCTGCAAGGGATGTCCAGCTGTCTACAGATGGGCATTGGGTCCCCATCATGCACTCCCCCTCATTCACGGTGATGTGATTTTTTACCCCCCTGTCTTTGTTGTTTGAGAACTGGTCTCCTCTGCCCTTCACGATCACCCATGTTGGTGTACTGCTTCCGTGTGGGCTTTGTTGCTTCTGGGCTAGATGGCCACTTGTTTACTTTCAAGCCTTTAAGTCCCCAGACGCTATATATCTCAGTAGCCGGGCACCATCAGCCTTCTTCACCACACTTGGTTTATGCACACATTCGTCTTCAGCGTTTATGTGAGGAAGGTGATCACACAATGATGATTTTTATTCCTTGGTGTCTGCTACCTGGTCCATTCAACACCTTGTATTCGCTTAGGCTGTGTGTGAAGCAGGTCCCTTATTGCATCTTTGTCATAAAGAATATTTGTGGCCTACTTTCTACAAAGACAACTGTGCCAGGGTTTTCTCTTTCGTTGTTTGAGATTCTTTTGTTGTTTGAGATGAACTTGTCACGTAAAGTCCATTTCAATTTTACTGTTCCTCCTCTTTTTTAAAGCAACTTAAACCACTATTTAGGTTGGAGGGACAAGGAATCCAGAAGGATTTATTTATTTACATTTTAAACATCCTATAATATATATTTACACAGCCTACTTCAAGAAATGCAATCGACAATAATGGCCTATGAAACCCTCCCGATATGTGTAGATTTTTGTTTTTTCTTTGTCTCCCACCTGTTCCCGCCCCAGGGATTTTCTTTCTTACAGTGTATTTTCTTCATCTCCTAACTTAACCAGCCAGGGAAATGGCTTCTCAAGTCTCCTGACTCCTAGCAATCGACATACCTGGATCACCAGTGCTTTATCAGGGGAAACAAACATTCCTGCATCAGGAAACCAAAACCACCCAACCCAGTCTAATTCAGCAGGAACTGAGTTCAATTCAGTCTTTCCGTTTTAGTCCGCAAAGCTCTATTACATGTCTCTGTGACACTCCCTGAGAGATTGAGAAGCTTGAAAAGCATAGGGGGCAGTTGTGCTCTGCCGTGTAGGGCCGCTGAGTCAGAATCCAGTCGATGGCAGTGGGGCCGCTGAGTCAGAATCCAGTCGATGGCAGTGGGGCCGCTGAGTCAGAATCCAGTCGATGGCAGTGGGGCCGCTGAGTCAGAATCCACTCGATGGCAGTGGGTACAGAAAAGCTAAAAGGAAATACCTATCCAGCAACTGGATTGAGGACTTCACATCTTTAGACAGGTGGGCTGAGAGTAGACTTTATTTTTCCTTTTAAAAATCATTTCATTGGGGGCTCATCCAACTCCTATCACAATCCATACATACATCCATTGTGTCAAGCACATTTGTACATATGTTGCCATCATCATTCTCAAAACATTTTCTTTCTACTTGAGGCCTTGGTATCAGCTCCTCCTTTTTCTCCTCCCTCACCACACCCCCCCCCCACGAACCCTTGATAATTTATAAATTATTATTATTTTGTCATGTATTACACTGTCCAACGTCTCCCAGGGAGAGGGTTAGATGTAGATCCTTGTGCTCGGGTCCCCCTTTCTACCCCACCTTCTCTTTACCCTCCTGGTATCGCTACTCTCACCACTGGTCCTGAGAGGTTCATCCGTCCTGGATTCTCTGTTTCCAGTTTCTTATCTGTACAAGTGTACATGTTCTGGTCTTGCTGGATTTGTAAGGTAGAATTGGGATCTTGGTAGTCGGGGGAGGGAGCATTTAAGAGCTAGAGGAAAGTTGTATGTTTTCATTGTTGCTATACTGCACCCTGACTGGCTTGTCTCCTCCCCACGACCCTTCTGTAAGGGGTGTCCAGTTGCCTACAGATGGCCTTTGGGTCCCCAATCTGCACTCCCCCTCATTCACAATATGATTTTTTGTTCTTTGATGCCTGATACCTGATCCCAGCGACACCTCGTGATCACACAGGTTGGTGTGTTTCTTCCATGTGGGCTTTGTTGCTTCTCAGCTAGATGGTCGCCTGTTTATCTTCAAGCCTTTAAGACGTCAGACACTATATCTTTTGATAGCCGGGCACCATCAGCTTTCTTCACCACATTTACTTATGCACCCATTTTGTCTTCAGCGATCGTGTAGGAAAGGTGAGCATCATGGAATGCCAGTTTAATAGAACAAAGTATTCTTGCATTGAGGGAGTACTTGAGTAGAGGCCTAATGTCCATCTGCTACCTTAATACTGAACCTGTACATATATGCACATAGATCTATTTCCCCATCATATATAAACATATTTACATCATATAAAAATACATGCCTGTATTTAGACTTGTATAAATGCCCGTTGCCTCCTAGTTCTTTCCTCTATTTCCTTTTACTTTCCTCTTGTCCCACTCTCATGCTCAGCCTTCATTTGGGTTTCAGTAATTCCTCTCAGTTACATTGCCCTTGATCAAGCCCTACCTGGCTTCCTATACTCTCCTCACTACTGATTTTGGATCACTTGTTATTCCCGAGAGTAGACATTTGTGAGTCTTTAGTGAATGGATAGTCTTGAGAGGATGGGTGAGGTTTGGCATGTACCCTGTAGGAAGGGAGGAAGGAGGTTTGAAGGCCAAGGGCAAACCTGTGAGACATCACTAGGAAATGAAGAGGAAGGAGAGAATGATGGAGACTGAGGCTTGAAAAATGTCAGGAAGAAAACAGCACTAGTGGAAAGAAGGAAAATCATCTTCCATGGAGACTTCATCAGCTGCTTTTAGTAATAGTGCATACTCTTGAGAGTTGTGTGTATTTATCCTCTAGGGGACATTACAAGGCAAATATGCTTACAAAATCACCAGTACAAATGAATGCTCTTCCAGATGCACACGTAACGATAAATCAAGTTTCCCCAGTGGTAAGTGGCTCAGTGTAGGAGCACCAGGTGCCTGTAGCGCTCACTGCCTGGCTTTCTTGGCTGTGTGGTATTTATTTTTTACTTTACCATGTCGTCATTCTCTGGTGGCTTTGGGGCTTCTCCGGGCAGTATCCTAGTTGTTCCGTCTCCCACAGCGCTTTCTGCTTTTATTGCTCTTTCTCCAGCAGCTGCATTCAATCACTCATGGCAGGGGCCACATAGAACTCACCAACAGTGCTCGCGATTAGGGGCTTTAGTGGGGACGATAACGGGTTACAATTCTCAGGATACAGTTGTTCAGTGAGGATAGTCTCTGCTGTGCTACAGGCAGGCCGCTCTGTCTTTGGCCCTCAGCCTCCCTGCCGGCTTCTGCTCTGCGTGTCCAATTTTACAAAGCCTTGGTAGGGCTGCCAATAAAGGCTCAGCGGGCATGCCATTCCACCGTGAGCCTCAAGCTGAAGGCACTCAGTCAGCTCCAGCAATGTGACTCAGCACCTTCAGCTGCTCCGGTTTAAGTGCCCAGAGGTGCCCCACTCTTCAAGCCTGCAGACACTCGGCTCTGTGGCCTGGGGAGTCCCCTGCTCTCTCCTGCTCTGCTCTGGCTCCTCTGCCACTCCTCCGTGATCAAGGCTGGCTCCTAGACCAGTGAGGTTCAATGTGCAGGAATCGTGGGGTCTAGATGATGCTCTCTACTCCTGGCTTTTCTCTCGCGAGTAGTGAGAGTCTCTCCTGCTTCTGAGATACTTGGCTGATTTATACTCGACAGGCTGGCAATCGCAATTAACTTTGGTAATCACTTACCGCTGCCTCAGAATCCAACCACAAGCTTCCCCTACCGTCTTCCCCAGACCCATGAGGGAAAAGAAGGCCATTGGGCTTGACGGCGTAGCAAAGACGGCTGGAAGAGCCACAGTCAGTCGTTCCCCACAGTGCGTTAGTGTACCCAAGAATGCACTTCTTTCAGGGCAGCAAGACTTTTTCAGAAGGTGGTTCACAGACCTCTGAGGGGCTCCCAGAGGCCCCTTCCTCACGGTCTTCACCCCTAAGCACGTGTGGTAAAAGCAGACAAGCAGAAGCAGCATGAAGTTCTCTTCAAAGTCTGCTTCTAACCATGAAGAGAGCTTTCTTTGGTCTAAAGCTGGACCCTCTGGGGCTTGGCCTGTGTTGTGTGCAGACAGCCAGGGGCCCGAGCATGTGGGCGTGGTGAAGCACAAAGGCAGCTCCTGGACAGGGACCTGGGTGAAATTCTTTTTTTTTTTGGACTTGATCTGGACTGGGCTGGGATGTTTTCTTTCTTTGTGAAATTCTTTAAGGCAGGAGTTGGGCATCAGACTATTTGACAGACGTTTTCTCAGAAATGAGTAGACAGCCTGGCACTTCCAGGAAAACACATGAAGGCATTTGTTGTCGGTGATCAAATTCAGACTTGCAAGAAAATTAGAATTTTGAGAAATGTGTATCAGCCATCGTGAGCTGGGCAGCTACGCAAAACTCTGATTGTCTTGCCTCGGGGTTGTCATGGGAATTGTTTGTGTGATAGAGAAAAATGAGAGGGATCAGTGAACCGAGATTGTCTAAATGACCAGTGTGTGTATTACAGAATCATGCAGGCCAAAAAGCATTATTCAGAGTGCAGCATGATTGATGAATTTCCATTTAACAAAATATGAAAGGTTCATTGATCGGATTCTGCTTCCATATAAAAGCCAACCATCAAGAAAACTACCACTTGACAAGTTCTGGGAAGGCATAAAAGATGGATACCCCCAGCTATTTTTTCAAATCTTATAGAATATCCCTCCCTCCCTCCTCCAGCTTTGTGCCTGTGAGGCTAGAGCAAGAACTCGGCACACCCTGCATGTCAGAGCAGATAGGAGAATCCACCTGTCTTTCATATGAAACTGGACAGTAAAGAGATTGACTAGGAATGTCCAACAGTGCTGCTCGCCAAATGGATTTGCTTTGGGAATTTACGTTAGTCCGGGTAGACTAGAGAAAACAAATCCATAGAAACTCAGGTGTATCAGAGAGAGTTTTATATACAAAAGCAATTGGATATTGAGAAAGCATCCCACTCCATTGAGTCCAAGGCCATGAGTTCGATATTAGCCCATATGTCCGATACCAATCTACAAAGTCCTCTTCAGACTCACGAAGCATATGCCATGACACCAAGGGCGGGACGATCACAGGCCAGTGAGTAGAAAGTCTTTGGATCCAGTGGTGTAAGCATCTCAGCACAAGCAGGGATCTCCACGTGGCTCCTCCAGTTCCCAGGGCATGGGGTCTATCACCGTAGTGCCATGTGTCATCAGTAGAGTGTCTCCAAGGGAGTGAGCTGTGTGTGTGACTGTCTCCCACCTCCAAAGTGGAAATACCCCAGTTCCCAGAATTCTCAGGAGAAGGCCATGCCCCCACAGAAGCCTCATTGGCTATCTCCCGATTGACAGCATAGACTCCACCCCTACACTCTTAATCCTCAAATTGACAAATGATTATATAACTACCACAGAATTTTCAGTTATTTTTCATTTATTAAAAAAAATACATGTGTGCATATTTTTAGGAGTTCGTGTGGACTTGACTATTTTTAAGTTTTTCCATTTCATTCGTCATACAGTAAATACCAACAGTTATTACCCACATCAACAAAGGTCTTCAACAATCTGTAAGGGCATGCATTGTCCTGGAACCAGAAAATCTGAGAACTGCTGTTCCCGGGGACCTAGCTGTGAGGTTGCTGAAAGCTAGACAGTACAGCTCAGCTTTCCTAGGCTCTGGGCCTTCCAGAGTGGCAGCAGCCATTGGCATTTCCTCCAGCGCCTAGAGGGAGTGAGTAGAGAAGGCGGGCTCATTGAGACCCGGCCTTTGCATCGCATTTCCCTACCTCTAAGGAGACTGGGCATTTTTTGGCGTTTCCTCTCTGTGTTTTGCTGTTGATGCCCAGGTGCTAGTTCCCCGCTCCCCCACCGCATGCCTCTAGTCGTATCATTTACACAGGTGTCAGATATCGTCACCCATTCTGTAGCTTGTTTTTTAAACTCCTATGCTAACATCCCCCTTTTAAAAATTATTTATTCAAGTAAAAAATACATGTAGGAAAATACGCAAATCAGAAATGTGGAGCCCGGTGAATTACCATAAAGTGCACATTAGCATCACATGATCAAGTTATGAAATGTTATCACATTCCTGGAAGGCCCCCTTTGATTTCCCTCCCAAACACTTCCCCCCTGCCCAAAGGGAAACACTGCCCCATTTCCTAACACTGAAGGTTAGTTTGTGCTGGTTTTTAATTTCACACACATGGACTCATACAGTATTTATCTTGTGAGTCTGGTGTCTTTTGAGATTGTGTTTGAGACACTCATCCATGTCGTGATGTCAAGTTTTAGTTTGTCCGTTATTGTTACTGAAAATTACAAGGTATGAATAAATCATTGTGTGGTTGCCCATTCTGTTACAGATGACTGCTTGGGTTTTTCCAGCTTGGGGGTACTTGAATAATGATGCTGTGAGTTTATTCTTGTATGTCGTGTGTTTTATGAATGTCAGCTCGTAATTTTAAGGTATTCAGATCTCACTGTTTTCCTTGTTTACTTTTAAGGTGTTTCTTGCCTAGACCAGGGTCATAAAGAGATCCTTCTCATAGAGCTTCCGACGCTTTATCATTTCACATTTGCATGTAGGGGTTGAGTCATCTGACAGTAGTCCTGAGAAGCTGGAGAACCAGATCGCTTGCTTGGGTTTGGAAGGAGCCCAGGTGGCATAGTGGTTATGCACTGGGGTGCACGCTGCAAGGTCGGCACTTCTAAATCGCTCTTTGGGAGAAAGAAAGGGCCCGTTACTCTCCATAAAGAGTTACAGTCTTGGAAGTTCACAGGGGCAGTTTACCCTGTCCCATAGGGTCATTTTGAGCCGACTCGATGACGATGAGTTTGGTTTTTGAATTTGGGTGTTTTTTTTGTTTTGTTTTATTTTTTCTCATCTTCAAAAGCATTTTGGCTGGTCTTGCGTACATGCTAACATATATCATTCAACCAAATCAAGAATTCTGTTGAGATTTTTGTTGTATTTATACTGATTCTTTAAATACTTTTTTTGGGTAATAGACTTATTTACCAAATTGAGACTTCTAACTATGAATGTTACATCCGGGTTCTATTGTCTTCATTAGGTCTTCTGTAATATCTCTTAATAAAGTTTTATAATTTTATCTCTTGATATCACATATAAAGGGGCTTCAAAAAGTATATGGGGAAATTCCATTGTCTATTCATTTCACTTTCCACCAACTTTTCTGAGCCCCTCATCTCTAGATCTTTCATTCCCCTGGTTTAGTCCTGTTGTTGCGTGCAGTTGAGTCTGTTCCCACGCATAGCGGCCTCTGTGCAGAATGAAGCGTGGCCCGGCCAGCACCATCCTCACCATCGTCTGCTGAGCCCATGTTTACAGTGACTGGGTCAGTCCATCTTGTTGAGGGGCTTCCTCTGTTTCACTACGCTACTAATCTTCTCTCCTGGTAACATGTCCAAAGTATGTGAGACAGCCTTGCCATCATTACTTCTTTATTTATTTATTTATTTATTTAACAAGACAACATTGCATTCTAACTACAGGCGGCAACAGATGTTATATCAGGGAATACATATGTTTTCACAGGAATGGACGGCATCAGGGGTCTCCATGGCCTCAGTCACTAAGAACAGCTGACTTTGGGCCAAGTGTCTTCATTCCCTGTGGCCGGGGCCTTCCCCATGGCCTTCACTCTGACCTCCTCGGGCATCTTCTGCTCTCCTTCTGTTTCTGCTGGAAACCCTTCGCTCCTCGCCCATTTCTGCGGTCTGCTTCTTGAGTTGTTTCAGGGACTGCGCCCCAAAGCTCCTGCCACCCCTTCCCCAGACCTGCCATCAGTATTTCTAAGAAGCATGCTGACTGTACTTCTAAAAGAGGCTTGTTGGTTCTCTGGTAGCCCATGGCATAGTCACGAGTCTCCACTAATGTCACAATTGAAAGGCACCAATTCTTTGGTCTTCCTTATTCACTGCCCCGCTTTTGCATTTATATAAGGTGATAGAAAATACCTTGATTGTCAAGGTGACTACATCTCTTGCTCTTTAAAACACTTTGAAAGAGGTCTTTGTGCAACAGATTGACCCGGTGAAAAAGTCATTTGACTTCTTCACCGTTGCTTCCATGAGCATTGATTGTGGCTTCAAGCAGAATGAAACCCTTGACGTGTCTGTCCTTTTTCTGTATACCATGATGTTGCTCACAGAGATGCCTGGTGGCACCGTGGGCTAATCAGGGCTGACCACAAGGTTAGTAGTTCTAACCCACTAGTCGCTTCTTGGGAGAAAGATGGGGCTTTCTGCTCCTGTAACGGTTTACAGCTTTGGAAACTCGAACAAGGCACTTCCACTCTCTCCTGTAGGGCACTGAGTTAAAATTGACTCAGTGGCAGTGGGATGAAATTTTTTATACTGTTGAAGAATTTCTTTTTTATTATATTTCTCTTGTTGATGCTAAGTAATACCGTTGATTTTTAATGATTTTATTGACCTGTAATTCACATGTTATACACTGCAGTAGTTCAGTCATGTTTCAAAAGGGGTACAATCAGTTCTAGAACATTTTCTTCCTTCTTGTGCTCGTTGTTAATACAACTGATTTTTAAATATTGACTTTGTATCTAGCAACCTTGCTAAACCTTTTATTGATTTAAATAATTTATCTGTACCATCTTTCAGATTAGCTAAGTACTCAATCATATCTGAAATTCATGACAGCTGGACTCCTTCCCCTCCCGTCCCTCTACTTTGACTTCTTTTCGTACCTTACTGCTGGCGAGGGCCTCAGGGTGGTGTGGAGCGGAAGATCCTTGTTCTTCTGGTCTTTCGTTTGCTTCTGTTGTGGTTTGGGCGAAGGTTTGCACAGCAGTTTCGAGTCCTGTTCAAACAGCGTTGGCACCAGTTGTTCCGTGACATTGGTTCCGTTCTTCCCAGTGTGTGAACATCCTCAGATTCCCTTGTTGATGGCTGGTTTCCATCTTCTCCTTTCCTGGCCCCTTACTTTCTCATCTTTGTGTTAACGTGATCATTGACTGGTCGGTCTCCTTAGGAGACATTTAAAGGAGCACAGGGCTTGGGAGCAGGGTTTTGTGAGTTTCGCTTTAAGGTGTCCTCCAGCCTCTGCTAGTACAGTAAGCCTGTTGGGGTGGTTTGGGTGTGGGTTTTGTGTTTAGAGGGCAGCCTTGTTCTTGGTCTTTTCACACCTCCCCAGTAAGTGTGATACAGGCAGCTTTTCTCTGCATGCCTTTTATTGACTACAATGGCCCCTCTGTTCCAGGCTGATTGGTATTTTATCAAATGTTTTCCCCATCGCATGACATTATCTTACACATTTTCTTCTTTAATCTTACATAATATGCCAAATTATATTGATTGTCCAGTCTAACTTACATTCATGAGGTAAGACCAGTGTGATCACAATTTTGGTTCTCCTTTCGACATGTCGCCTTCACTATATTGTTGACTAACATTTTGTTGAGTTGCAGCTAAGAGGCTTCAAAAAGTTCATGGGGAAAATCCCATTTTTTTAATCATTTTATTGGGGGCTCATACAATTCTTATCACAATCCATACATCCATCCATTGTGTCAAGCACATATATACATTTGTTGCCATCATCATTCTCAAAACATTTGCCTTCTACTTGAGCCCTTAATATCAGCTACTCATTTTCCCCCTCCCTCCCCACTCCCCCCTACCCCATGAACCCTTCATCATTCATAAATTATTATTTTTTCATATATTACACTATCCGACATCTCCCCCAGCCCATTATCTTTAATTCCATTTTCCAACAAACTTCTTGCAGCCTCCTCCTCTGTGTAGAAATGAGAGCATCCTCCAACTTTGCTTCCTCCAGATGCCCACGTTGGGCTTGGCGTCATGAAATGAGTTGGGGGATGGTCTCCTTTTCCATTTCTCAGAAGACTTTGTTTTAGAGTGGATTGTCTTCCTTGAGAATTTGGTAGAAGCATTGTATAAACCAGCTGCACCTTGACCTTCAGGGGTTTTATTTTGTCCTGTTGTCTGTTTTAGTTTTGTTTTTTGATTAAGGAAAGTTTTTTTTCTACTGAAAGTTGTTTTAATGGTTGTAGAACTATTCAGCCAGTTCTTTTGGACTCTTGTTTTACAGAGTTTTCCATGTCACCTAAATTTTCCAAGTTAGACACTTTTTTGTTTTGTTTTTTCAGCTTCTACAATGTAGACAGTGACTCCTCTTTTCATTCTTGATAATGACTATTGGTGTTTTGGGGTTTCATGAACAATTTTACTAGAGGTTTATCAGTTTTATTAGCTTTTTTAAAGAACCGGGTGTTGCTTTGTTAATTATTTTTATTTGTTTTATCTCATTTTACTTTTATCTTTATTATTTTCTTTTTCACTTTTACATTTTGCTGCTTCCTTTCCCCCCATAATTAAAGGGGGTTGTTAGGGAAATTAGCGATTGCTACAAGCCATGGTGAGAAGACAGTAAGGATACAGTCACTGCTCTTTAGCAGCGCCTCTCCTCAGCCAACAGTCGAGTCTGTCTCTGTGCTCAGCTGCTCCTCCATGTGGTCCCTGGGCTTCTGCCTCCCTGGGCCAGGAAGCCGACCAGCTGCTCTGCACCACCGTCTCCTAGTCTCAGGCTGCTCCTCCGCTCTGTCTCTGCTCTGCCTGCTCAGCCGCTGGTCTCAGTGTGGCCTGGATTCTGCTGCCTCCACCACTGCTGGCAGGGATGGCTCAGCCGATGGCTCTTCTTCCTCGATTGTCCCAGGAATGCCCTCACTTTTAAATTCCTGACATGGCTGTTTTCTTTCATTGGTTTCTTTTCCAACAGGAGGGGAAGTCAGAAAGTGTTGTTACTGTGGTCTCAGTTCATACCTGCACAGGTTTGTTCTAAAGTAGCCTGTTTGAACTTGTCTCTGCGCTCAGTGGGGACCCGCAGACAAGTCCTCTCAGTAATACACTTGACGTGGTCTCACTAGGGTCCCTCAGAAAATGGTCAGCCAACACAGTGGTTTCCCAGAGGATCGGTGGGCCAATTAAAACGAGCGCATGGAAAAAAGGAGACAGGATGATCATAATTGCTTATTATAAATAAGCTTTGAGAAAACTGACTGACTGTTAAAAGAAGGAAAAGAAAGCCGAGTGCTCCCGGTGAGGAAGGGCCCGTGAGGGCTGTGCCTGTTTGCATCGCGGCGCGGCACCTGCTCGCCCTTCAAGGGCAGCCGGGCTGTCCCGGGAGAAGTGTGCTGGGTTACCTCACCCCATCGCCTCACAGCCCCTCAGGCTTTTGTAAACGATTTTTTTAAATCTTTTTTATTCCCTTTCTGTTTTTTTTTTAATTGTTTTATTAGGGGCTCATACAACTCCTATCACAATCCATACATCCATCCATGTGTAAAGCACATTTGTACATTCGTTGCCCTCATCATTCTCAAAACATCAGCTCTCCACGTAAGCCCCTGGCATCAGCTCCTCATTTTCCCCTCCTTTCCCACTCCCCCCTCCCTCCAAAAATCTTATTAACATTTTAAACTTGCATTGTTTTTCCTTTCTATTCTTTTTTCTTCACCAGTTTTATTGGCATACAATTGATGTACCATGTAATTCAGTAGTTCAGTCACATCAAGACGAACTGTACAGTCATCACCCCAACCAGTTTTAGATCATTTTCTTCATCCTTACCCTCGTTGTTAACTCCCCGTGTACCCCAACCTCCCCTGCCAGGCCCTCAAGGAACCGTTATCCAGTTACTGTCTCTGTAGATTTACCTGTCCTGCAGTTCACATACAGAAAAACATTTAAACAAAAACTAACAACAATACCAAAGTAAATCAAATAAAAGCCTAAATCAAGAAAAAGCAGAAAATATTAAAAACTAGGACAAATTTAAATAAATCATAAGGGAGATCAAGTGATCTTGGTCCACTTTCTAATGCACTCTGCACGACAGCAAGGCTAATCACACCGGGTCCGTGGTCGGAGGGGTTCTTCACCAGGGCCTTCGTCCACACGTATTTCTCCTTCACTTTCTTTTTTATGTGTAAGAGGAGCTTTATATCAAAGAGTAGTTGTATATTGAGAAAACATCCCAGCCCAGTGCAGCTCACGTCCATAAATCCAGTATTAGCCTATATGTCCAATACC
Source organism: Tenrec ecaudatus (assembly GCF_050624435.1). Taxonomy (NCBI): domain Eukaryota; kingdom Metazoa; phylum Chordata; class Mammalia; order Afrosoricida; family Tenrecidae; genus Tenrec; species Tenrec ecaudatus. The sequence continues at coordinate 39,144,666 of NC_134530.1, forward strand.
AGTCTATAAATCCATCTCCAGACTCACACAACACATGCAATGACACCAAACGCAGGAAGAGCACAGGCCAGTGAGTAGAAAGTCTTGTGGGTCCAGTGGCGGTGGAAGCATCTCAGTGCTGGCGTGGGTCTCCACGTGCCTCCTCCAGCACCAGGGCTCTGGCTGCCATCAGCATAGCTCCATGTGGCTTCTCAGCAGGAATGTCATGGAGGGTGTGTCCCTCCTCCAGGGAGCAAGACCCACTTTTTTTTTTAAGTGAGACAACTTTAAAATGGTTCAAAAGGGAGATTGAATAAGATAGCATTTTAGCACAACCACATCTGCCATGAAGAACTTTACAGTGCTCTCTGCCAGGCTTCCTTTTGTTCCCAGGACAGAAAAGGCATTTCAAGGAACGTGATTTAAGTCTCTTGTAGTTGCCAAAGTTGCCATTTTGACTTGAGTAAATCTAAGAGCACAGAATTCATTAGAGCGATGGAAATATCTCAAAAGTGCACAAACCTACATGAAGATATGCCAAAAACAATAGCCTCACATTTTGATATATTTAATTGACGTTTCTATGATTTTGATGGCCGCTTGATATATTAATTGACGTTTCTGTTCTTTTTTAAATCATTTTATTGGGGGAATCGTACAACTCTCATCACAATCCATACATACATCCATTGTGTCAAGCACATTTGTACATTTGTTGCCATCATCATTCTCAAAACATTTTCTTTCTACTTGAGCCCTTGGTATCAGCTCATTTTCCCCTCCCTCTCACCCCCTCCCTTAAGAACCCTTGATAATTTATACATTATTATTTTCTCATGTCTTACACTGTCCAACATCTCCCTTCACCCACTTTTCTGTCATCCATCCTCCAGGGAGGAGATTATATGTAGGTCCTTGTGATCGGTTCCCCCTTTCTATCCCAACTTACCCTCCTGGTATCACTTCTCTCTTACTGGTCCTGAGGGATTTATCTGCCATGGATTCCCTGTGTTTCCAGTTCTTATCGGAACCAGTGTACATCCTCTGGTCTATCCGGATTTGTAAGGTAGAATTGGGATCATGATGGTAGTGGGGAGAAAGCATTAAAGAACTAGCGGAAAGTTGTATCTTTCATCACTGACCCTGACTGGTTCGTCTCCTCCCCATGATCCTTCTATAAGGGGGTACAATTGCCTACAGATGGGCTTTGAGTCTCCACTCTGCACTCCCCCTCATTCACAATGGTATGATTTTTTTGTTCTTTGATGCCTGATACATGAGCCTATCAACACCTTGTGATCACACAGGCTGATGTGCTTCTTCCATGTGGGCTTTGTTGCTTCTCAGCTAGATGGCCGCTTGTTTATCTTCAAGCCTTTAAGACCCCAGACACTATATCTTTTGATAGCCGGGCACCATCAACTTTCTTCACCACATTTGTTTATGCACACATTTGTCTTCAGCGATCATATCGGGAAGGTGAGCATCATGGAGTGATGAACAAAGTGTTCTTGTGTTGAGGTAGTACTTGAGTAGGGGCCCAATGTCCTTCTGCTACCTTAATACTTAACATATAACTATATGCACATAGATCTATTTCCCTATCATAATATGTAAATATATTGGCATGCACATGCCTGTGTTTAGACCTCTGTAAATGTACTTGGCCTTCTAGTTCCTTCCTCTATTTCCTTTTACTTTCCTCTTGTCCCACTGTAATGTTCGGCCTTCATTTGGGTTTCAGTAATTCTTCTTGGCTACATTGCCTTTGTTCAAGCCCTACCAGGCATCCTATACTCTCCTTGCAATTGATTTGGATCACTTGTTGTTCTCCTGTTGATTGACACCCCCTTTCCTTTCCCCCACATCACCGTCTCCCGTGTCCCCCCCCTCAATCTGTTGTTTTCTCCTCCAGATTGTTGATCCTGCCTGTCTTATCTAGATAGACCTGCAGGGGTAATAATATGCACAAAAAACAAGACAGAGCAAAACAAAGCAACAAAAGAAAACAAAACAATAATAACAAAATGACAAAAAAGGAAAAGCCTGTAAATAGTTCAAGGTCTGTTTGTTGACCTTTAGGAGTGTTTTCCGAGTGATGGGGTGCCACCCTCTGGCCCCCAAGTCTGTTTTTGGTATTCCCTCAGGACTTCCTTGTGCTCCCCTGCTGTTCTGTCGCACGCCCTTAGTGTTTTCCTTCCGTGTGGTGGGGTCAGATCGCGTGCAATCCCCGCATTGTGTCTCCAGTGTTGTCCCCCGTAGGGCTGTGGGTCAGTGGAGTTTCTGTGATTTTGTAGCAAATTTTTTTATTTACAACTTCCTGCTAAGCACTCTGCTTTATCTGTTTATTTGCATCCCAAAGTTTGCTTTGTGTGTACCTCTTTCCAATTGTGGGGAAATACACATGGCATAAAAGTCATCACTGTGTTTTTAAGTCTACATTTGAGTAGCAAGTAAGTACATTCACAAAGTTGAGCATGTTCACCACCCCAGTGGAAATGCTGCACCGTGAGGCGCAGCTCCACAGCGCTCTCTCCAGGACCCGGGCACCTCTGCTCCCCTTTGTGTCTATGAACTCACCTGGTCCAGGCAGCTCACAGTAAGTAATTTGCCCTTTTGGGTCTTAACCGAGTTTATTCAGCGGTCTGTTGTCCAGGTTTATCCATGTCATAGTACTTACACGGACTTCATTTCAGATGAAATATTCCATTGTGTGGGTATGCAAGGGGCCTTTAGAAAGTTCATGGGAAAATGGAATTTTTTTACCACCTTTTTAGTGCCCTCTCATAGATGCCCTATTCTGTTAATCCATTCTTCCGTTGGTGGACACTTGGATTATGTCCATCTTTTGGCTATTGTGAATAAAGCTTCAGTGAGCATTAGTGTAAAAGTGGTGTGTGTGCGTGCGTGTGTCTTTTTAATGCTTTGGGGTCAGTGCTAAGAGTAGATTTGCTGACTTCTGTGGTTATTTAGGGTTCGGCTTTCTGAGGCAACCTCGCACGTTTGCATGGTGTCCTGCACCATTTCACCTCCCTGTCCGCAGTGCCCAGGCTTCCAGTTCCTCCTCATCCCCAATAGCACTTGTTGGTTTTGTTTTGGCTTGTTTTTGTCAGTCATCCCGGTGTATTTGAATTGGTATCTCCTTGTGGTTTTGATTTGCATTTCCCTAGTGACAATTGAGAGGCGCCCTGGTGGTGCAGTGGTTAAGCATTGGCCTGCGAACTGCAATGTCAGCAGTTTGAAACCACCAGCTGCTCCAAGGGAGAAAGATGAGGCTTTCCACTCCCGCCAAGAGTGGCCGTCTCAGAAACCCACAGGGACAGTTCTCCTCTGCCCTGTAGTGTCGCTACGGGTCAGGACTGGCTCAGGACAGTGAGTTTGGTGGGTTTTGTTTTTTAATGACAAGTGATATTGAGCATCTTTTCATGTACTGATTGGCCACTTGTATAAGTTCTTAAGAGACAAAGTCTCTTTGTGTTCTTTGCCCATTTTTGGATTCAGTTTGCTTTTGGTTGCGTTGAAGGAGCCTGTCTCTTTCTGTAACTGTTCGTTGTGATTCAGGTGAAGATTTACAGAGCAGATCATGAGTGGTAATTTGTACACATTTTGCTTCAGCTCATCGATTCCAGCCCCATCGGTGTGTCGTCGCTCAGTCTGCTGCCTTCTGCGCAGTGTTGCCTGTGTCCTCCTCCTCGCCAGGAGCTTGGCTCTGTGCTGTTGAGCCAAAGAAGTTCTTTATATAAGAGGGCCTCAAAAAGTTCGTGGGAAATTTTCATTCTCTCTCATTCCATTTTTTCCCACAAGCTTTTTGACGTCCCTGACAAATGGTCTGAACTTTAAACCCGTATCAGATGTGGGGCTCACAAGTTGTTTTTCTCACTCTGTGGGTTGTCTTTTCACTTTCTTGGTACAAAAGTTTTGATAAGAGTATTTTTATCAACCATTCAAATGTATGTATTCTTTTATCTGATATGCTTTCTCTTAGATCAGTATATTATTCAGACTACATTTAAAAATATTTAAGCCTGTATGAGTTTCCTAGTGTCGATCTTTATATTGATTTTATATTGAGATTTTATATTGATGCACATTTTGGTCCGAAAACTTAAGTACAGTCTTTTGAAAATGCATGAGCTTTGTTTTTAACCGTTCAATTTGTGTCAAATCCTGAATGAAAATAGCTCTACCTTCCATGTATAATGATTATTCTAACCTGCCAGCATCAAACAGTATGCAAATTTTCGAGTAAAAAAAGCACGCTTGCTCTTTCCTTTGGCCTGAAATAACCTCATTGAAAAGCGCACCCAGGGTTTCTTGGCGCAAACAGATCTAGTTTCGTCTTTGGCTGTGTTACTTTAGGGTCGGGCAGCTGTTTACTCGGCTGAGGGTAAAGCTCATTTGCAAGAAGGAAATCTAATTGGCGACTGCTTCTTGATGTTCCTCCAGGCCCGAGGTATGAAGAAGCAGGTCATCGACGACTTTCTCTCCCAAAACAAGTACCTCTTGGCTGCCAGGCTCACCAGTCAGAAGTTGTTCCATGAACTCTGCCCCGTGAAACGCTCTCACCGGCAGAGGAAGTAAGACTTCAACACTTCCTCTCTGTTTGTCAGTTCCTAGAGGGGCCTGGTGCCATGTACCTTGCAACAAGCCATTACTCTTCATTGATCAAATTGTGACCTCTCGACTGTGACTGTTGGTTCAGGGATCTTAGAACCAAGTTGTCAGACGTGCGAGTCTAGTCCAGGAGTCAGAGAACACCTTCCTGAGACATAACACTTCAGCGGGGAGACCTAGGGAACAAGTAGGTGTTGGCCAGGTGGAGTTGGTAAGGTGTGAGGGCTCCCCATCATGAAGCAGAGAATAGAGTTAACAGCCCCCCCCCCTAAAACACTCCCCCCAGGATGAGTTTTTGGAGCTCTGGAAGATTTGGAGAGGGCCCAGAAATAGCAAGGATAATGACTGAGCCTGGGGAAGCAGGGTACTGAGAAATGTTACAGTAGCTTGATCCTTTTTCAATCAGGCATGTGACAAGCTGAAGCGGTGAGAAAAATGGTTAGTCAAATGGTGGCTGCAAACTGGGGCTGTTTCATCTCTGGAAGGAAAGGCTGCTGATCAAAAAAAAGGAAAGCTACTGATCATACTGTATATACTCGAGTATAAACCAAGGTTTTCAGCACATTTTTATGCAGTTTTTGTAGTAAAATTAGGTGCCTCGGCCGATATTTGGGTCAGCTTATACTATAGTATATACGGTACTTGAAAATATAACTAAAATATAAGGGAGCTCAGAAAGTTTGTGGACAAATAGAACTGAAAAATAATGGGTTTTTTTTCACAAAATTTTTAAGCCCCTTCATATTGTTAAAATAATTTTAATGTCCCTTTTTTACAGAGAAGAAAGGCTTTAAATAGCTATAAAGTAAAATATCCAGAACTATAAGGATTATTGTTTATGTAGCCCTCAAATAAAATCCCTAGATCTAATTACTTCTCTTATCACTGCCCCCAAGAACAGGCCCCAGTGTCTCCCATCATGACTCCCCAGTGCTGTCCGCATGACCCACTGGCCCTTTAAACATGCGAGTCCCACCGAGTCTCTCTCTCTCTTTCTTTCTCTCTCTCTCTCCCTGGAATGTTTCCGTTTTCTCTGTGGCTCACTTAATTCAGAGCTCAAGACTGCCCTCCTCACCACACCCCACACCCCAGCCCCTTGCCCTTTTGCTTAGAGTCTATGCTGACTCAGGGCAGCCCTGTGGGTTTCTGAGGCTGACTGCGTATGGATCAGAAAACTCAGCTTTCTCCCCCAGAGCTGCCGATGTTTTTGAAATGCTGACCATTCGGATTGCAGCCCAGTGCTTACCTACCACACCACCACGGCTCTGTGATGAGGCTTCATATAGAAGAGGAAATGGAAGTTTCCCACAAACTTCTTGAAGCCCCTTTGGATAGGGGGGGGGGTATCTGTCTGTCTCACATGTCACTCACTACCTTTTATAATGCATATATGGATAGGTAGGTGTGGCACTCTTGTCACCTGCCTGTTATGACAAATGACTATCCCCAGTGGTGTATAAGAGTCATGTGGGCACCATGCTTGGCATGTAATAGGTGCTCAGTTAATATTCGGACACGTGAATGAAGAAACCCCGACACTTCCCATTGGAACCACAGCGACAGAAGCTTTTCAGAATGAGGCTCCGTGGCCTCTGGCTGAGCTTCATTCAGTCACTTCTACCTGTGGTGGAAGAACTAAAACAGGTGGCTCTGGAAGGCCTTTCTGAATCAAGGATTCCTGAACCATGGCCTTAAAGGACCTTCCTAAATGGCATGAGGAGTTTGATTTGGGGAGCACATCACCAATATGCAAAAGGAGCATCTCACTAATTGTGCGATCCTCTCCAGGGACTTCCCCAAGTACAGTCCTCAATATACAGAACACGTTTCCTTATGTAAGACCAGAGACACCGCCTCTTCACTGAACCAGTGCTTGTTGCTGCGGGGCGTAGCCCTGGCCCAGGGACTGGTTGTCAACCTCCCTTTCATTGCCATGCAGGTACTGTGTGGTTTTACTGACCGCCGAGACTACCAAGCTGAGTAAGCCCTTTGAGGTGTTCCTGTCTTTTGCCCTGGCCAACACCCAGGAAACAGTGAGATTCGTGCATGTCTACAGCAATCGGCAGCAGGAGTTCACCAACACCTTGCTACCAGACAGGGACACGTTTCAAGGAAAATCGGGGGTAAGTCACAGGGCCTCTCCTGACCCCAGACTCCTCACAAGCACGTGAGCCACCTTCCAAGGTACCTGTAAACCTTCAGCTGGAAAGGCCGCTCTCAACCTGTCTTCCACCCTGATCAGCCCCCAGCCTAGATTTCCAGCCTTAGTCCCCGACGGGTGGCCTCCTTCTTTCTTAATCACTTCCTGGGAGCTCTCACGGATGCCGTAACATTCCACAGTTGTCACTTCAAGCGGTGCTGCACACTTACCACCACATTCTCCTTCACCTCCTGCACATCGGCTCCCCTCTCCTGATCCCACCCCTTATTATTATTATGACGTCTTTTATTATCTATAATATACAGCATATATATGTTTTATATATATATATGTATTTGGGGGGCTGTATCTTACACTATCCATTCACCGCTCCCCTCGAGTGATGTTATTCAGTTACCATTTCCCACCTCTCTTCCCGTACCCTCAGGAAACCGTTACGCCCATTACTTTTGTGTGGCTTTCATGCATCAACAGATATTAATTTTACTAAGGCCCATACGTAGTCTAACAAGGTTAATGAGGTAGAACTGAAACCATAATTGTAGGGGGAGGAAATCCTAAAGAACTAGAGGATAGTTACGTGTTTCCTCAGTGCTTTATTGCACCCTGGATATATCATCGCTTCCTTTTGGGCCTTCTGAGAGGGACTGTCCAATTAGCTTACAGGGGGATTTGGGGTCTCCACTACATCCACGCCCCTTCACATCTTTTTTGGTTGCTTATTTTTGACCTTCTGATACCTTTTCCCACTGACACCTCATGATCACACGGGCTGGGGTGCTGCTTCTACACGGGCTTTGTTGCTTCCCTGCTAGATGGCCGCTTGTCTAACTACAAGAGACGGCCTCTTTGTCATGAGTCACAGTGGAAGCATATCCACCCTTTTCCCTGTCTCAGGCCTGATGTGGCGTCCTAGTGGCTAACTCTTGCTTGAACATAGCCAGACCCACTGCCACTGAGCTGGCTCCACCTCACAGGGACGACTGCCCACAAGAGTTTCTGAGGCTATACATCCTTCTGGGGAAGACAGCCTCATCTTTCTCCAGAGGAGCAGCTGGTGTGTTTGAACTGCCAAACTTGCCGTTAACAGCCCAATATATGACCCACAGCACCACCAGGGCTCCTTAAAGTCTTTAGACCACCAGTCCTATGCTGGGGAAGCCCCACCCACCCGCCCCACCCACCCCTCCACACCCCCCTTACTTCTGCTTCCTTCTCTCCATCCTGAGTGATCCCCACGTCCCCTCCCGGGATTGTCACTGTAGAGAAGGATGAAATTCTGCTCCGACTTTGTCATCGTTTCGATAATTATGGAATCCTCGGTTTGGGGGATCACTCGAAGACAGAGGTTCCCTTTATTGTGACATTAAGTCAGAGGTTAAAGAAGACAGTTTACTGAGAAGAAAGATTGCTTTAACTCTCACCAAAAGCTTTGGAAAGTCACCCAAAAAATAATTTGTCAGTAAATTGTACTCCCGAGGTGGGAGGAACACAGTAAGCTACCATCTGTTGAGACTTGTAATGGTTCCCCCCCCCCCAAATTCACACCCCAGGTGTCTATCTTGGAAAGGCGGAACACCGCGGGAAGGGTAGTCTACAAGACCCTGGAAGGCCCCTGGACTGGCAGTGAGAGCGACAAATTCAGCCTCCTGGGTTATCTCGACCAGCTGCGCAAAGACCCGGCTCTGCTGGCTTCTGAAGCTGTGCTTCCCGAACTGACCGATGAACTGGCCCCTGTAAGCACCAGGGCCCCAAGAGCTTGAGCCGCTGGGCAGGACTGTGGGCTCACAGGGCTGGCAACGGGCATCCAGCCTGGGGGCAGGGGGGAGCATGTCTGTCGCCCAGGGCGTATCCTGACCTGCATCCATGTTCTTCCATAGGTGTTCCTACTTCGGTGGCTCTACTCAGCCTCTGACTACATCTCAGACTGCTGGGACAGCATCTTACACAACAACTGGTAGGCGTGTTGCTGGGGTAGCTGCACACGGGCCCAGGACTTCCCTGCGGACGAGCCGCTCCCCCTCTGACTGCAGTGCATGCTCTGTGTTGGCGACAGTTTCAACAGCTGCCCCCTCGGCTTTCCTTCCAGTCACCACTTATTCGGTGTCCGCTAGGCCTTTCCCACTGGCCAGGAAAGGCTCTCCACATTGCCTTTCCAGACAGCAGTGCCCCAGGCTGCCGGCCCTCCTGCCCCCAGAGCCTGGCCACACAGGGCCCAGTACGTAGACATGCTAGGGGATCGGGGACTGGACGCAAGCCCACTGCCACCACCATGAGACAGAACTCCTGGAGCCGACAGCCGCGTCTTTCCCTGTCTGTGACTCCTGCACCGGGAAAGCAGCCAGCCTAGAGTGGTGTTGTAGGGAACAAGCACTAGACCGCCAGCCCTAGAGGGACTCTTAGAACACGGTCTTTTCTCCTTACTCCTGCTCCTCTGGGCCACGTCTCAATGACCCTGCTCAGAAAGACCATCAATCAAGTTGAGCTTTGAATCAGTGTTGCTCCCTAGATACAGATGTCCATCCATGTTCGTAACTTAAGTCCTTGATTACCTTATTATTTTCTTTTTCAAAATCATTTTATTGGGGGCTCTTACAGCTCTTACACGTTCAATACAATCTATGCATTTCATCCATTGTGTCAAGCACATTTGCACATATGTTGCCATCATCATCTCCAAACATGGTTTTTTAATTTGAGCCCTTGGTATCAGCTCCTTTCTTTCCCTCCCTCCCTCCCTCCCTCATGAACCCTTGGTAATTTTTTTTTTAATTTTTTTTCAAGTCTTACACCAACTGCTGTCTTCACCCCCTTTTCTATAGCTCGTCCCGGGGAGGGGCTTATAAGCCAATCATTGTGATTAGTTCTCCATTACTCCCTCCACTGACCCCCTACCCTCCTTGTATCGCTACTCTCATTATTGGTCCTGAGGGGCTTATCTGTCCTGGATTCCGTGTGTCAGGAGCTCTTATCTGTACCAGTGTACATGCTGTGGTCTACCCAGATTTGTAAGGTCGAATTGGAGTCATAATAGGTTGGAGTGGGGGGGAGGCATTAAAGGACTAGAGGTAAGTTGTATGTTTTGCTGATGGTATACTACACCCTGACTGGCTTGTCTCTTCCTTGTGTCCTTCTGTAAGGGGATGTCCAACTGCCTGCACATGGGCTTTGGGTCTCCCTTCCACCCTCCCCCTCATTCACATGAATATAATTCTTTGTTCTGGGTCTTTGATGCCTGTAACCTGTTCCCTCCAACACCTCGTGATCACACAGACTGATGTGCTTCTTCCATGTGGGCTGTGTTGCTTCTCAGCTAGATGGCCACTTGTTTATCTTCAAGCCATTAAGACCTCAGACACTATATTTTTTGATAGCCGGACACCATCAGCTTTCTTCACCACATTTGCTATGTACCCATTTTGACTTCAGTGATCAGGTCAGGAAGGTGAGCATCACAGAATGCCGGGCTATTAGAACAAGGTTTCTTGGGTTGAGGGAGGACTTGAATAGAGGCTCAATGTCTGTCTGCTACCTTCGTACTTAAAATATAGATTTATGTACATAGATCTAGTTCCCCTTAGCAAAACTCATTAAGGATAGCCCAATTGTCACTGAAATACAAAGCCAAGCAGTGAATTAGAACAGCTAAAATAGCTCTACCCTCCTCCTACCTCTGCCATATCAAAGAGAAAAAAAACTATTGTATGAAATTAGAAAATTTTATTTCTATGAAGAATTTTTAGTGTGGGGCTTATTTGATTTGCTTTAGCTTAAAAACACTCATTGAGACCTCACAGCCACCCGTCGACGACTGACCAGAGTTTGTTACCTTTATTTTAGGCGGGAAATGATGCCCCTCCTGTCCCTGATCTTCTCGGCCCTCTTCATCCTCTTCGGCACTGTCATCATGCAGGCTTTCAGGTATGCGCTTCCGTGGTTTCTCAGGACAGGTTCTGAAAGGTGACTCCGGACCTCTGGGATCATCTGCCTTGTTTTTAAAACTTCTTTTTCTCTTATTTTAGCGACTCCAACGATGAAAGAGAGTCAAGCCCTCCGGAGAAAGAGGAATCTCATCAGAAGTCTGGGAAGACTGCACCCACCTTCAGCAAAGAAAACAGCAGGTGGCGGTGGACAGAGGGGGTTGTCTCTCCCACAGCACCAGGCCCGCTGAGCACTGGCAGTGGAGTAAAGCCATTCGTGGATGGGTAGAGGGATAGATGTAACTGGTCGCTCCATCTCAGATTTAATGAGGAAAGCAGGGAGTAAAGCGACATGCCCCAGACGGCAGGTGAGCCAGAGGCAGGAAGCGGCGTGTCACTGTGACCGTGGCCTTAAACCTGAGCAGGAGTGGCTGGAGGAGAAGCAGACGGGCTGACAGCTGCCTTTGTCACCCTGCCGTAAGGCTGCCTCTTCTCCAGCAGAAAAGCAGCAGCAGGCCGGCTCTGTTGGTCCAGGGTCACAAAATCAGGGTCCTCCCCGTCCCGCCAGTGTGTTAGGCTCAAGAATGTTAAATAGACCCAGCTTTTTAAAAACAGCGTTTCGCTCCCACGTGCTCTTTTTTTCAAGTGATGGCCTTCCTCTAGCCCAGCGGTTCTCAACCTTCCTCATGCCGCGGCCGTTTCTTACAGTTCCTCATGTGGTGGTGCCCCCGCAACCAGAAAATTATCTTCGTTGCTACTTCACCACTGTCATTTTGCGACTGTGATGAATCCGGTGGCCCCTGTGAAAGGGTTGTTTGACCTCCCCCCGTCCCCCCCCCCCAAAAAAGGGTCGCGACCCACAGGTTGAGAACCGCTGCTCTAACCCGATAATCATGTAGCGCCTTGATATTTCTCCACAGCAAGATTCCTAAAAAAGGCTTTGTGGAGGTGACTGAACTCACCGATATGACCTACACCAGTAACCTGGTCCGCCTGAGGCCTGGCCACATGAACGTCGTCCTCATCCTCTCCAGTTCCACCAAGACCAGCCTGCTGCAGAAATTCGCCTTGGAGGTGTACACGTTCACTGGGTACGCAGCGGGGGGGGGGGGGGGGAGGACTCTGGGGGAGGGACGCCTTGACTTGGAGGTACTCTGCCTGTCCGTGAGATCTTGACTGAGCTTCCCATCCCCAAAGTGGAGCCTGCATGGGGGACCTTTTAGCCCCTTTTGACTTCATGTTCTATTGGCTGTGGAGAGGGGAGGAGCGTGAACTAGGGCAGATTCCCCGATCCCTTCCAGAATGGGGACTGCGCTTCCCCGCCTGTGGACCCTCCAGGGACCAGACAGCATGGGAGGGGGGGAGGCTGGAGGCAGACACCTGGCGGCGGTTGCAGAGGCCGTGTGGCCCCCACAGAAGCCCCTCCGTTTCTCTGTGCTCAGACCCCATCTGAGCCACAGCTCCATGCCCGGCCACCTGCACACCTGCACATTGTGGGTCAGGAACAGCCACCACCATCTGCATTCTGTTCCTCCTACAGGAGCAGCTGTCTCCACTTCTCCTTCCTGAGTCTGGACAAACACAGGGAGTGGCTGGAGTACTTACTGGAATTCGCTCAGGATGCGGCCCCAATCCCCAACCAGTACGACAAGCATTTCATGGACCGTGACTACACGGGCTACGTGCTGGCTCTGAACGGCCACAAGAAATACTTCTGCCTCTTCAAGCCCCAAAAAACCGTGGAAGAGGAGGAAGCAGCCCTGGGGGCGTGCGGTGACCTTGACTCTTCCCTCCACCTGGGCGAAGCTCGAGGGAAAGCTTCCTGTGGCCCTGGGTCCAAGCCCATCAAAGGGAAATTGAGCAAGCTGTCCTTGTGGATGGAGCGCCTGTTGGAAGGCTCCTTACAGAGGTTTTACATCCCATCCTGGCCTGAATTAGACTGACAGGATTTCACAGAGAAAACCGAACTCTGACAACTTTTTAACATGCCCTTGTGAACAGGTATTTTCAGGACTCAAAGTGTCCCACGAACAGAGTAGAGATTCTAGATCACTCTTCTAGACCAACAGCTAGAAAAATCTTTCCCTTGGGAAACACCACAAGGTTGAGTTCCTAGATGGGAAGATCTCCTTTTCTGCCCCTCCCCCTCATTTGAATGCCACACTATTTAAATACATGGCCCATCCCACTTCCTTGGTTGTCCCAGTCACATGCACCTCCCACCACAACTCCCCTGCAGCAGTGCCTAGATGGGACCTGGAAGCCTGTTGTGCAGGCCGGTCGCGTAACCCGCTCCTCCTCCGCCCTGCCGTGCGTCCACTGAGGTGCATGCTCCAGCCCTGGGACCACCCGCAGCCACCGTCTGTACCTGCTTCCTGAAAGGGTCTCCGTTCCAAGCCGCCCGACACTTACTGGCTTTTCCACTCGAAAGAACTAACTGGGTATTTTGGGGGTAACCTCCTACGACAGCTCTTTCTCAGCCACCGTTTTGAAAGGAGGCAGGTGTGGGGGTTTGTGTATGTGAGTCTGGTTTTCTTCTCAAGCAAAGGACAGGAAGAGGCAGGCAGTGACGGATGGCCTGAGCCCTGGGGTCCCTCTGCAGGAGTCCTACCTGCCAGCGCCGCCCAGGGCAGGGTCTGCCCAGCGAGGACTGGAATGCCTTGCAGCCATTCCCCGTCTGCTTCCCGACGCCTTTCTGCCTCAGAGGACGTAGGGTGTGGCTCACAGGAGCCATAACGTAGAGATAAGCTGCTATCTATTTGTGAGCCAGTAGATGTTCACCCAAAGTGATTCCCCTGCCAAGGAGCCTGGCCCTCAGAGGCGCTCCTCCCTCCACTGTGTCTCCGTAGTGAAGCACAGACGTGTCTTTGTCTCAAGGAACTTCACGCTGATCAACAACTGTCTTTTGGACCTGTCACCCTCAACGTGCTGTATCTCAAGGCCTCTTTTGTGATGAGGGAGCCAAGACTCTTTCTGGACGCCTGGTTTGCAAAAGGCCTTTTGGTTTCTCCTTCCACTTCTGGCTTCTGTTTTTACAGCTCATTGGAACGGTTCTCACTCTTACTGGCTGCTTCCCCAGGATGCAGTCAGACTGATCAGCAGCAGCCCACTTGCTTGTTTTTTCATCAGGGCGAAACCACCGCTGGGTTTGGACAGCTTCTGGGAGTGGCCTGTTCAGATGTCAAAGCCAACCGCCTTTTGTCAAGCGAAGGGCGAGAACCAGTGCCGGGACACTTCTTACTACATTAGTATTTATTGATTTCAGTCATTGCTTTAAGCCGTTGGCACCCTAGCAAGGTTCAATATTGGGCTACAGCACTTAAGTCAGGGTTACTTCAGCCCAGGAATAACTCCCATAGTCGCACCATCAATAGCTTTGTTTTCAGAGAAGCCACTTCCAGCCGTCTTCCTTCCGTCCGCGATTCTCTAACAATGGCGGACGCCTCCGAAGGCCACACCCAGGCCCAGTAGGAAATGGCCAAGGGATCCATTGGCATTCTGGCTGGCCCAGGCCTCAGAGCAACCCTGGGGTCCTTCATGGCAGGTCATTCATATGAGAAGTATCTTTGTTCTATGGTAGGTTTTTTAATTTGTAGTTTCTGGTACTAATGAAATTCCCCACCTTAATTTCTGAAAACCCCAAGCTCCCCAGACTTGTTCTTGTGGTTAGTATGTAGAGTAGTGCTGTCATAACAGCTGCACTGCCCGCAGGCAGCAGCAGAAGGAAGGGGTGAGAGGCCTGGAAAGAACCCAGTCCTGCGGTTCTCCCCGAGGGTGTGCAGTAGCCTTGTCCCCCAAGAGGACTCCCTTTCCAATCATTTGGGGGCTCTGAAGCCCTTTTCTTTCCCCTGGAACTCTGTCTGTTGGCACCTTCAGCCTCGCCTGAATGCTGTTTTCCTCAGTTTATGACTTTGTGTCGAATGTGGGAGCGACAGCCAGGCTCAGCCAAAGCTACATTTCTCTTTCCAGTGAATGTAATCCTCTCCCACCCCATCTTGGTCTTAGTTCCCTTCCTAGTCTTGGAAGATCTTGAAGCTATCAATATTGGTCTGTTGGTACCGTTCTAAACTGGGTTTGTCGGGTTGATACAGATTCCACGCAAGATGTATCCATTGCGTAGCAGGTAACCAACGTAGAACAAGTCTTTATAGAAATACACTCCTGTTTCAAGGTGCTGTTTGTGTGCAGCTCCGGTGTTGGCGGCACAATATGCCAAGCACAGAGGTCGTCAGCTCCAGCCACGCAAACGCCCTGGAAGCAGGGCTGCCCGGCCTCCGTCGGGTACCATGGCCTCGCGGCCACCACGCACTGACCAGGAAACTGAATGTTTAATGCCCCCTCATGCCCAGCCTAGTCATATCCACCCACTTGTATATACTGTCAGCCTAGCTCATGTTCGGTTGTTACCACCGGGTGGGTCCTCAGTGTCGACTCAGGATAGAGCAGGATGGGATCTGACTGTGTTTGCCGTGTTTGCTTTGTTAGAGAAGAGGCCTTGGGAGCAAACACAAAAACCCGTTCCTTCCTTTCTTTTCTTTTTTTTTTAAGTAAAACTGTTTAAAAGCTGATGCAAAACTTCTTACCAGAGGGAAATGTTACCCGCGCGAGTCCAAAGATCGGACATGGTCCCACGGACACTGGCAGCGGGGCAGGCGGCTGCTGCCTCTGCTGAGTTTGTCAAGGAGGGCCACTGCCCTGGGGTCTAACAGAAGGTGAATATTTTGCACTTTTGATACTCTTCGGAACAAATAACTTATTTGGCAAATTGTGTCTTTTTTTATGTTTGTGTTTTGTTTTGTGTTTTTGTATCGCAAACAGGCCCTGAAGCGGATGTTATTTTGTTTTAAGAACCTCACAGACTGGAAACAGAAATAAACTATTTTGCTGTGTGACGATGGGCAGCGCCTGTGCGCCGGCGGTGACGCGTCTCAGACGCCGGGTGGCGGGGCTGGTGCTGCAGCTCACTTGGCTCGTGCTAGGGCAGCACACCGGTGTGAGCGACGGGCCCTGCCCGGGAGGCTGCAGGGTCTGAAGGATGCCGAGGTGGGCCAGGGGCCAGTAGAGGAAGCTCTTTGAGGGCCTTCTGGGGCCAGCTGACTAATCTTATCCGGCCCAGACAAACGTCCCCCGTGCAGTCCTGGTGTAAGCAAAAAGCTGCTTTATTGAAGCCTGCGTGCCCATTCCCCCTTACATTTCCCTGAGTGGTCCCAACAGCTTCCCAACAGCCATGTGCAGCCCTCCGTTCCTGAACAACAGGGAGGAGAGCCTGGAACATAGGGAATGCTTCTACCAGATCATCTCTTCACCCTGTTCATTCCACTTCTGCATTTTCAATTTTTAGTGAACTCCATTTTCCATTTCTTCCCATCTTTTCATCCAAGGCAAAATACAAGCACTTTGGAGCCCCTTTTTTCAAAGTTAATCCAAACTCCTTTGCGATGCTCGCCATTCGGTTGAGAGCCCTGCCGAGTGCTGCCCTGTTGTCACCGACCCCAGTGGCTGACACCAACTCCCTAGGACCCAGACTCTGCTCAGAGATGCTTCTGGAGAACTTGGCCTCAGGCACCGCCCTCTGTTCTGTCCCGATCCCGCTCAGACAGCTTTCACTTTGGGGAGAACGCACAGCATCTCAAACAGCAGGTTAGCCGCCAGCAGCGCCGTGTTGCCTGTGAAGAAAGAGCCACGCTGTCTGCCCGACAGGCTGCCTGCCCCAGCGGCCTCCCAGCATGCCTTTCTGCAGCCCTCTGGCCTTCTGTCCTTTCCAATGGGCTGGCTGCACGGCCACCCCATGGAGGCAATGCCCCTGGGATTCAGCCTCCCTCTGTATTCACTGGGAAAGAGTGTTTTAAAATTCAAGTTCCTTTGTTTCCCGGGAGATGGACCTGATTTCTCCCCAAAACGCTTAATAACCATGAAATGCCTGCTGTTTATTTACTCTCTGAGGCTAATGGGCCAGGCTGTAAGCTTTTCTGAAGTAGGGGTGTTAGGCTGGCACATCAGAGCGCTGCCAGGTCCCCCACTTGATTACATATGCTTAGCCAATTCCATTTCCAGGGACGCAGCCGATGAGGGCAAGCTGCGCTACCCCACCACGACGTTGCAGCCTGCTCGCTGCTTCTGCTGACGGGAAAGCCTAATAAGCCACAGCTACCTCCCAGGGGGGCTTGTTACGGTTAATTAGCGCCTGTTTGTAAGCGTGCAATAATAGGTTTATTTTCTTCACTCCAGGATGTGTTTGGGGTCCAAGGGAACCCATCCATTCTCTACATACTACCTAGATGAATGTAATTTAAACTAGCAGCTGCCAATGGACCCATTTTCTCACTCACCAGAAGGATCGTACAACGGGGCCACTTCCACAAGGTCACAGCCCACCACACTCAGGCCTTGGCAGCCCCGGATGATCTCCAGAGCCTGTTCAAGATAAAGTGCGAGTTATCCCCGTGGTACTGTGCACGATGCAAAGCGACTGGCACACGCTTCAGTGGATGGCTCCCCTGTGTGGGCCGTTGACCCCCTTGACATGGAAGTGCCACTTTCCCTCAATAAACATTTGACTGCCAGCCACTGGTAGGCTTTCAGGGACATGCAAGTCTAGTCTCTGAGTGGGGAGCAAGCAGACCAGGCATTGCGACGATGGGTCTAGCGGGCTTTGAGAGAATCCGCGTGGAACGGGAGATTAGCCTGGAGAGATGGGTCAGCCCTCCCCTCCCCCCCCAAGGGGGAAGCACTTAGCTCAAAGAACCAGCAGAGCCCAGGAGAGGGGAAGGGCTTTCCAGGTGGAAGGAAGGAAGGGCACGCTGTCACCGCAATGGGAGCCACAGGGGTGGCTTAAGAGCAGGATGAAGCCATGGCAGAGAGGCACCTCATTGGGAGGGAGCTCCGTTTGCTGAAGCAGCTGCAGGCAAAACTGCCCTCAGAAGTGGGGGTGGGGATGGGAATTGAGATCGCTCTGGGAGTTCTCGAAGACTGCTCTGTCTTATCTCCCATAACTGATGAGGTTTAAGCAGTCCTCATTCAGTCAGCCCCACAGTTATCTTGGGGCACCTCCAGCTCACAGACCACTGCAGGTTCTGAGTGTAGGGCAGTGAACAGAAGGAAGGCCCTGCCCTCCTGGAGCTGACCTCGTTGCAACCACACTCTCACCTGTGGGTTTCCCATCCGCCAGCCTCACGGGAGCTTTAGGTGGGTGAGCCTCTAACTCTAGCATCAGGTCATAACACTGCGGTTACCGGAGTGGGGTTAGTCTCCCATGGTGTGCACCTTTTACCTGTCACCCGAGAAAGGTAAGCTTTGAATGCGTAAGGGAACACACAACCTGCCCCCGTGGGCCGATTGCAAGTGGACCAGAGGCAAGGAGCCGTTATATCCTGGTGAAGAGACAGGTGCCTTGTCTGGGGGAGTCCCAGCCCTCTAAGCCTCACGCAGCTCTCCTCAAACCCGATTTTGATTCCTGAAGTCTCACTACTGGGCCAGGAATCCCCGTGCCCACCTCACTGGTGGCACCTCCTTACCTGACTAGGGGTGAGACCAGCGATTTCAGGTGTCCCTGTGCCTGGAGCATAGGCAGGATCCAAGGCGTCAATATCAAAACTGACATAAATGGGTTTGCTGCCCATCTGCTGCCTGACCTCCCCCATCAGGGGGACCAGCGACTTCATCCAGCAGTCTTCGGCCAGCACCACCCGGAAACCCTGGGGAGAGTGGAAGTAGGAACTTCTGCACACCGTGGCAGCATGTCTGGGCCTCTCCTAGGTGCCAGCCTCTGGCTAAGCCATCCGGCCCTCAGCCCCCACGAGGCAGGAACGATTGTCCCCAGCTTCCAGATGAGGCTGGTGGGGAATGGAGGCACACACGGACCCCATAAAGAGGCCAGGCTGACTTGCGGAGGTGGGGTCGGAGAGAGGAGCTTTGCTGAAATAGCAGCCCCAGGAGGGGTCGTGTCCCTTTGGATGTACATACGAGCCCCTGGGGAGCAAGACGTGGGTTGGCCCGCGCCATTGTTCCCAAGAGAAACCAGCAACCTCTAACCCAGCCCAACCCCGGGCCAGAGGTCTCCCCCTGTGCCCGCCATGGGGCCACTCCCTGAACGTGACTTGGAGTCAGGACCCAGAGTGGGCGCAGGGCGGGAGTGTCCGGCGGTCACCTGGCTCCGGCTGTATCTGTAAGGGTCCAAGGTCCTGGAGGAGCCCCGGATGCCGATCTGCACCACTCGCTGGCAGTCCAGGAGTCCCTCGTCCACGCAGCGGCGGAAGGGCGTCCCGTGGTACAGCTTCTCCCCCAGGGCCTGGTCGGCCGTGTCCATGTGCGCGTCCACGTGCAGCAGCCCCACGGGGCCGTGTCTGAGGACGCAGGGCAGGTCAGGGACCCTCAAAAGGTGGCGGGGACCCGTGGGCCTGGCATCCCTACTTGCACCTGGCCTCTGGCTTCAACACCTGATGGTTTAGCATCGCAGAGGGTCAATAAACTCCCAGAAGTTGGGCAGAACACGGACAGGGGGCCATTTCACTTCACGTGGATGAGCGGGAGGGTGGCTTAGGCTGGCGCGACTGCAGGCTGAATGGACCACAGCCACCCCCAGCCCCATTCTCCAACTGTGGCACCAAGCAGATGCTTGAAGCAAGCCCTTGCCCCCTCACCTCCATCTGCCCTGCCCTGCCAGCTACCCCAAATAAATGTACCATGCAAATCGAAGCTTTGAGAAATTCCCTGTACCCACCCCAACCCCCAACTAGAGTCCACCCTTACCACCTTCTCATGCCCCAGTTCTGCCGCTGCACCTCCCCCTGCCCTTCTACCTCCACCCGAAACCACGTGAGCCCGCAGGCCAGCCCCCATCACCCAGCTGCCTGCTCTCTGGTGGGAGCGTGAAGTGCCCTGACACCAGTTTTTGAAACCATGGGGGACAGGTTCCAGCAGAACCTCCAGGCTACGATGGATCAGGAAGGGAGGCCTGGCGGCCTGCTTCTGAAAAGGAGCCCACGACAACCTTACAAACCACGAACCATGGGCAGAATGTTCTCCAGACTGGCTTTCTACTCCCTCAAAGAGTTACAGTCTCAGGAACTCACAGGGTGGTTCTACCCTGCCCTATAGGGTCACTATGAGTCTGCATGGAGGTGAGTTTGGGGGATTTTTTTTTCTTGCTAGAAGGCAAGCTGTAGATGTGGGAAGATATGGTACTTAGAACACACAATTGTGCACTCAAACATACAGCAGTCACGGAGACTGCTTGGTACTGCCTCCCGGGGACAGATGCTGGCCGTGGGTCTCCATGACAACGAACCACAGCCAGACAAGTCAATCCCTGGAGAACGTCCACTACTCAGAAAGGAGGCTTTCGATTGTCTGGGTAGGGGACCATTTCTGGAGAAAACAGGACTGCCCTCAGCAAGCTCTCCCTTTGGGTTTCAGTATTTGGACTTGGCCGTTACAGCAAAACAGACACTAGTCAACTGGAGAAGCTCATCTTCTAAAACAAGGGTCCCGTTGCAAACACGAGCACGCATCCCAGAACAGATCCAGGGCCAAGAGGGGCCAGCGGTGTTAATAATACATCGCCTTGCCTTCTAGCCTGTGACTGACAGAGACAGTGGGCGCTCAGCCTTCACTTTGAATCCTAGAAGCTGTTCCGTTGGAAATTTCCTATCACCAGGGAGAAGCTGAGCCAGTGAAGGTCACTTAAGGTCATCCAGCAGCCAACAACTCACTCCCTGGCTCATGCATGCTGAAAGCTCACTTGGATCATGCCAATGGGGACTTACTTTTCAGCCAGGGCTTGCAGTATGGGATATGTGATGGTGTGATCTCCTCCTACAAAGAGAGGGGGGAAGAGAAGAAAGGGGGGGAAAGTCTGGATTGTGGATAAGATTCCTATAACACAGAACAATGGCGGACTCACCCCATCCTGCCACCTTCTCATTAGAATGAAGCACCACGGTTGGGGCTCATTACTTACCATGGAGCTAGTTCCAACTCATGGGACCCACTGGGTTTCAGGGTAGAGCTGCACCCACAGGATTGTCAAGGCTGTGACCCTTCCCAAGGAGATTGCCAGGCCTTCCTCACTCTCAAGGCACCTCCTGGTGGGTTTGAACCGCCAATCTTTCCTTTAGCAGAGCAGCGCTTTGCCCCAGGCACGGACCCCAGAAGCACTGTACCCATCGCTAACGCAAGATTGTGGTCAGTGGTAGAGGGTTTGATATGAAACTGGCATTTAGAAGAGAACACTCGTCAAATGCAGATTGACAAGCAAATACCTAAAACAGCTCTGTCCAAAAGAACTTTCTGCAGTGATGGGACTGGTCTGGGTTTGCACTGGCCAGTATAGCGGTCAGATGAACGGACACTCTGTCTTAGAAGAAGTACAGCCGGAATGCTCCTTACAGCGAGGATGGCGAGACTCACAGACTTTGGACACTCTTACTCACTGTCAGGAGGGCCCGGGCCTGCAGAAAGACAGGGGCCCTGGAAAAGTAGAAGACTGGCCCAAAAGTGGGAGACCCTCAATAAGATGGATGGACACAGTGCCACGGGCTCATTGTTTCCCTCCCTTTTACTCAGATGGCACTGAACAATGATAACAGTCCCTGTGCCTATTGCAATATTCCTAGCCTGATTAAGGAATTTAACATTTGATCTACCCTCATTTAAAGCCATTTGAGTCTGAATGTGGCTACTGGCTAGCTCACAGGCAGTGCAGGTCTAAAACCTGTTGCTATGCTTAATTCTGACTAACAAGCCCCAAACTCGCTTCATAGAGACCCTATAGGACAGAGTAGACCTGCCTCTTTGGGTTTCAGACAATATAATTCTTTACAGGAGCAGAAAACCTCGTCTTTCTCCTGAGGAGCAGCTGGTGGGTTCAAACTGCTGACCTGGTAGCTAGCAGCCCAATGTGTAACCCGCGATGCTACCAAGAGTCCCATTTATTGAAGTTTAAATGTGCCAGGAATGATGCTGGGGCTGTTTATGCACTTTCACAATATGTCCCTCCCCCAACACCACGCGGTGTCCTTCCCATTTGATATGTGAGAAAACAAAAGCTGTAAGGGTGGGACAGTAAGCATCATAGCTAGCGAGATGTGGAGCTGAGAGATTTCAAACCAGGCTGATTCCAGAAACCACACGGTGCCACGGGCAGCATGCAGGCAATTTGGCAGAAACCAATTTGCGTTCTTTGGAAATACCCATGTCGTTGGAACTGTTTGTGAACCACAACGAATTTCGGCAGTCAGAGTGGTGGCGGATGAGAGAGGAGGTGGGGACGCTCCACTCCAGATGGACGCAGCCCCAGACCTGGGTGGAACCCCCCCCCTTGCAGTTAGCACTCCCCTCAGATAACCTCATAGAAACACAATTCTACTGCGCCTTCGCCACGCCTGGTCTCAGGTGTCCGCGCTGGGACGTGGGGGATAAGGTAGCTGAGGTGAGCGGATGCAAGATTTAAAGGGCATGAACAATCTCAGCAATCGAGACAAAACTTTAAATGTCCTCTTTTTAAAACTCAAGATTGAACAAAGTACTGAAGTAATTGCCACCTGGGGGGGAGGGGGAATCAGCAATACTTGATGGATCTTGACCTTGAGAATTGACAAATTTAGTACTTCTTGAATTTTGCACTGGGGGCTGGTGTCAGTCATGCTCTCCAAACATCCTCTCCTCAGGGGTTCAAATCAATGTGTTAAATGTCCCTCCCCTTGGGTCTCCCTGCCCACTGGAGCTGGCCCTGGGGCCGAGCTCCAGACCCTGAAAAAGTACACCCCAGAGAACAGAATGGCCCATCAAGACCGCCATTACCCAAGGTCAGAGGGACACAGCCAGCTGCTGCGATTTTCTGGTAGGCCTCTCGAATGAGCCGGCAGCTGTCCTGGAGGTTGTACAGATTGACATTCACATCGCCCAGGTCTGAGACCATGAGGGACTGGAAGGGGAGGGCCCCCGTGCTGGGATTGGCAGCCCGCAGCATCACCGATTCCTCCCGGATCCGCCGGGGGCCGAACCTGGAAAAGAAAGAGCCATCCTGCCAGCTGTCCAAACTGGGAGCCCAGCCTAAACCAGGCCTGCACCGCAGCCCCAAACTCACTGGCCAGGAGCCCATGCTGTCTCCCAGCGGCCCCCTAGGCAGGGCAGGACGGCCCCTGGGAGTTGACCAAACTGTGACTCTCTGCAGGAGTAGAAAGACTCCTTTCTCCAGACAGGAAACCACTGCACCACCTGGGCTTTGGAGGGGTGCTCCCTGCTGTTTCCACTCTCCAACCCTTTTTGACTGCACGGGCAGGCGCTGCCAGGAACACCGTGATTCTTTACTCCTCTGACTTTGGATTAAGCTTTGGTCTCTGTGCAATCAGAAACCGTTTACGATTGTCAATTTTTTCCCAGTTACATAACTGAACGGGGTTGTGACCTACAGTTTAAGCAGCTTTGCATGATGGGAGGTTTGGCAGCACGAGCCAAGAGCACCACGGCTCACCCCGTTGTGAAAACCACACGCGCACACACTCGGAAGCTGCCGTTGTGTCTCCAAGTGTTCCTTCCGCAGTACTACCGAGTAGATTCGAACTTCTGATCTGTCGGTTCGTAGCTGAGACCAACCCCTTTTCCTTACCATTCATTGTCGGGGAGTGGATTCACCTTAGAGGACAGGGTGAACTGCCCCTGTGGGTGCCTGAGGCTGTAAGCCTTTACTGAACTGGTGCAGACAGCCTCCTGTTCCCCTGGAGGCAGGACTGGTGGTTTCAAACCGCTGACTTTGAGGTTTGCAGCCCAAAACCCCACCCACCACGCCACCGAGGCCCCTGGGTTCTCATTACAGACATGGTCAAATGTCCCCCTGGTGGACAAAGCTCTCTGCCATTAAGAACCACTGATGGAGCCAGAGGTTGAAGAGACTGAAGGCATAGGCTTTGGAGTCAACACCTCTACTAACACTGTCAGACCAGTTCTTCACCCCTGTCGGACAAGAGTGCGTGCTTCCCTGCTGCTGAGAGAACGGAGTGCGGTGATCTAGGCGAGGTGCTGTGCTGCCCACCTAGGTGGTGTTGAATAAATGGCGACTTTCGTCGTTCAGGCAGGAGCCCTGGCGACGTCCTGGTAGGTGTTGCTGGGCTGCTAGCCACAAGATTAACAGTTAGAAACCACCAGTCACTCTGTGGGGAAAAGACGAGGCTATCTCCTTCTGTAAAGAGCTGCGGTCTCTCGGGAACCCACAGAGGCAGGGGTACCCTGCCCTAGAGGACCAGCGAGTCAGAATGAACCGGATGAAAGTGGGCTGGCTGAGCTTATCCTCCTTCAAACCCTGGCGTCTGAGATCAGGTTGCTGAGCTGACGCTAAATGTTTAAAACTCCACTTCCTCGGACTTGATCTTCTTGATCACTTGATGGTACGAGGGGGACCAGGGATGAGCCCTGCCCCGGACCCAGGAAAGTCACTGTGTTGTAAACAAAAGGGTCATGTTGAATTCAGAGCCCCGCTTCCAACGTGACCCAGAGTGGGAAGAGGCATCTACTGTGGCCGTCTGGCTGTCCCGCTATGTGTCCCAACCCTGGGCCTCTGGGTCTTACCTCGCCCCGGGCCTGTTGGAGGTTCCAATGTCCAGGGGCACCCCGACGAAGGCAGCGTCCAGTCCCTCGGGGGAGGCCTGCACCGGCAGCCTCATCATGGAGCAGACGCCCACCGACCGGGCCACGAACTCCGAGCTTGGGGGCTGGTTAAGCGGGCTGGAGGAGGCCTGGCATTTGGGGCTGCGCCCAGGGTCACAGAGCCCCGCAGCAGGCCACACACCTGTCCCAGAGCTGCCCGAGCGTAGCTCCGGTGCAGACAGGGCACCCCGCAGACCTCGCCAGCACCCAGACTTCAATGGCCGCAGCATGCCGCCAACTGATTCCCGGGCAAGGGAAGGTGCACCAGCAGGGTAACAGGGTCCGAAGAGCAAGAGCAAGAGCGTGGGGATGGAAGGCGGGCGGGGGCCCCCACTCTGGACTTCAGCCTCTGGCAACTTGGGCAAACAGAGGGCTTTGTCCATTCTTGCCGCTTCACCTGCTCTTCATACTGAGTCTGCGCCACTTTCCAGGCTGCCTCGCCTTCCCTTCGGGGTAATAGTTGTTTAAAAAAAACAAAAACCCAAAGAACTGGAAAGACTGCTCCAAGTGAGAGAAATTCAGAAAGCTTTTTTTTTTTTAAGTACTGCGGACATTCTGACAGCAAGGTCTGTGATTGCAAACTACCCCCACCTCCGCCCCCCCCAGCTCCCCCACACAAGCCCCTCATTACCTCTCTGAAGACAAAGAGAAAGCTTTTTGCTCTTGTGCATAGAATGAGTCTCGGAAACCCGGGGGGAGAGGGGGCGTCTACCCCGTTCTACCTACCGGGTTGCTCAATGGCAGTGAGTTGGGGTGTGATCCTCAGAAAGATGATCTTTCCTTCGCGATCTATCTATTTGGGACCAAATTGACGACAGCAACCGGAAAGGAAGCTTGTTGTTGCCGCTCCGTGCCACTGAGCGGGCGCTGACCCATAGCGACCCGGTGCACAACAGAACAAAGTGGCAACCACGCTAGCAGTCCTCTCACTGAAGGTCTTTCTCTCTTTCACTGCCGCCCCTCCACTTTACCAACCAGGCTGTTCTCCAAGACAACAGGTCCAGAGGTTTGGGGACAAAGTCTCACCATCCTTGCCACTGAAGAGCACCTTGTTTGTGCTCTGGCAGTCTACGGTACCCTGCCACACAGCACCGCCATTCAAACACGTGGATCTTCTGTCTTCCTTCTTCAAATGTCTGACTTTCACATGCATATGAGGCGGTTGAAAAGACCCTGAGAGAGGACCCTTATGGGTCCGTCAGTTACATGAGGACCAAGGCAGCTGAGAAAGATTGTATACCTTGCAGAATGTAATCGAAGTCACAGAATTATACACACAGAAACTGTTGAGCTGGTATATGCTTAGCTATGTATAATCACAACAATAGCTATATAAATAAACAGGTAGAAGGAAAAAGGAGGAGTGTGAGTCTGGGTAGACTAGAGCAACAAATCCATGACGCACATATGTGTATAAGAAAGAGATTTATATACAAGAGCAATTGAACATTAAGAAAACATCCCAACCCAGTCTCGATCAAGTCCATAATCCGATATTAGCCCATATGTCCGATATCTTAAGACTGACGAAACACATGCAATGGCACCGAATGCAGATCACAGGCCAGTGGGTAGCAAGTTTTTGGATCCAATGTCATGGAAAACATCTCAGCCCTGGCAGGGGTCTCTCTGTGGCTTCTCCGGCTTCCGAGGTCTAGTTGCATCCATGTGGCTTGTCTTCTGCAATGTCTCCCAGGGAAGTCAGCAAAGACAGACAGAGAAGTCTTCCGCCTCCAAGGAGGAAGTACCAGATTTCCCAGAATTCTCAGGAGAAGGCCATGCCCACACAGAAGTCTCATTGTCTAGCTCCAGATTGACAGCCTAGACTCCGCCCCTCCACTCTCAATCCTTAAACTGACACCAGATGAGGTGGCCGCCACAGGAGGAGACACGCTGGGGAAAGGAAGGGGTGAGTTGTAGTGAGATTCTGCGAGCCATCGGTGGCAAGAGTTCACTAATCTCCTGCAGTTCCAATCAAGAGGGAAACGCCCACGTTTGCATTTCATTGTGGTGGTAATCAGGCTAGTAGGGAACCCCAGGGCACCGTTTTCTCATGGCGGATCCAAGGGGCGAGGAAGAGGTGGTCAGGCTGGTTCAGGCCACTTCTGGGAAAACACAGAACCATCTCTTGGTTCTCCAACCGCAGAGCCCAGGTTCCTCCTCTGCCTCTTTCTTATCATCTGACCCGGAAGTGGCGCTTCCCATCCTGGCTTCCTTTCTTTTTCCTCTTTAACAGTGTGCTTTATACAGATTTAATCACTTTACTGGGGGCTCGTAGAACTCTTATCACAATCCATACGCACACCCATTGTGTCAAGCACATTTGTACATTCGTTGCCATCCTCATTCTCAAAATGTTTGCTTTCTACTGAGCCCTTAGTATCAGCTCCTCATTGTTTCCCGTCCTTCCCTGCTCCCCCCTCCCTCATGAACCCTTGATAATTTATAATAATATTATTATTTTGTTATATCTTACACTGTCTGACATTTCCCTTCACCCACTTTTCTGTTGTCCATCCCCCAGAGAGGAGGTCACATGTAGATCCTTGTAATCAGTACCCCCTTTACACCCCACCCTCCCAGTATCGCCACTCTCACCACTGGTCCTGAAGGGATCATCCGCCCTGGATTCCCTGTGTACATCCTATCTGCATCAGTGTACATCCTTTGGTCTAGCCAGATTTGTAAGGTAGAATTGGGATCATGATAGTGGGGTGGAGCGGGGGGAAGCACTTAGGAACTAGAGGAAGTTGTATGCTTCATCATTGCTGCTCTGAGCGCTGACTGGCTCGTCTCCTCCCCGAGACCCTTCTGTAAGGGGATGCCTACAGGTGGGTCTTGGGTCCCCAACTGCACTCCCCCTGATTCACAATGATACGATTTTTTTGTTATTTGATGCCTGATACTTGATTTCCTTTCACACCTCATGATCACACAGGCTGGTGTGCTTCTTCCATGTGGGCCTTGCTGCTTCTGAGCTAGCTGGACACTTGTTTACCTTCAAGTCTTTAAGACCCTAGATGCTATATCTTTTGATAGCTGGGCTCCATCAGCTTTCTTCACCACATTTATTTATGCACCCACTTTGCCTTCAGCAATCCTGTTGGGAAGATAAGTCTCCAGTTTAATAGAACAAAGTGTTCTTGCATTGAGGGAGTACTTGAGTGGAGACCCAATGTCCACCTGCTACCTTAATACTAAACCTATAAATATATGCACATAGATCTATTTCTCCATCATCATATATAAATACACTTATATATGTACATGCCTTTAGTTAGACCTTTATAAATGCTCTTTGCCTCCCAGCTCTTTCCTCTATTTCTTTTTACTTTCCTCTTGTCCCACTATCATGCTCAGCCTTCATTTGGGTTTCAGTAGTTCCTCTTGGTTACATTACCCTTGATCATGTCCTACCAGGCCTCCTACACCCTCCTCACCACTGATTTGGATCACTTGTTGTTCCCTGAGTTTGTTAGCACCACTTCCTTTACCCCAAACTCCCCCTCTCCCATGTCCCCCAAGAACTGTCAGTCCCATTGCTTTCTCCTCCAGATAGCTCATCCAGCCTATCTTATTTAGACAAACCTGTAGAGATAATAACATATGCAAAAAAGACAGAAAAACAAAGCAACAAAAAGCCAATGACAGAAAAAAAAACAACCACAACAACAACAAAAAAGAAAAGCCTGTAGTTAGTTCAAGGACTATTTGTTGGCCTTTAGGAGTGCTTTCTGGTGAAGTCTGATGGGGTGCCAAGCCCTGGCCCCAAAGTCCATTTTTGGTATTTCCCTGGGGACTTCGTTGCTCTGTTCCCTTATTGTTCTGTTGCACGTCTTTAGTGCTTTGCCTCGGTATGGTGGAAGCAGATCGGGTGCCATTCCACACTGTCTCCAGTGTTGTCCCCTGTGGGGCTATGGGTCAGTGAGGGATGTTGGGTCTCATAGTGGGGCTGGCCCTATGGTCCTCTGTATTGGCTGCTCTGAGCATCCTCAAGGCTTGGTGGGCCAGGATGTGCTCCACTCTCTCTTCCTCCCCCTTCATTTGCTCCCATGTGCTCTGAGCAGAAAATGTCCCTCTCCTTGAGCTGTAGCTTCAGTGCTGTCCTATGAATAAATTCTTCTGTGGGGAGGGGCAGGTGTCCACATAGTTGGGCTTGGGACCGGCCCCTCCTGGTGTTCCTTTCTTTCATGCCAGACATTTCTTGAGCCCTGACTATGCCCCAGGCTCTACCTGAAGACACCTCTGACCCCTGTTGCTTATTCACTCCTGCCCAGTAATCCCTTCCTCCTGGAGCCTTCCTGCAGCTAGAGGGTGGGGGGAACTCTAACCATAGGCGTTTCTGGCTGTCCTTCCACCTGAGTCCACCTCTTTTCCTACCAAGGCAGGAATTTTCACCTCTAGGCACCTAATTCACAGCCAAATCCCAGCCCGGAGGTCCAGTCACCCGTTTTTCTCACTCCCCAACCTGGATGTCCTTAGGTGAGCTGAAAGTTGAGCTAAGTCACTGGCTCTCTGCTGTAAGAATCACGGTGTTAAGCAATTTCCAGAGTCTAGCCAGGAGAGGGCACTTCATCATCAAACAAAGAAACCCCAACCAAACCCAGTCTACTGCCTTCACTGACTCTGGGCACAGAGGATAGACCTGTCTCCCATGGTGCCCAAGACTGCAAGCTTTGTGCAAGCAAACTGCCACATTTTCCTCCCCAGGAACGACTTCTGGGTGCCAACTGCTGCCAAGCACATTACCCACTGCACCTTCTTCAATGGAAACAAAAACTATTCACTTCCTTGGTGTCAATTCCGACCACATCGACCCTATAGGACCGGTGGATCTGTCCCTCTGGGTTTCCGAGACGGTAACTCTACAGAAGAGAACATCATTGTCCTCCCACAGGGCAGCTTGGGTGGCTTCGAATTGCTCATCTCGATCTTACCATCCCAACACATCCTGCAATCCAAAACCAGGGCCCCTGGATGAAAGGAAAACGGAATCGAATTCAAGAAGTGGACTGAGCTTCCGTCACGGAAGCTCAGATACCGTTCATGTTACCGCCCAAACCATCCAGGAAAAACTGTAGTTGATCTGATTGAATGTGAGACCGCAGTAGTCTTTATGGTACAACAGGCCCGTGGTCTTGTGTTGCTGTTGTTAGCTTCTGTGGCGTGGGTCCTGGTTCCTAGCTGCCCTCTGTGCCCCGGTCTGCACCAGCCACACGTGTGTGTGTGTGTGTGTGTGTGTGTGTGTTGGAGCCCGCGTGGCGGCCACTGGGTCGGTTCATCTTGTGGAAGTGTCTCCTCTCCTTCACTGTCCCTCTACTGGACCAAGCATGAGGTACTTTTCCAGGGACTGGTCTCCCCTGGTGACTTGTCTAAAGTAGGCGAGGTAAAGGCTCACCATCCTCACTTGGAAGGAGCATTCGGGCTGTACTTCTTTCAAGATGGATTTGTTTTCTCTCTGGCAGTCTCGGATGCTTTCGATGCTCTTTGCGAACACCAGAATCCAGACGCATCTTAGTGGTTTAAACCAACAAAACCCCAGCTGTCACTGAGTCAATTCCAACTCATGAGGACCCCATGCACAGAACCGTGCTTCAGAGGGTTTGCCATGGCTGATTCTTGGAAGCAGATCTCTGGGAATTTCTTCTGAGGTGCCTCTAGGTAGACGTACACCTTCAGTCTTTCAGTTAGCAGCTGAGCATAGAACCCGTTGGCACCACCCTGGGTGCGTCAATGTAATTTTGCCACCATGTCATTCTTTTCTTGAATAAAATTGAGACCACACCCCAAGCTGCTTAGCTCTGTAACTTTGCAAATTCCACAGCTTGCCCAAAGAGCCTACCCACATGCTATGAGGTGCTGTCATAGAATATTGGAATATATACTTTATATATGGCCCATAATTAACCTCTACATGCCTTCCTGATGACAGAGCCCTGGTGGAGTAGCGGGTTTTGCATTGGGCTGCTAAACACAAGGTCAGCAGTTCAAAACCGCCAGTCCCTCCTCAGGAGAAAGATGAGGCTTTCTAATCCCATAAGAATTAACAGTCGACCTGACTTGAATGGTCAAAACCTTGTCAGTTGGTCCCCCCTCTGTTGCATGTTAAGCCTGTTCTGGTTTTCAATATTTTCTCTATTTTTGTCCATTTTTCATTCCTATTGGGGTTTACATCAGATGTGTTTTGTCGTCGAGGATGACCTGCTTGAATTTTGTGATATGCTTTTCTGTTGTTCGGTAGAAGAAACCCAGGATTGATGAGCCTGTCGGGACAGCAGGCAGAATAGGAGTTTCTGGGGGGTAAAGTGGGTGGTGAAAAGGAGTTGAAGTCAAGACGTTTATGAAGGAAAATCATTTTGAAACTGATAGTGGAGGGGAGGGGAAATGTGAAGAGCTGATACCAAGGGCTCAAGTAGAAAGAAAATGTTTTGAAAATTATGATGGCAACATATGTAGACATGTGCTTGATACAAAGGATGGATGGATTGTTATAAGAGCAGTAAGAGCCTCCAATAAAATGGTTTTCTAAAAAAAAAAAAGAAAGAAACCTGATTGTGGTAGCAATTGTACAATACTGCTTGAAGTGATTGAACTATGGAATGACATTGGTATCAACTTCCAATACAATGGTTTTAGAAAAGAAAAAAACAGAGTTTGCAGCCGTGGGAGCCCCGGGGACAGTTCTACGCTAGCCTCCAGGGTGGCCGTGAGCTGCAGTCCACTCGATGGCACTGGGGGTGGTTCTTGAGCTTTGCCTTGCAGATCACCTGTGTCTTTTGAGCCTATGTTCCTCCTGGGAAAGTAATGCCTCGTGGCAGGTGAGTGTTGGTTACGACCGGCCCTCGCCCACCGGACATGGGCAGAACAGGCCTTCACACACTTCTGGTCATCGCAGAGCAAAAGTACTTTGTGCAAGGGGACGACCTAGTATTTGTTCCAAAGTCCCTGGAAAGTCTCCAGCAGACATTATAAAGGGAGGGTCCAATAAGCCACATCTTGTAAGAATCATACCCTACCGTGGTACTGACATCATTTTGTCGTCAACTAAAAGACATCAAAGTGTAGGGGTGGAGTCTCACCTGTCAATCTGGTCCCAGTCTGATGGTGGCTCTCTGTGGGCGCGGCCTTCTCCTAAGGAGAGTCCTGGGAATCTGCTCCTCTCTGTGCGCCTCCCCCTTCCTGCTGACGAGCCACAATGAGGCCTGCTTGAGCCCCGTGGTACTTCCACCGCCATTGGATCCACAAGACCTTTCAACTAGCAGCCTGTGATTTCCCTGCATTTTGCATCATTGCATGTGGGTGTGTGAATCTGAAGAGGGATTTGTGGACTGGTATCAGACTTATGGACTTGATCTAGTCTGGGCTGAGATGTTTGTTTGGTGTATAATTAGTTCTTGATATAAAGCTTTCTTACACATATAGGCATGTCACTAGATTTGTTTCTCTAGTCAACCGGGCCTAAAACTCCCCCACCCCCAGTACCTACTCATAACCATTCCTTGGAAGTCTGTTACATATCTATAATCCCCACAATTTATTTCCAGGTATAGACGTCGAAAGCTGCAAATCTGCCTTTTTTTCCCCAGAAGCCTGCTTTGCCGACTCTAGTCCCGTCTTGCTCCTCGCTGTCTCCTTATACAAAGGAAGGCTTTTCCCTGGCCCAGTCACCCAGCTTCCGGCCTTGTTCCTCAGCTGCCCTGAGCGAGCTCTGAGTTGGGAACAACATTTTCTGACGTTCAAGCTCCAGCCTCTGCCCTTCTTTGGGATGACATTCCTCTTTGGCCTTCAAAGGAAGCGGCATCTGGATTCTCTTCATCTGTCATGGCTGACTTCTCATGGCTTCCTGGGTGACGTACAGATGCACGTGCTTCCTTCAGGTGGTCTGTGGAGAGAACAGCATTAGACAAATGCAGGAGCCGATTATTAATTATAAACATGCGCTCTGGGGAAGTCGATGTGGTTCAAGACAGAACACTCAGTAACTGATAACTTAAGGAACTGAGGCTGCAAACCAAGGTTCTGAAGTGACTGACGAGCTAGGACTCATGGGAAATGCTCTTCAGAGAAGCAGCTAGGAGCCAGCTCCTGCCAGGCGGGTAAACCCCGAGGAGGTTGCTCTCCGTGTTTGGAGGGCAAACAGCTGCTGCTGGGAGCACAAACGAAACACATGGCATTCGGTTATGCAGGCAGGCTACCATGTTTCCTGTCCTTCGGTAGAGTCGAGGGGGCCATGTCCTCCTTGTCCTGTTCTCCTCTGACTTGGTTTTATATGCAGTGTCCTTCTGAATTCAGCATTTATTGTGTTCTGTCTCATTTGTGCTTCCAGTGATCCTGCAGAATAAATGATGGACGTTGATACTTGACCAAGAAACACAAGTGCTACACCGGTGATGTCACTGTATATTGCCAGGTGACTTGCTCCCCAGGATCCAGAATTAGAACTCATATTACCTGACAAAGATGCAGGGCAGAGGATTGGGAGGCACAGGGCTGAGAGGCTCCCCTTGGGTCGCCGTCAGCCCATCGGTACAGCCAACAGTGCTTCAGGGCTCCACTTTCGACGCTAAATTAAAAGAGCCAAATGTCCAACTCAATGCTGCTGAGTTGATTCTAATTCATAGCGACTCTGTGGGACAGAACAGAACTGCTCTTTGGGGTTTCCCAGACTGCACATCTTTCTGGGAGCACAGATGAATGGATACAGAAACTCTGGTGCAGACACACAGTGGGATGCGGTGCAGCCCTCCCGGGGAATGGCAAGAAACCATGGCACCTCCTGGCATGGATGGGCCTGGAGAACATCAGGCTGAGGGACATTAATCAATCGGAAAAGGAAAGACATTGTAGGAGTTTATAGTTATAAAGGAAGGAAAATCAAGGCGATGAATTTTATACCAAAGGAGAACACAGATGTTGATGGATCCCAAGGAGGGGAGAAAAAGGGAGGGAAGATGAGGCAAAGGCAAGGGTTAATTTGGGTGAAGGGGAGGACCATATGCCACAGAGAGAGAAGAGAAATCTAAGGGGGATCGATCTGGCAAGCTGGGGTGGAGGTGGCATGGGGGGGGGTCACTAGTTGCTAAGTAGTTTAAGTTGTTGAATAAAAAGTTGATGATTTGAAATGTAAACGTCTACCTAATTCACAATAAATGTTTTCATGTTTATAGGAGCATTTTAAAAATGTTTGAAGATGACAGCCTTATCCTTCTCCCTCAGAGCAGTTTGTGGATTCGAACTGCTGACCTTGAGGTCATCAACCTAACTTGTAACCCACGGCACCATCACAGCTCCTGAAATTTTATCCTCCAGAGTCACTACAAGACTTAAGCTTGGTTTTCTGGAACTTTGGCCAGCCACTAAATCCGCTGTCTAGTTCAGCAGTCAAAGAACGGAGTGAGAGCTAGAATCAGGCAGTTGGCTTCCTCATCTCAGACACGGTCCCTGACATCCTGGATGTGTCTAATAGACCCCTTTTCTCTGCAATTGCCATTCTCTGGATTTTTAATCTCTTTCCTTTTAATTTCAAAATTTTAGCCTTCCTCTTGAAAAAAATTTTTTTTCTCTTCTTACAAAAGCTATCCAAGCTCCTTGTTCAAGGTGAGAGGCCACCATCATTTCCTCCTACCCTATTAAACCCTGTGTGGCGTTTGACAAACATCAAAACTCAGTTTACACTGTGCTTGCTGCCTGGCAGTGTCCTTCGTTCACCTTGAAATACCTTGGAACTCTTTACCTAATTGTTTCAAAAGGCTTCACTGAAGGACCATTTACCTGCCCCTGAGATGACATTGGCTGCTTTTGGGTGAACTCATAGTATCGTGCCGCCACCACCAAAACCCAGTTTCAAACATTTCCCTCGCCCTAAAAAGTCCCCGTCTGCCTATAAATAAGGCTTCTAAATGGTACATTTTTGTGGGCAATTACAAGCATGAATAACAAGTCCCAGAATGGCCCAGTGAGCTGCTGGCGGTCAGCGAGCAAACCGCAAAGCCCATCAGCAAATGTGGGGAGAAACCCCACAAGCCGACCAACAGCTGTTTGCTTGGAATAGTTTATTCATCCACTGCAGTCCCACGGAGGGGGAGCTAAGGGCAGGCCTGGGCCAGGTTTTGCAGGGGTATAGCCATAAGGCAATAGCAGTCTTCTCCTAAAAGAAACTGCACTTGGGCTCAAAAGGATACAAATTTCATTCCCCAGGGTTTCACTCCTCGGTGGTTTTGTGTGTCGAGTGTTCCTGGTGGGTGTGAGATTTGGACTTACGCTTCCGTTGAAGTAACAACGATTGGCTTTTACCTTCCCATCTGAAACAACAGAAGGTGGACAGAAGATATGAAAAAAATGGTTTTCAATGATGAGGGCAAAGAATGTACAGATGCGCTTTACACAATTGATGTATGTACGGATTGTGGTAAGAGTTGTATGAGTCCCTAATAAAATGTTTTTTAAAAAAAGAAAATGACGAGGGCAATGAATCTACAGATGTGCTTTACACAATTGATGTATGTATGGATTGTGATAAGCCTTGTATCCCTAATAAAACATTTTTTAAAAAATGGTTTTCAAGACCAGACCAGAAAAACAGTGACCCCTGAGAAAAAGAGAATGATGGAGGAGAACCCAATCATGGCTCTGATGATGGCCTGGCAAGTTTCCAGGCCACGGTGCAGGAAAGGGAAACTGAGTCAACACTTAGTGGGATTCCTGAGCCGAGGAGCCCATGGAGACGAAGTGAGTCCATAAACTGGAGTGGCAGAGGGAGGAAACATCACACGCGGAGGTGAAGGAGCAGAGATCTGCGAGGAGCACCAGACACAGACTGAGCCTGAGCAAGAGCCACTAGGAAAGCTGAGCGGGAAAGAGGACAGTGCCTATGCCCTCACAGCGCGGGCAACAGTGTCCGCTCCCACGAGGCAGACGGGGAAACTGTCCAGGGTCTTGGAGAGAATGTGCGTGAGCGAAGACCTTCCTCAGTCAACAAGAAGCAAACAGGAGCCCGCTGCCATCAAGCTGATTCTGAGCCACATGGAGTCTCTGAGGTTGTAAGTCTTTACAGGAGGGGGCTTCAGCTCGCTCCCTGGGAGCATCTGACTTTGAAGCCAGTAGCCAGGGTCCCCGGAACAGTGAGCATGGGGAACATCGCTCTCGGCCAGAAGGAGCAAACTGTTTCCAAGTAACCTGACTGCGTCCTGGGACAAAATTCAAGACGTATAGGAATACTAACGTATTCAGCAACAGAGAAGATAAAACTCGAGTTTGGGCATTCTATCAAAAATGAGCAGGCATAGAGCAAGATATGACAAAATAACAATGTATAAATTACAAAGGGCACATGAGGGAGGGGGGAGCGGGGAGGGAGGGGAAAAAAAAGAGGACCTGATGCAAAGGGCTTAAGTGGGGAGCAAATGCTTTGAGAATGATTGGGGCGGGAAATGTATGGATGTGCTTTATACAATTGATGTATGTATATGTATGGATTGTGATAAGAGTTGTATGAGTCCCTAATAAAATGTAAAAAAAGAAAAGGGAAAAAAAAAGAAAGAAAGAAAAGAAAATGATTAGGGCAAAGAATGTACAGATGTGCTTTATACAATTGATGTATGTATATGTATGGACTGTGATAAGAGTTGTATGAGCCCCTAATAAAACGTTTAAAAAAAAATGAGCAGGCATGCCAAAAGAGGGGAGCATGGCCCAGAATGGGACACAGCCACCCAAACTGGCCCAGAAGGGACGCATGTTAGAATTAATAAGAAAGACTTTAAAAGTTACTATAATTATATTTTATGAAAAAAGTAAAAATTATTAAGGGCTTGGGAGGGGGGGAAATGAGCTGATACCAAGGGCCCAAGTAGAAAGAAAATGTTTTGAAAATGATGATGGCAACAGATGTACAAATGTCTGGACACAATGGATGGATGGATGGATTGTGATAAGACCTGTAAGAGCCCTCAATAAAATGATACTTTAAATGATATTTTATGTTTTGAACATTTCAATAGAGACACGAGAGATGTTTAAAAGATCATAATTGAACTTCTAGAGATGGAAATGACAATGTCTTGAGATAAAAGGTGCAGTGGATAGCAGGGACGGTAGAATAAACACTGCAAGAAAAATAAGCCAGTGGGGAAAAAAAAAAAAAAGCCAGTGAACTAGAAGCCAGAGCAATAGACCAAACCCACTGCCATCAGCCACGCCAGCTCATAGCAACCCTATGGGGCGGGTGAGAACTGTCCTGGGAGTTTCCAACACTGTATTTGTTGACGGGAGTAGAAAGCCCCTTCCACCCTCAGGGGCTGGTGGTGTTGAACTGCTTGTTTGGGCCAGGTCTGAACTAGCTTAGCCCTGTTTGGACTAAGCTGAAGCAGGTCCAGTCCCTGCTTGTGCTTCCCTGCACATCCCAGAGGTCAGCAGCAGCCAGATAAGATAACCCCCCAGATAAGATAACCAGTGAAACCAGATGTTCCCTTCTAAAAAAGCCCCAAGGAGTTGACAAGCAATTCTTGAAGTTTCCAGGTCCCATATGCTAATTGCCATACATTCCTCACCACTCCTTTAAAAACTGGAGCCCCCAGCTGCTGAGCCAGGACTTCTCTGACCTGTTAGCCTAGGTCACGGCACCTCCTCTGGGAGCTCCCCCCCAGTAAAGCTATTTCTGTCTCTGCCCTCCCTTGTCCTGCCAGTTCTGTCTGTCCGTCCCCCTCCACCTCAGTTTCACCTTTATACTGCTGGCCTTTGGGATAACAGCCCAATGCGAAACATGAAGGACCCGAGTCCCTGACCTCGATTAAATAGCCTCTGTGGGACATTCAGCTGTTTCAAAGTATACTGATTTTCATAAACTTGGTACACCCATGAACCCTCTTTAATCCTATGGATTATTGTGACTGATTCCTCAATATCTAATTATATTTCTATCCCTGTGAATTGGCAGCAGAATCATTATAGTGACAATAATAACAACTATCTAGTAGCTGGAATGCAGATTACCATCAGCGGAAAGCTGATCAGACATACCTCCAACCGCCAACCTTTTATTTTTTTGTTTAAAGATCATTTTATCAGGGGCTCTTACAGCTCTTATCACAATCCACATATCAATTGTATGGAGCCTATTTGTACATATGTTGCCATAATTATTTCCTAAACATTTGCATTCTGCTTGAGCCCCGCCCCTCCATCCTTTTGGCTGACTCCACAGGGGCTGTCCTCCTCATGGCACTCTCCAGGGCTCTGCTGGGTTCAAGTTCATTGCGATGGCCACAGAGAACTCACAGACAACACCCACAGTGAAATGGTTTAGTGAGAAAGTTACAGGGCACAACACAGGACCAGGAGGAAAGCAGGCAATGAACATCTCCTTTCTTCAGCAAAGGGCAGACCTCCTCTCAGCCCAGCTCTCTGTCACTGCTTCTTTTACAGGCCCCTCCCAGGCTTGTCACTGCTGACTGGGCCTCTTCTGGATCCACTAACTGCCTTCAGCCTCACAGTCCTGGAACGGTGTAACTGCTCTTAAAAGAGGTTCCTTTTTCCATCTTCCTAACTCTTCCTCCCACTGCTTCTTTCTGCCTGGAAAGCATCTGTAGGGCTGGTTATTTAAATGCATAAACTCCTTGTCTATATCAAGACTGGCCACTCCCCACAGGGCAACAACCTGACCAAAGCTAGCTTGGCAGGCCACAGATACATCATTTGCATATGAAGGTTCAATTCATCTCATTTACATAGTCTATTGACCAATCCCTGCAAGGGGCATAACAATCAGCAGGCAGGCTGTAGCCCAGGGCCAGAGAAAAAGCATCAAACCACAAGTCCTAAGGAGTTTACGCAGAAAATGACACTCCACCTGGACAAAGGTAGTCAGTCCTCTGGGGTAGAAAACAATCCTTTGGGAAAATCTCCCAAACTGTTTTTCCAAAGACTCAAGACAAAAAGCCACCTAAAGGAATTAATTCCTCCACAAACACTTAAAATGTCTGCCCCTGTAAATAGAGCAGAATTTGGGGAGTCTTTCAGCCTAGTGTCTGTGTCAGCACTGCAGGCATGTGCTCATCTGATGAAGCTTTTTCTCTTTTTAATCATTTTATTGGGGCACCATACAACTCTTTATCACAATCCATACATCCATCCATTGTGTCCAGCACATCTGTACAGTTGTTGCCATCATCATTCTCAAAACATTTTCTTTCTTCTTGAGCCCTTGGTATCAGCTCCTCATTTTTTCCCCTCCCTCTTCCACTCTTCCTCCTTCACAAACAGTTGATAATTTATAAATTATTTTGTCATGTCTTATACTGTCCCTTCACCCACTTTTCCGTTGTCCGTCCCCCAGGGAGGCAGTTATATGTAGATCCTTGTGATCAGTTTCCCCTTTCTCCCCTATCTATCCCTCACCCTCCTGGTAGTGCCACTCTCACCATTGGTCCTGAAGGAATCATCTGTCCTGCATTCCCTGTGTTTCCAGTTCTTATCTGTACCAGTGTACATCCTCTGGTCTAGCCAGATTTGTAAAGTAGAATTGGGATCATGATAGTGGGGGGAGGAAGCATTTAAGAACTAGAAGAAAGTTGTATGTTTCCATCGGTGCTATACTGCACCCTGACTGGCTCATGTCCTCCCCTTGACCCTTCTGTAAGGGGATGTCCAGTTGCCTACAGATGGGCTGTGGGTCTCCACTCCTCACTCCCCCTTATTCACAATGATATGATTTTTGTTCTTTGATGCCTCGTACCTTTTCCCATCAATACTTCGTGATCACACAGGCCGGTGTGCTTCTTCTATGTGGACTTTGTTGCTTCTTAGCTAGATGCCCGCTTGTTTATCTTCAAGCCTTTATTACCCAAGATGCTATAACTTTTGATAACTGGGCACCATCGACTTTCTTCACCACATTTGTTTATGCACCCACTTTGTCTTCAGTGATTGTGTTGGGAAGGTGAGCATCATGAAATGCCAGTTTAATAGAACAAAGTGTTCTTGCTATTCATCTATCCAATTATGTATGTCCTTCAATGCCAGGAAGAATCTCATCTTCCCGATTTAAGGATTCTTTAACAACAAAAAGTGGGTGCTTTCTAACTGGTTGTTTCTAGTATTGTGAATTCTCAGAACATCAAACACAATCATAATAACCCAAATGAATCCTAAGTACCAGGACTTCTGCTTGAATACCTGCCGTTTGTTCATGTCAGTTCCAGTGCCCTGAAGTGCTTGCAATGGCTCTTCTGGCCATGGTCCTTGTGACTCCCACCAAACGAAAAGGCAAAACAAACCAAACACAAGCCCATCAAGTTGATTCCAACCCATCACAACCCTATTTAGTGTGTCTGAAACAAAGAATCTGAGCAAATGTGAGGTGTCTGTGGTCTTCCGAAGGGATTGCCTAGCTTGCTAATAATTTAAATAAGGAACACGGCACCTTTGGGAGATGGGACCATTCAAATGAGATCTATGGGAACCTAACATAGGGCTTAGTCAATTTTGTCATTCCCCCTCCGACCCCCAGGCTCAAAACGAACCATCTCAGAAGCAGAAAAGGGGATTTCACTAGCATCAAGAAAGAAGAGCCAAGAGCCCTGTGCTGGATCCTCCAGACAGAGCTGTGATGGCTGAAGTGGAGCTAGGTTGGCTGGCCCACAGACTAAGCCTGAGCACACAACAGGCTGAGGCCTCTTACTAAAAATGGAGTGTCTTTCGTCATTCAGGGCTAGATCTCAAGGAGGTTCGTGACTTTTGCCCAAGCAGGTCAGCGCCGAGGGACTTCACTCCTGGCTGAAAGGCCAAGAACCAGAGAGAGACACACCTGCTGGTGCAGCTGGGAAGAGGCTGTCCTGACTGAAGAGCTGTATCCCGAGCATTTCTCATCCTGATGTAACCTGCTAGCTTCTCGAATAAACCTCAAAACTGTGATTCTCGTCTGTGAAGGGTGACCGCTGCAGTGGATGAGCGGACCCATCAGAGGAGTATAGAGTGCCATGAGGGGTGGGAGGGTGGGTGGGTGGAGTTGATTCACATCAGAACTGATGAAAAGTTTGTGGGAATGAGCCTTGGGCTGGTACTAATGGCGAGACTCCTCCCCACCCCCTTGTGAAGTTAGAGGATGCCAGACTCCACCCCCATGCACTTTTGGTACCATCTTATGACCTTCCCTTTCTGCCCAACTGAAAGTTCACAGATTTTAAGAAATCGTAGTTTGGGCATAGCCA
This sequence comes from Tenrec ecaudatus, assembly GCF_050624435.1. NCBI lineage: Eukaryota > Metazoa > Chordata > Mammalia > Afrosoricida > Tenrecidae > Tenrec > Tenrec ecaudatus. The sequence goes on from NC_134530.1 coordinate 39,185,186, forward strand.
CCAAATCCAGGAAGAAATCAGGCATGCCACTATTGGTGCCATGTGGGGCCATTGTTACTCAAAGGATGCATCAGACTACCAATAGCAACAGAGCGCCTGGGAGGCAGGTACTCTCAGGCTCTGCTCCAGACTTTAAAAATCAGAAAACGTATTTTAACAATATCCCCAGGTGGTTATGAGGCACACTCAAATTTGAGAAGCACTGATATCAGGCAAATGATTTCTCGGGTCACGTTGCCTTAAGTATAAAAGCAAGAGGTGGTGAAAGCTGCCCACTTTAATTCACAGAGTGAAATAAGAGAAACCCACTCAGATATAAGTTGCTATTAGGCATCCTTGAAACCTTAAACCCTCTGATAAACAGTGAATCACGTTGAAGTCCCAGACACACCATAATCATTTCTAGATTGAAAAAGCTGAGCAGCCAAAGGACTGCCGCTGCTATTGGAAAGCCCGTTAAGGAATGGGATCCCATAAGCCGATGTTTTAAAATGTCCAATACAAAACCGAGAAAATACCTGGTGTCATATGTTGGGTCCAGAATATGTAAGGAACTCCCATAACTCAACAACAAAATGACAGCCCAATTTGACAGTGGGTAAAGGACTGGACCAAACAAGAGACACAACAAGAGCTACAAATGGCCAATAAGTTCATAAAAGATGTTCAGCATCATGAGTCATTAGGAAAATGCAAAGAAAACACCATGTGAAACCACTTCATGCTCACTTCATGTTGTTGCTGTTCGCTGTCAGTCGAGTTGGCCCCTACGTCATGGTGACCTCCTAGTGAATAGAACCAGGCTCTGCCCCACTTGCCTCATCCCCAGGGTTGCACATCAGAACGTCGTGGTCTACAGGGTGTTCGCTGACTCGATTTTGGAAATAGATCACTAAACCTTTTCCCCTAGTAGTCTGGAACCTCCTGTGACTGATGAGTGGTGGTCGTACATGAGGTGCATGGGTTGGGAATCGAACCCTGACTCGCCCCCTCCCATATGGGAGACAGGAATTCTTCTACTGATGACCCTTATCAGGAAAATAACAAGCATCAGATGGTTCTTGACTGAAGGCAGAGAGTATCCAAAAGATGTTTGTGTCTTATTGAGGAAGTGTGTAGATCAAAACCAAGCCTGGGTAACACTGGGGTCAGAGGGAGCGTTGGAATACTTCATTGTGCTCCTGCAGCCCGTGTACAAAGACCAGCAAGCGGTTGTTCATACAGAACGAAAGAATACCGCACAATTTAAAATCAAGAAACATGTGTCAGGGTTGTATCCTTTTCACTGGGTGTAGTCGATCTGTAAACTGAAAACATAATACAAGAAGTTGGCGTAAAAAAGAAAAAGTTGGACTCTGTTAAGAAGATGCCGGCAGCAAAAAAAAAAAAAAGAAGATGCCGGCAGCAAGATTAGAGAAAGACCCGTGATAGGCCGAGATGGCACGGCCTTGCTTGCTGAACGTGAAGAGGACTTGAAACACTCACTGACGAAGACCTAGAGTCTGCAGGATGGCTTGCGCATCAGCATCAAGAACACAGAAAACCTCCCACTCGACCAAAAAGCAACATCATGGTAAGTGGGAAAATAGTGAAGTTGTCCAAATAGGTCCACCATCAACGCCTATGAAGCAGACAACTGCCCCACCCCCTAGATCACCCAGGCCCCAGTCCTATGGCCCTAAATCAACCTTGAGGTCTGGGAATAAACTCACCATTATGGCTCAATTTTCAGATCAATAGCCAGGTAGGTCTATACGGGGAACAATAACACTAGAGAGGTATGCACACCTGAGAATAATCAGCCATTTGAGATGAGAAGGGCTGCCTTTATCCAAGAACCAAGTTCAGAAGAGTTAGGAAAAGACGGAAGACTAGAAACAGGAAACACAGGGATAAAGTGGGATAAGTGACGATACATTGTGGAGACTGCAATCAGTGACATGAAACAAAATGGGTATGAATTGTTGAATGGAAATGGATCTGCTCTGTAAACCATCACCCAATTCACAATAAGGAGTTAAAACAAATTAGACACAGTAGCACCCACAAGCTGGAGGAGGTGGGTGTCTTCTGAAGCTCAAGGAACCAAGGAACACCAAGGCTTCAGGATCTACGAGTCAAGGATCTTCCCACAGAGCCCACAGAGAGAAAAGCCTTCCCCTAGAATCAATATCCCCAATTTTGATTTATAGTCCCCTTCATGATGAGAAACTCGATTTTGCTCTTTAAAGCCCAAAGAAGAAAAAGTCAAACAACATATTACATTGGGTAAATCTGCTACCAAAGACCCCTGAAGTCTTAAAAAGCTAAAGTGTGACCTTGAAGACTGGTCTTTCCTGATAATATGTCCAAAGTATGTCAGACAAGTCTTGCCAGCCTCATTTCCAAGGGATTGGATTCTGTCTATGCTTCCTCCAAAACAGACTTGAAATGTCAGCTCGTCTACTTCACCATTTCTTCCACTGGCTTTCGCTCTTTCACATTCAAACACAAGTCTGAGAGTCTCTTCTGACATCCACGTTGGCCTCTCCTTTCCTGTCTTTTTAAGGACTTTTTGTTTTCTTCACGTAGGGTATCCTTGCTGTCATCCCACAACTCATTGGGTCTTCAGTCATTATGGTTCAGTGAGTCAATCTGTTCCTGAGAGGCTGAAATTCAGGTGGGAAATATGAACGATTGTATGTTGGGATTTCATGGACTTGTTTTAATTGTCTTCAGCTTCAACCTGAACTTGCATGTGAGCAACTGATGATGTGTCCCAGAGCTGGCCTCTGGCTTTGTTTGGGCTGATGATATTGAGATTCTCCATCTTCTTTTCCCACAAATATAGTGTATTGGATTCCAGTGTAGTTCATCAGGGAGGTACATGTGTGTAGTCACTGTTTATGTTGTTGAAAAGAGATATTTGTTCACGAAGAAGTCAGAGGGCTTGCAAAATTCTATCATGCTGTCTTCAACTTAGTTTCTATCATCAACACCATGTTTTCTGACTACTGGCTCTTCCTTTTTGTTCTCAACTTCAAATTCCAATCACCAGTAATTATCAATGTATCTTGATAGCATGATTGATTAATTACAGTCTGAAGAAGTTGGTAGGATTTTCAATTTCTTCATGCTTGGCTATACTGGTTTCAGTGTAAACTTGAATAATAGTGGGACCAATTGGTCTTCCTTTTAGGCATATAGATATCATCCTAGAGAGGCATCCCTGTCCTTCAAAATACATCTCAAAATGTTCTTTTTGATCATGAATGTGAGGCCATTCTCTTGGATTTACCATTCCTGATATAGTAAGCCATGATTGTCTAACTCAAAATGGTCAATACAAGTCTGTTTCAGCGAATTAATTCCTAGGATCATTGATCTTTATGCATTGATTGTATTTAGTTATTGCAAACTTTAAAAAAAACAACCTTTTATTGTGAATTTGGTGGGAGCGTACATATCAGATCATCATTTTTGTATTCTACAATTTTAAACAATTTATCAACCCTCCTATTAGCTTGCCCGACACCCCTCAGTTTTTTCCCATCTCCCTTTCATTGGCTATGACCTTCCCCTTCACCTGTCCACCCTCTACCCTATTTTTCCTTTCTTCTCTTCCCCTCCCACCCCTGGTCATGATCAGTCTGTTTCTTTGGGTATGATGAACTTTATCTTAGTTTTTTGTAACAGTGGTCTCAACATTTGCCCTCTTATGTCTAACTTCACTCAGCCCAATGTCCTCTAGAGTGTTTGGTCTCATCATTATTCTTTAGCGATGCTTGGTCTTCCATTGTGTGTATGTTCCAAAGTATATTTATTCATCCTTCCACTGATAGGCATCTTGGTTGTGTCGATATTCTTGCTATTGTGAACAGTGCTGCGATGAACTTGGCTGGTTTCCATTCTATTTTTTTTAATCATTTTATTGGGGGCTCATACACTCATCACAATCCACACATCCATCCATTGTATGTCAAACACATTTGTACATTTGTTGCCATCATCATTCTCAGAACATTTACTTTCTACTTAAGCCCTTGGTATCAGCTCCTCATTTATCCCCTCTTCCCCCGCCTCCCCCCTCATGAACCCTTGATACTTTATAAATTATTATTATTTTGTCATGTCTATCTATTTTTAACAACTTCCAATTTTTCTAGATTCAAATCTCATACATTCCATCTTCTGATTGTTAATGAGTGTTTGTATAAGGGTTCTCGAAAATGATGGCAACATATATACAAATGTGTTTGATACAATTGATGTATGGATTGTTGCATGAGCTATAAGAGCCCTCAATAAAATGTTTAAAAAAAAAAAAAAAGGTTTCTCCAGTAGGTAGTACATCAGTTCTTGGCTTCGCACGATCAAAGAATTCACGCCGAAATCCGTTTTGTAATCCAAGTGGGTTTTTAATGAAGGCCAGGACAAATTTCAGGTTTTACAGTCTTGCAAGAGTACACACTATTTCAGGGAAGCATACCACACCATGCAGAAACCACACTGGGGTTCACAAGTGGGCATGAGCAACCTCGTGGGATAACACACCCACACATGCAGAACTGAGGTCAGAGAGGCTGAGACACAGCAGGGCAGGAGAGAGCACTGCGGGAGAGAGAATGAGATCCTATGTGGGCTTGCTCGGGGGAGGGGGACCTCACCTTCCAACTTGCCCCTGACCAGGAGCAGGGTAAAGAGAGAGAGGGCCTTCCCACCGCCCCCTGCCACCAGGGTATTTCTAACCTCTGGGTAGGGAGACGTGGTTGATGGCATCGGATGACCCCATTGACTGTTGAGCCCACCAGGGTGATGTGCTGGGTCAGGGCCTAGTTTGAGCCTCCCAGGTGTACCTCCCACCTGGCTAGGGGGTCATAATTGGAACATGCTTACTTAGGGTCTACATAGGTGTTTAATGGTCGCCTGAGTTCTTCCAACCCTCCTTTTTATTATTTGTTTGTTTGTTTGTTTGTTTGTTTGTTTGTTTGTTTGACCTCCAACCCTCCTTTATGGGGGCCTTTGCAGGCACAGGAGGGAGAACGCCCTGGTCCCTTTCTTCCTCATTTTGAGTTGTGCCTCATCAGTGAATGAAGGTCTTGAAAGTTTTGCTCTTAAGGTTGATTCTGCTTTGAGGAGGCAGCTCTCCCCCAGTCGTATCATGAGTGCCTACCTACCTGAGGGGCTCCCCTTCCAGCACTATCTCAGACAGTGTCTCAACGCTGGTCATAAGGTCTTCAGTGGGTCATTGTTCAGAAGTGGACTTCCTTCTTGGTCTGGAAGCTCCACTGAAATCTACTCACCTTGGAAGCCCTGCTGTGTTGGGTAGGTTTATTGTGCCAACCTGGCCAACAAAGACATGTGGGATTAATAAATGGCTCTGCAAGCCTCACCTTTCTTGTTTCTTTTTTTTTAAGCAATTTATTGGGGCTCATACAATTCTTATCACAATTCATACATATACATACATCAATTGTATAAAACACATCTGTACAGTCTTTGCCCTAATCATTTTTTTTCTCTTTTCTTTTTTTACATTTTATTAGGGACTCATACAACTCTTATCACCATCCATACATATACATACATCAATTGTATAAAGCACATCCATACATTCCCTGCCCCAATCATTCTCAAGGCATTTGCTCTCCACTTAAGCCCCTTGCATCAGGTCCTCTTTTTTTTTTCCCCTCCCTCCCCTTTCCCCCCTCCCTCATGTGCCCTTGGTAATTTATACATTGTTATTTTGTCATATCTTGCCCTATCCGGAGTCTCCCTTCCCCCCTTCTCTGCTGTCCCTCTCCCAGGGAAGAGGTCACATGTGGATCCTTGTAATCAGTTCCCCCTTTCCAACCCACTCACCCTCCACTCTCCTTTCTTGTTTCTTGCTCGTTGATGATCTGACCAGTGTGAGGCTGTCTTAGCTGGTTCTCTGCCACAACTTGTGAGCTACACTATCTGTGAGACACCTAACCCATGGACTGTGTCACTGTAGTTTGAGCTTCCTTCAAGACCTGCTTCGTCATGCTACTGGTGTACACATCACTTGAGCTGGCGACTGTCGGACCCTGTCATCTGGCTGACTGTTGGTGACCTGCCTTGCTGTCTGCTGCCTGTGGATGGATTGCCTGAATTGCTCTACAGAGGACTGCTTCTTTGACTTGCACCAGTGGCCCTCGAGACTTGAAGGACTGCCAGTGTATTATCTGTCTCACGGAAGTGAGTTGCACAGAGCCATTTGTACTGCTCTATTGACTAATTAGCTATTTCTTATGTTTGTATCTATCTATCTATGAATCATAAGTGCCCTGGTCTTGTTTCTCTAGAGAACCCCAACACACCTGATAATATTTAAAATGATAGCTCTCATAGCTTCCGTCATCACAGCAACATGAAAATCAGCCCAGTTTGGTAATCTGACAGATGTGTGGGAGGGACAACAATGGGCATTAATGTCTATTGAAGCACAATTCAACATAGTCAAATATGGAACTAACCTAAAGGTCCTTCAAAAGATGAGCAGATAAATGAAATTGATAAATACACCAAACCAAACAAACTCATTGCCACCAAATCCATGCCGACTCATAGTGATTCTACAGGACAGGGTAGCACTGCCCATGAGTTTTCAACGCTGTAACTCTTTACTGGAGTAGAAAGCACTGTCTTCTCCCAAAGACCGGCTGGTGATTTCGAACTGTGGACCATGCAGATCACAGCCCAACTCGTAACCACTATGCCAAGAGGAATGAAGTCCTGATACATGTTACAGTATTGATGAATTTCAAAACATCACACTGATTGAAGACACAAAATCCTAGCAACCTGAGGGGCCGGCCCCAATCCCAACTGCATGGAAGCCTGACCCTTCCCCCAGAAGAATTTATTTCAGAGGACAGCACTGAATCTGCAGCTCAGGGAGAGGGACATATCTGATCAGAGCACATGGGAGCAAATGAAGGGGGAGGAAGAGAGAGTGGAGCACATCCTGGCCCACCAAGCCTTGACGAAGAGATTCCCGCTCAGAGCAGCCAATCCACAGAGGAGACCATATGGCCGGCCCCACTATGAGACACAACATCCCTCATTGACCCATATCCCTACAGGGGACAACGCTGGAGACAGTTTGGGAATTCTGCCTGATCTGATCCCACCACACGGGGCAAAACAGTAAGGGCGTGTAACAGAACAGCAAGGGAAGCAGAGCAACAAAGTCCCGAGGGAATACCAAAAATAGCCTTTGGGGCCAGGACTTGGCACCCCAACAGACTCGACCTGGAAACACTCCTAAAGCCCAACAAACAGTCCTTGAACTAACTACAAGCTTTTCTTTCTTGTTGTGTTGTTTTGTTTTTGTCATAGGCTTGTTGTTGTTTTATTTTGTTGCTTGGTGTTGCTCTGTCTTGTTTTTGTGCATGTTATTATCTCCACAGGTATGTCTAAATAAGACAGGCTGGATGAACAATCTGGAGGAGAAAACAACAGGACCGACAGTTCTGGGGGATATGGGAGAGGGGGAGGTGGGGGAAAATGTAGTGGTGTTAGCAAACCCAGAGACAAGGGAACAAGTGATCCATATCAGTGTTGAGGAGGGTGACAAACGCTTGGATGGGCGTGACCACAAGTAATGTAACCTAGAGGAATTACTGAAACCCAAATGAAGGCTGAACATGATAGTGGGGCAAGAGGAAATTAAAAGGAAAGAGAGGAAAGAGCTAGGAGGTAAAGGGCATTTATAGAGGTCTAAATACAGGCATGTACATATGTACATATATATGAGTATGGGAAATAGATCTATGTGCATATATTTATAGGTTCAGTATTAAGGTTGCAGATGGACATTGGGCCTCCACTCAAGTACTTCCTCAATGCAAGAACAATTTGTTCTATTAAACTGGCATTCCATGATGCTCACCTTCCTGACACAATTGCTAAAGACAAAGTGGGTGCATAAGCAAATGTGGAGAAATCTGAATAAAGCTGATGGTGCCCAGCTATCAAAAGATATACATCTGGGGTCTTAAAGGCTTGAAGGTAAACAAGCGGCCATCTAACTGAGGAACAACAAAGCCCACATGGAAGAAGCACACCAGCCTGTGTGGTCGCAAGGTGCCGAAGGGATCAGGTATCAGGCATCATCAGAACAAAAAATCATATCATAGTGAATGAGGGGAAATATGGAGTGGAGACTCAAAGCCCATGTGTAGGCAACTGGACATCCCCTTACAGAAGGGTCTCAGGCAGGAGACCAGCCAGGCAGGGTGCAGCATAGCAACGATGAAACATACAACTTTCCTCTAGTTCCTAATGCTTCCTCCCCATCCCCTATCATGATCCCAATTCTACCTTACAAATCTGGCTAGACCAAAGGATGTACACTGGTACAGATAGGAACTGGAAACACAGGAAATCCTGGGTGGATGATCCCTTCAGGACCAGTGGTGCAAGTGGCAATACGGGGATAGTGGAGCAAAGGTGGAATCTACATATAACCTCCACCCTGGGGGATGGACAACAGAAAAGTGGGTGAAGGGAGACATCGGACAGTGCAAGATATGACAAAATAATAACTTATAAATTATCTAGAGTTCTGGAGGGAGTGGGGAGCAGGGAGGGAGGGGAAAATGAGGAGGAACTGATGCCAGGGGCTTAGTTGGAGAGCAAATATTTTGAGAATGCTGAGGGCAATGAATATACAAATATACTTTACACAATTTATTTACGTATGGATTGCGATAAGAGTTGTATGAGCTTCTAATAAAATCATTTTTAAAAATCGAGCAACCCCACTTACATGAATAAATATAGAATAGGCCAATTCATAGTGTAACAGCAAAACTGACTCGGGAATGAGCAGACAGCACTCTGGGAGAACTTTAAAGATGAAAAATTTATTAGCTGGTGAGTCTGAAAACTATTGTTCTGGAATATCTGGATCTTGAAAGTCGGGTGGGCGTAGCTTTTGTGCTTTAGCTGCAGGAGTATGGTCCCAGAAAGGGCATAGACAGGGTTTCTAAGCAGACAAGGTTGTTAGTAAAGAAGGGGCCTTGGGATGGGTGCGTTTGGGTGTGGCAGTGCATCTTTTCCAAAGGTTAAAATCCCCAAGATTTTCCTTACGATAGAAAAATTATTAGCAGTTGTCAGGGCCTACAATCTTGGGGGATGGGGGTGAGTTTCTATTTAGGGACCCAAGGCGGCCCAGTAGTCTAGGCACTGGGCAGCCAACCACAAGATCATTGGGAAGGATGAGGCTCTCTGCTCCCCTGAAGATTTACTGTTTTGGAACCCCTAAATAGGGTCACTATGTCTACGTGATGGCATGGGCTTACTTTTTTTTGGGGGGGGGCAGTGTTTGTATTTAGAGTAATTAAAATTACTTAAAATGGATAGTGATGATGGCTGTATTGTACAGTTAAAATCGCAAGTGTCTTGCTCTATTTTACAATAACATTACTTTTAAAAGTCGAAAAAAGTTGAAAAATATGTAATTCCTGTTAATATCCTTCCCACCCCCTAGCCTTTAAATCGTCCAGTCAACAAGTCTATCAAGGTGCTCATCATTGCAGGTAGGACCTAGAATCGAGTCGCCGTTGCCCACTTCTCTTCCCTAAGCTGCGCTATGAGCGGGACGCAGCACGCCTGGGACCACCCGGCCCGGCCCGTCCGCAAAGCCTCACACCCCAGTCGCCGAGCTGAGCGGCCCTGGGGACACTTAACCCTGCGGTGGGCGCTTGGGTTCACGCTTCGCAGGGCCCAGCGGCCGGGGTGTGACCCCCGGGGCGGGAGGGAATTCCGCGAGAGCCAGAGCAGGACCACAGAACCCACCGGGCAGGTGCCGGAAAGCCTAGGCGCTTTGGCCGCAAGTCGAGCAAACGGAAGCGATCCGCGACAGCCAATCGGAACTGACTGTGGTTGCTTAGCAACCAAGAACGCCGACAACGCCCATTGGCCAAGTTCGTCACGTGATGCGCCCTTGCTGTCCATTGGGAGAGCGCGTTGCAGACATGTGATGCTGCGCATGCGCGTTTCCGTAGCAGAGTCAGTCACTGGTTGCTTTGATTCGGAAGTTGTGGGTCTCGTGGGGCTTCCTGGCCGCCACCATCGAAGTTCCGGCCGCGGCTGACGTGACCAAAAAGAGACGAGACAGAGCATTGCTCTTCCGTTAAAACGCTGAGAGCCCCGTTTCTGGCGAGTGGATTCCAACTCTTATACAAGTACTACCGACTTGTTAAATTACTCTCGTTCCTTAGAATTAGACCAAATCACGAAAATCTGCCTCTTGTGGAAACAACGTTCTGATCAATAGACTCAACACCAGCAAATGTTAGGATGGCAAGACATATCGTTACAACTGAGAGGTGAAAATTAAGGGATGTGGTCACTCGAGTTGGACAATAAATCAGTGGTTTATTCCCACCCCCAAGGTTAACTGATTCTGGAAGCTATAACACCAGTTTTTCAAATAGCAGAGTCATCCACGGTGGACAAGTTTCAGCGGAGCTTCTACACGAAGACAGACTAGCAAGAAAGACCTGGAGATCCACTTCCAAAAAAAAAAAAAAAAACTGGCCAGGGAAATTTTTAGGACTAGCAGTGGAGCATTACTGTCTGATGAGCCTCTCAGGATGCAGGACGCTGGGGAAGAGGTGCTTCTTAAACGTAGAGTCAACTTTAACTATGTGGATAGAAGCTTTCTGACTCTTTTGCTGGTGTGGCATGAGAAGAAATAGCTGTACACATCCATCCATTACTAATCAGAGCATGGAGTGAACAATATGAATACAGGAAAACGAAGTAGTCTAAATAAAATGGAATGCATAATATTGGCGTCCTAGGCATTGGCTGAAATAGATTTGTGAGCAAAAGGCCTGGGGGCCACATCTGACTTCTTATGGTTGACTCTACTTTGAAAGAGCAGTCCCTCCTCAATCACATTTCCAGTGCCTTCCAATCTTGGGGCCCTGTCCTCTGGCACTATCTGACAGCGGTCCACTTCCATGCATTAGGGCTTCAGTAGCTGACAGTGTTTCATAAGATTTTTCAGCAGCCACTTCCTCCTAAGTGGGCAGCTGATTCCTTCTTCATAGTCTGTTCATCATCTGGAAGTTCTCCTCACCTTGCTGGCATGCGAAATACCAGTGGTATAGCTTCCAGCAACACAGCATGACCCAAGCAATACAGTGGTTAGGGACTATACAATTAGAGTAGTGTGTTTGTAATTTAGAAGACACAGTGGCCCAAACTGTGACTGATGGGATGGCTATACCATAAGAACCTTTAGAATCCTGGCACTGGACAATAAAATAGCCAGGGACTATATTTTCACCACTGCTGATACTTCCTGTTGCTGTTGGATGATACAACTGGAGAAGCTAACCAAGATATTGTCAGGATTCGTCAGAAGGTGGTTGGTTACATTCTATAACCCCTATGACTTTGCCATTCTTTTTAATATTTTCAGTTGGATATTTAATATTACCAGGTTAATGATATTAGTACCAATAACCCCTACGTGGTGGTGGTGTTAGGTGCGGTCAAGTTGGTTCTGACTCAGCAACCCTGTGTACAATAGCACAACTACTGTCTGGTCTTGTGCCATCCTCACAATTGTGCTTTTTCCCCCTCACACTTGTTCGTATGTTTGAGCCCATTGTTGCAGCCACTGCATCAGTCCAACTTGTCCAGGGCCTTCCTCTTTTTTGCTGCCCCTCTACTTTACCAAGCCTGATGTCCTTCTGCAGGGACTGGCCTCTCTTGACAACATGTCCAAAGTCTGTGATATGAAATCTCAACATTTGTGGCTTTAAGTAGCATTCTGGTCACACGCCTTCCAAAGATAGATTTATTTGTCCTTTTGGCCGTCCATGGTACTTTCAATATTCTTCACCAGCACCATAATGTGGGGTACCAGCCCCCACAATCGAACAGGTCCAAAGGGTGGTTGTGTAATTGACGGGTAAAATTAAAGAGATATCAGAGAAGAGAAAGCATGTAATTGCTCACCTCCTGGATGGCCATGACCTCAGCAGCCAGATCCTCACAGAGAGAGCAAATATATTTCCAATCATGGCTTATATACACTTAGGGGATGTGCAAGCCCCCAATTACATCGGAACAGGAAGGGGTTAGGCATATGTGCAACAGGAGGGGGACAAGCTAGTGGTGTACATGCAATAGGAATGGGAGGTACTAGGGGTACACATGTGACAAGATGGGCAGACTTTAGATTCAAGATGCAGCCTAACCTCAGTCCTCCCTGTGTTGGCTTGACCTTGTCTTTGGGTTCTCCTTCAGGGTAACAATCTATTATCCTTATCAGAAGGGAATGGACCCGACTTAGGGTGGGACAGACTATGGGGTCTGATTGCTTTAGATGGCTGATAACCCTCAGGGAGATTACCTTTAAGCAGTTGACCTCCAAGGGGATCGTCATTAACCATGTGTTAGTACACAGCATGTTAAGTTTGGCATATAATATGGGGAGACAACCTGGGGAATAACCTTTCTGTTTCCCACACCATAATTCAAATGTAAAAATTTTTATTTTATATTTCTTATTCAATGTCCAACTTTCATATACATATGAGGCAATTGAAAATACCATGCTTCGGTCAGGCTCACCTTAGTGCTCTAAGTAACTTCCTTGCTTTCCATCACTCCAAAGAGGTCTTGTGCAGCAGATTTACCCTGTGCAGTGCATCCTTTGCTCTCTTGACTGCTGCTTCCATGAGCACTGATTGTGGATACAAGCAAGATAAAATCATGCACAACTTCAATTTTCGTCTACATTTATCCTGATGTTACTTATTGGTCCAGTTGTGAGGATTTTTGTTTTCGTTACATTGAGTTGTGATTCATACTGAAGGCTGCAATCCTGATCTTCATGAGCAAATGTTTCAAGTCCTCTTCACTTTCAACAAGCAAGGTTGTCTCATCTGCATATTTCAAGTTGTTAACAAGCCTTCGTCCAATCCTGGTGCCGTATTCTTCTTCACGATTTGCTCAGCATGCAGATAGAGTAAGCATGGTGAGAGGCTATATATATAACCTATGGGGTATACCTGTCCTAATTTTGAACTATGCATTATTTACAAGGGTGTGAGAGGTTGGAGATGGAGGCACCGAACAGAGATAGAATTTAGCCAGGAATGTTAAGTTGAGAAAGATTGTATTGAGATAGGGAAAGAACTCCCGGGAGGGAAGAGAGAGCAGAGAAATGAACCAGGACATGAGCCCCCACCCCCAACCCCCCACCCCAGGGGCGGTTCTGAGACCCAACAAATTTAGTCAGGGAAATCGCAGTCTGCCAGTGAGGCGGTGGGAAATATATAGGGTTCCAGCTAAGGAAGTACACCTTAACAGAAGGGGGAATGTTTATTGCTTTTTGCTTGCAGCTGCAGGACCTTGAGTCAGGGTATGACCCGTGGGAGGTCATCTTGTTGCTTGCAGACCGGCTCTTTGACGTGCTGGGGAAGGGGCTATGCAGATGGGCCTGGGAAGGTAAATAGCTTCCTGGGGTGCTGGGGCAGGAGTTGCATAGTTCAATAGGTCATCCATCTTCCCTAGGGGCTGGGAATGGAGGCTGTGAATTTTCATCTTCCTGAAGAGCCAGGGAAGAGGTGGGGGCTGCCTGGTCCGAACCCGGCCCAAACAGGGTGGAGCTATGAAAATAAGATATATTAGTTCATTTTGCCAACTGAGAATCTCCTAGATATAAGGAGACAGAGTTCTCCAGTGTATACCTACTTTATTCACCTTCTTTTTCAAAATCTACCCTCAAGAAAAGATCTGGACTAGTTCACACTATGATATTGTTAGATCTCTCTGGAGCTAGATCTCTACCTTGGTCCTTGGCGCCGCCCGAGAAAGAATTCACGCCGAAGCCTGTTCACGCCGAAGCCTGGTTTGTGATCCAAGTGAGTTTTATGAGAGTTAGAAGTTTCAGGTTTACATGCAGCTGGGCTGGAAGCTGCCTGGTGTCACACAAAAAGGTAAGGTTGCTCCCTGCCTTTTCAAGGATTCCACGGGGAGGCGTGGTGGACGACCCCATTGGCTGAATTGAATGCACCTGGCCTAGGTGGGCCAATCCAGGTTCAGCACCCACCCATGCCTACCAGTGGGAAACCTGAACCTCTGAGCAAGTGCAGTGCGCCACTCCTTTGTTTCCGCAGCTTGGCCCTCTGACATTCATTCCTCAGCCCTACTCTAGCCTACCTAACAACATGGACTGCTGAAATCCAATGTGATCCTCTTAGTATATTTGCATAGAATAGAAGAGAGATGTATCTATCTTTAGCTGTAGGTTTCTAGGCTTCAGTACAGTTGCTGGGGAATATAAATTCCCCAAGGACATTCTGGATTGACACAAGTCAGCTTGCCTCTTGGCAGAGTTTTGTTGATCATTTATTGACACACCTATCACACATACCCAATTTTAAGAACCTGCTGGTTCTTCATCAAAAGCCTGAATGTGGAGCAGGAAGAGCAGAAGTCCAGGAGTGGAGGAATAAACACAAAATCCAGCTTGCCAAGGAGAAACTTTTTTTCTGTAATTTTGTCCAGAATTGACTCTGAGAATCAAAGTTCTTAGCCCCAGACTGTTGAATAAGCAAATTATGGCACTTGAAATTATTGCTGAGGAGGGTTCATAATTATCTGAAATGTTTTGATAACCTAATGAGTTCAAGGTACATTAGAAACAGAGAGGAGGAGTTGACCCAGATCATGGTGGCATTGAAATGCTGTCAGATGTTAGGAAATATAAGCAGGAAAGGGAGAAGTCATTACATTATACTCATCAACTTGATCTTGGCCTGGGAAACAGAAACCCAAACACAAAGGGTTTTTGTGTTAAGGTAAATGAGCAAAATGAAGTACTAGCTGTGATCAGTTGATCTCCCACAAACAATGCGATGATAGTCCTTGAGCAACCCAGCAAAGATCTGATGATGAGGGAAAGTTTTCTTTCTTCTTCATGGGGTATTTATTAATTGCACTAATGTGGATAATGAGAGACAGTCATGGTTCCGTGGCAGAATTCACCCTTTCTTTTTTAAAAAAATGTTTAATCATTTTATTAGGGGCTCATACAACTCTTATCACAATCCATACATATATCAATTGTGTAAAGCACATTTGTACATTCATTGCTCTCATCATTCTCAAAACATTTGCTCTCCACCCAAGCCCCTGGCTTCAGCTCCTCATTTTTCCTCTCTCTACCCGCTCCCCTTCCCGCATGAGCCCTTGATAATTTATAAAGTATTATTTTATGTAAAAAAAGAAAAGAGGAGAAAAAAAAAGAAAATGATTAGGGCAAAGAATGTACAGATGTGCTTTATACAATTGATGTATGTATATGTATGGACTGTGATAAGAGTTGTATGAGCCCCTAATAAATGGTTTAAACAAATAAAAAATAATTTTAAAAAAGTATTATTTTGTCATATCTTTCCCTGGCCGACATCTCCCTTCACCCACTTTTCTGTTGTCCATACCCAAGGGAGGTCACCTAGGTTGTAATAGGTTCCCCCTTTTCAACCCACCCTCAGTCTTCCCTCCCAGTATCACCCACTTTTCTGTTGTCCATCCCCCAGGGAAGAGGTCACATGTAAATCCTTGTAATCGGTTCCCCCTTTCCAACTCACCCTTCCTCTATCCTCCCAGTATGGTCACTCACACCACTGGTCCTAAAGAGATCATCCTCCCTGGATTCCCTGTGTTTCCAGTTTCTATCTGTACCAGTGTACATCCTCTGGTCTAACCAGACTTGTAAGGTAGAATTCGGATCATGATAGTGGGGGAGGAGGTAGCATTTAGGAACTAGAGGAAAGTTGTATGTTTCATCGTTGCTACACTACACCCTGACTGTCTCGTCTCCTCCCTGAAACCCTTCTGTAAGGGGATATCCAGTGGCCTACAAATGGGCTTTGGGTCTCCACTCCACACTCCCCCCATCATTCACTATGATAAGATGTTTTGTTCTGATGATGCCTGATACCTGATCCCTTCGGCACCTTGTGATGGAGCAGACAGGTGTGCTTCTCCCATTTGGGCTTTGTTGCTTCTTAGCTAGATGGCTGCTTGTTTACCTTCAAGCCTGTAAGACCCCAGACGCTATATCTTTTGATAGGCGGGCACCATCAGCTTTCTTCACCACATTGCTTCTTCACCCGCTTTGTCTTCAGTGGTTGTGTTGGGAGGGTGAGCATCATAGAATGCCAATTTAATAGAACAAAGTATTCTTGCATTGAGGAAGTACTTGAGTGGAGGCCCAATGCCCTTCTGCTACCTTAATACTAAACCTATAAATATATGCACATAGATCTATTTCCCCATCCTCATATATAAATATATTTGCATATGTGCATGCCTTTATTTAGACCTCTATAAATGCCCTTTGCCTCCTAGTTCTTTCCTCTATTTCCTTTGACTTTCCTCTTGTCCCACTATCATGCTCAGTTTTCATTTGGGTTTCAGTAATTCCTCTTGGTTACATTACCTTTGATCATGCCCTACCAGGCCTCCTACAGCCTTCTCATCACCGATTTGGATCACTTATTCTCTTGTCCCTGGGTTTGTTAACACTACTACCTTTCCCCTCACCTCCCCCTCTCCTATGTCCCCCCAGAACTGTCAGTTCCATTGTTTTCTCCTTCAGATTATTCATCCAGCCTATCTTATTTAGACAGACCTGTGGAGATAATAACATGCACAAAAACAAGACAGAGCAAAACCAAACAACAATATACAACAAAACAACAAACCAATGACAAAAAAACACAACAAGAAAGAAAAGCTTGTTGTTAGTTCAAGGCCTGTTTGTTGGCCTTTAGGAGTGTTTTCCAGTACAGTCTTTTGGGGCACCACGCCCTGGCCCCAAAGTCCACCTTCAGCATTCCCTGGGGACCTCGCCACTCTGTTCCCTTGCTGTTCTGTTGCACCCCTTTGTGTTTTGCTTCTGTGTGGCAGGATCAGATCTGGCGCAATTCCTGCACTGTGTCTCCGGTGTTGTCCCCTGTAGGGTTATGGGTCAGTGAGGGACGTCATGTCTCATAGTGGGGTTGGCCATATGGTCCTCTCTCTGGATTGGCTGCTCTAATCGGGAACATCATCCTCAAGGATGTGCTCCACTCTCTCCTCCTCCCCCTTCATCTGCTTCCGTGTGCTCCGATCGATCAGATATGTCCCTCTCCTGGAGCTGCAGATTCAATGCCATCCTTTGAAATAAATTCTTCTGGGGGGAGGGGCATGTGTCCACATAGCAGTTGGAAAAGTTTTCAAAACTATATATATATATACACACACACACATATATATATACATACATACATGAAAGAAACATGAAAAAAGCAACAAGTCACAGGTATCAAGTACTTAGAGTTTGATATTTGTGACCTGTTAATATTTAACCTTTTCCTGAGGGATTTCATTCCTATTGAAGGAGTTTTTTTAATCAGTCAGCCTTATTGATTTGTTCTCCTTAGTAGTAAAGAATTAGGCAAGAACTAGGAAATAGAAATATTGCTGGAGGTAATGAAATTATGTTGAAAGTCAGGATTTGGGAAGAGATAAGGTGACTTCACAGCCAAGGTCAAGGCAGAGACGAGCGCTCTACTTAAAGTTAGGAACAGATGTTTTCATTCTTAGAATGTCTTTCAATTCAGTAAGTCTGTCTTATTCAGAGAGCTATGTGAACTTGGGCAAGTTGTTTAAAACCCCCATGCCTCAATTTCCTTATCCTAGAAGTGGAAAGAAAATGAATATTTTCTCAGATACAAAAAGACAACATGGTATGAGCCCATTTATATGATATATCGAGAATAGGCAAGTACAAAGAAACAAATATTTATTAGTGGCTATTAGAGTAGGTGGTGCTATGGGTTCAGTGTTGGGCTGAAAGATTGGCAGTTCAAACTCCCCAGCAACTCTGCAGGAGATTGCTGATAGTGAAGATTTAGTCTTTAGACCCCTAATATGGTCACTATGAATCAGAATTGACTCAATAGTTGTAGGTTTTTAGAGTGAGTAGGTTTTTAGGAAATGGGGGAATTGTTGCTTAATGAGTACTGAGTTTCTGTTAAAGATCATGGAGACATTTAGAAAAAGATAATGGTAGTAATAATTAACATAATGAATGCCACTGAACTGTCCATGTGAAAATGGCAATTATTTGGCATATATTTTTCCATACACACTACATATGCAAATACACACACAACCCTAATAGTTCCTACGTCTGAGAACTTTTAGAAGGATGCAGTGAGATCTTATATGTAGCAGTATAAAAATGGTTAACATTGTGGATTCTGGAGTTAAAATACCTGTTTTAAGCCCTGGCTGAGCTCTATATTACTTGTGTGTCCTTGGGCAGGTGACCATCTCCTCTCTGTACCTGAGTTTCCTCATCTGTAAAATGGGAATAACATCCCATAGGTTTTTGCTTTTTGTTGTTGTTGAGGATTGAATGACTCAAGAGACATAAACTGCTTAGAAGCAAGCCTGGCACACAAACAGTAAACGTCAGCTATTGTTAGCATGGAACTTGGCCCATGGCAATCATCAATAAATGAGGCTCATCCTCCTTGGTTGCTTTGCCTTGCTTGCATGGAGTGGGATTCTGGATTCTGAGATCTCTCTCAGTTTCTCAACTGCCATCCCACCCCGTCCTGACAGGAGGATCAAGGGCTGGAAGCATGTCCTGTTTGGAGCTGCAGGTGGTGGAGGTGCAAAGTCTCCCTCGTAGTGATGAGGGAAAAGGGAGTCCAGCGTCTGAGCCTGGTCTCAAGGGTTCACTGGGCAGAGTCCAGCAGGGCTGAGGCGCAAGAGGAAAGGAGCTGACTGGGGAAAAGCTGTTTGTACGCTGCGCTCCTGGAGTGGTTCCCTCAAGAGAACTGGGCACGGGGTGCTGGGGTCATAGAGAGACCAGGGACATTAGGTCAGTCGGTGCGCAGAGCGGCTGACAGAGGGCCCTGCCACACTAGCTTGGTGATCTCTATAGGAGAGTGTTGTAAAAGATCACTTATCCCAGGGATCAGGACCTCGGGTCGAAATCCTGACAGAACCCGAGGAGGCAGAGTGCCTCTTAGCCACAAGGATTTGTTGAGGGAATATTTTCCGTAGGTTTCTTTTCTCTCAACTGGAGAGTCGCCCCTTGCGCTCTCTCATCCTTCAAGCCCAATCCACTAGCCACTAATGATGAGCACATCCAGCTGACCCTTCAGGATATCTAGCCTGCCAACTGTTTTCTGAGTCACCTGTCATCATTCCTCTCCCCTAGATGCCTGCGCCCTGACTCTTATGAGTTCATTTGATCACAGTGCTTCCTGCCAGCTTCCTTTTGTGCCCCAGGGCCACCAAACTCTACTCAGCAGCCCGTGTAAACTAAAAAAAAAGTTAAAAAACTTTATTGAGATAAAATTCACATTATCATACAACTCATACATTTAATAATGTTTAATTTGATGTGGGGGTTTAAGTATATTCAAAGGGTTGTACAACCTTCACTACAATGAATTTTAGATTTTTCATCACCCCTAAAAGAAAGTTTGTACCCATGACCCTGCCAACCCTAAACAGCCAGTTATCTACTTGATGTCTCTAAAGATTTACCTTTCAGGAACATTTCACACAAATGTTATCATATGTCAATTGTGTCCTTTGTGACTGGTCTCTTTCACTTAGCAAAATGTTTTCAAAGTGCATTCCTGCTGTAACATGCATTGATACTTCATTGATAAACATTTGGGTTGTTCCCAGGCTTGGACCATTATGACTAATTGACTAATGCTGTAGGAAACATTTGTGTACAAGTTTTGTAAGGAGGTATATTTTTATTTCTCGGATATGTACCTAGGAATGACTTAGTCTGTTGGGTCAGCTGTGTACCAGCTGTTCTACAGGGAAAAGAAGAGGCTTTCTGCTCCCATAAAAATGTACAACCTAAGAAGACATCCTATGTAGTGGTGATATGAGTCAGGATCGACTCGTTGGCCATGTTTTGTTTTGTTTTGGTTTGGGGAAGGTAATTTTTGGTTCAACTTTGTGAGGAACTGGCGACCTGTTTTCCAAAGCAGCTGCACCATTTTACATTCATACCAGCAGTGTATGAGGGTTTCAGCTGGTCCACATTTGTTATTGTCCCCTGTACTATAGCCACCCTGGTGGGTATAGAGAGGTTTCTTACTGTGGTTTCCCGAATATACAATGATACTAGGTATTTTTTTCATCCTAGTCATTTGCATGGCTTCTTTGAAGATGTGGTGCAATCGGTCGCTGACATGCCCTTCCAGTCACAGTCTTGTAACTCTCCCAAAATGGTTGGTGAAGACTGTGCCAGCTGAGTGACTGTGTTCCACCAAGGGAATCTACTATGCAAATTGAGTGATCTGTGACCTACTGAGGAAGCTGACAAGAAGCGAGTTTACATAATGGTTCATTGCACAGGGGTTGGGTTGCCTGGAGAAATACAACCAGTGTTATAGAGATAGATAGATAGATAGATAGATAGATAGATAGATAGATAGATAGATAGATAGATAGATAGATAGATAGATAGATAGATAGATAGCATTTAGAGATAGAGATGTATATAAACAAAATGAGAGAGAGAGAGAGTGACAGATTTGTATCAAGAAGCTAACTCCTGCAGTTGTAGACATGGGTAAGCACAGTCTGAGGCGAGGCAGGCTCCAAATCCACGGGTTAGCTGTGAAGCAGGAGGCTTCTCCCGACTTGAATGGCCTCAAGGGATGATCAACACAAGGTCTGCACGAACACCGCAGGCTAATGACCGGACCACGGAGGCAGATGGATACAGGGTCAGTTGTTCAGATGGCAGTCTTGGGATCTGCTGATGGCTCTTGGGATCATCAGGCAATGTGGCAGCCCATTGGCTCGTCAAAAGAACGGGAAGGCAATAAGCCAGATGCAGGATCCCTATCTAGCAAAAAGCAAGCAAGCTTGTCCCCGGCATCCATTTGGATAGGAAGTAGGCTACCTCTCTCCACAGAGGAAACTTCCTTTCCATTGCATCAGGCCTGGGGCCTGAGGAAAGGGGTTGCACCCCGCCCCTCTTACCACTGACTGGCTGCTCACAGCAGATCCTGGTGCAGAGGTGATTATATTACATTGTCACATCATGAAGCATCACTCGGTCTTCACTGCCAGACCACTGAGACTCTTGACTCATCTAAGTTGGATACAAAACCTATCAGAAATAGAGAGGTAGATTAAACAAACAACCCAAACCCCTATCACAAGACCTCACTGCCAACAAAGGTAAAGTCTGGAAAGGCTCCTTAGACATGATCAAATGCTTCAAGGGAATGAGTCACTGGGTCTGGGGGCTTAGGGCCACAGTCTTGGAGGACAACACCAAGACCCTCGGCATAACATAGTTCACAAAAACAATGATCTTCATCCTGCTTTTTTAAAATCTGTCATTTTATTGGGGCTCTTACATGTCTTTTCACAACCCATCCATCCATCCATGATGTCAACAACATTTGTACATATGTTGCCATCATCATTCTCAAAAACTGTTCTTTCTACTTGAACCCTTGGTATCAGCTCCTTTTTATTTCCTCTCTCCCCCACCCCCCCACCCTTGGGACCCCTTGATAAATTATAAATTATTATTCTTTTCACATCTTACACTATCCACTGTCTCCCTTCACCCACGTTTCTGTTGTTTGTCCCCTCGGGGGGTGGTATTGTACATTGATCATTGAGATCAGTTACCCCTTTCTTCCCCCACCTTCCCCCTACCCCCGTGGTATCCCTACTCCCATTATTGGTCCTGAGGGCACTATCTGTCCTGGATTCTGTGTGTCCAGAGCTCTTATCTGTACCAGTGTACATGCTCCGGTCTAGCCAGATTTGTACGATAGAACTGGGGTCATGATAGTGGGGGGGAAGCATTAAAGAACTAGAGGAAAGTTGTATGTTTCATCAGTGCTACACTGCACCCTCACTGGCTCATCCATTCCTGGTGACCATTCTGTGAGGGGATGTCCAATTGTGTACTTATGGGTCTCTACTCCAACCCCCCCTCATTCACATCGATATGATTGTTTGTTTTGGGTCTTCTGATGCCTGATACCTGGTACCGTTGACACCTCATGATCATTACGGGTTGGTGTGCTTCTTCTATGTGGCCTTTGTTGCTTCCCTGATAGATGGTCAGTTGTTTAACTTTAAGCCTTTAAGACCCCATATGCTATATCATGTAATAACCTGGCACCATCAGCTTTCTTTACCACATTTGCTTATACACCCATTTTTACTTCAGAGATTGTGTCAGGAAGGGGGACATCACAGAATGCTAGGTTATTAGAACAAAGTCTTCTTGCATTGAGGGAGAACTTGAGTAGAAGCCCAATGTCCATTTGCTGCCTTGATACTTAACATGTAAATGTATGTAAATAATACATAAATCCCTATCATCATATATTAATATATTTACATATATACATGCCTATATTTATACCTCCATAAGTGTCTTTTGCCTCCTGCTAGTTCTTTCTTCTATTTCCTTTTACTTACCTCCTGTCCCACTATCATGTTCGACCTTCATTCAGCTCTCAGTAATTCCTCTCTGCTACATTGCACTTGATCAAACCCCACCAGGTGTTCTACACCTCCTCACCACTGATTTTAGATCCCTTGTTAGTCCCTTATCCCTGGGTTTCTTGGCTCCCTACTCCTTCTCCCCCACCTCCCTCTCTCTCATCCCCCGGAAACTGTCAGGCCCGGTTGTTGTTTTCTCCTCAGAATTGTTTATCTTGCCTATCTTCTATCGACAGACATGAAAAGAAGAAGAAGAAAAGTGGGGGTGGGAGTGTTTAAGAGTTCCAGGTCTGTCTGCTGACCCTTATGTATGTTTTCTGACTGAGTCTGATGAGTTTCCAGGCCCTGCCCTCTGAGTCTGAAGTCTATTTTCGGGATTCTCTGGGGTCTTTGCTCTCCTTGCTGTTCTGTTGCACTCCCTTCATGTTTCTCCCTGGTTTTGGGGGGTCAGACGGAGCACAATTCCCACACTGTGTCTTCAGTGCTGTCCCCTGCAGCATGGTGGGTCATTGAGGGGACATCATGTCTTGTGGTGGGACCGGCCCTCCGGTCCTCTCTGCTGTGCCTTGGCTGCTCTGAGTGTTGTCCACAGGGCTTGGTGGGCCAGGATTCGGTTCTCTCTCTGTGTCTCTCTTTCTTTCTCTTTCCCTCTTAGTTTGCTCCCGTGTGGTCTGGGCAGACCTGCGACTCTCCCTGGGCTGTATCTTCAGTGCTGTCCTCTTAGTACAATCTTCTGGGGAGGAGCATCCTATTTTTGTAAGTAGTGAGTGGGGTCTTTAAAGCTTATGAGAAGTTACCTAAGGTGAACTATTGGTCTCTCCCCAGCTGGTGGGAAGCAGAACAATGAAAATCAAAACACACATGGAAACAATGAATTCAATGGCCCACATAAACTTCAGTCTCAAGGACCTTGAGACCAGAAGAAGTAGATGGTGAGGATCACATTAGGAGGTCCTGGATAGAGTGGGAGAAACTGTGGGGCAGAACTCAAAATCGTAAAAGACACCAGTGGGGACCATGCTCCCACCAAGGTTATAACCCCTAGTTACCCTTAAGATCTGGAATTAAACTCATCCTATGTTCCAATAATCCACTATTTAAGATTGTAAGGGTGGCCATCTAGCTGAGAAGCAACAAAGCCCACATGGAAGAAGCATGCCTTTGGGCTGAGGGTTTGCCAGTGGAGCTAAAAGAGCTCTAATGCTTGCTTGTGAGGGGCACAGGGGGCCTGAGTGTGCTCCATTCAGGCGCTTCACACCTCCCCTTCGCGTAGCATGGTGCTGGTGGTATGGCAGCAAGAGAACCCCGAAGACCTGGGTAATGTGACAGCAGAGGATCGGGAAGTCCTGGGCAGTCGTCTTCCCATTGAGCCGGCCCAGCAAGGCCCCACAGCAGTGGTGTCAACACAGTATCAACTTGAAGTACAGCACACCCGCCCAGCAGCACAGGAGCGAATAATTTGAGAAAGGGCAAGCATTTCCCCTTTGAGAATCTGTTGATATGATTTACTACATGTTTTCTATAAATAATACTAAAGGCTTTCACTGTCAACACAGCCTAAATGTGTCATGTGCATAGTTCCATCACAGATGAATGTAACACCCTTCGATTGGTTGACGCCAGTGGGTGGATGTCTCACTCTGAGAGGTCTAATGACAGCTTGGATATTGGAGACACAGGCTGTCCACATGTGCAATGCAGTGAGACATATACACAGGGGAGAACTATGTCTTCAGGCTCTTTCCCCATTGTTAAGTTGTTCTTTTTTATCATTAAGTTTTTAGAGTCCTTTTACATATTTTAGGTACAAGTCCCTTACCAGATAACATGATTTACCAACACCGTCTCCTGTTCTCTGAATAAAAGCAGATGGTTGGCAAAAAAAGAGGGAGACCGTCAATGAGATGGGTCCACACAGTGGCTGCAACAACGGCCTCAAACATAATCATTGTGAGCATGGTGAAGGCCCAGGTCAGGTTTGGTTCTGTTGTACACAGAGTCCCTATGAAAGGAGTCCATTCAATGGCACTAACAACAACCTCCTCTAAGTAAAGGAGTCCTAGAGACACAGTGATTGAAGCACTCTGATATTAACCACAAGGCCAGCAGTTCAAACTCACCAGCCACCCTGAGGAAGAACGACGGCTGTTTGCTTCCGTAATGGTTCCCAGTCTGAGAAATCCAGGGGAGCGCACTTCTACTCTTACATATACATAGGGTCATTATGAGTTCAAATCTAATCATGATCTTTTTTGTTTCTTTCTTTAAATTATTCTTTGAGTTCTCTTTCCAATTTCTTGATGTCTTTTGAAGTGCAATTTTTCTCATTTTAATAAAGTTCAATATTCTATTTTTATTTTGTTGCTTATGCATTCGGTGCCAATCCAAGAAGGCTTTGCCTCACCCACATTTACAAAAGTTTGTTTCTAATTTCCAAGACTTTTGTAGATTTAGCCTTTATCTTCAGGTCTGCGATACATTTGGAGCTAATTTTTAATATAGTGTGATAAAAAAGGTCCAACAGGAGCCCTGGTGGCATAGTGAGTTACACAGTGCACTGTGAATTAGAAGGTTGGAAGTTCGAACCCAACAGCTCCTCAAGACAAAGATAGGGTTTTCTAATCCAGTAAAGATTCACAGTTTCAGAAATCCACAAGTGCATTCTACTGTGTCCTATAGGCATATCTTGTTTGAAGGACTTCTCTTTCATCGATTCTACCATGCCTGGTGTCCTTCTCCAGGATCTGGCCCCCCTAACATGTCCACAGTTTGTGAGATCAATCCTTCCTTCTAAGGAGCATTCTAACTATTCTTCTTCCAAAACGGATTTGTTCATTCTTGTGGCGGTGGATGGTGTATTCAGTATTTGTTGCTAACACCATAATTCGAAGGCATCAATGTTCCTTCGTCTTTTGTCTTCATGGTCCATCTCTCAAACTACCAAAATGACATCTAAACGTGTAAATACTCTCAGAGGTCTTTTACAATAAATTTACCCAATGCAATACTCCATTTGATTTCTTTTTTTGTTGTTGCTGTGATTGGTAAGGTTTTCTTTTTTTGCACTTTAAAATTGGATTTTTTTTTTACATTTTATTAGGGGCTTATACAACTCTTATCACAATCCATACATATACATACATCAATTGTATAAAGCACATCCGTACATTCTTTGCCCTAATTATTTTCAAAGCATTTGCTCTCCACTTAAGCCCTTTACATCAGGTCCTCTTTTTTTCCCCTCCCTCCCCACTCCCCCCTCCCTTATGAGCCCTTGATAATTTATAGATTGTTATTTTGTCATATCTTGCCCTATCCGGAGTCTCCCTTCCCCATTTGATTTCTTGACTGCTGCTTCCATAAGCATTGATTGTGGATCCAAGCAAATTAAATCCTTGAAAACTTCAATTTTTATTCTGTTATCATGTTGCTTTTAGGTTGGAAGAGGTGCCAGCTCCCCACCACTAATCACGGGTTCAGTAAGCACAATTGTACAACTGAGATACATAAATATTATATTAAAGTCATTGAGAGCATGAGAGATAGAAGAGAGGTTGAAATAATGGAGTCAGACCCATTTCATAGTAGCATGCTCACCTCCTGGATGGCCATGATCTTACCAGCCAGGTTTGTACACAGTGTGGGCCGAGGTGAGGTGGGGCAGAGACCCGGCAGGAGGTTTGAGGACCCTGTTTATTGCTGACCAAGGGTTATATCTACTTCAGGGGGCGTGATTGCAAGTAACCACATGTCACAGGAAGGGGCAGTACAATAGGCATACACATGATAGGAAGGGGATGAGCTAGGGGTGTACACATGATAGGAAGGGGTGGAACTAGAGGTATGCATGTGACAAGATGGGGCAGACCCTAGATTCATGATGGCGGCCTAACCTTGGCCACCCTTGGGTGGGCATGACCTCTCTGGGGTCTCCTACAAGGAAACAGACAACTACTATCCTTATCAGAAGGGATTGGGCCTACTTGTGGTGGGATAAACAGTGGTGACTGCTTGCTCTGGATGGCTGATAACCCTTAGGGAGAATAACCCCTGACCTACTTCTGATGACCTCCAAGTGTACAGTCATTTGCAAGCAGCTAAATTTGGCATACATTTGGGGGAGACAACTTGGGAGAAATCCTTGTTTCCCACAATTCCTCCTTTTGTTTTATATATAAAATTCAAAAAAGCCACAGTGGCTACGTGGTTATTTTCTATACTTTGAAAGCTGTCAAGGCAAATTTAATGACCAAACTAATAGAGCTGAAAAGTCAGTCTTATAGCAAACATTTTGAATCCAGGCATGGAGAATAAAGTCCCCCTGAGCCCATCTGCTATTGGAGGAAGGTATGAGAGGGGCTGGAGGCCGCAGCGGGGAAAAATGGAGCCAATAAAGTCTGCTTCTATAGGGAGATTGACTCAACCATTTGCGTACCTTAAGGCAGCACAGCTATAAGCCAAGGGAGAAACTGTGGAAATGATAAACTACCACAGGAAAATGTACTTGGACTCTGTCTCCAACTACCAGAGTGGCGGTCTTCCTGGCATGGAATACTAGTCTTCCAGATTCCCTCGGTACCAGTCAGGGACTAAGTCCGGTTTTATTTCCCTCAGTGCTAGTATCCCACATTGCTTATTGGCCCAGTGGTGAGGATTTTTGAAGTGTAATTATACTGGACGATGCGTCTTTGAGCTTCATTAGTAAGTGTTTCAAGTCCTCTTGGCGTTCAGCAAGCAGGGTTGTACCATCTGTATCGTGAGGGTTGTGAACAAGCCTTCCTCCAGTCCTGATGCCCTGTTCTTCTTCATAGTTCGTCTTCTCTGAGTATTTGTTCAGCACACAGATTAAGCTGAGTGAAAAGCTACAACCCTGACACACACCTTCCTGAGTTTAACCCGTACTGCATCCCCTTGTTCTGCTTGAATGGCTGCCTCTTGCTCGAGGTACAGGGGCCACACGGGCACCAGTTAGTGTTCTGGAACTCCCATTCTTCAAAATGTTCTCTGTACTTTGTTCTGAGCCACATAGTCCAATGCCCTTGTGTTATTAATAAAGCACAACTAAACATCTTTCTGGTGGTCTGGTTTCATTCAAGACCCATATGACATCAGCCATGATATGCTTCATTCGAAGACCTCTTCTAAATCCAGCTTGTATTTCGAAAAGTTCCCTATCTACGTACTACTTCAACCATTTTTGAACTACCTGTAGCAAAATTTGATTTGTATGTGATAGTAATTATATTGTTCAATAATTTCCACACTTCATTGGATCACTTCCCTTTGACATAGGCACATATATGGATCTTTTCCAGTCAGTTGACCAGGTAACTGTCTTCCTAATTTTTTTTGCATAGATGAATGAGCATTTGCATAGACGAATGAGCAGTGTTGCTTCAGTTTATTGAATCATCTCAACTCTTATGTCATCAGCTCCTGGAGGGGATTGTATTTTTTGCCAATGCCTTTTCTGCAGTTTGGAGTTCTTCCTTCAGTACCATTGGCTTTTGATCATAGGCCACCTCCTGAAGTGAGCGAACATGGGGCAATTATTTTTATATAATGACTCTCTGTATTCCATTTTTTATGCTTTCTGAGTTGCTCAATTAGTTTCCCCGCATCAACCCTTTAATATTGTAACTTGAGGCTTGATTCCTCCCCCCACCCCCTTCAGTTGTTTCAGCTTGAGAACCGTAAGTTCTTCTTCTCTACTGGCTTTTGTTAGATCTCTCTGGGGATAGCGTTGCACCTCGGTCCTTGGCTCCGCGGGAGAAAGAATTCACGCCAAAGCCTGGCTCGTGATCCAAGTGAGTTTAATGAGAGTTAGAAAAAGTTTCAGGTTTTACGCGGCACCCATCGGATTCCTCCCGACCATGCAGCCTGGCAGAGACTGCTCAGCATCACGCAAAGATCTCTTTCCCTGCGACTCTCTGTTCCATCTCTCCCAAGTTCTCTCTCCAAGTTCTCCCTCCCGGGCTCTAGGCTCCTGCCTCTTCAAGGATTCCACGGGGAGGCGTGGTGAACGACCCCCAGAACGACCCCATTGGCTGAATTGAATTCACCTGGCCCAGGTGGGCTGATCCAGGGTTAGCGCCCACCCATGCCCACCGGTAGGAAACCCTAGGCCTCTGAGCATGTGCAGGGCACCGCTCTTTGTTCTTGTGCTTGGCTTTCTGGGCATGCGTTAATGGACAACCCATCCCTGCCCCATCTGCCTAACACTTTCTCACTCCAGATCTTTGTACTATATTTCGTCTTCCCAGAGCTATCCTTACAAATCGTCTCTTCAGCTCATTTCATCAAGTGTTCCTTTCACTTCAGCTGCTCTATGTTCAAGAGCCAATCTCAGAATCGCTTCCAAGAGCTACATTGGTCTTTTCTTTCTTTCTCATCTTTAATCTCTCATTGTTTTCTTCAAGTATGATGTCCTGGAGGCCAGTCCACAACTCATCTAGCCTTTTGGTTATTCGTGTTCAGTGCGATCAATCTGTTCTTGAGATGGTCTCTCAATCTCTCTATACTCCAAGTCATCCTGTGGCTCTTGTGAGCTTGTTTTAATCTTCTGCAGTCAGTTCCTGGCCACTTACTGATTGATTATCTTGAGAATCTCCAACGTCTCTGTCCACAGATGTAGCTCATTTAATTTTTATGAATTCCAGCTGATGAAATCTATATACATAGTTGCTATTTATGTTTTTTAAGTATTTCCAATGAATAACTTGCTGATTTTGCAAAATCTGTATCGCATAATTTCCTCTGTCATTTCTATCACCCAGGTCATATTTTCCAACTTTGTTTCCAGCTTTTGCATTCCAATGACCAGTGATTATCAATGCACCTTGATGGCACCTTTCATCAACTGCAGGAGTTGGTGTTACAGTTTTCCATTTCTTCATCTTTGGCACTAATGGCTGGTGAAAGGGCAGGAATTACTTGATGTAGCCCTTTTAGCTAACGTCACGAATTCCCACCAAACCACCTTTCCCTGGATGGGTCTGCTAAGAAGCTTGGGGAAATAGTGATAAGATTCACCTGTGCATAATTGAGAACAGGTTTCCCTAGCGTGGCAGTCGGCTGTGTATAAAACGAGCCCTCTGAAAAGCAGGAGTAGGACGCTCATTGATCAGCGAGAGCGGGAAGGATCTTGGGTCCAGAGGACATGCAGTGAACTGGCTGGATCCAGATGACAGCTTTAACATCAGAGGAGCAGAAGCAGAACTAGGCGCATGAAACAGTGATGGATTTTCCAACTCACTGAGCCAGGCGAGTGCTTGTGTGCAGGAGGCTGGCTTGCAGAGTGGGGTGCCTCTGGGCATTTAATTGGAGAGGTTGGACTTGCTGACCCTTGGAAGAGGAGGTGAGTGCCTTCAGACTGAGGCCTCTGGGCACTTAATTCAGGGAGCTGGGTTTGCTGACCCATAGAGCCTGAGCTGAATGCCTTTTGTTTGCGGCTTCCAGCAGAATTGAATGTCCCCTTGGGCATTTATTAGCAGACCTGAAACTTTGTAACATCTGGTAAACAACTAGCATTTCTCACTGGTACGACAACTTGTTAATTTTCTAAATAGATTCTTTAATCATGAATCTCCCCTGTAAGATTCTATGTAGCCATTGTAATGGACATTGGAACCTAGAGATCAAGTGGAAAATATTAATGCAGAGAGCACAGTTGGTTTGTGAATTTAAGTATTAAGAATTGATCAAGAAAGATCAACGATCTTATCACGGATAGCTTTGTATATCAGGGTAGATCTTGAAAAGTTCTTTTTGGTGATGAGAGAACTTGAAGTTCCTCTTCAATGTGTTATTGCTTGTGTAGTAGACTATCTGGTTGTCTGATTAAAAAAAATACCACTCCACTTCAGCTAAGGCTTAGGATATTGATCTTTATACATTACAACTCATTTTTGAAAACTTTCATCTTCCTTAATTTCAAACTTTATTATTGCTTAGATCATTGCACGTTCTGTCTAGTAACAGCTATTTTCAGCTGTTTCCTCTTATTTTGTGTTGTGCCACATCAATAAATGGCTGCCCCAAAGCTTCATCTCTGCCTATGTAAAGTCAATTCTACTTTGAGGAGATAGCTCTTCCTCATCCGTGTTTTGGGTACTTTCTAAATTATCAATGGTCTGTTTCTATCCCATAGGTTTTCACTGGCATTTTTACCCCAGAAGTACATCACCAGCTTTGTAGGCCAGACAGGGTGATGTTTCATCTTAACCCTAAATCACTGGATAGAAAATGAATTACAACTGCTGATATTTTTTTTATATATTTAATTTTTACCTCGGAAAATATGTTCTAGATAAGAGAAAGAAAGTTCTTTAAGGACCAAACCAAAGTCATTGTAATCCAATTTATTCTAACTCTTAGTAATCCATGAAGACAGAATAGAATTGTCCCTAGGGTCTCCCCGACTGTAAATCTTTACAGTAGATTGCTTGTTTTTTCTGCTGGTTTGAACTACTGGCCTTCTGACAGTCCTGAAGGGTAGGGACCTATATTTTTATCCACTTTAAAAATCCCCCTTGGTGTAGTGGACGTGCATAGTTCAAAACCACCAGCTGCTCTTCGGGAGAAAGCCAGGGCTTTCTATTCTCGTAAAGAGTTACAATCTCTGAAACTCACAGGGACAGCTCCACCCTGCCCTGTAAGGTCGCCGTGAGTTGGCTTTGATTCCATGGCAGTGAATTTGGGTTGGGATTTCCCCTAGCACATGGTAGAGGAAGCGTTTAATAAATGCCTGTTGAATGAATAGATGAGCTGGTGGACCCTTGCATGGACTTCGGTTATTAAGCCGACTGAATACATCAATGAATATATTTCTCTTTTTCTGAAGCCCCGTCTTTTCCTCCCATTTTCTTGCCCTTCTGCCGGGCCGCCCTAGTCGGCCCGCCTTCATCTTTTCCTCAAAGCCCACCGCCCCTCCTCGACCACGCCCCTTCCGTTGCGTCGTGAAGGCGGAGGGAACGAGGCGGGCTTTACGGCAGCGGCGTTGCGGCGGGGCGGGGCGCCGGGCGGCCGGCGTGCTTGGCGGCAGCGGTGGGAGGCAAGCCGGCAGATAGGCAGACGGAGTCGCGAGCGGGTGGCGGCGGCGGCCGTGCTAGCTAGTGAGGCGGGAGGGAGCGAGCGAGCGAGTCCCTGAGCGTGTGAGAGGGAGGGAAGCAGCCTGCGAGCGGGCGAGCCAGCAGCCCGCGCCGTCCGCCCGCAGCGGCAGCCAGGCCCCGCCGCCACCGCCCCTCCGCCCCGCGCCGAGGCCGCGCCGAGCTGGGTCGGGCCCGGGCCATGCTGCTCACGGTGTACTGTGTGCGGAGGGACCTCTCCGAGGTGACCTTTTCCCTCCAGGTCGACGCCGACTTCGAGCTGCACAACTTCCGCGCGCTGTGCGAGCTCGAGTCCGGCATCCCCGCAGCCGAGAGCCAGGTACGCCGGGCAGCGAGCGGGCCTCCCTTCGGAGCCTTCCCGGCCTCAGGGGCCTCCCTTCGCTGCTGACGGGGAGTGGGGCCGGGGGGGTGGGAGGTGCAGGCCCGGCCTCTCCTCGCCCGCCCCCGCATCTGGAAGGGAACCGGAGTCGGCGGCTGTCCGCCGCTGACACCCCGAGCTCCGGGTGGGGTGTGAGGGGAGGGAGCCGAGAAACCGGCCGCAGACGCGCCCACTGCAGCGTGAGGGGCCCATGGGCTGTGGTGGGGAGGGCGCTCACCTTCTCGTTTGTCGCCCTTCCTCCCCGAGTTTGGGGTGCTGTCTGTCGTGGACCTCAGAACCAGCACGGGATTTGCAAGGATTCATAGATCCTGCTTCCCCAACCAGAAATACCAGTTTGGATCACTGTAGTAGATACATGTTCATTTGCTTTGCTGTTCCTGTCGACGGATTTGAAGTTTGCCTTTAAATGTACCAATCTGTGCCTTGGGGCAGGGGGAGGAATTGGAGATTCAAACTACCTACTTTGGAGGTCTTTGGAAATCCTCTTTCCCCTGCTACACGTATTCCTGGTTCAACCCTTCAAAAAGAAAAAACAAACAAACCAAGATTGTAGTTCAACGCAAGTTGTCCAAAAGCTCCTCTTTCTTTCAAGTTAACATGTGAGAATTTAAGTCGGTGCTCTATTAGAATACTTGCATGGAAATGATGTAATACTTTCTCTTTAGTATGATGGAGTGGTTTCAGGTCCCTTCTCTGCTGGAAAGTTCACCGCCTCTTCCATTTACTTAAATTGTTCCAGAATGCAGGCTCTGTGACAGTAACTTCATGGCCCAAACACTCAAACCCTTCAATCCTGATTTAATAACTGGGCTTTGGACGACACAGTCTAAACTTAATAAAATTATCAGAGCCCTCCAAGGCAGGCTATAAAGCGTGATTTTCTACTGCAGTTATGAAATAGTTCCAGAAACCATTGCTCCACTACAGCCTGTTCAGCCCTGGGTTATGGTGTACAGATGTGCCAATATTTTGTTCGGTAGTGAGTAGGATTCCTTTGTGCTACGTGAACTTTAGAGCCTTAGCATAAAGCTGAGTGCCCAGCATGTATTGCAGAGTGCGGAATATCACTTCAAATACACACTGGCAAAAGCTACAGAGAAATTGGTTTAAACACCAAAAAGTTTGGTGATGTGTGTACAAATTCTATAAAGAGTTAATACACAAAAACACCAGTTCCTGCCATGAACCCCTCATGGAGAGAACTTGGAAAGCACTGTTTTAAGTAAGGAAGAAAAAAAAATCAATTCTTAAATATTTGAAGATGGCCTTTTTGATCGTTTCTTTCCCTCTGTTATATTGCCCTGATTATAATTACCGTCTGACAGGGGAAATAAAAATTTAAATGTAAATGGATTTTGCTGTTTTCAGGGTTTGGGAAAGGGGAAAGAAAGTGATTGTATTCCTCCCATTTTTTTTCAGATGGTAGTAAAAAGCATTTTCTATAAGTACATGAAAAGGAATGGCAGATTAAAAAACAATTATGTGGTCGAGGCAGACAGTTATGAGGTCCATTCAGTTTTTAGATTAGGTGGAATTTACCTTACCAGTGGAATGCCTAGGCTAATTCCAGATTCTTCCTTGGTCATGATGTCAGTGTCTTGGCATTTATTTCCTTCCCAAGCCATATTAGCCTATGGAACCTGGGCTCCCACTTGTGTTAAGTCTGTATTACATCGCCCTAAACAGCTCCTGTTTTTCAAGTTTGTTCCCTTGGCTCCATTGTAACCTGACAGCACAGTATCTATTTTAAGATGTCTGGTGGTCGGTTGTCTTTCACATGCTTGTCCATCAGGCAGGAACAGGATCCACCCTAGACACTTGAGTCATTTCCTTTCTTCAAATCATAATAGTAAACCTCCACAAACACATCGTCTTTACCTACCAGGAGAGCTTCCTTTGTTGTGCATACCTCCCAGGGCCCTTCCATATTACTCATCCTCCCTCATGGTCCTCCTGGCCTCTGCACTGCATTCCTCCCCCTCACCTGCTCGGTCCCCCTGCCTTCGCTGCCTATTTCTGAATCCATTTCTTCCAGGGAATGTATTTTTAAGTTCTTGGCCATTTGCTGCCATTCTGCGTCCAGACCACTAGTCTGCAAACTTAGTCATGTATCCCTACCAGTAAAACGTTTCTGAAAGTGCACCCATGTATAGAAATCATTTGTTCTGTACAATATAAAAGAGGTATATAGCGTGTTCTATAGAGAGATCATATTATATACATGAAGTAATATAGGTAAACAGGACGAAAGAGACTATAACGATGAAATCAAACACCGTATATACTCAAGTATAAGCCGACCCGAATGTCAGCGAGGCATCTAATTTTACCACAAAAACTACACTAAAAATGTGCCGGGAAACTCGGCTTATACACGAGTGCATACACATACAGTACATAGAAATGAAGGACTACTGTTTTCTGTTTGAACGCCCTTAAAGGGCTGTCTTGGATTCTTGCCCCGCACTAGGGGTTCCTGGCTTAGAATTCAGTCTCTCACATCACCTTCAGATGTGTGTAAGCATAAACTTGGGGAAAAGTGATCATTTTTTAGCAGCTCTAGTCAGTTGTAATGCACTGTGGCGTGTGATGACAAATTTAGAATAGACGCCATCTCTACTTCTACATGTGATCAAAGCTGGGCATGTTCCAGCTCCTCATACAAGTGTGGGCTGGGAAGCCACTCTTGGCTCCGTGTGGCGCTTTGATGCAGGCTTGGCTGGGTGAACTTCAAACAAATTATCAGGCCTTACCTTCCCTTTAAATAATGCCCTCATGTTTTCAAAACAAGTTATCTCTGTAAGTGGCTTGTGGTGAACTGTATGTGAGGACCCTCAGGTGAAAGGCTTATCCAATGGCAGATCCTTTCAATAGTGTGATTCTGATGAGGCAGCTCTGCACACAGCATAACTTGTGGTTTGTGAAACACTTTTAAACCAATGGAAACAGATTTTCTCTTGTAGCTGGTTTTGGCCTGCTTATTTTCCTGTATCCCCTCCGCCCTCGTTAGTTACTGCCTCTTACTGGCCTTCTGTATAACCAACAAAATCCTGCTCTCTGCCATTTTGAGTGTGGGCACGTTTGGGTTTGTTGGTTCAGCTCTTGTGCAGTCCATCTCACTGAGGGTCCCCCTCTCTTCTGATGACTACCTCTTCTAGTGATTGGTGTTACCTCATAAATACTGCACTGTAGTAAACTTGTAACATATGGGAGACTATAAAGGAAGCATAATAACTTACTGCCTCTTAACCCAGAAATGACTGCTAACCTTTTTTCTTTACACAATTGGTGGCTCTTTTCAACATAATAGGCCTTGAACTGTGTAAACAGTTTTACATCTTATTTTCTCAGCACCAAGTTGTCTACATTTCCCATGCCATTTAAAAATGCTCGAATTTATAGACTTCACTGACTGCATCCTGTGTTATCATACGTTATTGTTCGGCGCTGTGGTGCTGCTCCTGACTCATGGTAACTACGTATAACAGAAAGACAACATTGCCCGGTCCTGTGTCATCATCACAGTCCTTCCTGTGTTTTGAGTTCATTGTTTTGGCCACTGTGTCAGTCTCTGGTTGAGTCTTGTCCTCATTTTTGCTATCTCTCCACTTTTCCAAGCATGATGTCTATCTTCAGGAACTCCCTGGACCCTCCTCTTAACATAGCCAGAGTCCGTGTGGTGAAGTCTTACCGTCTCACTTCTAAGAACATCTGTCTGTATTTCTTCCAGCACAAATTTGTTTATTCTTCTGGTAGTAAATGGTATAGTTAATGTTCTCCATCAGCACCATAATACAAAGGTATTCATTCATCTTTGCTCCATCATGAAGATGTACTATGTTTGATGATTTATTTTCCTATTGGGGATTTGGGAGCAGCTATGAGTAATATTGCTATAAATATTTCTCTTCCTAAGGCTTCATGTAGTTCTGCTTGTTTTCTCAGGAAAACCCTTAGATGTGTATTGCCAGATCAAACGTTATAAAATACCAAGGCTGATTCCTATGAGCTGAAAATCAAACAGACCTTTACCCTTTTCACCAGTTCTGCACACAGCCATTCGTTTCCTTCCGTTCTGCTAGGTTCCATGATGTACAGCAGTGGCTGCACAACTCACAGACAGTCCTCACGACTACGTGGGGAGAACAGGCAACAGTTCTGAATCCTGGACACGTTAGGAAATTGTTCCTGAGTCAGGCAGCTGTGCTTAGTCACACAGCCTTGCCTCTGACTCTCAGCCTTGCTTCTGCCCTCCTGATGCAAGTGTCACAAAGCTGGTTAGCTCTGCCAGTAAGTGTCCGAAGGCATCCTACTCCCTCCAC
Organism: Tenrec ecaudatus; assembly: GCF_050624435.1. Taxonomy (NCBI): domain Eukaryota; kingdom Metazoa; phylum Chordata; class Mammalia; order Afrosoricida; family Tenrecidae; genus Tenrec; species Tenrec ecaudatus. Next base: position 39,221,542 of record NC_134530.1, read on the forward strand.
CAGCCTCCTACCCAAAGGCACTCAGCTTCCTCGCCCTCTGGGTTGGCACACCTGTAGCCGCCCCACTCTGGCCCAAGAAGACCACTCTACCATCGAATGACATTTCTCTGTGCCACTTCTCACTACTTTGCCATCTCTGGCTTTACAGCTGTCCCCTGGATCTAAGAGGTTCCCAGTGTGGAATTCTTAGTCCAAAGGATACACTCCTCTCCTGGTTCTTCTTTTCTTAGTGGTGACATCCTTCTCTGTTCTGGGATTGGCTCTTTCTTAAGCTTAGTAGGAAAACAAAACTTTGAGCAATCCCCTAGTTTAGGGTTCCATTTATCTAATTTACATGGTCTCACCCCATAGGGGTTCCATGTTCATGTGCCTTATTTACGTACGTAGTCCCACTAAGTCATTCTGTAGGAGCCATAGGACCGTGGCAAGAAAAGTCATTCTGTAAACCTTAAATGTTAAAACTTTTTAACAGCCATTGTAATTCGGTATTGCAAACCACTGTCTTAGCTGGTTTGTAAAAGTCAACCTGACTGGCATGGAATAGTGTAGGTAGGGTACTTGGCTTATAGTGTGTGCGTAATTAGCAGTTAATATTAAGTGCACTCCCGGCGGTGATTCTGTGGCCTTTACTTGTGGCCCTTACTGCCAGAAATAGACCGTTAAAGATTTCTGCTGGTTGAAAGTTCATATCCAGAGGCCAGGACACATTTGACATGGTATTTAAAGGTTTTGGGGTTTCATTAATTAGTCTATGTAAGATGTTGATTAAGATTAAATCTCATTCTCTAGGGTGCCTTCTCCAGAGTAAGTATGAACAGGTGTGCCAGTTTTGCAGCTGAAGACATCTAGCTGGGTCAGTTCTCTCTTTTGAGGTGGCAAAACCTGGCTTTTGTGCACTAGAGACCCTGAGCTGGGTAACATGCACCATGGAAAGCACACAGGTGATGGTGTGTCTGGAACACTGTCTCTGAAACCTGCTCTATTTGGACTGGGAGAGATTTGGGACCATTGGTCTAACATTCATGTTTCGTTGGAAAACAACCCAGACTTAATTCTGGGGCTTAAGCTGTCACGTCGTTGTCTGTCACAGACTCGCCCTATTCCAGTAAAAAGAAGTTGCTTGTTTGTGGCAGTTATAATTCCAGCCAGGCTCTCCTGTATCTCGGTACTGGACACTCGGTCCTGTCCCCGTAGGCAGAGTGTTTGCTCCACAGTCTCCAGTTTCTAGGACAGTGAGCCACAGAGCACTATTGCACATGTAAAATCCAGGCTTGACTTGATGAGGAACTGTGTTTCCTGTTGGATCTGACTGCCTTATTTCCGGATTGCATTGTCCAATGAGGAAATAGCAACCACACAGTGGTGGAATGGCGAGTGGCTCCTGTAAAGTGGGACTCGAAAGCATAAGTTGTAGGTAGCGTTCACCCCTTTACTGACCAAGGCAAGGAGGGTGCATTGAGCAGTGAGCATCACTTAGTGATGATGGATGGCTTAAAAGTTCTTACTGATAATCCTCCCGCTAATTCTGCAGGACACTTAGGGGTGGGGGATGGCTGTGGTTGGGAAGTTGTGTATGGTATTTATGAGGAATATGGGCTTCAAAAGCAGGCAGGTGTGGCTTCAGTCCCGTTTATCTTAATAGCTGTGTGACCTTAGTCACTGAACTCTACATTTCACTTCCCTGTGAGTGAAAGAGGGCTCATACTTGTGAGACTTTGTAAGAGGATATGAGGATTAAGTGGGAGGCTGAAACCTATCCTATTTAACACTGGTTCTTCATCGACATCACTTAACAGTAGTTGCTGTTTTCGTTTCACTTTCCGTGGAGCATTTTGTACACGAAGAAAGGTCATTGGTCTCATGGAAAGGAACATTGTCACTTCCCAAGTTTGTTTTCTCATGGTAAAGAAATAGGCATTCTCTTAGAAGTATCTGTCGCTGCTCGGTGAGGCTGATCATACATCTCCAAGTACCCTGACAGTGCTGTTTCTGAACCCGGGGAAGTAAGGAGGCCTTGGGAGGACTGATACTTGATTATGGTGGCTCCACAGTGCCAATGCCTTCTGCTAAGAGCCTACCTGTGTCATCATTTTCTTATGTCTCCTCTTTCCTTGCTGCACACCTCAAACGTGACACTGACACTCAGATTTATGTTTTGCTTTTGACCTTGCTTTTTTTTTAACCCCAGGTCACCCCTCAAATTATGCTACAGTTCTCAGGTTATATTGCTAAACAGTCTGTGTTGATTATAGTGTAGTTTTGCATGAGGTGTGCTTAAATAAGTGTGAATGGGATAATGCAGTGTCAGTTGCAATCTGGTTTAACTTTGAAGATTGTAAGAATTAATAATATTTTCTAGTTATGTATGAAAAACAAAGACCAAACGTGTTGATTCCAATTCCGTGATTCTTTATGACTGAGTAGACCCTGCCCAGGCTTCCAAGGCTGTACATCGGTATGGGAGCAGTTTGCCACATCTCTCTCCCGTGGAGTGGCTGGTCGCTTTAGACTGCCAGCCTCTCCTTAGCAGTCAAGCACCATATAATCACTGTGCTACCACTGTGTTATGTGTAGAACCTGCAAGTGCGGATTTGGGCACACAGCTGTTAGCCAGTTTTTTTGCTCTTCTCCATAGGATTTGATGTGAGGTGAACTAAATTCAGACTCCTGTTGTTTCTGTTCTATTGTCAGTGCAAATTCTAAAGTCCTTCTTGTTCAGTTTCAGTGTGCTAGTTTCTGGTTGTGTGCCAGGCACCCTTGCCATGAGAATTGTGGGGAATCTCCGAGGAAGATACTGCAGTATGGTAGTGTAGCAGAAAGAACTGGAAGGTACAGCTGTTAATGATTCTGTCGCCCCAGCTGCCGTTTGAGAAATGGGAACTCTGAGGCCTGGGCCAGCTGAGTGACGGTTCCATGTCCTGTGGATGAGTTATCAGCAGAGCCAGGATGGAATTCTACTCCAGTTCCGCAGTTTGCATGTGACTCAATGGCTCTGTACACAGAAAAACAAATCGTAAAGAAAGCCTCATGGAACTCAAAGTTTACTTATCTGAGTGCCCCTTGGAAGTACAGGAGGCAGATGGTAAATGATAGCGTGTCTTGTGTGTTTTTTCTCTCCTTTCCACAGTGCACTCTCTTGTCCGTTTTTATGCTGTTGTACATAAAAACAACCTTGATCCCTTTAGCAGGTGTGTTTAATTGTTCTTTTCTGAATTTCTTCCCCACTTTGTCTTCCACTCATAAACGTGCGAATGACACGACTTTGCGGTGGTAGAACAGAAGGAAGCATGCAGGAAAGTGGTGTTTGAGAGCCTCGCAGACCCACCCGTGTGGAAGAGCATGTCAAAGTGTACACATTGTTTGCTGGCGCTATATTTAGCCTACCCAGTGGGTATCTTTCCCGTTTCTCTCCCTGCTCCAAGTTAAACCTAAAATTGGACCCACTAGCGTAGATGAGGAGCTCTCAAAAAGTTCATGGGAGAGAGGAATCCTTGCACACGTTTTTTGAAGCCCCTTGTATTTGAGCATTCGTTGTCATAGCAGACCATGTTCTAGACAAGTGGACCGTGAGAACCAAGCAAAGCCCTTGACCTCGGGTAGCTTAGCTTCTAGTGGGGCAGAAAGATGGACAAATAAACAATGTATCCTGTTAAGTGAGAAGAGCAAGTGAAAGCACTGCAAGGGAGAGTTGATCTTACTGGAGGAATGGCACCACGGTGTGAGAGTTGGTCAGAGAAGGGGGCCAGGTGCCACATTGTTTGGGGCTATTCTTCGGTGGAAGAACTTTGGGTTTTAGTGCAGGCGCGACGAGAGACCACTGGAGGGCTTGGAGCAAGGCGTGACATCATCATCTGATTAAGAGGGGGAAAATCGTCTTTCTGGTTTGTGCCTTGTTCTGTCTCAGTGCTTCATGCTACTCAACTTTTTCTTGTAGATTGTGTATGCCGAAAGACCTCTCACAGACAACCACAGATCACTGGCTTCCTATGGCTTGAAAGATGGGGATGTTGTGATTTTACGACAGAAGGAAAGTGCGGATCCTCGACCTTCAGTGCAATTCCCAAGTAAGAGATCTCATAATAGCCCACCATCCACTAACATCCATCTTGGTGGAGCAGACGGTTAAGGACTGGGCTACTTCTGGAAAGATTGGCAGTTTGAACCCACCCCAGAAAACAGTCTGGTGATCAGTTTGCCAAACGTCACAGCCATGGAGACTCAGTTCTGCTCTGGCGGTCCCATGGGGTCACCCTCAGTTAACGCAACTAGGTGGCAGCTGGGTCACTGGGTATCACACAAGCATCGTTAGGTAGCATATCAGAGTTGTTCAGCATGCATGTCTGTGGATAAAGAACACTCACTGGGACACAGAGCCTGACTCTGCCCATGGACAAGTTACGGTATTTAACTTCTTATATTGCTTCTCACATCTGTGAGATGGGTGCCGTAATTAACCTAGCCAGACTGGCCTTGAAAAGACTTCCCCCGAGACTGTGAGGACATAGCCCTCAGTCATCGCTGGCTGCTGCTAACTATCTTCAGTGACCCTCCGGAAGGACTGGAAAGGAGCCTCCCTATGCCTCTGGTTCTTGACTGACTTTTGCTCATTTGTGTATCACCTTTGGGGACAGGCCTTTGTAGAGCATTTTACAGTCAGCCAGGCACTTGCACCCGCATTTTACGCCAGTTCATAACTCTTGTGGGGGAAGAGATTCCTCTGTACAATTTTTTCTCTTTAACAGATGAAGTTCAGTTGTACAATGGTGTCTTCAAAGTCGCATAGCTAGTAAGACAGCACAAAAAGTAAAACATGGTGCTTTCTCCATTACACTGAACTTGATGAACATGAAGTTAGTTTCTGATTCTCTCCCAAGCCAGCAGTGTTCATCGTGTGATAAGAAACTGTTGTGTCAGCTAGTCCAGCGGCCTAATTTAGGGCCATGCAAGCATCCATGTCCACAACCCTGAGACAGAAGCTGTAGAGGGTGCGTGGCTGCCTCTAGCTACCAAGTGCTCTGAACAGGATCATGTTAGAGGAAAGTGAAACAGCTCAGTGATCAGGAGATGAGGCTTAGTGGTCAGCAGAGACTGGTGGGAGGCCCCAAACTTGTAACCCTTAGTCACTATTTGCATCTGGAATTGAATGATGGACAATTTAAGATACATAAGGGCAGCATTTCCCCGACAAAGTAACGAAGGCTGAGTGAAGGAGGAGGAATGGAAACAGGAAACACTGGAAGGAAGTAGGATAAAGGGGTTGCCATGAACCACATATTGGTGATGTAAACCTGATCTCCTTTGTAAATCTTCATCAATAAAAAGCAAAGAGAGACTTATCTCAGATGCCCTATCTGGAACAGTTTATAATCTGTTTATGGGTCTCTGTGTCCCTTTCCCTTGAAATAATACGCAAGCATGTGCATGTGTGAAGAGTTCATTCTCCAGCTCAGCAGTTCTCAACTGGTGGGTCATGACCCCTTTGGGGGTTGAACGACCCTTTCACAGGGGTCACCCAATTCATAACAGTAGTAAAATTACGGTTATGAAGTAGCAATGAAAATAATATGGATGGATGTGCTTTATACAATTGATGTATGTATATGTATGGATGGTGATAAGAGTTGTATGAGTCCCTAATAAAATGTAAAAAAAGAAAAGAGAAAAAAATGATTAGGGCAAAGACTGTACAGATGTGCTTTATACAATTGATGTATGTATATGTATGAACTGTGATAAGAATTGTATGAGCCCCAATAAATTGTTAAAAAAAAAGAAAGAAAATAATATGGTTGGGGGGGGGGTCACCACAACATGAAGAACTGTATTAAAGGGTCACGGCATTAGGAAGGCTGAGAACCACTGCTCTAGGTCATCTGGTTTTCAAGTTTGTGGAAACAGATGATAGGTGTTGGGGTGGTGGTAAGCCTTATTAGCTTATTACACAATGCTTCCATTCAGCTTGAAACTGGAGCTATAAGACACCAGCAAGCACCATCCCTACCAGATCTGGATTACATCTGTCCCTTGGGCTACATACGTCTTAATAAGCTGTAGAGGTAGTAGTGGCTAAAATAGGCCAGTAAATAAAAATCTGCCAGAAGTAGTTAACCAAACCTCCCACTGCTTAGTTTAGTGAGATTGTTTGTTCTGATTCACTGTTGCTGTTTCCTGTATGGCTTCTTTGGACAGGTGAGCCAGTAGATGGGAGTGCTTTACATAGTGGCTTACACTACACACCTTTCCAGACCCAAATGGTGATCAAGGGTCATGTTCTATGAAGGTAAACAAGGTTTTAAAAATTATTCTGAAGTGAGTGGTCTCTGAAGACAATGTAACAACAAACAAACTCACTGCCATTAAGTTGATTCTGACTCATCGAATCCTAGCGGACTGAATAGACCTGCCCTTGTGGGCTTCCCAGACTAAATCTTTGTGAGTAGAAAGCCTCATCTTTTTTTTTTTAATTAATAAATCATTTTATTGGGGACTCATAACCTCTTTTTTAAAAAATCATTTTATCAGGGGCTCATAAAACTCAACACAATTCATACATCCATTGTGTCAAGCATATTTGTACATTTGTTGCTCTCATCATTCTCAAAACATTTGCTTTCTGCTTGAGCCCTTGGTATCAGCTCATTTCCCCCTCCCTCCCTACTCCCGCCCCCTGATCAACCCTTGATAATTTATAAATTATTATTTTGTCACTGTTGGCTGTCTCCCTTTACCCACTTTTCTGTTGTCCATCCCCCAGGTAGGGGGGTTATATGTAGATCCTTATAATTGGTTTTCCCTTTCTACCCCACCTTCCCTCTACCCTCCTACACCCTGACTGGCTTGTCTTCCCCAAGACCCTTCTGTAAGGGGATGTCCAATTGCCTACAGATGGGCTTTGGGTCTCCACTCTGCACTCCGCCTCATTCACAATAAGAGTTTTTGTTCTTTGACGTCTGATACCTGATCCCTTCGACACCTCATCACACAGGCTGGTGTGCTTCTTCCATGTGGGCTTTGTTGCTTCTCAGCTAGATGGCCGTTTGTTTACCTTCATACACCTCTTACAACAATCCATATATCAATTGTATCAAACACATTTTGTACATAGTTTGCAATCATCGTTTCTTTCTGCTTGAGCCCTTGATATCAGCGTCTTTTTTTACACACACACCCCACCTCCCACCCTCATGAACCCCTGATAAATTATAAATTATTAGTATTTTCATCTCTTACACCATGTGCTGTGTTCCTTCACCATGTTTGAAAGCCGCATCTTTCATCCATGGAGCTGACCTTGCAATTAGCAGTCCACTGCGTAGCCCTCTAGCCACCAGGGTTCCTTATAGCTACAGGCATAGAGTGGAGAATTATAATACGTCACATAAGGAATTAGGACACCAGGACCCCTTAATGTATCATAGGTAGAGATGAAGAGTTCTTCACCCACAAAGAAAGCCTGCCTGTTGATGTTGTGTTAGTTGCCTTTTAAGGTGACAGCCTCTGAAAGCCTGTGGTCAAAGCGAGGTCCCTGTGAGGTGGCATCTAGTCGGCGGCTCATAGCCACAGCCTGAGAAACTCCTCACAGGGAGTGTACTCATGTAGTCTTCTCACTAGAAGGGTATGTGCTAGGAGGACTTCAGGAGTTCGTGGGCTAATGGAATTTGCATGTTTCCTGAGGTGTGATGACTGTGTCATTCATCCACTTGAAGACGACCGTTCTGTGAGTTTGAGGAGTCATAGTTGTACAGCTGGTATCATGTTCTTCACCCTAAGAAATAGTAACTTATGAAACTCCTTACACCTAGCTCTTCCTTTCGCCCCCCGCCACCCCCCAAATATACAAATCTCCCATTAATTCAATTTCCACTCAGAGGGTTTCAGAGACGGTAAATCTTTTACAGAAGCAGTCTCAGCTTTTCCCTGAGAACCAGCTGGTAGGTTTGAACCACAGACAGTACAGTTACCAGCGTGATGCCCAATCTCCCAAGCCACCCAGGCTCCTGGCCACCAGCCCAAGGCTGTTCTGAACATTACACTCGGTGGTCCTTTTTGTAATGAAACTTCTAGCTCTCAGCATCTTGGGATTCATTACCACAGACTGCCATAGCTGAGTTTTGGCTGGGCATGAGGTGCGCTGACCAGGAAACTGGATCGCCTGCCGAGAAGAGAATTCTGCTACTGAGCCACCTGTGACCTCTTTAATAACTCTTACAAGATGATTAAATTGCCATTTCCCTTTCGTTTCATAAATTTTTGGGAAATGTATATGTAACAAACCATTAGCTGTGTCTTCTATGTGACATCTGGTGTGGCATTGTGTGATTCACCCATCCTCATGATCCATTTCCACGTTTGTCCATCATCCTTGACAGAAGCTCAGTAATGAATCCGCCCCGCCCCACCCCACCCCAGCCCCGTTTCTTCCATTTTAATAGCATCAGCTCCATCTGAGAGTTGCATGTAACATCTGACTAACCCTGCGGTAACTTTGGTGTAGTCAGCACTGAGAACCTATGCAAATCCCCGTTCCTTCTGTTTGTTTTCTCCCCTGTAAGTTGATTACTCGCAGCTAAGGGCCCTGGAAAGAATTAGTGATGATGCTCAGATGCTGGCATGAGTTCCAGGCACAGTTAGAACTCCACCAGCCAGTATGTTGGGCACAGATTGGCAGAGTTTCTCTCATACTGTGTTGCTCACTGATAGTATTTACCCATTATTTACCCAAGGTATGAAACCATATTCGCAGGAATCACCTTTAGATTGAAATAACTTGGGTTTGGATTTTATTTTTTTTTAATGTACTTTTACCAATTAAATTAAAGCTTGATGTATACCCAGGGATAAGTCAATCACTGGGAGTCAGTGCCCCCTCATTTCTGTTCTTTTTCCCCATCTCTCTCTCTCTCTTTTTTTTTTTTTTAGTTCAAGGATCATTTGTTGACCTTTAGGAGTGTTTTCCAGTCCAGTCTGTTGGGGCACCACGCCTTGGCCCCAAAGTCCACTTTCAGCATTCCCTGGGGACCTTGCCGCTCCATTCCCTTGCTGTTCCGCTGCACTCCCCCAGTGCTTTGCCTCGGTGTGGTGGGATCAGGTCGGACGCAATTCCCACACTGTCTCTGGTGCTGTCTCCCGCAGGGCCATGGGTCAGTGAGGGGCGTCATGTCTCATAGTGGAGCTGGCCATGTGGTACTGGCTGTTCTAAATGGGGTCATCGTCCTTAAGGCCTGGTGGGCCAGGATGTGCTCCACTCTCTCCTACTCCCCCCCCCCCTTATAAATGCTCGCCTTCATGTTCAGCATGAGGAAGGTGGTAGCAGTGAAGTCTACGATGACCATTGGCCACCGTGGGCTTTTAGAGCAGTTAATGTTATATTTCCTTCAATGATTGCTTGTATGGAGTCTCTTGGGATAAACTTGGAATTGATTTTTTCCGACAGACTTGCCCCGAATAGATTTCAGCAGTATAGCTGTACCTGGCACATCAGGCTCCCGACAGCGCCAGCCACCAGGAGTACAGCAGCCCCTCAGCTCCCCTGGAGACGGAGCATCATCTCCTCAGGGCTTGGACAATCCAGCCTTGCTCCGAGACATGCTGCTGGCCAACCCCCACGAACTGTCCTTGCTGAAGGAACGCAATCCACCGCTGGCAGACGCTCTGCTCAGTGGAGATCTTGGTAAGCTGATACATTTGGAAGGCAACAGAGCTGAGCAGTGGTGAGGTAGTTGTGTTACAACAATTATGGGAGAGAGTCACGAAACTGGTGCGTTCAACCACTGTGTCACATGATTTGTGGGCATGTCCATTGGTCTGTGGAAGGAAGGCTGAGTTCACTGGCAGTAGCAGCAAGTAGGTTTTGGGATGACATAAAGCATCAACACTCCTCCCCTCACCCCCCCAAGGTCAGTCCCTTGTTTTAAGTTCTTTGCAAGTTGATTCTAGCAACACACTCTTGGCCAATTAAATTAGGTCCTTACTTGACGAGACCACAAATAAACCAGCCAATGCCAATTGAGATCTCTTTGATGAGATATCTCGCTGCCTGTATAGCAAAGTAGAATACCATATTCTCATCCACCTCAGGTCTTGGTACCAAAAACTGTTGCCAACAGTTTGTTTTGAATTATATTTTAGTTATTCTTTTACTAAGCAGAACATTTTCCGTCATGTTTATGAATAACTTCTGTATAAAAAAATAGAATAAAGCTCATTCTACTTGTGTTTATGAAATTGTGCTGATTAAATTATAGACTCTTAATAATTCATTGCTGAAGTGGCCATTTAAAAAATTGGGTTAATATCTGCAGGCAGAGAAGCATGCTGACTTTAAGTACACAATTTGATGAGCTGGATGATGGTGCACACTCATGTCACCATCTACCCAATCAAGGTACTGAACATTTCTGTCATTGAACAAAGTCACTCCCTGTCTCGTTTCCCACAGGCCATCCCTGTGCTGGTAAGCACGGTGCTGCCAGTGTCTGTACAGCAGGAGTACAGTGTGTGCTCTTGTCAGTCGTGTTTGTGCAGATGCATCTCATGTGTATAAATTCAACTGGCCCTTATCTTGACCGTTATCTTAATTTCTTAGTCTGCATATCCAATTGCCAAGAGTGTGATAACGGCTCCTTTAGGTCTAGATATTTAGCTGTACAGCCACGTAAGAGATAGCAGAATAAAGGCTCGTGTTTTAACCACCACTCTTAAATAGCACATTTGTTTCTTCTCATGGGTTTTCCATTAGGCTGACCATGGTTGACTGGTTTGAGTAGGTCAGAGGATGTTGTGAGGAACTAAGACTAGGGGCAAAGAGCAGTGTCATGCGCTGTCTGCCTGTCACCATAGGCCATTGGCGAGGGGAGGGGAAGGGAGGGGAGGCACTGATTGGCCTCAAGGTGTAGTTAGCTTTCCCTTGATCTAGGGAGGGAGTTACTGCATCTAAGTAAAGACGATATGGTGCTTTATTGCACCGCATTTAAGTGCAGAAATGAACTTGCTTCAGAGAATAAAAGCTGAGTTTAATTGCTCACTCCAAAACATTCTTAACACTTTAACCTCTCTGTGTCTCTTCTAGTTGCTTTGGTGTCTGAAAGAATCCATAACGAGTGAAAACAGGAGGCTTCAAAGAGCTCACGGAAAGCATTCCATTAACTTTTCATCCCATTTCTCCGTGAACTTTTTCAAGCCCCCTGGTCCAGCAGTACGTTGACACCAATGTAGACCCTTATTTTTGCAGAGAAGTTTTCTAGGGTCCTGGTGGAACAGCAGCAGGACCGAGCCCGGAGAGAGCAGGAAAGGATCCGTCTCTTTTCTGCTGACCCTTTTGATCTGGAAGCTCAGGCAAAGATAGAAGAAGACATAAGGTAAGGACACCTCCACCTGCATGGCAGGACTCAGAGTCCAGATTCCCAACGGCGCATCACCTGCGTGCACCATTGGGAATCTGCCTGGAAGTTGTTTCCCTGCTTTATAATTGAGGTAGTAACTTCAGTCTTCTGGCTGATTTTCTCTTCTTCCATTTTCTCAAAAATCAGTGAAAAACTGTACAAGGTTAGGTACCTAACTTAATGACTACCTCTCCTCCCAAAATTTAAATAAGGCCTCTGGCTTGCTGACAGAGCTTGCTAAAGCAGCTCAAGGTACAGAGAGCCCGCCAGACAAGCTCCGCAGGGTGACTTGACTTCCTCCTTTAGATAGAGTGTGTGAGTCTCAAGTCCAGGCCTGAGAACCAGCCCTGCATGGATGGGGCTGAAAGTCCTGAGTCTGTCCTCCTTCTGCAGTGCTTGTGTGGCCCTGTGGGCAAACGAAAACGCTCTGCCTTTCCAGCTCTGATCTCTAGAACAGAGGGCTTTGCATCTGGAGCTGGATGAAAATCACTTGAGAGGCTTTTTAAAGCTTACAGTCTGTAAGATGTCGGACTCTAGCCAAACCTGATCATCAGAACCTGCAGGCTTGGAGCCTAGCAAATAAAATAGCACTAATCCCAGCCTTGGTGGGTTTACTAATCACAAACAGAATGACGTTCGGTCAGGCTCTTGTGTTGCTAGTTTTGACAGTCGGACTAGAAGAACAACATAACTGACCAGACCACTTTATCCTGAGTGGCTCTTTAGGGGCTGTGCCATCAACTCTATTGAAGCCTAACCTGGTCGTTTGATTACAGTATCAATTGGGGGGGGGGGGGAGCTAATGAGGCTCTTTATTTTTCTGACTACAGTTTTAATAAGAGACATGTAAATTGTATTCCAGACTCAGTTGACAGCCCTCAGCCCCCCTTAGCTGCATCACGTCCATCTTAGTTAGAGCTGCCCATTTGTGTTCTCTGAAGGTAGACTGCATTCTGGGCAGAAGGGAGAACCGCGCAGGCTTGTTAAGAATACTGTGTGCAGCCCGGAGGCGCTGGAGGGTCAGTGGGGTATCAGAACAGCCAGTGTGACCCTGACCTCCTGGGAGAACCGCAGAGAAGTGCAGCATGTCGGTGCGGCTCATGGTGCTCAAGAGGAGAGGAAAGACAGCCCTTCTTTTAAAAGCAAACACCTGGTGCCTCTGAAGAAACTCTACATTCAGAGCCCAGTAACGGGTTCTTTCAGAGGATTTTTTTTTTTTTGATGATGATGAAACTGTTCTCTGAGTCAGTGCAAGATCAGGACTTGGCAGCTAATTTTAAGTTGTTTCTAAATTTCATCCTGTGGTATGGAATGGGAAGAAAACTGGGTAATTATATCAAGTGCCTGTCAGAGTTTTATTTGGTACACCACACCAGTGATTATGTAGGGCAGATGTACACTGAGGTGTCTCAGTGAATGTTTGCCTGACTAAATTCGCCGAGTACGCCTCTTTCTGAGAAGCTTAATATTTGCTTTCAGAAATGGTAGTGAAACTATCACTTTAATAGAACTAGGATGTTGTTGTTGCTTTCAGTCCCCCGCCCCCCCAACCAGAAAGCAACCCACCAGGCAATACAATGGGAGCAGTTGTACGGTTTTTCCATAAAGGGCCAAGACAGGGAATGCATTTTTTGCCTTGCTGGTGCTCATCTCTGGTAGTGTAGTGTGAAAGCAGCCATCGGCACAGGAACCATGAGTCTGCCTCTAGTCCCTAACAGTCTTTGTAGACCAATGAGGGATGGCCTGTGGTTGGCCTGGCTGACAGCGCAGTGTCCCGCATGTCTGGGACCCTGTTTAGTCACTGCCTCTGTTTTTAGGCAAGGGCCTAGCCCTGCCTTAGTCTCCATGTTCACTTATTAATGTTGATAGTCTTGTATCTCGAGAGGTATCATAATTGAAAGGAGATTAAGAATAACCCATGAAATGTTGGAGTACACTAGAACTCCCATTTTTGTATGTTTCTGGTCACGTACAAATTAGAATATGTTGAATTTCTGAAGGAGTTATTTAATGGACAAGGTAACTTATGAGCTCTGTGTGGCCGTAGGTAGATGATTGCTAGATGATTTCTTATGTGTGTGCTTTTGTGAGGGTCTGCCCTTAGGTTAGCAGTGTGTACGAGGTGCCTTAGACCTCTGAGCAACCTTGGAATGAGCAATCCTCATTCTTCAGGAACCCTTAGGTGGGTCTGGTGAATGCAGCCCAGAAGCCTAAGTAATTTACATAGGGCCATATAGCCAGGAAGTGGTAGAGTTGGTGTTCGGGTCTAACATTGGGGATGCGTGGACCTTACCTGTATACTAGAGTTGCTTTCACATCATGAATTTATTATATACTATGTATTATGTTTGCAAAGTATTCGTAATTGCACTGGACATAGGCAGTGTACCCAGGTGCCCAATAAGTCTGTGGTGAAAATGAGCCTGCTGGTATTTGAAATACCGGTGCCATTCTCCACCATCAGAGCAACATGCAAGCTGCATGGTATTTCAAATAGTAGCAGGGTCAGCAATGGCGGACAGCTTTCCACAGGGCTTTCAGAGTAGGAAAAAGAGCCTGGCTATCCACTTTTGAAAACAGCCAGTGAAAGCCCTATGGATAGTAGCGGCATGTTGCCCAGTGGCACAGTGCCTGCAGCAATGGGCTCAAACGGGCCTTCCTTCCATCATGAGGAAGACTCAGGACAGGGCAGCTTTGTTCTGCTGCACACAGGGTCGCCATGAGCTAGAGCTGACTCAACAGCACCGAGCACAGCAACAAAAGTTGGAGGAGTCATGAAATTCTAAAATCCTACATTATAAAAAGGATTCTGACCTTGACTCTTCAGAAATTTTACGTACCTGTTTTTGCTCTTATTAAGGGAACGTGCTCCCCCCTCTCCCCCACGCTACAGTAGTTTATGTGAGGATGATTTTTATGCCTTGAGATTTTCTACAGTTTGTCTTGCTAATTTCCTACTGAGCCACTTGGTTCTGGGAAGAGGACCAATATCCATTTCTGTAACTCAGCTGCTGAAATTCGGGCCAAAGATTTGGACAAATCTTTTAAGCATTGGTGACTTTAAAACACTTTTCTTTGTGGCAACAATGCGGCTAGTACCCGGCTTTCATTTGTTACAGGCAACAGAATATTGAGGAAAACATGACAATAGCTATGGAAGAGGCTCCGGAGAGCTTTGGCCAAGTAGTGATGCTTTATATTAACTGCAAAGTGAATGGACATCCTGTGAAAGCCTTTGTTGACTCAGGTGATGTCTCTGTCTCCCACCCCATTTTCTTGCCTGTTAGCGGTGGGGGTGGGGGGATACACCCTCATCGTCTGCTAAGGTAAGTGATGGCCATGAGGACTGACTACTAACAAGCCTGCCAGTTACCGGTTCAGCTGTCAGTCTTGTCCTGTTTGTACATCTTCCATCATTTCCTAGCCTGTTTGGTATGTTGTAGTGTCTCCTTCTTACTTACGCTCATGTGGCATTGTGGCTTCTTAAGGAGTTAGATGTGAAATGGGGAGTGGCTAGGCTTAGGATAGGCACCTGTGTTAGCATAGCTCAGGTAGATACTGCGGTGGCTCTTTGAGCGGGAGCTGTACGGGGCACAGGGGTGACCTGGTAAGGGGACAGTTTCTTGATCTGCTGGTTTGGTTAATCCTTTTACTTCTTGATGACCCTTTCTCGTAATGACAGTCCTTTTCTTTATAACAGCATGGGGTCGTGATGGAGTACTCTCGTGCCTACTAGTTCTCTGTATTCTACTCAAGACTGTAAGATTGCACAGCTCAGTTCCTAAAGTAGAAAAGGCCCTGGCTTGAAAAAATACTTTGCCCCCATCTGTTCATCTGAAAACTTTCTAGGAGAAGTAAATATGATTGTTCATTATTTTAAAGTATTTATTGAGTGCCAAGTGCAGAGCCTTGGGGCTCGAGTGCCTGGGGCCAAGACTTAGTCGATGGAGGTCAGAGGGCTCTTCACCAGTGGGAGAGGTGAATATATCCGAGCCCCTGGCCCAGTGCATGCTGCATTTATTGACCCTTCCCTCTGATGGGCGTGCTCCTGAACTGGCTCTGTGGACAGAGGAGGGGCCTTCAAACTGAGGCATGAGAAAGGCAGGGAAGCGGTGTGAGGGGCTCTCGTATCCTGGGGTCCATCACTCCAGCCACATCCACAGCTAGCCTTTGTGATGGGCTTAGAGAGGGGAGAGGAAATGGGAGAAAAGCCTTCCTAGATTCGCTGTTCCTTTATTTTTTTGGACCCTCTTGAGTCTAGCTCGAATCAGATGACCGGAACTTTCAGCGTCCGCCAGGCTTAAAGTGCCAAAGATGATGCCACATGAACAGGAAGTGTTTCAGTCAGCTGACACAGATGGGCCCTGGGGTGGGCCTGCTAACATCGGAGAGGCAGACAAGGCTAGCACACAGGGTGGGAGTGGGGTGTAGCCTGTCTCAATGGGAGGTGTGGGACTGTGTCAAAGTGCATTGGGGTGAAGAGGACACCTTGTTTAGTAATCAGAATCTACATCTGGCTGACAATACCGGGCACTGGGTGAGGTGGCATCTTAAGCTGTGGCCATGTGACTTGAGACTAAAGAGTGGGAGCTAGGAAGGGTTTGTGAGCAGATGAGTAAGTTCCCAGAAGAAAGCTGTGCTTGAGGAAGACGAAAAGCAGAGACAGGTGCAGAGCATTCTGTAGCCCTAAAGGCTATAGTACACCCACAGAGCAGTCTGGAAACCAGAGGAAGTTTGGAGTAGAAGTGATGATGAAATATTTGGAGATGCTCAGTGAAATCTGCTGAGTCTAAAGTGCTTAATTTAGCATCTCTGCTCGTAGGCACAGAGAGAGGGCCTTTCCAGGTAGTTTTGCTTTCTTGTTGGTAAAGTTTTCAAGTATCCTTTAAATAGCATATTACAACAAAATGTCTGCCACCACCCCATCCTGCCCTGCAATATCAAGTGTCCACACACTGCGTGAGATCCAGTATGGAACTGAAAGTTTAATGATTAAGTCTTAACCACAAGTCTGAATTGTGTTTTTATTATCTGCTATTTCCCTGCCCCTGCAGGTGCCCAGATGACTATTATGAGCCAAGCTTGTGCAGAAAGGTGTAATATAATGAGGCTGGTGGACCGTCGCTGGGCAGGGATTGCCAAGGGAGTGGGCACCCAGAAGATTATTGGAAGGGTACATCTAGGTGAGTGAAAATCACTGGGGGTTAGTGAGTTGGGGTTGTTTGTTGTTTTTGGTAGGGTAGAGGGTTAGAAAACAAATTACTGGGTTTGTAAATCTGATCCAACATGCCAAGTTTCTAGAGATTGAAATCTTGCATTCTCTCAAAGTTCCCCTTGAACACATTTTAGCTGGCTACAGAAAGCAGCAGCCCTGTATGGCACTCCATTTCCTCTTCTTGGGTAATGGCTTTCAAATGCTTTGGGCGGATCCCTTTGGTACTTCAGTCTTTCTTTCTGACTAGCAGTTTTATATTGTGGCCCAGTGTGTGGAGACCAGCCAGCTAAGTGAGCCTTTGCTTCCATGGCTAGCAGTCTTGGCAGTTGGGGGTTGGTTTTGTTCGCTTTCTGTTATCCCCAACCTCATCTCTTCTATTTGTCTTTCTTACAGCAGGTGAAACACATCAAGTAGTCTCTGTATTCCATCCCAACAGAGACATCTTCCAGAGTTTCTGATCTGCCCAAGCTGGGCTGGTAGCTCTAGGCCTGCTTCACATCTCTTGTCTGAAAATCCCCCCCAGCCCTGTCTTGCCGGTTTTATTTTGGATTGCATGACTGCCAGGTCGTCCTCTTCCTCGCTTTGCTCCTCAGCCTACTGAAGGGCATCTGCCAGTAATTACTTTGAAAAGACTCGTCTTTCAATGCCAACCAGCCATTCTTTCGATGTATTTTTTTCATGTAAAAGTTGGTCATATGATGAGCAAAATTTTATACTCTTAAAAGTAATTTTCACATTTCCTGTGTCTGTATTTTCTAAGCATCATTTTACAAAATGTGTTGTATTCCTTATGGGAGTTTAACAATATGGTTTCCCCCTAATATTTCATCATCATAACTTAGCAGTGAAGTTTTATGTACTCTCATGTACATTTTTACTTAGTCCAGGTTTCCCTAAGTAAAACCAATGAGTCAAATTTTATGATTGCTTTTAAGATCCATATGTGTGTGTGTGTGTGTATTGCTAACATGTATTGATCTGTATTCTCCATTCTGATTGAATAACTTAGCAACTCCTTACACTGTCATTTTTACCAGCTCCCCTCCCGCTTTAATTTGCAAGTTAAAAAGTGGTTTCTTACTGTTGTATGTTATTTTTCTTTCCTTGTAAATTATTGTTTTTTAACCTATTTGCCTTTTTTGTAATCTATCCATATGTTAGGACTTTTGTGTTTCTTCTGTTGATTCATATAGAGCAAAGGTAGTTTAAACACCTTATTCACATACTGTCATCGTGGGGAGGATACCACACACTGGTTACTGCGCAGGCTGACTTCACATGGTGGTGAATAGGAACTGACCAAGAGTTCCTCTCTTTTGTAGCCTTCCCTGTGGTAGATGGGCAGGCGGTACCATTTCTCAGCTTTGCAAAAATACTACTAAAGCAAATACAAAGCTATCTGAGGGGGCTTCAGACTGCCCAAGGGAAAATGGAATTATGAAATCAAGGACAACAAGTTTCACCAGCCTTCTGGAGTCCTCTCGTACCATGGTTTGGAAGATTCTGTATGTGTAACATGGTAACTGTCACTGTGCTCTACAGCCAACAAAATAGCAGCAAGGACCAAGCAGAGTGCTTTTGTTTTGTTTGGGGTGGCCCACTTCACATGCTTATTTAAAGTTGTTTTATTTGTTTTTTTTTATAAGGAAACAGTTTTTAATGACTTGCCCTTGCAGATATCAAGACCAGAACAAGTGCCTGAATCTCATGTATAAATGAGGAGAGAAATCTTAGAGCAGTGGGGAAGTGTTTATACACATAGGAAGTACGGAATTGGAAATTGGACTCTGCCTCACTCCATACACAAAAATGAATTCTGAAGGCATAGAGTATCTTTGTTAGGGGAATGGTTTTCTAAAGGAAATGACTGTTAACTTCAAGCACAGAAAGATTAAGGAATTTACATCAAAGGCCATTATACCAAGTGAACAAACGAGCCCAAACTGGAAAGAGAGTAACAGAACTAATTCCTATTCAGCATATGTACATGAGTATCTGAGTGTGGGTGTCTGGCAGGGCTGCTGTAATACGATTTGAACATTGATAGAAATACTTGAACAAACGTTTAAAAGCTGTATAGTTAATAATTAGATTAGGAAAGCAAACACCGAGTGCCTTACTCGCCCAGATTTAAAAATCTGAAGCAGGTAAGAATTCGAAGAAGTGGGGACTCGTTGTTAGGTGCCCTAGAGGCACTGACTCACAGCGACCCCACGCACACTGATTGAAACACTGCCCAGTCCCGTGCCAGCCTCACGCTGCTCTGTGTGAGCTGGACGTTGCAGCCACTGTGTGGGCCTTCCTCAGAGGATCTCCTCTGTCTGCTCTTTGCTTACCGAGCATGGGTCCTTTTCTAGGGACTGGCCTCTTGATCACGTGTCCTAAGTGTGCTGGAGAAGGTGCACCGTCGTCACTTCTCAGGAGCGTGTTTGTTGGTTGTGCTTCTTCCCAGACGGATTTGTTTGTTTTCATCTCAGTGTGTGCTTTCAGGATTCTTCACCAATACCACAATTCAAATGTATCCATTCTCCTCTGTTTTCTTCATTGTCCAGCTTTTCCAAGTGTATGAAAGTATAATGGCTTAAGTCAGGTGCACAGTAGGCCTCAAAGTAACGTCATTGCCTTCTGTGAAGAAGTCTTCGGGAACATGTTTGCCCATTGCAAAGCATCCATTGATTCCTTGGCTGCTGATTCCATGAGTGTCGCTTGTGAATCCAAACAAGTGAAATCCTTAACAACTTCAGTCTTTTCCCCATTTAGCATGATGTTACTTTCATACAATTCTGGCAACATTTTGGAGGATATTCAACGTCACTCAGCAAAGTTGAGCATAATATACCTACTCGGTGATTTGCATCTTGGAATATACTGTAGAGAAATTGGCATGAGACACCAGCAGACACACATAGGGATGTTTGTGGTGATCTTGCTTGAGGTAGCATAAACTAGGCGCAACCCAAAAGTCCAATTGTAGTAGAATGGATAGATAAATTGTATATCAGACATTCTACTCTGAGGGATGAGTTAACATGAAATAAATGCAGTCACATATATCTACAGAGATAAAGCGCCCACCCCCCCTTTTTTTCCCATAAAAGAAGCAAATTCAGAAATGCAAATTTAAACACATGTCTTATTTTTAAAAATACATGAAAAAGTGGGGAAACGTTTCTGTAAAGCTGGAAGTCCTGATGATTGAGGAGATCCACAGAATAAGCTGCAATCAGTAGAACATGCAGGGGATTCGTATGTAAGTGTTTTCTTCTTTAACCGGGGACATGGACTCATGGGTGCTTGTTTAAGCTGCACTCAAAGCAGGACAACACTTGTATATTCTTCTGATCAAAAGACGGCTTTTAAAAGAAGGCAAAGTAATTCTTAAAATTCAAACCTGTAAAATTTGCAGAGCAGGGAAGATTGAGGCCCCAGGCAAACCCAGATCTTGTCCCTCATTTGGCAAATAGAAATTTGATTGAAGCCAATGTCAATAAAGTTTTCTTTTTGAAGTTTAATTTAAAAGATTCAAAGTTTGCAGATATAATAAACTTTTATAAGTGTGTAAGAAATAAGGGGTTAATACAGGAAGACTTCTTCGTCTTTTGCTTCGTTTAATCCTTTAATGGCTGTTTCCCGCACTAAGTGAGCACGTGTCCTTACCATATCATGTGTCAGGCCAGGCATTCTGCATAGTTGTTCTCCAGGATCCGCTTTCTGAGCCAGTACCCTCATTGGCTCATAAACGTGTCCCTTGGCCCTAACGGATTTTCCTATTTACTTGCTTGTTTGTACTCTCTGCCTTGCTTTTGACTGGTGGCAGGAAGGGAAGCACAGAATGACAGATTTTCAGAGCTTTCCTGGTGGAATTCTTGGATAAAAGATCAGTAACCTCCTCTTCCTGTGCTTCAGCTCAGGTTCAGATTGAAGGCGATTTCCTGGCGTGTTCCTTCTCTATACTTGAAGAACAGCCCATGGACATGCTTCTGGGCCTGGATATGCTTAAAAGACACCAGGTAACTAAGGACTTTAATTTCTTTATTAGCATATTTATTCTATCCATTTTTCCCTTTGTGACTACTTTCTTTTTGCATCTGTTTTTTATGTCATCTGACTCCTGTCAATGATCCCTGGTAGCACAGTGGATTCAGCTTTTGCTTGCTGCCTGGAAGCCAGCAGTTCAACTGACCAGCCACTGTGCTCTGTGAGAGAAAGATGGGTTTATCTAATTCTTAAAGGTTTCTAGCCTCAGAAACCTCAGGGGGCTGTTCTCCTCTGTCCTGTAGGGTCACTGAGTTGGAATCCACTCAATGGCTGTGGGTTTCTGTGTGTTCTGTGCACCGGAGCTTGAAGATGCATGGCTTCCCACCTGGAGAAATCCTAATGGTCATATTCAAGAATTGGACCTCTGTGTCAGCAGAAGTAGTCTCTGTTTTTGTACAACCTTCCTGTGAATTTGTTAAGCCCAACCTCTGTGTCGAGAGCACAGTGAGCAGTTTGGTGGTCTGGTGTAAGTTTTAGATTTGCAGGCACCGTGCTGGCTTTTCCTGCAAACGTAATTTTAGTAACTCGTCAGTGATTCTTAGAGGATGAGAGTAGTCTTTGGGAGGAAGACCTTCAAGATGAAGGAAGGTGTACATATGATTGGGACACACACATACACTGCCACCGAATCCATTTCAGCTCAATAGCACCCTTGTAGACACTGCTCCATAGAATTTCTCACCGTACAAATCTATGTGGAAACAGACTGGCTCCTCTTCCACAGAAGGCCTGGTGGCCTCAAACCGCCCACCTGAAAGTTTTGGCCCCAGTGCTTAGCCCACTGTGCTGCCAGGGCTTTGTATCACTTGGGACAAAACCAAAAGTCAGTCCCACTGCCACTGAGTTGCTTCCAACCCATAGCAACTTTCTCTCAGGTTTCTAAGACTAAAGCAATGTGAGCACAGACAAGCCTCATCTTCTGATTGTTCCGTAACTGGGAGAACCGTTTGTAAATATGAACTTAAAAATACAGGCGAGTTTGTTTTTTCCCCACAAACTTTTTGCAGTCTCTTGTTTTCTATTCTGAAAGTTAATCATTTGTTGTGAGACACACCCTTTATTGAAGAAGCAATTAGTGTCCAGTGGGTAATCAACTTTTACTGCAGGATTTCATATCTGTAATTAATATTTTATGTCATTAGCACACTTTAAAATAAGTCCTGATGCACTGGGTTAGGCTCTGCACTGCTAACCAAGAGATTAAGATCAACAACCAGTCTGGGAGGAAGATGAGGCAGTCTGCTTCCCTAAAGATGGACAGCCACAAAGACCCTAGAGAGCAGTGCAGCCATTCATTCTCTCTGCATTTTACATAGACCCATCTGCCCCCTGGGTTTCTCTTCTAATCTTTTGAGTTGCTGCTGTTAGCAGTTTGGTCCTAAAAAAGATCAGTCTTACAAAGAGTATCTGATACAATGTTTTAAAATAAACTGTATTTTATATGAGTGAAATGATGGAAGTATTGCGGTCTCCATTTTGTAGGAAGTCATTTGTGTTTCTAAAAGGTGGGGCAGCTGATTATGCTTGTTGTTTTTCCAGATGTCGTACAATGAATATGCATTACATCTGTAATCAGAAATTAACAGAGGTTGTGTTAAAGACAAATAAATGTAAGCTATAATCTTGAAAAACTTATTCCACGATAAACTCTGAATTTTTTTAAACCTCCTAAATTAGATGTTTTCAGAACCGTATATGTCCCTATAGGTTTGTTCTTTGCAAATGTACTTTTTAATTCAGGATACAATTTTTCTGAAAGGAGTTTTACCTTCCTTTGGTTTCTTCCTTCCAAGTGTTCCATTGACCTCAAGAAAAATGTCCTCGTGATCGGCACCACAGGCACCCAGACCACCTTCCTTCCTGAAGGAGAGCTGCCAGAGTGTGCCAGGTTGGCGTATGGGACCGGGCGAGAAGACCTGCGGCCAGAGGAGATTGCAGACCAAGAATTAGCAGAAGCCCTCCAAAAATCCGTAGAGGATGCAGGTACATAGGAAGGCCGAGCTTTTGAGTGTTTCCCAGGTCCTTGGTGGGTGAACCAGGCTAGAGTTTCAGAAGAAGAGGATCGTGACCATTATGGCTCATCATTAGTCTCATTCACTGTCCAGTAGATGAGGCTTTGTTTGTCCTCTAAGCTCCTCCTCCCAGCTTCAGTCTTCAAGCAGATAAACAATAATCTGTTGCCATGGGCAAGATAGGATGGAGGTTTCTTGGTTAGGCCCTTTTTGTGGGCTTCCTAAAGAAAATGGTAATAGTAAGCGGTAACTTTTTCCCACCGCCATTGAGTTAATTCCAACTCATAGTAACCTTGTTAAAAGGTTTCTGAGGCTTTATAAATCTGTAAGAGCAGACAGCCTCATATTTCTCCTAAAGAGCAGCCGCTGGTGAATTTGAACCCACTGGCCTTGTGATCAGCACTCTTGACGCTTACCCAAAGGTAAACCCACGGGGGTTCCTTTCCTTGGCCGGTTTATTTGGAAGGATAGTATTGTTCCTGGCTCTGAGAAGACCTTACCTTTTAAATATTGATTGAAAGGACCACCACCAAAGTCAGAAGGATCAGCAATCAGAAGGAAGAGTGAACGTGCATGACAGTGCAGTGTTCATGCTATACTTGTTCATAGTTGGCCACTTGGCCTGATTAAAACAATCTGCACAGAGGCAGTCAAGTTGCCTGACGTGTTTTTCTAAATCTCCATTGTTGTAGCCCATTCAAAGACTGAGTTAAGTTTTCTGGATAAAATGGATAACACAATTTTGCTGAAATCCTGCCTCCATGAACCATTTCCTTCCCATCTGTGATAGATCAGTGATCTGGGATGCAATTTTATAGAAACTGAAAAGAATTAACAAGTGTGGAGCTGAAATTATTTATCAGTATGGCTAATAACACTGATTTTTCCTAAAGACAAAAGAAAAACAACATCATCTGCTAGCCTAAGACCAAAACTAGATGGTGTCTGCTGGTACCCACGACTGACTGCTCTAATTGAGATCTCCTGGACAGAGTCCGGGAAATGCAGACTAAAATTCAAAACCATAAAAATGACCAGACTTAACTAAGTTTCTGACAGAAACTGTTAGAACCTCTGAGGCTGTGACCCTAAGACACCCTACAAACCTGGAACTACTCCCACTCCAGAGATTGCCTTTCCACCAATCAGTGCACAGGCATGCAAAGTGAACAGTAGCTTCCATGAGGAGTATGTTGCTCAGAACAGCCAACTGTGAGTCTCGAAGGGACAGAAAAGATGGGTGAATGGAAACAGAGTCCAGGGAGCAAGTAGGAAACGTGCTGTTCTAATGAGGGGATTTCATTTGCTGTCTTGAAACAGAACGTGCAAACTGTTGGATGGGGAACTAATTTGTTCTGTGAACTTTAACCCAAATCACAGTGTTCCACAGAGAGGGAAACCTTCCAATGAGCTGCCAGGTTTTGCATCTTCGTTGATGAAGGGCATCTGCCCTGGAGCCTCTTGAGGTGGTTGTGGGAACAGATGGAAATTTCTAAGATGATCTCATTCAGAATTCTAATCTACCATATTTTGGCTCAAATTTTACATACATAATACTTAAAGTATATTTTGTAGTAAGAGGAGAATGCTAAACAACCAGACAGGGAGAGATTAATAATTTAGTAACTAATAAGGTAAGCTTAAATGAGTTTGGAATTGCTACTTAGAAGATTTTGTCTTTTATTTTAGTTTGTCATTTTAGTCATAATACTGTGTATTAATATAATGAGGGCATAACACCGTCTTGTGAAATTCTATTTTTTTCTCTGCAATCTTTTTTTTTTTTTTAAGAAACAGTTTGATAGCAATGTTTTCCAGTCTGCTAACAGTTACACACTTGGATAATTACCTTTTAAAAATAAAGATCTAAAAGGTTAGAGTAGATGCCAGCTCCGTGAAGGGAGTATGGCAGTTTTAAAGAGAAGTGGCTTGTACCCATTTGACCCTTTGTTAGTAATAATTTTTACAAATATTTAAATGGCGAAACAGCTTAGACACAAACAGCCTATTTGGAACACTGGCATCCTAGTATTACTAATTCAAAACCCTGTACATATTAAAATGTTAAAAGTATTTTGCTAAAAAATGGTTTTCCTGGTTGGTAGGTAACCTTCCACCAAAGTATCTCCAACTTTTCTGTCAGTTGAAAAATAATGCAGGAAAGGAGCTATATCTGATACACAGCTGTTTTCTCAAAGTGAATTAAAAGATAAAAGGTAGAATTCCATCAGGTTTGGTTTGTTTGCTTCTAAAAATACATGAAAAAAGGGGGATTTGATGAATGAGCACTCCATCTTGTTTACTCACCGTTAGCCAGTAAGAATTCAGCCTAATCTATTAGTGTTGCTTTTCCACCTGACTCACGTGTTTCCCTGTGAATTTTTTATGTGTGGGTGTGCCTCTGATTTATTTCTTTCCAAGTTCTACGGCAGTGCGCGGAAGTAGCCCGCACTGTTTTATGTAATGTAAGAAGATGGAAGCATCCAACCAATCTACGGAACATTCCCCCACTTGGATCCTACCAGTTCCTGATTTTAAAGATGGCCGCGGAATGGAGATTATAACCCTGCATGCTGTGTGGTTTGCACTGTTAACCCAAGTTTGCTTGTCTGTTTCCTAATTCAAACAGAGCGTCAGAAGCCATGATGCATGTAGTGTGTGTGTACTGCAGCTGGAGTGGGCCCCAGACCAGGTATTTATAGACACTCTGTCAAGCCTTCCATCCAGCCATCACCTGTGGTTGAAAGTCTCTGTACGTGCAGCACTTGGGGATTCAGCTCTGGCAGTCACCATCTCACCTTGCTTAATCTGGTTACAACTAGCCTGTATATATGTTTGTATGTTGACATACATACATACATATACCAGCAGAACAGTCCACACGGTGCCAGGGCAGACAGTAAAACCTGTCTGTTAATACTACCTGCCAGGTCTGGCCATGGTGATTGTCAAATCGAGATCGTCAGTTTCACAGCCCTTGATGGTTGGTGATACTACACTCCTGGTAGATTTTACAAGTCCCACTGTTTGTTTTCCTAGAAAACTAAGTTTTCTCTATCCTCTACGTCAGCAGGTCTCAACCTGTGGGTCAAGACCCCTTTGGGGGTCGAACAACCCTTGCACAGGGGTCGCCCGATTCACAACAGTAACAAAATTACATGATGAAGTAGCAACAAAATGTTAGGGCTGGGGGATGGGGTCACCACAACATGAACTGGATTAAAGGGTCGTGGCATGAGGAAGGTTGAGAACCCCTGCTCAGCGTGATTGCACACAGCTTGGGGGAGCTCTAAAGGAGCAGGCATTCTCCTGTTGAAGGAGAAACAGACACAGGTCCAGTGACCCCTTGAGGCCGCAAAGGTTTGTCCCTGGCACAGTCAGGACTTTTGCTTTCTTTCCCAGCACAAGAGCCTAGATCCTGCCTTTCCCTCTCTCTGGCCTGGCAGATTGGGCTCAGGAGACCCTCAGCTTCCATTTCTCTGAGGTTAAATTACAGTAACTGCCAGCTGGTGTTTACTGGCTGGTGGGCCGCGAGAAGAGGAAAACCAGCCCTCTGAGGATCAGTCTGCAACCATAGGGCCTGCAGGCTGGTTGTAATCAGATCCGTGGCATTTACTCTCTTCCTTTTCTTAGAAGGACGGCATCAACGCGTGCATGGTGTAATCCTTCCTATCCATTGCCCTCACCCTTCCTCTCATTCTGGGATGCCCAGTCTTTCCCTACCCTTGGGTAGGCTAGGGCAGCTGGCCAGCTCAGTGACAGGGGCCTGCCTCATGCTGCTTTCATCGTGAGCACAAAGTCCACTGAGGCTTGGCACCCTGACCTCTGTTGACCTCTGAGAGAGACAGAAGAGTGCCAAGAGGCCGTTGTTGAGCTGCTGCTCTGTGGTAGCGCACACAGTTCCCCTGATGCAGCTTTCCTCATAGTATTGCCTCTTTCACAGCCAGCTTTGTCACCACCACTGAGTCAATCCTGACTCATAGTGACGACCCTACAAGACAGGGCACAACTGCCTGTGCGTTTCAGAGACTAAACTAAAGCCCCATCTTTGTCCCGAGGAGCAGCTGGGCTTTCAACCTGTCGACCTTTTGGATCACAGCCAGTGCATAACCACTGCCTCACCAGGACCTGTATGAGTCAGATTTACAGACCAGTAAATAGATAACAGTGTTTCTAGACTTGAATGGACATAGTTTAACATAAGATAAATGCTGTTTTGCTGATTGCCATGACACTGAGGTAAGATGATTTCACACGACCTCAGTAGCTTTGTGATATACACGTTCAGTCTGTCCCCTATGTTGATTAGATCAGAGCCCTTTGCATCGGAACTGCAGTGCTTCATGGCAGGAAGCCTCTGAGTTGCATCTGCCCTAATAGATTGTATTGTAGAGTCATATTTGTTAGCAAACTTTTGGCTTTTAATTCAAGATCTTATCGTAGTCACAGAGGGCGTTTTGTAAGTGAACCCATGGGAGGTAGCAATGAAACATGTTTAAGGGCAGCATTGTGAGATGCACACTGCACTGGGCTGTAAGCCTGCCATCTCGTGGGAGTGGCCCGTAAGTTGCAGTGGACCTAGCTAGTCATTGCCTGCTTGAAAAACCGAGCCACCTCCTGTGCTGTGCTAATGTGATAGGGAGGGAGGCTGCTAATCTTTAGTAGTATTTGGTAGGATGATTGAGATTTAATCTGTTTGATCGTTAGCTTTACTTTGTTTTCCAAGTGAGGTGCTTAACACAATTATGCCATGGTTCTCAGGGAACCAGGCTGGAAATAAAGGAGCTCAAGTGTTTGCATCTGTGTTCTGACAGGCTCTCTAATTCCTGCTCTGTCCCCGTGTACCTGGCTGTCAATTTCTCACTTACAACCTCCATGTTCCCATTTTGGAACAATTCATTGTCCTGAGAATAATCCTTTCTGGTACATAGATTCTCAAGACTTGTAATTAAAATGTAAATTCCTGGTTCTCTACCCAAGGACGGTGCCCCAGAATCTGCATGCTTCCCCAGCACCCCAGGTGTTTGCAGGACACGTGGTGTGGGGAGCACACTTAGAGCAGCTCTGTTTTTAAGTCTGAAAGAAATCTGAGAGTAAGGGCCTGGGGTTTTTCTATCCTGTCTAGATTTGTGTCCTCTGATAAGTCGGTGGTCTTTGTTACTTGCTAATGAGCCTCCATCCTTTTCCTTTTGTTCTCTCCAGAGAAAAGCAGTGAAGAACCTACCTCACTGGCACTGTCATCGTTACCAGCTTCAGGTGGATGTGACCATCTAGGCCATCCTTCAGGACAGAGTCCTGCGATGGGTAATCATGCGGGTCTTGCTCGCTGCGTCTCGGCTTCAGTCTGCCCTATAAAACCCAGTGACCCTGAGAGCCTGGAACCCAGAGCTGCCAGAGCTGTGGAGGCTTCGGCTGAATTTCAGATGAGCTCTGAGAAAAGAGAGCATCTTCTTCCTCAACAGGTTCCTTCTGATGGTGCTTCTTCAGCAGATAGTGCCCCCGCAGGCCAGAGTCCGACTCTGCCCTCGCAGAAGTCCTCAGAAGAAGCCATTGTTGCAGATACTCCCAAAAAATCTCCTGCCGAAACAAGCACCCAGGGCCTCAAATTTCACCTCTGTGAGAGACGGGAAAGTAGTCTGTCTGTCACAACTGCTCGGATGCACGACCCACACGCATTTCTCCTTGGAAAGAGCTGGCATCCAGAACATCAGCATCTGAGTCAAGTGAACGACCTTCAGGAGCATGAAGAAGAACCAGGGGATGCACAGCATGAGGCTGTAGACCAGAATGTTCTACATGAGCCAGAACGTCTCTGTAACACAGGGGGGCCTGAACTCCTTGGAGAAGGGCAACAGAACCAACAAAAATGTGTGGCTTTAGAAGCCGAGACCAAAGAGGGCAGGCTGCAGCTGAATGTGGACCTTCTCGGCACACAGAAGAATCCTCTACCTTCAGGATGCTTTGACAGCTCAAATTCAGAAACACTTATGGAAGTAGATGTCGTTGAACAATCCCGGGTTGCTGTGTTTAATTCAGCGGGCAGTCAGAACACCGACACCCTGCATAGTCCCTTAATGGAAGTAGAAACAGCAATGTATAACCATTCATCTGAAATTTTATCCAATTCTATTTCCACTCAGGATTTACAGCTCCCAGAAAACAGTGTCGAAATGTCCAGCGTGTGTAAAGAATGTGGCCATAGCTTCTCCTCTTTAAGTCTTTGTGGCAGTTGTCCGTCCTCTGTGGAGTCAGCAGAGGAACCATACTCATCGGTAACGGCAGCTCTGAAGGAACTTCACGAACTGTTGGTCATCAGTAGTAACCCTGCCTCAGAAAATACAGCTGAGGAAGTGTTCGGCCAGTCTGAAACAGCCACGATCCAAGCAGAGACCGAAGACCTTTCCGAAAGATGGGCCCAACGCAAGCCTCTTCCAGCTACCCAGGACAAGCAGCCTCCGCACGTCCCGGGCTGTCAGCAGACTGTGTCCGTACCAGTGAACACAGAGAAAATGGAAGACACTTCTCCTGCCCCGGGCATGGAGGGGGTGGAAAATGGGAACTTCAGAGGCCCAGGTGGTGACGGCCTGCCTGCTGACACAGAAGCTGTCTCCAAGTCTAGGGAATCCGCCAGCGAGAGCAGTTCTGTCCCTACGGCCTCAGCAGAAACGTCTAATCAGCTGCACTGCACCACAGGTGCAGAAATTTCCCCCACACTTTCAGCAGGTGAGGAGGATTCAGTCTATCAGACTTGTGCTGAGCAGATGACATCCTTGCCACTCAGTTTCGTGTTGGTTAGAGACTTAGGTCAGGGCATACAGAATCCAGTGGCTGACAGGCCTGAAGCCAGAGAAGATGTCTGTCCTGAAGCTGCCAGCCCATTCCTGGAGCGTGAGCCATCTGCCAGCCTCCCATCGAGTCCTTCCTTCCTTCCACCCTTGGTTTTCCCTGCTGCAGACATTGACCGGATTCTCAGGGCTGGCTTTACGCTGCAGGAAGCGCTCGGGGCTTTGCGTCGGGTTGATGGAAACGCAGACCTGGCTCTTCTTGTTTTGCTGGCAAAGAACATTGTGGTTCCTACTTGACCATGAAAAGTGAGCTCGCCCATACTCCATTCCCATCGAGAAGGCTACACACACACACAGCACACTCACGTATACAGCATAGGTAAAAACCTGCCATCAGAATGTTGAGCCAGATTTTTTTTTTTGAACATTTTTATTTTTGGCCAAAGTAATTTATGATCTCTTGTCTGATGAATTTGTCTATTCTACTTGTTAAAACTTAGGCCTTTCAAAATGTGTTGGCAGTATGTGCATACAAGAGCATTTTAGTCTCGTTTAGATAATGTATTCTGGAATAAAAATCGATGGCTTTGTGTACAGCATCCCATTTTCCGATGAGAGTGAACGCTCAGAAGTCGGAGCCGTGAGAAACCCCAGCAGCACCCGTGTGGCTCAAAACAGGTCAACTTCACACTGTGGGGGCTGCAGGCTGGGGACGCTTGAGACTCGATGGTCAGGTTACACTCTCGACCACGTAGCTTAGTGTTTGGAATTCTACCCAGTGCTCTGTGTATCATGACCCATCCATTGTAACAGGAAATTGAAGAATAATTGAATACTATCTGCAAGAGTGGTATTTTTGTATGTGTGTGCTTCAGGGTTTGACGTTTTAACGAGGTTGAGTGGGAGGCTTCCAAACCTGGGTGGCCGTGTGCATTGCAGGCGTCTTCATGGATTGCCAAACACAATGGGTGGGGTCCTGGGGGGGAGGGGTTAACGTCCGCATGAAACGAGGTGCTGCCCAGATTTCAGAAGAAAAACACTCCTGTTTACATTGCAAATGTCTTGGTGAGGTTTCAAAAACGGAGTAAAAACTAACAGCTTCAGCCCTAGAATTTACTAGCGATTGGGCTTGCTAGCGTCTCCTGGATCACCCCTCAACCCTTAATGATTTATTTGATCACTTTCTGCTCACTGAATGGTTGGTGATCAGCGCTTCATTTCCCTTTTAAAAGCCTCTGTTACTATAAGAAGTTCTTAAAGCTCTGTTTTGAGCCATGGACTGAGTGAAATGTTGACTTGTGATAACCTTGTTCGTGGTACATCCTGGTGCTTGGAACGGGCTGTCTCTTGCTGAGTGTCCTTCCTGGCGATGGAAATAGTGCAGTTTCCTACCCAAGTGGCCTTGTTTGAGGTTCCCGTCATTTCTTTCCTCAGGAGTGTCATATGTAAGCAAGCTCATCTTATTTGTGTCTAGCATGTAGAGTTAAGCCTGTGGGGTAGCGTGTAAGTATGTTTCTTGTGGCCTTTCATGTGAAGACTAGCCCGTGGAACCCACTGTCCCACAGGCCCCACTGTGCAATAAGCCTACTGGACAGATGTTTAGATCCATTTTTCCTAGGAAACAGCACATTTCCTTCGCTGCCTAGCAGGAATCTGAAATCTTGAGATTGGCAATTCTTGATTCAGGCTTACAATCAGCAATGTTTTTGAAAGGATGGATGACCTATGAACCTTGTATTGAGTAATTTTGTCTAAAATTTAACTCTTCCCACCCAAGGTCAAGTCAGCTCAAACGGAAGGTTCAGATCCCAGATCTTCCTTTTGCATCACTGAGAGACCAACCAGTCTCTTCTACCTTAGGACCCGTGGCCGCCTGCCTTGTTGCTTGAATGTGTGTTTATTACTTGACTTCAGGGATGTGGGGTGCCACATAGGTACTCCCTGGTCCTTTCTACAGTTAGGAGACAGGCCATGGGATCCTCTCTTACTGTCTTCAAAAGGGTGCTTACACGACAGGTTCACCAGATGGTCTTTAAAATGTCCTTTTAGACAATCATATTATTGTAGATCTTGTCTGCCCAACACCAAAGATGTACTCTGCACTAGGAAACTAAGATTCTTGTCAACTCTTTTAAGAGCTATGATTGTAATGAAGAGGTTGGTGCTATGATTGGAATAATCTGGTAGCTATCTAGGGCGGCTCCGTTGCTTTATGTGGATGATGGCTACAGATCTTGGGGTGCGGGGGAACCTATCAATCACAGTAGGTTCCTCTAAAAAGACCAGAGGCACGATGGTCTTCTGGTATTCTGTGTGAGCAGGAGAAAATTGGGGGCTCTGCTCAGTACAGGGCCAGGGGGTTTAATCTGAGAAGTGTCCCACATCCCAAGCAGGTTGTCAGTCTAAAAGGTTCATTCTGATGGCTTTTTAATGTATGGGCACATAGGTTTTTTTAAGAGAAAATTTAATAGGCCTGTAGGTTTACACGTACTGCTAGAAATAACTGAATGACTTTAAACCGTTTGCCAAATGTCCTTGTCAGCTTTTGTCCTTCCATCCTTCCCCAACATTTGCTTTTGAATTTTATTTTATTTGCTGCCTGTCGTTTCTATGAAAATAAAGCTATTGACATTGTTGCTCATGAATTTCAGCAATTCTGGAATGCACAGGGACAGGATGCTAGTGAGTCCTCATTTGTTGATTATATGCAATGTCTTCAGACTTTTCACAAGTCCAAAAGTAAAGATGATAGATTATTTCCTAAGAATAAGATCTAGTCATGGTAAACTCATCTGCTTTCATATCGTATTGGCCAGCCATACCAGTAGCAGAGGGTTTGACTGGACAGTGCCTGTCGCTAACCAGTAGTGGGATGTGGTCAGCTCTCACCTCCGAGGGTGGTCTCTGCGGATCGCAGAGAGGAGGGCCTGCTGCACACCTTGCACCGTGTCCCTTGAGAGATTTCGGGTTTATCGAGATGTGCTCAGCAACTGGACGGGTATACCTACGCTGTCGATTTTGCCCACTGAAGCAAGTAATTCTTTCCGTTTGGTTTAGGCCTAGACAGCAGCCTTTGAGCCCATAGTTTGGGTTTTGGTCATTAACATAATTCACTGTAGCAGAGGAAACGGGGGGCTCCTTACCTCAGTGCATTCCAAAGGACGCCACACTGGGCTTTCCCCCATGGCGTTTCTCTAGCAAGAGGTTTGCCTGGAAATGGAAAGATGATGAGACCGGGTGTGCTTGGCTCTGTGTTACCTGGTTAAAGTGGAGCCTTCCCTGTTAACCCTATGCCACAGCACTCTAGCTAATGGAAGCCATCAAACATGGTTCAGCTTTTCGTGTGTGTGTGTGTGTGTGTGTGTGTGTGTGTGCGCGTGTGCGTATAGTAATACACGTGATGATCGATAGGTATCCTGCCAGTACTTTAACAGATGAAAACGCAGACAGTTTGTATGTTTGCAGGTGCACTCGATACCTCTGGGGCCTTGTATCCCACCGTAGGCAAGAGCAGCCCGGGAAAATGGAAGTGAATTCAGATCTCTCTCTTCTACGTGCAATAAGGTGATGCAGGAATAACTGACCTGCACCTGCGTGGGACTTGTAATCATTGCTAGTGGGAGCTCCCCATACTGGGCCTCCTTCACCCCCCCAGCCAGCGTACTCACCAAAAAGCCAAACTTCTCCTTGGTGTTACTGACTTAGTATAGCTTGTGGCTGAGTTTCCCCTCGTAGCAGATGAGTGTCACCTTTTAGTGAGGCATTCCAAAAACAAGAACTTTTCTCTGAGAACTAAAACTGCCTGTTGTTAATAGTCCTTAAGTGGTTGGAAGTGTGGATTCATGGCACGTGCTCTGTTTTAGCGATCCCCTCAGTAGGTCACTAGCAGTTCATTGAATAAAGGATTCAGGTGTGGACCTGTGGTGTAATTAATGGGTTGTGTGCGCGTGCGTGCGTGCGTGCCTTTCACCAAATAGCTGCATCAAGTTTCGGGGTGGGGTGGGGACAAGCATAAAGTGACCCTAAGACCCCTCGATGAAGCAGATTCTGAAAAGCTCTACACGGACTCTGGACGTCCTTCACTAGAAGCAGTGTCTGGATTTGTGCATCAGGTATACCAAAAATTGATTCTAAATGTTTACTAGGTTTTGTGTTCAACTGTCAGTGTTCTAAAAATCAAGGGAGGTAAAATGGTCAAAAACGTACTTGAAGAGGAAACAGACCCTCGGAATCCTATGCAATATGAATCTGAACTAGAGTCCATTGGTATCAGATTTCTTCATCAGATGTGAAGTGCCTGTTTGCCAGGCACAGTGAACACTAGGGTTACAGGTGACTAAAACAGATTGAAACCCTGCCCTCATCACGTGGTGACAGGAAACAAGTTTTAACTCTTAAGACCATGGTCTATTTTGGCCTATCTGCAAAGTTTTTAAAAGTCATGCTAGAATGATGTAAGTTCACAACAGATTGGGAAAATCTGGCTCAGCTGGGAATCACAAGTTGTGACATTTGGTAGCTACACCTATAGAGAACCAGTGTGGGGTATAAATTGACAGTGCCAGGGAGCTGCAGGCAGGATGGAGAAAGCTCGGGAATGATGGCTGCTGACCCTCGGGACACAATAGTGAGAACCTTCCAAGCTTTCCCTCCACTGGACCAGCCGACGGGGCTGCAGCCATTCCCCGCCCTCTCCCCCCAGTACAACTGCTCTGGGTACTGACACTTGGAATAACAGCTGGCCATTTTGGAGGACGAGCCCACAAAGCAGCCGAGTGCACGATGAACAAGGGAGTGTAGGACATTGTTTCTGACCGAATTGTCAGCAGAACTGAGTGGCAAGAAGATTCAAGGCACTGTTGAGTTCTACAGAACCGCTCTCATCAAAGGGAACTCCTTTAGCCCATTCTGTAAGACATGCTGTGTTGTGATCCTGAGACCTACAGGTAGGTCTGCATCTTCAGTACTCGGGGCCTTAGACGTTGACAGTTGGAAAGCTGTTGCCCATTACAGATTGGTGCTTGCTAATGTAGACCCTCTCGGGCTGTGGAAGGTGAGAGGCTACAACTGTTGGATATTAGAGTGCCATCGTTGTGAAGTCCACAAAAAATAGTTGAAGGGCATGGACATTTTAAAATATTTCATTCATACAAAAACGTGAACTACCACTTAACCGTGGGATAGGTGTCATTAGCTGATTTGGAGAGTTCTTCCTGGGGTATATATGTTTTCCTGGAAAAGTGCATCTCTGATGGGAATTCCTTTGTTTACAACTGTTGTACCTGCAACCTTGAACACGCAACTGTGGCCTCAAGAAAGGTGGGCCTGTGTTCTACAACAGACCGTTTGTCTTTGAATTCCTTCTGTCTGAAGAGTACCTGATGCTGATCAGATTTCATCGCCCTTCCCTGAAAAGCCTCAGCAGTCTGCGTTTATGCTGCCTCTCCCTTCAGACCTCCCATCCGAATGACTAGATTTCTGTCTAGTCCCCCACCACTCAACCTTCTCAAACAGCTGGGTGACAGAACATCCTGATGGAGCTGCCCTTTTCAGGCAATGGATCTGCTTGTTTTTGTCTGACCTTCCTGGCAGGTAGTGCTGGTGGCCGTTATTTACCCTTAAGGAAGCTTTCCCAGTTTTAGAGCTGTTGCCTGGCAAATGCCAACAACTAGAAGCCCTTCTGTTTTCCACCTTACCTTGTTCTTGCAGTGATTGTGTGTCAGGCAAGATTTTCGGGCTTTTCTTTGAGACTACCCCATCTTGGAAGCGCTGGACAATCTGGCCAGAGAGCTTGCCAGCAGCTTAGGTGCTTCCATGATGCTGTGGTTCTGAGAGTTGGGGAAACTCGGAGCACTTAAGGGAATCAGACTCCGGAATCCCAGTCAGTTGCACGGTGCCATTGGGGTAGTGGCTGAACGGAGGACTTGCCGGTAGCTGAGTGGACTGTAGTTGCGTTTTGAGTTTTGTCAAATCCTGAAATGTAAGTCAGCCCTAAATAATCACACTTTTAAAATTAGGAACTTTGAGAAGAAAAAGCAATGTGTAAAACCTTTGATATTTAAGACAATAAAGTTTTTATCATACAACTTTTGTTAGCTCAATTTTTTTCAACCCAGGTGATTACTTGTCACTACTTTCCTACCCCTTTACATAACATATCTAGGCCCGGTCACTTGTGACATGAGCCTGAGTCCCAGGAGGGAAGTAACTTCTAGAAGCCGTTTCCCAAAGTGGGCAATACTGCCCCCCCCCGGGGGGGGTCGCTGGAATAAACGGGGGAGGGAGTATTGCAAAAGCAGATACTTAATACTATCCTTGGATTATGAGCTACAGTACAAAGACTTTTCATTTGGGGAGGGGGGCAATTTTTCCCCCCTTCTGAAAAGGAGATGGTAGACCAAAAGCATTTGGAAACGTTCCAGCAACTAATGTAAACAACGCGTTACATAACTGGTACGCAGTAGGTGCCCAGTAACAATACAGGTGGTAGGTTGTGGTTAGAGCTGCAGGCGCACACCCCAGAGAGATTGCCGCTTCAAAGCCAGGTTGCTGAAGAGCTATTAGGGCAAAGTGAATTGCTGCTTTGCTTGTTTTTGGTTTCCTACTGCATATTACAAGTTATGTTTATACCAAGTCTGTGGTGAGAATGGCCAACACCCCACCCTGCCAAAAAAGAGCCAGTAGCTTTGGTTGCCACAAGCCTCCCCTTTGTAAAAAGCACCGTAAAATGAGGTGTGCTGGACCCGCGCGACGGCCATAGTGCTAAGGTTTCCCATGTCAGCTTTGTTCCTTGTTGGCTGTGTGACTCCTGGTAACTTGCCTCTCTGCCCGTTTCTTCGCCTGTAAAATTTAAACTGTCCAGCTAGTTCAAGGGTTAAATGCGCTACATGTGGGGTGCTCAGAATAGTGCCTGGAACTCAAAGTACTCAGATGTTGGCTAGTGTTCTGTCACTTAAGAGATACTAAATGAACTTCTTATGCTTGGGTCACACATGTAACACGTCTGATCATGGCAGGAAGGCTCTGCCTCAGGAGCCTTGGCTCTGCCCTCCATGCGCCTCTTGCAAGATTACCGTGGATGTTAGCGTCTGACATCCAGGGAACAGTGCTGAACATCACCTTTACCTGTGTGCCATTGGCAGGAACTCAGTCATCAGGCCACACACCAGCTTGCAAAGGTGTCTGTGAAGTGGGGTCAACGTGGGTTGTTTGGTGGTCACCTAGCAGTCACTCCACTTCACCTCCCACAGCACAGGCCATAGCTGTACTTTTCCCCAGGCTGAAGGCTCTAGATCCCAACTAGGCACCAAGTCGGGCAGCCCTCTCCTTCAGGACTGTATGGTTGGTACACTCTGAACTAGCTTATCCTCTTTGCCTATGTTGGAGCTGGCACCGAATAAAAACTCACTGCCATCTTGGGTCACAGTGCACCCTAGAGGGCAGAGGGAAACTGCCCCGGTGGTTTCCCAGAAGGGAACTCTTCACAAAAGTAGGCAGCCTCATCTTTCTCCTGCAGAGCAGCTGGAGGTTCCAAACCGCTGGCCTTCAGCTTAGCAGTCCAACGTGCAACCATTATGACACCAGGGCCCCTTAGGGATAGAATGTCTGCAATGGAACTCCTACTTGGAAAGGGGAAGACAGGAAGTGCGTAGCCATTGGCCCCAGCAATGAGAATGTTCTGAACAGACCTGACAAGGTTGGGGAACCTCCCTTTTAGATGCAAATTCTGTGCTTTGAAAGGACCTCCCAGCGTCCCACAGGAAGGAGCTGTTGAGTCAGCCCTCTGGAACTTGCATGGCTTACTAGGAGCCGAAGTTTGGGGTCCTAAATTTTTTGGGTTTTTTTTGTTTGTTTGTTTTTTAATGCTTGGAAAAGGCTTACTGTTTTCCTGGCAAAACAGTGACACAGTAGACTTTTTTTTTAAATCTATTTGCTTCCAGTTCTTTCTGAATGCCAGTAACCACATCCAGCGTTTTTCCCTATCCAGAGTACTCAAGCACGATTCATTCCTTTCCTCTCGGTTCTGCTCTCAGTGGCTTCTGGGACTCCTCTGAAATAGGGTTGAGTGAGAAAAACCTGAGCCTTAACCTTTGCAACAGGACAGTTTTTATACTGTATTTTGAGCTTATTTCAAATTTCGTCCTAATGATCTGGCATCTACAAGAAGGAAATCCACTACAGGGTTCTAGAATGCATGGCTCTATTTCCTTTTCCCTTCTGCTTACAACTGGCCAATGCTTTCTAGACCTTGGCTCTTTCTTGTGAAGCTTTCGAGTAAAAGTCAGCGCTCAACACAGCTTTCCCTCCTTTCCTCTTAAACTCGGAATTAAAGTTCCTGCAAATCCGTCCTACAAGTTTTGTGGTTAATACGATCAACCACCCAACCTGCCCCCCAAAACAGTGTATCAAATAGTTTTGCTCCCACTGAGTAACATAGGTCTCCATTTTTTAGCCTCCAGCATTAGTTCCTTTTGACGACCATATTTCAGGTTTTTGTCCTGTATTTGATAACCATTAAGTAGACTGCTTTAACAAAAAACAAAGCACGAAACGTGTTGCTATCGAATCATTTACGGTGGCCAGGTACCCCAGAGGGTGTCCAGGTTGTAATCTGTCCAGAGCATACTGCCGCGTCTTCCCTACGGAGCGGCACCTGCCAATCTTTCAGTTAGCCCCTGAGCAGTTAAACACAGCGCCCCCAGGACTTGCTGTAGAAAAACCAAACCTAACTTGCTGTTTGGGACTTGTGGTGACCCTATTGGACAGCGTAGAACTGCTCTGTAGTTTTCTGAAACTAAATCCTTATGGGAGCAGACAGCCTCATCTTTCTCCCTTGGAGTGGCTGGTGGGTATGAACCACCAACCTTGCAAGCCACTGCTTAACCCATTGTGCCACCATGACTCCTTTATCATAGTAAACAGCCGAAATACCAGGAACGTAACCCATTATAACCTAACAGCAGGCGTGGGACAGGTTAGTGGAAGCAGAATGTGGTGAAAACCACGGCACTGTGTACTGTCATTCGGGCCCAGGCTTCCAGCAGCTCTGCCATGCTCACACAGCTTCTGAAGCTGCCTGCCCTTCAACATTCTGTTGGAATATGATGGCTGAGAGGACCAAGAAGAAAGAATTGGCATGGGCCAGACCTGGCTATGGTACACATCACTACTCACACAAAATCAGGGAGAGCAGATACCCAGGCCGTGCCTGGCTGCAGGAGAGGCAGGGAGGTGTTGACTGTGTCCAATGAGGAGAACAGCTTACCTGGTTTTGCCTCAAAGAATAACAATTTCCTGATCTAGATAGAATTTTGTCTTGGAGTTTAGTCACAAATTGAAACCCATAATTCTGAACTATTGAGAGTTAAGTTCAGGGCAACTTCTTTCCTATCCTCAAGCCTCCAAATGAGAGGGAGGAGTGTGTTGAGGGGGGTGTAAAATTAACCATTTTGATACTCTTGAAGTAACAGAAACCCCCTGGGTGTCGAATGCCTAGTGCAGAGTCATGGCTTTGTGTATACATTTGTGTAGTGATACATGCAGAGAGTCATTTAGACAAATATCCCCTTCTCCTGACACCCTTCTCTGCCTATCACAAAGTATGATGCAAGCTGAGACTATAACTGGAGGTAAAAATAATAAAAAGTATTACCACTGTTCAGAACTCAATCTTTATATGCAACTAAATTCCCAAAGAGATTTCTATTACTCAGTGGAAAAAATCTTTGGGTTATAATGGTGGAAATCATGAGATATTATTAGTGGAAATAATTAAGGGTATGTGTACAAAGAAAAAGGAATTGCATCTTTATATAAAGAAGTTTTTGTCTTTATTTACTTTTGCATATATATACATATATGATTTTTCATATATATTTAAATTTGAATTGTGCTGGCGAAGACTATTGAAGATGCCATGGACTTCCAAAAGAACAATCAAATCTATCTTGGAAGAAGTTCAGTCAGAATGTTCTTTAGAAGTAAGGATGGCAAGACTTCATCTCACATAGTTTGGACATGTGGTTGAGAGAGACTAGTCTCCGGAAAAGGACATCATTCTTGGCAAAGTAGTGGGCAGTGAAAAAGAAGACCCTTGACGAGATGGACAGACATGGTTGCTGTGTCACAAATATGCAGCAATGGGCTGAAACACCAGAACAATAGTGGGCATGGTGCAGGACCAGAGGGTGGGGCATTCTTTTGTACACAGAGTCGCTGTGTTCGACTGGGCTGACTAGAGAAACAAATCCAGGGACACACATAATATGTGTAAGAAAGAGCTTTCTATCAAAGAGCAATTGTATATTGAGAAAACATTCCAGCCCAGTCCAGATTAAGTCCATAAGTCTGATATTAGCCCATAAGATCGATACTAGTCCACATAAATTCCTCTTCAGAAGACTTATGTAGCATGCACAATGATGCCAAATGAAGAAAGATCACAGGCCGGTGGGTGAAGAGTCTTGTGGATCCGATGCCAGTGGAAGCATCTCAGGGCTGACACGGGTTTCCACTTTGCTCCTCCAGCTCTCTGAATGTGGCTCCTCAACAGGTAGCACAGAAGCAGAGAGGGAGGAAGAATGAGGAATTTCCCAGAATCCTCTTGAGAAGGTCACACCCACAAGGAGGCTTCATCAGGCTGTGACCTGATTGACAGGCTAGACTCCACCCCTATATTTATTTATCAAGGTCACATGAAATTATGTAACTACCACAGTCACTATGAGTGGACACTGACTCTTCAAGCACCTAACAATAACAACATCAAGAAGACTAAAAACATCAGGGCAGTAAATTCATTGGAAGGTTTATGACAGAAGTTTCAACGACTCCTGGAGGAAATGTAAAAAAAAAAAGGTAGGATATACATTTAAAATAGGAATACAAAATATAGGCAAATAAGAGTTCAAAGAAGAATTAAATCTCAGATCATCTTTCCATCTTTCATAAAAGGAGTCTACTGTGCCAGGAATGGCAAATGAAAGAGAAGCAGAGTCACACTCATGGTCAAGGTCTGTCCTGAAGTACAGTGCTGTCAATGCTGGGGTAATATGCATATGCCTGCAAGGAAGATCAGTCCATATGACGACTACTCAAATGTATGCAACAACCACTAATACCAAAGATGAAGACATCGAAGATACCAATCTCTATAGTCTGAAATTGATCAACAGTGCGATCAAGATACACTGACTAGTACTGGTGATGAGAATGTAAAAGTTGGTAACAGCAAAGATGTATCAGTAGTTGGAAAATAGGGCCTTGATGATAGAAACGAAACTGGTGCTGGCATGATAGAATTTTGGAAGACCAACAACATATTCATTGCAGATAACTTTATTCGACAGCATAAACAGTGGCTCTTACTGGATCGACTACACAGGAATCTAATCCACCACATCTGTGGAAAGAGAAGATGGAGAAGCTTAGTATCTCAGTCAGAACAAGACCAGGAACTGACTGAAGAACAGACTATTAATTGCACATATGTAAGTTCAAATGGAAGCTAAAGAATGTTTTATAAAAGGCACAAGAACTAAAATGTGACCTTGAGAAGAGTCCATTCAATTTAAAGATCAAGTGCAGAAGAAATCTAACGCTGGCGGTTTCATAATCTCCTGTTAACTTGAGTGAAGGGGTAGTGTTCTAGCCTGTCAATCAGGCCATAGCCAATGAGGCCTCTATGTGGGTATGGCCTTCTCCTGAGGTATCTGAGAACTCCAGTCTTCCTCCCTGGTGGCAGGACACACTCTCTGCTTTGTCTTCCTGCTGACGAGACACATGGAGCTATGTGGATGGAGCTAGTGCTTGAGGTGGAGGAGCCATGTGAAGACCCGTGCCAGCACTGAGATGCTCTCTGCCTTTTCCTCCACTGGCCTGTGACCTTCCTGCATTCGGCGTCATTGCATGTGTTGTGTGAGTCTGACGAAGACTTTATGGACTGGCATCAGATATATGAGCTAATATCAGACTGATGGACTCGGTCTGGACTGGGCTGGGATGTTTTCACAATAGACAATTGCTCTTTGATCAAAAGCTCTTTCTCATACCAGTCAACGCAGACTAACACAAACGCTAGTGACCGAAGATCTGGTAAGCTGTGGGGTGACTTCAAGGGTATCATATACAAAAAAGGGCAAAAAGGTCATTTTTTAAAATGAATGTCACAAGAGACTTTAAAACTTGCTCTTGCACATAAAGCAAGTGGAGGAAAAGATGAAGGAAGAGTT
The DNA here is from genome assembly GCF_050624435.1 of Tenrec ecaudatus. Lineage (NCBI taxonomy): Eukaryota > Metazoa > Chordata > Mammalia > Afrosoricida > Tenrecidae > Tenrec > Tenrec ecaudatus. The sequence goes on from NC_134530.1 coordinate 39,263,203, forward strand.
TAATGGAAAATCTCAGCTCCTGAAGGAAGGAGTACAATATTACAATGAAATGGGCAAATGCCCGAGGTCAGGAATCCCAAAGGGAAGAGCGTGCTTGGCATTCCCCAGGCTACAAGCACTAAAGAGAAAGGTCCAGCTCCAAGTTTTACTACTGCAGGATTACACGGGCAAACACCTGGATGACACAGGTGCCATCAAAATCGATGGAAGGAATACACAGTGACGATATAAACAATAACGGTTGACTTGCAACCATTGCAGGAAGTAACTTATGATCAAGACCCGATGGTATTGCAGGGAGATGAAGGAAGACGTACAAGCTGCAGCTGTGGTTGGTGTGAGGTGCTCTTGGGTCAGTTCTGACTCAGGGACCCCACTTACCACCGAGCAGACCCCTGCCCAGTCCAGTGCCATCCTCGCAAGTGTTACATTTGAGCCCATGGTGGCAGCCACTGGGTCAACCCATCTCATTGACGCTCTCCCACTTCTCCACCGAATTCCTTCTTTACGAAACATCATGTCCTCTTCCAGGAGCTCCTATTGCTGGATAACAGGTCCCAAGTAGGTGCGACAAAGGCTCGCCACTCTGACTGTACTTCTTTCGAGACGGGTTTGTTTGTTCTTTGTCACTACTGTTCCTCAACAACGTAATCCAAACGCATCAATTCTTCTGCTGTCTTCCTTCTCCGTTGCCCACCTTTCACCTGTCTATGAGGGATTGAAAATACCGTGGCTTGGGTTCAAGCGCATCTTAGGATTCAAGATTCTTTTCTCTCAGACACTCTAAAGTCGTCCTGGGCTGCAGATTTGCCCAATGCACTGCGTCACTTGATTTCTTGACCCCTGTTTCCATGGGCATTGATTGCGGATCCTCCGAGCAAGAACAAAGCTTCTTTCAATCCTCGGGTTCTTCTAGTACAGCTTGTAAATCTCCCTTCAGTACTATCAGTTCTTGTTCTTGAAATAGTTCAATGTCGGCCAATTCTTGCCGGTACAGTGATTCTGTGTATTCCTCCCACCAACTTCTTATGCTTCCCGCACCATTCAATAGTTTCCCCATGAGATCCTTCAATATACACCAATACACAAGATTCTGATGACTACAACGAGGCCAAATATCAAGATTTCGATAGGAAAAGGGGAGGGACTGGGTAAGGGACCAAAAAAAAGGAGATTTAACGTGAAAAATAAAATAAAAATTGCTTCACAGGAGGGAAAAAAACCTCCAGACTCCTTACCCTTCAGAACTAGATATTGGTCTGAGTGTCTATAAAATGGAGGAAAAGTGATGTAAGATATGAAAATAATAATCTATAATATATCAAGGGCTCATGAGGGAGGGTGGGCAGGGGGAAACAGGGTTGGAAATGAGGAGCCAAATCAAGGGCTTAAGTAGAAAGAAAATACTTTGAAAATGATGATGGCAACCTATGTACAAATGTGCTTGACACAATGGATGGATGTATGGATTGTGATGAGATGTAAGAGCCCCAATAAAAGTACTTAATTTTTAAAAAAGGAAAAGGAAAACTAAAGTGGACTTGAAGTTTGAAGTCGTTAGTGATGTACAAGTTCATTTCAAACATTAGAAAACGATGGGGGGGGAGAATGTTCTAAAATTGATATGATAATGATTGTACAATCCTGCTTGATATGATTGAATGATTGAGTGTTTGCTATGTAAATTATGTGCCAATAAAACTGTTAAAAACAAATAACTCCTTCAATATTTCAACGTGAGGCTTGAACTTTTTTCTGTAGTTCGTTCTTCCTTTTTGGTTTCTAATTCCAGGTCTCTCATTATAAAACTCCACATTGAAAAAAAAAGAAATTAAAACTATTAAACTCTACATTGAAAAAAAAAAAGAAATAAACTCCACAATGTCTTCTCGAACAGCCTTTGGAAATTTTCCGCTCAACTCTTTATCATATTTTCCACTCACTTTAGCTACTCTACGTTCAAGAGCAAATTTCAGAGTCTTTTCTGACATCCACTTTGTTTTTCCCTTTATTTCCTCTCTTTCTTCATATCATTCCACAACTCATCATGTCCTTGGTCACTAGTGTTCAGTATGTCAAATCTGTCTTGAGATGTTCTCTCAATTCAGATGGGACGCACTCAAGGCCATGCCTTGGCTCTCCTGGTCTGATCTTGTCAACCTGAACTCACATATGAGGGACTGATGATCTGTTCCCCGGAGGCCTCTGGCCTTGTTTTGGCGAATGACATTGAACTTCTCCATCTTCACCCCCGACAAATGTAGTCAATTTGATCCCTATATTTCGTCAGGCAAGGTCCACTTTAATCGACACTGTTGTGTTGTTGAAAAAAGGTATTTGCAAAGAAAGAGTCAGTGGTATTAAAAACTCTCATGCTGAGGGAGGGGGGAGCGGGGAGGGAGGCGAGAAAAAAAAAGAGGACCTGATGCAAAGGGCTTAAGTGGAGAGCAAATGCTTTGAAAATGATGAGGGCAAAGAATGTACAGATGTGCGTCATACAATTGATGTATGTATATGTATGGATTGTGATAAGAGTTGTATGAGCCCCTAATAAAATGTTTATAAAAAACAAAAAAACTCTCATGCTACCTTGTTTCATTTCTATCACCACAGCCGTATTTTCCAAGTAATTTTCCCTCTTTGTTTCCAGATTTTGCATTTCATTCTCCAGCAGTTATCAATGCATCCTGATTGCATGTTTGATCGATTTCAGAATACGATATTGGGGTGGTGGTGTCAGGCATCATCGAGTCTGCTCTGACCCATGGCAACTCTACCACAGCAGAAGGAAACACTGCCTGGGACTGCGCCAATCTTACAATTGACCCTGTGCCCATTGGTAGGCTTCTTCAGAGTCTTCATTTGAATAACAGCTATTTTAACTGGACTTCCTTGTGTGTATATGGATACATTACCCTCTCACAGACAGCATTGTGTTCCAAGATCTGTCTCGAAATGTTCTTCTTGACAATGAATGCAACGCCATTCCTCTTGGACTTGCCATTCCTTTCATAGTAAATAAACCACATGGTTGTGTGGCAGTCACATAATCCTGTCAACTGGAGTAGAGGGGTAGAGTCTAGGGGGTCCTCAAACTTTTTAAACAAGGGGCCAGTTCACTGTCCCTCAGACCGGTTGGAGGGCCGAACTATAGTTTAAAAAAAAACAAAAACTATGAGCAAATTCCTCTGCACACTGCACATATCTTTTTTTGAAGTAAAAAACAAAATGGGGCAAAAACACCCGGTGGGCCAGATAAATGTCCTCAGTGGCCGCTGACAAAGTTTTAACTCTTCAAGTCAGATTTTTGCCTTTGATCTTCTATCCTCCTCGCTCCAATGCCCTCTGTTTAGTGACCACTTACCCCCAACCCTCCACTGTGGAGAGCGGGGATCACTGGAGGCTTGTTTCCTGGGTAGTTCCTGCAAATGGCTCTTGGGCTTCCACTGTCAGCCGGGCAATGCTACCCGCTCCCCATTTCTCTGAGCATCCTCCTCCTCCTGTACCCTCAGGAAACCATTTCTCCTGCAATTATTTTTGAAGGGTTATCTATCTTGACTTTCAGGTACCACTGGATCTTAAATACATAAATGAACATATGCAAATCTAACATGATTAACGAGGTAAAATAAATAGAAACCATAATAGTGAGGGCAGGAAATATTTAGGAACTAGAGGATAGTTATGGAGTTCATCAGTACCATACTGCACCCTGAGTTTATCATCCCTTCCATGGGACCCTTCTGAAATGGGCTACCCAGTTATCTTACAGGTGGGTTTGGGGTCTCCACTACATCCATGCGTCTTCACATTGATTTGGTTGTGTTTTTTTGACCTTCTGGTACATCTTCCCGTCGACACCTCGTGATCACACAGACTGGTGTGCTTCTTCCATGTGCACTAAGTTGCTTCCCTGCTAGATGGCCGCTTATTTAACTACAATCTTTTAAGACTCCAGGCACTATATCTTTTGATAGCTGGGCACCATCAGCTTTCTTCACCTCATTTGCTTATGCGCCCATTTTGTCTTCAACAACCATGTCAGGAAGATGAGTGTCATATAATGCCACCTTATTAGAACAAACCATTCTTGTATACCTCCGTCATATTCTGAGTGCCTTCCAACTGGAGGGGCTCATTTGGCACTATCTCTGACAATGTTTCACCGATATTCATTGGATTTTCATTGACTAATCCCTCGGTAGTGAACAGCTCTTCCTTCTTCCTCATCTGTTCTTGGTCTGGACGCTGCTCCCCTAAGATCTGTCCAGCATGGGTGACTCTGCTGGCATTTGAAATACTAGTGTCTGAGGTTCCAGCGTCCCAGCAACATGCAAGCAGCCACATGTGGCGTACTGACAGATAAGAAGTGGTATAAAACCCACCTTTAACAGAAACTTTTATGAAACAAAAACATCACAATGTGAAGCTATCATTTCTCAACCTCTCCTCCACCGAGTCTACGTAATTCTGAAGGCAGTGTTTCCAGTTTTCTGGCCTTTCTTCACAACAATTCTGTGCTCTTGGTTTTCTGCTGGGTCCAAGCAGCAGAGAGTCATATCATGTGCCTTTTATGTGCTCTTTGAGTTCTAGCGACACACGAAGTCTGAAGGGGCAAGATAGGGCTGGAGGGTGGATGGTGTAAAGTTTTCCAGTAAAATCCTTACAGACAGTGTATGCTGCCCTCAAAGATGAGGGTGTGGGTCATAAGATGAGCCGGTGCCTGGTCATAATGGAAAAAATAATTCCTCCTCACAACTTTCCGGGCTTTTTTCTCACCAATAAAAGATCAGGTTTTCTCAAAACTTGTTTCTGATAAGCCCCTGTGATCAGCTTGTGTCCTCTGAGACAATCTATCCAGATGACCCCTTGGACATTCCCCAAACACTCACCCTAACCTTCTGAGCTGAACTCCCGATCCTAAATGTAACTGGCCGGCAGATCCCCAGGAAGCTGCTGTGTTGGTCGGACCTCAGTTTTGAAGGCCCCCGAATGCGGCAAGAGAAGTGTGTCACTGTGAGAACGTGCCTGCCACCATCCCCTGACACACAGACTTGCTGGGACATCATTTCCTTTTGAATAGACCCGTGGACATAAAAGAGTAGCTATACGTTAGTCCTTACTTTCGCACGGAGGGTCCCTGCGAGTAGGCACCCAGTGGGTGGCACCTCATAGCAACAAGGCTTCCCTGTTCAGAACTGTTGAGTGTAAGATGGGTTGATTGGCTACTCAACTTTATCTATGGGTTTTGTCCCCAAAAAACCCACCAGAACTAGTGTGGTTGGTTCCTCCTAAGCCACTTTTTTCTCATGGACCCCTCGTAACATGAAATGGAAGTGTCCTGAAGGAGAACTACCCTTCCCATTCCCAACCTGCTCCTCTCAGTCTCCCTGAGAAGCAACAGCAATGTGGCCTTCTTGTTTCCGGGGTCTGAAGCCTTCGCTCATTTCCTTCACACCCGCATCCAATGCATCCTAAATCTCTGGGCTTCACTTCAGTATGTTTTAGAAATGGGAGCGTTTCCAGATCCTGCTCACCTGTCTTCTTGCAGCAGGGCCTCCCTCCCTGTTCCTGCCATGTCCACTTGTTCTTCCCACAACACATGATTCTGAGAAATCACACCACCGCTCTCCTCCGCGCCCTCCAACAGGGTCCTCGTCTCACTCAGCATGAAAACCAGACTTCTTACAAAGTCCCCAAGGCACCACAAGCTTTTAGACCCCCAACTACCAAACTAGAAGGTCACAGAAAAGGTAACAGCATTAGGCCAATCGACTAGATAGACCCAAGAGTCCATGGCCTTTGAACCTTAAAAACTAATCGTTTGAGGTTTTAAAATAGTACCTAAGCAGTGTGTAATGTTAAAAGAACAAATAAATCTGTCTTGGAAAAGGTATAGCCAGAATGCTCTTTAGAGTCAAGGATGGCAAGAGTTGGTCTCATTTACTTGGGACATGTTGTCAGGAGAGACCAGTCCCTGGAGAAGGACATCAGGCTTAGTAAAGTAGAGAGGCAGTGAAAAAGAGGAAGACACGTATGGTGGTCCCCTAATCTGGTGTCAATTTAAGGATTCAGAGTGTAGGGGTGGAGTCTAGGCTGTCAATCTGGAGATAGCCAATGAGACTTCTGTGGGCATGGCCTTCTCCGGAGAATTCTGGGAAATCTGGTACTTCCTCCTTGGAGGTGGAAGACACTTCTCTCTCTCGGCCACTCCCTGGGAGACATTGCAGAAGACAAGCCACATGGATGCAACCAGAGCTCTGAAGCCAGAGAAGCCACAGAGAGACCCCTGCCAGCGCTGAAATGTTTCCAGTGCCACTGGACCCAAAGACTTTCTACCCACTGGCTTGTGATGGTCCTGCATTTAGCTTCATTGCATGTGTTTCTTGAGTCTGAAGAGGACTTTATAGATTGGTATGGGACATATGGGCTAATATCAGACTTATGGACCTGATCTGGTCAATTGCTCTTGTATATAAATCTCTTTCTTATACACATATGTATGTCCATGGATTTGTTTCTCTAGTCCACCCAGACTAACACAACCCTGGACAAGATGTACTGACACAGTGGCTGTAACAGTGGGCTCAGACATAAGAGCAATTGTGAAGATGGCACAGAACCAGGTAGTTGACAGAGGGTCCCTGAGTCGGAATTGACTCATTGGCATCTAACAACAACAACAAGTAGTTTCAACTGCAGCAGTTGATACATTTGTTCCGTTGTTGTTGAAAAATTGTATGTATTTTCCATTCCACTTTTTTTTTTCTGGTGAGCATCTTAGTGATATTAGTTACATTAACCAAGTTGTATAACCCCTGTCCTTAATAGATGCCAATTTTTCTATCACCGTTGACAAAAAGTCATTGCTTTCCAAAGAATGATTTCCCCTCTCCTTCCCTCCTCCTTGGTAGCAAGCAGTGATCACAGGCTTATACATATTTGTCCTTGTCGTGTTACGAAAGTGGGGTCATACAATATGTTTGTCCTTTGGTAGTACACTAAGCTTGAGGTCTTCAAGGTCATCCAGATCTTAGAATGCATATATCTGAACTTGGTTTTCTTAGGCTGAATAGTATCCCATTGTATGTAGGGACCCTATTTGCTTATCCATTCATCTACTGATGGCGCCTCGGTTGTTCCCACCTTCTTGCTGCTGTGAATAGCGCTGCAATGAACATCAGGGTACATGTCTGTTTTGGGGTCCCTTGGAGATATACCTAGGGGTGGAATTGCTGGGTCATCGATGTTTCAGAAGAACAAAGCTGTCTTGGACCAAGTATAGCCAGAGTGCGCCTCAGAAGGGAGGATGGCACGAATGAGGGGTTGTCTCACTTACATCGGCCATGTCATCAGGAGGGACAAGTCCCTGGAGCAGGACACTATGCTTGGTAAAGTAGAGCGGGTCCGAGGAACAGAAGAACCTTAAGAAGACAGGTCGCTACAGTGGCTGCAACAGTGGGCTCAAACCCAGGAAGGGTCGTGGGGATGGTCGGGTCCAGCGGTGGTAAGCAGGGTGGCTGTGAGTGAAAAGATGGTAGCTCTCGTTCTAAATTTTGGAGAAACCATTGTAATCTTTTCCAGAACGATTGTACCATTGAGCATTCCCACCAGCGGCAGGTAAGGATTCCAATCCCCCCACAACCTTGTCAACATGTATTGTTTTCTATTGTTTTCATCCTTGCCAGGCTAGTAGAAAGGAGGTGGATTTTCACTGGCATTTTAATTTGCATCTCTTTAATGGCTAATGATGGTGAGCCCCCCTTTCACATATTTGTTAGTCGTTTGAGTATCTTTTTTGGATGAAGTGTCTATACATGTCCTTTTCCCATTTTTAAATGGTCTTATTTGTCTTTATGTTGGCAAATGGTAAACGTTTTAAGAAATCAATTATTTTGTCATATCTTGCCCTATCCGGAGTCTCCCTTCCCCCCTTCTCTGCTGTCCCTCTCCCAGGGAAGAGGTCACATGTGGATCCTTGTAATCAGTTCCCCCTTTCCAACCCACTCACCCTCCACTCTCCCAGCATCGTCCCTCACACCCTTGGTCCTGAAGGTATCATCCACCCTGGATTCCCTGTACCTCCAACCCTCATATGTACCAGTGTACAGCCTCTGTCCTATCCAGCCCTGCAAGCTAGAATTCGGATCATGGTAGTTGCGGGGAGGAAGCATCCAGGATCTGGGGGAAAGCTGTGTTCTTCATCGATACTACCTCACACCCTAATTAACCCATCTCCTCTCCTAAACCCCTCTATGAGGGGATCTCCATTGGCCGACACTTGGGCCTTGGGTCTCCACTCTGCACTTCCCCCTTCATTTAATATAATATATATATACATATATACACATACATATATACATATACACATATATACACATACATACACACACTTATATCTTTTTTTTTTTTTGCATGATGCCTTATATCTGGTCCCTTGGGCACCTCGTGATCGCACTGGCCGGTGTGCTTCTTCCATGTGGGCTTATTTGCTTCTGAGCGAGATGGCCGCTTGTTCACCTTCAAGCCTTTAAGACCCCAGACACTATCTCTTTTGATAGCCGGGCACCATCAGCTTTCTTCACCACATTTGCTTGTGCACCCATTTGTCTTCAGCGATCCTATCATGGAGGTGTGCAGTCAATGATATGATTTTTTGTTCTTTGATGCCTGGTAACTGATCCCTTTGGGACCACTCGATCACACAGGCTGGTGTGTTCTTCCATGTGGACTTTGTTGCTTCTGAGCTAGATGGCCGCTTGTTTATCTTCAAGCCTTTAAGACCCCAGTCACTATCTCTTTTGATAGCCGGGTACCATCAGCTTTCTTCACCACATTTACTTGTTCACACACTTTGGCTCCAGCCGTTGTGTCGGGAGAGTGAGCATCATAGAGTTCCAATTTAATAAAAGAAGGTATTCATGCATTGAGGGAGTGTTTGAGTAGAGGCCCAAGGTCCTTCCGCCACCTTAATACTTGACCTATAAATATAGACACATAGATCTATTTCCCCATCCTCCTATATATATTTGCATGTACATGTCTTTGTCTAGACCTCCATGAATGCCCTTTGACTCCTAGCTCTTTCCTCCATCTCCCTTGACCTTCCTCCTGCCCTACTACCATGCTTCATCGCCACCTGGGCTAGAGTATACCTCTTCTCTAAGCAACCTTACCCTTGATCATTTCCCACCAGGCCTGCCACTCCCCCTTCTCTACCATTTGGGGTCCCATGTTTTTCCATTGTCCCTGGGTTTGTTAACACCACTTCCTTACCCCCCCCCGACCCCCCCACCCCAAGTCCCCCCGGAACTGTCGGTCCCGTTGTTTTTCATCCAGATAGTTCATCCAGCCTGTCCTATTCAGACAGACCTGTGGAGTCACTAACATGCACGAAAACTAGACAGAGGAACACAAAGCAACAGTATACAACCAGACAACAAAACAACCAAAACAAACCACTGAAAAAGAACAGAACAAAACAGTTCACAAGAGAAAAGCTTGTAGTTAGTTCAGGGAGGTATAAATTACCAAGGGCATATGAGGGAGGGCGGAAAGGGGAGGGAGGGGGGGGGGAAAGAGGACCTGATGCAAGGGGCTTAAGTGGAGAGCAAATGCCTTGAGAATGATTGGGGCAGGGAATGTATGGATGTGCTTTATACAATTGATGTATGTATATGTATGGATTGTGGTAAGAGTTGTATGAGTCCCTAATAAAATGTAAAAGAAGAAAAGAGAAAAAAATGATTAGGGCTCTTTCCGCCATCTTTCCGTGCCGCCATCATGGTGTGCATGAACGTCCTGGCCGACGCTCTCAAGAGCATCAATAATGCCGAGAAGAGAGGCAAGCGCCAGGTTCTCATTAGGCCATGCTCCAAGGTCATTATCCGGTTTCTTACTGTGATGATGAAGCACGGCTACATTGGTGAATTTGAAATCATTGATGACCACAGAGCTGGGAAAATTGTAGTGAACCTCACGGGCAGATTAAACAAGTGCGGAGTGATCAGCCCTAGATTTGATGTGCAGCTCAAAGATCTAGAAAAGTGGCAGAACAACCTGCTCCCTTCCCGGCAGTTTGGTTTCATCGTGCTGACGACCTCCGCCGGCATCATGGACCACGAGGAAGCCAGGCGGAAACACACAGGAGGGAAAATCCTGGGCTTCTTTTTCTAGGGATGTAATGCATCGAAACAAATAAAACGCCAAATGGACTTCTGTCTTCCCCATCTAAAAAAAAAAAAGAAAAAAATGATTAGGGCAAAGACTGTACAGATGTGCTTTATACAATTGATGTATGTATATGTATGAACTGTGAAAAGAATTGTATCAGCCCCAATAAATTGTTAAAATAAAAAAAATTTTTTTTTCTTCTTTTACATTTTATTAGGGACTCCAACAACTCTTACCACAATCCTTACATATACGTACATCAATTGTATAAAGCACATCCATACATTCCCTGCCCCAATCATTCTCAAGGCATTTGCTCTCCACTTAAGCCCCTTGCATCAGGTCCTCTTTTCCCCCCCGACCCTCCCTCCCCTTTCCCCCCTCCCTCATATGCCCTTGGTAATTCATACCTCGTTATTTTGTCATATATTGCCCTATTCGGGGTCTCCCTTCCCCCCTTCTCTGCTGTCCCTCTCCCAGGGAAGAGGTCACATGTGGATCCTTGTAATCAGTTCCCCCTTTCCAACCCACTCACCCTCCACTCTCCCAGCATCGTCCCTCACACCCTTGGTCCTGAAGGTATCATCCACCCTGGATTCCCTGTACCTCCAACCCTCATATGTACCAGTGTACAGCCTCTGTCCTATCCAGCCCTGCAAGGTAGAATTCGGATCATGGTAGTTGGGGGGAGGAAGCATCCAGGATCTGGGGGAAAGCTGTGTTCTTCATCAATACTACCTCACACCCTAGTTAACCCATCTCCTCTCTTAAGCCCCTCTATGAGGGGATCTCCATTGGCCGACACTTGGGCCTTGGGTCTCCACTCTGCACTTCCCCCTTCATTTAATATAATATATATATACACATACATATATACATATACACATATATACACATACATACACACACATATCTTTTTTTTTTTTTTTTGCATGATGCCTTATATCTGGTCCCTTGGGCACCTCGTGATCGCACTGGCCGGTGTGCTTCTTCCATGTGGGCTTATTTGTTTCTGAGCGAGATGGCCGCTTGTTCACCTTCAAGCCTTTAAGACCCCAGACACTATCTCTTTTGATAGCTGGGCACCATCAGCTTTCTTCACCACATTTGCTTGTGCACCCATTTGTCTTCAGCGATCCTATCATGGAGGTGTGCAGTCAATGATATGATTTTTTGTTCTTTGATGCCTGGTAACTGATCCCTTTGGGACCACTCGATCACACAGGCTGGTGTGTTCTTCCATGTGGACTTTGTTGCTTCTGAGCTAGATGGCCGCTTGTTTATCTTCAAGCCTTTAAGACCCCAGTCACTATCTCTTTTGATAGCCGGGTACCATCAGCTTTCTTCACCACATTTACTTGTTCACACACTTTGGCTCCAGCCGTTGTGTCGGGAGAGTGAGCATCATAGAGTTCCAATTTAATAAAAGAAGGTATTCATGCATTGAGGGAGTGTTTGAGTAGAGGCCCAAGGTCCTTCCGCCACCTTAATACTTGACCTATAAATATAGACACATAGATCTATTTCCCCATCCTCCTATATATATTTGCATGTACATGTCTTTGTCTAGACCTCCATGAATGCCCTTTGACTCCTAGCTCTTTCCTCCATCTCCCTTGACCTTCCTCCTGCCCTACTACCATGCTTCATCGCCACCTGGGCTAGAGTATACCTCTTCTCTAAGCAACCTTACCCTTGATCATTTCCCACCAGGCCTGCCACTCCCCCTTCTCTACCATTTGGGGTCCCATGTTTTTCCATTGTCCCTGGGTTTGTTAACACCACTTCCTTACCCCCCCCGACCCCCCCACCCCAAGTCCCCCCGGAACTGTCGGTCCCGTTGTTTTTCATCCAGATAGTTCATCCAGCCTGTCCTATTCAGACAGACCTGTGGAGTCACTAACATGCACGAAAACTAGACAGAGGAACACAAAGCAACAGTATACAACCAGACAACAAAACAACCAAAACAAACCACTGAAAAAGAACAGAACAAAACAGTTCACAAGAGAAATTTTTAAAAAAGAAATCAATTAAAAAACTAGGTCCCATAATTGTATCCCTATGTTTTCTTACCCCCCACCGCCGCCGCCAAAAAAAAAAAAAGATAAGCTGTATTACATGGTGCTATAAAGTCATTACAATTGTGATAAAATGCCTAATGAAAAATGATGATGGCCAATTGTATGTAATTACAGCTATGTAAAAGATATATATCTGAAAAAAAAGCAAATGACCTCATGCTCAAGGGAAGGGGCGATAGATGTGTTTTTTTTGTTGTTGTTGTTTACTTTCTCTGATACCCAAGTGCTCTGTAACATTGTGACTAAAAATTGGTGGGGGAAGCTCAAGAACATGAAAAAGAAAAACAAAAGAGGAACTTTATGGTTTCAGCTTTACCATTCAGTCCTCAATCCATTTTGCAATAGTACTTGGATACAGTGTGTGGTAGTTATACAATCTGGTGTCAACTTGAGACTATTAAGAGTGAAGGGGTGAGTTTAGTCCGTCAATCAGGTTGCAGTTTGATTACCTCATTTAGAGGCACCAAGGAGATAAATAGCTTGCTGGAGGAAGGACACACACTCACTCCCTGGAAGACATTCCTGTTGACAAGCCACATGGAGCCATGCTGATGGACCTGGAGCCCTGGAGCTGGAGGAGCCATTTGGAGACCCACGCCAACGCTGCGATCCTTCTGCCACTGGATCCACAAGACTTTTCACCCACTGGCCTTTGATCTTCTTGCATTTTGGCATTATTGCATGGTTGAATGAGTCTAAAGAGGAATTTATGGACTAATATTGGGCATATGGGCTAATATTGGACTTATGGACTTGATCTGCACTGGGCTGGGTGTTTCTCAATATACAACTGCTCTTGTATGTAAAGCTCTTGCTTATACACATGAGTGTCCATGAATTTGTTTCTCTCGTCTACCTGGATTAACACATGATATGAGGAATGAGTTTCGCTTCATTTTTCTGTCTAGTGTGGGAAGAACTATTTGTTGTAGAGACTGTGTCTCCTTAGAATGAAAAAACCCAAATGAGACATAAAGAGAAGTAGCCGTACATTTGTCCTCCGGTTTCCTTTTGTCCCTTTACTTAGAGAGGCTGCTAAAGATTCTCTGGATCCCTACTGAGTTAGAGTTGCTCTGAAGATATTTGTCCAATAAACACTGTCAGCTGTGTACCAGACACTGTTAGTGCTGTGAACACACTGACGGAGCTCAACACAGGTGTCTCTTCCATGGAGCTGACATGACAGAGGTCTTTTTGGAAGTGACAACAAATTAAGGAAATTCCAGTTAGTGGTAAGTTCTAGGGTGAAAATTTAGAAGACTAGCATGCTGGAAGGGGCTAGAGACTGATTAATGTTGAGTATTCATGGAGAAAGTTTTCTCGGAGGAGGTAACATTAAATTGGACCTGAGCGATTAAAACAAAACAAAACTCCTTACAGATAAGAATTTAGGCTGATTAAGTTAGGCGAGGTCAAGGGAACAAAGAGCACCCCAAATGTCAATGTTATCACACCTGGCATATAGTCCAAACCAGGTGACCTACTTGGCAGGCATCACTTTATACAATGAATCAGGGAACCAGGCTCTTTAGACCTTGTAATCCTGCCATCCTCTTTGTTCCTCGTCAGTTGGTGGAGGAAGAAATATTGAGAAGGAATGTCCACCTACTAAGAAGTTCAACCTGGCAATGAATTCGTTCACTTGAGTTTCATGGAGTGAACTCAGTCATGTGACGGTATTCAGTGTGGACCAAAACAAACTATGGCTAGCCTCGGGGAGAATGGGAATCCCAGAGCACTGCCGCGTGCTCATCTGGAACCTGTATGTGGATGAAGAGGCAGTTGTGCGAACAGAACAAGGGCACACGGCACGGTTTAAAATCAGGAAAGGTGTGCGTCAGGGTTGTGTCCTCTCATCGTACTCATTCAGCATACACGCTGAGCAAATCATCAGAGAAGCTGGACTACATGGAGAAGAAAGTGGCATCAGGATTGGAGGAAGGCTTATGAACCACCTGCGATATGCAGATGACACAACCTTGCTTACTGAATGTGAGGAGGCTGGGCTGTTGTCTTTCTCTATAATCCTTTCTTTATGGTTTGTTCAACTTTATTTGAGTATATTTCAAAATACAGATGAACAAGTAATATATAGGAAAGCATGAACTATAAAATTAACTCAAAATGAGATTGAAAGCCAAAACATCGTTGTAAACATGAAAAAAAAGGTTTAAAACATATGAAAGCAATGTCTTTCAGAACAGCACAAGTCCAAAGAGATACTTAGGTAGATTTGTTTTCAAACCTTTAAAAACCAAGCCATTCAGATCCTGCTTGAATTGTGCAACACGTAATTTTTTTAAGTTGCTGATGATTTGTTAAATAAAATATAGCTCCGATTTATAATTAGTCCTTCTATCGTCCCCTCTTCAGTTGGACATAAAGCAGTCTCATAAGCATGATGGCTGAGGAACTAGTTACTCCCTCCTCTACAGGATCCCAGGGAAACAGGAAGGCCCTCCGAGAGGGATGGACGTAGGGGCTGCATCCAAGGACCCAGAGATGACGGTGATGCGCACACAAGGCAGGGTTTGGGCCTATTGTACAGAGGGTCCCTGTGAGCTAGAATCAAGTCAGCAGCATCTACCACCGTTGGCAGCAGAAATATATTTTCCTTGAGTTGAGGAGTTCAGGGTGAGGGAAGTAGACTATTAAACCCTAAGCCACGACCCACTCTTTCCCTCCCCCCCCTTTACAATACCCTCTGGTCATTTTTTAGGGGCATAGCAGGGTGATGCCCCAGACTTCCCCTCTGTTTTCCTTCCTGAGGCAGAAGCAATGTTTAGAAAGAAGAGTAAGAAGAGTTGGAGCCCCTGGCTGTGTTCCTGCCTGCCTTTCCAGGTCTCCACTCTTTAGACAGAGCTGAGCAGTATGAGATGTGGGTAAAGACATGACTGGGGGAAAACCGGGAACAAAACTGTTCTTCCTGTGTTGCTAATTTGGAAAAGAAGGCCGAGGAGGGGCTTGCCTGAGGCCCTCATATGAGTCAGCGGAGGCTCTGCACCACAGATGCCTTTTGACTCAGCGTCCCGTGCGCTTTCCATGTGATCAGCAGTCTTATGCAATACATAAATGAGCTTCAATTTTGAGTTCAAGTGACTCCCAGCGACAGGATTGATCGGCATCCTGTGTTTTCCAGGGTGACTGTGCTGTGGACAGGCGGAGGGATTCCATGTTGAGCATGGGACATGGTGTAATTATCTGCATTGAACACACACACTGGGCCCCATGCCCTCCCCTGCAAGAAGTCTTGTTAGAAAGACAATGCTCCTCTCCTGTCCCATCATGCAAACCTTCCACATCTGACAGGCCACCCATCTGTGCCTCCTGAGTGTTGTGAACAGTTGAATGTCCCCATCCCCCCAATTGATGGAACTGAAAATGATATGGCAGCCATATCCTGTCTTCTTACGCCACAGACAAGGTGGGGGTGTTGGTGTTGGTTCCAACTCATAGTGACCTGTTACAACACAAGAAAGCCCTGTCTGGTCTGTGCCAGTCCCCCCGCCCCCGTGGTTCTTAAGTTTGAACCTCTTGTCACAGCCGTGGTGTTAACCCATCCTGCTGAGGGCTTTCCTCTGTTCACTGCCCAAGTCTGGTACTTTTTTCCAGAAACCGTCTCTCTCCTGACAACATGTCCAAGGTATGTGAGACAAAGTTTCGCCATCCTTGCCTGTAAGGAGTGTTCTGGGTGTACTTCTTCTAAGACACATTTGTTGGCACTTCTAATATCCTCCACCAGCACCATACTCCAAAAGCATCAATTCTTTTTTGGTCTTCCTTATTCAACGTCCAACTTCTCCATGTATAGCAAGTGAGAGAAAATATCAAGGCTTGGGTCAGGTACACCCTAGTCCTCAAGGTACCATCTTGCTTTGCTACACTTTAAAGAGGCTTGTGCAGCATCTTTAGCCCCTGCAATGTGACCTTTGATCTTGTGACTGCTGCTTCCATGAGCACTGATTGTGAATCCGAACAAAGTGAAATCCTCGACAACTTCAATGCTCTCTCCATTTGTCATGATGCTAATTATGGGTCCAGCTGTGAGGATTTGGGTCTTCTTGACACTGAGCTGTCATCCATACTGAAGACTGCAATCCTTGATCTTCATCAGTCGGGTTTCAAGTCAGACCAGGTAGATGCCCAGATATATAGCCAAGCAATTACAATACCCGTCAAAGCCACCATGTGCCCAAGTTATGAGCAGCCATTGGTAGGAAGGTGGCATTCAGCAGAAGATGGTACCTAGCAGAATACAGCTTACTATTCAGCAGCAGGGAAAGATCCAGAAGGTCTTTGGTTCAACTCTGGGCAGAATGGATTTGTGTGAACTGGAGCCATGTCAGGCAGGTTGGGGCCTGTAGGCACCCTAGCTTGGGCGGAGAGGGAGGGAGTGCACGGAGGCAATTAGACTGGGCATTCAAGGCGGCTTTCCTCCTACTGGCTACAAACTCATTTGGCCAGCAGGCGATTTCTCTCCTCCTTCAAAGTTCATGCATCTTCTGCCTTCAGTCTTTTTTCCAACCTGTCCAATGACATTCCCCTGTCCTCTGCTCAGCTATACACACACACACACAACCTGTCCTTTGAATTGATTCTCACTCATTGTAACCCCATAAAGTCCATCCCTTACTTTCCTGAACTTTGTACAAATAAAAAAAATGTCCTGGGTTCTAGTTTTAGTTGCTATAGAGACCTTGCTGCTTCTCCTTTTGAGACCAAACCTTTATGGGATCACTGTTTCGAACCAAACTAAACCAAGTGCTCTGTTGTCGAGTTGATACTGACTCATCGTGGGCTTATAGGGCAGGCAGAACTGCCCCTGTGTGTTTCCGAGACTGTCACTCTTCCCGGGAGTAAATAAATATCCATGTCTTTCTCCCGTGGAGCAGCTGGTGATTTTGAACTGCCAACCTTGTGAATGGCAGCCCAATGTGTCACCATTACACACCACCAATCCATGGCCTATAAAAAGGGATACAAATAATCTCTGGAGTAGGATTTTCTGGGGTGAAATCTTGGTATCTTAGCTCCACTACTTGCACTATGATTAAACCTTTCCCTCATCCCTCAGTGTCATCTGTACAAGTTCAAAGAATTCTTCTGCTTTCTTTTCAGGAGGTTTTGTCCCATTATCCAAATCACATCAGAACAAAATAAAAATAACTAGCACCATCTGGAATCTCTCCTTGGGAGATGCAGGGATGAGGACGATATTTGGGGGCAGGGGCGAGGTGGGGGGAGTGGATGTTGGAAGAGCTTGTCAAATGAGGCTTCTGAAGCAGTGCTGGGGTGACTGGGTCTGGGGAACCAAGGAAACAGGTAGCCCGAACCAAGGCGGCAAAAAGTTGCGCGTTGGTGTGTCTAAGGATAAAGAGAGGGGAGAACAGGGTGCATCTCGCAGCGCAGCACATCGCAAAGGGCTCAGCGGTGTGTGGGGACTCAGTCCATCAGCAGGTAAGCGAGGGCGAACGCCAAGGATGGGCTCGGGAGAGAGGTGTGTGGGGATACCGGCGGCTGTTAGGGTGGGTTTCAAGGGCTGTAGTGGTGCTGCAGACGTGGGGTGACGGCAGGAGGGAGACGAGGGGTGCTGGGACTACGGCTGAAGGGGGCTGTTTGGCGGGCGGCCGGAGGACCCGAGGCAGGAGAAGGTGAGAGAGGACTTGCGTGGGAGAGGGGCGCGGGCGTCCGGGCGTGGCGGGAAGGATGGGGTCTGTCGGGAGGGCGAGGCGGGGACACCGGGCCCGGCCCTCCGGGTGGGACAAGGCCAGGTCCGAGGTCTCGGGGGGGGGGGGGGGGGGGGGGGGGCTGAGGGACCAGCGACTTTGCAGGCGGGCATGGCCGGGCTCGGCGGCTTCCGGGCCGCCGTCGGGGAAGTGGACTGTCCGGGCGGGGTGCGCGAGGGTCCTCCGAGGCTTGGGGAAGGCCGGGGGCCGGGGCGAAGGGCCCGGCGGTTCTCAAGGCCCCGGCCGGCAGGGCAAGTGGAGGGGCTCCCGGTCGCCCCGGCAGCGAGTACGGGCCGTGGGAGCGCGTCCCCGCCGCGGCCTCGGGCTTGGCCCCGCCCTCGGCCTTGGTCCCTCCCCTCCTGACGTCACTTCCTGTCGCCGCCGCCGCCGCGCACAGCCGGCGGCCTCCTTCCCCGCGGGCCGCGCTCCGAGGCGGCGGGGCGAGCGGCCGGGCGAGGCGAGGGCCGGGCGGCGGGCGCCGGGCCCCGCGGCCGGCACGACGGAGTCCCCGCACGGCCGGCGGCAGCGGTTGGCGGCGGCCCCGGGCCCCCGGCGCGGGAAGAGGCGGCGGGGCGGCGGCGGCGGCGCAGCCATGGAGCCGCGGGAGGTGAAGGACCGGATCCTGGAGAACATCTCGCTGTCAGTGAAGAAGGTGAGTGCCGCCGCGGGCCTGCTCGTCGCCCGGGGTCCGGGCCCCACCTGCGCCCCTAACTCCGGCTCCCCGGCCGGCGGGCGGGGGGGCGTCCCTTCTGGCACCCGGGCTCGGGGACACCGCCCTTCCCCGCCGCGACCCTGGGGGCGAGCCGCCGCCTGGAGCCCCGGGGTTGCTGGAGGGGAAGCGGAACCTCGGAGCTATTTTTAAAAACAAAGTTAAGGTCACATTCTCAGCGCTTCCAAAAGCCAGGGCCTGGAACCCCGCCTCGCCAGTGAGGAGCGGGTGCCCCGCCGGAGCCCCGCATTCCACCAGCCGCACCTCGCGAGCGGCAGCGCATCCTCGGGCGGGCTCCGCCGGCACCCGCGGGATCCCTCGGCCGCCGCTGGGGAAGTGCCCGGGGTGAAGCCAGGCGGATGGTAACCAGCAGTCCCCCTCCTCCGCGTTCCGCAGCCATTGCCTCCCGGCCTGGGGAGGCCCCCGCCAAGCTCGCTCTCGGTACCGGCGGTTTCCAAGAGGCTTCCTTCCGAACTGTGATTGAGAACCTCCAGTGCCCGGGAATGACCTTTCAGGGGGTGATCTGTGGATTCTGGTGACACCCCGACCACCTTGTGGCGTGGGGCTTGCTGGCCTAGAGGTCTTCCCCCAAGTGCAGGGAGCAGTGGTTGCCGCTCAGGGCCGGGAGATGCGATTCTGATCAAGTTAGCTTGTCGGAAACTGAGCTTTCCTTAAAGTTCATGTTCTCTGAAAACTCAGGTGGCCACACCAATGGTTAGGCCTGAAGGAAGGTTGAAAGATGGAAAGAAGACTCTATTTAGTCCAGCTCAAGGTAACACCGCGGAGATCCAACAGAGTTTTGTTTATCTTGTTTTCTGAGGTTTGCTAATGCCATAGCTCTGAGTTTTGCTTACTCAAGGAGTACAGGGTGAACAAATCGTTGGGTCAAAAGCAATGCATCTTTCGTAATGGGCGCGAAAGGAAGACTGCTGCCCTTCGCATCTAGTCTGGGCGAGGGTGGCTTCGGGTACGTCAAACATGTCTTTGGATTTCACACAAATATGAGGAGGAAGTCCCTGCACACCTCTGTACCCTGTGCTGGCCTGCATCTTCTGAGGACAGATATGTTCTGCAGATGAGACTGTCTGTCAAAATCCGAATATCGTGTGTGGGCAAGCACGTTTTATTGAGCGATACTGCACCACAAAAATGTAATTGCACACTCGGAGCTGGCACCCTGGTTTTGGATGTAGCCTCACCGAAGGCATGCCTGCCCAGCCTCCTTATTAAGGACACGGATGCGGGAGGCTGAGTGCTTGAATTGAATTCCTGCCCTGTAACTTTGGACAGGTTCCTGAACCTGCCCGTGCCTTGGCTTCTTCCTCTGGATGCAAAGTGTTGTGAGTGCTGTACAGCATGTGGGGTGTTTTGTCTTAATAAGTGGTGGTATTATAAGTGTGCTAGAGCCAGCCCCTCCCTTTCCCAGGGTCTACGGATGCCTCCAGAGCTACACCCTCTAAACACCTTTTCACACCGCCCCTAGGGGCCTGTTAGCCCCTTCCTACCTGGGCTGTGCTTCCCAGAATGGTGATCTAATTTGGGGATCATGACATTCATTTGCTTTCTGAATCAGAGGACTGCTTTGACTGGGAATCTACATTATGACAGCGGTATAGCAATGGGCTCAGGGTCATGGGGTTAGATTCGCCTTTGAACCCGAGCCTCGCCAAAGTCTGTCACACCGGCACCCCGAGAGCTGCCTTTTTCTTTCATCCCACCACTACTAAAATGATTTTCCTGGTTCTTTTCCAAGAATGTTGTATGGGAACAAAAAATGATGTGTATCTTTCTGCAAAGAAAGAGCCATTGTACATTACTGTGCTTGTAAAGAATGGCATTAAAGGGACTTGGGGTTTATTTTTTTAATTGTAGCATGCTTCCTGAAGAGGGTTCAGATCACAAATGTACAGCTTGATGAGTATCCATCACTCAGATCAAGAAATGACATGACCAGCATCCCAGAAGTCCCCCTGGCACTCCCTTCCACAAATTGCTCCCTCCAACCCCAGCAGGGTTGGGTTGTTGAGCAGTTTTTACACCTAGACTGTGGGGATGAACTTCATGGTGAATGTGCTCTGTGCACCAAAGGGGAGAAGCAGCTACTGGCTCACCTGAACCCAAGTGAACCTGGGTCCTGATATGGAGTTAGGCGTCTTGGGGTCGGGGAGAAAGGTGGCGAGCAGAGAGAGTTGGGGTTTAATAGCACATAGCTTTTGAAAACAAGCCTTAGTTGCTGGTTTGTTAGTAGTGAAAGAGAAAGGAGTAAAAGAGAAAAGTCAAGACCAAAATGCAAAGCTCCAAACCCACTGCCATTGAGTTGACCCTGACTCATAGCGACCCTATAGAACAGGACAGAACTGCCCTGTAGGTTTCTTTACAGGTGTAGAAAACCTCATCTCTCCCCCTCAGAGCAGCTGGTGGTTTTGAACTACTGACCTTGTGGTTAAATGCCCAATACAAAAAGCCCATACCTGCTATGGCACCAGGGTGCCTTGTAAGTCCAGGGCCATGTTGGCATTTGGGGTTGGCATGTGGTCCTGGCAAATAGTATCTTCTCCAGGAGATGGGAGGCGGTGGTTTCCAGGCGAGCGGGGTTTGTGAGGAGCGGCGATTGTCGTTGCTTGAGTGTGCAGGATCGGCAGAGTCTCTGTGCCTGCTGTTTGTGTATTGGCTAAGGGGCAGAAGAAGGAAAAATCAAGTAGAGCACGGGGAAGCCCTCAGAGAGGTCTGGGGCTCAACTGATCTTGGCAGATTGCTAAATTGAACATTGCTAGATTGCTATGTTTATCTTCAAGCCTTTAAGACCTCAGAAAAACAGAAGTGAGCATTCAGCTAAGAACAGGCTGAGTGCCCCCAAGGAAGTGGGGATGCCAGGTGGGCGTCGGAGCACAGGAAGTTGCCAGTTGGACTTCGCTGTTCTGAGGAATGCTGCGGGCTCTGCTAGCTGTGGCTGCAGAGGCTTTCTGTGGGAGCTGGGTGGTGCAGAGGGTACGCACCACTCGTCAGAGGGCCGCAGACCCAGGGCAGGGTTGGAATCCTGGGTCATCCCTGATGATCTTGGCCCTGGAGCACTACCAGGTCTTTACTAGCTTCCAAGGGTATGCTGAGTCAAACCACGAATGCTTTAGCACTAGGCTGCTAACCAAGAGGTCAGCACTTAGAATCCACCCAAAGACACTCCCAGACAACGCCTGGGGATCAGTCCTTTGTGATTGAAAACCCTGTGGCACCCAGTTCTACCCTCACATACCACAGGGTGGGCATGAGGTGCAGGCAGACCCAGTGACAGCTAACCCCAGTATTCGCCTCAGCACTCAGCGCCTACTCATGGTGGTGTAGCAAAATTAAATCACTTAGGACAATTTGATAATTTAAAGCACTTCTCTCAGGACCCCGCACATTATGAAAACAACTGCCTTCAAGTGGATCCGGCTCATAGGAACCCCAAAGGGCGGAGTAGCACTGCTCCCCAGGATCCCAGTGACTACAAAGCTTTAGGGAGCTGACTGCCTGTCTCACTGCCAAAGAACAGCTGGCAGATTTGGACGAATGACCTCCTGTTGAGTGGAGCCAGTGCTGAATCCGCTTCACCACCCCGGCTTCCTACCCACTTCATGGTGAAGGTAAAGGTTAGTTGCAGATAATTATTACTCGCACTGCCTCTGTGAACTCCGCAGCAGTTTCCCAGTTGAAGATAGTTTGCCGGTTTTTAAGCGTGGTGAAACGTACACACCAGAACCTCTGCCAACACAGCTTCCACTGCTACAACTCAGCGACATGGATTATGTCCTTTTAAAATCATCTTATTAGGGGCTTGTATAGCTCTTGTCACAACCCATACATCCAGCCATTGAGTCAAGCACATTTATACATTTGTTGTCATCGTCATTTTTTTTTTAGCCATTGTCATTTTCAAACCATTTTTTCTTTCTATTTGAGCCCTTGGTATCAGCTCCTCATTTTTTTCTCTCCCTTCCCCACCCGCCCTTCCTCCCTCATGAACCCTTGGTAATTTGTAAATTATTTTTAATTTTTCATGTCTTACACTGACCGATGTCTCCCTTCACCCACTTTTCTGTTGTCCGTCCCCCAGGGAGGGGGTTATATGTAGATCATTGTGATTGGTTCCCCCTTTCTTTCCAACCTTCCCCTTACCCTACTCAATATCCGTCCTGAGGGGACTATCTGTCCTGGATTCCCTGTGTTTACAGCTCTTATCTGTACTCATGTACATGCTCTGGTCTAGCTGGACTTGTAAGGTAGAATTGGGGTCATGGTAGTGGGGGTGGTGGAGGGAAGCATTAAAGAGCTAGAGGAAAGTTGTGTATTTCAACGGTGCTATACTGTACCCTGACTGGCTTGTCTCTTCCTTGTGGCCCTTCTGTGAGGGGATGTACAATTGTCTACAGATAGGCTTTGGGTCTCTACTCCGCACTCCCCCTCATTCACGTTGATATGATTTTTTGTTCTGGGTCTTTGGTGCCTGATACCATATCCCATGGTCACCTCATGATCACACAGGCTGGTGTGCTTCTTCCATGTGGGCTTTGTTGCTTCTCAGCTAGATGGCTGCTTGTTTATTTTCAAGCCTTTAAGACCCCAGATGCTATATCTTTTCCTAGCCGGGCACCATAGCACCCATTTTGTCTACAGCGGTCATGTTGGGAAGGTGAGCATCATGGAATGCCAGGTTATTAGAGCAAAGTGTTCTTTTTTTGTTTTGTTTTAGTTCAAGGGTCGTTTGTTGGCCTTTAGGAGTGTTTTCCAGTCCAGTCTGTTGGGGCACCACGCCTTGGCCCCAAAGTCCACTTTCAGCATTCCCTGGGGACCTTGCCACTCCATTCCCTTGCTGTTCCGCTGCACTCCCCCAGTGCTTTGCCTCGGTGTGGTGGGATCAGGTCAGGTGCAGTTCCCACACTGTGTCTCCGGTGCTGTCCCCTGTAGCACCATTGGTCACTGAGGGGCATCATGTCTCATAGTGGAGCCAGCCAATGTTGTTCTCTCTGTGGACTGGCTGCTCTACTCAGGAACATCATCCTCACGGCCTGGTGGGCCAGGCTGTGCTCCACTCTCTCCTCCCAATAGTCCATGGTACCTGTGGGCCACCTTTGTTTTCATCCATTCATCTTTCAGCAGACTTGCAGGTAGCTCCTGGGACCCTTAGGGCTATGTTGAAAAGTACTGCAACCAATGAACTTTGGTGTACAGGTTCTTGCCTGCCTGCCTTCCATACTTCAGTTCTCCAGAAGCAGACTCACTGCCATCGAGTCCACGCTGACTCAGAGCCACCGCCTGTGGCTGAAACTGAGACTGAACCTGTGCCAGGAGTAGAAAGCCCAGTCTCTCGCCCTCGAGGCTGCTAGTGGTTTTGAACTGCTGACCTTGCAGATCACAGCCCAACAGGTAACCACTATACCACCAGGGCTCCTATAAGACATCTCTTCTGGGGCAAGTGAAAATCTTTTAGTACCACCCTTCTCTGTTTCTTTAAATTCAGAGTTTGGCAAACTTGTTCTTCAAAGGTCATCTAGTAGCTATTTTAGGCTTTTTGTTCCATACAGTCTCTGTTACAACTACCCGCTTCTCTTGTGAGTCAAAAGCAACCACAGATAATCCATAAACGTTTGGGTATGGCTGGGTTCAAATAAAACCTTATTGACAAGGACAGTTATCAGGTTGGGTCCAGCCCACAGGCTATAGTTTGCTGATCCGTTAGCCTCCTTGACATAAAACCTTGTCGTACAAGCCTGTCTCATCCGTGGAGGCGAAGGATAGCTTTGGACAAGTGTACATGGTGAATCAAAAAGTATTGCCATTAGAGTTGCAGCTCATCCACGCACGGGTTTATTCCAGACAAACCGTATTGAGAAATGTCTAATTAGAAACAGTTGGAACTGTCTCTGCAATCAGTGGGTAAGCAAGTTCTCGGTAATGCACTTGTCTTGGGCTCCTTGGGTGCCTTCAAAGGTGGCTTGTGACGGGATCTAGTGGGCCAGCTAAAGTCACGGAGAGCAGCTCAGAGAGTGGTGGTCACTGGTTTTTCTGAATTCCACCAGGATAATCTGGATAGATTTCTCAAAGGGTAGAGCGTAATCGTGGGGACTTACTTGGAAGCAGTTTTAAGAAAATGGAAAGCTCCCTTGATGAGAAAAAGGCCCAGAAAGCTATGCCGAGGAATTTTTTCCCATTATGACAGTGTACTTACTCAAGAGCTGTCCTGTGCGAGTTTCACTGGGAGCCCTTCCCTCCTCCGTGCACCCTCCACCTTTTTCCTCCCAGCGCTCGAAGAAAGGCAGGACCCCATTAAGAGGGACACAGCGCGAGTCCCTTGAGGATGCCCAGACCGTTGTCAGGTGCCGTGGGAATGAAAGACGTTTGGGGGCAGGGCTGGAGAGAGAAGCACCCCCTGCCGCAGAAGGGTGTGGACCTGGGGGGGAGGCGGGTATGGCGAGAAATGGCCTCACAGTTCCATGTTTTTGTTCAAGAACGGTTTCTATCATTTTGTTACGATATTTTCCCCCTCACCCCCATGTGTACCTGCTTGTGTGCACAAAAGCCCTCACCAGAGTGGACGAGTGACCGTTCTCATAGAGAAGTCCCTGTGCTCACTCTTAGAATTAGCTAGCCTTCTACACTAACTATATTTCTTTTTTTTCCCTAGACATTTACTCTTTTTTAAAATCATTTATTGGGGGTTCATACAACTTAAAAAAAAATAATTTTATTGGGGGCTCATACAACTCTTCTCACAATCCATACCTACATCAATTGTGTAAAGCACATCTGTACATTCATTGCCCTCGTCATTCTCAAAACATTTGCTCTCCATTTAAGCCCCTGGCATCAACTCCTCAGTTTTTCCCCTCCCTCCCAAACCACTACCTATGTTTCTTGCATGTCATATCAGGCCTGTGGAATACATGCATCCCCAAACCAAACCCTGCCTTCACAGCCGTGCCCACTCCCAGCGGCCCGTGTGGGGACTGGGGCTGCAGATCTGAGCAGCAAGTGTCACCATCCTCCCTCTGAGCTGAGTGGCCGGTGAGTTCGGCCATGTCACCCACTGTGCCACCAGGCTACTTGTGGAATGAATACAGGGACTCGGAAAGCCCACCAAGCACCCGTGTTCTTATTTACCCAGAAATGCTTTTGACCAAGCCGCTCCTAGGTGTGGGTGCTGTTCCAGGAGCAGGAGGTGAAGTACCTGAGGCGGGGAAGGGCTCACCCTCTCTTTCAGACATTCCAGGCCAAGATGGTGATAGTCAAAACCAACCAACCAACAAAATAAAAAGGTAACTTCAGGTGGTGGTAAGTGTTACAGAGACAGGCAAGAGGGGCAGGGGAGTTTGCTTGGGAGAAGGCCAGAGGGAAGTCTTCCTTAAGGGACCCACCTTGTGTCACGCAAGGAACACAACCCAGGATCACAGTGAAAATCATCACAAAGCAGCCCCGTGCCACTCACTGCCATCGAGTCCATGCTGCCTCATAGCCACCCCAGAGGACAGGCTAGAACTGGCCCCATTTGAGTTTCGAAGACCGTAACTCTCTTGGGAATAGAAAGCCCCATCTTTGAGTAGGAAGCTATTGTTTCTAAAAACGCACAAATATCCCCGACATCTATAGAATAAAAAGTAAGAGGCGTCTGTTCTCCCTCCCGCTGCCTCTGGATGGTGCTGATGAAAGAGGCTGGAGGCTCAGGTCACCCAGAAGGACCTTAGAAGAAAGGCCTGCCAATCTGCTTCAGATATCTGCCATGGAAACCCCTTAGAGCTCAGTTTGACACGGGCACCCAGGGGATGGGGTCCCCTGAGTTGGGGCTGGCACGTCAGCAGCTGGTAAGTAGGGGCCTTATTGCTTCTGCTGTCCTCGAATTGTCTTGAGTGGGTGACTTTTAACAAGCCACGTGAATTTCCTCACAGTTTAGGGGTAGAAGCCCACCACCAGGGTGCTGGCTCCAGAGGAAAGCCTACTCCCTCTGCTGGCTCTCGAGCAAGGTCTTGGTCTCTTCAGCTTCTGTCCCTCGATGGACTTCCTACCGCCTGGCATCTCCCCCCACCCCCCCGCCCCCGTCCCAGCTTCTCAGCTGCCTGCTTAATCTCTTCTGCAGCGCAGAATCAGTAGCCGTAAAACACACCCCACCTTAACACGGCATCAATACTGTCACAAAGAAAGCCCATTCCCAAGTGGGATTATGGCCCAGACATAGGGGTTCAGATTTACAACACAAATTTTGAGGAGACAATTCAATCCACAGCAGGGTAAATGAATATTTTTTTTTGGCAGGGGGGGAAAATCACTTCTTTTTAAAATCATTTTATTTGGGGCTCTTATAGCTCCTAAAACCAATCAGCCATTTCTCAATTATATCAATCATATTTGTGCATATGTTGCCATCATCATTTAAAAAAAATCATTTTATTGGGGGCTTTTTTAAAAATTGGGAGCTCTTACAACTCTTATCACAATCCATCCATCCATTGTGTCAAGCATATTTGTACATATGTTGCCATCATTTTCAAAACATTTTCTTTTTACTTGAGCCCTTGGTATCAGCTCATTCCCCAACTCTCCCACATGATCCCTTAATAATTTATAAATTATAGTTCTTTTCATGTCTTACACCACCACTGTCTCGCTTCACCCTCTTTTCTGTTGTCTGTCCCCCTGGGAAGGGGTTATATATAGATCACTGTGATTGGTTCTCCCTTTCTCCCACCAACCTTTCCTTTCCCCTCCTGGTATCACAACTCTCATTATTGGTCTTGAGGGGTTTATCTGTCTTGGATTTCCTGTATTGCCAGCTGTTGTCTGTACCAGTGTACATGCTCTGATCTAGCTGATTTGTAAGGTAGCATTGGGCAGGTCATGAGAGTAGGGGGTACAGCATTAAAGAACTAGAGAAAAGTTGTGTGTTTCATTAGTGCTTTACTGTACCCTGACTAGCTCATCTCTTCCTTGTGACCCTTCTGTAAGGGGATGTCCAATTGTTTTACAGTTGGGCTTTGGGTTTCCACCCCACCCGCCCCCCCAAATTCACATATATATGATTTTTTGTTTTGGGTTTTTGATGCCTGATACCTGATGCCTTCAATACCTTGTGATGTGCTTCTTCCATGTGCGCTTTTTTGTTTCTCAACTAGAGGCCGCTTATTTATCTTTTAAGACTCCAGATACTCTATCTTTTGACACCATCAGCTTTCTTAACCATACTTGCTTATGTACCCATTTTGTCTTCAGCTGTTGTGTCAGGGAAGGTGAGCATCACAGAATGCCAGGTTGTTAGAAAAAAGTATTCTTGTATTGTGAGAGTACTTGAGTAGAGGCCCAATGTCCATCAGCTGCCTTAATACTTAACAAATAAGTATATGTACATTGATCTATGTCCCTATCATTGTATATAAATGTATTTATATATGTTCATGCCTGTATTTAGACCTCTCAAAATGTCCTTTAGGTAAATGAATCTTAATGAAGCTTCTTAGATGCTCTAGACCCCCAGGCCGACCACCCACCCTATCCGGGCAGGCCTAGGTAAAAAGAGGTTCTGTTTCTGACCAGGCACATCGTGTGCTGAGCAGGCATATGAGTGAGCTACAGCTGTTACACTTCCACCGCCTGGTGGTTTTGATCTCATTTTTCCTACTGCTCTGCCAGTATACTAAAAATCTACTGGGAATGACTTGCTTCTGGACAGGGCCTGGCAGATATATGTGGGAATTACAGTGACTATTTGATTTCGATCAAGAATTCTTTCTCATTTTTCCCCTCCCTCTCCTCCCCCTCCCTCATGAACCCTTGATAATTTATAAATTATTATTATTTTGTCATGTCTTACACTGATAAGAATTGTACAATCCCCCAATAAAATGATTCAAAAAAGAATTTGTTCTCTCTGATATCACAGGAAAACTGGGAAGAGTTTTAAAGGTGCTGAGCAGAGTTACCAGTGCACAGATCTGTGGGAGGAGCTGTCTACATACATAGGCATAGACTGACTGACATGCTAAGGATCGCGTTCCTTCCCTTCACTGCTTCCCACCCTTCTGTGATCTAATATGGGCAGGGGAGACAGCAGCTGGCTCGCTCCCACAGAACAGGCAGCCTAGTACAGTCCCCAAAGCAAACTTGGTGGCGCAGTGGGTAAGCCCTCAGCTGCTAGCCAAAAGGTTGGCAGTTAACCAGCCCCCATCTGGTCCGAGGCAGAAAGATGTGGCGGTCTGCTTCTGTGATGATTGACAGCCTTGGAAACCCATGAGCCACTTCTGCTGTGGCCTACGTGAGCTCTGTCCCTGCGAGCCAGGATCTACTCCAGCCTAAGGGGGTAGCGTGGTTTCTGGGTGATGTAAATGCCTTGTAAACCTCCGAAGTGCTGCCACCTAGGAAAGGTCTCGGGGTCTGTAACCCTGAAGAGAACCAGCCAGAAAAGCCACGTATCACAGCAGAGGTCACCTTGAGGCAGAAGCAGCCTGACAGCAATGGGTGGGTTTGATCTTTTGGGTTAGCCAAGCTTGGGAGAGCCCTGCAGGTCCCGGCCAAGGCACCACGAGAGTGGGGCCCACAGCCAGCTCCTGACCCCGTGCGCAGCCCCACCCGGGCCTGAACTAGACTCTAGTAGAGAAGTGGTAAGCGCTGCTGGAAAGCCCAGACTCTTCAACTTTCACACACGCTTCTCCTTTTGCTGCATGCTTCTCTGACACCAGCTTTCATTGTTTGAAGCTTGGTGACACTGTGGCCCTTTTGTCCCATCACAGCCTACCCTGGGCTTGGTCCAAGCACATCAACCTGGATAGGCCCCATTTAATGATTTGCAGTCAGGCAGAAAGCTCACCTGCACCTGGGGCTAGACAGAAACAGGTCACCATCTGGCCGCGCCTGGCCACCTGGTCAAACGAGGTGGACTACAGCCGACTTTGTGTTCACGGCCACTGGTAATGCTCCAGAGTGTCAGATGCAGCCTGCTCGGTTCCTGCTGCCGTGCCCTCTCAAAACTCATCCAGCTGCAGCGCAGTGTCGAAGGTAGTCCATACTGTTGAAAAATCTGCCGTGACCTGAAAAGCTTGTTAGCCATATTGGCCACCAGGTGGGCTTCATGGCGGGGCCCTGGTTCCCTCTCTGGTCTACATGCTTACTGTAGGCATCAGTCACCATCACGGCAAGGGCATAGTGTGGCTGCATCCGGCCTTTTTCTCTCTTGGGCTGACAGACTTTTCGGGGTAGCCTTGCTGCTAGTGGAGCGGGTTTCTCAGCGCTCTCTCTGTGCCGCAGCAAATCCAGGGATGTGACCAGGCTGGGCTCATTGCTCTCCCCTGTGGAGTCTGCACCCAGCCAGCGGGCTGGGGTACTTTGTGTGAACTTTTGTTCCCAACCTGCCCTCCTCCTCAGTGCGGCTCGCTCAAAGTGAACGCCCTGGAACTTCCATCTGAGGCAGGAGCGTAAGGGAGCAGGCCAACTAATTCTCACTGTCCTCGGGCCGATGCCGGCTCGTCGCGACCCTGTAGGAGTTTACAGAACTGTAACTGTTTGTTTGCAGGAGTCGAAAGTTCGAACTGCCGACTTTGCAGTTAGCTGCCCGACATGTAGCCACTGGGCCACCAGGAGCTGTCTAGGGGAATCCATTTGACTGGAATTGGAAGTTTACTCATCTTCACCACCAGGGCCCTGGGAGGGTCCCACTCTTGTCGGCCAGGCAGCTGGCCCCGCCACATAGGTTTTCCTCCCCCCACTGCACATGTGTATCTGTAATTCATCTTTTTCCACCATGCTTGTATGTGTAAACATCACCAAAACAGTGAGGAAAAAAGTATCTGTTTCCTGTAATCCCACTGCTCTCCTCCAAGAAGAACTAACAGATTCTAAGAACTCAGTCATGGGTGAGAACCCGGAAGAGATTAATGCAGACAAAAGTCCCCAAGTGGAATTTTAGTCAGTGGTCAACCATCTCTCTCCACGTTTCCTCCAAAGTTCTCTCTTTCCAGTGTGTGCAGACCCTGAGGGCAGAGTGCCCCAACATGCCGAGCAAGAGGAGGGAGAGCGGCCACCCCAAAGCATCCGCCCGTCCGTCCGTTTCTCCAGCACCTGCTATGGGCCAGCACTGCATGGTGGGCGGACATACACTCCCTCAGTCAGGGTGGCTCCTGAACCCCACTCTTGAGGGAAACAGGAGGTTCCAGAAGTCACTTGCCCACAGTTACAAAGCTGGTCGTGCAGAGCTGGGATTGAACCCACTTTTCTGGCTCTTGCTCTTCCCATTTCTCCAGCACGTCTGCCTGAGCATAACAGGTGGCATGATCCAGGGGCTACCATCAACTCACCCCACCACTTAGCAGACATTTGCTGAGTGACTGTTAGGGCATGTGTGGGCACTAGGAAGAGGCGGTGAACCAAGCACACGGAGCTGCTGCCCCAGGCTTACATTCTAGGTGAGGACGCGGGTTGAACGAACTGCGGTGGGTTAGGTTTGTCTCCCAGCCCTCTCTAGTGGCCTTCTAGTGACCACGTGGCTTTGTAATCCACGAGGTGCTCATCATGCTTCTAGCCCTGCATTGAGGTCAGTTTTAAAATACTGGACTATGTTGTATGGGCCTGGGAATGGGGGCAGGGGTCCCTCCAACAGCGTCTCAATCTAACACTGTGACTTAGTGACTGGAAGCTTGTTCTTCCTCCGTAGCAAACTGGCTGTCAGGGTGGATCCAGCCCTCCTGAGGTCATGCTGGAGGTAGAGCCAATGAAAGGGGAAGTGAAAATGAACTCACAATCAGTCAAAGCGCCCATGCCGTGAATTTGGTTAAAATGGGCCTTGAGAATGCCCTAACTCTGGCCACTGCCAGTGGCGGATGTTCAGGCAGTGACTCAGCTTTCGGCTTGAGTGGGGTAGAATTGCGTGGGCTGCGGCGTGTGTGTCAGGTCAGAGCTGGCTCTGGGTCTCTGGTGCTGGCTGAGGACCTCTCCCCACTTTGAAGAGGGCCCTGGGTCCTGAGAGGTCAAGTTCTGTGCTGAGTCCAGAGGCGGATCCTAGTACCTTGAGACTTGGACACACTCCCCGTGTGAGATGGAGAAGCATTTTGGGGACCCTTGAGTTGTCACATGACCCAAGAGGTCTGTAACTCAGCCAAGTCCCCAATGTTCCTACACCCAAAAGAAAGATGAAGTCCATGGGTAATTTAGGCACCTACGTTCTCCCACGTGTCCCTGGCAAATCTCTCATCAGAGCTGCCAACCAAACAAAGAGCCTGAGCATTCTCCTGTGAAAAGACTAACACGTAATGATTTGGGACGTGGGATATGAATGGTTAAGAAACATAAATTTCATCAAATTTGCTTAAAGAATGGAAGCCCATGGAGGCAGGCATACAGTGTGTCCTTTACAAGGCCCCTACATGTCAGTCCAAGGGCCTTGACTGGCCCTCTGGGAAACCAGGCTGGTTATTTCCAACCCATGGGATGCCTATTGGTGTTCATTCAGGGCTGACTCCTGGGCTCCAAGTTGTGAAACTTTGTTCTGGCCAAGGAGGAGAGTGGGCTTTGGGTAGAGATTGTCTAAGGAGAGAGTACTCACCTGGGCCTGGTGGTGCAGCTGGTTCCTAGCAGCCAAAGCCTCTCTTGATCTTCAGGATGTCGAGGGAGGAGGTGCCTAGGACATGCCTGGCATGGCTCCCAGGCTCTCATACAGGCATCCATCAGGAAGGACCCCTTACCAGTCAACCTTCCTCTGGAAACTCCAGAAGGTCCACTCCCCGGGTAGCTGTAGCAGGAGCCCTCAACTGCCACTCTGTCTGCAGGTAGGAGGGCAGCAGGGCACCATGAGTGCCTTTCCGTGGTGCCTGAGCAGCTGTGGCCAAGACAGAGAACTGGATGGGCTCCTGGGGAAGCCAAGAGATGTAGGGAGGAAGGGCGGGGGGCTTCACTGCTCTGGGCCCCAGTTTCCTGGCCTGTAAACTGAGGGTTCTGCCTAAGTGATGATTGTGTGTTTTTTTGCTGACTTTTGATGTATTTAGTTGGCAGTGTTTGATTCACTACCAGCTTCTCCGAAGGTAACTTCCCTTATGCTCCCCCACCCCCCACACCCTCCTGCACCCGCATTCACATTGAGTGGGAATCCCTGGGAAGCGCTGCTGCCTGACCGAATGATTTCTACGGATGCTTCTGCTTTGGGGCTCAGAAACCAACTGTCCTCAGCTCTGGCCAGCACCCAGCCTCATCCTATGACTCCAGAAATCTAGCTTTCTCTGTAGAAAGATGGTTGCCAGTAGCCTTCCACTCCTTGGATCAAGTATAACATTATTGTTCATTTTCTTTTTATATAAATCATTTTATTGGCGGCTCTTACAGCTCTTAAAACAATCCATACACTAATTGTGTCAAGCACATTTATATATATGTTGCCATCTTTGTTTCCAAAACATTTTTTTCTTCTTGAGCTCTTGATATTAGCTCTTCTTTTTTCCCACCCTTCCCCATCCTCCTAACCTTGTGACCCCTTGATAAATTATAGATTATTATTATTTAAAAAAAATAGTTTTATTAGGAGCTCTTATAAATCTTATCACAATCCATATGTACATCAATAAATTATTATTATTTTCATTTCTTACATCATCTGTCTCCCTTCACCCATGTTTCTGTTGTTCGTCCCCCTTGGGGCGGTTATAGGTTGATTATTGTGATCGGTTCCCTCTTTCTCCCCCTTCTTCCCCCACCTTTCCCCTACCTTATAGTATCACTACTCCCATTACTATTCCTGAGGGGTTTATCTGCCCTGGATTCCATGTATTGGAGCTCTTATCTGTACCAGTGTACATGTTCTGGTCTAGCCGGATTTGTAAGGTAGAACTTGGGTCATGATAGTGGGGGGCTAGGAAGCATTGAAGAACTGGAACAGTGGTTCTCAACCTTGAGTCACCTTTGGGGGTTGAACGGCCCTTTCAAAGAGGTCACCCGATTCATCACAGTAGCAAAATTACAGTTATGAAGTAGCAACGAAAATAATTTTTTGGTTAAGGGTCACCATAACATGTGGAACTGTATGAAAGGGTCATGGCATTAGGAGGGTTGAGAACCACTGAACTAGAAGAATGTTGTGTGGTTAGTCGGGGTTATGCTGCACACTGCCTGGCTCGTCTCTTCCTTGTGACCCTTCTGTGAGGGGATGTCCAGTTGTCTATCTTTGGGCTTTAGGTCTCTACTCAGATCCCCCCCTCATTGGCATTGATATGATTGTTTGGGGTTTTCTGATACCTGATTCCTTCGACACTTCATGGTCACACGGGCTGGTGGGCTTCTTCCATGTGGGCTTTGTTGCTTCCCTGCTAGGTCTATGTGCATATATTTATATGTTAAGTATTAAGGTAGCAGAAAGACATTGGGCCTCTACTCAAGTCTACCCTCAACACAAGAACACTTTGTTCTAATAACCTGGCACTCTGATGCTCACCTTCCAGACCTGACCACTGAAGTCAAAATGGGTGCATATACAAATGTGGTGAAGAAAGTTGATGGTGCCTAGCTATTGAAGATATGTCATCTGTTGTTTCTTAGTGTGTACCCTTGATTTCTATCTCAACTTGACAGTTTTTAAAAGTGGGCCCTTATTTGCCTGGATGTAATAATGAATAATGCCTGCCACCACCAACAGGCAGTTGCTGGCATGTCTTAACTGACACTGTAATGTGTGTCATAGAAGACAGGCCTGTCCTCAGACAGTCCTAGTTGGTGGTGAGAAACTCAGGTTACGAGTACTTTCTTTGGGTCTCTAGTACCAGCTCATTAGAATAAAGCTATCAAAGGAGACTCATTTCTGTGGATCTGAGTGAGATTGATGGAGTCTGCTCAGTCTACTCAATGCCATTGTGCAGATACCCTTTTGAGAAGCTACCTAAAGCATAAGCTTTTTAATGCTGTAAAATATAGGAGCTACATTGATGCCACCTTCAAAAATGAATCAGTGGCCAACCTGGGAAAATTCAAAGCTTTTTGTTGTATAAAACTATAAATGGAACTATTCCATCAAAGAAGTAAAGTGTACCAACACTTGTTTAGATGGATAGTATGTCATCTCTCTGCACAGGTCTCTTATTTAGTAAAATACATCACTGCACTGGTCAGGAATCTTGCTCCAATAAAGGAACATCAAGATTAAAAAAGAGTGATTGGGTCTGGGGTCTTAAAGGCTTGAAGTTAAACAAGCGGCCATCTTGCTGAGAAGCAACAAAGCCCACACAGAAGAGGCTTTATTGTTCTTAAAGAAGCTTTGCTAAGACTGCAGACTCCACCCTGCTGGCTTGGCTTTGTTTACCTGTTTGCTTGTGTGTTTTGAAGGGGGGATGGGTGGTAAGCACAGCCTTTCCCTTCATATCTGTGCCTGAAACCAGGATCGGGTTGGGGACGTTGCCCTGATGGCCACCCGTTCGTCACACCAGCCCTCCCCCAACTGACACTGATATGGAGGAATATCTTGGGGGCCCTTTCCCTGGGGGAGTCTGGTGTCCAGGTCTGGGGAATTCTGCCTCCAACGTGGATGAAGGGTGTCATGTGACTTACGCCTGCCCTCTCCTTTGAGAGTGCTGCGCCTGGGAAAGAAGGCGGGATGCCTGGGAGGACTTCGGGGCTCTGTTGACGTACCTGTAGCCACACTGGAGAGAGAATTCCAGAGCGTCCCAAAGCCGGACGGCCTCGTGGGTGTGGGCCTCGGGTGGTGCAGAGGGTTAAGTACTCAGTGGCTAACCCAAAGGTTGGTGGTTGAAATCCACCCAGAGGCTCCTCGAAAGAAAGGTCTGGCGGCCTGCTTCTGAAAGGGCAGAGCCTGCTAACCCCAATGGATGGCATATCTCTGCTGCAGCTCGTGGGCTGGCTGTGTGTCAGGATCCACTCAAGGGCAACCAACTGGTGCCTTGCTATTTAGAGGGTCTCTGCAGCGCAGCCTAAAGTGTCTCGCCATGGCCCCGGTTGATGTGATTTTTAAAAGAGGTGAGGTGGCAGCCCACCCTTCCTTCCACTGGGGTCTTTGTTGCTTTTGTATTTCCACTTCCCAGACCTGGATTGCAGAGGCCGAAACCTAAATCTCTGTCATCCTAGTATATTTGGTCCCCGTGGAGTCCCTAGGGAGGCTGCTGTTACCTGGTGACCTGCTGCTAGGTGGCTTCCCCTGCGCAGGGCTGGGTGTGGTAAGCTGGGAAATAGCTCAAGCAGCAGGGGCCAGGTAGTGGCCAGACGCATGGATAGGCTTGGGTCCGCCCAGCTCCCAGGTTCTCTCCCGGGGTTGCTAGTAGAGATCTCCAGTCTGTCTTGTATATTCTATATGATTGTGAATGCGCAGGCTCCCCCACCCCTCCTCCAGTTCAGCCTGAGAGCCGAAGGCAGATTTAGGGTCCTGATCTCCCACTGATTGCGCCAGGCAGCCTCGGGAGCCCTTTTTGTTTGTTTGTTTTTTAATCATTTTATTGGGGGCTCTTATCACAATCCATGAATCCGTCCATCGTGTCCAGCATCGGGTCTCTTTGTGACGCTGGTTGACTAGTGGGAGGGAAAGGAGAGCATCTCACTTGCACTTGACCGGTTAGAATTTTTCACGGCCACCTTTCAGTTACCTATTGGGGTTCAATTCTGCAAGGATTTCTTGGTGCCGACCAGAGTTGGAGGCATCGCTCTGTGGTCATGTGTTTCTGAGAGAGCAAGGCAGAGAGGGCCAAACTGGCCATCCTGAACAGGGGGACTGGCCCTAAATGCACTGAGTCTGGGCCTACAGGAGTGTGCCACCCCCAGTCCCCTGAAGCCATAGGGTCTGGTGAGGTCTCGGGATGGCCTCTCATGATGGCCCGTCTTCCCAGAGTGCACCCCAGGAGCAGAGGCAGGGAGAGGGGACAGCTGAGCCTGGAAACGGAGGCCTCTTAGTTCACGGACTGGTAGAGAGACTGCAGCTTTTTTTTTTTTTTTTTAACAATTTATTGGGGCTGATACAATTCTTTTCACAGTTCATACATATACATACATCAGTTGTGTAAAGCACATCTGTACAGTCTTTGCCCTAATCATTTTTTTCTCTTTTCTTCTTTTACATTTTATTAGGGACTCAAACAACTCTTACCACAATCCATACATATACATACATCAATTGTATAAAGCACATCCATACATTCCCTGCCCCAATCATTCTCAAGGCATTTGCTCTCCACTTAAGCCCCTTGCATCAGGTCCTCTTTTTTTCCCCCCGTCTCCCTCCCCATTCCCCCCTCCCTCATATGCCCTTGGTAATTTATACATCGTTATTTTGTCATATCTTGCCCTATCTGGAGTCTCCCTTCCCCCCTTCTCTGCTGTCCCTCTCCCAGGGAAGAGGTCACATGTGGATCCTTGTAATCAGTTCCCCCTTTCCAACCCACTCACCCTCCACTCTCCCAGCATCGTCCCTCACACCCTTGGTCCTGAAGGTATCATCCACCCTGGATTCCCTGTACCTCCAACCCTCATATGTACCAGTGTACAGCCTCTGTCCTATCCAGCCCTGCAAGGTAGAATTCGGATCATGGTAGTTGGGGGGAGGAAGCATCCAGGATCTGGGGGAAAGCTTTGTTCTTCATCGATACTACCTCACACCCTAATTAACCCATCTCCTCTCCTAAACCCCTCTATGAGGGGATCTCCATTAGCCGACACTTGGGCCTTGGGTCTCCACTCTGCACTTCCCCCTTCATTTAATATGATATATATATACATATATACACATACATATATACATATACACATATATACACATACATACACACACTTATATCTTTTTTTTTTTTGCATGATGCCTTATACCTGGTCCCTTGGGCACCTCGTGATCGCACTGGCCGGTGTGCTTCTTCCATGTGGGCTTATTTGCTTCTGAGCTAGATGGCCGCTTGTTCACCATCAAGCCTTTAAGACCCCAGACACTATCTCTTTTGATAGCCGGGCACCATCAGCTTTCTTCACCACATTTGCTTATGCACCCATTTGTCTTCAGCGATCCTATCATGGAGGTGTGCAGTCAATGATATGATTTTTTGTTCTTTGATGCCTGGTAACTGATCCCTTTGGGACCACTCAATCACACAGGCTGGTGTGTTCTTCCATGTGGACTTTGTTGCTTCTGAGCTAGATGGCCGCTTGTTTATCTTCAAGCCTTTAAGACCCCAGTCACTATCTGTTTTGATAGCCGGGCACCATCAGCTTTCTTCACCACATTTACTTGTTCACCCACTTTGGCTCCAGCCGTTGTGTTGGGAGAGTGAGCATCATAGAGTTCCAATTTAATAAAAGAAGGTATTCATGCATTGAGGGAGTGTTTGAGTAGAGGCCCAAGGTCCTTCCGCCACCTTAATACTTGACCTATAAATATAGACACATAGATCTATTTCCCCATCCTCCTATATATATTTGCATGTACATGTCTTTGTCTAGACCTCCATGAATGCCCTTTGACTCCTAGCTCTTTCCTCCATCTCCCTTGACCTTCCTCCTGCCCTACCACCATGCTTCATCGCCACCTGGGCTAGAGTATACCTCTTCTCTAAGCAACCTTACCCTTGATCGTTTCCCACCAGGCCTGCCACTCCCCCTTCTCTACCATTTGGGGTCCCATGTTTTTCCCTTGTCCCTGGGTTTGTTAACACCACTTCCTTACCCCCCCTACCCCCCCACCCCAAGTCCCCCCGGAACTGTCGGTCCCGTTGTTTTTCATCCAGATAGTTCATCCAGCCTGTCCTATTCAGACAGACCTGTGGAGTCACTAACATGCACGAAAACTAGACAGAGGAAAACAAAGCAACAGTATACAACCAGACAATAAAACAACCAAAACAAACCACTGTAAAAGAACAGAACAAAACAGTTCACAAGAGAAAAGCTTGTAGTTAGTTCAGGGATCGTTTGCTGGCCCTTAGGAGCATTTTCCAGTCCAGTCTGTTGGGGCACCACGCCCTGGCCCCAAAGTCCACTTTCAGCATTCCCTGGGGACCTTGCCACTCCATTCCCTTGCTGTTCCGCTGCACTCCCCCAGTGATTTGCCTCGGTGTGGTGGGGTCAGGTCAGGTGCAATTCCCACACTGTGTCTCCGGTGCTGTCCCCTGTATCGCCCTTAGTCACTGAGGGGCATCATGTCTCATAGTAGGGCCAGCCATGTTGTTCTCTCTGTGGACTGGCTGCTCTACTCAGGAACATCATCATCACGGCCTGGTGGGCCAGGCTGTGCTCCACTCTCTCCTCCTGCCCCTTCATCTGCTCCCGTGTGCTCTGATCAAATATGTCCATCTCCCATAGCTGCAGAGTCAATGTCGTCCTTTGGAACAAATTCTTTTCGGGGGAGGGGGAGACTGCAGCTTTTAAAAGGGCATTTTAAGTTTCGATCCCTCTCTCCACTCATGACAGACCTTGCTTAATTTAAATCTTTCTTCTGACACCAACTTTTTCATCCTCCCACAGCTTAGGGTCCCGTTTCTGGGCTGCTGGGCTTCCCTCTTCCCTGGTCTTCCCACCTGTGAGCACCCCTCCCTGGGGCCGTGGGTCCCTGTCTGCCTTTCCTGCTCAGACTTTCCTTCATCCTAATTCTGCTTTTCCCTTCTTCCTGATTTCTTCTTTTTCCCTCTCCTCTAACAAAAAGTCGAATGAAGCCTTAAAGAGCTCTCGTGGGCCTGTCAGGGAAATGTGGGGCTGCCTAGCCACTAGGTCTGTGGTTCACACCTCCAGCCACTTTGAAGGAGACTGGAGGCTATTTGCACCTGTAAAGGATCAGTAGTCTCAGAAACCCTCCTACAGTCACTTTGAGTGGGAATTGACTTGATGGCAGTGAGTCCTGAGTCATGCCCCATGCACTCCCCCGCTTATTTTTAAAAATGTGATCAATTGGGTTTTCTTGTGGGAAGATGCCAATGTGAACACACCATTGTTCTGACCCTCTACTCACCAGTGCAACAAGAAAGACCACCGGAGGCTGAGCTGAGCCAGAGTCGGGGAAAGCAACAGGGAACTACAGGCAAGCAAGCGCCAGTAGGGAAATCTGCCTCTCCAACCTCCACTCCCCACCCGGAACATGCAGGCTGCTGGCTACTGTGAGCTGGGAATGTGCCCCCCCCCCCAATACCACCACAACCCTCGCCAGTACCCAAAGACAGGATCCCACGCTTCTTCCATACAATCAGCATGGCAGGCCTCCCCAGAGGTCCATTTGAAATGTGTTTGCACCGCTGCCACCCAGACATGGTTGGTTTCAAGCCTACTTTTGCTGCAGAAAACCCCCTGCTGTGGAGTGGTCTCTCTTAGTCACTTTCCCTACCTCCCTGTGCACCCCACCACAGAGGTCTCAGACCCACAAAACACCTCCTGGAGAGTGTTCTAGTCTGTCTGCTCCACCACTCGTTGGTGCTGAAAGCTGCTGACTGGGATTGCTAGTTGCCCCGAGAAAGGCATCTTTGGTACAACAAGAGTCCTATAACCAAAATACATAAAAACTCCAGCCACTTATAAAAGAACCAATAGGCTGGACATGGGTACAGATAAGAGCTGCAAACACAGGGAATCCAGGACAGATACTCCACTCAGGACCTATATTTAGAGTAGCGATAGCAGGAGGGGAAGGTGGGGGGAGAATGGGGGAACCAATCACAGTGATCTACATAGAATCCCCTCCCTGGGGGACAGACAACAGAAAAGTGCGTGAAGGGATACATCGGTCAGTGTAAGACATGAAAAAATAATGATCTATAAATTATCAAGGGTTCATGAAGAGGGAGGGAAAATGAGGAGCTCAAGTAGAAAGATGTTTTGAAAAGGATGATGGCAACAAATGTACTTGACACAACGGATGCATGGATGTATTGTGATAAGAGCTATATGAGCCCCCAATAAAATATATAAAAAGGACCAATGGCTCAGTCATAGAATGGGCAAAGATAAAAAGGCCAGTACTTGAATAGACATTTCACCAAAAAAGACTTTCAATGGCCACCATCATATGGAACTATGCTCAGTGTCAGTACCCTTCAGAGAGATGAGATACTACTAGGAGAGCTTAAGGTCAACAAAAACAGAAAAAACAAACGTTGGCAGGGATATGGAGAAGTCACAGCCCGTATACATAGTTGATGGGCCTGTAAAATTGTGCAGCCACTCACTCTAGAAAACAGATTGCTGTACAAGTTACCATGTGACCCAGAGATTGCACTCCGAGGGCTGTATCTAGGAAACGTGAGTGCAGAGACCAAGCAAGATCTGTGTGTTCATTGCATCACTGTGTCCAGTAGTCCTAAGGTGGAAGCAACCCAGTGTAAGGAGACCAGACGTCCCGCTTTTGGCGGGATAGTCCCGCTTTTTAACAATGTGTCCCGCGTCCCGCAGCGTTTTTAAAAAGTCCCGATTTTTGGAAAGAATGCATGACAAGCTAGGGAATGGTGGGAGAATAGGAAGGGCATATACGATTTTCGGCTGCCATGTGGCTATTTCGCCAGGATATGAGTTTTATATTATTTTTTGTTAATTTTATAATGTTAAACTTTAATAATAACAAATAATTGTTGAG
This sequence comes from Tenrec ecaudatus, assembly GCF_050624435.1. Taxonomy (NCBI): domain Eukaryota; kingdom Metazoa; phylum Chordata; class Mammalia; order Afrosoricida; family Tenrecidae; genus Tenrec; species Tenrec ecaudatus. The sequence goes on from NC_134530.1 coordinate 39,304,426, forward strand.
AACTGCTTATCAAAGTTGGCAGTGTTGATCAGTTGTTAGAATTCGACCACCATTGTTTGGACTTAATGGACAATGGCATTTTTTGGCATTGGCAAAGACGAAAACATTTTGTAACTGTCTCTCAGATAATACACATCGTACTGCATGCTAGTGCTAGTTTAACTTGTGATGTCAACAAATCAGCTATTCTGCTAATGCTAATTTCTTTTCTTCGTCTCCATAAGTTGTTTTCCGAAAAAATTCCTGTATTTTGGAGGAAGATGGAGCAGTATTTAAATATCTTTTATGTTTCTGTGTCTCCAAGTGCCTTGAAATATCATTCTTCCTGCTGTGCAAAGATCATTTGATCATATTACTCAAAATTTCCCATATAGTAATGTTTCCAAAAATTATCTTTTTAATGAGGTATCATTTAAAAATATTGATAAGGAAAAGGTTAAATCTTGGGCATCAGCAAAAATCACAATAGAGAACAAATGGTTAGAAATATTTCATCATTTTGAAACAAACCATGTTCCATATAATAATACACTAAAAATTGTGGAATACACGCTGTCCTTACCAGGGACTAATGCTGCAACTGAACACGTTTTTTCTATTGTAAATAAAGTGTGGACATCAGAAAAATCACAATTAAGTGTTGAGACTTTGAAAGCCATTTTATATGTGAAATATAGTTTAACAAATTCTTGTGAAAATTTTCATGACCTTTTAAACTAGGACAGCAATCTACCAAAAAAAAATTCACTCAAATGAGAAATAGGCCAAAGAATAAAATAATAGTATACATAATTTTTAAAATGTATTATATTTGTAAATTGTACTTATGTTGAAATTTTAAAATATATATTACAATGCTATTTTTGCATTCTATGAAAAATTTTGTTGCTCCATATAGACCAAATTTTTAATCAAGAACACCCCCCCACCCCACCCCAGTCAATGGTGTCCCGCTTTACCAATGTTAAAATCTGGTCACCTTACCCAAATGCCCATAAGCAGACACATGGATTAAATAAAGTGTAGTACATGCATCCAATGGAACACTGAGCCAGTAAGAAATGGCATCTTAATATATGCTGTAGTGTGGGTGGGGCTTGTCATGCTGAGTGGGGTAAGCCAATTGCAAAAGGACAACTAAAGTTAAGAAAAGGCAAATATATAGAGACAAATTTATTTAGCAGGGGTTGGGAGGAGGGTTAATGGGCTAATAGAAATGTTGCATTGATGAAGGTAGAGTTGTACAACTGATTATTGCAAGTTGCTGTCAATGAGTTGTACTTATAACGATGTCACACACGCAAAGAGTACCTGCTGAGGCTGCTTATGTACAACTGAACATCTCATGGGATTTAGTTCCTTCTCTGGGTAGACTAGGGTAATAATTTCATGAGACATCATAATTGAATTGGAACTGAATTGAGTTGATTTGAATCTAAAGTCCTTTGGTTTAATTGGTGTCAAAGAAGGGGAATTGCTTATGAATTGGATTTAGTGATCAAACAAATGGCCAGAGAAGAACTCTGGCCTCCATCCTTCACCTGGTCCCTTCCTCAGCATTTCCCATCTCAAGAAATGACACTGTCATGGGTTTCTCAGACTTACTTATCCTTGGGCCTCTCTTTCTCTCATACTCCATATTCCAAACCACCAATACATGACTGGGCACTGTCTTTAGGATATATGAGGACAAGTGAAAAAGTACAGCTCACACACACACGATTTTATTCTAAACAAACATGTGTAACCGTGTCTCAGATCAGGGATGTCCCTGCTCATCCCTCCAAGTGTTCCTGCTCATCCCCCAATAGTGTCCCTGCTCATCCCTCCAATAGTGTCCCTGCTCACCCTCCAATAGTGTCCCTGCTCACCCTCCAATAGTGTCCCTGCTCATCCCTCCAATAGTGTCCCTGCTTACCCTCCAATAGTGTCCCTGCTCACCCTTCAATGGTGTCCCTGCTCACCCTCCAATTGTGTCCCTGCTCATCCCTCCAATAGTTTCCCTGCTCACCCTTCAATAGTGTCCCTGCTCATCCCTCCAATAGTGTCCCTGCTCATCCCTCCAATAGTGTCCCTGCTCATCCCTCCAATAGTGTCCCTGCTCATCCCTCCAATAGTGTCCCTGCTCATCCCTCCAATAGTGCCCCTGCTCATCCTCCAATAGTGGCCTTGCTCATCCCTCCGGGGACAAGGACTGTCCTTCGAGAATTCCTTTGGAAATCTTACACCATCCACCCTTCAGCCCTTATCTTACCTCTTTAGACTTCCTTGTAATCCCCAAACTCAAAGAACATTTAAAGGGAACATCATTTGAATCCCTCAAGAAAGCCAAAACTGCCTTTTTGACATGTCACCCACTCACTCACTGCCACAGAGCAGATTCCAACTCAGGGACCCTGTGGGACAGACAGGAACGATCCCTGTGGGTGTCTGAGGCTTTAAATCTTTACAGGAGCAGAAAACTTCCTCGTTCTCCCGAGGAGAGGCTAGTGGGTTTCAACATCTGACCTTTTGGTTAGCAGCCCAAGGCCGGCCCACCACGCCAAAGCTGGTGTCAATGCAGATGCTCGGGGTTCTTCGGGGCAGGTTAGAGAGATGGAAATGCTGCCTTCAGCAGTGTATAGACCTAGTTCTAAGATATGTAGAGAGACAGTAATGTCTTATTGTGGTGTTTTTCTTTAATAAAAGGAGCTATGATTCTGTAGCTAAGCTTTTTGACATCCTTGTATTTGGAATCTGACCCACTAACTTTAAAGATTACTGCTATGTCCCCAAATCCATGTGGGCAGAAAGACAACACTTAGAACCACTTGGCCGTCTGACCAGCGGAAGAACTTCTTCCCAGGAGTGGGGAGAGAGAGCTTCTGCTGTCGTGGGTTGCAGCGTTAACCTAAGGGTAGGCCTTCTTGCCTGGGGAGGGGCTGGCGTGGAAGAGGGCTATCTTTTTGAAGAAGCCCCTCGCTTTTCTCCTCGGACTGTCTTCTAGAAGGTCCGCTGGAGAAAAGCTCGTCACCACGATGGGTTTCTCGTTCTCGAGTGGAACAGGGAGGGCAGCCTGTGGCTTTCCAGGGCTCTCCTAGAATTGAGCAGGGTTTCCATCACAGGAGCCATCTAGGGAGCTTGAGCCCTGCCTTTCACTGGGCCTGTGAGTGGCTTTAAGAGCTGGGGTGTTGATTTCGTGGAGTGTGACTGATGACTGTGGGCATCATCACAGCTGCGAACATTCATCACCTGGTTACAGGGGCCAAGTGCTTTGAGAGACTGGTCGGGGCTGACCTCGATGCTCACCCAACCTGAAGGAGGGGGGCCTGCTGCTAAGCCCATTTTACGGATGAGGAAGCTGAATATAGGGACGTTCAGGAGCTGTCCAAAGTCACGCACAGTGGCAGAGTCCACGCTCCTAGCCATTTGCCTCTAGTCTAAGTGCACGTGATGAGCACATGATCATCATGCCTCTAATTATAGCTGGTAGTAGCTCCACCAGCAGGCATTGTTGGTAATTTGGCATGAAAGATGTTCATTGTGCTTCCAGGCGCAGTTCTCTTAGTTAGATTTGGTCCATTAATGTGGGGGTTCCGGAGTCCTCATTCCTTCCATATTTGTTTTCTTCCCACTCTGCCCACATCCATTCTTTATGGGCCTCGTCCTGGCGTGGTAAATAGTTAGCTGGCTGCTGTCCCACTGTCATTATAGGCGTATACCTCTGCCGCTTACTCACTTTAAGTCCTATTTCCTGGCCACCTCCCCAAATAGAGCTCAAGCTGCTGACAGAGCTCCTGCCGGCCCTCCATCATTGATTCATAGACATTCTCAACCTCCCTGTCCCATGCAAGAGCGGTGCTGGTTGACAGCAGGATCTGCTTGTTCCTTGAGTTCATGGACACATCGATCCCGTGCAGTTAAGAGTAATTGAAGATGTCATGATACTGCAAAGAAAATAAAAACAAACAAAATAAAAACACTGTTAAGAAACAAAACATAAGAAAGAGTGATTGGAGGACGAGGGAATAGAACCTTCGTTACTGAGGGTCAGCGCATCATCTTGTCTTCTTTCTTCTGCATAGCTTTGGCCAAGTGCTGTTGGTGTGACCAAAAGTATGGTTCATTACTATTGATACCATCAGCTCATATTTATTGAGCACTTGGTTCTCTAGTAAGCTTTGTGCATCATTACGTCATTTGATCTCCTCAGCCAGCACTGCCCAGTGAAAGCCTCTGTACTGCAGCACGTGCTTCCCGGCCCCACCGCCCACACTCTGACCACCACGCTTTCCGCTATTCGTGTTGTACTTGAGATTGTCTCATGGTTACAAATAGTTCCTTAGGCAATATTTGTGTTCTACATGCAACTCACTTTGAAGTAAATGTCCAAGACATATCCAAAGGAAGCTATAAAACCTGCCAAAGGATAGACAGGGAGACCTGAAAAAAAAAATGGGAAGAGCTAGCTGCTCCTGGATGGGAAAATGAAATACTGCCACAATAGAATTTCTTCCCAGTATCGTCTCTGACGGTGATTCTCCTCCAAATCTCACAGGGAACTGTAATGAAATTTGACTTTAAAAGAATGTGCCAGCAAAATAAAATAAGTAAAAGAATGCCAAATAGTTAAAAGCAGTTATGACAAAGAGCAATTGGGATGAGGTGGACTGCCCATATCAAAATGTTGAATCAAATAATTGATTACACAACTTGATGGATGTATTGATACACCCGAAAAAGGTTGAGCTGGTAAGTGATGTTGTATATATCTCTTAAACTATGGCCTGCGGGCCACATACGGCCCACCTGGTGTTTTTGCCGCTGCTGCCTGCCCTGCTTAGCAGCCAACTCATCCAGTGTGCATAGGAATTTGTTCATAGTTTTTTTAAAACTATATTCTGACCCTCCAACGGTCTGAGGGCCAGTGAACTATCCCCGTTTGAAAAGTTTGAGGACCCCTGATATATACTTTTTAACAACAAGTAGCTGCTCACACTACTAGTGTGCAAGCAATACTTCATGGGATTTATTTGCTTGGTTCGGATGCTTATGGTCATGGTTTTATAGGAAAAGTCTAGTCAATTGGACCAATCCGGTTTTTCGTGCTTTTGTCCTGCGTCTGAGTTCAGCGTGTAATGCCTGGGCTTGCACACCTTGCGAACGGCCAGACAAGGCCCAACAATGGCGGTCCCTAGCCTCCTGGAGCAGCAGAGAGAGGAGACGGTGTAGTGGCCTCTGAACTGCCCCTCTGCCGTGAGACCACAAGCACTCAACGATGCCTGCCTACCATCTTGATCAAAGATTCTATAAATCAATCGTGGTGAAAAAGTAGGGTTAGGGTGGGGTGTATAATGGAATTCTCATAGAATCCAGACTTTCTGGAGCCACTAAGGCTGAATGACCCCACCCCTCCACAAAAATACAGACGCTGTCCCTGGAAGTCATTGTAGACCAAGGAGTACGTACTCTTAGTTAGCAGAGAATGTTTGCCTTGGGTCCTATCGTTTTTTACAGAGTGATCTGTAGATGACCACGTTGACCACACATTTAGCTGGCTCCAAAGGTGAGATGAGAAGCTTACGTGCTTTACGAGCTCATTGTGTGGTGGTGACTGTAATGCAGAAAAGGCTGCTGAGAAAGGGGTCCAACTTGAAGAATGTAGCCAAAGAAACTGAATAGTACACGTAGAGATTTTCTTAATGACGTGTGCTTTTTGTACATATTTTCATTTAAAAAAATGTATGAGGGAAAGAAACATAACTGAAAGTGAGGGCTTGCTACAAGAAGAGACAATAGAACAAAGTACTCTAGCCAAGTGATACACTAAAGTGATACAGTAGCGGGGAGGCTGGATGACTACGGGTATGAGGAAAACAGATTATCCATTTACAAAGGAATAAAACCTTACCTCGTGTCATATATAAAATGGACATTAAACAGAAAAGTCCTCTGTTTTGGAAATGCAAGTGCTTTGGAATTAGACTGGGTATAACAAGCTACAAAGGAAAAGGCTGACAAGTCAGACCGCATGAAGCAGTTAGCATGTTGAATAGGGGGAAATACCCTGAGCAACATGTAAAGGTCTGTTGACACGGAGGGGACACAATGGCACCCGGCAATAAGCACGGTGAAATCTTTAACAAAGGGCAATGGCAGGTCGATATGAAAAAGATAAGCAGCCAGTGACAGATTGGGCTCAGTTATGAATAGGCAACTCACAGGTGCTTGTGCCCCCGAGTCAGTTTACACCCATGTGACCCTGCGGACAACAGATAGAAGCACTGTCCCCACCTGCACCATCCTCCAGCCCTCGCTGTGTTTGAGCCCACAGTTACAGCCTATCTCACCGAGGATCCTCCCACTGCGGTGCTGCCCCTTTGCTTTGCCACGCACGACGTCTTTTTCCAGGGACTGGTCCATTCAAAAGCACCTCTAACGTGCTGACACCAAGGCTCGCCAGAGTTCCTTCTAAGGAATGTTCTGGTTGTACTTCTTCCCAAGACAAGTTGTTTTTCCTTCCGGCAGTCCCCAGAGCTTCTGTATTTTTCGCCAACACCATCATCCAGAGAAGTTGATTCTTCTGTGTCTTCCCTATTCACCATGGAACTCTCACATGTATGTGAGGCGCCTGGAAACCACCCCAGGCCTAAGGTAGAGGTGATGATGGAGATCTTCCTGCGGCCAGGCCATTCTACACGTCTGGTGTTCGATGGAAACAAAAGTGCCCTGGCTTTGGCCAGGCAGACATTTTAACTTACTAATACTATAAAGAATTTTTAAAATTTGTTTTAGTGTACTTGGTTTACTCACAGTAATAAGGAGCAAATCCATTATTACATTTATGTTGTCTGGTTTCATGACTTCTGTGGGTGTTGGTTGTGAATCGAAGTAATGTGTAAAGTGAAATCCTTAACTGAAAGTGCCAGATAACTCAGCTGAATTACTAGGCTTTCTTCACCTTAATTAAGCCGTCCCAGCTGCCCAGCATGCCCCTCCCTGAAGGTGTTCGCTCCGTGTTGCAGTTCCTGTCTTCTCCTGTCCACGTGGCCTTTGCTCAGCCCAGCCTGAGAACAGTGTCGTCCTTGGTGTCGGGCTTGACATGAGCCTGACCTGCACCCAGATCCGTAGCCTGCTGTGCCAGGATCCTCAGGCAGACCCATTCACCCATGCCAGCTATTGGCAAGGCTGAGAACAGGTGCCCCAGGCCATGGGCCCTCAGCATGTACAGAGGGCACTCCACTGGGGTGCAAAACCTTGGGGTGGGAGACATTGACAAAGGATGCCTTCTTCTAGACCAGTGTTTCCCAAAGTGAGCCAGGCCTCCCCCCGCCCCAGGGGTGGGGCATGATCCAGGGCTGCTGTCAAAGCAGCTAGCTAGCTCGGCGTCCTGGACTCTCATTGCAGAGCGGTGGCTGCGGGGACAGGCACGTGAAAACAGTCTTTTTTTTTTTTTTTTTCCCTGAAGAGGGGGTGATGGGCGAAATAAGTTTGGGGATCTCGGCAGAACTGTATCCCCTGGTGATGTTGGGCTCTGGCCTCAAGCCTGTGACTCTTGAAACCTACACAGGGACTTGAAACTCCTTGGCATCATTGAGCTGTTGCCAGGAGAAGCTCTTCTTGGGGACGGGCTCTAAGGACTCAGCCTTCAGGAATCTCCATGAAGCATAAGCAGCTGGTGAGGGGCGACGGAGGCCAGCTCCCCAACCGGCCACAACAGTCACATTATCTGCCTGGGAGTTACCCAGCCACTGCCCTGACCCCAGAAGGCCTGTTGCCCTCCTCTTCCTCCATTACCAACCAGGTGCTGTATGTTCTTTCTCCCAGCTGCAGAGCTACTTTGCAGCCTGTGAGGACGAGACCCCAGCCATCCGGAACCACGATAAAGTTCTGCAGCGGCTCTGTGAGCACTTGGACCATGCCCTGCTCTACGGGTGAGCAGGACAAGACAGGAGGGCTCCACAGACATCAGTGCCTAGTCGTGTCCACCCTTGAGTTCTCCTTTCCACAGGCTTCTGTGGATCTCCCAGTCATTTGTCTCTCAACAAATAAACTCACTGCCATCGAGTGGATGCCGTCTCATAGTGACCCAATAGGACAGGGTGGAACTGTTCCTGTGAGTTTCTAAGACCATAACTGCAAGAGCAGAAAGCCACGTCTTTATCCTGAGGAGCAGCTGGTGGTTTCGAACTGCTGACCAGCGAGTAACTACCACGCCGCATTTGTCCCTGGGCAGGCATTATTGCCTGGCGGGCGGAACAGCAGCAAATATGAGAGAGTCTGAAGTTGAGTGGTTGTCTCTAGATCAGGAAGTACCGCGAGCTAACTACTGAGGGTGCCTCTCATACCATCCCCCATCCTGTTTTCTCAGCCTGCAGGACCTCTCGTCTGGCTACTGGGTGCTCGTGGTGCATTTCACCCGGAGAGAAGCCATCAAACAGATCGAGGTGCTGCAGCATGTGGCCACCAACCTGGGGCGCAGTGAGTTGTTACGGGGGATGCTGGGGAGGTGGAAAGCCTCGGGTGAGCAGTGGCCTTGGGTGTAGAATGCTAGGGCCCTCCCTGTAGATGCGAGTTTGTTGGCGTCTTCATGATGGGGTCGAGGGGAGCCAGAGAAGGAATTCTAGCCCAAGCATATGATGTGGTGCTGGGATGAAGGCCTGTGCACAGCATCCACGTGGACCCCTGGCATTCTCAGCCCAGCTGAAGTCTACAATCTGCCCTCCTCCTGGAGTTCCCAGCCAGCTGCAGGCTGGGGTCTGGCAGAGAAAAGCAAGCTCAGGGGCAGTGGAACTACCATCAAGGGAGAAGTCTGTGGGAGTCGTGGGTCCCCTCCCTTGCTCTGCAAAGAAGTCCACTCCCTGATGACCTTCCTGCCCATTGTTTGCAGGCCGGGCCTGGCTGTACCTGGCCCTCAACGAGAACTCGCTGGAGAGCTACCTGCGGCTCTTCCAGGAGAACCTGGGCCTGCTGCATAAGTACTACGTCAAGTGAGTGCCCCGGCCGTCCACTCCACAGCGCCCTCTGGTCTCATCCCAGGGATGTGTCACATGCACATCTCAGCGTGCCCACCAGTGGCCAATCTGGCCTTGCGGGCTGAGGACACCTCAGTGATGACCAGAGGCACAGGAGGCTAGCTCGCCCCTGAGGGCTGTGGTTAGTGCTGTGTTCCCTGGCCTCTGTAGTGGCTGGTGCTGCCTTAGAGCGGTCTTCAGACCCATCTGGATGCCCACCTCCCCTGGCACAACCTCGTATGGGTTCCTGAGGGAGCAGCTGCTGAGAGAGAGCCCGATGCGCTTAGGCTATAGGCCCCGGCTCTGAATCGCTCCGTGTGTGGCGGGTGATGGCTGGAGGCTGAGTGTAGTTCAGGAGGGTCATGGGTCAACTTTCAACCTGGTGAGCATGGGGACTCAGCACCTCCACCACCCCTCCCTGTGCCTTGCAGGAATGCCCTCGTCTGCAGCCACGATCACCTGACTCTCTTCCTGACCTTGGTGTCGGGGCTGGAGTTCATCCGCTTCGACCTGGAGCTGGTGAGACCCGACAGCAGTGGGGCTGGGGCGTAGGGTGTCTTTCCAGGCCCAGCTTATTTGACAGAGAATGGTTTCAGGGCCTCGGTAGTGACCAGGAGGGAAGAACGATGGTTCTCTTCGGCTCACTTCGAGCCCGAATTCCTGCTCCAGTGGCTTCTATGTCTTTAGCCCAACCCCGAGAAAAGCCACCTGGCCCTGGGTTTCTCAGCCTGGAGGGGGCGGGTTCTCCTTTGTGGTGAGGGCTGGAGGGTCAGAGGCTCCATGCTCCCAGTTACTCTCGGCCACCACTGTCACGCCAGGCTCCTCCATCCCACACCCTGTAGTGAGGGACAGTGGCCCAGAAAGAGCTAAAGCGGGTCCACAGTGCCTCTCAGACCCTGGCTCATCGAGATGGACTCAGCTGCCCCTGCTTATTAAGTTGCCTTCCTTGTCCCTACCCCAGCAACCTATGCTGCAGTAGGAACTCGGCCAGGAGGAACAAGGTTCCCTAGTCATGAAAGGCCGAGAGGTGTCAGAAGGCATAGCGTAGCTTGTAGCTGGGTTTGGGTAATCTCTGTTCATTTGCAGCTCACAACTTGAAAAGCCAGACCATTCAAATGGCTCTTTTTAGCAGCTTATTTCAGAACGTCCTGCCCTCCAGGTATTGATTCCCAGAGAGAGACTAGACCTGGGCCATCTTGGCCCTGAGCCTGGACTCTGCAGTTCGAGAAAGACCAGGTGTTCTCGCCTTCCAGGGCCCCCCACCAGGCGCCAATTCCTGCTCTGTCCTCAGGACGCCCCTTACTTGGACCTGGCACCCTACATGCCCGACTACTATAAGCCTCAGTACCTGCTGGACTTCGAAGACCGGCTGCCTAGCTCAGTCCATGGCTCGGACAGCCTGTCCCTCAACTCCTTCAACTCCGTCACGTCCACCAACCTGGAGTGGGATGACAGTGCCATCGCCCCGTCTAGCGAGGGTGAGTGGCCCTGGGCCACAAGGAGCCCCGGTGGCGCTGTGGGGTAAGCGCTGGCAGCTCAGACCCACCAGCTGCCCCTCGGGAGAAAGGGCTCTCTGTCTGCTCCCGTGAAGGTCTATAGTCTGGGAAACCAAGCCTCCCTGTGCAGGGTCTCCATGAGTCGGAATTGACTTGAAGGCAGTGGGGTGATCCCGGCTGGGGCCTGTCTTCCTTTGCTTGTTTTAGTTCAGTGGTTGAAATTTTAAGTTAAACAGAGGAAGCCATTTCCCAGGCTCTAGTTCCCCCAGAGTCCTTGTGGGGCTGAAAAAAACTGATCCTGGACAATGGCCTTTGTCTGCCCCCCACTACCCTCTGCTGTGGGAAGGTTGCATGCTGCCATGAGGCTGACAGGTTTCAGTGGTATTTCCAGACCAAGACAAACTGGGACCTGGTTGTGTGGTTTCCAAAGCTCAGCCCGTGAAAACCCCCAGGAGGAGCATGGCATTGTGGTCCTGTTGGACCCTGGCATGGCCGGGAGTAAGAGGCCCAAGCCACGGCACAGCAGGATGGTCCTGTTGGGCCCCAGTACAGCCCGGAGTCTGGGGCCCACGCCACGGCACCGCTGGGTGGTCCTGTTGGGCCTGGGCACTTCCGGGAGTTAGAGGCCTCGACCCGCAAGTCCCTTTCTAGACGGTGCCTAGGAGCCACTCTGAGCACGGAGGATCAGCAGTGTGCCTGCTTTGGGGGGTTGTCCTACCCAGATTCTACGCACAAAGAGGCTAAGAAGCCCCAGGGAAAAGACAGAGCTGGCAGGTCAGACAAACGTTTAGGGGAAAATGGTTCACCATTTCTCATCTGTCGTCCAGCTTCTCAGAGTCCCTCCTGCCTGCGGTACTGTGTTAGAGATGGTTGTGCCCATTGCATCGGGGCCTGAGGGTTACCAGCTCATCATGTGGGGCGAGAGGGCGCCTTGCCACTGCAGGGCAGGACTCCTGCTCCTTTCTAAACCCAGCTGCTCCTTCCCCTTCGCCCCTGGGGAAAGTGGATTTCGTCATGCACTGTTCCCAGCCCCCTCCAGAGAAGGGAACCCAAGCCAAGTTCAGACACTGGGCTCCTCAGCTTTGGCTGTGACCTTCCTCCCGTTTCTGCTGGCACCCACGTCTGATGTTCTGGGGGAGGGGTCACATTCAGTCTGCATACACTCGCTGTCCATGCTGAAAATGGCCACTCTAGGGTTGGGTTGAACCTTGAAGGAGCAGCCCAAGTACCTGGGGATGGAGGTATCCGTGTCTGCACTCCCCCCCCCCCCCCGCCCCCGTCATTGAGATTGAGAGATTCTACAACTGGGGCTGCTGGAGCAGGACCTGTGTGTGCCCCACCCTGCTCCCTGCAGGGTGTGGAGGGACGAGGAGGGGTAGAAAGCCAGGTTAGGTATGAGGGACCCCAGGTACTTCTCCACCAGAACCAGGTTCTGGGTCTTGCTGGCTGCTCAGAGGTGCGGGCGGACCTGAGTTGGGGCTAGCTGTGGCCCGATCAGCTCTTCCGAGGTGGCTGGAGAGCGTGTGACAGTCGCTTTCCTCTGGTTCTCACCCCACCCCCACTCCCTCCCCCAGCCCCCGGCCTTCCACTACCTGTGTTTCTAATCTTCAGTTTTGTCCCTCGTTTTTATAGATTATGATTTTGGAGATGTGTTTCCAGCAGTGCCGTCTGTACCCAGCACAGACTGGGAAGGTGGGCAGAGTCCGCTGTCACCCTTTTCCTGTGTTGCCACGTTGCCATGCCAAGCTTGCCGCATGTCTCAAAATCAGCCCCTTGCTAATTACGATAACAATGTCATAAAGCCAAGTCTGGTGTGCGGGTAGATGGAATTCTGCAGTAGGAGCACCTGTCCAGGTTTAGCGCCAGCCTAGTCCCCTCTCCCAGTGCAGGACAGCTGGCCCTGTGGAGTCACTAAGCTACCATGACTGCTTTTCCAGCCAGGTGCCTGGCTCCATCACCTGCAGCGAGGAAACTGCTAAGTGGGTCAGGTTCGCTGTGGCAAACAGGCTCTCACAGGCGGGGCTAAGCTCCTTCCAGTCACACCTCTGGGCCACAGCACTGAAGGAGGAGTCGACATCAGGGGTGTGGCTCCTCCAGTCCCTTCCGCAGGGTGTCCTCACCCGGGTTTTTGAAAGAGGTCCACCTGAGCGGAGACTTCTTGTGAGGGTGCACCACCACCTCCACCCCGCCTCTGGGCTTGTGCACCTCCCCAGAGCGAGTTACCCAGGCTTCCACGGTCATGCAGGACAATGGGCCTGTTTCTGGGCTGGCTAGCACTCCCACCAACACTGAGGCTAGCAAGGGCTCCCAGTAGAAAGTGCTTCTTGTCCTGCGACCCACTCCCAGCCCCAGGGCCCAGCCTCATGGAGGGCAGTGGGGATGAGGAACCAAGGCTGTCCAAGGTGCCTGGGGCGGAGGAGTGGGTCGCAGGTGGTCTTTCCTCAAGCTCTGTGAGTGTGGGGTGACTTGGCTGACACAATACAGCACGCGGAAGAGTCAGGGCCATCCTCCAGCTCAGGGAGCTGCTTGGAGGAACCCCACATTCAGATGAGCATGAACCCAGAATTCCATCCAGACATCCTTGATTCTCCTGGCTCCTCTCCTCGCAGCGCACACTGGGCATTGATTCCCCCTACCCCTCTGAATCTAACAACTAACCCTCCTCACGACCCAGCTACTTCCTTTCCTGTCTGTTGCAAGGCCTGCACCTGATAGCAAGCCTGCCCTCCCTCTGCAGCCCTTCAGCGCGCCCGTGGCCTGAGAACTAACAGCCTGCGTAACAGTGTTTGTTGGGGCGGGCTGAGCCCTGGGGCTGGCTGGTGAGATTTAACTTGGCAGAGGTGTCCTGCCTTGCGGAGAATTCCCCAACACTGGCAGTTCACCTGAGAGGCGCGGGCTTCTCCTTGGGCCTGGGAGAAAACTAAGTTTGGGGACAGCTCCATGCTCAGAGCTCTTGGGGCCCACTTTCAGAACCAGTGAGCCACCCTAGCCTTCACCCTCACAGACTTGCCACTCAGCGCTCCTCCCCAGAGCAACCTTTGGTGCTAGGGACCCGCAGGGCTGGACAAGGCCCGCTCAGCAGCCAAAAGAGCAGGATTCTCTGCATCTGAGCGCTCAGGCTGCTCTGGGTCCCAGGCAATCTGAAGAACGCACGCCCCATCTTCCACTGGGGTTGTCTAGCAGAGCGAGCCATCGCCCCCAGCTTTGTCCATACCTGAAAAGACTGTACTGAAAACAGACCAAAAAGGACTAAGTCAGCAATCTGTAGGGGCGCCAACTGACAGCAGCTGCTGAAGCTATTAAAGAGGAGCCTTCCGGGCAGTGAGTTCAGGAGCCTGGGGAGGAATAACTGGGAAGAGGAGGCGAGGGGCATTGGCACAACTCGACGACCCTAACCGATGTCACTGAATTGCACATGTAGAGCGTGTTGATTTGGTGTACGTTTGTTGTGTACATTCTCAGCGACCACAAAACAAATTTAAAAAAGAGAACCACGTTCATGGAAAGGAGAAGGTTCTGAAACCCCGCTGGAGAGGGCTGCAGGGAGCATGCTTGCCATGTCTCCTCTGGGCACAGCCTGGTCAGCAAGATGTGTGTGCACTGGCAAATGGAGCGTGAATACCTGGCGCACCATGCCATTAGCCTTCACCAGGCTGCCTTCCCCAGCCGGGCCTCCCCTCGCTCTCTGCTGGGTATCTCCATCTGCCACCAGAGCCACACCTGTCTGCTTGTCTGGGGGCCCCTCTGCCTCTCCCTGCCATGCTCCAGGGACTGGCAGAGGGTGGGGGAGGGAGCGGGCCACCTATTCCTTAAGGCTGGAGCCAGGGACAGAGCAGAGTGGGACCCAGAGAGGAGCAGGAACCAAGCCGGGTAGAATGAAGTCTCCACCCTGCCCCTGCCCCCAGGAGGGTGCCAGCAGGACCTTGAGCAGAGAGCAGCCTCTTAAGGGCCCACGAGGCATCCATCCATCTTCTCCCCTCTACCTTTCGTTCTTGCCCCCACCCCACCCCGTGACCAGGTGTCAGCCCCTCCCCTCATCCGCTCACACCCACTCTGGGTGCTGCATCCACTCTGATCCCTCTTCCTTGTCTCTTCCTCTTTATCTGCCTCTGCATGGGACCCTTCGCAGGAGCCTGTGAGGGGTCTCCCGGGGCTGCTCGTGCTCCCTAACGTCCTCTGGCAGAGGGCCCTCAGGTTAACTAAGAGGTGGGTGCCCTCCTCATGAGGCCCAGCCACTCATCGAAGCATCAGGGTCACCATTGCCAAGGAGCTCAGCCTAGACAGGACGCTTCCCACCAGACGGCTGTGTGCTCAGGGCTCCTGGGGTGGTGGCCATGGTGGCTTCTCCCACTTGCTCTTAAACTACAACCCTACTCACTGTGGTCTGGGACATCTACTTTTGAAAAAAGACCATGCCTCTCTCCTGAGACCGGCAGACTCTGGGGAGCTGGGTCCCCGGGTGGTGTCCAATGGGCTGCCTCCCGTGTCACCACAGACGGAGACCTCACAGACACTGTCAGCGGGCCCCGCTCCACGGCCTCAGACCTGACCAGCAGCAAGGCTTCCACCAAGAGTCCCACCCAGCGCCACAACCCTTTCAACGAGGATCAGGCGGGGGGCGTGTCCTCCTCAGACACCACCCCCGTGCACACCACCGAGCTGCAGAAGGGTGGCTCCCGAGGCCTGGACCTGCCAGAGGCTTGTGCCGAGCTCGAGGTCATCAGGTCAGTGGAGCAGAGCCGGCTCAGAGTCCCCATCATTGCAGGGCTGGGCCAGGTCCAGGCTGGCTGCCCAGGAATTTGTACAGATTTCTGATTCTGCCGAGTCTGAAAGAGAAACCATGCCAGCAGGGCAGAGGAGGGGATGGCAAGGGACCCTGGCCTCCCCTGACCCCAGCTCGTGAGACTCCGCCATGAGCAGGACGGATGAGGGTGGCTGCCACCCCCACCGATGGGTCCAGCGAACAGCTGCCTCACGGGTTCAGACCTGGGTGGCTTGGCTGAGCCCATTTGGGACCAAAGGACGGGGGCCGGAGTTTGCAGCCAGACTTCCCCAGGTGTTGTACCTGTGTTGCTGGCTAGTGGGCAGGACATGTTTTGGGATGCCGTAGGGCCTCCTCAGGGCCCCTGCTGCCAGTTGTGCCTCCCAGAGGAAGCTCCCACCCAGTCCAGTCCCAGGGCCTGAGCCCCTGCGGCCCACTGTCCAGGACCACAGGCTTGCACAGGCTGTGTCCTCTGCAGCCATGAGCTGGGATCATCTCTTGGACCTCGCTGTATAGTGGCCCTGGCATCTCAGTACTCTTCCTACCTGTCGCTCAGGGTCTCCAAGAAGAAGAAAGCGGGCAAGAAGAAGAAAACCAAGTCCGACGAAGAAGCAAGTCCCCTGCACCCGGCTTCCACCCAGCAGAAGCCAGCCAGCCACAGGGACGACCCAGGCCATGGGCAGGACTCGCCCCCAGAGGAGGGTGGGGAACCCAGCTGTGCAGCTGGGAGCAGCGAGTGCGCTGAGCTCGGCCATGTGGGCCTGCTCATCCCAGCGATGAAAGACACCTCCATGGAGCGCCTGGGGCAGCCTCTGAGTAAGGTCATTGACCAGCTCAACGGGCAGCTGGACCCTCGCACGTGGCACTCACACACACAGCCCCCGGAGCAGCCCTTTCGGACCGGCTCTCCCGGGGATGCCCCGGAGAGGCCACCACTCTGCGACTTTAGTGAGGGGCTTCCAGCCCCCATGGACTTCTACCGCTTTACCGTTGAGAGTCCAAGCAGTGCTGCAGCAGGTGGTGGCCACCATGACCCTGCAGGGCCTGGCCAACCGCTGCATGTTCCTGGTAGCCCTGCGGCTGCTGGCCAAGAAGAGGAGGGAGGAGGAGGAGAGGGACAGGCGCCTCGGCCCCTAGATGACACCCAGGGGGAGGCTCAGGAGCCGGAGGCCCAGGAACTGGAAGTCCCGTTGCCCGTGGTCAGTGAGGAGCCGGTGGCTGATCCCGAGCCTGGGACGCAGGAGGAGCTGTGCCAGCTGAAGCGAGAGCAGCCCAGCCCGTGTCTGAGCAGTGCCGAGGATTCAGGGGTGGATGAAGGACAGGGGAGTCCTTCTGAGATGAGCCACCCCTCAGAGTTTAGGTGAGCAAGGGGTCTTCAGCTGGTGGGGAGCCTCCCAGTCCTTGGAGCTAGGCCACGGGGACTCTGCCGCCCCAAACAAGTCCAGCGCAAACTTCCAGAACCTCTGGCCTGGATAGGGAGACAGGACAGGGTGTGACCTCCCTCCCTCACTTGAACCCCCACAAGCTGGCTGCCTTTCCCGCCCGCAGAGTGGACAACAATCACTTGCTCCTGCTGATGATCCATGTGTTTCGAGAAAATGAAGAGCAGCTATTCAAAGTAAGTCCCAGGAACCCCAAAATGAGCAAGCGAGGAGTCGCAGCCAGAGGCCAGCCGGATGGCCCAGCCCGAAGGGGAGGCTGCTTCTCCGGCTGACTGGGTCTGCTGGGCCCCCAGATGATCCGGATGAGCACTGGGCACATGGAGGGCAACCTACAGCTGCTGTTCGTGCTGCTCACTGACTGCTACATCTACTTGCTCCGCAAAGGTTGGTGCTGTGGAGACTCCCCTGTCACCCTCTGGGTGGGTGGGTAGGTCATGGCAGGGCTCACAAGAAGCCGTGGCTGGTCCTCACAGCCCTGTTGTCATGCCAGTCTCCCTGCCCTGTCCTTTCAGATTGCAGGGTGAGGCGGCTCCTCAGACGGCAGGGACAGGGGAGGGACAAGAGGCCATTGGAGGATAATGTGCATTGTTCTCGCTCAGGGGCAACAGAGAAGCCCTACCTGGTGGAAGAGGCCATGGCTTACAATGAACTGGACTACGTGTCGGTGAGTTACAGCACCACAGTGGTGCTGCTGAAGGGCCAGACCTGTGCCCACCCCCCCAGGCGGAGAGCTGTGGAGCTTTCCCCACACCCCACCCCCACCACCACTTTGTCCCTCAGAGAAGCAGTTGCACAAGGGGCCAGGGGTAAGGCCAGGCTTGAGGAGGCACCTCCTTGAGACGGTTTCTGACCACCTCACTCCAACTCGAGTCGCCCCACCGTGTGCCTCTTCCCCGACCCACACCCAGCCCTCCAGCCAGTACGGCTGCTTCTCGTGTGGCCCGGGGCCAGAGCAGCCTGTGCAGGTGAGCGTGCCGTCTCCATAGGTGGGCCTCGGCCAGCAGACAGTGAGGCTGGTGTGTACCAACCGCAGGAAGCAGTTTCTGCTGGACACGGCGGACGTGACCCTGGCTGAGTGAGTGCGTGCCCTGTCCCCGCGGCAGGGCTGGGCCACCACAAAGTGGCAGGAGAGCTGTGCTCGCTCCGGAACCACTGTGTGGTCAGAGAGCGGTCCCACTGACTGACCTCTGTGACTAACCCACCTGCCCCCAGACCCCGTAACCCCCCAGGAAAGGGCCTGGCGTGGCTCACCCCAGTGCACCCTCAAATGCGTACTTACATGCGTACTTACATGTGAACATGGGAAGCACAGTACGTTCATGTGTTAGGAGCCCAGCCTGTGGAAGTCCAGCTGGTCACCTGCTGTCCAGTCTTCTCCCTGGGCCACTGCGACTGCATCAGCCTTTTCCAGGCACCGTTTGATGGCCACGTACTGCCACCACATTGTGCCCACCTGCCCTGAGCCTTGACTCCAGCCAGGCTTGTCTCCCCCGAGCTCCAAAGCCCACCCCAGCCAGGTGCCCTGCGGCCTGAGCCCTGTCTGGTAGAGAGTGGGGCAGGGATCCCCGCGCCTCTGACAAGAACCCCCACCCCAGGTTCTTCTTGGCTTCTTTGAAGTCGGCCATGATCAAAGGCTGCCGGGAACCCCCCTACCCCAGCGTCCTGACCGATGCCACCATGGAGAGACTGGCCTTGGCCAAATTTGTGGCCCAGGAATCTAAGTGTGAGGTGAGAGCCTGCGCACCAGGGACCTGCCCCCGAGCTCGTCCTGTGCTGGCCAGCCCTGGTGACGTGGTGAAAGTAGATTCTCTAGCATTTCTCAGTCACCATTTGGGGGGGCTCTCCAGTCCCTAATCCTACCCCCTTCCCACTGGGGTGTGGCCACTCCTGATCTGCTCCTGGGCTGTGGTGAGCAGGCCCTCAATGGCTCTGCCCCCTGCCCCTAATCCAGGCGTCTGATGTTACCGTGCGCTTCTACGGGCTTGTGCACTGGGAGGACCCCTCGGACGAGTCTCTGGGCCCTGTCCCCTGCCACTGCGCACCCCCAGAGGGCACCGTCACCAAAGAAGGCATGCTGTACTACAAGGCCGGGACCTCCTACCTGGGCAAGGAGCACTGGAAGGCCTGCTTCGTGGTGCTCAGGTGGGGGCCCTGCAGCCTCAGGCCTCCAGCTCAGGGGCTGTCAGGGGTGCCTGAGGAGGGAGGAAGCCCACCTCTTCAAAAGGGTTTTGGAGTGGGCACCCCTCAGAATAGTAGATGTCTGTGGTGCCCGGGGGATCCCAGAATTCCTCCCTGAAGCCAGCTGGGCCCCTGGGACTTGCCTTCAGCTGCCCCACAGCCTGAGGGAGTCTGCTGTCCTCTGCAGGTCTTTCTTCACCTCCCTTCCCTAGAAAACAGGTCCTTAGCCTCCTGGGCCACTGAGGTTTGTGGGGGCAGCCCCAGGCCCTGGGCTCTGCTTGGGCCCCGTTTCCTTGGGAAGGCCTGACCCTACTGTGTTGGCCCTGCAGCAATGGAATCCTCTACCAGTATCCAGACCGCACCGACGTCATCCCCCTGCTCTCCGTGAACATGGGGTGAGCCCTGGCGCCACTGCCAGACTCCTGTTTCCCTGTTTAGAGAGAGATAGCCTTCCCTCTTGTCCGCCGGTTAACCCTCCTCCCCTCAGCCCACCTGGCTGCTGCCCAGGGCTTCTAGTGGAAGTGTTGCCAATAAGACATGGACACCCGTGCCCCGAGAGTGACACTGCCCCTAGAGGGGGCCCCGAGTGAGGATGCACCTTGCTGAGGAGGCTGGAGCTCTGACCTGGCCATGGGAGCTCGGTGATCCCGGAAGTGAAAGGTGTCTTGCTGGGCAGCTGTGACCTTTCCAGAGAGCCCAGCCTTCAGGACCCTCCAGTCCTTGGGATGGGGGCAAGCCCTGGTATTCGTCCACTTTGGGCCAACCCCAGGGCTCTCACCCCGAGCCAGCCCTGCTGCCCGGCCCCCATTTCACCCTCCTCCTCTGGCCCAGGGGGGAACAGTGCGGTGGCTGCCGGAGGTCCAACACCACGGATCGGCCCCACGCCTTCCAGGTCATCCTCGCCGACCGGCCCTGCCTGGAGCTCAGTGCCGACAGTGAGGCTGAGATGGCAGACTGGATGCAGCACCTCTGCCAGGCCGTGTCCAAGGGGGTGAGCACCTCCTAGGCTTGCCTAGCCCCTGCCAGGACCCACACCACCATGAGACCCTGGGGCTCAGGGTATTGCTCCCTGGCCTACATATGCAGTCACCCTCTTCTCACACCTAGATTCCTACAGTAGGCCTAGGTCCTGAGAGACCTTCCCAGAGAGCATGGCTGACCTTTGGCCCAACCCTCCGCCCTTCCCTCCCAGGTCATCCCCCAGGGCGTAGCCCCCAGCCCCTGCCTTCCCTGCTGCCTGATTGTCACCGACGAGTGGCTCTTCACATGCCACGAAGATTGCCAGACCAGCTTCTTCCGCTCCCTGGGCTCAGCCAGACTGGCTGACATCAGTGCCACTTCCTCTGAGCCGGGCAAGGAGTACTGTGTCCTGGTGAGCTGGGGGCAGTGTGACAGCGGACTCCTCCCGCATGCAGAGCTGCCTCTGCTCACCTGAGGCTTGTCTGCCCCCAGGAGTTCTCCCAGGACAGCCAGCAGCTCCTCCCGCCCTGGGTCATCTACCTGAGCTGCCCTTCTGAGCTGGACCGCCTCCTGTGTGCACTGGGCGCTGCCTGGAAGGCCATCTACCAGGTATGTGCTGCAGGATGTGTCAGCTGGGACCCTGGTAAGGAGGTCCTGGAGAAGGCAGCAAGCCAAGAGCTCTGGGACAGGCAGACATTTAGGACCGCGAGTCTGAGGCCCCAGCCAGCAGAAGCCAGAAAACCTCAGTCTTAACCTCCTTGGTTCCCATCTAAAAGTGCCCCCTCTGGAGCTGAGTGGTGGTACCTAAGACTGCAGCTTGGCCGCCCCCTCAGAGACACTTGGCTGCCTCGACACCCCTTTAATCAGGTACTGGGATGGTTCTGAGCACAGGTACCAGCCTAGGGCTAGATGTCAGCCTGAGGCTGAGACCGCCCCCTGTCTGCAGAGCTGAAATGGAACTGCCCTCCCCCCAACCCCTGGGAGCAGAGGGCATGCCCAGAAAGGGGTGCTCAGGAAGTCCTGCCCATCTCCGCAGAGACCTGGACTGCCCAAGCCGCCTTAGCAGGGGGCTGGGCACGCATCAGCAACAGGGAGACGAGCTGGTGTAAGGGGTGCCACCGCCAAGGCATAGGCAGGCCCCCAGGGTGCTGTGGGCCAGGCCCAGCTCTGCAGCCCCTCAGATGCCCCTGCCCTACAGGTGGACCTCCCCCACAAAGCCATCCAGGAAGCCTCCAGCCAGAAGAAATTCGAGGACGCCCTGAGCCTCATCCACAGTGCCTGGCAGCGGAGCGACAGCCTGTGCCGCGGCAGAGCCTCCCGGGACCCGTGGTGCTGAGGCCGCGCTGGGCGGTGGAAGGTCATTGTCTCAGCTGGGCTGCTGCTGCTGCTACTGTGGGCCAGGCTGACCCCGCCCAACACGTGAGGATGCCACGGGGCGGGCTCTTGACACCCCAGAGGATCCAGCGTGGGGTGCCCAGCAGACCGAAAATGGAGAGCTCAGGGGTGGGGCTCCGAGCCCGTGGGCCTCAGATGTATGCCCTCTGGGCCCGGGGCTAGCGCCCTTGATCCGCAGCCTCTCCTTGGGCTGGCAGGGTGGCAAGGAGAATAGAGGAAGTGAGAGAGGAGTTGGGGGTCAGGAGCCCCTTCTTGCTCTCTGGGTCAGGGGCCCAGGCAGAGGCTCAGGGACAGCGTGGGGCCGAGCGCGGGGCCACCCTAGTTCGATTTTGGACATTCAGCCTGGCTGAAGGAAACCGGGGTGCTGGTCTCTGCATGGCTGTGCCCATTAGCGCCACCTCCAAGCACCTGTTCCTGCAGCTGGGACCGACCCCAAGGAGGCCCTGCATGTCCACCACCGCCTCGCCCTGCAGCCCAGCAGGGCCCAGGAACCAGGCCATGTCCCTTTGCCGGGAGCAAAGAAGGAAAAAGAGCTGGGGCAAGGAGCGAAGCCCCTACACTGACACCCCAGCTGTCCCTGCTTGGCTGGAGCCGGGCCCCTCCCCATCCCAGGAGCTTTGTCTCAGACCCTCTGGGAGAAGGGATCAGGTGGTTTGGTTTGGTTTTTAAAAAAAATAAAATAGACCTGTTATATAGTGCCGTGGCTCCTCATTGGCCCTTTGCAGGGGGTTGGGATGGGTGGGGGGGGTGCACAATTGGGCGAGTCTCCAGGCCCTCCTGACAGCCCTCTACTTCCTCCTACGAGCATAAAGATCCGAAGTCACCTGCTCTACACTGCCCACACACGGGGAACCCATCTCCAGCCGCACCCACCGTGGCCTCTAGGAAGTGTCTGAACCTGACCTTTGCCCTCCCCCGTTCCCTGACCCTCCCCCTCCAATCGGAGGCTGTCAGATTACCCAGGCAGCAGAGGAAGCCCAGTTCACGTGACCACGGTGCACGGTTTCCCACTCTTCCACTTCGTTTGTCTCACTCGCCCCTTCCTACAGAGCCAAAGCTCGGCAATCCCCACCGGGGATGGCGTATCCAGTCAGGAAGGTAAGGTAGGCATGGGCCTACTGTGATTACTTACTACTCTGCAGTGAATAGTTTTACATTTTTTCACAAGGAAGTGTGTACTGAACCCCCTTACTGGGTAAAACGCAGAGGTGTGGGGACTTTGGGCAGGGCCAGTCCAAAATGGGAGGAGCGGGATGAGCTGACAAGTGATTGACAGGATAGCAAAGGGCTTCTTACATCCAGGGCCTCGCCCTCTGGGACAGGTGGCACAGAGCCCCTTGCCCTGTGGTATCTGCCCAGAAGGATAAGTTAATTCTTGAAACATCATTGAACTTATATCAAATTCAGTTGCTTTAATTAAGCAAGTCCCCACAATTACAAACAAGGCCATCAGAAAAACTTTAGATGGTATCAGTGTCTGAGTATGATCTAAGAATTTCCCAGCTGCGGAAACAAGGCTGGGCAGTTCCTAAGACCTCTGGGTGATAATACGAGTCTTTTTTAAATATATTTTTGTTGGTCCTTTATCGAGGGAGCCAATAAAAATATCTTATTCCAATAGATCCCTTCCATACAGTTCTGTTGTTCAGTCCCATCGGGTGGGGTTATATAATCATCAATGCTATCAGCTCCCCTCTGCCCCTCCCCCTCCCATTTCCCAGGCCCTGGGAACTTACACCCTCACTGTCTCTGAGGGGTCTATCTTGACTGCCACTTACCCAGCGATCTTAAATATACAAATGAGCATAGGCAAATCTAACATGATTAATGAGTTATATCACATAAACACCTTAATAGTAAAGGGAGGAACTCTTAAAGGACTAGAGGATAGTTATGTGGTTTAACCGTGCCATACCGCACCCTGGATTTATCCTTTATTTCATGAGGCCCTTTTGAGAAGGGACTGTCCAATTGTCTTGCTGGTGGAGTTTGGGTCTCCACTACATCTACTCCCCTTTATATAGATTTGCTTGTGTGTCTTTTTAACTTCTGAGACCTCTTCCCATCAACACCCCATGATCACACAGGCTGGTGTGCTTTTTCCATGTCGGTTTTGTTGTGTCCCTGCTAGATGGCAGTTTGTTTAACTATAACCCTTTAAGACCCAGACACTCTATCTTTCAATAGCTGGGCACCATCGGCTTTCACCATATTTGCTTATACACCCTTTTTGTCTTCAGCAATCATGTCGGGAAGGTGGGTATCATACAATGCCGCATTAGTAGAACAAACCATTCTTGTACTGAGGTAAGATTTAGGTAGAGGTCCAAAGTCTGTTTCCTTGTGTTTACAAATATACATATAAGTAAATACACATATTCATATATATGTATATAGTTGGAGTTTTTCCTCCTACCCCACTATTGTGTTTGACTATTGTTAACCTCTTATGGGTGACATTTTTTAGATGTGAAAAAACCCATCTTTTGAAGGGAAAAAACCCTCCAATTTACAACAGGGATATTGAGGCTGGAGAGGGAAGGACTGACCCAGGCTCACAGGCTTGAGATTCAAACTCATGCTCGGACGCTGCAGCCCTGTTGGCACTGGGCTCGGGCTGGGAGGCACTTGGAGGCGGATGGATGGGATGTGGGCAGGGAAGTTACCTCTTCCCTTGCCTAGGGCTCTGCTCTGGAACACCACCCAACACCACCACCCCAAACACGATCCAGAAAAACATAAAGCACACTCAGTGCCATAGACTCATAGTGACCCAATAAGGGGAAGGACTGGTCCTGTGAGCTTAAAGAGACTTCACAGGAGTAGAAAGCCCCACCTTTCTCTCCTGGGGAGGCTGATGGTTCCAAACCACCAACCTTGCAGACCACAGCCCAAGTCGCAGCCACTGCACCACCAAGCTGCTTGCTCCAGAGCAGGGCTGGCTAAACCAGAGGTGGAATAGCGTCCCTAGAAGCACTCGGGCAGGGGCTCCTCTCACCCCACTGGCTTTCAGACCCCTGAGACCTTTCCCCCAGATCCCAGGGCCCAGGGCCCGCCCCGGCCAGGAGGTGTGGCATCAGAGGCCGCTGGGATTGGCTGGAACTGGCGGGGGCGTGTCCCGAGCTCTGGCCGCGGGGCCGGCAGGCAGATCGCAACAGGTGGACTCCCGAGATAGACCCGGACGCCCGGCAGCCGCGGACTTGTTCCACCGGGACGCTTGCCCTCCAGACATGCGCCTGGGCGCCCTCGGCCCCTGGCCCTGCGGCCCTCCGCGGGCACAAACAGCCTAAGCGCCACCACCCCCAGCCGAGAGCTTATGTCCCTGAGCCCGGCACAGCCGGCCCCTGGCCCCGAGGCCATGGAGCCGGTGTCCCCAGCTGTGGACCTGGTGCTGGGCGCCTCGGCCTGCTGCCTGGCCTGTGTCTTCACCAACCCCCTGGAGGTGGTGAAGACGCGCTTACAGTTGCAGGGGGAGCTGCGGGCCCGGGGCACCTACCCAAGGCCCTACCGCGGCATTGTGGCTGCGGCTGCCGCCGTGGCCCGCACCGACGGCTTGCAGGGTCTGCAGAAGGGACTGGCCGCCGGCCTCCTCTACCAGGCCCTCATGAACGGTGTCCGCTTCTACTGCTACAGCCTGGCGTGTCAGGCTGGCCTCGCCCAGCAGCCCGGCGGCACCATGGTGGCGGGCGCCATAGCAGGGGCGCTGGGAGCCTTCGTGGGGAGCCCTGCTTACCTGGTGAGTGGTCTCATCCACCTCCACGCCAACACCCAACTCCCTCCAGGGTCCCTGCAGAGGACCTGTCCCAGGTGGGGCCAGCTGGGTGAGGCTACTCCCAGCCCAGGCTTGGAATTTGCCCTTGGCCCTGGGCACCTGATCCTGAGTTCACTACCTCCTGGTCCCTGAGCCAGAGGACAGGGCTAAGGGTGGCAGGAGGTGTGGTATCTAAGGTCCTAGCATTGTCACCCTCTTCCTGTGTGCCCTGTGCATGGTATGAGCGAGGGCCCCCTGTGGTGTCCAGCAAAGGGCTGTGTACTGGACAGCAGTCTAGTCCTGAGCTTAGAATGCTCTTCCAGGGACCTGGAGAAGAAACTGAGGCACAGGGAAGGTTAAGTGACGGTCATGTCCAGGTCACACAACTCCAGACCCTCACCCTTACAGCCCCCTTCCCCAGCTTAGGTGTGGGGCCATCACAGCCAGGATTTGGGGAGCCCTGGGAGGGTACCCTCAACACACACAACCCTCCAAGGCTTGTACCCAGAAACCTCTCTGTCCCTGCCGCTCTGACAGGTCAAGACGCAGCTGCAGGCCCAGTCAGTGGCCGCCATGGCTGTGGGCCACCAACACCATCACCAGGTGAGAGCCCCCGGGTGGAGCTGGGTGGGCTGGACAGGACCATCCACTGACACATGCCCTCCCCACACAGGGGGTCCTTGGAGCCCTGGAGACCATCTGGCGACAGCAGGGCCTGACGGGACTATGGCGAGGCGTGGGTGGAGCTGTGCCTCGAGTCATGGTGGGCTCTGCTGCCCAGCTGGCCACCTTCGCCTCCGCCAAGGCCTGGGTGCAGGAGCAGCAGGTGAGGGACTCAGTAAGCCTGGACTCCCATCCTCGACAGGTCCCCAAACACTGGGAATTCTAGGGGGAGTGATAGGTGAGCAGAGGGGGGGAGGCGGGGGCCTGTCTCTACCCTTGGTGAACCCTGAAACTCTGATGGCGCTGGGAGGATGGCTGGGAGCCGTCTACTCCTCTGGGCCAGCTCTCAGCCCCTGTGCCCTGGGAGTGGGGCAGGTCACCACAGAGAGTCGGTGCAAGGGGGTCAGCAGCCTGTACTGTCCCCACAGTGGCTCCCGGAAGAAAGCTGGCTGGTGGCCCTGGCTGGGGGAATGATCAGCAGTGTCGCTGTGGCTGCAGTCATGACACCCTTTGATGTGGTCAGCACGAGACTGTACAATCAGCCCGTGGATGGAGCTGGCAGGGTGAGCCGGGACGCGGTGGGGCAGAATGGGGTGCGGGAACACATGAGCACATGCATGCACGAGCATGCACACACGGTTACACACATGCAGCACCATGATCCAGTTTGCTCCTGAGCAGTACCTGTGTCCCACACCCCTCATAACTGCTGTCCTGTCAGGACCTGACTCCATTCTTCTAGCACCCCCACTTTCCTGATGAGCAAAGGGAGGCCCAGAGAGATCCAGTGACTTGGCTGAGGTCACCAGCTCACAGGCAGAGGAGCCAGACTGGGGATCCCTCCTGATTCAGCTGCCTGCCCATGGGACTGCTGGCCTCCCTACCCAGGTCCACATAGGCCCGGCCTCACTGTGGTGCAGGCTGTACCCAATACAGAGGTGCCTGCCAAAGGACACTAGGGGCGGCACCTGCCAGTATCCTACTAGTCGTACCAAGCCCCTGGTATGAGGCCAAGGCTGCCTGCTGTAAGGGCCACTTTTCTTGTTCTGCAGCCCAGAAGGTCACTTTTGTATAAGTGGCCCGATGTGAGTGGGAAGCCACCTCTGATTGGCACAAAGAGCTGTGTGTGTGCCAGCCTGGTCACAGGCACCCCCAGTGGGCCAACCAGGGACCTCAGCCCTTGTAGTGACGCCCACACGTGTCCTTCCCCAGGGCCAGCTGTACAGAGGCCTTGCGGACTGCCTGGTGAAGATCTGGAGACAGGAGGGCCCCCTGGCCCTGTACAAGGGCCTGGGTCCCGCCTACGTGCGGCTGGGCCCCCACACCATCCTCAGCATGCTGTTCTGGGACGAACTTCGGAAACTGGCCGGGCGGGCCCAGCAACAGGGCACCTAGGCACCTCCCCTCCCCCTCCACTGGTACTGACTCACCTAGGGACTCACCCACACCTCAGGGGCTGGCCCTCCCAGAGCAGGCCACAGGCTGTAGGCCACCCACCTCCCATCCCAACCAGGCCCAGGGTGTTTCCCCACTCTGTTTGGAAAGTTCTCTCCCCTCTGTATCTATGGCTAACTCTGCCCACCCACAGCCTTACTCACTGTTAGGACAACCGCTCGCTGGGGGCCATGGAGCACTCCCTTAGGTAGGGAGCACTCCCTTAAGTAGGGTGATGACATATGATATGCATCAACTCGCTGATTAGCAGGAAGAAGAACCCACCCAAACGGCGCCATCGAGTCAACTCCAACTCGTGATGTGTCAGCATAGGCCTGTGCTCCACAGGGTCTTCAATGGCTGTTTTTTGGGGGGGGGTTGTTTTTTTGGGAGTAGATAATCAGGCCTTTCTTCTGAGGTACCTGGGTGGAGGAGGTGTGGCAACTTGGAACCTCCAACCTTTCAGTCAGTGGCAGAGCACATTCACTGTTTAAACCACCCAGAGGCTTCCAAGCAGTATGGAAGCCTATTGCTGTCGAGTAATTCCAATTGCCAGCAGCCCTGTAGGGCCGAGTAGAACTGCCCCTGTGGGTTTCCAAGGCTGTCATCTCTGTCGGAGTCGACTACTACCTCTTTCTCTTGAGCAGCTGGTGGGCTTGAACCTCTGTCAGCCTGCTGATGAGCAGCTGCCGAACACTTAGCCACTTAGTTAAGGAGCCAGCCGGGCTCCGTAACACTAAATCTTCTGTTGGCATGAAGCTGAGGCTCAGAGAGGCTACGTAGCTTTGACGTGGCAGCACTGGAACTCAGTTCTGACCTTAGACCTGTGTCCTTGAGGTGGGGTTCACTGTACCCCTGGGTAGGCCTGAGGTGCATAGTGAGGCCAAGGCACCGGGCTCAGGAGCCCTGGTGGCCTTGGTGACGAGTTGAGCTGCTAACCTCAAGGCCAACCGTTTGAGCCACCTGTCACTCATCTAGAGACAGATGAGGCTTTCGACCCCTGTGCAGAGTTACAGCCTCAGAAACTCACGGGGCAGCTCTGCCCTGGCCTATGGGGCCCGCTACAGGTTGGCACAGACTGGCTGGCCATGAGTTTGGAGCAGCAGCCAGGTGTCCAGCCCATGTGGGCGTTTGCACCTGGCCTCTCCACAGTTCGGAAAGGGGCCTGGGAGATGCCCATGATTTACAGGAGAAGACGAGGATTGCAGAAGGAAAGGGACTTGCATGAAGTGAGAGATGAGCTAGGGCCTGCCCCTGAACCCCAGCAGCACTCCCTCCCCTCCCTGTGGGCCCCTTCCCAAGGCCCTGCAAGGGACAGGCACCGGGACCCCCTTCCCTGCCAGGCCCTCCCGTGTCTGCCACCAGCAGAGCCCCAGGAGCTTACCTCCACCCCCACTCCGCCGCTACCACACACTCCAAATCAATAAAGTTTTCTATTTTGTTTACTCGGATGGCTCCTCTCTGCAACGGGCCTGTGTCCCCCATCCCTGAACCCTTCCCTGCTCTTTCTCTGGATTCCCTGGGGCCAGCACCACCCAGTCTGACACCAGTGAGGTCTGCCACCTAGTGGACGCAGGGGGAATGTCAAGGCGACGGCCCAGGCTTGAGGAACGGGAGGCCAGGGGCTGTGCAGGAAGCCCGCTCTCAGCTAGCCACACCCCAGAACTGAGGCTACTGACCTCTGAGGGCCAGGATTGGACAGACCCCAGACCTCAGACTGTTGGGGGTAGGCCCCCAGATATCGTGCTGTGGGAGGGGTGTAGACCCCAGATGTCAGCTGTGGGAAGTAGACCCCCTAGATCACAGGCTTGGGAGGTGGGGTAGACCCCAGATCTCTGCTGTGGGGGGTAACTCCAGACTTCAGATTATGATTGTAGACCCCAGATCTCAGGCTGGGGGAGGTAGACCCCAAATCTAAGCTGTGGGGGGTAACTCTGATCTCAGATTATGGCAGTAGACCCCTGATCTCAGGTTTGGTGGGCGGGGGAGTAGGGGGGAATAACTGGACCCCAGGTCTCTCTCAAGCTTTAGGAGTAGACCCCAGACCTCAGGATGTGGGGGGACAGAGGCTCAGTCCTGGGACAGGAAAGCAGAGCCTGACCTTGGACTTGGGGGAATAGCGCCCCTCTTCTGGACCTTGGGATGAGAGGGTGCTCTGAGCCTTCAGGCTCAGAGAAAGGGGTGCCCAACCCTGAGGGGAGGCCTGGGCTTCAGGAAGGTGCTGTGGGGCCCCAGCTGTAGGGAGGGTGGGAAAGTGGATGCTGGCCTTCCACAGGATCAAAGAATGCCCTCAACCCACACTGCCCCAGATGGGGAGCTCCTGAGCCAGCCCGGACTCAAGTCCCTGGAGCTGAGGCTCTGCCTTCCTGCGGCCTGGGAAGGGTTAAGGCCTGGCCTCTCCTCCTGGCTCTCCCTTGGGGGCGTCCTCCTGTGGGCCTTTGACCTGCCCCTCCCGTCCTGGCGGACACCTTTGCTCAGTGACGTCAGTCTGCCCTGCCTGGGCTACCAGGGAGCTGGGAGCCATGTTCTCGCTGCTGGCCCTCCCCTCGTGGCTCCCTGGCCTCCCCTCTCTCGAGTGGGGCTCCAACCTCCTGGATGCCCTCCTGCAAGGTGAGCGGCTCCATCAGCCCCGCCCCTGCCCGCTGGAGCTACACGGGACCCCTCCCACATAGGCCTGGGGTGCCCGGGCTGCCCCCCCATCCAGCACTCCTCCCGCCCCTCCCCCCCCAGGCCTCATCGGGGCCTGCGGAGTTTCCATCCTCAGCAGCCTCCTGAAGGTGTACTTCTTCGTACGCTGTACCAAGTGAGTGCCCGCTTCTCCCTGAGCACCGCCCAACCCCTGGGGAGGACGGGCCGAGAGACCACCTCCCTGCCTGGGGTTCGGCGCCTCCTCGCCCCGCCCACCCGCGCTGCCCCTCCCTCCGCAGGGACCCAGAGCGGCGGCAGCTTGAAGAGGAGCGGCTGCAGTGGGCCTCGCTGGAGACCGTGCACCTGGCGGGGCTCGCCCTGATCCTGACCTTCGTGGGGGCCCGCGTGGCAGCCCTGGTGGTGCTGGAGTTCTCTCTCCGGGCGGTGTCCATGCTACTGTCCCTGGGCAAGGTGAGACCACCCCCCACCACAGGGCGGTGGCCGAACCACTCTGGGGCTCCTGGCAGCCTTGGTCCCAGCGGGCCCCTGCTGAGAAGGCACATCCCCACCCCCTGAAAACCCAGGAATTCATTGATGCTGACTCACAGAGGCGCTCCAGGGCTGGGGGGAACTGCCCCTGTGGGCTCCCCAGGCTGTCACATTTTAGGGAAGTAGAAAGCCAGCCCCGTCTTTCTCCTGCAGGGCAACTGGTGGTTTCCAACTGCTGGCCTTGCACTGGGCCACCAGGCTCCTGATGGCTTATCAGACTCCACACTTTAACTACCACTCTGAGTCGCTCAGAATCACCTGGCGGTCTGATTGAAAGGTAGATAGATTCTGACTCATCAGGGCTGGTTCAGGGCTGTTTTCCTCCCTGGGACAGGCGGGAACTCCCCCTGAGACCCATGGGGAGATCCCAGTCCTTCCACCACCCCCTTTTCTGTGAGACTGGGTCTCAGGAATTTCCGAATACCTGGACTGTGCTCCACCAGGGAGCTCTACTGGCGTGGTGGTTGAGTGCTCATCTGCTAACCAAAAGGTCAGGGGTGCAAACCCACCAGCCGCTGCTCCTCCAGAGAAAGATGTGGCCGTGTGCTTCCGACAGATGGACAACCTTGGAGTCTCTGTGAGGCAGTTCCGCTCCGTCCTGTAGTCCGACTGAGTCGGTGGGGATGAGTCTGTTTGGTTTTCCGGGGGTTAAATGCTCGGAGCGCATTGCCTCCATTGCACCTCCGGGTATGATTAGGGGAGTGCAGTCAGGGGTGGGGAGGCCTGTGGCCGGCAGCAGCCAGCAGGGGGCAGAGCCTGGCTTGACTCTCTTGCTGACCCAGTACTCTTCAGCCAGCAGAGGGGTTTTCAAACCATAAGATTGAAATCGAAACAAATAGTCCCATAAACCCCAGTGTCTGTTGGGATTGAGACCACAGGTCTCTATGGATTCTGTACAGTGAAGCATCAAATCGTTGACAGCCCCTTGGCCCCACCACCTGGCCCCTCACCTACCTTCCCGCTATCCCTGCAGGGCTCCAAGGGCAAGGAGAGGCTGCAACTCTACCTGCTGTGCCAGTACTCGCTGGGCTGCAGCCTAAGCTGCGGCCTGAGCTTCCTGCAGGAGGGCGCCCCGCACCGTACCCTGAACCTGCTGCTGGCCCTCGGGCTGGCCACGCTGCTCTGCAGAGGGGCCCGGCGTCTCCGGCGCCACGTCTACCGCCTCTATGAGCTACACAGCAGCCAGCGCTACTGCGGGCTGTGCCTGGGCCTGCTGGCCGGTGCCCACGACCTCCCCAAGCTGCTGGGCCGAGCCTTGACCGTGGCCTTCGCTGTGGGTGAACTGGCGGCCGTGGCTCTCATCAACAGAGACTTCCTGACCGCCTCGGAGGCCGTGCGCTTCTGGACACCACTCACCATCTGCTACACGCTGCTGGTCATCTACATGCAGGGTGAGGACCCCAGAGGGCCTGGGCCAAGCCCCATGCTGGGCCCTGAGGGGGCAACAGTCAGACCCCCACCCACCCCCAGCTCCTGTGCCGGTGGCAGAGGTAACACAGGGGGCAGCTCAGAAAAGGGGTGTTGTACAGGGGAGCTCCTTGAGGGAAGAGGGCAGAGAAGGGGACTGGAGCCCAGAGGAGAGAGGGAGAGCATGGTGCTTGGCCATCACCTCAGGAACCTGGGAAGGGCTAAGGCTGGCCAAGTGTGTAGGGACCGAATTGTGATGTCATCATCAGGCCAGCCAATTTGAGGAGACACCTCTAAAAAGGGTCAGGTCTGGGCTGTAGGAAGAGCCCCCTGACTGCAGGTGGGGGTGGGGGCAGGGATGGGATGGGGAGCGCAGGAGGGGACCAGAAGAGCTGCTTCAGCAGAGGCAACAGCAAGTGCAAAGGCCCTGAGGTCAGGTGAGCATGCAAGCGCAGTGAGCAGAAGACAACCAGACTGGCTGGAGTGAGAGGGGCGAGCTGAGGGAGTGATCTTGGAGCAGGGGCTGGGGTTAGAGCGGGCAAGACCGCCTAAGGCAAGAGAAGGAGTTACAAGTCTCCTCCAGGAAGCAGAGGAAGGAGTCCATCTAGTTCAGTGGTTCTCAACTTTCCTGATGCCGTGGCCCTTTCATACACTTCCTCATGTGGTGGCGACCCCCCAACCATAACATTATTTCCATTGCTACTTCATCATAGTCATTTTGCTACTGTGATGAATCGGGCGACCCCTGTGAAAGGGTCTTTCGACCCCCAAAGGGGTCGCAACCCACCGGTTAAGAACTGCTGGTCTAGTTGATGCCTCAGAAGGTCGCTGTGTCTGCTGCAAGAGCAGAAGCCAGGTGTCCAGAGAAGGGGCCGCCTCGGTGGCCCTTGGGGACAAGTGAAGGGGACTAGACCGGGGTGGGGCAGTGGAAGCGGCCAAAGGTGCTGAGGGTGTGTCCTCACAAAAAGAGTTCCTAAGCTTACTGATATGTTGGACATGGATGTCAGGATGCCCTGGCCCTGGCAGGTGGCAGTGCTGTTGCCCTTAGACAACTAGACTGCAGGAGAACAGAGGGGCGGGGAGGAATGCAGGTGAGCAGAGTGCCTGGTGCCCGAGGGCACTGGGAGAATGGGGGAGAATCACCGTCAAGGTAGAATCTTGTGATGTGGTGGTCAGCCGTACCTCCACCCACCAACCCTGTTGCCATCTGAATAAGGTGGGCAAGGAGGAAGCAAGAGGATGGGCAGGTGGGAGGGACACTGGACCTCAGGATGAGCCCAGAATGTGACAGTGTCCTGTCTGTCCCCAGAGGAGCAGCGACAGCACCCGGGCATGCAAGGCCAGGTGCAGACGGTACTGGTGCGCATGGGTGGCCTCTTTGTGCTGCTGCTGACGGTGGGCCGCTGGCTGGACCTCCTGGGCATCCTGGCCTCCCTGCTGGGCGAGCTCTGGTGTCTGGCAGGCACTCTTTCTCTGCTCCAACTTAAGCAGGTACAGGTAGGCACGCATCCCTGGGTTAAGGGGAGCTAGGGTGACCTCTGCTGGAGGGGAGGCACAGGGAGTTCTGTGGAGCCTGGCTGGGGGGGGGGGTTGTCCTCTTGGTCACTAGGGTTACAATGGCTAAGCAGCAGCCCCTAACCTGTCTGCAGCCCACTCCCTGCTGCGCCCGCAGACCCTGCAAGGCCCCAAGGGTGAGGCAGGTCCTAGATGACTGCAGGCTTGAGGGGGCCCTGGGAGAGGGGCCTCAGGGAATGCACACTGTCCTCGTCCTTTTCACCCCACCATCTCTCAGGACTCTCTACCCCAGAATCCTTCTGTGCCAGCCCCAAGCCAGGCCCGGCCACCAGCAGCTGCCTCTCCACGGAGCACAGCCCCCTCCTGATCAGCCTCAGGAGGACTCAAGTCTGTCTGCGGTCCCAGTGGGCTGACCAGCGAGCCCTTGTCCCTGGACCACTGCCTGGAAGCTGAGGGCAGGGCCGGCCTCTGTCTGGAGCTTAGGGTGGGCGCTGGGGGCCTGTGGAGGGCAGAGCGGGCAGGGGGCTCTCAAAAGGTGGCAACATCAGGAGGCTGCGTGGGGTCACCCTCCTTTTTCTCAGGGTGGGCAGGGACCACCAACCCCTCAGACCCGTGTACCTTGGTTGGGAAGCGGGGAGGAGGGCTCTGTACCGGCCTCCCTGTCCTTCCTTCCCACAGACAATAAAGACCAAGGTTTTCTCAAGCTGCTTCAAAGGCTTTTCTGGAGCCACGGAGCTGCCTGGGAGGCTCCTGGATTTGCACCCCAGGGTCAGCCGGGCGGACACAGAAGGGAGTTCCGGGTTGGGAGAGAGGGGCAGCAGCCCCGGGCGGGGTTCGCGTTGAGGTGGCTGAGGGGCTGGGGGCACACAGTACAGCAACCACTCATAGTCTTGGGTAGAGGTGCCCTTGCCCTGTCCCAGTGAGGCTAGGAACCAGCTGAAAGGGGCACTTTGCTCACAAGGCCTCTCCTGCCCGTTGGGCCCAGCTCAGGGCCTCCACAGAGGGGTGGACAAGGCCCAGCCTTCGGGGCTGGGCATCCGTGCCTACCTGCAGCGTGATCTTGAGCAAGCCACTGCACCGCTCCGAGCCTGTCTGAAGAGCCGTTGCCACGAAGCAGGTGCCGACTACGTGCCAGGCGATGTGCTGAACAGTGTGCGTGCATGCGTGCGTGCATGAGTGTGTGTGCGTGCAGGCGTGTTCCAAGGCACAGAGGAGAATGTACAAAACATGTCATGTCAACGCTCTTTACAAACACAAGGTAGTGTCATGGCGTTCATCGTGTTGTACCACTGTCAGCGTGGCCTGGTAGGGGTGCCGGGCCCCCTCTGGCTTCACGAGGGAGAGAACCAGCCCAAGGTTGGATCCTGCAAGGTGCGGCGGTCAGACCTACCTCCACTGCCAATCCCAGACCATCGCACAGCAGCTGTCCCTCCCAAGCCACTCTGCACCCGTCTGCTGGGGGGTCTGAGACACCGCTGCACTAACCACAAACCATACTCACAGTTAGGTGGGGGGAGTGTAATAGGTGACCATTTAGGAGAAATGATTCAGGATCGTGATCTTTGACAGCTTCTTCCCAGCAGTGCCCATATGCAGGCTGCTGTTTGGCCCTCAGCCTCTCTGCCTGCCGGGCCTCTAGAGCCCTTGGCCCTGGCCTCTGCCCTGTGTGGGCAAGTGTTACAGAGCTCTTCGGCTCTACTAAGAAGTGCCCAGAGGCACTCACTCCTCCAGTAAGCCTCGGCCCAGAAACGCTCAGCAATCTCCGTCTGTGCATGGGCACACCGCCAGGGCCACAGCCCACTGTGCCACCTCACACCCACCCACCTCCTGGTTATCTTGTTGCCGTTTCTCTGCTGCCATCTCCTGTATTGGAGTGTTCTCGGTGTGTATGTCTGTCTCCTGAGTCTAGGAGGTTCTCAGCACAGGAACACAGGTCCAAGGGACATGCTCTCCTCCCAACTTTTGATACTTTGTGGCAGTGGACCTCTCTTGCCCCACCCCCACCCCCACGTGGTGCTCTGGAATTGGCTCTCTTTGAAGTCTATGGGGATGGCAAACTGACCAATCTCTTGTTAGGGGTCCATGACCCTTACTTAGAGTGTTAGGGAGCTATCCAACCCTTGGGTGTACTACAAACAGTTAATTTACATGGTCCCACACATCAGTCCAACTGTGTCAGTTTGTTGTACTGTGGTCTTTGGTGAATTGCTGGGAAGCTGAAAGCTAAGAGGATGCGGAACAAGGGCTGTCCTTGCTGACGTCGGCTGGATCGTGGCTGAAAGCAGCGAATAACAGAGATGTTCACTGATTTCATTAATGTCACTAAAGGCATCCGGCTGTGTGGATCGTAACAAACTGGAGAGCCTTGAGAAGAATGGGGATTCCAGAACACTTCCTTGTGCTCCGCTGCAACGTGTACCAGGACCGAGAGACCGCTGTGTGAGCAGAACAAGGGGTACTGCCTGGTTTAAAATGAGGAGAGGTGGACATCAGGGTTGGATCCCCTTACCATACTTACTCAACCGGTATGCTGAGAGAATGATCAGAGCAGTTGGCTTACAGAGAGAAGAATGGGCCATCAAGATCAGAGGAAGGCAAAAACAGATAATTTTTTAAAAGATCAGAGGAAGGCTTAGTAACAAGCTGGCTTACTGAAAGTGAGGTCTTGAAGTACTTGCTGATGAAGAGGAAAGATTGGTATGGATTACAACCCAGTATAAAGAAGATCAAAATCCTCAACTGAGCCACAGGGTAATATTAACGATAAACAGAGGAGAGGTTGAAGTTGTCTATGATTTCCTTTAGCTGGATCCACAATCAATGCTCATGGCAGCAGCAGTCAAGAGGTCAGAAGACACACTGCATTGAGGCAATCCACTGCCCAAGACCACTTGAACATGTTGACAAGCAAGGGTGGGACTTTGAGAACTGCAGTTGGACCCAAGCCGCGGTGTTTCCATCCGCCTCCTGTGCATGTGAAAGTTGGACAGCGAAGAAGGAGGACCAAAGAAGAGCTGATGCCCTTGAACTGTGGAGTTGGCGAAGACTGCCGAGAGCACCGCGGACTGCCTGCCAAAAGAGCGGCCAGAATGCTCCTTAGAAGCGAGGATGGAGGAGACTTCGTCTCACACACTTCGGACGTGTTGTCAGGAGAGAGCAGGCCCTGGAGAAGAGCATCCTGCTTGGTGAAGTGGAGGGGCAGCGACAAAGAGGAAGGCCCTGGAGGAGCTGATTGACACGGTGGCTGCAGCAGGCTCAAGCATGGGAACCATTGTGAGGAGGGAGCCGGACTGGGCAGTGTGTGTTCTGTTGTACATGAGGTCGCTACGCGTCAGAGCCAACGGGACAGCGCCTAACTGCAAGGATTTCAAGGTTCAGCCTTGCTGTAGCGTATGTCGCCCTGGTGATGTAGTGGGTTGTGCCTGGGGCTGTTAACTGCAAGGTCAGCAGTTCAAATCCACCAGGCCCTTCTTGGGGAGACAAAAGGAGGCTCTCTACTCCTGTGAAGAGTTAGTCTTGAAAATCCACAGGGGTGGTCCTACCCTGTCCTCTAGGGTCATTGCGAGTCAGAGTTGCCCCTGAAGCAGCGAGCAGCATATAGTATATGGGTGGGGGTGGGTGGGATGGGGTGGGGGTGGGATGGGGGGTGTGCCCCGTGCTGTTCACCCATCCTTCCATGGACAGTTTGGTTGCTTCTGATCTTTGCCTTTTGTGAACAGTGCTGTGATGAACTCTGCTGACGTCCCGGTCTGTGGTCCTGCTTTTAGATCTTTGGGGCATATGCCTCAAAGCAGATGTGCTGAGTCCGAGGGTCATTCCGTGTGTGCCAGACTGTTCTCGACAGCAGTGGTCCCACTTGACAATCCCACCAGCAATGGGGGAGGGTTCCAGTCTTGCCAACACGGTTGTTTCCTGTTTGGGGAACCCTTCTCCCGGGTACTTTCATGATCACATTCCGTTTTGACAGCGCCTCAAGGAGCAGATACTGTTGGAATCCCTTTACACAGGTTCAACAACTGAGGCTGGGTGGGGTTAAGTCACTGGTTGAAGGGTGCACAGCAGAGCCAGGACCCACACAGCCTGAGTCCAGAGCTCAGGTGCTTGCTTTGTGCACTCCCTGCTGCCCTGTCCCTGTTGAAGACTGGGTCCAAGGACAGTGAGCAAAATACAACAGGCCCTCTGAGTGAATGGCTGGCCTTTTGTTCAGAGCAGGCTGAGACTCCGCCATAGTCATGGTCTCTAGACCCACAGGGAGCTCTGGTTCCAAGGGGCTAAGGGCTCAGCTCAGGACCCCTTTCTAGGAGCACCCCCATCAGACAAAAGAGACCCCAGCCAAAGGGCTTCCAAGGCCATCACTGTCTGGAAGGCAGCAAGGAGGGGAGGAGGGGAGTCTGGAGAAGGGAGAGTTCCAGGCTCCAAGGGACCCACCTCTCAGCAGAAGGCCAGCACTCCAAAGCTTGCCTCAGAGCCTCTACTTCCCACCTGCTGACCCCCAAATCAGGCCATGTGGCTTCTGCTGATCCCCCTGGGAGCTGACCACCTTTTGGTACACTTGAGCCCACCCTCTCCCCTTTGTTCCTGGTCTGGCCACCAGGATAGGCCTTTAGCTCCAGTGTGGTGTGGTAGGTGAGGTAGGGTAACTAGAGCTGCAGCTACTGTCCCCTCCCTAGGACAGGACTCAGCCCTCCCCTCTGGGGTGTGCACCCTCCCTGTGCTCAGGAAGCTAGTTTCCATCTAGGAGGAAGTGGCTCAGTTCAGTGGTGAGGGGGCCAGCCCCCTTCCAGACCCAGACTGAGCACCAAGTTCCAACCCAGAGCCTGGTGTTTTAGCTGGACGGTGCCCAGGCTGCTGGGACCCTGCGGGCACAGGGCAGGAAGATGTCCGGACTCGGCAGTCCTTTCCTTTTATGGGCACGGAGACCATTTTCCAAACAAAAATGGGATCACGTGGCTGGGAACAGGATTCTCTCCTTATCTCTGACATTATTTTCATAGAAAGTCTGCCAGGCTATAAAAATTAGATGGCCAAGGAAGGAAAAACAAGCCTGAGGGCCAGAGGATGTAGGAGAGTCCGGATCACATTAGCTGGGCAGGTCGTGACGTTGTGACGTGTTCTCCCACAGAGGGCACGGGCTCAATCCTGGGCCCCGGCGGCCTAGGCCCCAGGCAATAGGGGAGGGGGAGCCCCAGGCCCCACTTAGAGGGGATGGTGACCCGTGAGGCAGCTGACCCCTCCCCTCCTAACTCCCACTTCTGACTGTGAGAATTTCTGACCGTCCTTGGGTGTTTTGCATGCCTTCACCTAACTTGTGTATTCTGTAAATGATTATTGTGTACTTGGAGGCTTCAGGGATGCCGATGAGCAAGATGGACAGCACTGCCCCCTGGTGGGGGTTTCACCCCATGGCCCAGAGCTGGGAGTTAAAATACAGATGAAATTGATGGGATGGGTGGTTAGGACGGGTGTGCTTGTCACCTACAACTGAACCACACACTGTTGTCGGTGTTGGCTCCCTTAGCGTCTGCCTGACTCAGAGCCACCTTACACACAAATGGCACGTCACCTAGGCCTGCACAGCCTCAAGGCCATCGGTCTGTTTGAGCCCAGGGTGGGCTGCCGTGTCCGTCCGTCTCATGGGAGGTGCCCCTGGCTTTCACTGACCTTCAGCTGGGTGCCCACACACTGGGCTGCTGACCTCAAAGTCACCACCGGCCCTCGGGAGCAAGATGGGGCTCTCCACTCCGGTAGAGAGGTAGTCTGGGAAACCCACCCACAGCCGTGAGCCATAATCGACTCAGTGGCAGTCAGTGTCTTGTTGTTGTTTACTTTACCAGACATGGTGTCCTTTTTTAGTGATTGATCTGTCCCGATGACGTCTTCAGAGTTCCCGAGATAAGACGTCTCACTTCTAAAGGATCGCCCCCGTGGATGAAAACACAAACCCGCCCACGTTTAAATCACCACACCTCGACTCTCACCGTTTCGGAGGGTGCCTGGCTGCTCGGGCTCAGCATCTCCCACAGGCTGAGCTGGCGGTGCCCATGCTGGGCTCAGCCATGGGAGCCACGTCCAGGCCACTCGTGGATTCCGTCTGTCCTGCACCGTTAGATTGCCAACCCCAGTCCCTCGCTGACTGATGGCTGGGGGCTCCCTCAGCTCCTGGCCAAGTGGACACGGCAGCTGGCTTCCCACAGAGCAAGCGAGAGAGAGGACAGGAGGGCAGGCGTGAGACAGAAGTCGGTGTCTTTCAGGAGCCCCATGGGAGTGACAGCCCTTGGCTGAGGCTGTCTTTTATTAGTTGGAAGCAAGTCACGAGGTGTAGTCCACTGTCGGAGGAGGGCACGGCGTGAAGCCACGGAGGCCAGGTGATCAGGGCCAGGGGCCACATCTCAGGGAGGCTGCTTTGAGGTGGGGACACTGGAGCAGAGACCTGAAGGGAGGAGGGGAGTGAGGGAGCACAGCGGGTGGGACACGGATGGGAAACATCTGCAGTAGGAAAGGACAGAGATCAAAGTTTGTATCAGGTTGAGGGGTGGGGGAAGGGAGACTCCCTGCTAGGGGCCACCAAGATTTGGTTGGGACGGACAGACGGATGGAGCATTTGAGGGCATGGATGGAACACAACGATGAATATGGTTGATGTCACTAAATCGTACACGGAAAAATGGCAAATGTTTCGTTCCATATATATATACATACATATATATTTAACACACTTTCAGAGGCTCTTTTTAAAAACAGAGGGGAGCTAATACTGAGTACAAGAAAGAAGATAATGTTCTAAAATTGACTGTGATGGCGATTGAACAGTTCTTTTTTTTTTCTTTTTTTACATTTTATTAGGGACTCATACAACTCTTATCACCATCCATACATATACATACATCAATTGTATAAAGCACATCCATACATTCCCTGCCCCAATCATTCTCAAAGCATTTGCTCTCCACCCAAGCCCCTTGCATCAGGTCCTCTTTTTTTTTTCCCCTCCCTCCCCTTTCCCCCCTCCCTCATGTGCCCTTGGTAATTTATACCTCGTTATTTTGTCATATCTTGCCCTATCCGGAGTCTCCCTTCCCCCCTTCTCTGCTGTCCCTCTCCCAGGGAAGAGGTCACATGTGGATCCTTGTAATCAGTTCCCCCTTTCCAACCCACTCACCCTCCACTCTCCCAGCATCGTCCCTCACACCCTTGGTCCTGAAGGTATCATCCACCCTGGATTCCCCGTACCTCCAGCCCTCATATGTACCAGTGTACAGCCTCTGTCCTATCCAGGCCTGCAAGGTAGAATTCGGATCATGGTAGTTGGGGGGAGGAAGCATCCAGGATCTGGGGGAAAGCTGTGTTCTTCATCGGTACTACCTCGCACCCTAATTAACCCATCTCCTCTCCTAAACCCCTCTATGAGGGGATCTCCATTGGCCGACACTTGGGCCTTGGGTCTCCACTCTGCACTTCCCCCTTCATTTAATATGGTATATATATACATATATATATATACATACATATATACATATACATATATACATATACACACATATACACATATATACACACACTTATATCGTTGTTTTTTTTTTTTGCATGATGCCTTATACCTGGTCCCTTGGGCACCTCGTGATCGCACTGGCCGGTGTGCTTCTTCCATGTGGGCTTATTTGTTTCTGAGCGAGATGGCCGCTTGTTCACCTTCAAGCCTTTAAGACCCCAGACACTATCTCTTTTGATAGCCAGGCACCATCAGCTTTCTTCACCACATTTGCTTGTGCACCCATTTGTCTTCAGCGATCCTATCATGGAGGTGTGCAGTCAATGATATGATTTTTTGTTCTTTGATGCCTGGTAACTGATCCCTTTGGGACCACTCGATCACACAGGCTGGTGTGTTCTTTCATGTGGACTTTTTTGCTTCTGAGCCAGATGGCCGCTTGTTTATCTTCAAGCCTTTAAGACCCCAGTCACTATCTCTTTTGATAGCCGGGCACCATCAGCTTTCTTCACCACATTTACTTGTTCACCCACTTTGGCTCCAGCCATTGTGTCAGGAGAGTGAGCATCATAGAGTTCCAATTTAATAAAAGAAGGCATTCATGCATTGAGGGAGTGTCTGAGTAGAGGCCCAAGGTCCTTCCGCCACCTCAATACTTGACCTATAAATATAGACACATAGATCTATTTCCCCATCCTCCTATATATATTTGCATGTACATGTCTTTGTCTAGACCTCCATGAATGCCCTTTGACTCCTAGCTCTTTCCTCCATCTCCCTTGACTTTCCTCCTGCCCTACTACCATGCTTCATCGCCACCTGGGCTAGAGTATACCTCTTCTCTAAGCTACCTTACCCTTGATCATTTCCCACCATGCCTGCCACTCCCCCTTCTCTACCATTTGGGGTCCCATGTTTTTCCCTTGTCCCTGGGTTTGTTAATACCACTTACTTACCCTCCCACCCCCCCACCCCAAGTCCCCCCGGAACTGTCGGTCCCGTTGTTTTTCCTCCAGATAGTTCATCCAGCCTGTCCTATTCAGACAGACCTGTGGAGTCACTAACATGCACGAAAACTAGACAGAGGAAAACAAAGCAACAGTATACAACCAGACAACAAAACAACAAAAACAAACCACTGACAAAGAACAGAACAAAACAGTTCACAAGAGAAAAGCTTGTAGTTAGTTCAGGGATCGTTTGCTGGCCCTTAGGAGCGTTTTCCAGTCCAGTCTGTTGGGGCACCACGCCCTGGCCCCAAAGTCCACTTTCAGCATTCCCTGGGGACCTTGCCACTCCATTCTCTTGCTGTTCCGCTGCACTCCCCCAGTGATTTGCCTCGGTGTGGTGGGATCAGGTCAGGTGCAATTCCCACACTGTGTCTCCAGTGCTGTCCCCTGTATCGCCCTTAGTCACTGAGGGGCATCATGTCTCATAGTAGGGCCAGCCATGTTGATTGAACAGTTCTTTGGAATACGTTTACGCTATTGAATTGTATGATATGTGAACTGTATGTCAATAAAACTGTTAAAAATTAAGTTTTAAAAAGCAGTGGGGATAACGCCCTGGGGGGCCCTGAGGTGGGAACCGGGAGTGTTTGCTCTAGGAGCAGGAGGACACTGCGTGTGGCTGGAGGAGCGGAGGTGAGACAGCGGGGAAGGGACACTGGGGCCATGGCCGGGGGTTAGGGGTTAGAGGTCAGAGGTTACGATCCCGTGGCCTGCTCTACGAAGCCAGTGGAGGGTTTTGTGCCATTGGCAGGATTCGACTCCCTTTTTAAAGGAGCTGCTTGTTTTAGAATGGGCCGTTTCTAAACAGGTGACCCAGCCCAGGAGCAT
The DNA here is from genome assembly GCF_050624435.1 of Tenrec ecaudatus. NCBI lineage: Eukaryota > Metazoa > Chordata > Mammalia > Afrosoricida > Tenrecidae > Tenrec > Tenrec ecaudatus. The sequence continues at coordinate 39,346,926 of NC_134530.1, forward strand.
TGGAAGAAAGCCAGGGGACAGAGGACCAGGACATGAGCTGGCCAGGGTGGGCGCAGTGAAGATGACACGATGTGGACATGGGATCTCATTCCCTCTTCCTTTTAAAAAGCCTTAATCCCTAGTTACGGCGGAGGCGGCCGGTCTTTTCTTGTGGCAAAATCATCAGTGACAAGGCATGGCATTTCAGCAACCTTCCCAGGGACACCTCAGTGATGTCCCTAACGTAGTGCGGCCATCCCCTGAGGCTGTCCCACAGCACATCCTGACCCTGACCGGGAGCTCGGGGTCTGCTAAGCATCGGGCCCTGCCCGCCCCCTCCACGGTGATCCTCCATAGTATTCGGCTCCTGGGCATCTTTTGAAGACAGGGTTTCTGGTTCATGTTCAGGGAAAGGGAGCAAAGTCGTGGCTGTCCAGGTGATTGGCTTGCTCAGCTGTTGGCCGAAAGGCTGCAGTGCCGGAAAGCAAGGCCTGGTCATCTACGTTGTAGAACTCCGCCTGTGACAACACCATGGCCCAGTTACTCTCCGACACATGCGAGGTCCCGGTCGCCGTCAGTCAGGGTCAATTCCATGTCAGCTGGCTGGCTTGTGTCTGAAGGGGCTTCCTAGCAAATGTCCTAGCATTCCCCAAAGACTGAAGCCGTGTGAGAGGACGGGGAATCCTGGGTGGCTAGCAGGTCCGGCTTGAACAAGTGGCGGAAAGAGCTGCCCACTGAGAGGGCACTTGAGGTCCTGGTGGTATGAGGACAGGACACCAACTGAGGCTCCAGGGGCCTCGCTGAAGCATGTGGGGAGCTCGACCTCCTGGATGGCTGGTTAGAGAGGCGGGGGTCCTAGTGGCAGGACCATGAAGTGCCACCAGGAAGGCCCTGGGTTCACGGAGAAGGGCAGGGGGCCCAGGGCTGTTAGCAGGGTCAGGAGAAACTGAGAAAGGTGGCTTTCTGTGCTGTTATGTGGTTGTTGGATCCCACGGATTAAGAGCAGGGTGACCCAATTTTAAGGACCACTCTCTCCTTTAGGAAAAGATGTAACACTGGGATGGAGGGGGACAGTTATTTCGAATGAGAAAGGTGCACACTACCAGTTACGGGGGGCCTTGGAGATTCGGGTCACATAGCTCCGGCAATCTGCTGGGAATTCTGGAGCTTCTTCCTCACCATGAGCCAGTTTCCCCCCAACCCCCCGCCCCCCCCCCAAAAAAAGAAAAACACACTATGATCCCATCAGGTCCCAGCCCTCCCAGGGGTTGGGTGAGTGAGTGAGAGACATGACACGTGTTCATGAACTTCCCAGTAAGCCCACCCGGATGTAGGAGAGAGGCAGGGGATCAGCTGGGAGCCGATTGTCTAGTAAGGGGGGGTGGTCTCAATAGTGGGGCACTGAAACAGACATGGATAGATGCTGATGGGAATGGAGGCTCAGAAGGTGGGGGCACCAGTGAGGAAGAGGGGCTCAACTTGGACCCCTGAGGGGTGTGCCAGGCTCAGGGACCCTCCCACATAGGTGGGGACTAGACTCCTCCCCTGCCATCAGAGGACATACTGACCAGGGAGGTCCAGGGGAGCCTTCCCAACCTGCTGGGCCTTGGGTCCCTCTGTGGTCCACATCACTGCCCACCTCCCACTCTGCAAGGTAATGGCCTGGCCCTGGAGACTGTGGGCCCTGCCAGAGCCACTCAGGCCCTGACCTGGGAGAGGCTAAGACCCAGGTGATGTTGTCACGGCCAGGCCTTGGGCTTCTACGTTTTGCCTGGATGAGGCAGGCTGGCCTAGGATTTGGGGTCTGAAGGTGGGGCTCCGACCCCCTTGATTTCTAGACATTTCCTTATGGATTTGGCTAGGTCAACACTGAGACCTAGTTTGAATGAAGCTGTCACTTACTATGGTGTGACCTTGAAGTTAACCTTCTGTGCCTCAGTTTCCCTATCTGTTGTGGGAACAGAACGGCATGATGGACATAGGGCATTTAGCCCAGAGCCTGACTGTGCCCTTTAGCCCTCCCAGAGAAAACTGCATCCCAGCTTAGGCCAAGCCCTGCTGATTGAAGGGTTAAACACAAAAAACAAACTCACTGTCGACGAGTTGATGGTAACCCTGTAAGATGGGGAAGAACTGCCCTGGGGAGTGTCCAAGGCTGTAACTCTCTGTGGGAGTAGAAACCCTTGTCTTTCTTCCACTGAGTGGTTTCAAACTGCTGACCTTGCAGAAGGCAGCCCGATGGATAACCATTATGCCACCAGGGTTCCTAAAATTAGAGTAAGGGAAAATGGTGGTGAGGAGGTGGCGGGGAGGAGGCCCGGACTCTTGGTGGCAGAAGCAGGGAGAGGGGAATGAAGAGTGTACAGGCCAGATCTTGTTCCCATCTCCCACCTCCTGGATTTCATCCCACCCCCACCCCAAGAAGTGTCAGGTTGGCTAGGCCATGATTCTAAGTGGTTTAGCAGCTGTGTAATGATGTAGTTCTGAAATCCTTACCCCTAATGTGATCTGATGTAATTAGCTTCCGTGTGTGATGTTATAAATCCTGCCATCTAGTGAATTGAGATCAGTGACTGTAGCCTTCAGTGTGGACTGCAACTCAGTGCAGGGAAAGCAAAAAGCCTGACAACGGGACCACTATGATACACGGAGAAAAAATCGAGGTTGTCAAGGATTTCATCTCTCTTGGATCCATAATCGATGCTCATGGAAGCAGCAGTCAAGAACTAAAACGTGCTGCATTCAGCAAACCAGCTGCACGAGAGCTCTTTACAATGATCAAGAGCAAGGATGTTACTCTGAAAACGAAGGTGTGCCTGGCCCGGGCCATGGAATCTGCATGGGGACGTTGGACATGGTGCTGGCCGTGCACTGAAAGTCCCGCGGGCTGCCAAAAGCACAAACCCACCTGTCTGGGAGAGGTGCAGCCAGAGTGCTCCTGAGAAGTGAGGAGAGGGTTGTCAGATGACCACCCCCTGGAAAAGGACCGCAGACTCGGTGACGCAGAACGAAGCCCACTCTCTACTATCAAGCCGTTTCCAACCCTGGCCACTGTCCGGGGTTTCTAAGACTTCAAATCGTTGCCCAAGTAGACAGCCTCCTCCCTCTGCAGAGGAGTGCTTGATGGGTTTGAATCACTGACTGTGTTAGTCCAGGTAGAAGAGAGAAACAAATTCATAGAGACTCACATGTGAATAAGAGAGAGGTCTTTATACAAGAGCAATTGAATATTGAGAAAACATCCCAGCCCAGATAGAATCCGTAAGCCCGATATTAGCCCATATGTCCGATACCAGTCTATAAAGTCCTCTTCAGATTCATGCAACACATGCAATGACACTGAATGCAGGAAGATCACAGGCCAGTGGGTGGAAAATCTTGTGGATCCAGTGGCGGTGGAAGCATCTCAGCGCTGGCAGGGGTCTCCACGTGGCTCCGTCAGCTCCAGGGCTCTGGCTCCATCAGTGTAGCTCCAGGTGGCTTGTGGACTGGAATGGGCAGCCTAGAGGTCATCAAGCTGCGACCTGATTGACAGGCTGGACTCCACCCCTTCACTCTTAATAGGCTGAAGTTAACACCAAATTCCCGAACTCCCACACTGGCCTTGTGCTTAGCAGTTCAATGGAGAGTCAGGGTCTCCGTGGTTAAAGTAAAAGGGCATCAAAAGACCCTTCAAAGGGAAGACCTTCCTGAGGGGGATTGGCATAGTGGCTGTAAAAGGGGTTCGCGGGTAGCAACCATTGTGCAGTTGGCCAGGACTGCAAGTGTTTCCTACAGGGATGCATGGGATCACTAATGAGTAGGAACCAACTCCAAGGCAATGGAGGCAGGATTGGGTTATGCTAATTAGGATTCAGTTATTTTGTTATGTTAATGAAGCAATGGGTTTCATCACCTTGACTCTCACTGAGGTCAGAACCCTGATCCAATGGAAGGGGAGAGTGGTCTGTCCATAATCTTGTGTCAACTTGAGGATATTCAGAGTGAAGGGGTGGAGTCTAACCTGTCAATCAGGTTATACCCTGATGCCTCCTGAAGTTCATTAGCTAGCCCAAGGAGACTAGGGTTATTGAGGATTTGTGACAGGGGCCATGATCAAAAGGTGAGGTGGCCAATGGGCACCCTCATGAGGGTAAGTAATGCACCCCACTCCTGGTGCCATGTGTTAGTCTGGACTGACTAGAGAAACAAATCCAGGGACACTCATGTATGTGTAAGAGCGAGCTTGATATCAGAGAGCAATTGCATACTGAGAAAACATCCCAGCCCAGTCTAACACGGGAGCTTCCCTGGGATGTGGCTTGGACCACCTTTTATCTTACGAGAGATGAAAGGAGAAGCAAGCTGTGTTGGACAGGGTTCTCTAGAGAGACAAACCAGATTGCTAGTAATTATATTTAAATATATTTATAAAGATAGATATATAATTCAAGAAATAAACCGTTAAATAATATACAGATAGATAATACAAGAAATTAACAGTTAAATTATAAAGCAGTGAGACACTAGCAGTCCTTCAAGTTTTGAGAGCTGCCAGTTGCCAGTCCCTTTCTGTAGAGAGAGCTGGGCTATATATACCCAGGCAGCAAACAGCAAGGCAGGTCCCCAACTGTCATCAACTGTCAGTCCCCAGCTCCAGAGATAAACATTCTAATCATGTGGGCTTAAAGGAACCTCAACTTACAGCGACATAGTCCACAGGCTAGGCATCCCACAGGTAGTGTACCCCTTTAAACTGAGCCACAGAACAACCAAGGTGAGGCTCACCGAGCCATTTATCTCTCTGCCCTTCAGTTAATCCTACTTGTGTTTATCGGCCAGGCTGGCACAATAAACTATAGCACAAGCATACAGGGATGGACCTCATACCACCAAGAAAACTAGGAGGGAGCTTGCCTTTGGGGCCCAGGTTCCCGGTGCTGAGACCCTCCTTGACCCAGGAGAAGATGGCTGCCCAGAAACTAGGAGAATTCTAAGGCATGCTCCCCTTGTTGAAATGTTGAAGGACCTGTCCTCTAGGAGATAAAGTATTCCCTAGAGTTGGCACCATGAATTAAGACTTCGAATCTCCTTTAAAAAGAAGTGAGAAAAAAAAAAAAAGTGAGAGAATAAACTAAAGTGTTTGTTAAAGCCATTCACTGTGGTATTTCCGTCACAGCAGCCCTAGATAATGAGACAAGGCCCTGTTCACCAGACTGCTTCCCAGGTGAGAAAAACGAGCACATTGCATTTCATCTGAAACAAGGAGCTAATAGGACCACTCTTTTCTTTCCTTTTTTGTGGCAGTTACATAATCTCCTGTCAACTTTTGAAGGGGTGGGTCTAGCCAAAGAGGCCTCTGTGTGGCCATGGCCTTTTGGGAACTTGTCTTCCTCCCTGGAGGTGAGACACACACACTCTCTGCTTCGTCTTCCTGCTGACAAGCCACATGGAGCCATGCTCATGGAGCCAGAGCCCTGGAGCTGGAGAAGCCACGTGGAGACCCACACCAGCACTGAGATGCTTCCACTGCTACTGGATCTACAAGACTTTCCACCCACTGGCCTGTGATCCCCCTGTATTCAGCGTTATTGTATGTGTTGTGTGAGTCTGAAGAGGAATTTATAGACTGATATCGGACAAATGGGCTAATATTGGACTTACGGACTTGATCTGGACTGGGCTGTTTTCTTAATATACAATTACTCTTCATATAAAGCCTTTTTTTTGTTTTCTCATTTTATTGGGGGCTCTTACAGCTCTTATCACAATCCATACATCCATCCATTGTGTCAAGCACATTTGTACAAATGTTGTTATCATCATTTAAAAAATATTTTCTTTCTACTTGAGCCCTTGGTATCAGCTCCTCATTTTCCCCCTCTTTTTCCCTCCTTTCCTCCCTTACGAATCCTTGATAATTTATAAATTATTGTTTTGTTTTTCATGTCTTACACCAACTGCTGTCTCCCTTCATCAACTTTTCTGTTGTTTGTCCCTCTGGGGGATGGTGCTAGTAGTTATATGTTGATCATTGTGATCAATTCCCCCCTTTCCCCCACATCTTCCCCCAACCCTCTTGGTATCGCTACTCTCATTGGTCCTGAGGGTTTTATCTGTCCCGGATTCCGTGTATCGAGCTTTTATCTGTACCAGTGTACATCCTCTGGTCTAGCCAGACTTGTAAGGTAGAACTGGGATCATGATATTTATGGGAGAGGGAGGGGGTGGCGGGAAGAGGAAGCATTAAAGAACTAGAGGAAATCTTTTTTTTTGTTCGTGCTATACTGCACCCTGACTGGCTCATCTCTTCCCTGTGACCCCTTAGTAAGGAGATGTCCAATTGTCTAGAGATGGGCTTTGGATCTCCACTCCGCCCTCCCCCTATTCACATCAATATGATTTTTTGTCTGAGTCATTGGTGCCTGATACCTGATTCCATCGACACCTCATGATCACACAGGCTGGTGTGTTTCTTCCATGTGGGCTTTCTTACTTCTCAGCTAGATGGCTGCTTGCTTATCTTCATGCCTTTAAGCATCTGGGGACGCTATAGCCAGACACCATCAGCTTTCTTCCCCATATTCGCTTGTGCACCCATTTTGTCTTCAGCGATCTTGTTGGGAAGGTGAGCATCATGGAGTGCCAGGTTATTAGAACAAAGTGTTCTTGCGTTGAGGGAGTACTTTTGTGGAGGTTCAATGTCTGTCTGCTACCTTAATAGTTAACATATAGATATATGTATATATTATCTATTTCCCTATCATTATCTATAAATATATTTACATCTGTACATGCCTGTATTTAGACCTCTATAAATGTCCTTTGCCTCCTAGTTCTTTCCTCTATTTCCTTTTACTGTCCTCCTGTCCCACCATCATGTTCGGCCTTCATTCGACTCTCAGTACTTCCTCTTGGCTACATTGCACTTGATCAAGCCCCACCAGGGATCCTATGCCCTCCTCGTCATCAATTTTAGATCACTTGTTGATCTTTCTTATACACATGCGTGTCTATGGATTTGTTTCTCTAGTCCACCTATACTAAACACTTAAAAAAAAATCATTTTGGGGGGCTCTTACAGCTCTTATAATCCGTACATCCACTGTGTTAAGCAAGGACAATTCCTTATTAAGGAACTAGGACCCTGGGCCTTTTTCTCGCATTCTCTCTCCCACATCTCCTGGTAAGGAATGAATTGCATTTCTTTGTCTCCTGAAGAGCAAACCCAAGACTCGACTCGGAGAGATTAAGTGACTTGCTCGGGATGACACAGCTAATAAGCGAGGGGCTCAGGATCCAAACCAAGTGAGACTGACTCCAAGCAAACTCTTGGGCATGCTCCTTATGGGATTGGGATTTGTATACACAACTACCCCCAATTCCTTGCCCCCTCCTTAGGTGGTGCAAAGAGCTTGGGGCGTGGGGAATACCAGTTGGGCTGCTAACTCCAAGGTCAGCAGTTTGAAACCACCAGCCGCTTTGTGGGAGAAATTTAGGAGGCTTTCTATTCCATTCAAAGGTTGTCTCGGAAACCCACAGGGGCAGTTCTGCCATGTCCTATAGGTTCTCACTCTGAGCTGACATCGAGTGAATGGCAATGAGTTTGTTTTAGGTGGTGCACCTGTTTATGCGTGGCTACTTAAGGGTTGGTGATTCCAACCCGCCAAGTAGCGCCAAGGAAGAAAGGCCTGGCGATTTGTTTTAGCAAAGATTAAAAGTGGGAAAGAAAAGAAACCACCAAACCCACTACCGCTGAATCGATCGCAATTCCTGGTGCCCTCGTGCAGGGTTCCCGAGACTGTAACTCGTTAGCAAGCATCAACTTCTCTTGCAGGCAGCAAGCGGATCTACACCACGGACTCTGCAGTTGTCAGCCCAATATGTGTCCCCCAGTATCACGAGCGCTCCTGCCATAAAGATTCCAGCCTGGAAAACCCTCGGAAGCAGTTCGGCTCTGGAACACCCCGGGTTGCCATGAGTAGGAATGGACTCAAGGGTAAGGCATTTTGTTTTTGTTTGTTCGTTCCTGTGGTTTGTTTTACTCTGTTTGTGCCCAGCATTGGGCTCGATGCTGCAGACAGAGAGAGCAGTAAGACCCAGCCCCTGCTCTGAGTCTGGTGAGGAAAGTGTGTCGGCACCCCCCCACCAGTAGTGGGATGTGGGATCCACCGGGTAAACAGGACTTTTATGCCTTCCTGGAGGAATCATGGAAACTTATCAAAAATGACAAAATGAAAGTATGGTGAAGAAACTAGATGGTGTTACCTATCTGAAAGAATAGCGTCTCGGAAACCCAAACCCATCTGTAGGCAGCTGCACATCCGCTCACAGAAGGGTCGCCGGTGGAGACGAGCCAGTCAGGGTGCAGTATAGCACCATTGAAACATACAACTTTCCTCTAGCTCTTTAATGCTTCCCCCCCAACTATCATGACCCCAATTCTACCTTACAAATCTGGCTAGATCAGAGCATGTACACTGGTACAGATAAGAACTGGAAACACAGGGAATCCAGGACAGATAAGCTCCTCAGGATCAATAATGAGAGTAGCAATACCAGGAAGATAAGGGGAAGGTGGGGTAGAAAGGGGGAACAGATCACAATGTTCTACATATAATCCCCTCCCTGGGGGACGGACAACAGAAAAGTGGGTGAAGGGAGACATCAGTCAGTGTACAACATGAAAAAATTTATAATTTATGAATTATCAAGCGTTCACGAGGAAAGGAGAATGGGGAAGGGAAGGGAAAAATGAGGAGCTGATACCAAGGGCTCAAGTAGAAAGAAAATGTTTTGAGGATGATGACGGCAACAAATGTACAAATATGCTTGACACAATGATGGATGGATTATGATAAGAGTTGTACGAGCCCCCAATAAAATGATTTTAAAAAGCATAGCATCTACGGTCTTCAGGGCTTATCCTCAATGAGACATCGGCTAAGTCCACTCAGAAGAAGCACACCAGCACGTGTGATCCCAAAATTGGCAACAATCAAAACCAAACCGAGAGGAGTGAGTAGTATAGATTAAATTCCGAACCCCCGGTTTGCATAAGGCTGTGGATGACAGCGAGGGTCCAAAAGCCTTCTGTGGGCCCCCACCCCATGTGGATTAAGCCTCAGATTAATCCCCTCTGACTGTGGACCAGAGGGGAGAAAGAGTACACAGCCTGGTGGATCACTATCATTGTAGCTGGGTTAAAATGCCACACTTTGTCAGTGACCGCCCCTTGACTCGGTGCAACATTGCTCCAGTTTTTAATATTTTCTGCTGTTTTCTGCTGAGTTCTTTCTTTGTTTCATTGTGTCGTGGTTGGGCCGTTTGTATTCCATCCTGAGTTTGTATGTTTCTCTGTATAGGAAACCCAGATTAGCAAACCTATAGAGACAACAAACGGACCGAGAGATTCAAAGGGACGTGACAGGGGAGGCTGGCAGGAAATGGGGAGCTAAGAAGGAAGAAGAAATGTCCTGGAATTGAGTGGGGTGATGGTGGTACAACTGATGAATGTGACTGAAGGATTGAAATGTGTGCTATGTGACCAGATGACAGTGACATTGTTAGAAAGAAACAAATGGGGGGATAAAAAGTGGCCACCTGGTGGCAGAGCTTGCCCGGAGTGGGAAGTGATCCAGAGCCTGGAGTGACACCAAGGTTTATCAAGGCTCAGGTGCAAGCAACAGAAACACCATGTTGGCTGGTTTAAAAGGGGTGGGGGAAGGGTTGTTCATTGACTCGTGTAACTGAAAACTCCAAAGGTAGAATTTCAGGCACGGCTGGATCCAACAGCTTGAATAATGAAGTTTGTTCTCTCCCTTTCTCTCTTTGTCCTCTGGCTCTGAGATGGAACCAGGTCTGCATCCCACCGGCTGACAGCTGGAAAAGTCGAGCTGGGAAAATACTGCTGCTTCCAAAGAACTCTGGCGCAGAACCGGCCCCTGTTGGGGGTGAGGCTCGGAGCCAGCAGCCACCATGACATCAGAAGGCAGAGAGGAGAGTGCAGGGGGGGCCCAGGGTCTTCTCGGATGGTTTGTCAGAGCGGGGACACCCTCCTCACCCCGTGCCTGCCATGCGACCTCCTGTAGCCGCTGACCTGGGCACCCCAGGCTGGAGTGAGGCAGCTCTGCTCATGGGGCACCAGCCTGAGTGGGTGGAGCCTGGCCTGTCAAGGGGAGGGGCAGCTGGCTGAAGCTTCCTGCCAGGTCCCTGGGGACAGTATGTCAGGGTGCCTGGGGGGGATGAAAATCACATGACCCCCCCCCCCACACACACACACCTCTCCCCCTCTGCTCCCAGGCTTGTCCTGATTCCTGAGTCTCCCTGCGGAGAGGCGTGTGGCCAGTGCAAAGGGAGCTCTCTGGAAACCAGGCAAGAAGGATATGAGCTTAACGCTGCCTCCCATGGGTGGGCCAGGCTCCGTCAGGCCCCTTCAGTCCCCAACAGTTCTGCAGAGGGAATCAATGTCCCCATTGCAGGCCACCCAGTCCAGCTCCCCTCGTTACAGCTGAGGAGACGGAGTCCAAGGGTGAGGATGGGGGGGAAAGTAACTTGTCCAAGGTCACAGTACCACCAGCTGGGCGTTAAGCCTAAAACTGCCCCCGAAGTCTAGGTTGTCCCCACGCCCCCCTTCTCCTTGAATTGTTCTCTACTTTTCTCACCCACCCCGTCTGTCAGTTTGTCGTACTGTGGTAGGCTGGAAGCCATGCCACGGGGGTTTCAAATACCACGTCATCCACAGCGGGCAGCGGAACTTCCAGACTAAGACAGACTAGCTATCTACTTCCAGATATGGGCCGGTGAGAATTCTGTGGGTGCCAACAGAGCACATGACGGGACTGTCAGATACAGCACTGAAAGATGAGCCTGAAGTTGAAAGGCAGGCAAGACCCAGCGGCAGTGCCAGTGGGCCTCAGGTCTCTCAGCTGTCATGCGATGGTGCAGGCTGCCCACCATTCCCCGCTGTTGTACGCGGGCTTGCTACACGGTACAGCAAAGGGCACGCTCACCGCAGCATTCTTCTCATGCCAAGAGCCTCCTCGCCCCGCAGCAGCTCAAATGCCACCTCCTCAGGGAGGCCTTCTCTGACTGGCCCATCACCCGTGCTCTGTCTCTACCCCTTCTATTCCTCAGAGCCCATTTCACTTGGTAATGAGTGGCACGAATTGGCTTTCCATGCCCAGCTCCTTCACCACCCTGGCAGCTCAGGAGGACAGGGACTGTATGACTTGACCCCATGGGCTCCTTGCTTGGTGTCTACCTCAGAAGAGGTGCCCCACCCATGCGTGTGTTAAGCCAGCACCTATCACCTATTGTGGGCAAAGGGTGCCCTGCCCCCTGGCAGTCTTGGGCAGCAGATCTCACTGTCCGTGCCTCCAAGCATCCCACCTCCCCCTACCCGGGGTCTCACCTGCCACAACCCTGAGAGAGGACTGAGCCCCATCGCAGGCCATCGGTCTAAAGGAGAAGCAAGCTAGCCGGAGCCTGGCGGGGCGGGAGGCGGGGAGGCGACCTGTGAGCTGGCAGACAAAGGGCGTGTGTTCTCATCCAGCCCACTTCCTGGGTTTCCATTGCAGGAAGCTTGGTACCTGCCGATCAGTGACACCCACACTCAGGGCCGTGCAAGAGACCTTGGGCAGGACGAGCCTCTCCCACCAGGAGTGGCGGCTGCAGCGGAAGTGGGGCAGGTGGCTAGAGCTGGACGGCGGGTGAGTGACAGCATGTGGACCCCCCCATACCCACCCCAGGCTGTGGAGAGGCCCTTGGAGAAGGCCCCAAAACACCCTTTCTGTGCCTCTGTGTCCCCACCTGGGGGTCTGGCGAGGAGGCTCAGGGGTGTTGTGAGGGTGGGGGACAGCTCCTCATGCCTCTGTGTGAAATAAGTTTCTGGGTCAATTCATTTGAAAGGAAGATTCTGTGGTCAAAACATGTCTGAAGACCCCTTTAGACTGGTCAGCTGGTGGGGTGTTTGTGGGGGGCAGGTAAGCTGCTCTCTCCTTCCCTCTGAGATAGGCATATGAAAGTCCACCCCAAACAGGGTTGCCAAGTGGGGTCACTGCTGAGGGAGGGGCTCACTGTGGGTTGGACTCTGGCCCCCTCTCTCCATGCCTTGGCTCCTGCCTCTCTAAAGGGTGCCCGGCCTGCCCACCTCTAGGACTAGCAGAGCAGTGCTTAAGGGCACCCACTCCCCTGGGAAGGCACCTACTGTCCTGGGGTGCCTCTTGCTCTGCCACTGGCCCCATGTGTGGCCTTGGGTCCTTGGATCACTCAGGGCCACTGTGTCCTCTCAGTAACACAGGTGTGATCAGACACCACTCCCCCAGCTCTCATGGAGATTCAAAGTATAGGAGGCTGTACAAGGCCCCCACCCGCACACAGGGGGCCCCTATACAGGACCCAAGCCCATTGCTGTCGGATGGATTTGGACTGGAAGCAGCCTACAGGAGAAAACAGAATGGCTCCCCAGGGCTTCTGAGGCTGTAAATGTGTATGGAATCACAGTCTCATCTGTCTTCTGAGGAGGGCCTGGCGGTTTGAGTCTCTGACCTTTCAGGTAACAATCTAGTGTACTTATCCCCCTTACACCACTAGGGCTTCTTTGATACAGGACAGGTGGGTGACCCAAACAGTTCAGCCCGAAACCTTGAGCCAAAAAGTTGGCAGTTCAGTTCGAACATACCTGGTGATCTACTTCTAAAAGGAACAAAGGAGCCAGTCCACTCCGCATACATGGGGTCATGGCCACTCACCAGGCTCCCTGCTGGTGGCGTGTTGTGGCTAGTAGCCTTAAGGATCAGATGAACAAAGAAGAGGGAAAGGGGACAAGGGGAGGGGCCGTCACCAGTGGGATCCAAGGAGGCAGGAGGAGGCAGTGGGATTGGGGCTGTCCAGGTTCTCCCCTCACTGAGTGAGAGCCTTCCAGAGCTATCCTGGGGGTGGTGACTGTCCCTGCATGGCCCACAAGGGGCAGCCAGCCCTGCCTGGCCTCCCCCCAGATGGCTTCAGCCACTGTAGCTTTAATCAAAGGAACAATCTGTTTGCCTCTGAATCAGACCCAGATTCCTTCCCCAGCAATGTCCCTGAGGCCTCTGGGGACCAGCGGCCCATCCCAGCTCCATCCTTTCCTCCCTCTCCACTCTGGGGTAGGGGTCAAATTCAAGAGGCAGGAGGTCAGAGGGACCAGGGATGGAGTGCCAAACCAGATGACATGATTGCCAGTTAAGTCCTGTCTCCCAGTCCAGGGCCACTTGGTGACCAGTCTCTCCTGGAGGGGGCCTGTCCCCCAAGCCATTGGGGTCCACAGCTAAGTACCCTAAGGGGTTTTGATAGATAGTGCAGGACAGCAAGGAGGTGACCTGCTTCACGGGGGCATTCAGATCCCAGGGACACTCTTAAAAATGAGACAAAGCCTAAGTGTCCTGCCCCTCGCTAGGGGCTTTGATATTCAGGTGGGAGAAGCTATCTCCATTTTATAGATGAGGAAGCTGAGGCTCAGGAAGGGGGCTGACTGTCAGGGTCACATTAGTGAGAAACCCTAGCAGCCAGGTCCTCCTGACCCTGGTGACCCCGCAAGCTCCCCCTCATCCGACAGAACAGGAGTGGAGTACAGACCACTCTGGTGGTGTGCTAGGTAATGCGTTGGGCTAGCATAACTTCTTAGTTACCAGTTCAAAACCACTGACTGCTCCGCAGGAGAAAGACCAGGCTTTCTACTCCCATATAGTGTTCCAGTTTTGGAAATCCACTGGACCGGTTCTACGCTGTCCTATAGGGTCGCTCTGAGTTGGCGTCGACTTGATGGCAGTGAGGTTTGAGCTTGGGGCACACACAGGGCTTGTGGGGTGGCCTGCAGGGGAAGACTCTGGACCCCCAGGCCCCAACTCAGGGGGAAGTTTAAGGAGTGGTGAAGGAACAAAGGGAGGGGGAGGGGGCGGCGCGGGCGCGGCCCGGGCAGGTGGGGGGGCAGGTGGGGGCAGTTTCCGCCCGGCGGGGCTCCCAGACCCCCTCCCCGCAGCGTCACCTTTTATGGTAAGGCGGCGGCCGGGCGGGGGGCGGAGGGAAGGAGGGGCGGGGAGGCGGCGGGGCGGGAGCGCAGCGGCTGCTCTCCCCGGCTCCGCTCCGGCGGCCCAGGTAAGCGGGTGGGGGGCTGTTGGTCTGTCCTCTGTCCCTGCCTGGCGCCGCACAGGTGACAGCGCGGACAGCCCTCGAGGGCCGGGAGTCTACCTCTCTCAGCCGGGACCTCAATTCGGGACCCCAGCCCCGGCGCTTCTGGAGGGGGGGCTTGCGGGACTCTGTGTGTTGGGGCGGGGGGCGAGGGGGGTTTCCCTGCCCTTCGGACTCTGTCTCCAGAGTGGGGGAGGGGCGCAGGTCGGGAGGAGGGCTCAGCGGGGCGGGTCGCGTCCCTGCCCCAGAGCGGGGCTCCGGGAAGGGGCGCGCAGGACGGAATCTCCCGCACAAAGAGGCAGCGTCCCGCACATGGATTGAATTAAACCCGGCCGGCTCCCCACGGCGACCCGGCCAGTCGCCCGGCCGCCTGCGGGAGACCGCCGGGCTTTCCGGAGCTCCGGGGACCCCGGGCTCCTCTTCCCAGCTGGGGTCAGGCAAGGAGGAGGAGGAGGGGCCCGAGGGACTGAGCGGCATTCACGGTGCCCCTGCGTGAACTTGGCAGCGCTCTCCCCTAGTCCAGAACTGCCGACCCCAGAACAGGCTGGGGCAGCGCCCAAATTCCTGCTCTGATTAATGGAGGGCGCCAGGTCCCAGTAGGTGCGCCGCGGCGGGCCCAGCCCCCAGGTCCGGGAGGGGGTAGGGCGCGAATCCCTGGCCATGCTCTGCACCTACCCAGTCCCGGGATCCTCGCAGCCACTCTGCAGGACAGCCCGCATGAGTGTCCTTTCCTGCCCAGCGCGGGTCAGTGACCTGCTCAGGGTCACCCAGCCGCACAGAGGTGGGCACGGGATGAATGAGCCCTGCTCTGTGCTCTCGGGGTGCAGAGACCAGCGAGCTGGACTTCCTATCCAGGCCTAGTCTCTACAGGGGGTGGGGGACGTTCAGCCCCACCCCCAGCAAAGTTCACTTCCCCACCCAAGCGCAAGTCCCTTTGCGGAGTTTTCCAGAACAATGGCCAGAGGTGATTCCGAGTTGGATTTGGTGGGGGTGAACAGGGGGACAGTAAGGGAGAGGGGGGCGCCCTGCCTGGATCCCCTAGAGCCCCGCCCTCCCCAGCCAGGCTGACCTCAGCGCCAGGGCTGCCAGGGAATCCAGACTAGGTGGCTGGCTGGATCGCAGCCTCCTTCCTTCCTCCCAACAGGAAATGACTTTCCTCCCCTTTGTTCCTGGTTTCTCTGCTTACCCCGCGCGAGCGCAGATTCTCGCCCTCGGGAGAGGAAGGGTGGGGATGGAGCGTCCCCTGGGCCACGCTGGGAGACGTCAACACGGGAACTTTCTCACACTCCATCAGGGTGCTGAGGTGGGGGTGGGGCTGTGGGCCTAAGGGAGGCTGAGACTCCCACCCTGTTCTGGGGCCCGACTGGGCTTTGACAAGCCCCACCCAGCTCAGGCCCTTCTCCTGGGGCCTGGAGTCCCAGCGGGAGCCGCTGGGGGAGGGGGCAGGGCTGTCCAGCTGTGCACATCTGTGCACGTCGTCTCCAGGGAAGAAGGCGGTCAGGCTTCCCGAAGCAAGTGGTGGGGGGAGGGGCGGGTGCCCGGAGCGGCCTGAGGCCGCACAGAATGTGCTGAGTGCAGCGTTTTCTCTCTGGTGGATCATTCTGGGGTGAAAATAGGCTGAGAATTTAGGGGCCCCAAGGCTATCCGGAGGAGCCCTGGAGGCACCGTGATTA
The DNA here is from genome assembly GCF_050624435.1 of Tenrec ecaudatus. NCBI lineage: Eukaryota > Metazoa > Chordata > Mammalia > Afrosoricida > Tenrecidae > Tenrec > Tenrec ecaudatus. The sequence continues at coordinate 39,362,723 of NC_134530.1, forward strand.
TTGGCTGGACTGCGCACCACAAAGTCAGCAGTTCGAAACTACCAGCCTCTCCTCTGGGGAAAGATGAGGCTTTTTACAACCAGTAAAGAGTTACAGTCTCAGAAACCCAGAGGGCAGCTCTGCCCCCTGCCCTAGAGAGTCGCTATGGGTTGGGATCCATGCAGTGACAGTGAGTTTGGGGTTGAGTGCCATCTGGGGTAGAAAAAAGGGGGCCTAGGACGTCACCCCTTGGACTTTCAGGTGGGGGGTTGGTGCGGGGGTCGCATTAGCATTCTGAGTCTTCCCTCTACTTCCCGGACATGCGACTTGCTGTCAAATGGGGGCATCGTGGAGCTTCCTCATAGCTGTGTAGGAAGTAGTTAACTCTGAGGCATGTAGCGCGTTTGGCTGGGTGCCGGGACACAGCAAACAATCCATCTATGGTGATGTTGTTGTTGTCGTTGTCATCTAGTCAACAGGAGAGCCCACAGGAGCCAAGGACTTTGAGAGAGGCCTGCTTCTGCTTCAAATCATCCTTAGGGTCCTTTGTGCCCATGTCAGGATGCCACAGCCAAAAAGGGGGAGGTAGAAAAAGGGTGCTATAGTTTCATCCCAGGGCCCTGGTGGCGGAGTGGGTTATGCACTGGGACGCTGAAGTTTTGCAAGGCCAGCAGTTGGAGACCACCATCCCTCCTGCAGGAGAAAGATGAGACTTTCTGCTCCCCTAAAGAGCTACAGTTTCAGAAACTCACAGGAAACTCTGTCCTGGGGTTACTAGGAGTCGGATTCAACTTGATGACTGCAAGTTTGGGTTTTATCTTAGAACCCAGGCTCAGCCTCAACCCCAGACCATTGGCTGCAGGAATACCTGAGGAGTGACAAAGAGTCCTCCCTGTCCCCTGATCTGTGCGGTGCTGCAGACAGCAGCCCTATGCCAGGGAGGTTGGGGTGGGGGAGCCAACACTGGACTGTGAGCCAGCCTGTTCTGTGACGTGTCTGTCATCACCCTGTGGAAGCAGACAACAACCCCAGGGAGAGGGTCAGAAATCTGGGGCGGCTTCCTGGAGGTGGTGATAAGCTCCTGAGCCTCTCAGGGGAAGCACTCCCAGGTTAAGTCAGAAAGGAGGACTTCCAGGAGGAAGGAGTAAGAGGCTTTTTTTTTTCTTCCAGATTCCAAGTGATTCGTTTGTTTTTTAAGTTTTATTGGCATGTAATTTATAGACCCTACAATTCAATGGTTTAACATGTGTTAAAAGAGTTGTGCAGTTCTCCCCACAATCAATTTTAGGACATTCTCTTCATTTCTGTACCCATTATTATTAGCTCCCTATTTACTGCCAAGCTCCCCTAGAAAGCTTTTGAGTAGAGGTCCAGCAGTCAGATTTACCGCTAGAAAGAGCCCTCCAGAAACAGGCTGGGAGGTGGGATTGGAAACCATTGGTGGGTCCTGGTTCGGAGTTGTAGACTCATGCAAAGATGAGCCAGACGCTGGGGTGGGGCTGTGGGCTTGGGGGAGACCACCAAGCAGAGTGGCCTGAAGCATGGCCTTCGGAGTCAGATTGCTGGATTCCAATCCCAGCTCTGCCAGTGTGTGGCCCTGGCCCGGTGGCTTCACTTCTCAGTCACAATCTCCTGTCTGTAGTAGAGGGAGGTGCTAGGGCACCCCGGGGCTTGATGAGGGCAGTGGGACACTGAGTATATGTGGTCAGAAGGAGCTTCTGTAATCCTGCCCCTCCCTCCCACCTTCTGATGTCCAGCCCTGCCGTTCCCTCCCACCACCTCACCCCCTTCACCTGTTCACACTCTGCTTCCCTCCGGCAGTGCAGCTGCTCCGGACCAAGGGGACTTTGGCTCTCCCAGAGACTCTGGATCCAGGTGAGAGACTGGTACTGGCTGCTGGCAGCCATGCAGTAGGCAGTGGGCTCTGCAGGAGCTGTTTCTTCCACCAGCTTCAGGAAGGAGATTGAGTATTGGAGGGGGAGCAGGGCAGGGCCGTCCTTGGCTACTCCAGGTGGGCAAAGTGGGGAGAGGTACCTGCAGGACTTTGGGGTCCTAGTCTCTGTGACCAAGTCACTTGGTGGGCACGTGTCCGCTTCTTTGACTGGGCTGGTGCCGTAGATGGCTAGCCCGGGGTGGGTCCGCATGCCCCAGGTGGACTGTACCCCCGAGTCCTGCATCCTGAGCTCAGGTCTTGCTCTGCCCCCAGCACCTCGCAGAGCCAGGGCGATGGCCGCAAAGCCTGAGAAGAGGATGGCCTCATCTGTCTTTATCACCCTGTCGCCCCCTCGCCGAGATGTGGCTGTGACTGAGGAAGTGAGACGGGCAGCCTGTGAGGCCCGGCCTGGCCGCCCCAGGGACCCATCTGCCCCCACGAAGGCAGCTGGGCCTGGCTTGACAAGGAAGCCTGACCCCTGGATACCTCGTGGCAGGGCTGTGGCTGCGGCACCGGCTGTAGCGCCGCAGCTCTCTAATGGAGGTAAGAGAGTGGGGGTGGTTGGGAGGCTGGGAGACGGCTGCCCTGTCGTGGGGAGGCCACCAACCAAAACTCAAACTCACTGCCCTCCACTCATACTGACTCATCACCTCTCTGTAGGACAGAGTAGAAATGCCCCTGTAGGGTTCCGAGACTGTAACTCTTAAGGGAGTAGAAAACCCCGTCTTTCTCCTGAGGAGCGGCTGGTGGTTTTGATCCACTGACTTAGGCTCAGCAGCACCACCAGTTACCACGACGCCCCTGGGGTTCCTCTTGGAGGCAACAGCAGTCTCAGAAGCCATTCATTTGTTCAGCCAATACTAGTCAAGCCCCTTCTGGGTGCCAGGCACTCTGGCACCCCCTCCCTGGCTTCTCTACCTCTGGGCTGTATGTGAGCAGACCACCCAACCCTTCTGTGCCCCTGAGTCCCCGGGCAGCACAAAGGGTTAAACAATCCACTGTCAGCAGAGAGGTTAGCAGATCGCGCCCCTCCAGAAATGCCTGGGGAGAAAGAGCTGGTGATCAATGTCGGAAACATGCGCAGTGGTGCGGAACACCCCGTGGAGCGCAATTCAGCTCTGAGTCAGAAGGGACTCCATGACAACCTGAGGCCACAACAACTTCCCAGGGTTAGGAAGAAGAGGAGGGCGTGAGCTAATGCCGATGGAAAGTGCTTAGCCCAGCACCTGTCTGGAGAAAGTGCTGGGTGTGTTACTTGCCAGTCTTACTCTGGGCCAGACTCTGGGGAAGTGAGGAGACAAAGTTTGACGCCACCTTAAAACAGACAGACAAACCCCACTGCCATCAAGTCATTTCCACGCACAGCCGCCCCAGGTCAGGTGTCTGAGCCTGGAATCTTCATGGGAGCACATGCCGCTGGTGGTTTTGAACCACTGACCTTGCAGTTAGCTGTCGAACGCCCACCTGACTGCCCACCTAAGAGATTCTAAAAATAGAAGGCATTGGGTAGACACTGCACTGTCAGGGAATAAAGCAGGCCCCTCTGGGGAGCTGGCTGGGAAGGCGGAGCTCCCTCTTCTGAGGGCGCAGCAAGTGCAGGAGCCCTGAGGCGGGAGGCGTCCACGTGGGGAGTGGGAAGAGCTGCAAACGAGCTTTCTTCTCTTGGGCTCTGGAGGCAAGCCCCCTCCTCTCTCTGGACCTCAGTTTCCCCTTCTGTAAAATGCATGTACCACAAAACAGGTGCTTTGTGAGTGGCTGTGTCTTTATCTTATGCTTGGCCCAAGTGGCCCGGTTGTCTTGGGGTGTTCTAGTCATTTCTCCCTGCCATTCCCATGGAAAGTCTCAGCTGTCAGGTCAGGGGGAATCCAGGGGGGGCGGGACAGCCCAGGGGCCTGGGCAGCGGGTGGAGGAAGGGAGTGACTCATCTGGTGAGGCACCAGCTGGGACAGTAAGGTCCTCGGACGCCAAGGGTTCCAGGCCAGTCCAAGCTAGTAACTTAGCTCTCCGAGTGCCCCATGGGCCTGGGACACAGGTGCCCCATAGGAGGCTAGGCCTGCCCCTCCAGTTCATCACCATGAACCCACCACGTACAAGGGAGAGTGGGCATGTGTGCAGCATAGTTCTTCCTTATGAGGGAACCTGCTAAATTCATCTCTCCTTCCCAAGCACGGGACCCAGGACACTGCGCCCTCCTGGCAATGTCTGTCCAGAACCCGAGCCACGTTTCCAAAAACCTCACAGCAGGACATGTGAGCAGATAAAGGAAATGCTGCTGCTTCCAGGTGGGCGAAGGAGCCCAGCCAGTGTAGGTTAGGTGCCAAAATTGCCTGGACATTGTCACAAGCTGTTGTGACGGCACAGCCAGCATGTCCCTTAAAAGGGAGGATGGCACGACATCGTCTTACACACTTTGAACACGGTCCTAGGAGGGACCAGTCCCTGGAGCAGCCCTTCTCCAGGGCATCATGGTGGTGAAGGAGAGGGTGGCAGAAATGAGGGAGACCCTCCGCTAGATGGACCAACAACACCGGGGCCGCAGCCCCGGGCTCAAACATCGCAGCAATTGGGAGGAATGCGTGGGACAGGCAGGGTGTGCTTGTGGCACTGTGAGTTGAACTGGTGCCACCTCCCTGACTGTGGGATGGTGGGCATGAGATCCTGGAAGCGCGGCCACAGAAACCAGGCCTTCATAAGGAGAGGGCCACCTATCAGTCACCAGCTAGCCGCTGGGCAGATTCACAGTGGGCCATTTTGTCGGTCAACCTGGTGGCTGCAAGCAATTTGTGAGGCGCCTTGGGGTTCAGCCTCTTTGATGAGATAAATTCTGGGTGTGCAGCTTGGCCCTGACCACATGGCCGGTCTGACCATAGATCATAATGGCCGGTCACAAAGCCTCCCAGCAGGCTGTCATTGGATGCCTCTCCTGGTGCCTGTCCTCCCAGGAATCCACATGCGTCTTCCCTGGATGGCTCCTCATAAGTTGTTTTTTAAAAAGCTGCTCGGCCTCCCCTTTCTGCTCCTGGCTCTGAGCCACACTCTCCTTGCTCAGCTCCCCTTTTCTGCAAGCTGGCCTGGGCCTCCAGCGCCATCCGCCTGGCCCTCTGGCCTCACGCCTCCTTCCCTCCCTTTTTATTCGTGGGCATTGTGTTGTAGTCTGGGCAAACGTCCACAGATCAAACTCGCTTTACATTCAATCATTTGTATACATTTTGTGACATTAGTTGCTGCCCCTTCAGTGTAACAAGACTCTTCCCACGTCCCTCCTGCTTCCATTCATCATCCTCATCCTCCCCGCCCTCCTTCTGAACTGTGTTTCTGGGCAAGCCCTGTGCTTTTGGTCACAGGAGGCTGCCCGTTCCATTGATTGATTGGGAGCAAGTTGCTGGAGAGCGGAGGAGCTTGCTTTGTAGGTCTGTCTGTCGTTTGGCTGAAAGGTGATCTCTGAGGTCAGGTTGGGTCCCGGTTTGAACCATAGTCTCAGGGGTTTCACCAATCTCTACCAAACTAGTAAGCCAGACTCATCTTTTTTTTAATTTGGAATTTTGTTTCACATTTTCTTTTCATTCCATTTTTTCCACAACCTTCCCCCTCCCCACCATAGTTTTGCTAGAAAAGTTAAGTATCATACACTTCTTTAGTTAAGTTTCTTTTTAGAAAGAGTTGTGTATACTGCATCACAATCAGTTCTAGTGCTCCTGCCCCTCCAATATGTATTATTACTCCCCAATTCCCCTGAACCTCCCCCGCCTCCACATATCCCCAATAAGCTATTACATCAGTTATTGTCTATACATCTGCTCCTTCTGTGCTTTATAAACTAGGAAACATAACAAAAATCATCAAAAACAAGAACAAAACAGAAAAAAAAAGAAGGAAGAAAGAGCAGATCACCGATAATATTAAAATAAGCCAGAGGGGGAAATTCTGTTGAGGAACAAACTAGACATATTTAAACCTATAGCAAATTCAGGTTGGATCATGAGGGGAGTCAACTGACCAGGTATATTCTACCCTAGTTCCATTGACCGTAATCAACTTTACAGTAATCTCTGTCTGATAGTGAAGCTGTTCTCATCCTTCACCTGTGGCCAGAGGGGCCATGCCACAGGCTTCGTGCAAACAAGTGTTCTGCAGATGGATTTTGGTCTCCCACTCCCTCCGCAGCCTTCTGTAAATTAGATGTTCACCTTTTAAGTTCTGATACTTTTCCCTTTATCATATGTGGGTTTTGTTATCGTTGTCTTTGGATCATAGCAGGCTGGTACGCTTCTTCGGTGTAGACTTAGTTGACGCCTCGCTTAGATGGCTGCTTGCTTGAATACAAGCCTTGAAGACCCCAGACACTTCCAATTGATAGCCCGGCACCAGCTGCTTTCTTCACCACCCTTTACTCTAGCACCCGTGTCTCCAGGTGTCCTGTTTCCATTCCTCCGCCTTTCTCTGTCCTTCTGAACTTTGTCCTTAAGTAAATATTGCCCTTTTGATTTCAAAGGGTTGGTGATTGTAAGGTGGATGTGCCTCTGTATGATGCTGTCATTGTTAGATGCCAAAGAGCCAGCCCTGACCCATAGCCACCTGTGCACGACAGAACGAAGCCCGGCCCGGCCCTGTGCCATCCTCGCCATGGTTGCCATGCCTCAGCCCGTTGCTACACGCCCGGTGCCAGTCCATCTCAGAGAGGGCCTTCCTCTTGTTCCAAACATGGTAAAGTCCTTCTCGGGGGCTGTTCTCTCCTGACTGCGTGTTCAGTGTCTGTCTGTGAGACAAAGTCCTGCCATCCTTGCCTCCGAGGAGCCTTCTACAATACAGATCAGTTTGTACTTGTAGCAGTTTCCGGTACTTTCAACATTTGTCTCCAGCACAATTCAAATGAGTCTACGGTCTTCCTTATTCAAGTCCAACGTTCACCTGCTTACGATGCGCTCGCTGGAGAAGACCATGGCTTGGGTCAGGCATGGCACCTTAGTGCTCCACGTCACATCCTTGCCCTTCAGTCTGCAAAGATGTCTTAAGCAGCAGATTTACGTAACGCAATGTGTCTTTTGATCTTTGGGCTGCTGCTTCCATGACCATTGATTGTGGAGCCAAGTAAGACACAATCCTTGACAACTGCAACTTTTTCTCCATTTATCACGATGTTACCTATTGGTCCAGTTGTGAGGGTTTGTTCTTTCTAACATTGAGTGTCATCCACACTGAAGGCTGCAATCCTTGATCTTCATGAGCAAGTACTGATTCCGCCTTTCAACAAGCAAGGTTGTCATCTGCAAACCGTGGCTTGTTACTAAGTTGCATCAGGTCCTCTTTTTCCCCCCTCCCTGCCCACTCCCCTCTCCCTCATGAGCCCTTGATAATTTATAAATTACCATTTTGTCATATCTTGCCCTGTCTGGCGTCTTCCTTCACCCCCTTTTCTGTTGTCTGTCCCCCAGGGAGGAGGTCACATGTAGAGCCTTGTAATCGGTTCCCTCTTTCCAACCCACTCACCCTCTACCCTCCCAGTATCGCCCCTAACACCCCTGGTCCTGAAGGGATCATCCGCCCTGGATTCCCTGTGCCTCCAGCTCCTATCTGCACCAGTGTACATCCTCTGGTCTAGCCAGACTTGCAAGGTAGAATTCGGATCATGGTAGTTGGGGGGATATTTCCAACTTTATAAGCATGTGCCATCTCATTTTCCACAGTGGTTGTACCATTTTACAGGCTCATCCGTCGTGTATAAGGGATCTAGTTTCTCAGCAGCAGATCTTGTTTTCTGGGGGTGGTTTGGTTTGTTTGTTTCGTTTTTTTATGCTGGGGTGAGGAGGTAGCTCACTGTTTTCATTTGCATCTCTAAGGACTAACGACCACGAGTGTTTCTTTAGTGAAGTGTCTTGTCTATTCATACCTTCTGCACGTTTTTTATTACTTGACATTTTCTTGTAGAGGTATTGAAGTTTTCTATAAGTTTTAGAGATTAATTTCTTATTTAATATAACATTGCCAACCCCCCTCACCCCGCCACTTTTGGAGAAATCTTTTGACACATTTAAGTGTCTAATTTTTAGGAGGTTCCAGTCACCTAGTCTTTCTACTGCTTGTGTTCAGTTATGTTTGATAGTATATTTATTTATTTATTTATTTAAAAAGCATTTTATTAGGGGCTCGTGCAACTCTTATCACAATCCATACATCAGTTGACTCAGGCATGTTTGTCCATATGTTGCCATCATTCTCTTCTAGACATTTACTTTTTCTTTTTTTAAAGATTGTTTTATTAGGGGCTCATACAACTCTTAGCACAATCTATAAATACATCAATTGTGTAAAGTACATCTGTACATTCATTACCCTCATCATTCTCAAAACATTTGCTCTCCACTTAAGCCCCTGGCATCAGGTCCTCATTTTATCCCCTCCCTCCCCACTCCAACCTCCCCCCTCCCTCATGAACCCTTGATAATTTATAAATTATTATTTTGTTACATCTTGCCCTGTTCAACGTCTCCCTTCACTCCCTTTTCTGTTGTCCATCCCCCAGGGAGGAGGCTATATGTAGATCCTTGTAATCGGTTCCCCCTTTCCACCCACCCTCCCTCTACCCTCCTAGTATCTCCACTCACACCACTAGTCCTGAAGGGATTATCTGCCCTGGATTCCCTGTGTTGATAGTATATTTATGTCATATATGAGGGCTCCTATTTTTTCCATTGATTATCTTTATAATTCTAGGTTTACCTTTAGGCTTTTTTCCCCCTCAAAGCTGTGTCATTTATTTGTTTACTTATTTAAGATAATTTTATTGGGGGCTCTTACAGCTCTTAGAACAATCCGTTCATCAGTTGTATCACTCACATGTGTACCTATGTCACCACCATTATTCTTTGGCCTTCACTATTTTATAGACACTTTCTTCTTGAGCCCTTGGTGTCAGCTCTGTTTTCCCTCCCTTCCCTCATGACCCCTTGATAAATTATAAATTATTATTTTCATATCTTAAAACAAACCGCTGTCTCCCTTCCCTCCTGGTTTCTGTTGTTTGTCCCCCTGGAGGAGGGGGTGTGTGGTTATGTTTATCATTGCGATCAGTTCCCCCTTCCTCTCCTCACTTGCCCCCTACCCTCCTTGTCTCACTACTCCCATTTCTGTTCCTGAGGGTTTATCTGACCTGGATTCCATGTGTCGTGAGTGCTTATCTGTACCAGTGTACATGCTCTGGTGTAGTCCGAGTGAAAGGCAGGACTGGGGTCATGATGGTAAGGGATAAGGAAGCCTCAAGGATCCAGAAGAATATTGAGTTTTTCATGGGTGCTATACTGAGCTCTGGTTGACTCATCCCTTCCTTTGACCCTTCTGTCAGGGGATGTCCCATTGTCTACAGATGGGATTTGGGTCTCTGCTCCAGCCCCCTCATTCTCAGTAATATGTTTGTTTGGTTATTTGTTTTGAGTCTTCTGATGCCTGATACCTGATCCCATCAACACCTGATGATCGCACAAGCTGGTGTGCTTCTTCCATGTGGGCTTGTTACTTCTCTGCTAGATGGCTGCTTGTATATATTTTTAAAAACATTTTATTAGGGGCTCATACAACTGTTATCACAATCCATACATATACATACATCAATTGTATAAAGCAGATCCCTACATTCTTTGCCCTAATCATTTTAAAAGCATTTGCTCTCCACTTAAGCCCTTTGCATCAGGTCCTCTTTTTTTTTCCCCTCCCTCCCTACTGCCCCCTCCCTCACGAGCCCTTGATAATTTATAGATTGTTATTTTGGCTTGTATATCTTTTGATGGCTGACTACCATCAGCTTTCTTTACCACACTTGCTTATAAAGTAATTTTGTCTTCAGCAATCATGCTGAGAGGGTGAGCATCGCAGAGTGCCAGGTTGGTAGAGCACCGTGTTCCTGTGTTGAGGGAGGACTTAAGCAGAGGCCCAAAGTCCATCCACTTCCTCATGTATTGCCATGTATTATATGTACATAGGCCAGTACCTCTATTTTTATGAGTTAGTATATTTACATAAGTACACACCTAGGCTTATACCTCTATCCATAGCTTTGCTTCCTAGGTGTTTTCTCTGTTTCCTTTTATCTCCCTCCTTTCCCACGATCATGCTTGCCCCTCTTCTGCCTCTTAATTAATAATTCCTCTCAGCTAGGTGACTGTTGCTCCAACACCACAGGAATCTCTACATCCTCCACATTGTCGATTTTAATTCCCTAGTTGTTCCCCTGTGGCGATGTTTGCTCACTGATCCCGTCCCTGGCCGCCTCCTCCCTCTAAGTCCCTCTGGAACCGTCAGTCCTGTTGCTTTCCCCTCAGGCTCGTGTCCCATGGCTACCTTATATAGGTAGGCAAGCCAACAAGAACAGAGACAAAGAGAAATGAAAAGATTGAATAAAAAATTGAAAACGTCATAAATAGCAAAAAATGAAAAGGTGTACATACTGTATATACTCGAGTATAAGCTGACCCAGCTATCAGCCGAGGCACCTAATTTTACCACAAAAACTGCATTAAAAATGTGCTGAAAAACTCGGCGTATACATGCGGGTATCTATGGTCATTCAAACAACGAAAATGTACACATAATTCCAGGTCTGTCCGCTGACCTTTGTGCCTGTCTCTCCACCGGTCCTGGGGGGTTCCGGGAACTGCCCTCCGAGCCTGAGTCTATTTTGGGCTCCTTGGGGGTTTTGTGGTTTGCTTTACCCCTGTTGCTGATCTGTTATGTTCCCTTCTTGATTCGCCCCACTGAGGGGGGTTCACTGGTCTGACTCCCCGAGTGTGCCCCCAGGACTGTCCTCTGACACAGTGTGCTCCAGCGAGGGGACTTCCTGTCTGGGGCTGTCGCCCCCACAGTCCTCTCCGCGCCTTAGCGGCTCAGTGCGGGGATGTGGTCCTCCGGGCTGGTGTGCTGGTGTGGGGTCTCGGCCTTCCCGCTCTCTTTCTCCTTGGTTTGCTTCCTGTGGGTTAGTGTTGTCCTCTGTCCTTGTGCTTCTAGGGAGGGGGTCAGTCTGGCTGTGATTGGGGCCGTCCCTGTTACCTTAAGGTTTTGATCTAAAGTTTGTTTTTATCGACTGTGTGAAATATGGCCCGGTTTCATTGTTCTATAAATGAATTTACAGTTTTGCCAGTACTATCAGTTAAAGAGACTTTCTCACATACGAATTTCGGTCATTTGTCAAAGATCAATTGATGGATTGATTTACTTCTGAGTTCTCAATTCCGTCCCATTGCTGGGCTGTTTTGACGACGATGGCTGGGTTTAGGGTTTGAGATCAGAGAATGTGGGGCCTCCCACTATATTCTCCCTGAGCAGTTCTGTGCGTATCCAGGATCGCCTGCCTTTCCGCACAAAGCCAGTGATTAGTTTCTCCATCTCTGTAAAAAATTATATAGGAGGTAGAAATGATACAGGATTGTGTTGTATCTTTAGATTGCTTCGGGCAGTGTTGATATTTTCACAGTGTTTAGTCATCCTATCCGTGAGCATGGTGTATACACGTTCATGAAATTAATCTTTTAGAATGTGTGGGTAGATCGTTGTTGCAGGGTGCCATCACGGCAGTGCCAACTCCTCCCGGCCCCGGGTACACCAGCACAAAGCACCTCCCAGTCCCATGCCACCCTCCCCATGGTTATACTCGAGCCCACCGAGGTAGCTCTTTGTTACGCCATCTCACTGAGGGTGTCCTCTTTTTGTTTGTTTTTTTTATTCTTCTAAAATAATGTTTATAAGTTATGAATATTAAAGATTTATAGAAATCCTGTAACTTCTTTCTTTCACTCATCATTCTTTTTTGGACTTTTGTAATCATTTTAATGGGGGCTCATACAGCTCTTATTACAATCCATACCTACATAGTGTCAAGCACATTTGTGCAATTGTTGCCATCATCATTTTCAAACCATTTTCTTTCTACTTGAACCCTTAGTATCAGCTCTTCATTTTTCCCTCTCTCTCCCTTCCTCCTGAACCCTTGATAATTTTTTTTTTTATGTCTTACACTGACTGGTGTCTCTCTTCACCCACTTTTCTGTTGTCCATCCCCAGGGAGGGGGTTATATGTAGATCAGTGTGATCAGTTCTCCCTCTCTCCTTCCACCTTCCCTTTCCCCTCCTGGTATCCGCTACTCTGATTGTTGGTCCTGAGGGGTTTATCTGTCCTGGATTCCCTGTGTTTCCGGCTCTTATCTGTACCCATATACACGCTCCTGGTGTAGCTAGATTTGTAAGGTGGAATTTGGGTCATGATAGTGGGGAGGAGGAAGCATTAAAGAACTAGAGGGAAGCTGTGTTTCATCAGTGCTACACTGCACCCTGACTGGCTCATCAATTCCTTGTTACCCTCTGTAAGGGGATGTCCAGTTGCCTACAGATAGGCTTTGGGTCTCCACACCTCCCCCCCTCATTCACATTGATACAGTTTTTTTGTTGATGCCTGATCCCATCGACACCTCACGATCACACAGGCTGGGGTGCTTCCTCCATGTGGACTTTGTTGCTTCTCAGCTAGATGGCCACTTGTTTATCTGCAAACCTTTAGGGGGCTTCTTCTTTAGGGCTGCCTTCCTCTTTACCACGCAGCGTGGCCTTCTCCAAGGATTGGTGTCGCCTGATAATGTATTCAAAGTACATGAAGTCTCACCATCCTTTCTCGAAGGTGGATTCTGGCGGATCTTCCTCCAAGGCAGATTTGTTTGTCCTTTGGGCCGTCCATGGTACTGTCAACATTCTTCACCAGCACCATGCAAACGCATTGCTCTTCCTTGGTTAATGTCTAACTTTCACATGGGTATGAGCAACTAAAAACATCATGGCTTGGGTCAGGCACACCTGCATGTTTAATATACTCACGGTGTTGTGTAAACATTACCTCTGTCAAGTTTGAAACAGTTTCTTTTTTAAATCATTTTATTGGGGGCTTGTACAACTCTTATCACAATCCATCCATCCACTGTGTCAAGCACATTTGTACACATGTTGCTATCATCATTCTCAAAACATTTGATTTCTACTTGAACCCTTGGTATCAGCTCCTCATTTTCCCCCTCCCTCCCCACCCCCGTCCGTCATAAACTCTTTTTTTGTTTGTTTGTTTTTCTTTTTTAATCATTTTATTGGGGGCTCGTGCAGCTCTAATCACCATCCATACATGCTTCCATTGTGTCATGCACATTTGTACATATGTTGCCATCATCATTTTCTTTTTTTTTTTCAATTTGTCCATTTTATTTTATTCAAACCTTTTTTTTTGTTTTATTTTTATTTATTTATTTTTAAAATTTATTTATTTTAACAATTTATTGGGGCTGATACAATTCTTTTCACAGTTCATACATATACATACATCAATTGTATAAAGCACATCTGTACAGTCTTTGCCCTAATCATTTTTTTTCTCTTTTCTTCTTTTACATTTTATTAGGGACTCATACAACTCTTACCACAATCCATACATATACATACATCAATTGTATAAAGCACATCCATACATTCCCTGCCCCAATCATTCTCAAGGCATTTGCTCTCCACTTAAGCCCCTTGCATCAGGTCCTCTTTTTTTCCCCCCCTCCCTCCCCATTCCCCCCTGCCTCATATGCCCTTGGTAATTTATACATCGTTATTTTGTCATATCTTGCCCTATCTGGAGTCTCCCTTCCCCCCTTCTCTGCTGTCCCTCTCCCAGGGAAGAGGTCACATGTGGATCCTTGTAATCAGTTCCCCCTTTCCAACCCACTCACCCTCCACTCTCCCAGCATCGTCCCTCACACCCTTGGTCCTGAAGGTATCATCCATCCTGGATTCCCCGTACCTCCAGCCCTCATATGTACCAGTGTACAGCCTCTGTCCTATCCAGGCCTGCAAGGTAGAATTCGGATCATGGTAGTTGGGGGGAGGAAGCATCCAGGATCTGGGGGAAAGCTGTGTTCTTCATCGGTACTACCTCGCACCCTAATTAACCCATCTCCTCTCCTAAACCCCTCTATGAGGGGATCTCCATTGGCCGACACTTGGGCCTTGGGTCTCCACTCTGCACTTCCCCCTTCATTTGATATGATATATATATACATATATACACATACATATATACATATACACATACATACACACACTTATATCTTTTTTTTTTTTTTGCATGATGCCTTATACCTGATCCCTTGGGCACCTCGTGATCGCACTGGCCGGTGTGCTTCTTCCATGTGGGCTTATTTGCTTCTGACCGTCATAAACTCTTGATAATTTATAAATTATTATTATTTTGTCATGTCTTACCCCGTCCGATGTCTCCCTTCACCCACTTTTCTGTTGTCCGTCCCCCAGGGAGGGGGAACGTTTTCATCACTCCACAAAGAAAGCTGTGGTGGCACTATGGTGACGTCCCTGCCACCTTACAGTTAAAGAAAGAGAGGCCTGAGCCCCTTCAGCAGTGACTCCCTGCTTCCCACTCCGGCCCCTCATCTGGGAGCAACCACTAATCTACTTTCTGTCTCTGCATTTACCTACTCCAGATATTACATATATAATTTAAATTCTTGTATAATTTTTCTACTATCCACATTGAGAAAAGGTGAAACAAGTGACAGCAATCTTAATAATCTAGTTCATATAGAAATCAGTGTATCAAAGTATAATTTAGCATGTAATCAATATGAAAATTATGAGTGAGATACTTCACATTCCTTTTCTTCGTACTAAGGCTTACAGTGTGGCTCAGGCTTGACTAACCACCTTGCTCAGCAGCCACACGTAAGGATGGATAGCGCACATGTCTGTATTGTACGCTCTGCTCTCTCGTGAGTCTCTAATTCCAGGCCACTCCCTCCACCCCACCATACCACTGACTGGTTGCAGAAGCAGGGTCAGGTCCTGCAGAATGCTCCACATTTTCTGCGTTTGTCTCTTTGCTTCCTTGTGGTCTCCTTGAATTTGCCCCTCTGTCTTCCATGTTTATTAACAACGGAGCTCACCTCGAGAAACCTATTTGATTGAGGTTTTTGTCTTTTGAAAACACCTTTTCTAAGCGATGCCCATAGGTTCCTGATACAGCGTGACCACTGGTGTCTGCTAAGGTGTCTGTTGATCTTTGGGTCTGGGCAGTGACAGCCTCACTCCTCTTTAGAAAAGTTCCCCACTAGCTTTTGTTTGATCGCATGCTTCCAACCTTGTCCCCAGAGACAGACAGATCTAATAACAGGAGCCCTGGCCAGCACAAAGAAGGCCACTGTGATGTCACAGTGTTCTCTGTTTTACTTCTCTCGTTCTAATGTCCATTGAAACGGCACTCAGAAACTCACAGGCAAAACTCCACGGTTAAAGGCTTTGTGAAGGAAGTTAACAAGCTGTAGGGCCGGTTAGAAATGCCCAGGGTGGAGCTGTTGATCAGGACCTGTTAGAACCTTCTGTCAAGTCAAATGCCTGAAGGGCATGAACTCCTCTGCTCTGAGCCTCAACCCCCAAGCATTCAGCTTACACTCTGGGTCGGCAAACCTAGTTCCTTGAACTCAGTGCCCAGAGGCACCCCTCCCCAGTAAGCCTCAGCCCGAAGGCTCTCAATTCCACTTCTGTGAGTCAGCCAGCCCAAGTGCCCGGAGACACCCACTCCACCAGCCAGCCTCCTGCACAAAAGCACGCACCCTGCTCCATGGATTGGCACATCCATCACTCTCTCCCAGGCTCTGACTCCTGGTCTGCTGCTCCTCTGCTGGTGTAGCTGACATCGGGATCCAGGAGGTGCATTGCGTGGGGATCCAGGGTCCACAGGACATGCTCCACTCTGGCTCTTGCCTGCTTCTCAGAGGACTCAGTTTATACCCAGCAGGATGACATTCCAGGGAATCCTGTGGGCATTTACTCACAGGTGAATCCTATCCATATCTTCCTTCATCCTTGCGCCAAATCCATGCGGGAAAAGATTGTTTGGTGGGAATTACAGACTTTGGCTAGAAAAGCCACCTTAAAAACCCACTGCCTCTGCCGGCGCCACTGAGCAGATCCTATTAACCCTTGCTGTGCCCGTGGTCAGTAGTGAGGGCTCACTCAGCAAGTTATAACTATGTTTACACCTGAGAGCCTCCATGGGTCAGGGAGGGAGCCTGGGTAGCCGCGGGCCATAAAGACGGTGGTCCAGACCCACCACCTTTCCACAGGAGGAAGGTGAGGCTGGTGCTCCTGTCCAGACATATAGGCGGAGGAACCCGATGGCGCTGCCTGACCTCTGCTGGGTCAGCCGGCTCTATGGGTCGTGACTTGATGGCAGTGCATGGGCTGGGGATGGATCCGAGTAGGCTGCGTGCTTACCTAGCTGAGTGGAGAAAGGGGGAAACTGAAGAATGACCAGGAGCCCGTCACAGACCAGCTGCCACCCGTGAAAGCGGGGAAGGTGCGGTTGGAACTTTCATGTAGTGTGGGGGGAGGTGAGAGGGGGACCGTCTGGCCCGTGGGCCCTTTCAGGCCCAGGAAATCAAGACCAGTTACCATCACGGACCTCACCTCAGAGAAGCAGTTCCACCCATCACCTTAGGGGTGAGTTACTGAAATGTGGGACCAGATAGAGCCGGTAAAGTTTTAGGCTGATAATTTTGCATGGCCCTCGAATGGGGTTATAAATATCAATAGCCCTCAGCAGAATAAAATTCCCCACCCGTGATGCTACGCCGGATTAGTGAGCTTGGCTTGTAATTTTGAGCCGATACTTTGGTGGAATGTTCTCAAAGTCAGGACAGGGGCCTGACTTCAAAGCCAGCCAGGGTGCTGTTTTCTGGAGCTGGGTGTCTGCCCAGCCTGAAGCTGTTCTCAAAGTGGGCTGCCTGCACGTGATCATCAGCATGACCTCGAGAGCTCTGTGGCTTCAGGTGACCGGGCCCCTCGCACAGTGTGGCTCTGCAGGCCAGGGGCTGGCCCATTTCTAACAGCGAGGCTCCCTGGTAGTGCTGATACTGCCGGGCCAGAGAAAACTCTGAGAACCCTGGCTTGGGGATGAGGCTCCATCGGTATCTTAGCAAGGGCTCCCCAGGAGGGATTCTGGGACTCCAGCCCCCTGGTCAGGGCTGTCTGACATGAAGGACATGGACAGCTAGTATTTGTGTGGCGTCATCTCATAACCCTAGGCTGGGATGACCCATTTCTCTCTATGGAGCAAACGGAGATGTGGAGAAGTGTAAGTCTTTATGTAAGGACACAGAGCACGTAAATGACCCTGGTGAGCCTGTACCGGAACCCTCCGCCACCACTCCCTCTGGCTTTTTGGGTAGTGGACACCTCAGTCCCCCTTAGAGGCACTGGCCAACTTCCCTCCCCTTCTGGTTTCAGGGTGTCCTCCCCCTCCTGCCCTGGGCAGTGAGGACTCACTTCTGGATCTGGACCTCCTCCCCCCTCCTCCTCCACCGCTACCGGCATACCTGCCGCCTACAGAGGAAGAACCCCTTGGCCCAGTGGGGGCGTCACTCCTTGCGGACTTGGAGAAGCTGCAGCTGCCCCCGCCCCCTCCACAGGTACCAAGCTCGGGGTTCCCAGCCCAGTGCTGTGAGTAGGGAGAAAGAGTTGGAATCTTCTGGCTCTTTCAAGGGTGATAAGTCATGTGGTTTATGCCTCTGCTGCAGGACAGCCCCTCTCTGAAGCTCTTCCAGATGAGTGACATGGGGCTGATTTTCAAGGTCCCTCTTGGGGTAGAAAGAATTACCATAGCCTGTCTACCCTCGGCCACCTTCATCTGCCCCAAGGTCGTCATTTCCCGATATCTAGCCCAAATCCCACATGCTGCATAAGAAATCCATCTTGAATCCTCTGCCCTTGTAGAAACGGGAGGGGAGAGCGGGTTACAGGTTCTACTTCCATCCAAGGCTCTAGGGAACACACCTTACAAGTAAAAGAAGTCGCTGTGTAGGTGGAGGAAGTTGCTACCCCGTTCCTGCTGAGAGACCTAGGACAAGCTGCCTGCTTCCCTGGGCCTCTGTTTCCTCCTTAGCACAGGGCGACTCGGGGTGTGCCTCGGGGCTTGGGGCTGAGAGGGTTTCCTGGGTCACCACTGGATGAATCTCCTTTAACTCTCCTCCTCTGTCTCAGTTCCCGGCTGAGGGCCTTCCACCCCAGCCTCAGCCTGGTCACCTCAGACCCACGGAGGAGGAGCTCCCCCCTCCCCCAGAAGAGCCTGTTGGTGTCCCAGAGAAGGAAGCATCTGCAGGTATGGGCCCGAAGGGTTGTGGGGTTGGAGGGGTGGGCGGTATCCCCAGCTTGGAACTAGGAGAGTGAGCCTAGGGTCTGACCAGCCCATGTTCCAGGGCTAAGCCTTGCATTTGGGCATCTATTCTTTATCACCCTAGCTTGGTTCTTTTACCAATTTAAAACCCATTTAAAATATTCATCAGCAAACTTTGCTAGGTTAGCCACAAAAATGCCTTCAATTAATCACGACAATCTACGTATAACCCCCTCCCTGGGGGATGGATGACAGAAAAGTGGGTGAAGGGAGACATCGGTCAGTGTAACACATGAAGAAATTATAATTAAATGTTCAAGGGTTTGGGAGGGAGGGAGGGAGGGGAAAATGAGTCGCTGATACCAAGGGCTCAAGTAGAAAGAATATGTCTTGAAAACGATGATGGCAACAAATGTGTTTGACACAATGGATGCATGGATGGATTGTGATAAGAGCTGTATGAGCCCCCCAATATAATGATTTAAGAATTTAATTAATTTTTAAATGCCTTGAATTAAAACAAAAATACATCTTGCCCTTACCTAGTGCAAAACGAAAAATGTGAAAGGGCACATAGAGAAAAATCCCCCTCCCGCCTCAGACCTGCTGCGTAGCCCACTGGCTTCGGCTGAGCCTGTCTTTCCAGCGTGTTTTAAGTGCCGTCCTCCCATTTTGTGTGAGTGTGTGTGGCAGGAGGGCAGCTTTAACACCTTTCCATACCTTGGTTATATGTCCTCTCCCGTGTTCAACTTGTTTTCACAACCAGACGTTGAGCTCCGCCCTCCTTGGCTCTGCCATCTCTTCATAAACCAAGGAGTTCATTTCCCATTTGGGCAGCTGTTCTTTTTGCTTTTCCCAACTTTGCATGCTTGCGTTTTCCGGTTGCCCCGATCGCTGTTCAATGTTTAAAGTAATTCATGTTCTCTTTGTTGTTACTGAGACTGTATGGCAAAACACCTCCCAGTTCTCTCCAAACAGCAGTCCGTTCTATGCCGACGGGCCCTGCGCTTCTTCCCTTCCTGTGGCTCCAAGAGCCTTCCACATCAGGATTCGAAGCAGCTGGCACAGTGGATGGATGCATTGTGATAGGAGTTGTCAGAGCCCCCAGTAAAATGATTAAAAAAAAAAAAAAAAAAGAATTCAAAGCAGCACCTTCGTCTTGTTCACAGCTGCTTAGCATGCCTTGGTTCAGATGTACTTAAATGCATATATTACTTCTTTTATGTTCTCCCTGCTTTAAAGAAAAACTATGCTAAAATATGTACATAGATATCAATAAATAAGACATGGCAGCCAGGTATGCTGGATGCACTGCTGCTGGGGGGGCCCCCACATCTAATGCCCTGGAATCATCTTTAAACCTTGAATGAAAGCGATCCCATCGGACCATCGTTAAACTACACAACAGGTTAGCCCAGTTCACAAAGCATGTTTGCCTTGAGTATTCGTATGCTTTTATAAAGAATTGGCTGAGTTTCGGTGGAGAGTGCTCATCTAACGCGCAGAGGAGCGATGAAGCAGCAGAGAGTCTGGCTTCCTGGTTCTGACGTGGTAGGGACAGCGGGTGTGAGGATGGCGATACCATTGATGGGCATGCCGATGCCACTGACCTGCGCCTGGAGAACTCATAAACAGATGTGTGTTTGGTTGTGTATATTGCCAAATGTAGTATGTATATATAGCAAACATAAAAGTTGTTATTCAAACCATTTTTTACATGTGCAATTCAGTGGCATCAAAAAATGTTTACCATGTGGTACAGCCATCTCAACATGGAGAGTAACAGAAACCCAACCCCCTTTAACAATGTTTCCCTTTGGCTCCTCCCCCCTGCACCAGGTAACTTTACTATGCAGTCGCCTTGATGCAGTGAGTTTCCAGTTGGGTCACTAACCTCAAGGTCAGCTGTTCAAAACCCCCAGGCACTCCTAGGGAACAAGATGAGGTTTTCTGCTCTTATAAAATGAGTTACAGCCTCAGAGACCCACAGGGAGAGTTCTACTCTGTCCTGTAGGGTCTTTGTGAGTCAGACTGGGCTCAACACTAGAGAGTGATTCTAAATACATCATTTAAGTGGGAATCTAGGCGATTGTCCTTTTCTGTCTGAGGTATTTCACTGGGCATCATGTTTTCAGGTTGTATCCACATTGTGGCATATATCAAAAGTTCATTTTCCCAAAAGTGTGGTAAGTGTACCTGCCAAACACCGTCGGTTTCAGTGCTCCGCACATGTGCAGTTTAGAGGCATGCACCGAGCTCATACTGTTCAACCGGCACGGTCCGCAGCTCCACCGCAGAAAGCTTTGGCCGCCTGCTCCCACAAAGAGTGTAGCCTGAAAAGTCCCGCGGAGCAGGAACCAGGGCCCTGACGGCAGCCTGGAGTGACCCTGCCTAACTTCACACTTGTCACATTCCCCGTCCCACCGGCCATGGAGAAGAGTCCTCGTCTACGTCCTTGCCAGCACTTGCTTTCCATGTGGTTGGATCACGGCCCTGGGAGTGGGGTGCGGTGGCTTCTCCTTGGGGATTTGATTTGCGTTTTCCTAATGATGCGTGCCCATGAGGTCTCTGCGCGTGTTAGCTATTCATGTAGTCTCCCCCAGGAAATGTCTCTTGTTGTCTTTTGGTGAGTAGGTCGAGGTCTTTATGGATTCTGGGTATGAAGGCCTTCCCTCCCACATACGGTTCCCAAACATTTTCTTCCACCCTATGGTTGTGTCTGCACTTAAAAAAAAATTAATGTTTTATCACAATGTTTTATCCATACATATATGTTTTATCCATACATGTAAAACATAATGTTTTATCCATACATATATCGATTGTGTCAAGCACATCTGTACATTCATTGCCCTCATCATTCTCAAAACATTTGCTCTCTCTCCACTTGAGCCCTTGGCATCAGGTCCTCTTTTTTTCCCCTCCCTTCCTACTCCCCCCTCCCTCATGAACCAGTGATAATTTATCAATTATTATTTTGTCTTATCTTGCTCTGTCCCACGTCTCCCTTCACCCCCTTTTCTGTTGTCCATCCCCCAGGGAGGAGGTCACATGTAGATCCTTGTAATCGGTTCCCCCTTTCCAACCCACTTACCCTCTACCCTCCCAGTATCGCTCCTCACACCTCTGGTCCTGAAGGTGTCATCCACCCTGGAGTGTCTGCACTTTGTTGCTAAATTTTTTTTTTAATGCAGAAAAGTTGAACACTTATAGTTTTTTGGCTTGGTTGTTTTGAGAAGAGACATGGCAAATGCACACCCGTAGTTCGGTGTCCTCGTGGCTGACTGCCCCTCCTTCATCAGCGCGGGGTCACAGCCCCGGGAGCGTGCGGTCTAATCTTCCAGTTGCTGCTGTCAGTTTGATCGCTGACAGACAGATCCTAGGAAGAGCATAATGCTCGGGTATTCTTGATCAATTTAACAATCTTTGGACTTTAAGAAAACATCAGGCTATCTCTAGAGAAAGTTTTGAATTTCAGTGAAATGCTCTTTATCTATTTAGCCCCATTGTTTTTTTTTTTTAAAGAAAGCATGAACAATTGCATTTTATCTTGTGTGTGTGTGTGTGTGTGTGTGTGTGTGTGTGTGTGTGTTTCGGTAGGTTATTTTTTTCGCGCATCGACTTTATGGGGATATAATTCACACATCCTACAAGTGACTAGTTCAGTCCCATGAAGAAAGAAGAGTTGTGCAGCCACCACCACAGTCAGTTTTAGAACATTCTTTCCATGGTGTGCTCCTTGCGTTAGGAGCTTCCTGTTTCCCTCCACCCTCCCTGCCACCGCCGGGAACCATGAATCCAGTCACTGTCTCTGCAGGTTGACCTGGCCCGTTGCTTTATGATGGTGCTTCTCCTGTGAGGAAATGCAGACCCCCTCACCCACTCACCAACTCCAAGACATTGGTGGTGGTGACTAGGCAGGACTGGTGACAACCTGTGTCTCTTCCACCCTAGATGTCTGCGGCTTCTGCCACAAGACCGTGTCCCCCCGAGAGCTGGCTGTGGAAGCCATGAAGAGGCAGTACCATGCCCAGTGCTTCACCTGCCGCACCTGCCGCCGCCAGCTGGCCGGGCAGAGTTTCTACCAGAAGGACGGGCGGCCCCTCTGTGAGCCCTGCTACCAGGTAACCCCCTGTGGCAGACCTCTAGGTGCCAGGCACCACAAGCTGGAAGAAATGATGCCACTCAACCCCCACGACAGTCCTGGCAGATGGGCACCCCTGAGTCACTTCACAGGTGGCTGCGGCACCGAGGGGGAGGCACTCAGCTCAGGGGTGTTGTGTCCGTGGGCTGCAGCCACAAAGGACACAGACAACCCTGAGTCAACGCGGCGCACATCTATCTCTTCCAAGCTGGGAGTTCAGAAGTCCAGAATCATTCAGTGGGCACAGCCAGGGTGTTTGCCGACCTGCCGTCCTGTCACAGACGCTCGGTTCCATTCCTTGTATCTTTTGGCTCCTAGCCCCATCCGCCATCTTCAGAGCCCACAGCCTAGCATCTTGCTTCAAGTGGTCGCACTGCCTATCTTCTGGGTCACTTCTCCCTCAGCCTCCACTTGTAAAGACCCTGTGATTACAGTGGGCCCACCCCGATCATCCAGGATCACGTCCCCCCTCAAGACAAGAGCTTTAATCACAAAGTTACTAGTGCATGCAAGGTCACGCTCACAGGTGCCAGGCATCAGGCTTTGCCACACCGGATCACACGGTAGAAGGAAATGGAGCTGGGATTCTACCTCGGGCCTGTCTGGGTCTGGAGAGTGCTGATGGTCTTGCCCCAATCCCACCTAAAGCTGCGGGGTTCCAGGTGCAGGATGTCACAGGAGGCCCTTGTCTAACTTCTGAGTACCAAGCAACACGGGGAAGAGTGGTGTGAGTTCCTCGGTGGCTTTTGGTTGTCGTGTCTTCAGTGTGGTTTCTAGGCCCCTCAGAGTTGTGCCAGCACCTGGCTGTACGTCCCTCGGCCTCACCTTGTTCATCGGTGGCACTCAGCAAGCTACTGCTGTGTTTTGTCTTTTAACTTTTTTGGTTTTTAGGTAAGGTGACCAGACGTCCCACTTTTGGCGGGACAGTCCCGATTATTAACAATGTTTCCTGTGTCCCGCGGCGTTTTTAAAAAGTCCCGATTTTTGGAAAGAATGCACGACAAGCTAGGGTATACGGTTTTCAGCTGCCATGTGGCTATTTCACCAGGATGTGAGTTTTATCCATGGTGTCCCGCTGGTGTCCCGCTTTACCAATGTTCAAATCTGGTCACCTTATTTTTAGGTGAAATTTTCCCATCCCAACGAGGTGGTTTGGCATTGACGCTCACTTCCGTGTGTCAGTGCCCTCATTCTGTCCATTGATGGGGCTTCCCTGCCCTCCGTGCTTTCGCATCTGGGCTTCGGGCTAAGTGTTGACCATTGGTCTCCTAGAGTTGGTTCGTTGAAGCCTCGGCTCCCAGACTTGACTGGTCACTGAAATCACCTGGGCGTCTGGGGGAAACGAAAGGCCCCTGGGCTCTCTGCCCTCAGAATCTCGAGAGAGAGGAGCCCAGGCATCTGTGGTGGCACCAGATCACCAGGTGATTCCAATCATCAGCGAAGTTTGGGAACGTAGGGTTTAAAGGAATCCAGTCCCGAACCGTCGGGTTCTTCCGTTTGGTCTCAGGCCAGATGAGGCTGTAGGTCCCGTGGTTATCTGCGTCCTTTGTCCCTATTGCTTTTTTTCTTAGCTGGCTGCTCACAAGGTTTTAAGACCCTGGACACTGTCCACCGTCCATCAAAGTAGCCTGTAGCGCATTAGCTGAATGAACTGTACTGTGCCAGCTGACAAAGCGGTGCCACAGACTGTAGTCCTGTAAGCCAATGCCAGGAGGTAGGTGAGCGTGCCTCGGAGGCTGGTTGCAATAGAGCCCAGGGGCCTATGTTTTCACCTGACTCCCGCGAGTTCCAGTCATCAACCTGGTTTGGGAATCTAGGCATGCTCTGTCCTCCAATTCATCCCTGTTATGTTACATGGACTCCTCCTTACTCCTTATAGCCGAGATGTTTCACAGCTTCTTTGCTATTCTTTAGAGCGGGACGGCATCCCATTACAGGAATGCACTACAGTTTGATCGATTCCTCGGTTGGTGAGCACTTAGGTGGTTTCTGCCCTTTTGCTCTTGTCATAGGCTGCACTGAACACTGATGTGCGTGTGTCTATTTGTGTCACTCTCCTACTTCTCCAGCATCTACACTTAGGCGTGTGATGCTGGTCATGGGGTGTGTCTATTTCTAGCCGCCCGAGGAAGTTACATTCTTTTTTCCATTGTGCTTGTGCTATTTTGCAATCCCACCAGTGTCCGAAGGGGCTGCAGAAAAGTTCATGGGAAAATGCCGTCATCTTTTAATTCCATTATCCACAACATCTGAAGCCCCTTTGTCTGAGTCCCCGTCTCCCCACCACGTCACCAGCATTGGATTTTCAGTGTTGTTGCTGTGGTTTCATCAGTGCCGGGTTTGCAGGGGTGAGGTAGGCTCTGATTGTAGTTACGATTTGCATGTCTCTATCGAGAGCGATCACAAACATCTCTTCGTGTATTTATTAGCCATCCACGGCCCCTTTTCTTAAACTAAGGTTCGTATTGTTTAACTCCTGCTGTGATTTGGGGGTGAGGGTTGGACACTTGGGTTTTCCAGTCAGCAGAGTATGCACAGTCGCCCCACATGCTTCCTGCTCCACCCCATGCACACTTTCCATTCCCAGTCTTCCTTCGTGCCTCATCCTTCCATCCTTCCAGCCTCTGGCTGTCGTTCTGGGCAGATGCTGCCCTGTGGTTTCGTATGGCTGATTGCTCTGGGGAGTGCATTCCTCCCTGCTCTTTGTTTGCTTTGTAGGCCTCTCCCTTGTTTGGTTGAAAGTTAAGCCCTGGAAGTGTCTAAGGGCCAAGCCTCTGGGCACCATTCATCCCTATCTGACCAGGAAGCCAGAGAGAGAGAGGGAGAGGGAGAGGGGTTTTCTTCCCTGTCTGCCCAGAACCTCCTAGTGCGATCCATTTCAGGGCAGTTGGCCATGGTAGCTGGGCACCCTCTAGTTCTTCTGATCTCCAAGCCCTGGTGGCTGGGTACATTTTCTCTTTTTTGCTTTTGATACATATAATTATGGGGTGCATTGGGGAAATTGATGGGTTATAGTTCTGGTGAGAAATACAGTCTCTGCCATGCCTGCAGGGAGGCCGTTCTCTGGCCCTCAGCCTCTTGGCCTGGCCTCTGCCCCACTGGGCCAAGGTTACAAAGCTCTTCGAGAGCTGCCAATAAGTACACAAATGGCATGCTACTCTACTATAAGGCTCAACCTGATGGCACCAAGCTCCAGCTCCATGGTTCAGCAAACAGCTTCCCCATTTACGTGCCCAGAGCATCCTACTCCACAAGTTAGACTCCTGCCCACAGCACTCAGTTTTACTTTCTTTGTGGACTGCGAAGTCCACCACTCTGTCTCAGGTTCTGACTCCTGCTTCTGCTGCTGCTTCTCTGGTATCAAAGCTGTCTTCTGGACCAAGGAGGAATCTCAAGGTGCAGGAATCTCAAGGTCTAAAGCAGGTGTCCTCAAATTAAGGCCCGCTGGCCAAATGTGGCCCGCCAAGGACATTTATCCAGCCCACCAGGTGTTTTTGCCTCGTTGTTTGTTTGTTTGTTTACTTTAAAATAAGATATGTGCAGTGTGCATAGGAATTTGTTATAGTCTGACCCTCCCACAGGTCTGAGGGACAGTGAACTGGCCCCTGTTTTAAAAGTTTGAGGACCCCTGGTCTAAAGGATGCCCTCCACTTGTGTCTCTTCTTGCTTGCTGGCAGTGAGACCCTCCTTCCTGTTTGTGAGATGGCTGGTCTTAAGCCCAGCAGGATAACAATTATAATTAACCCTGCTAACAATCACTCACAGCTGAGTCATATAATCCATCAGCACCTTTCCCCCTCCCACCTTCTTAAATAGATGAGAAAACAAAGTTTGATTGGTGGGAGTAACAAAGGCTAATGAGCCCTGGTGGCATAGTGGTTAGGTGTTCTGCTGCAGTCTGCGAGGTCAGTAGTTCAATACTACTGGCTGCTCCTTGGGAGGGCTTTCTGCTCCCATAAAGAATTACTACCTCAGAAACCCACAAGGGCAGTTCTACCCTGCCCTGTAGGGGCAGGATCAGTGGACCTGGCATTGAGTTGTTGAACAAAGGCTGTAGGAGAAGATCCATATGAAGTAATTCACTGCCCCACCTGCTGTTTCCTCCAGGTGATTCTCCCAACAAATCCTGGCTCAAGGGATGGTGGGGACCTCCTCTCTGATGGAGTGTCTTGTTCGTGTCCTTTGCCCGTTTTTAATTAGTTCATTTGTCTTCTTGTTGTGGAGCTGCTAAAGCTTTCTGTGTATTTTCAAGATTGATCCTTGTCAAATACGTGGTTGCCAAGGATTGTTTTCCAAGTTTCTGGGTTCCCTTTTTACTCCCTTGGTGAAACCCTCTGATGAACAGAATCATTTCTTTTTCAGGAGGCTCCAGTGCTTCTGGTTTGTCTTGTGTTGTATGTACGACTGGCGCTGGGCTTCCAGTCCAGTTGTGCTGAGAGTTCGAACCCTGCTCTGCCCCTGTGCTGCCTCCAGGAACTGTATTGTTTGACCGCAGCCTCTAGGTGTCTGATCCACCTTGACTTCATTCGCTTTTGTGTATGGTGTCCGGTATGCACCCTGACTTATTTTTCCAGTTCTGTCAGCACCGTTTATGAAAGAGACTGCTGCTTCCGCAGCAAATGGGTTAGTTGGACCTTCTGCAAAAGGCAGGTTGCCCATGGGCAGGTGGATTTACCTCGTAGTTCTCTGCCATCTGCATTCTAGACAGGTGTCTCGTGCACACTGGAGTTGGAGAAATACTGATTTGTGGGATCTGGAATATTTGGAGTTCATACTACCAGGAAGATGGAACAGTCTGATCACAGCCTTTTGATGGCTTTAGCCACAGCTAGGGAGGAGGCACTGCGGGAAGAGGCTGGCCCTCGGTCTACCCTGTCTCTCTGCCTCTTCCCCATCAGTATAACCATGAAGATGTCCCCACCTTCTTCCCTCTGCTCAGAGCCAGGCATGGGGGAGACGGCACGAGGGTGGTCTATGACTATGGGTCCTCAAACTACTGACCTCGGGCCACATGCTGCCCGCTGAGGACATTTATCTGGCCTGCTGGGTGTTTTTGCCCCCTTTGTTTTTTACTTCGAAATAAGATATGTTCAGTGTGCATAGGAATTTGTTCATAGTTTTTTTTTAAAACTATAGCCCGGCCCTCCAATGGTCTGAAGGACAGTGAATTCACCCGCTGTCTAAAAAGTTTTAGGACCCCTGGTCTATGATCAGAGAGAGAAGAGCCCTCCGAGGGGGGTGGGAGAAGCGAGAGCCTTACCTGGAGACTGGAGTGCAGGTAAAGCAGGTAACAAGGAACGGAGCAGCCAGAGAGGGAAGGCGCCAACATGTCCAGGACCAAGTGGGAGGGTAGGTAGGAGATTCTTTGTTCTGCCCTGGGATTATATCTGTCTCTCTTTTCCTCTCTCCTACATCCTAAAGGGATTTAAAGCCACTTATACAAATGCATAGCTGCCGCCCACCCCCAAAATAACAATGCATGCAGTGCTAAGAGATATAAAATAATAATTCAAACAGAAGGAAAATGACTGGTGTGTAGAGAAACAGCACCCAAACCTGTTGGATGCAAAGCCCGTCGTGGTTCCTGAAACTATGCCAGCAGCCAGGCGGCAATGAGGACCAAAGTGCGCCGTGGGATTTGAGCTTCCCAACAGCCACGTGAAATCTGCACCCTTTCCAGTTACTGCCTGTAATCCCTCTGGAGATTCCTTGTCCTAACTCTGACGTGTAAAAGAACTTTCTGGATGGGTCCTGGTGGGACACGTACAGTAAGCAAAGAAAGCAAGAGTGTTGAGGCAGGCTTCCTCTGGGTTAGCCAAGGGCACAGTGCCAAGCCTGGTGGTTGTAAGTCATAGGAGCCCCCCTCCTACACCGCTGGCCCCTGGTAGGATGGGGCTCTAAGGCGGCGCCCCTGTGCCCCCAGGACACCCTGGAGAAGTGTGGCAGGTGTGCAGAGGTGGTGAGCGAGCACATCATCAGGGCCCTGGGCCAGGCCTTCCACCCCAGCTGCTTCACGTGTGTGTCCTGCGCCCGCTGCATTGGGGATGAGAGCTTTGCCCTGGACAGCCAGAATGAGGTGTACTGCCTGGACGACTTCTACAGGTACGGGAGGGGCCCGCACACCGGGAGGGCAGGGGGGCACAGAACAAAGGGCCCAGACCCTAGTGCCCAGGCTTGGGTCAGAATGAGATCTGCCAGTTACACACGCACCACATTCTCTTAGATGAGAGGCGCCTTTCATTCCCGAAGCCCTGGTGCCTGGGGCTTACTATGAAGGTCCCCCTTTTCCCACGCTCCCAGCCGCTTCGTGTTGGACCTTCTATTCAAACCCCTGTCCATCTTCCCACTGCGCCTGGCTCTCACCCCCACCCCACCTACCCCCTGAGCTGCCAGGCCAACCGAGGGACATGGATAGCCGTGAGACTGTCCTGCAGACTCCGACCCCGTGAGTCCTTGGGTGGCTCCCCGCCTGCCCCAGGGGAGAGACTGCTGGATCTCTGAGAAAGCAAGCCAGCAGGCGGCGGTGTCCAAGAGGGGGCCCCTGAAAGGAACCCGGTCCACCGAACCCAGGAGAGTTCATGGCTTTCTCTGTCAGGTCAGCATCCCCCAGCTCGGGCCTGGCCACCAAGGGCTAATTATATCCTGGGAAGCAGCGGGGTCTAATTACACAGCGCTTCCCCCCCTCCCCCACTGTCACCTAGCAACGGGCTGCAGCTGCTGTCAGGGAGCAGGAGTCAGCTGTGGCTCTGGCAGCCCAAGTCCATGGTCCTCAGCACCAGCGCCTCCCCAGCCTGCCTTCCCTTTTTCCCTCCAGGAAATTTGCCCCCGTGTGCAGCATCTGTGAGAATCCCATCATCCCCCGAGATGGGAAGGATGCCTTCAAAATTGAGTGCATGGGAAGAAATTTCCATGAAAACTGCTACAGGTGTGAGGTGAGTGAGGAGGGGGGTCATGGCATGCCGCTCCGACGCCAGGCATTCAGCCCGAGTCTCCCTGGTCCCTGCTGGGTGCTGGGTGTGGGACATGCACCCAGGATGGGCTGGGGTCTCTGTGCCCTTGTTACTCACCACCGGGCCAGTAGCAGAGATAAGGAACTAGGGAGAGAATTGCAAATACAGTCTGTGAAAAGGCCCTGGAGTGGCTCAGACGGTGCTCGACTGTTAACCCAAAGGTGAGCAATCCATGTGTGTGTGTTTAAGTTAGTTTATTAATCAGAACTTGTTTGCTAATGATAGAAACCAAACCCATTTTTACAAGAAAGGCAATCTCTTGGCTCATGGGAAGGCTGGTGGTGCCAGGACCTCAAACAACATTAGGGCTCTCACCCAGTCACTTGGCTCTGCCCCCTCTGTGTTCCTAACGGCTGTCATTCACTGTGAGAAAGGACAGGTGGCACCTGGCCACAGATGGCCCAAGCTTACATCCTCCTAGCCTAGAAACCGCAACGAGACACTATCTCATTCAGGAAGCCTGGCAATCCCAGGAAATGCTCTGATTGGCCCAGCTTGGGTCACATGTCCAGTTGGGGCCATTCCCTGTGGCCAGGATATAGTGTGCTGCTCGCTGCCTGGAGATTCCTTAGAGGCGTTGTTAAAACCATTGGATGGGGAGGTGGGCTGAGCTAATGCACAGCACAGGTGCCCTTTCAGGTGGCTGCGGATAAAAGCATGTTTGAGGGCAAAGAGATGGTGACTGTCTATCCTAGAGGAACTAAAGGCATTTTCCTAAAAGAAGTGATGCTTGACTTGGGTTTTGAAAGAGGAGTAGGAGTTTGCCTGATAGGGGAAAGGAAGGCTAGATGGAGGTGGGGGAGCCTGCGGAAAGCCAACGTGGTTGGAGCAAGCCTAGAAAGTCAGGAGTCTCTGGGCGTGGCTACAACAGTGGAGGCCAGGGAGGATGAAAGGGCCAGGGCAGCGGGCTAAGGAGTCTGGGCTGGCTGCAGGGAGGGAAGAGGCTGGAGCTGGGGAGGCTACCTACAAGCTGGTACCATTGTTCCAGCAAGAAATGCCCAGGGGTGTGACACTGATTGTAGCAACAAACGCACAACTCTTCTTAGTATGGTCAAACTGTTGTATGCTATGAGACTTATATGCCAATCATGAAAGAAAATATGGTGAAGCAGTTGCACTCTAGTTTGCTGGGAGTCAGAGTGGACTCAACAGCTGCGATATGCCAGAGGACCAGAGGTACTTGCAATCCTTCATACTTGATCAAAGGGCCCCACATCTCATTTTGTCCAGGGTTCCATAAACTGTGATGCTGGGCCCGCTGGATAGGTTTCAAGAATCCTTACACACACACACACACACACGCCACTGACGTTTCTGCTTTCTCTGATCATGGAGATAAAGGTGACAACTTTTGTGGGTATCACCCCAGTGGGGCATTCCAAGCAAATAGAATCATTCTAAACATTCGGTGACGCATTTAACATTGACTTACACAGATACGTGGGGCCCAGAGACTGCGTCCACTCAGGGTGACCAGGCAAGCTTGGCAGAGAAGTCGACAAATGGCTTCAGTGCTGTGTTGTCTTTTTTAGTTATTGCCCAAGGTCTGGCTGATGATGCATCTTGAAAGAACAGTAGCAGAATCCAAGTACTATTATCGCCACCACAGCCCCAGTAAGGTCCAGGGGTGATTAGCATTTGGGAAGCCTGGCAAGTGAACAAATATAGCCTCCCAATGAACTTGACCAAGGCTACTGAGAAAGCTACCTAGCAAGTCAGAATTTGAACCTGGCAATTGAATTTCCAAAGGGAAGACTTTTAAAATAATATATAGTATTATAACTTTGATAGCGGACCGTCAGTTTGCGTCCACATTGACTGGAGTTGCAGTGACAGACACAGAGGGAACCAGTGTTAGTTACTGAGCTGATTTGCAGGCTCTTCATCCGGATTTCATTTTCTAGGCAACTGTGTGTGGATACGGTCCAGGACATATCCGGTTCCTTTGGCCCAGACAGCCTTGAGCCTGCTGTCGATCCGTACATCTCATGTTCCCATCTCCTCCATGGCAAATTTCCCACTCTCCTGAGTGCCCGAGGGCCCATTTCTTGAAGCCCGGGCCAGGGATGTGCTGTGGCGGCCTCTCAATCACAGCTTGGCCCTTCTCACCTCCCTCCTCTGCGGGAGCCGCGGTGCTGGGACCAGCTTGGGAAGCCTGGCGGGGGAAGGGTCTTGACCTGCACTGGACTGGGGTGCTGCTCCTCCAGGAAGTGAGAGAGGTTTCAAGGAACTGTCCACACTGTCTTTCCAATCCTGCCCTGCTTGGGGGGACATCTTCCTGATTCCCACTGCGGGGGGCAGTCCTCCTTTTTACACGTGGCGGGAGATTCTTAGTGTGTAAAAGGCCTCCTAGGACGGACGTTGCCTATTTGATGCTCATGGGAGTCTTGGGGTGAGACGATTGTCTCCGTTTAAGGATGCAAACCGAGGCTCAGAACAGTGCTCCCAGCCGTGGGTATGTCAGCTGGGTCGCTCCAGTTTCCTGCCACCATTCCTGTTCCCCTCCCGCCCCACTCCTTTGCAGACTTGCTGCAGTTGAGGTGTTTTCTCCACCTTGATTGTCATGTCGGAGAGCACACACCCCCCCCCCTTGGAACAGCGGGTCTGGTGTTAGATGCTCACACAATGTCGCATGGATTATTATGGGAAGTGTGAGTAGAGGTTGTTCTTAGGTGCCATCCAGCTGGTTCCCCGTGTCCAGCCGAACGGAACCCTGCCCAGTCGTGCTTTACCCTCACAGTCCGGCCCACGTGTGTGTTCACTGTTGCAGCCACTGTGTCCCGCCATCCCGCAATAGCCAGGTGGCCCCCGAGAGCCTCTGGTGAAGTTTCAGGGAAGAAGCACATGAGGGCGCCCTACCCAACTAGAAAGCTGCCCAGTTAGCCGGGAAGCAGGGCATGATCTCATTGGCCACCAGTGACCCCAAAGTTCTCTTTGGGAAACACCCCCCCTAGTGGCTAGAGACATGATTGCAGCTTTCATGGAGCCTGGTGGCCTTGTGGTTACAGCAAGATCTGTAGTTCGAAACCACCAGCCACTCCTCCGGAGAAAGCCTGTTACAGGGCCTTTTACTCCCGTAAACTGCTACAGTCTCAGAAACTCATAGAGGTAGGTCTACCCTGCACTAAAGGGTCACTATGAGTTGGCATCAACTCAGTGGCAGTGAGAAAGAGGGTCCCAGCCGTGCCCTACATTGGCGGGTCTCTGGACATGCATGGCTCTCTCCCAGCCCACTCTCTGGCATGGGCCCCGCCCAGAACAAAGTGGCGACTGGAAAAGCTGGCAATGTTCTTGTTTGTGCCGGCCTTGGAGCTGTGTGGGCCTCAGAGCCATGGAAAGCTCCCTCCGCCTGGAGCCTGGAGCCCGGGAAGCAGCTATGTGGCCTGCAGCAGGCCCCGCCCTTCTCTGGACCCCATTTCCCCACCTGTAAAGTGAAGAGACTGGCTGAGTTCACCTGTTCACTTGGCAGATACTTGAGGGGTGTTTGTGCAGTGCCAGCTGCCAGTCTGGGCCGGGGTCTCTAGTAGCCAGCGCTCCTGCTGGGGGAAGCTTGCCTCCTCACAGGGCCTGGGTGGGTTTCACGGTCTTAGCCCCAACTCTCCATAGTCTCTGCCTTTCACTAGAGGGATCACGTGACCGAGTTCTCTTCTCAGTTGCTTGTCCCTCCGCGTTGCTCTCAGTGAGAGCCCTTGTCTGTTTTGTCTGTGCTGTGAAGACCTGGCCAGGTGTGCAGGCAGGCAGGTAGAGCAGCAAGGAGACGCTCATTCTTCCTTAAGGGTGTATTTGTTCACTGGATTTATTTGAGACGCACTAGCCACTGCTGTCAGGTCGGTTCTACCGTGTGGGCCCATGTGTTACAGAGCAGAGCTGTGCTCTGTGGCCCCTCCTGCACTGTAATCTTGACAGACACCCATCACCCGCCCTTTCTGCGGAGACAGTGCTGAGTGGGTTCAAAGGCCACCTGCAGGTTAATGTCAAGTGCAAACCCTCACACCATCCAGGGACCTCAGAGAGGTCTCAATGCTGGGTAGCGCCATGACGGCAGTGCCCATGGCCCGAGTGGCAGCATCCCCATGCCTTTGTCTCCCACAGGACTGCAGTATCCTCCTGTCCGTCGAGCCCACTGACCAAGGCTGCTACCCCCTGAACAACCGTCTCTTCTGCAAGCCGTGCCACGTAAAGCGGAGTGCCGCGGGGTGCTGCTGAGAGCACTCCTGGGGGTGGGCAGCCGTGCCCACTCACCACCCTGCCCCGGCCCCGGCCCTCCCAGGGACCCTTCCCTGACTTGTTTCCTTTCTGCCTCGCTCTTGCTTCCTTTCGTTCTGAGCTGCCACAGGGGCCAGCCGGCTCAGCACCCCTCAGGCACTGGGACTTGCCATGCCCGGAGCATCACACCTGCTGGTCCCGTTTCCAGAGCACTAACCCTGCAGCCGAGTGGTTCTTGGGGGGGCCCCCCAAGGGATGAAGTGCTTGACTGCAAGCAGAAAAGTTGGCTGTTTGAACCTGCCCAGAGGCACTTCGGAAGACAATCCTGGCGAGCTTGATTCGGAAAGATCACGACCTTGAAATCCAGATGGAGCCCAGTTCTTCTCGGCATGGCTCTGCAGGGTCACTGGGAGGTGAAGGTTATTCCACAGCAGCTGACCCCACTGACTGTGGGGTGCAGTGCAGGACTGAGCTGTTTGAAAAAAATCCCAAGGTCCCATATAAGGCACTTAGGGAAAAAACAAACCAACTTGAGGTTGAACCCGTGGCCCACAGGATTCCTTGGATTTGTGGCGGCATGGCCCGGCCCTCACATCTGAGCCTTGTGTGGGAATCGGGATAGCCCAGGGCCAGGAGGGAGCCTGCCCAGCGAGGGCAGGAGGAAAGGGAGATGTCCACACACTCAAGGCTGCTGCCAACACCGGCTCGCTGTCTGCAGTGTGCTGCCGGGGCTCAGACAGGACCTGAGGGCTGCCGGGGACACTGCAGGCTCAGGTGTCCTGTCTGCACCCTGGCAGGCGTCATGCACGCTCTCCCCCGACACACACCGTGCCAGCATGCCATCCTTTCAGCCTCCAAGTTGTACCCCTAGTTCTACCGGGACCCTCGAGCTCAGGTGGCCCTTCCACCACTGCCTCAGCCAAGGTCATGGTTAGAAGATTCTTTTTAAAGACACTGCTATCCTTGCTTGAAGACTTCTTAGACTTGGCTGTGGGGCCTGAAGAAATGAGTCAGAATGGCTTTCCTCCCTGGAGGCGCCCCCTGAATCACATGCACTTCTGAGGACCCACAGGTGTTTTTAAGGACCCTCTGATTCCAATCCTGGAAGGAGTCTTTATTGACCCACCCCCCACCGCCAGAGGGGCATGAGACCAGAGCACAGCTTCTTGCCCTAGACTCAAAGCAAGGAGTCCCAGACTGTAGCCGTTCACATCTCACCCAGCGGTTGTCATAACCAAGGACCACCTGTCCTGTGACTACCCTAAGCTTTTCTTGAAACCAGCCCCTTCATTTTTAGCTCACTTCCAGCTTAAGCCCCCTACTCAGCAGTATACCCACCCAGTCACAAGTTAATATGGATTCCCATTTTTCCCATTACACAGTCAAATAAAGACTTTTAAAGTGTGCCTGAGCTGTCACGGGGGGAAAAAACATGCTGGGGGGAGGCGGGGATAATGGGGGAGCCCTTTGACAGCTTGTGGCACGTGGTTAGGGTGTTCTTGCCAGGAGTGGGCTCCGCTCTGCAGACCAATCAGCTCATCTTCCTCCTCGTGTTCAACAATCAGGACTGGGGCCAGCCACACGCACGAGATGCCCGCGTGCTGACCCTGCACTCCGGTCACCAGCGGTGGGGTTGGCTGCAGGATGTACCCTGTGGGGCCTTCTGCCTGGAGCTACCCTCCTGCTGCAGGGTCCTCCGTGACCACTGGATCCTTTAGCTGGATCCGCATCCACCCACGACGCTTGGTGGGTGGGCCTCCAGAGAGAGGGGTTCCTGGCAAGGAAGCACACTGGACTTGGGGGGATGGGGGGCAGAGGCTCAGGTCCCAGACCTGGCTGGCACTCGGTAGTGTTGGCAAT
Source organism: Tenrec ecaudatus (assembly GCF_050624435.1). Classification (NCBI taxonomy): domain Eukaryota; kingdom Metazoa; phylum Chordata; class Mammalia; order Afrosoricida; family Tenrecidae; genus Tenrec; species Tenrec ecaudatus. The sequence continues at coordinate 39,398,047 of NC_134530.1, forward strand.
CTCTGAACCTTGATTTTTCTCAGCCATTAAAGGGGAACAATTCAACCCTGGATCAGAGTCGCTGTGATGGCCAGAAACACCAACCGCAGAGACACTGGGTTTGGGACCCCCCCACCCCCCAGTCTTGTGCTGAGCACACGGTTCTGGATCCTGCTCTCCTTTCATCAGCCACCCCGTTGGCCATACAGAAGCAACACGCAAGCTGCATCCCTGGGGGAGCTGGGCGTGGGTGTCTCAGGACATGGGTTTGGGGCGGGGTATTGTAGGGCTGGGGGAGGGGAGGGTGTTGCTCTTCATGGATGCTGTGAAGAGGCAGGGGTCGTGCTGTGATTGGGAAGCTTACTCCCTTTTACCCAGAATGCAGTGGTTCAGCCAGGTAAAACACCCACCAGTAGAATTTTTTTCTTAGCGTTCAGCACACACAAAACCCTCACAAATGCCACAGTTGCCGTGGGCGCAATGCCATGACTTTGCTCCCCTGGATCTGTTAGGAAACCCCCAGCCAACTGTTTGCTAATGATTTCACCACCATTAACCGTAAACTCCGTGTCCTTTAAGGGACAACTCCTCTCTTCCCTCCTCCACCCCCCCCCCCCCGTACCCTTGGTGCCCACTAATACCTTCACTAGCAAGAAAGAAAGCTCACTGCCCTCTTGTCAATGCTGACGCGCAGATTAGGCCAGGGCAGCGCTGTCCCTGTGGGCTTCTGAGACGGCTGCTCTTCACGGGCAGAACGCCTCAGAGCAGCTGGTGGCTTTGAGCAGCTGGTACTTCTCTGTTTCACGGAAGCCAGCACGGACAGTGCTCGGCCTTTCACCACCGACCGACTTCACGAGGTTCAAGACCCTGCCTCGGGCTGGCTCAGTGTGTGCTGGGTGCTGTTGGTGCATCTGTGTACCTGCGGATGGACGCTGAGCTGGTCTCCTTCACAGAGTGACTTGGTCTGATGTTCATGAGTCCTGGGCTGGTTTCCAGTCAACAGGTCACAGGACCTGGCTGCGGAGGCCAGGGAGCATTTTCCTCCTAATCAAAGAAAGGTGTTTTGTAAGCTTGTGTTTACTGCTTTGGGTCCCAGCCAGCGTATGGCCTGCTGGGTAGGTTTGAAGAGGTGCCATCTGGATGACCTTCAGTGGAGATGCCTTTGCCCTCTGAGCTGTACATCTACAAACTGTCCTCTAGGGGCGCTTCTGTGGGGTCTGCAGCCCCAGGTCTATCCTTGCCCCAGAGCTCCCTGCAGACTGAGCCGCCTAATCACTGCTAATCCAGAACGAGGACATCAAACTCAGTCACAATGCAGGCCACCTGGTGCAACAGGCAAGATTCATGTGGCCACGTCACATTTACAAATTTTGTTAAATTTATGTTTTGAAGCGAGGATTCAGGAATATGGATAGGATAATTAAAACACTATTGATATATGTATGGATTGTGATAAGAGTTGTACAAGCAGTTCTGGAATTGGACCCTTCATCTGACCTGAAGGTTGGGAGTCTTGAGACAAAATCCTGCCATTATTCCTTCTTCTCTGGAAGTTGTCAGTCTCAACATTCTCGAGGAAGAAGTCTTTGGGTCTGCCATCTTGGATTCATCAGTCACTGGAACTACTTGATCAAGGGTAAGAGTCAAGACTTAATTCGGAGCTTTGTCAGTCTCTGCAAGTATGAGTTGAAATGGGGAGTAGCATGAACACTCTCTAAAATGGTTCTGAGGAGCTATGTGGGGAGGGACCTAGACGTTGGAGGTTGGGGTTCCAGCTTGGCTCTCTTGGAGGCTATGTGAAGTGAGTGCATTCTGCATTCCACTATGAACATAGAGAGGTATTTGCTCTACTCAATGTAGTCAGGGTAAAGAGATTAGGGTGTCCTGCTTACTTACCCTCTATCTTTCACACTTAGTACCTTAAGAAAAAGGAGTTGTATGAGCCCCTAATAAAATGACTTTTTTTAAAAAGGAGAGAGAGAGAAGGAAAAAAATATTTTAATTATCAGGACTTCATGGGGGAAGGGGAAGCAGGGAGAGAGGGTAAAAAATGAGGAGCTGATGCCAGGGGCTCAAGTGGAAAGCAAATGTTTTGAGAATGATGAGGGAAACTGTGCAAGGGTGCTTGACGCAAGGGATGTATGTGTGGATTGTGATGAGAGTTGTACAAGCCCCCCATAAAATGATTTAATTATTTTTTAAAAAGAGCAACAACAAAAAAGAAGAAGACTGAATGCCTTTGAACTGTGGTGCTGGAGGACAGTATTGAAGTGCTGTGGACTGCCAAAAGAACAAACAAGGGTGGAGGGAGGGTGGAGTAAAGAGGGGGAACCAATTACAGAGAGCTACATATAACCTCCCTGGGGAACAGACAGTGGAGAAGTGGGTGAAGGGAGACTTTGGATGGTGTAATAATTTTATAAATTATCAAGGGTTCATGAGGGAGGGGGTGGGGAGGAAGGGGGAAAATGAGAAGCTGATGCCAGGGACTTACGTGGAAAGCAAATGCTTTAAGAATGATGAGGGTAATGAATGTAAAAATGTGCTTTATACAATTGATGTATATATCAATTGTGATAAGAGTTGTATGAGCCCCCAGTAAAATTATTTTAAAAATTCATGTTCCTGGGAGGAAAAAACAAAACAAACTAGTCTGTCTTGGAAGTTCTGCCAGCGTGCTCCTTAGAGGCCAGGACGGTGGGACTCTGTCTCACGGGCTTTGGGCATGTTAGGGGTGGCCGGTCCCTGGGGAAGGACGTCATGTTTGACAAAGAGGAGCAGCAAAAAGAGGAAGGGCCTCAGTGAGATGGGTGGACACAGTGGCGGCACCGATGGGAACAGTTGTGAGGGGGGCGCAGGACCGTGCGGGGTTTCATTCCTTTGTGTGTAAGGTCGCTATGGGTTGGAACTCGATGGCGATGGCACCTAACAATGACCAGAAAAGGATACGGGGGCCTTCTTCTCTGTCGCGAGCACAGTCGAGTCGCTGTGGGTCTGGGTTGGCTTGGTGCGCCCCGTTGGATTTCATTCCCGGGTCTCCCCATCCTTTTTTTCACCCTCCTCTCCCCTCCTTTTGACCACAGACAAATGGGGGCTCCCTTCAAGTGCCAGGCACTGGCAAAGCACCATGGGCAAAGATGGCTTCCCCTGCCTCCGCTGCTTCTGCTCAAAACCAAGTTCCCTGTCATCAAGCCAATTCCGACTTGTCGCAGCTCTATAGGACAGGACAGAACTGCTCCCTGTGGGTGTCCAGGACTGTCGATCTTTAGGGGAGTAGCAAACCTCATCTTTCTCCAGAGTCTCTGGTTCTGAACTACTGACCTGAGGGTTAGCAGCCTAATATGTAACCATCCCACCACCGGTAGAGATAAAGCTTAGAAGCCAAACTGAATTCTCAGGGCCAGGGAGAGGGGCTGGTAGAGTGATGTGTGGTGGGGGTGGTCCTGAATTGGGTAAGCATCCTCGGAGAAGGTGACATTCTGTTGGCTGACTGAAGGAACTCTGGGGCACCTGTGTAGCACGTAGCCGCTCTAATGGCAGGTGCTGGCAGTGCCACTAGAGGGCACTATAGTCCTGAGAGTCAGGAGTCCTGCCCCAGGGCACCAAGGTTCTCAAGCCTCTCACTGGGGCCCCCAGCTTCTCCAGTCCTGAAGCAGGAATCCTTTCAGCGGACTGCACGTGGCTGCAGAGAGAATTCCAAGAGAAAGCACATTGAAAAACAAGAACTCGTGTGGCCACGGAGTAGCTGCTGCAGTCCCGGGAATACATACTCCTAATGGAAAACCATAACTGAATTCCTCCACAGTCCCCCCATTAGGAGGAGCCCACCCAGGACCCTGTACATGGATACCTGGCCTGGGGGCTCCAGGAGCACAGAATGGGGATAACAGATGGTGTGGGCAGGTCACCCCCAGACTCCTCAGGAGTGCAGAGGTCGTAGCTCCCCCACCCACATGCTTAGCATGTCTGAAACTGAAAGAACTCGAGAAAAACAAAATTCAAGCCTCCAGTTAGAATAGTGAAAGATTTTATGGACAAAGTATTAAATGACGAGGGAATCATCAAAAGAAGATGGGAAGGACACACAGAGTCACTGAACCAAAAACAGCGTCAATATTTCACCATTTCAGGAGGTAGCACATGAGGCAGAAGTAGTGGTGCTGAAGGAAGAAGTGCAAGCTGCCCTGACAGCATCAGCCAAAGAGAAGCCTCCAGAAACGAATGGAAGGTCATTTAAAACGCTTCAACAAGCTGATGAAGTACTCACTCATCTATGCCAAGGAATTTGGAAGAGAGCTACTTGGCCACCTGACTGGAAGCAATCCGTGTTTGTACCCGTTCCAGAGGAAGATGCCTAGCAGAATGTTCACATTATAGAACATCACTGATCGCACCTGCACGTCAAATGTTGCTGAGGATCACCCCACCATGGCTGCAGCAGCACACTGACAGGGAGCTGCCAGAGAGCCGGGCTGGATTCAGATGAGGACACAGAACAAAGGAAAGGAGAGCATTGCTGAAGTCAGACGAATCTTGGCTGGAAGTAAAGAAGGTGAAAAAGATGTTTGCATGTGTTTCATCGACTATGCAAAGGTATTCAACTGTGTGGATCCTAACAAGCTATGGATGGCCTCAAGCAGGATGGGGATGCCAGAACACTCAAATTAGGGTCATCCTGAACGTGTACATGGGTCAAAGAGGCAGTTGCAGGACCAGAACAAGGGAATGAATACCGCATGGTTTACAATCGGGAAGGTGTGTGTCAGCGTTGTAGCCTCACACCATACTTCTTCCATCTGTATGCTGAACAAATCATCAGAGAAGCTGGATTCTCTGAAGAACGCGGGACCAGGATCTGAGGAAGGCTTATTAATAAGCTGTGCTATGCAGATGCCACAACCTTCTTGATGAAAGCGAGGGGCACTTTGAAACACTTGCCGATGAACATCAAGAATTGCAGCCTTCAGGATGTAAAGAAAGTTCAAATCCTCGCAACTGGACCAATAGGAAACATCATAATATATGGAGACCAAATTGAAACTGTTAAAGATTTTGTCTTGCTCGGAGCCAGTCCATGCTCATGGAAGCAGCAGTCAGGAGATCCAATGAAGCACTGCACTGGGTACATGGGGCTGCTGGCAAGTAAGGTGACCCCTCCCTCGGAGGGATTTAGAGAGGATCTCCCCTCCCCTGTGAGTCATTCTCCTTCCAGTGAAGTCAGTCAGGTTAGAATGTTGGGTTTCCCCTATTCATGACCTTCCTCCAGACGAAAGCCCGTGTGTCTGGTGGAAAAAGGCTGCTGGCCACAGTCAGCACATCCTTCCTGTCATCCGAGGATCCTAGCTGCCTTTGTGTTTGGGCAATGTAGGTAAGTGGCAGACATGCAAATTCCCCCAGGTCTGCATGCAAATTCCCCCAGAGGTTCCTCTGGACTTCATTTGCATATCCATGTCAGTAGTCCCACCCTGTAAATGTAACTGCTCATTAGCTACTCTCCTGAGCTGGCTGGACTGTCTGTGTGGACCCTTCTGAGCTTATTAGACTCCAGTACATAAATTGTCACCATGTACAACTTTGAAACTTAGGTGACTGGACACTAGCGACTCAAGCCATGAGGGTTGGAGGTATGGCTTCATTTACAAAGGCGTACCCATGCCTGGTGCTCTCACATGTCCCAGAAAAGCGGAGAAGAGTAGGTGAGTGTTGGTGTTGGGTCACCGTTGGTGAGTCACACCCAGAACACCAGGTCAGGAAAACTGTAACCCTTTATGGCTGTAGGAAGCCTCATCTCTTTCCCATGGAGTGCCTAGTGGTTTCAAACTGCTCACCTTGCAGTTAGCAGCTCAAAAGGTAGCCTGCTATGGCACCGGGGCTCAGGAGGAAAATAGGTGTCTGGGATCTGGGGGCAGGGCAGAGAGCAGGAGGTGGGGATGGGCACGGTGTCTGTGGGGTTCCCAATTGTCCCCAGGCAGCAGGCAGCCAGCCAGTGCAGAAGAGGGATACAAGGGCCTTGTAACTGGCGTTCCCCAAGCCAGGCAGCCTCCAAAAGACTTCAGGGCCAGGGGTCCCCTTCATCCCAACAGCTATGGGATGGCCAGATGCTGACGGACTGTGGAGAGGCTGTGTGTGTGTGTGTGTGTGTGTGTGTGTGTGTGAAGTTAGCCAACCTAGATGGTTTCTTTCCCTCCCATAAATGGAGCCACGATTTCTCGAGACAACCCAAGGCCGCCGAATCTTAGCTGGTCCTTGTTCAGGGTATAAAAGAGACCGCTACCTTCAATACAAAGTACGGAGAGTATTTATTAAGCCTGAAAAGGACAGAAACACGGACACATCATCCAAACAAGGGAGTTGAAATGGCGCCTGAGGATGGAACAAAGCCAAAGGGAAAGATAAAAACTCACAATGACAGGTGGGGCTACAGGAACAGGACCATGATGGTGGGGACCTGGCCGTGATGTTAGATAGAAGGGCTCGCAAGATTGGCCCAGGACTTCCAACCAAGGCGGTCAGGGTGAGCCTGATAGGGCAAGACTCCTGAGTTTGTGACCCTCCTGTGCAGTCCCTGGTCAGGCCACCTCCCTCCATCAAGGACACACCCAGGCTGGCTGGAGAGGAGTAGAGGCACTCTGCCTGAGGGCAAGATGATCTCCATCTTTGGTTAATGATCAGAAAGAATTCAGTGGAAGCTTAATAGATGTGGGGCCCTGCCCGTGGACTTTGGCCAGTCACTGCCATCCATAGTCGTTTGCATCCAAGGTGCTCTCAGGCATCCTTGCAGCCAGTGGTCCCGCTGGGGGAGAACCTGAAAGGGGGGGGGTAGTCCCAGAGCCCATTAGGGGCAGACAGGGCTGTCTGGAAGGCAGCTGGGACCTGTGAGTCACAGCCCGGCCATTCAGCTGGGGCCTTCCAGAGGAGCAAGGTCCTGCTCAGCCAGGCAGGGAGCACCTCTGGAATGTTCTTGGCAAATCTGACCCCCCCACCCCCACCCCCGGGACCAGCACCCCTAGCTGGCAGAGTCCTAGTTGTGATCTCTGGGGAGCCCTCCACAGACTGCCGGTGGAAGATGCAACCCAGGGGGCTTCAGCATGCCAGGGGCTTTGTCCTCCCAAGTATATTTGCATGACAGTAGGACTGAGTGATGCAGATTCCCAGCAGGGGCTCGAACCAGAACGAACCGGTTCCCAGCCCGGATTGACTCATTCATCCAAAAATATTCATCGACCTCTGTGGGCGCCATCCCCTGGGCTCCCTCTTTCCAGGGGGAGGTTTAGTGGGGGGGGGGTGTTTCTGCGGGGTCGAGAGAGGCGGGCGGCGGCAGAGGTGGGGGCCAAGGTGGGTCCCACGGCCCCGTGCACCAGCGGGGAGGTGTCAGATGCTTGCTCTCCGGACTGGATCCATTTCATACTTGACGGGTGGGGTGAGGTCCAGTCTTGCGCAGCGGCTGTCTTATCGGGCGGGGACTTTTTCCCTGCCTGTACAGCTGGGGGGACCATCACATCACCCCTTTCTCACAGGGGCCCGAGGGGGCGTGGCGGCTGGCAGGCGCAGTTTGTCCCAGTCTCCACACCGAACTTGAAACTGAAACCGGTTCCTGCGGGTTTCCGCTGGAATCCCGGGATATCCCAGCTCTGGCTAAAATGCAGATTGTGCTTCAATGACACCTGGGCGGGGAAGGCACATTCCCAGCAGCCGAGCCCACCGGAAAGAACCGCTTTCAGAGCTGGGCTTTCCCTCTCTCTTATCGGCCCCCGAACACCTGCAGGTGCCTCCGCCCTAGCACAGGTGGAGGGAGGTGGCGTCGGGCAGTGCTTTGAATAGGCCCACCCAGGGCGGAGGGCTGGGAGGAGGGCCGGCTTCCTGCTGGGGTGAGAGGTGACCCCCGCCCAACCCCCCCACCCACACACATAGTCAGCTGAGTCACTGGGATCGAGACCCCCACTTGCCCTCCCCTCCTCCCCTGGGCTCCAGAGACCCGGAGAGAGACGCCACCTGCATTCCTGGGGGCCCCACTCTCCCTCCCACTCTGCCCCGGAGGTCCAGACACGTGTCTGCCCGATCCTGCCCACCATCGCCTCCAGGGCACATACACACCCTTTGTAAGTTTCCATTTCTGCTCTCGGTCTGACTCAGGCCTGACCCACCCCCGGAACCGTCCCTGCCGGAAGTGGAAACCTCCCCTCCGCCCTGCATTTCACCGCCGCGGCCCTCCGCTCCCCGGGGTGACACACTGCGGGCACATCGTGGGCGCCTCCGATGGCGGACGTGCTTCTGGCTAGGTTTGCCTGCCTGTTCCAAAACGGAACCAGCTTTTCCTTATCAGCGCTAGTGTGGGAGATACAGAACGTACTGTATGCCTTATCCAACTCAACATCAGGATGCTTTAATGTCGGGCTCACGAGCTGGAGTAGAAGAGGCGCACTCTGGTTCTATTTAATTTGTGTTGTACTAAATATTTAGGTCAAGTTATACTTTACATAGTGCCCTTTGATTCAAAGATATATTTGAACAGTGTATATTATATGAACTTGGAATGTCCCCCAAATATCACTGCCCCTGGATTAGGAACTGAATAGCAGGCAGTTCTAATTCGTTATCTTAAAAAGGGGCCAATAGATAGGGAGATTAACAGAGGTGTCCACTCACGTAACTACATTAATCCATAACAGTGGTATTGGCCTACATACATGTGTACATGTATTTATAAGGCAATACACTGAAGCTGCAGATGGGCCTTGGGCTTCGGCTCATACTTTTCCTTAAGACAAAACACTTTGTTCTAACAAATTGGCATCCTGTGATACTCAGCTACGCGCCCCACCCTGACCCCCTCACACACTACAGGATCTCTGAAGATAAAATGTGTTCATAAGCAGATGTGGTGAAGACAGAGGACGGTGCCCGACTATTAAAAGATTAGTGTCTGGAGTCCTAAAGGCTGGAAGTTAAACAAGGGCCAGCCAACAGTGAAGCAACAAGCCCACATGGAAGAAGCACACGGGCCGGTGCGATCGTGAGGTGTCATCGAGACCGGGCAACTGGCATCAGAAGATTCACAACAAACAGTAAACAAACAAACAAACAAAAATGCATTGGTGAGAATGGAGGGAGGTTGGACCTGGAGTGAAGACCCAAAGCCCATCTATGGACAATGGAGCACCCCCCACAGAGGGGTCGCAGGGAGAGGATGAGTCAGTCAGGGTGCAGTAGAGCACTAGTGGGTCACGCAATATACCTCTGATCCCTGGAGACCCCCTCACCCCCGCTGTCATGACCTCAGTGCCGCTTCCCAATCCAGACTAGATAGGAACATGTGCATAGGTATAAGCAAGAGATAGAACTCACAACACATGGAACCCAGGAACAAGAATGGGAATAGAGATACCAAAAGGGTAGGGGGAAAGGAGTTAGATAGGGAGGGAGGGGGGTCACCGATCGCAATGAATCGCACATAACCACCAGGGGGTAGAACAACAGAAACCAGAGGGGAAGGGAGATGGCGGTCAGTGTGAGATTTAAAAATAATTAACAATCTACAATTGATCAAGGGGCCACAAGAGTTGAGGGGGGGGGAGAGGAGCTGATCCCAAGGGCTCAATGGAAAGTGAATGTCTAAAAGAGAACGATGGAATATATGTACAAATATGTCAGATAAAACTGATGTGTGGTTTGTAACAAGAGTTGTAAGATCCCCCAATAACATGATTTTAAAAAGGGCGGGGGCAGAAAAAGTTTATGTACAAGAAATAAGGAGCCCTGCTGGTGTAGGGGTTATGTGCGTGACTGCCAGCCCACAAAGACGTGCAGCCGAGAACCCCGCAGGAGGAGTTCCACTCTGTCCTACAGGGTTGCTGAGGCAGAAAGGACTGGCCGGGAATGAGTTGGCACAGCAAATGGAGAGTCCAACATCCTGAAGCCCACAAGGGGTCTGTGGGAGCTCAAACTCCTTCATCAGAACGTTCCTGTCTTGTTAGAAGATGGCACAACCTTTCCACCTGTGCACAGAAACTCTTCAGTTACAGTTTTTCTTGGAAAGAAGCTTGGAGTCAACTTCCCCTCTGAAACACTTAACATGAATTATCCATTGACTTCTTTATATTGAAATGTCTTCTGAAGTGTTTACTACATAACTTGAAGAAGAAAAATTTTATATCTTCAAAATAGTTATGACAAGTGCTATGAAGTCTTACATTTTCAACACTAAATTGCCCTCATCTCTTCCATTTTCTTTTTTCCTTTCCACTCTTCTCAGGCGGCGTTCTGCCTTTGCAGGAGCTAACTTGTAGTCTCTGTAGATTGCACAACCGCCCCGACCAAAAGGAAATGCCGCTGCCCTCTAAGGAATTCTAACTCATAGGGACCCTATAGGACAGAGAATACCTGCCCCTGTGTGTTTCCAAGTCTTTAAATCCTCTAAAGGCTACAGAGAGAAGTGTCAGGTGGGTTTGAGCCACTGACGTTCTGATTGGCAGTTCAATGTGTAACCAACTAGCTAGCGTGGGTCTATAAACACCTTCCTTTGGAATTTCCTGAATACGCAATTCCTTTTCAAACATTTCTTACCTTTTTTTAATCTTATCTTGTAAGTTTCAGGTCTGAATTATTCTCATATTTAAAACCAGGATGATAAATTAGTATAATGTAATAGCTGAAAATATAGTGGAACACCTTATCTAAGAAAGTAGAGCTGCTGCGGACTATTCAATGCAATTTTCTGAATCTGCACCCCAAATAATCCCAGGAACAGGCCTAAAAGCCAAGACATCTAGAAAAAAAATGTTTTTGTTATTGGGCTATGTAATCAGACCAGTAGGACAACAGTAAATGACTGGAGAGTGACTGTCCCCAGAGGCCAAGACAGTCTCCTGGTGATTGTCGCTGTTGAAGGGCCTACTGTGTGCCAGGTGCTAACTCTGCCTGTAGCAGAATAGTCACTGGAAGGTTATTGTCCCCCTTTTACAGAGGGGAGTGGCGACAGTCACCAGGGAGGTGAATGACCAGGGCTTTGGGAACGCTGGCAGGACTAAGGAGCCACTGTGATTTTCACCATCGGAAACTCAAGCCATGAGTTTGGTGAGAGCAGGCGGCAAGGTGGTGTGTGATTTTCACCATCGGAAACTCAAGCCATGAGTTTGGTGAGAGCAGGCGGCAAGGTGGTGTGTGTCTCTGCCTGGGCTGCTGCTCAGGTGCCCTGCAGGGGCAAGGTAAGCGGAGAGCTGGGTTTCTCTGTGTTGGGGTTTTGTGGAGAGCTAAAGGAGTAAGACAGGAGCAGAGGCCGTGACTGACTGTGGACTGTGGGCTGAGTGGAAGGGCAGGGAGGCAGAGGGGAGGAACAGTGCAAGGAGGTCAGATTCATGGAGTGTGGGCTCCCTCCCGGGACACCAAAGGCTTGCCGGGGTTGGGGTGCTGACCGGACAGAAAGGAGATGAGCATGCCCTCAAGGCATATTCATGGGGAGTCTGGGACAGGTGACTTAAGGGGCTCTTTCACTAACTCCCTTCTACCCTTTTTAAACATAACAGCTTCGTGGAGATAGAATTTGCAGACGATGGGACAGGCCCCTACACGTGCAAAGCTCAGTGCTGTTTAATCCGCGTTGTGCAGCCATCGCCACTCTCTAATTGCAGAACATCACCTCGAAAAGAGATCCCTGGAAAAGTTGCCGTCTCACCTAGGACCCAAGTCTCAGGATCCTGAGGATCCTCCTGGGGAGGCCGGGTTGGGTCAGAGCAAGGGCACAGGCGCTGGGCAGGAGGGCAGCAGTGGCACAGCAAGACGGGCTGGGCGGGGAGCAAGGTGCTACCAATAGAAGTGGCGGCAGCACTCCTGGGCCCAGCGCCTCCTCCCTGTGGGTGAGGGGAACCCCTGCATGGGGCTGGGTAGGGCGAGGGGGTCCTACTGCGCAGAGCAGCCTGCAGTGGATGCCCCAGGGCGCCTGCGCTCAGGCGAGGGCTGGGGCAGAGGGCTTCATGCCTGGAGGCCAGCTGGCCATAGCATGGCTCATGCTGATTAGATGCATGGTTGTGGGTGATGGGGGTTGGTAACAGATGCCTACTCTAGAGCTGTGCCAACGACGCCTTCCCAGAGGAGGACGTGCCCACCCTCTTCAACCACTACGAAGTCAGTATCACTGTGGGGGGCAAGCAGTACCTGCTGGGACTCGAAGGCATGACCGGACAGGAAGACTGCTCATCGGAGGCTTTTCTCTTAGCCTAGGACCGATGTCTTCCCTGGGTGCTTCCCTGTGCTAAGCCCAGTCTCATTCCAAACGGTGGAAGAGGAGTGGGTACCCAAACTTCAGGAACAGGCATCAAATGTGCCCTTTTGATGAACAGGAACTCAGGGTGATCTCTGAGATGACCCCAAAACTTGAGCCAGACAGAATGATATGAAAGTAAAACGCCCATTGGGGGAACTTCCTGGACAGAAACCAGCCAAAAAGCCAGGAGCACACCGCTGTATAGAATGTTCACCTTTAACGCTAAAGGGATGGAAGCAGTTTTTAATGAGGTTGTCAGAGGCATTTTTGCTCCAAAGAAACACACAGTAAAAAAGGAAAAAAAAAGAGCAGAAGGGTTCAGTTATCAGGCATCAAAGAACAAAAAATCATATCATTGTGTGCTCACTTCCCTGATAAGATCTCTGAAGACAAATGGGTGCATAAGCAAATGTGGTGAAGAAAGCTGATGGTGCCCGGCTATCAAAAGAGATAGCATCTGGGGTCTTAAAAGCATCCATTTAGCTCAGAAGCACCAAATCCCACAGGGAAGAAGCACACCAGCCTGTGTGATCACAAGGTGTCAAAGGGATCAGGTATCAGGCATCATCAGAACAAAAAAATCATATCATAGTGAATGAGGTGGGGAGTGCCGAGTGGAGACCCAAAGTCCATTTGTAGGCCACTGGACATCCCTTTACTGAAGGGTTGTGGGGAGGAGACCAGCCAGTCAAGGTGTGATGTAGCAACGATGAAACATACAACTTTCCTCTAGTTCCTAAATGCTTCCTCCTCCCCCACTATTATAATCCCAATTCTACCTTACAAATCTGGCTAGACCAGAGGATGTACACTGGTACAGATAGGAACGGAAACACAGGGAATCCAGGGCGGATGATCCCTTCAGGACAAGTGGTGTGAGTGGCGATACTGGGAGGGTGGGTTGGAAAAGGGGAACTGATTACAAGGATCTACATGTGACCTCCTCCCTGGGGGACGGACAACAGAAAAGTGGGTGAAGGGAGATGTCGGACAGGGCAAGATATGACAAAATAAGTTATAAATTATCAAGGGTTCATGAGAGAGGGGGAGCGGTGAGGGAGGGGAAAAATGAGGACCTGATGCCAGGGGCTTAGGTGGAGAGCAAATGTTTTGAGAATGATGAGGGCAATGAATGTACAAATGTGCTTTACACAATTGATGTATATATGGATTGTGATAAGAGCTGTATGAGCCCCTAATAAAACGATTAAAAAATAAAGAGAGAATTAGGATAACTGTTGCTGGATTGCCTAAGAACTGTCTTCAGCGGCCAAGGAGATGATCTCTCTCTCTCTCTCTCTCTCTCAGAAAGCACAAGAAGTGCTGCTGCCGCACCCAGGCCCTATGTGAAGAAGCAGGTGTAAAAATTGACCAAATGAAAGTGATAAAACTGCCCGCGGTGGACTCAAGCGTTCATTTGAGAATGTTTCTTTTTTTTTAATTTTAAGTATTTTAAAAAAATCATTTTATTGGGGGCTCTTACAACTCTTGTTACAAACCATACGTCAATTGTATCTGACATATCCATACATATATTCCATTGTTCTTTTCTACACATTTACTTTCCATTGAGCCCTTGGGATCAGCCCCTCTTTTTTCCTCCCCCTTCCCTCCCCACCCCCCGCACTGGGAGAATGCTTGGCTTTGACCATACCTACTTCTGCACAGTCAAGAAAGACCTTCTCCCTTTGCTCCCATTAGATGTTCCTGATGCAGGTTGCTTCTCTCCCAGTAGACCCAGAGTGGTGAAACAGCAAGGCCACCACGTCCGTCACCAAAGGTCACTCCAAACGGGCAGGAGACAGGCTGGACCTGAGGAGCAAGTGTGTGTGATCAAAAACAAATGTCTTATTATCATAGCACAACCTAAGTATAACCTAACTAATCCTATCCTAAAATGGATTGTTCCTCCTTAGAAACAAAAACAAAACCCCACCCCTGCATCTATAGCAGTCACTCACCATTCCCTCACCCCTTCCTCCTAGCCATCACTCATCTACTTCCTGTCCCGGTGACCTCGACTGTTCGGACATTTTATGCAGGTCAGATCCCACCATAGATGGTCCTTTCTGGTTGCCTTGATGAAGCAGTCATGTTAAGGAAGGCTGGGAAGACCTCAAAGATGGGCCAAGAGGAGGGAAGACGGTCACCGTGATGATGAAGCAACTGCTGAAGTCAAGAGACCGGTGGGACAGCTGAGAATTCCCAGGGAGGTGGTAGCTGCTAAGGTTGGGGTCTCCCACGGTTCGGCAGGTTCCATTCTAAGTGAGCACCTGGACTCCAGCAAGCTTCAGCTCCATGGGGGCTGTCCTAGGTTGGGTTCTTTGGAGAAGCAAAACCGCGAAGCTTCTAAAGGTCAAGAACTGCGATATTTATTGTAAAGGGTCTTCCACACCTGTCGAGAGTTCCCGTCTCGGTAACCACAGGGGCAGTTTGTCCTGTCCTGTGGGGTCGCTGTGAGTTGGAATGACTTGGTCCTCATTACCCGGGAGTTGTTCCCGCCCTTAAAGACCCGACAGGACAGAGGAGATCTGCTGCAGAGGCTTCACAAGGCTGACGTCTGTGGAAGCTGACTGTGGGATCTTCTTCTCTCAGAGCAGGGGATGAGTTCAAACCACCAGCCTTTCGGGTCGCAGCCCGGGCTTAGCACTGGGCCAGAGGGCTCCGTTGGCTTTCCTTGTGGTGGCGGTTGGTGTTGCTGAGTTGGTTCCACCCCTAATGACCCTGCCCACACAGAACCAAACACTGCGCCCTCCTCACGATTGTTCCTGTATTTAAGCCCATTGCTACAGTTACTGTGGCTGAAATTCTTTCTCTTTTCCTCTGACCATCTGCTGTACCAAGCATGATATTCTTTCCTGGGACCGGTCCTTCCTGACAGCATATGCAAAGGACACGAGACAAAGTGTCACCTCCCTGCTTCAGGAGCACGCCGGCCGCGCTCCTCCCCAGACACTCTGGATTGCTGTTGTGGAATCTCTGGTACAGTGGTATGTTCAGTTCCCTTGCCAGCACCAGAATTAAAACACACAAGTTCTTAGTGAGGCTTCCTCGCTTGTGGTCCAGCTTTCTTTTCTTTTTTTGGTCCAGCTTTCATACATGTGCAGAATGGAAATACTATGGCTCGGTCAGGGGCACCAACGTCCTCAAAATGACGCAATACAATAGCATCCCCAACACAACAGGTGCTCATAGATGCTTGCTGAACGCATGTCAACATTTTGAGATAGCAAGTTCCTATGTACAGATGAGGGGGTACCCCCAAAACCCCAGAATTTTATTTTTTTAAATCATTTTTAGGGACTCACACACTCTTTATCACAATCCATCATTTGTACATTTATTGCCCTCATCATTCTCAAAACATTTACTCTCCACTTAAGCCCCTGGCATCAGCTCCTCATTTCCACCCCCTCTCACTTCCCACTCTCCCCTCCCTCATGAACCCTTGATAATTTATAAATTATTTTTTCATGTCTTACACTGTCCAATGTCTCCCTTCACCCACTTTTCTGTTTTCTGTCCCCCAGGGAGGATGTTATATGTAGATCCTTGTAATCAGTTTCCCCTTTCCAACCCAGCCTCCCTACACTTTATTTTATTTTTAAAGCTATGTATTTAAAATTTTTTTTTACAAAACAACCTTATCAGGTGATGCTGGGAGAGTGGAGGGTGAGTGGGTTGGAAAGGGGGAACTGATTACAAGGATCCACATGTGACCTCCTCCCTGGGAGATGGATGGCAGAGAAAGGGGGGAAGGGAGACTCCAGATAGGGTAAGATATGACAAAATAACAATCTATAAATTATCAAGGGTTCATGAGGGAGGGGTGAGCGGGGAGGGAGGGGAAGGGCTTAAGTGGAGAGCAAATGCTTTGAGAATGATTGGGGCAGGGAATGTGTGGATGTGCTTTATACAATTGATGTATGTATATGTATGGATTGTGGTAAGAGTTGTATGAGCCCCTAATAAAATGTAAAAAAAATTTTTAAAAACCAACCTTATCATTTTCAAAGTACTCACTATTGCACTTAATACATTTGTGAAATCTGTGATTCCATTCTTGGAAACATTTTACAAACTCATTGGTATGGATGGCTGACAGCACCACCCTTGTTTTTTCTTCACCTCTTCTACGTCATCAACTCACTGTCCTTTCATGTCTCTCTGCATTTGCAGAAACAAAAAGAAGTTGCATGGAGTGAAATCAGGTGAATAACTATGTGGGGCAAGAGACACTTGCTGTTTTTGCCAAAAACTGGTGCACTGAGGTGGCTGTGTGAGCATGCGTTGTCGTGGGGAGAAAGCCAGCCTCCCTTCCTGCCACAAATCAGGACTTTTTGTCACACCGCAATCTAAATCAGCAGTTCTCAACCTGTGGGTATCGACCTCTTTGGGATTGAACAACCCTCTTACAGGGGTCGCCTGATTCATAACAGTAGCAAAATTACAGTTATGAGGTAGCAGTGAAAATAATTTTATGGTTGCAAGGTCACCACAGCATGAGGAAATGTATGAAAGTACCGCCGCATTAAGAAGGTTGAGAACCACTGCTCTAAATAGAAAGCTTGACTAACAGTCTGACCTGGTGGAACTATTTTCAAATGTACTATGGGTAGACATTTTCTTTTTATCTATCTATCTATCTATCTATCTATCTATCTATCTATCTATCTATCTATAGTAGACATTTTCATCCTTTTGGGAAGTCGATGGACGTCCAGCACAAAGTTTATTATCAATTGACATTTCACCTTTTTTGAAATGAGAAAATCACTTGTACACTTAAATTTTTCCCATAGGGCTGTCCTTGTAAGCTGTGTTCAACATCACAACAATTTCTGCGGCATTTCTCCCGAGCAGGAAACAAAATTTCACAGCCACATGCTGTTCTCTTAAATTGGCCATCACACAAAAAAAGTTTCCAACAAAAATGCTTATATGAAAAAATTCACTGTGACCAGAGAGAACCTTCCCAGGAGACACCACTGGATGCCCTAATTCAGAGCAAGTTGCTTAGTTGCTCAATGCTCATTTAGCAGGGAAAATCTGTACCACAAAATCTTGATTCCGCCCAGTGCAATTCCATGTTGGTTTTTTTTGTATACACACACACACATACACACAATGCAGAATTGGTATGAATAGAATGATCCCATTTTTATCTTAAAAGTATATTGGAAAGCACATAAAAATATATATATGAATCACCAGGGGATGTGTACCATGAATGCTGTTGACACTGTGTGAGATGGCGTGAGCTCTGTTACTGTTAGAAGATACAATTGAGCACAAAGAGGCCAAAGCCGCTACAGAGGTCACTCTAAGTGTTACAATGTAATGGAAACAAAAGCTTTTTGTCATTTAAAAATAAAAAAATCTCCAAAACTACCTGTTTTTACCTAGGTAACTGGGATTGGGGGTTAGGTGTGGAGGATCCTCGTTTTCTATTGTTTCATTTAGACTATGAGACATATTTTACTATGAGTTTGTATGTCTTTAATAAAAAGAAATTGGGGGAGGGAGGGGAAAAAATCCGGAGTGGATGCCAGGGGCTTAAGTGGAGAGCAAATATTTTGAGAATGATGAGGGCAATGAATGTACAAACGTGCTTTACACAATTGATGTATGATATATCGATTGTGATAAGAGTTGTATGAGCCCCTAATAAAACGATTTTTAAAAAAATAAAAGAAAAAGTAATTGTGGTAGACACACGCAATGAGATTTGGTAATAATAGAGACTAGATTCCGTAGAGCATGATGGTTCCCATGGGAATAGCACGTATGAGGCAAGCAAAAAGCCCTGGGCTAGCACAACCACTACCCACCAAGTAACCCTGCGCCTTGGCTTCCCCATTGTTAACAAAGAGGAGGGCTAGACAAGTAGACCTCTAGCCTGGCACCCTGTGACTTCCTGGGAGGGTGACACTGGAGCAGAAGTTTGCTGAGGACCCGTAGGGACGAAGGGGGAGGGCATTTTCCATCTTCACCTGCTCTTTCTCCAAAGAACAACACGATGAGGGAAAGGCAGAGCAGTAGACTCCTGCTTAGTGAAAAGGCACGGTGCAGGCAAGTGGATCTAAGATCCTCTTTGTGCACAATGCAATGACCATGCTAATATAAAGGGAAACAATGGAAAACACACACACACACACACACACACACACATTGCTGATCCTGTTGACTGTGCCGCATAGAGCCTTTGGAGAGATTTTTGTTCTGGACTTTGGAATTACATTGTGCTTACATTTCAAGCATTTTATATTCCATTTGTAATCACCCAGAGAGATAAAAAGTAGCCTCTTGACTTTGAATTGTATCCAAATGTATTACACATTTTCCATTTCCCCTTCATTCTTAAAGTATACTAGACCTAACTTTTTATCTTTGTTTTTTCTTGGGATGAGTCAAGCTTGTCCATGACAGGGCCACTTCTCTGAGCATTTGAGGGACTCGTATGCTGAATCGTGCCCCCCAAATTTTCTGTCAACTTGGCTAGTGCGTGATTCCCAGAATTGTGTGATTATCCTTCATTGTGTGGTCTACTTAAACCTTAACTTGTCCACTGCTCATGAGGAAAAACTAGGGGCAGCTATGCTAATGAGACAGGATACAGTCTACAGGGTTAGGTTGTATCTCCAAAAGAGTCAATCCTTTTTGAAATAAAAGAGATTGAACAAGTGAGGAGAGGTCAGAGGGGCTTCCATACCACCAAGAAAGAAGAGCCAGGAGTGGATTTGGATTTGGAGCCCCTTTGCTGAGCACCTCTTAGACCCAGGGGACTATTCATCCAAGACACATGGAAATCTCCCAGGAATGCTGGCCAACAGAGGCTGAAAGGAGGCAAGAAACTCCTCGTAAACTGTCAGACACCAGATAGAGTCTTCCCATATAACTGGTACCCTAAATTCAGACTTCCAGCTTCCTAAACTGCCAGAGAAAACAGAAATCAATTCATTCCTTCAAGTCATTCAGACACACGATGACCCTGTAGGACAGGGTGGAACTGCCCTTGTGGATTTCTGAGACCGCAACACTTTATGAGAGTAGAGAGCTTTCCTCTTTTTGCCTAAGGAGCTGCTGGTGGTTTCAAACTGCTAACCTTAACCTTGCGTGTAACCCACTATGCCACCACGGCTCCTAGACACTTCTGTTAAAACTTGTGGTATTTCTGTTATAGCAGCCCTTGACGACGAGGTCCAAGGGTTAGTTTGTCCTTACACAGAGTGCCGGTAGACCTTGCGTAGATTTTACTGATGTAGCCTTTGACAGCTGAAAAGAATAGATGTAACAGAGTTAAGTTAGGAAGCCCAGTACACTATGAATTTGTGGTTAATTGTCGGACTTAGAACCTATTTCTAGTAGTTTGTTCTATCCCGGCCCATTACTGACTGACGACTCTTCAGAGAAATTACTCTGTCAAATGTTGTGTGTGAGTCCCTGCTTTTCGTAGTGACTCTCTCTTTGTGTAGGGAGTGTGGCTGGAGCCTGCCAGTGAAGACGGGCTCTTCAGAGGTGTGCCTGGGCCTCTGCAGGTGGAGAACAGCTTCAGGCTGGTAAGGGAAGGGGGAGGGATGCCAGCCAAGGGCGAGCTCCTTCTATAAGGAGCACCAAAGAGTCTGAAGGTTTATCTTAAAGTTGAGCCTGGTCTTCCATGTCAGGGGAGCCAGCCCCTAGCAAATGATCACAGTCTGGCAGACACAGCAGTGATAAGTAAAGGCTGTAGTAAAGTCATAGAGAATAAGAGAGAGAAAAGAGGGGGAAGTAAAGGAGTCCGACACCTTTCATGGTAGCATGCTCGCCTCAGCCCCGCTTGGTGGTTCACATGGAGATCGGAGACGAGAGGGCAGGAGAGAGATCTATTGCTAACCGAGGCTTATATCTCATTGGGGGTGGGGTGGGGGGGGTGCATGCCCCCTAATCACAGGTAAAGACATACAGGAAGGGGTTGTACAATAGGCAATGCAAGCAATAGGAGGGGGACATACAATGGGCATAAGTACCAGGAAGGGGATGAGCTAGGGGTGTACACATAACAGGAAGGGAAGGGACTAAAGGTATGCATGTGACAAGATGGGCGGACCCTAGTCCATGATGGCGGCCTAAGCTTGAGTGGGCTTGACCTGCCTGGGCTCTTCTTCAGGGAAACAATCTACCACTATCCTTATCAGAAGGGAGTGGGCCCTACTTAGGGTGGGACAAACTATACAGTTTGATTGCTCTAGATGACTGATAGTCCTTAGGGAGAATAACCCCTGATTTACTTTCATTGACCTCCAAGTATATAGTCATTCACTATGTGTAACAAGCACCTAGGTTTGGCATATATTTAGGGGAGACAACTTGGGAGAAATCTTTCTGTTTCCCACAATTCCCCCTTTTGTTTTATGTATTAAAACCAAAAGAGCTATAGTGGCTACAGGGCTATTTTCTGTACACTGAAAGCTTTCAAGACAAAATTAATGACCAAATTAATATAGCAAAAAATCAAGGCTTTTGACAAACAGTTTGAATCTGCTATTGGGGGAGGTATGAGAGGGGCTGGATGCCGCGGCGGGAAGAGACGGAGCACATAGGAATGTCTGCTTCTACAGGGAGAGAGAATCAACCATGTGCTCACTTTAAGGCAGCACAGCTTTAAGGGGCGAATCTGTGGGAATGATAGATTACCTCAGGAAAATGTACTTGGTCTATATCTCCAACTACCAGAGTGGTGGCCTTCCTACTGTGGAATACTGGCCTTCCAGATTCCCTCTGTATCAGTCAGGGAATAAGTCCCAGTCATATTTCCCTCAGTGTTAGCTTCCCACATTTCCCCCTTCTGTATTATGTTTAAGATTTACTAGTGTCACGGAGGCAACATGATCTCTCTTCACATCTCTCAGCTTCCTATAGAAGCGACACGAGACTGCAGGCATCACAATTACGATGATAAACAACACAGTCAGACTGGAACTTAAGCTGCGTGAGATGCTTTGAACCCAAGCTCGGGGTCCAAGCCTTCTATGCCATCCACCAATTGTTTAGTCATATCAGAGCCAGGGGATGCCTCAAGTCTGTCTTTGAATGTATAGAAAATATTCTAATGAAATGTTTCCCTTAAACCCTTGCAAATGTTTTCTAATCAAATTCCAATCATGCAATGTCTTATCATATGGGTAAAGGGTTATACAGAAATCAGTTACATTCCAATCACATTTTAACATTAATTGATGTTGCAAGTCCATTTGATCCCCCCAACCACTGGACAGTGTGCTGAAGCTCCACTACTCTTCCCCCACCTCCCCACTGCCGCCCCAGTTCATCGTCCACCTTTGCCTGCGTGGCCCAGAGCTGGTGTGAGTTCACTTGGCACTTCTGTATGAACGGTTTAGTTTTGACGGACTCTTGTTGCCCTCCCCCAGCGACAGCAGCAGTGGTGGCAATCTCATAAGTCCGATTATAGCTGCGATGACCATTCCCACGAATCGGCGAGGTCTTCTCGGCATCTCCAACACCATGTGCACCATGAAGGATGATTCTGGACTGCTTTCCCATCTGCACTTCATCTCCACCGGGAAGGTTTACAAGAAGAGCACGGTTAATGCAAGCGAACAATTTACACTCATGGCAAGTGGCACTGCGAGCAGTTTCACTTATGATGATGTTTCTGCAGCGAGCACATAAGGCAGCTTTACACACAAGACTGTGTATCGAGTCTCGTTGTGAAAAGCGTAAGTATAGCCAGATTGACTGGTGCCTGCAAAGCTTCCCGTGTAGTCTGTTAAAGACTTAGTGTCAAGCGGTAATTTCCACAGGTTCCACTGTACAGGTCCTGTCACAGGCTTCCGTAACCTGGGATGGGGAGGCACAAGGCTTCCATGCCAGGCCATTAACTTTCACCTGGTGGTGGCAGTGCAATTAGGGGTCTTTTACCATTCACAATCACTGATATAATCACATGTCACATTGGATCCCTCTGAGCAATTAGTTAGAAACTTTCCTTGGGGGCCCCAATCAACAATAGTTACAGTGTCATTTCTTAAACACCTTTCCATGTGGCCCCTGACATTTGAGCCATTTCAGTCTGTCAGCAAGGACATGCTGGTAACTCATAATTTTACAGGTTTCCATAGCTCCTCTCCCCTCCGCAGTAGTGGAGTTTTCATATTCTGCAAATGCTTCACCCATTATCATGTAGAAGCCATAGCTGGTTTCCTTAAAGACCAGCCAGTTATTCCGTGCTTGAGAATTTACGGATAAACAGCTAGGGCTGGCGCCCGCGCATAAATGTACAGTTTCAAAACCTAGAGTGAAATTAAAATGTTTGCCTTCCTCACTGGGGTGTCTGGCTATTCCCTCGACTCTCAGATCACAGCAGCAGCTTCCCTCCTTTCTTCTGGCCTTGCTGGCTGAAGAGAACTCCACCGATCTCCTTTGCCGGTGAAAACATAAACAAATAGTCCCTCTCTTCTGGGCTGTGATCAACCTGGAAACAGAATCATGGTTAAGACTGGGTGGTTTCTCCATCTCTTCTGTGTCCTTCATCTTTCTCCAAACGTAGTTGCGTCCTTCTAAGGGGAGTCCATCAGCTTTATTCTGCTAAAATATAAATGTAAGGCCCTTTCTCCTGATGATAAATGGACCTGGATCCCAAACACGATTTCTGTCTTCCTGGGTCTTCTTGGGATCAGCTTTTTCTGTAGAAGTGAAAATGTGTTTATCTGCCCTAATTTTGTTACAGACTTTTAGTAAGGAGAAATTTTTTAAGTTAAAATGACCAAACAAAATTTGTCACACATAAGAATTCTCTTCTCCCCCTTCTGGTTTACCAATGCAAATTTTGAAGCACCTCTAGAAATTTCCATTAACTTGCTTGGTTTTAAACCAGTGAAACTACTAGTTAGACAGACCCCACTGTCAGGCAAACCTCGCATCCTAGCTCTCACTCCATGTTGTTATGAAGGCGTATTCGACAAGGTGAGAGGAGAGAAAAATACTGTACTTCCCAGTTAGTTACCCTGCTTGTTCATACAAAGTCGTTAGACCTGAGTGTGAGGATGTTGACCTATTCTCTACTGGTCTAACAAACATGAGGACTGAGGCTGTGCCCAGGTTGAGGATCTGGGTCTTTAAAATGTTTCGCAAGTGATCCTTATGCCAGTGAGACATCAGAATTTCTATCTTTTTTTCCCCAGATCGAATTGTTTAATGTTTTTTTCCCATTGTAGTATACTTTATTTTATTTTATAATCATTTTACTGGGGGCTCATACAACTCTTATAACAATCCATCCATACATCAAGTGTATAAAGCACATTTGTACATTCGTTGCCCTCATCTTTCTCAAAACATTTGCTCTCCACTTAAGCCCCTGGCATCAGGTCCTCATTTTCCCCCCTCCCTCCCTGCTTCCCCCTCCCTCATGAACCTTGATAATATATAAGCATGTTAAAAGGAGCTCTGGTGGCATGGTAGATTAAGCACTAGACTGCTAACCACAAGGTTGGTAGTTCAAGTCTACCAGCTTCCGGTTAGAGAAAGATGAGGGTGTCTATTCCCGTAAAGACTTATAACCTTGGCAACCGTATGGGGCAGGTAGTTCTATGGGGTGGCTGTGAGTCAGAAATGACTTGCTGGCCGAGAGCAATGGGGTTACAGGAGTATCATTCCCAGGGCTCTCTGGGATTTGACAAGGTTCACCCATAAAGGCAAAGGAGAATGTTTAGGATGAATGACTGACTTCTACCTTAGTGAAGACAGAATGCTAGCAGTCTTGTTTGTTTTTATGTCAGAAGACCTGAGTTTAAATGTTGGTTCTGCCACACTAAGGATCTAAGTCTCAGTTTCCTCCTTAATAAAATTTGGCTTCCCAGAATAAAAAATCTTATCAATGTGAATGAGGGGGAGTGTAGAGTGGAAACTCAAAGCCCATCTGTAGACAATTGGACATCCCCTTACAGAAGGGTCACAAGGAAAGGATGAGCCAGCCAGGGTGCTGTACAGCACGGAGGAAACATACAACTCTCCTCTAGTTCAGCGGTTCTCAACCTGTGGGTCTCGACCCCTTTGGGGGTTGAACAACCCTTTACAGTGGTCATCTGGTTCATAGCAGAAGCAAAATTATAGTGATGAAGTAGCAATGAAAATAATTTTATGGTTGGGGTGTCACCACAACATGAGGAATTGTATTAAAGGTTTTGAGGCATGAGGAAGGTTGAGAACCACTGCTCTTGTTATTTAATGCTTCCTCCCCCCACCCACTATCATTACCCCAATTCTACCTTACAAATCCGGTTAGACCAGAGCATGGACACAGGTAAAGATAAGAGCTGGAGACACAGGGAATCCAAGACAGATAAACCCTTCAGGACCAACAGGAGGTTTAAGGAGAAGGTGGGGGAAAAGGGGAACTGATCACAATGATCTACATATAACCCCCCTACCTGGGGGATGGTCAACAGAAAAGTGGGTGAAGGGAGACATCAGTCAGTTTAAGACATGAAAAAATAATAACAATTTATAAATTATCAAGGGTTAATGAGGGAGGGAGGCAGGGGGGGGAGGGAAGGGGAAAATGAGCTGATACCAAGGGCTCACGTAGAAAGAAAATGCTTTGAAAATGATGATGGCAACAAATGTACAAATGTGCTTGATACAATGGATGGATAGATGTGTTATGATAAGTGCTGTATGAGCCCCCAATAAAATGATTTTTTTTAATAAAATAAAATAAAATTCGGCTCTTGGTGCCTATTTCAAAAACGTCTAATGAGCTGGTATTGGCAAAAGATCACTCAATTATAAAGTCAAGTCCACTACCTACCAATGAGTCAATCCCGACTCACAGACAGAGTAGAACTGTCTCACAGGGTTTTTAAGGCTGTCAATCTGAACCAGAAGTGACAATCTCATCTTTCTCCCATGCAGTGACTGGTGGATTTGAACTCCTGACTTTTTGGTTACCAGTTAAGCACTTAACCACTGTGCCACCAGGACCCTGATAAGCAATTGGATTCCTGCTCAATGTTTGCTATGTGGGGTAAGCCTATCTGTGTGAATGTCACCCTAAATGATTACTCCCCATACATAGTCTCTCCAAAGGGAGAAAAGAAGAGAGATTTAAGTTTTATAATGCGGTTATTCTAAATAACTTTAGTCCAGATCTAAATTACAACATACAAATTACAGTTTGGAATAAGCCTGTTGGAAACATTCCCCAACATTTTTAGCCAAAAAGTTGTCCTGGCCCTGGAATTTTCCCTTTTCCATATCCACACCCAGCCAGGGACTGACTCAGTCTTAAGGGAGAAGTAGCATGAATTCAGCAACATTATATTTGGTACCTTCTAATATAGCTACACGGTGGTAGACCACTTCAGATGGTGAAAGGCCCAGAACTGGGGCCTGGGGCACCAGGCAGAGAGATGTCGTCAAGGACCACATCGGAAGTTGTCCGAGATGTCTTAAAGGAAGCCCAGAGTTAGGTGAGAGTTGGATTGGATAAAGTTTACAGCAGTGTTTCTCAACCTTCCTCATGCCGCGACCCTTGAATACAGTCCCTCATGTGGTGGTGACCCCCCAACCATAAATTTATTTTCGTTGCTACTTCATCACTGTCATTTTGCTACTGTGATGAATCGGGCGACCCTTGTGAAAGGGTCATTGGACCCCCAAAGGGGTCGTGACCCACAGGTTGAGAACCGATGGAAAGCTCCCTGAACGAGTGCCTGCCTTCCCGGAAGTGTGCAGTCTTGTTGGGGGAAGTCCGAGTGTCCTCAGGTTGCAGCAACAAAATACCACAGCTGGGTGGCTTCTAAGAATAGAAAGGCATTGTCCCACAGGGCTGGAGGCTAGCAGTCCACTTCCGGGCGGGGCCACTCTGATTCTTTCCGCAGGCGGGGAGAGGAGCGGGACCGCCCTTCTCGCCTGGATTCTGCTGGCTCTTGACAATTCTTGGCATTCCTTGGTTTGCAGCTCCAGCATCACAGAGTTGTTCTGCTTTTAACAGTGTGTGTTCTGCTCCTGGATAAGACTCCATTTGGTTGGGATTAGGATCCACCCCACTCCACTTTGGAAGACCCCATTTCCAAACAAGGTCACATCCAGGGGCACCAGGAGTGGAGACTTCAGCATCTCTTTTGTGGGTACCCCATTCAATCCACAACAGGCAATAAAAACATGAACATGTGACGTGGTTTAGAACAGAAATCCAGGGCGAGTGGCAACGAAGACATGGCAACAGGACCTCAAAGAGCAATGAGAGCTGGAGGGGGACTGATTCCCAGCGTGGGTCTGGAGGGGCAGCTGGACAGAAGGGTAGAACTACGAAGCAGAAAGGGAAGAGAGAATGCATGGTGAAAGGACGGTCGCCCCCAAAGCTAGGGATTCACATCAACATCCACTCACTATATGCCTGTCTGTGGCAGACACAAGACTGAATCAGAATGCCAGGCTTCCGGGAGTTCTGCTACATCATCTTGGCCATGCTAGCCAAATGAGTTCCTCTTTAAGCTGAGACAGGTTGGTCTGGGGCAACGGGGCCAGTATGCTTGTCTCTGCTCCAGGATATCCTCCTGGAAAAAGGTGTGTGTCTGACTGAAGGATGAGCTGTTGGCATCAAGGCAAAGGTGGGCTTATGGGCTCCTTTCCCCCTTTTGTCCCTCCCTCCCTTTGGGCTTTGTCCAACCAATTGCCTACACATCATCCACATCTGTTCGACCTCCCTAGACAAACTTGTTTTTCCTAAGTGGTCTGACTGATAGAGTATCCAATCAATGGATCATTTAAAAATAGTTTGTAAAGGTCTCCCGGAGTGATAGCTTTGTGATGGGGCAGCTTTTTGCTCGCTGTGTGTGGCAGGCCTGCAATTCTGCAGATGAGCAGCCAGAGCCCCAGGGGCCTGCAGCCCCAAGCTCAGGGGAGCCTGGTCCAGAACCATTCCTTTTCAATCCCAGTCAGGCCAAGTGCCTTGGGATGGCCAGAACATGGAATTCGGACTGCTTTTCTATCCCTGTGGGTTTCATTGGTGGGACTGCCCACCACATGGCTTCCAGAACATGAAGACCCAAAGGATCCAGCTACCCGCGGAATGACGCCGGCTCGCAGAAAGCCCACTCCTGGAGCCCCTGAAACCGGAACTCCAGGCTCTGGACAGGTCACACCAGAGACGCCGTCCCAGTGGCCCCACATGGAACACAGTCAGCATTGGCTTTTGGGGGTATCACGAGCGTGAATTCCGGAGTCCTGGTCCTCAAGCCCAAAGACATCACAGCCCTTCAACGCCAAGGAGCCTTGCGACCCCTGCTGAGACCCTTCCTGGGAGCCTCTCTGAACAAGGACTGGAACGCTGGGCTCTCTGTGGCCCATTGTGCCTCTGCTGAGCTCTTTCCTGTGGGAACTAGGCGTGGCCCTCTGCTGTCACGAAACCCTCTGGGAGCGTGCTGTGTTGTGCTAGAGGGTCGATATGAGATAGAATGGACTCGGTGTCAACTGTATTTTGCCATTCTGCAACCTTGGGTTTTGTCAAAAAAAATGATTTGCAAGAAAAAAAGTTTGTACAGTGACAGAGGGAGTTACGAGGTACCAGGAAGAGGCACGATGGTGCATATAAGTTGCAGAGAGAGTCATCTGGTGGGGAAGGAGGTTAAACTGAGCTGGGGACATTCATTTCACTGAGTGTAATCTGCCAGGTACTCTGTTAGGCACTGCGGCTTGCAGGAAGATTCCATCAGCTCCAGGTACAGACAAAATCAAGTAAAAGGTAAATAGGATGCAGGTAGAAATAATTAAAAGGGAAAAAAGGGCGGGGCAGTGTATAGATAATAGGAATCATGGTAATATTAAGTGGTCAGAAAGGGCCTCAGCAAGTGATATTTGAGCAAAGTCCTGCCTAATCTGCAGGCACCTTCCATGTGCACATCTCCAGGAAGAGTGTGTATTACAGTGAGATGCAACAGGAAAGGTGGCAAGGTGGGAATATGCATCATGTATAGAGGTAACCTTTGTGCAGAATGGTGGCTCCAGGCTCCTCAGATCAGCTGTCACTAAAGGCAGGATACGTCCTCTGTGTTCAACTGCCAATCAGGTCAAAGAGATTTGAGGGCCGCTGTAGCAGCCACACTGCCGCTGAAGGGAACAGGGCCACCTTGCTAGTTAGTCAATGGTAGCGTAAAACAAAGCAAAACATTGCTATCGCATGGCCTCTGTCTTACAGCAACCCTACGGGACAGTAGAACTGCCACGTGGGCACTTCTAGCCCACCATGGCCCTTCTGTGAGCCTAGAGGTGCCTAACTTACCAAGACAAATGCTACTTTCATTAGGGACACTGTTGGGACATTGTAGCGCTCCCAAGCACTCACATACATTCTTCCTTCTCGGAGGCATGCGAGGGCGGTTTCTCTCCTCCTGTTGCAGATGGGGTTCCCTCAAAGTTCACTGCCATGAGTCTGAGGGCTCACTCAAAACTCACTGCTGACTCATCTCGGCCCCCTACGCGTTTCTGAAACTGAGATGGGAGTACAACGCCCAGGCTTTCCCCCAAGGAGCTTCCAATTACTGACCATGAGGACCACAGCCCAGGCATACCCACTGCACCCCCAGGGCCCCACACAGCCAAGGACACATTTACCCAGGATGCATAGTAAGACAAGGCTGACGCTCCATTTGACGGGACTTCCCCTCTTAGGTCTGTCCCTTAAATATACCGCATGCACCCCAAGACGGTAGGGTCAGCTCTAAATATCTGGTGAGCAGAGGAAAGATTGCTTCTTCCTTCCCCTCCCAAACTCCATTCCTGGGACCTCCTCGGCTCCTCTCAAAATTCATGCTCAACCCTCGGTCACATTGTTACTAATAGTAACTGAAGGTAAAGTTAAATGTACCATTTCTGCCAAAGACATTGCTTTTGAATGGGGGGCAGATCTTTAGGTCAACAAACAACCAGAGGTGGATATCTCTGAAGCAGCACAGTGTCTACCTTAAAATAGAATTCCAGGGAGGACTTCTGGCGAGATGGCCAACTAGGGAGGGGTGCTACCCTCCCCCTCTACCACAAGACCAAATGAATCCGATAAGGATGATGAACCAGGAACCATGAGCTTCAGAGGGAAAATGGAGACGTGGATTACACATCATCTAGGAGAAGAAACTGAACAAAAGTGGCCAGAAAGGAGCCCGATGGGTGACTTGCTGGTTAGCCTGATGAGGTAGGTGCTGCCATCTTGCACTTTTGCAAGCGGCCTTCGAAACAGCGGCCTGGCTTTGAAAGCACACATGGGCAATGAGAAAGGCGGGTCCTCCCTTGCTTCCCCTTCTGGTAACCAGCAGTGTAACCAGTCCCCATGTTCCCCAACCGCCCCCAGCTGATGACACTCCCACCCCAGCACACCCCATGCTCTGGCTGAGGTTGGAGCCACACCCTTGTGGAACAGGCACGGGTGTTCCACTCCCACATCTGGAGATACATGAACTCTGCCTCATTAGACCAGCAGAATGCACAGGATCGGGTTGCTTGCCATCCCTGGACAGGCAAGAACCTCTTCCCTAAATATATCCTGCTCCCAAGATGCACTTTGGGTCCATGAGAATTCCTTCTGGGGAAAAAGACCCTGATCTCAACTCCGATTGGAGGAGACACCAACTACTTCCAGATCAGGTGCCCGGGGAAGGCTGGAGGGAAATCCACCTGGGACTGGGGTTCCACCCCCTCCCACACCTGGCGAGCTCCTTGGCTGGCAGAGGGTGCAAACTCATACCAGGTGCCCTTTCCCCCCATTGATGTTCTTTATCGTCTATTATCCTTTCCTGCCTCTCTGCTCCCCAGTCTTTTGCCTTCCTCAATTTTCCCTTCATTTATCTCTTTCCTAATCACACCTGCGTGGCTCCTCTCCTGCCACTCTGCACTTATGCTGCTTTTTCTTTCCTTTTTTTCTCCTCTCTCATTTTTCTTTTCTTTCTTTTTAGTTATAAAATTATTTTTTCTTGCTGTCATTTGTCTGCTTTTCCCTTCCCCCCTTATTATTTTCTCTTTCCCCCCTTTTTCTTGTCAAGCACACAGGAAACAACAACTATGCCCACACAGCCTCGCCACACCCATGCCACCTGCAACCTCACCTCCTGGGCAAGGGTCTCTACATTCTCCTGCTACCTCGTCATTCATGGATAGCGCCCAACACCACCCCAAGCCCCCCTCCCTGTGCTACAGGAAGAGCAAGCAGAGAACTGTGGACACGCTCACCTTCTCTAGCACACCCACTTAGGTGAGTGCCTAAGAATATACTAATACACAGTGATCCATTAACTACAAACACATCACCACAATGTCTCAGAGATGGCCGGCCATTTCAGTTCATGTGGAAGAACAATGTGGAGTGGCTCAAATAAGTGACAAAAACACGGAGCCAAAGACATTTCTCAGGAAGAAAAGGCATTGAGGCCCCTGATAAGGAATTCGAAAGAATAGTATTTAGATCCCGTTAACAGTTTGAGAGAAAAAATAGGAAATAGAAAAAAAAATAAGGAAAACACAGGGGGGAAATAGATGTCAGGAAAACACTCCAAGAACAAACAAAATAAAATTTAAGCTATATGAAAACAGCAAATAGCATTCCTGAAGATTTATACTAAGATTTCAGAAATAAATAACCCATGGACAAGGCAAAGGAGTAGAAACAAATCAATTGAAGGAACTCCACCTCTCTCAACACTAATCTGCTAGAGGAAAGATCAGAGAAAAGAATTTTAAATATTGAAGAAAGTATAAGAATTATGTGGGCCACAATAAAGAGGAATAACGTACACATAATCAGAATTTTAGAGCAGTAAGTGACCAAAAAGATCAGAGAAGGGTTGTTGGAAGAAAACTTCCCTAACACCATGGAAGATGGGAAAACATGCATCCCGGAAGCTACAAGTATCTCAAACAAGACTGAGTGATCCAAAAAAAGTCACAAAAACATTAAACTTTCCAAAACTGAAAGTAAGACAAGAATCTCAAGAGCAGCTCAGGAAAAACAGCTCCCTGCAAAGAAGAACCACTATGGCTAAGAGCTTATTTCTCAGGAGAAGCCATACAGGGAAAAACCTACCAACTAAGAATCATACCCAGCCAAACAGTCCTCAAATGTGATGAGTGCCATGGCAAAACTAGGATGTTTCCAGATACACAGAAAATAAAGGATTTGCAAAAAGCAGACCAACCTTACGAGAAATACTAAAGGGAGTACTTCAGACATAGAATCAACAACAGCAAACAACAACCTAAGGTTAACATACATGACAAAGTCACTCAGAAGTCAACCCAGACATAGACACCTCAAAAAGACACCTCACTCTTATGGAATCAGCTCCAACTCATAGCAACCTTCTTGATCAGGGTGGACTCCCTTGTTGGGAGTCCAACTCATGGTGACCCTACAGAACAGGGCAGAATGTCCCTGCTGGCTTCTGAAACTGTAACTCTTTGTCTCTTTAATCGTTTTATTAGGGCTCACATAACTCTTATCACAATCCATAAATACATCCATTGTGTAAAGCATATTTGTACGTTCGTTGCCCTCATCATTCTCAAAACATTTGCTCTCCACTTAAGCCCCTGGCATCAGCTCCTCATTTCCCCCGTTCCTCCCCGCTCCCCCCGAACCTGTAACTCTTTACAGGAATAGAAAGCCTCCTCATTCTCCCTCCAAGCAGCTGGGAGTTTCCAACTGCTGACCTTGCAGTTAGCAGCCCAACTGTGACCACTATGACACCAGGACTCCAAGACAAACAAACTCACAGTACTGAAAACATGGAACCAGAGATATCAATCTGTAATCAAGACAAGTACAAAGCAAAACGATAAAGAGATGGCATCGTATAGTTATAGAACTTCCAAATGAAGAGGAAGTCAAGTAGGCTTCAGGAACTTGAGTGGAGGAGAGGGTAGACTCCAATGAAAGGCAGTCTGGCAAAGAATGATGGAAGCAAGGGAGGACACTGGAAATAGAGTTAAAGGCAAAGCGGTAAATCCTCTGATACACACAATCCTGCACTAACGAAGATCTACAAGTGAGTGTGTGTATAGACACATGTCTGAGAGGGTGTGGGAATGAAAGTGGGAGTATACCAATATAGACATACAGGTTTGACAGAGATATTTGTACTTAGATATTAATCTCTGCAGCAACTATATCCATGAATGTGGTGGAGCAGCTAGGGGTCATGGTTATGAAAATGTCTTGGACATGAGCACATACCTTGGGGGGATAAGTAGTTGAGTCCAAGGGCTCACGACCATAATCTGTGGGGAGCCCAAGGTCGATTGGCTAATATAATCCATAAAGTCTACTTTGGTGAGTAGGCACTGGAATCTTAAAAGCGTGTGAGCAGCTATCTAATGTGCAATGACTGGTCTTTCCATTTCCGAAGACAAGAAGGACAATGAGAACTGAAGACCCGTGAGGACCATTAGGCCAGTGAACTAATGAACCATCAGTCTTCAGAAGCACTAGATGGTACTCAGCTACCACAAGCGACTGTTTTTAAAGGGATTTCATTAGGCGGCCCTTAATAGAGTGAGAGAATGATGTGGAACTAAATTCACAATCATGAAGGAGAGAAGCCTGGCTGGTCAGATAGTGACTGGTGGGCTCCCTGACACTAGGTCCTTCATCCTCCTTCCAGTCCAGCACTGAACTTTTCCCTGTGGCTCAATTGTCAGGTAAGCAGTAGGCAGACCTATAAAGGAAATCACTGTTGCTGTGTGCACACCTCAGAATCATTGACAATTTGGGCTCCAAGGGGAGCAATAACCTAAGACCAAGTTCAGAAGGGCTAGGAAAGAAGGGGAAATGGAGACAGGAAGGCCCGGGAGGGGTGAGCTGGGCGGGTGCTTTTACACTGTGGGGATGGCAATGAACGAGGTGAAACAATGCGCACAAAACACTGAACGTAAACTAGTGATTTATTCTGTAAACCTTCACTCGATTAACAATGAAGTTAGGGGGGAAAGAAAAATACTATAACAAGGGCCACAGAGGTTGTTTACATTTTGTTTGTTTGCTAAAAAAAGATGAAATTAATTTTACTACATTTAATTCAACATACCCAAAATGTTTAAAATGTGTAACCAGTGTAAAAATACCAATGAGATATTTTCTATTCTATCATTTGTATTGTGTCTTCAAAATCTGGTGTGTATTTTACATTTAGACCATATCTCAATTTGAACTAGCTACATTTCAAATGCTTACTAGCCACGTGTGGCTAGTGATTATTGCCTTAGACAGTGCAGCTCCTTTAGTAAAACTGCTAGTTTTGAGAATGACTCGTATGAAATGGGCAGGCATCTTACGGCCCTTTCGAATGTCCCTCATGTCACAGTAGAGAACATGTGTGAGGTTATGTCCCTTAACAAGTAAAAATTAAAATAGGAAAATAGAATCGTCACCTTTTATATTGGAAAGGATCTCTGGGATTATTCATTCACCAAACCAAAATGTCAAACTCACTGCCATAGAGTCTATTCCAAGACATAGTGACCCTATACGACAGGGTTTCCAAGACGTAACTCTTTATGGGATTAGAAAGCCTCATCTTTCTTCCGCAGAGTGGCGTGGTTTCTAACTTCTAGCCTTGCAGCCAGCAGCCCACCGCTAAACCCACTGTGCCACCAGGGTTCCCTTATCTAGTCCAGAGTTCCGTAAATACAGCTCACTGCTTTTTTATGACCTCAGAAGCTAAGAATCAAAAAGAACAAAGAATATTTCATGACATGTGCAAGCATTTTAAAATTCAGATTTCAGTGTCCACAGATAAAACTTTATGGGCGTGCCACTCATGTTGACGTATTATCTGGCTGCTTTTAAGCAACAGAGACACGGCCCAGCAAGCCTAACATACCATCTGATATTTTACAGAAAGTGTGCCACACCCCGGTCTAGACCAGTAGTGCCTATTCAATGGATAGGGAACTCAACCACTGTAGGCCAATAGCAGAAATGAGAACTTGACTCCTTAGTTTCATAAGGAGTTCTGGTGGCACGATGATTAAAGTGTTTGGCAGTGTGGACCCACCAGCTGCTCTGCCCAAGAGAAAGGTGACAGTTGATTTCCATACAGATGCCAACCTTGGGAGCCCAAGGGCTGGGGCAGCTTTACTCTGTCTTACAGGCGTGGGGATGTGTGTTGGAACTGTGTGTTCGAATTGCGGTGCTGGGGAAGAATCTTGAAAGCACATGGACTGTTAACAGGACAAACCAATCTGTCATGGAAGAAGTATGACCAGAGTCCTCCTTAGAGGCAAGGATGGAGAGACTTCATCTCACATT
The DNA here is from genome assembly GCF_050624435.1 of Tenrec ecaudatus. Classification (NCBI taxonomy): domain Eukaryota; kingdom Metazoa; phylum Chordata; class Mammalia; order Afrosoricida; family Tenrecidae; genus Tenrec; species Tenrec ecaudatus. The sequence goes on from NC_134530.1 coordinate 39,432,579, forward strand.
CTTTGGACATGTTGCCAGGAGAGACCATTCCCAGAGAAGGACATCATCATATTTGGTAAAGCAGAGGGCAGTGATGGAGGGAAGGCCCTCCAGGAGACAGGCTGACCCCGTGGCTGCAACCATGGGCTCAAGAATAGAAACAATTTCAGGGACAGCACAGGACCGGGCAGTGTTTCATTGTGTTGTGCATAGGGTCACTGTGGGTGACTCGATGGCACCCGACAGCGACATGTGTTGGAAGTGACTCCAGGCAACGGATTTTTCACTATACTTCCAAATAAAATTAGATAAGCAAACATTTCTCCTGACAATGATTACTTGGGTTCTTTTATATGCCTTATTCCTGCTTAGTCTCACACAACCCTAACCAGCTGTCTTTCTGGAACCTCCAGGGGGCAGCACTGGATACAGGCACTGAGAAATGCAACCTTCGAGGTGATCCAATACTCATGAGATAACGAAATGTTATCTAACCAATATAACCAATACTTTGTCTTGTCCCTTTTAAAAAAAGAGGAGTGGTGAGAGAGGGCCTGGTTTGCTTTTGATGACGATACCTGTGCACACTAATGTGAATTTCAACGGCCTTCTTAGTTTCATTTAAACAAATCTCCAGTTTAATTCAAGAATGAACATTTCCTCACCCACATCTAGAACAGGTAAGGCAAGGGACAGAGACCCAATCGGGGGTCAAAGAAAGCTAGGCATAGGCAAATGTGGTGAAGAAAGCTGATGGTGCCTGCCTATCGGAAGATATAGCATCTGAGGTCTTAAAGGCTTGAAGATAAACAAGCGACCATCTAGCTGAGAAACAACAAAGCCGACATGGAGGAAGCACACCAGCCTGTGTGTGTGTGTGTGATCATGAGGTGTCTATGGGATCAGGTATCAGGCATCAAAGGTCCAGAGCAAAAAAATCATAATGTGAGTGAGACGGGGAGTGTGGAGTGGAGGCCCAAAGTCAATCTGTAAGCAATTGGACATCCCCTTACAGAAGGGTCATGGGGAGAAGACGGGCCAGTCAGGGTGCAGTATAGCATGATAAAACACACAGCTTTCCTCTGGTTCTTTAATGTCTTCACCCCCACTAACATGACCCTCATTCTACCTAATCTGGTTAGACCAGAGCGTGTACATGAGTACAGATAAGAGCTGGAAACGCAGGGAATACAGGACAGATAAATTTCTCCGGACCAATATTGAGAGTAGCCATATCAGAAAGGTAAGGGGATGGTAGGGGGAGGAAAGGGGAACTGATCACAATGACCTATCTATAACCCCCTCCCAGGGGGAATGGACAACAGACAAAGGGGTAAAGGGAGACATCGGACAGTGCAAGACATGAAAAAATAATAATTTGTGAATTATTAAGTGTTCGTGGGGAGGAGGGAATGAGGAGTTGATACCAAGGTCTCAAGTAGAAAAAAATGCTTTGAAAACGATGATGGCAACATATGTACAAATGTACTTGACACAATGGATGGATGGATGGATTGTTAGAGTTGTATGAGCCCCAATAAAATGATTTTTTAACAAGAAAGAAAGCAAGCTAGACATTTCAGAGAAGCAATCACAGAAACTTCTTTATTTTTTCATTGTGATTTGCATGAAGGTTTACAGAGCACGTTGGTTTTCCATGCAGCCGTTCACACATGTTTCTTTTGTGCCTTTGGTCGTGATCCCGCAATGGAAGCAGCTCTGGCCCCACTGCCTCTGGCTCCCTGGTGCCCTGTCCTCTCCTGGGCCTTCCCGCGGTTGCCCTCTATTCCTGGGCCAATGCTTTCCTTTTGACCTGTAAGGGTGGTTGTCCTAGGGAACTTGTACCTCCCTGGGTGTTATTGCTCATTTATAAACCTATCTATTGTTCAGCAGAAAGCTGAGCCAAAGGTGGAGTGAATTCAGTTCCCAACTTGAGGGGTACAGAAGGGCCAAAACCTGGTTGGGTGGGGTCCACCAGTCTCTGTGAGGCCCCTAAGCCTGGCCTTTTTTCATATATATATATTTTTTTGCTCCACAATTCCTCCTACTCTATCCAGGTCCTGGGGATTCCTTCCAGAGCAGGCAACTTCTTCTGTTCCCGGGTTGTGGAGGCTGTGACCTGTGGGCCTCGGGTCTTTTGGATGAATTGTTTCTTTCTGGCTTTGCTTTGCTTCAGAAGTGGGGAAACCAATCGTTGTGCCAGAGACAACCATTCACACAGGAGCTCTTAAGACCCCCGTTGCTACTCACTAAAGCAGTTGACAGGTAGTAGGACTAGGGAGGGATAAAGGGGGTTGTCTCCACTGAATGCCTAGCTAAAGGAAAGTTAGCTGGCCATGCCACAATAAAGCGGTGCCCCAGAAATCTGGCACACATTAGACACCTCTGGGGATGACCCAAAGCTGAGCGTGCTCAGACCAAAGTCACAGTGAAGGGATTGCTCACCGGGCACCAGCGACATCAAGTCCCAGGCCCGCGCTCTTACTGGTGCTGCTCTCTTTCAAGTTGGAGGGTGGGATCTCTCCCAAATGGGGGGCATGCGCACACCGCACACCACGCCTTCTTGGGGCGCCACTCTCTTCTTTTATTGGTTCCGGGACTCCTGTTTTGGTTCTGTGGTCTCCTTTCAAGACCATTTTGCATGTGATTGTTCGTGAACGCTCCCACGGCCCCAGCCATGCGGCCTTGTGTGCTTTCCTGGGACAGCGTGCACTTTCTGAGGTTGTGTTACCTGAAATGGCCCTTTCCCTCCTAAAAGTTACTTGGATTTATTTTTTATTTTTTGGTAGTTACTTGGATTTATAAAAGTGCTCTGCGGAGTGAATTCTTTCAGCGTTGGGAAGCAAGGACTGAGGTCAACCATCCCAGACACCTAACAGTAGGATGTAGAACATTATCTTTGTGGACACAGGAGTGCCGATTGACTTTGCTGTCCCTTGACACTGTGGTCCTGAGCCCCCGGCCCAGTGACTCATTCCCTCAAGGTGTTTGCTGTCGCTAAAAGGTTTTCTTATTTGCTCCCAGTGTGCTCTATTATATTCATGGATAAATTTGCAGCGTACACAAGGAGGCTTCAAAAATTTAGCTTAAAACAATGGAATTAAAAGATAATGGATTTCCCCCCATAAATTTTACAATGAAAAGAGAATGGAATTTTCCAGGGGCTTAGGTGGAGAGCAAATGTTTTGAGAATGATGAGGGCAATGAATGTACAAATGTGCTTTACACAATTGATGTATGTATGGATTGTGATAAGAGCTATATGAGCCCCTAATAAAATGATTAAAAAAAAAAAAGGTGCTGGCAAGGGGATGCTGGGATCCTTGTCCACTGCAGACCAGGAAAAAATAAAGAAAAAGGAAAGATAATAAAACTTTAAAGGGAAGATAATATTCCTTAAGAGAGAGAAGAGAAATCCAAAGGGCAGGGGGTGCGGGGCAAGCTACTGGGAGCCTTGATAAGTAGTTTAAGTTGCTTAATACAAAACTGTTGATCTAAAATGTAGATTCCCCACCGAATTCACAATAAAGAGATACTTAAAAGAAAATATAATGGCATTTTCCCCACAAATGTAGGAATATTCTGCCAAACCTTTGTATATTGTGGGGCTTAGTCATTCGCCTTCCTCTCCCTGGTCAGTTTGAGTGTCTGCGTATCTATCCACTTTTATCTTATCGTTACTCTCATTGCTGGATTGTGTATGTAATAATGTCCTAGAGTACAATTTAAGGAGAACATTCAGTAAATCGTCTTAAGCAGGATAAAGACAAGGCAAAGACACATGATCCAGATGAAGGAGACCATTCGTATGAAGTCATAATGGCCACAGAGAAATGACAGTCAGGCACAGAACAAAAGAAACCTGTCACACATTCATGATTGGCAATAGATGAATACATCACAGATCCAGATGGAACTACGGACGGACGTGGGAGTAGGACCATGGTTGGAGGATGTACCTTATGTTAGCAGAGCTTGCCAAGATCTGTCGGGTGCTGTTCCAGTAGGGGACCCCCAACCTGGTAATCTCCACCCAGCCCCCCAGCGAGTCCGTCCTTCTCTGGGCTGGCTGGGGAGGGCTGGAGATAATCCACATTCCAATGCACTCTGCCTGAGGGCAAGGCTCTTCACAACCCTGGGCAGCAGTCAGAAGGAATTCCATGGGAGTTTAATCCTACTACTAAGGTTCTAGTTCATACATGTACAAGTTTATTCCAAACAAGAATGTTTAAGCATGCCTCTGGGGTCAGTGCATGGCTCCGGACAAAAATGCTCTCAGTAGCACACTTGTCTTAGTCTCTTTAGGGTGTCTTCAAACAGTATCTTCTGCGAGCTCTGCTGGGCCAGTTAAATTCAAGACAGATCAGGTTAGAAGGCTAGGGTGATTTTTCTGGGGGTGATCTTGCTAGACTTCCTCAAAGGACATGGGACAGTCACGGGGGATTATTAGGAAGTTTTGGGAAAAAGTGGTAGTGAGACATTGTTCTGGCAACGCACTCACTTGCTCATCCTTCCAGGGGAGCAAGGGTTGCTCTATGACTTTCTTTGGGAAGTGTCACCTCATTCACCCTGAAGCCCGATCTTGCCCCTTCAGACTTTGCGCTCCCCAAACTCAGAGAACATCTAAAAGGGGAGCGTTGGATCCCTTGAGGGTGCCAAAACTGCTTTGACATGTAAAATCAGAGCACAAAACTGTTTGGGAAAGTGTTAGAGAGGGAAACACTTCCGTAAGAGGCGCACACAATGTGTGCAAAACAACAGCTTTACAATTTGTTTATTAAGGTTTCTATGATTTTGTAACAATCTTTAATTTGCCCTCATGTATGCTTTTCCCTTTTCCTAGTTAATGCATGTCTACCATCTTGTGGTTTTCCTCCATTCCTCCTTTCCACCTCTGGCACGCTACGAAGAATGATATAAGCCTTTTCTTGAATTTTTACAGTAATGGTTTCATATAGTATTTATCTTTTTGTGATGGACGCATTTCGCTAAGCATAATGTCTTCTAGGTTCATGTATGTTATCAGATACTTGCAGATGCGTTATTTTTCAAGATTGCATAGTATTCTGTTGTTGTGTGCAATGGTTTATCCATTTAGCTGTTGATGGCACTTACCGTATATACTCGAGTATAAGCCGAGTTTTCCAGCACATTTTTATTTTTTATTTTTTTTTATTTTTTACAACAAAGGGTTTATATGAACAATATACATATAGTTCTCAAAAAGTCAATGTTGTTTAAAAACGAAAAGACAATACAGAACCACACATTTTGAATGTGTGGCCAATTGCCTCATTTGCAGCTGCCTTCTTTTTTTTTTCTTTCTTTCTTTCTTTCTAATTTATTTATTTATTTTTTCTTTTTTTTAACAATTTATTGGGGCTGATACAATTCTTTTCACAGTTCATACATATACATACATCAATTGTATAAAGCACACCTGTACAGTCTTTTCCCTAATCATTTTTTTTCTCTTTTCTTCTTTTACATTTTATTAGGGACTCCAACAACTCTTACCACAATCCATACATATACATACATCAATTGTATAAAGCACACCCATACATTCCCTGTCCCAATCATTCTCAAGGCATTTGCTCTCCACTTAAGCCCCTTGCATCAGGTCCTCTTTTTTTCCCCTCCCTCCCTCCCTTTTCCCCCCTCCCTCATATGCCCTTGGTAATTTATACCTCGTTATTTTGTCATATCTTGCCCTATTCGGGGTCTCCCTTCCCCCCTTCTCTGCTGTCCCTCTCCCAGGGAAGAGGTCACATGTGGCTCCTTGTAATCAGTTCCCCCTTTCCAACCCACTCACCCTCCACTCTCCCAGCATCGTCCCTCACGCCCTTGGTCCTGGAGGTATCATCCACCCTGGATTCCCTGTATCTCCAACCCTCATATGTACCAGTGTACAGCCTCTGTCCTATCCAGCCCTGCAAGGTAGAATTCGGATCATGGCAGTTGGGGGGAGGAAGCATCCAGGATCTGGGGGAAAGCTGTGTTCTTCATCGATACTACCTCACACCCTAATTAACCCATCTCCTCTCCTAAGCCCCTCTATGAGGGGATCTCCATTGGCCGACACTTGGGCCTTGGGTCTCCACTCTGCACTTCCCCCTTCATTTAATATAATATATATATACACATACATATATACATATACACATAAATACACATACATACACACACTTATATCTTTTATTTTTTTGCATGATGCCTTATATCTGGTCCCTTAGGCACCTCGTGATCGCACTGGCCGGTGTGCTTCTTCCATGTGGGCTTATTTGTTTCTGAGCGAGATGGCCGCTTGTTCACCTTCAAGCCTTTAAGACCCCAGACACTATCTCTTTTGATAGCCGGGCACCATCAGCTTTCTTCACCACATTTGCTTGTGCACCCATTTGTCTTCAGCGATCCTATCATGGAGGTGTGCAGTCAATGATATGATTTTTTGTTCTTTGATGCCTGGTAACTGATCCCTTTGGGACCACTCGATCACACAGGCTGGTGTGTTCTTCCATGTGGACTTTGTTGCTTCTGAGCTAGATGGCCGCTTGTTTATCTTCAAGCCTTTAAGACCCCTCCAGCACATTTTTAATGCAGTTTTTGTGGTAAAATTAGGTGCCTTGGCGGCTATTCAGGCTTATACTCGAGTATGTATGGTACGTTATTTCCATCTTCTTGCTCTTTTGAATAATGCTGTGATGAACATGGGTGTGTATGTGTCTGTTCACTGCTCTCTCTTCACTAGGGTATATACCCAGTAGTGGGATTGCTGGGATCATATGGTGCTCCTAGTTCCAGTTTTCTAAGGAAGTTCCATTTCGTTTTTCACAGGGTTGCACTGTTTTACGGTTCCACTAGCAGTGTACAAAGGTTCGGTCTCTCCACGAAAGAGGCATTTTAAAGTGTTTTCTGACTATTAAGGGAGCATGGAGAAATAGGTAGCTCAATTCATTAAAACCGTTTTAAAAGTCTGGTGGAGCTGGGCTCCTGACCCAGATTTGTTCTTTAGTTCCGAGTGGGCTAAAGAAGAACCTGTTTTATTTTGGGCTGTTCAATTATAAAATGGGGCGAGTGGGGCTTGAAGCCTAGAATCAACGAGGCATTTATGAAGTATAATGAATGTTTACAAAGGACTTTGAGATCTCCAGATTAAAAGGCGCCCGTGCACAGAGGAGATAGGTTGGTGTGGTTATTACAAGTGCAGCTGTAGTTTGTGGCTCTCCCCACCGTTGCTCAGTGGAGGGGAAAAGAAGTAGGTTAAGATCATGTGGCACAATCCTCCAGTGTGACCCAGAACTGGGCCACAGAAACCCTGAGCAATCAGACTCTCCCAGCATGTGGTGCAGAGGAATTTCACTGAGAATGTATGAATCCCTGGAGGCAGAATGGTTAGCTTCCTGATGCAAAATCATGCCTAAAATAAATCTGGTGGGGCTAATCAGAAAAGCACGCTTGGTACCTCCAGCTTTAGAAGGAAGGGGCACTGGGCTGCAATACTCAGCAAATACCTTTTCTCAGCCTGAGTTTAGCTTCTGAGATTTTTTCCCCTGAGAACTGAGCATTCTAAGTGATCCTAAAAGGACCAGTGGTGGGAAAACAGCAGGAGTGAGGCTGGTAACCTAATTAAGTATCCCCATATTGCAACACATAAAAACACATATGGGAATCTCAAGCAGTTTCTAATGTCTAATTCCTAAATGGCTCCACTGACAATTCCTGTATGGACTGGCTTGTTACATTGTATTTCAATCTACAGGCATGAGATGTAAAATCATGGCATGAATGGATTCAATTCTCCTTGAAGATATTCTGTCAGGGCCAAAGACAAGGGCTTCTCCTAGCAATAAAGCCTCAGTATATAAAAAACCAGGGGCCATGGTGTCATAGTACTTATGCATTGGGCTGCTAACCAGGTCTTCAGTTCAAAACCACCAGCCTGAGTGGGAAAGACAAGGCTTTCTATTCCCATAAAGTCGCTAGGCAAGTGGTTCTCAACCTGCCTAACGCTGCGACCCTTTAATACAGTTCATGTTGTGGTGACCACCCCAACCACAAAATTATTTTCATTGCTATTTCATTACTATAATTTTGCTAGTTATGAATCTGGCGAAGCCTGTGAAAGGGTCATTCGACAGCCAAAGGGATCGGGACCCACAGGTGGAGAATCACTGCTCCGGGCTCTGGAGGACAGTGGGACCCTAAAACCCATCCACAGAGCAACTCCTTATATTTAGCCACTGGCAGACCCCCACCAGTCAGAGGCAAGGGTCTCAGAACAGCTGTACTATCAGACAGAGATCATTGTAATCTCGATTTTACTGGATCAAACTTGATTGTTGATCAGCTGACCTCCCTATTTACCCAACCTGAATTTTTTCTAGGTTCCATGAAAAAAATTTCTTCCCTGGCTTTTGAAATATTTAAGGTGGCCTTTTCTTTCTCATTATTTGTATTTTTAATATTTTATCCTTACTTTATTTCTATTTTTTTGTGTCTATTTCTATTCCATATTGTTAGTTTGTGAAGCACAGGAATGGATGCAGAGAGAAAATAACGGATGCAAGGGTTTGTAGGGGATGTAGGGGGTGGATTGCAGGAGTAAATAATAAAGCCGGGAACACTGGAACTGATTGTGATTACACAATTTATTTTAAAGGTGATTTAACCATGGGGGGCAGGTAGTTGCTCTAAAATCAATTGTGGTAATGACTGTACAATTTTTTTGGTTTGGTACAATTCTTGATATGATTGAATTGTATATGATATGATATGTGGATCAGGGTGCCAAAAAAATGTAAGAAGCAAAGAGTTACTGTTTCTGAAACAACTCACAGGGGCAATTCTATTCTGTCCTAGAGGGTTGCTATGAGTCAGACTGAATGGCAGTGAGTTTTATTGTTTTAATACAGACAACTATTTTAAGTTTGCTTTCAAACTTCAGGAATCAAATATGTTACTTATTGTAGTCTGACATACTTTAAGAAAATGGCAATGTTCTGGATGGGATTCTCATTCTGATTAGCCAGAACTTTGGTTCAGATCCACTCTCTAATATTTGGGAAGACTATAAATTTAAAGGTGTGCTGGTGGTGCAGTGGCTAATAACTATAAGGGGACAGTTTGAAAGCACACCCGTGGGCTGGCTGGAGAAAGGTGTGGGCGTCTGCTTCCATGAAATGACAGCCGTGGAAATCCTTTGGGGCAGTTCTATGAGTCAGGAACAACTCACCAGGCCTGGCTTGGTATACATTTGTCATGAAAATCAACAATCATAGTATACTCGGGGTGTGCTAAGTAGGAAGAAATTAAGGAATCCTCAGCAGAAACATCGATGAATTAAAAACTTTATTCTGGTACAAAAAGCTAAGTCCATAATGCCAATGCGGTATTTCTTTAGAAATATATATTTTTAATCATTTTATTGGGGGCTCGTACAACTCTTTAACACAATCCATACATAAATCCATGTGTCGAGCACATATGTACTTTTGTTGCCATCACCATTCTCAAAACATTTGCCTTCTACTTGAGCCCTTATCAGCTCCTTTTCCCCTCCCTCCCTTGATAATTTGTTTTTTTGTCATATCTTACAGTTTCCTACGAAATGTATAATTTAAGGAGAAAAAGAGGGGGGGGATACACCACTTATGTGGTCAGTAATGGCGCCCTGGTAGGGCAGTAGGAAGTGTTCAGCCGCCAGCCCTGAGGTTGGTGGTGAAAACCACAGGAGAAAGCGATGGCCGCTTGCTCCTGTAGCCTTGGGACCTGTGGAACAGTTCTCTTTTGTCTTGCATGGTTATTATGAATCAGAATCCAGACTCTTTATCTCACACATCAGTGGCATCTCTAGGATAGGCTTGCTCTACCCTATCGGTTCACCAGCCTCTGTTCCTGTATCTCTGTCTTAGTCTTTTTGAGATGGAGTGTGAATGCTCTCATCTAAAAGCCAATCTCTTCACTTATGCAGCCTGTCTTCTGCTTAACGATTTAGATCTAGGTCAGCTTTCTCCCACCCACCTCAGTTCTCTACTGCCTCAGCAGTGTGGTACAAAGGTGTAATTTCTTCTCATTTAAAAACAAGCTTCTCCTGATCCCATTTTACCCGGCCACTCACTCCTTACCTGTCACCACTCCATTTTATTGCTGTTTTGCAGTGAAACATCTCCCACTCTGATTCTAACAAAAATGTCCCATTTGGTATTGATTGAATAAATGCAGAACAAACAAACCAGGGATGTTTATTGTAAAGATGACAAGTTCACATATACAGAGGACTTGTTACAATCAAACCACACTACTGTTTTTTTCTCCAAAACACAGAACAAATATTTGAATGCAAGCATCTAAAAATAGACAGCATATTTTTGCAAACTCCCAATTTAATGGTCGCCATTCTTATTTGTTCATATTTTCTCTTAAAAGGAGGTAAAATCTTTGTATTTTTAAAATTAGCACTTCTCTTCGGACCTCAAGGCAGTAAACTTCAGGACAGCCTCCAATGCCATCAGCAGAAAGCGCCTCTAGTCACTTAATAGGGCAAGGAAATGGTCTGTTTCTCAGCTATATTTTAAATTCTTCACTAGTGATTCCTGGGTTGTGTATGGAAAGTCCCACAAAGCAGATGTGTCAGAAATTTTGTTCTAGGTTTTCAGTTTTCCTCATCCTCTTAATGAATCACTACTATCATGAACCCATGTAACCAATCAATACACAGTGTGAGCTGGGACAGTGAAAAAAGTTGACATTTTTCTGCATAAGCTAGAGGGAGGGACATTTCAATTTCTCTTCTGAAAGTGAAGCTTTCAAATCCACTTCCATAGAAAGACCGAGCTAATCTGGTTAACTTATTCATTGTGGGTGGTGGACTAAGCAGGCTACAATGTGCAAGAAAACTCACTCATGGAAAACATTAAGGCATTTCATTCTTTTGGCGTTAGCATTCTCATGATGGGAGTCAGTTTGCCACCATGGTTCTAATACCTGGAGAAGGTCCAAAAAGGGTTTTGAAGTTACCTGTGATTATCATAACATATACTTGAGAAACCATGGCAGTTTGCTGTCTTTGTTGTATCTCTGAACTCTGTCAAGATTGGCTGAATCATTCCAGGTCACTGGTGGGATTGATGATTAGGCAAATACCAGGAAATCTTTCTGCTAGAATCTCTCTCCTACTTACTGCCCAAATTCCTCAGTGTCCAGAATTTGCATATTTTATATTCAAAGGCTTCAGGTTCATTCTGACTCACAGGGACTCTACAGGGCAGAGCGGAAAGGATCTGTAGGGTATCCGATGAGCAGACTGCCCCATCTGTCTCCTGTGGAGACGCTGGTGGGGGTTGAACTGCTAAGCTTTGTGTTAGCAGCCCAACACTTAACTCACTACACCACCAGAGATTTTCTTACAGGAAGTAATATTTCTTTCCAAAGATGTGAAAATACCCCCACACTCCTAAATGTCTTCAATATCAAGCTCTGGCACGGATCCAGCAACTTTCTGAAACTGAAGATACTTTCTGCCATGACAGTCATGTCATCTTTCCCTCCATGTCTCACTGAAGAACTTCTCCCATGGTCAGACTCCAGACTATTTTTTATTTCAATCGTATCAAGCTTTTCCCCCCATTAAACTCACTGCCACGGAGTCCATGCTGACTCATCTCGCCCACATAGGACAGGGCAAACGTTCCCCTGTGAGTTTCCAAGACTGTAACTGTTTTTTTTAATTTTTTTAATTATTTTTTTTTTGGACTGTAACTGTTTACAGGAGTAGAAAGCCCCATATTTCTCCCTGGAGAGGCTGGTGATTTCAGAAATTCCAACACATAACTGCTGTACCACAAGGTCTCCCCTTTGCCCCCCTTACCCCACCAAAACTACTCTTATTGAGGCTAGTGATGGCCACATTGCTAAGTTCTATGGTCAGTACTCAGGCTTTACACCCCGACACCCTGACATTTGATAGCATGCACCATTTCCATCTTCAAACACTTCCTTCTTTGTACTTCTTAGACATCACCCTTTCTGGTATCTTCCTACATAACTGGTTATTCCTCATTAGTTGGCTAGCTTAAGTAAGAAGTGCCTCAAGGTTTCCCTAGTACCCCTACCTTTTCTAACTACCATCACTCCGTGATCTTTAAACGTTACCTGCTTTTAAGTGGTACCCAGTGAGTTTCCAACTTATAAAGAGGCTATGCACAACAGAAGAAAACGGTCAGGCACTGGCTATTTGAGCCCATTGTTGCAGCCACTGTGTCCATCCATCTCCGGGAGGGTCTTTCGTTTTCACGAACCCTTGACTTTACCAAGCAGGATGCCATTCTCCAAAGACTTGTTTCTCCCGATATCATATCCAAATTAAGTGAGATGAAGTTTTGCCGTGTGCCTTTTTAAGCAGCATTCTGGCTGTACTTCTTCAAAGGCAAATTTGTTTGTTCATTCATCTGGTTATCCATGGTACCATTAACATTATTTGTCAGCACAGTAATTCAAATGCATCAGTTCTTAATCATTGTCCAGTTTTTGCATATGAGATGATTGAAAATATCATGGCCCGGGTAAGACACACTTTAGTCTTATATTAACAGCTTTGCTTTTTTAACTTTGGTCTTTTGCAGATTTATTTGCCTTATACATCTGAGTTCTTGATTGCTGTTTTTATTGATTATGGATCCAAGTAAAATGAAATCCTTGACAACTTTAACCTTTTGTTTTTCATGTTGTTGTCTATTTGCCATGTGAGGGTTTTTGTTTATGTTGAGGTGTAATCCACATTGAAGGATGTAGCTTCTGATGTCCATCAGTCCTTCAAGTCCTCATCACTTCCAGAAAGCTAGATTGTGTCATTTGAATACTGCAGGTTCCAATCCCCATGTTGAGTTCTCCCTTCACATGGTCCAGCTCCTCAGGTTACAGATTGAGTAAATCTTGTGACACGATAAAATCTTGATGCATACCTTCATGCTATCTTCATGCTGATAACTCCAAAATATGTGTACCTGCAGGGTAGGGAATTATTTAATGTGGCCTTCTAGCCTTAAACTCTCTGCCACAAAAGATCTTTTCCTGATGGGGCTCAGTAAGAGAAAGTGGGGGAAGATACTGATAGGATTCACTTGTGAGTGCTTGTTAACAGGCTTCACTGTGATCGCCAACCTGGTGGGTATAAAACTCACTATCTCAGGCGTGGGGAATTTCACTACTCGCTAGAGCCAGGTACGGACAGCCTCTCTTGGACCTTGAGATCCTTGTGCAGGTAATCCAGAAGACAGCTGTGACGCTAGAAGCGTGGCAGAGGAGCAACAGCAGCAGAACCAGTAATCAGAGCAAGGAGACCGTGAGTGGTCCACTTCCCAGCCCACAGAGTGAGTAAACCTGAATGCTTTTGGCTTGTGAAGTGGAGTGCCTCTGGACATTTACCTGGGGGAGCTGGATTTCCTGACTCACAGAGCGGGAGCCCAGTGCATTGGAGTTGAGGTTTACTGGAGTGAGGGTCTTTGGGTACTGAATTCAAGGAGCTGGGTTCACTGACCCAGGGGACGGAAGCCGAGTGACTGGGTTTCAGATTACAGCCGAGTGGCATAACTTTTGGGCATTTATTAACAACCCTAACAGAACTTTGTTCCATGTTCTGACTGAGCAGCTATTTCCTGAGCGTTTTCCCTATTTTGTAACCTTTTAACTTCCCTAATAAACTTCATAATCCTGAGCATTGCCTGTGAGTTGTGCGTGGCCATAGAGATGCATTGTGGAAGCCAGCTGAACGGTTGAGAGTGCTGTGCGGAGCGGAGCAGTAAAAAGCAGTCTTCTGAGACAGAACAGGTGTGCCTCATAAAATAAACCCAGCTGCCGTCACTTTGAATCTCAGTGGTCCTTTTTACCATTTCTGAAAGACTCTAAGGCAGGGGTTCTCAACCTTCCTAAGGCCATGCCCCTTTAATACAGTCCTTCATGTTGTGGTGACTCCCAACCATAAAATGATGTTCGTTGCTACTTCCTGTCATTTTGCTACTGTTATCAGGTGACCCCTGTGAAAGGATTGTTTGACCCCCCCCCCCAGAGGAGTCGGTACCCACAGGTTGAGAATAGCTGCTCTAAATCTTTAGCAAATGGCCTCATCTTTCTCCTTTGGAGCAGCTAGTGGGTTTGAACTGCCGACCTTGTAGTTAGTAGTCCAACGATGTTATTTCTAAGTAGGTAGATTGGATACATGTATGGTTTCACAATTTCTTCATGAACTCAACTCTTACATCTAACAGCCTATCTAATAAAGATCTCTAACTTAACATGTCCAAAACTAAATTACTAATTCAAACCCATATTCAGTCCAACAAAATGTCCTTTTGGATTTAGTTTCACATAAATCCCTCAGTCATTGGAACCACCATCACTGTCATCTGGATTACCAAAGAGAGCCTCCTCACAAGACTTGTTTCGTCCTTTGGGCCTATTGTTCTTAACACTTTTAGTTGATCCTTCTAAAACCCAAGTCATATATCATGTACTATTCCTTTGCTGACAACCATGATGATTAAAAGTCAAAGTCATCTTTCTATGGCCATCACTTCCATAGATTTGTCCCTAATCCCCTTAACCACTCACATCCACCATCTCCTATACTCACTTTTCCTGTCTCACTGGTTTCCTTGCTATTCAAATGTCAATCAAGCTCCTACCTGAGGGCCTTTCTACCACATACTGTCCACCATTCGAAGCCTTCCTTACTCACGTGGCAGGATTTGTTCCTAGTTCCAGTAAGTCTATGCTCAAACATCTTAATGATATCTACCCGACTCTGAAACGTGCTCTTAATTGTAGAGTAGTGAAGGCAAATGGAAGAAATGAAGTCAAAGAGCTGACCAGAGAACTTCAAAGGACAGCTCCAAAAGGCAAAAGTGAGATATTCTAATGACATATGCACAGACCTACAGTTAGAAAACCAAAAAGGAAGAACACACGCAGCATATTCTAAAATGAAAGAACTCAAGAAAAAAGCTGAAGCCTTTAAAAAAATTTCAAGTCCTGAGTTGCAATCTTTAAGACTCTACGGGGAAATATTTAAGGAAGCGTCAAGAGGAGATTGAAAGAATACAAAGAGTCGCCGTCCCAAAAGAACTAGTCAGAAGCTCACCATTTCTGTAGACAGCACATGAGCAAGAACCAATGGTGCTGAAGGAAGTTAAAGCTGCATTGAAAGCATAAGCCAAAAACAAGTCTCCAGGAATTGATGAATACCAACTGAAAGTGTTCAAACTGGCTGATGAAGCACTGGAGACACTCACCTATGCCAGGAAATTTGGAAGATAGCTATTTGGTCAACTGACTGGAAGAGATCCATATTTCTACCTATTACAAAGAAAGCTAATCCAACAGAATGTTAGAATTATAGAAAAATATCTCTGATTATGGTAGTTACATATCCATTGTCAAGTAAAGAGTGAAGGGGTGGAGTCTAGCCTGTTAATCAGATTGCAGCTTGATGACCTCATTTAGAAGCACTGAAGAGATAAATAGTTCATTAGAGGCAGGACACAAGCTCACTCCGAGACATGACTGAAGACAAGCCACATGGAGCTACACTGATGCAGTCAGAGCCATGAAGCTGTAGGAGTCACCTGGAGACCCCTGCCAGCACTGAGATGCTTCTACTGCCATTGGATCTACAAGACTTTCCACCCACTGGTCTGTGATCTTCCTGCATTCAGCATTATTGCATGGCTGTGTGAGTCTAAAGAGGAATTTACAGACTAGTATTTGACATATGGGCTAATATTGGACTTATGGACTGGATCTGGACCAGGCTGGGATGTTTTCTTAATATTCAATTGCTCTTGTATATAAAGCTCTTTCTTATACACATAGGAGTGTCTATGAATTTGTTTCTCTAATCTACCTGGACTAACACACTGATATTACATACAAGTAAAGTTTTACTGAAAATCATCCAACAGTTGTAGCAATAAATTGACAGGGATCTGCCAGAGGTTCAGAAGAGGATGTGGAATAAGGGCTATCATTGCTGATGTCAGATGGATCTTAGCTGAAAACAGAGAATACCAGAAAGATGTTTGTTTCCTTAACTAGGCCAAGGCATTCAGCTATATGGATCATAATAAACAGTCGATAGCCTTAAGAATGGGAATTCCAGAACACTTCATTGTGTTCATGTGGAACTTGTACATGGATCAAGAGGCAGTTTTGTGTGAACAGAGCAAGGGACTAATTGCGTGGTTTAGAATCAGGAAAGATCTTTCAGTTGGGTTTGTATCCTCTCACCTTATTCATTCTGTACAGAGTAATCAAAGAAGCTGGATTATGTCAAGAGAAATGTGGTATAAGGATTGTAGGAAGGCTTATTAACAACCTGCAAAATGCAGATGACACAGCACCTCAGTTTCATGAGGGCTTGGTACACTTGCTGATGAAGACCAAATTGTACACTTTCAGTATGGAGTATAACTCAATGTAAATAAGATCAAAATCGGGCAGTGCCAAGATGTCGGCAGTGGCACTGCCCGAGCTGAAACAGATCAGCCGGGTGGAGGCGATGCGCCTGGGACCTGGCTGGAGCCACTCTTGCCACGCCATGCTGTACGCCGCCAACCCCGGGCAGCCATTCGGTCGCATCCCCATGCGCTTCTCCGTGCTGATGCGCTGACGGGCTCCTGGGCTTCCCTGGCGGCTTCGTGGACCGGAGCTTCTGGTCGCTGGAGGATGGGCTGAACCGGGTGCTGGGGCTGGGCTGCCTGCGCCTCACCGAGGCGGACTACCTGAGCTCGCACCTAACCGAGGGCCCGCAACGCGTCGTGGCGCACCTGTATGCGCGGCAGCTGACGCTGGAGCAGCTGCACGCCGTGGAGATCAGTGCACAGCACTCTCGAGACCACGGCCTGGAGGTGCTGGGGCTCGTGAGGGTCCCACTCTACACCCAGAAGGACCGAATGGGGGGCTTCCCCAACTTCCTCAGCAATGCCTGTGTCAGCACTGCCAAGTGTCAGCACCTCTTCGCCCTCAAGGTGCTCAACATGATGCCTGAGGAAAAGCTGGCAGAGGCCTTGGCTGCCGCCACTGAGAAGCAGAAGCAAGCCCTGGAGAAGCTGCAGCCAGCATCCTCCTGAGGGCCCTGCCAGGCTGTGTTCCAACCCCTCCCCCTAGGCCCTCTGGGCTGTCTCCTAGTGTGCGTGTGTCTGTTCCTGCCTGGGGCCAGTGGGCAGCAGTGGACCAGCTGGAACTCAGGTTTGCAGGGTGGGGTCCAGGCTCTTGCCCACCCTGCCGTGCTTGGTGAGTCTGCCCTAGGCAGGTAGAGGTCTCGGGCATTATGATCCCCCGGTGTCGCTGCCACACTTGGCCCTTCTGTGGACAGTTTGTTCCTGTGGAGGACACCCTTGTCCAGGTAGACCCTCTCCCACACACCCCCGAGTCAGCCTCAGAAAGCCGCTGTACTGTTTGCGGGGAGGCCGGGCTTGGGTCCTGAGGGCAGTCAGACTGCTGCGTGGCTTACTGACAACACAATAAAGTAGCTCCCACTGCTAAAAAAAAAAAAAGATCAAAATCTTCACAACTGGGTGAATAGATAACTTGATAAATGGAGAAAAGGTTGAAGTCAAGGATTTTGTCTTGCTTGGATCCACAATCAATGCTTATGGAACCAGTCAGTCAAGAGATCAAAAGACGTGTTGCTAAGGTAAATCTGCTGCAACAAGACCTTTTTAAAGTATTGTTATTTTGAGGACTCAGGTGTGCCTGACCAAAGCCATGGTATTTTTAATCATTTCCTCTACATGTGAAAGTCGGGTATTGAATAAAGAAGACTGAAGAAGAACCGAATCATTTGAATTGTGGTGCTGGAGAAGAATGTTCAAAGTATCATGGTCTGCTCAAAGGACAAACAAAACTGTCTTTGGAGAAGTATGACCAGAGTGCTCCTCAGAGGCAAGGATGGCGTGACTTAGTCTTACATACTTTGGAACTACTGTCAGGAGAGCCCAGACCCTGGGGAGAGACACCCTGCTTGGTAAAGTGGAGGGGGAGTGAAACAGAGGAAAGGCCTTAATGAAGTGGATGGACACCGTGATCGCAATAATGGGTTCAAGCACAGGAATAATTGAGGCTGCTGCAGGACTGGGCAGTTTCATTCTGTTGTGTGAGGGTTGCTATGGGCCAGAATCTATTTGATGGAATCTAAAAACCAGAATCCTGACCACCCCATTTATAATTTCTAATACATCCATCATTCGCTTTAATCTTTATATTTTCACCAGAGCACTTAGCACTCCTAGCCTATTAACTTCCTTATTATGTTTACTGTTTGCTTCTCCCTACTATGGATAATCTACATGAGAACAGAGATCTTTGTTTTACTCACTGATGTAGCTCCTCAGCAGCTGAATAGGATCTGCTACCTGGTTGATATTCAAATTCAATTTTTAATTTTGGTTATGTGTAACAAATGTCACATTTTTTTTGGGTTAGAAATATTTATTTACCCCCCCCCCCCAATGTCACATATTTATACACACACACACTTAATTTAATTGCACTGGAAAATCATATTAAAGGTAGAGTTGCCAATTCATATAACTACTGTCAATGACTTGCACATAATAAAAAGTTGAAATGGAAAAATGTTAAACAAGTGAATAAAACTCCCTTCTTTTGGCAATCTCTTTGCTGTGTTATCTAACTAGGCTATTTAAACTATGATGCCAAAACGATGTGCATTGTTTCAAATAATCCACATATTCTTGGGGAGGCAAAGTTGCCTTAGCCAGGACCATCTGTACAGTGCCAAGACAAACACATAGTGGTTTTCCAGGAGTGGTTTTTTTTTTTTACAGATGTAAGGGGGTTTACAAAGTGTGTGGGAAAATCTCATCTTTCAGTTCCATTAGTCCATGAACTTTTGAAGACGCCTCACATTTCTCTTAAGAGACATACTGTGAGCTGCCAGGATTTGTTCCCTGCACTCCAATACTTCTGAAATGCATGGGAAACAGCGCACAACCAAGTATCTGAACGCTTTTTGCCTCAAAGGGAAACAGACTATTACAGTATGTGGGAGTGTTCACTGCTGCCAAAAATATTTTGAGACTTCCCATGTTACTGAAATTTCTAAAGGAGTTCATTTATCTTTACCAGGAACAGGTTATTATTTTAAAGTTCCCATCCATGCCAGAGTTTGGCATAAAAGACATCCTTTTTGCCAACAATGAAAAGAGCATATGTCAATTGCTCAGAAAAATAACATATAAAACTTCACCAAATTTCAATAAAGGAATCTAAAGTCATGAGCTAAATAAAGGGGCCAGCACTCACCATTTTTGCCCTGCACTTGTCTTAAGGATCTAAGTATAATGAAAGTCGTAGGGAACACAATGATACAAATTAACCCAGACATCTTTTCAGAATAAGGAAAACAAAACAAAAAAAACCCCACCTTGCTTTATCAATGGGTTTGTAATCCTAAAATTCATTAGTAATGCTGGCTTGACACACCCCAAAATGAATTAACAGGGGGACCTGGGGCTGCGTGTATAAAAGTCACTTCATCACTAAGAAAGATCATGAGCGTGTGGGGATCGGAAATCTTGTTTATTTGAACATGGTTCACTGCACTCTCTGTGTCTGGGTTTATTGATTTAGGAAGCTGGAAAATGTCTTGAGGTCACTATCAGGGTAGGGGAGGCGAGTTATGCCTGGATTTCTATTCAGCTATTTAGCACATTCCTGACTTCAGTTTTAGGAAGCTGAGAACAGTACCAACTATCACCTCTTAGGACAATACAAACTGCCAAAATTTTTGTACAAAAAGGGCCGTGCCTTCTGTGTTAAAACCTTAAAGGTGAATACTAAGTATGTCTTTTACAAATAAACAGATTCGGGGAATTCTATGCACAAAGTGTCTGAATGTCAACTCCTTGGTTAGTTTTCCCAATCGCAAGTCCGGTCGATGCCCTCAGGAAGCAGCACTATTGGGCAACATGGAATTGCCCAGTAGGGCTTCTGAAGCTGAAACATTTTGTGGGGGCAGCTGGTGGGTTCGAATGTAAACTGTCAACATCCATCGTCACCAGGGCTCCTTCTCAGCCAGTAAGAGGCACAATTTTGCCAGCAATAGCAGAGCACATACTGATTCCCAAACAAAACGAATAGTTTCACGCTCCTTAATTTTGGTTGTGCAAAAAGCAACAGAAAAATTCAAAATAACGTATTCCATAAGCCCCACTTGCCAAAAGAATGGGTATGACAGAACGTTAAAGATACCGTATGAAAACGTAAAGCCGGCCTCTCTGCAGAGCTTTACTGGGACGAAAATAAGACGGGGAATCTCAAAGCCTCTTCAGAAGTTTCATCTGGAAGCCATCATCAGCTTCAGATCAGTTCCCTCCCTCAACAGCAAATCTACTTTCCACCTTTTTATCCTATTTTTACAAGCTTTATGTTAGTGAAACAGATCACGAACATCCCCTGCAGTCACACATAGTACACACAAAACCAGAAAACCCCAAACCGCGAACTACTTATGTAGCCCAGACGCTAGGAAGAGCAGTGCAAAGCTAGGACGGGGCTGGCTCGTTTATGAACTCATGCTGCTGGCAGCAAAAACAAACCCCACACGCATTAAACCAAAACGCTTTGCACAAAGGCAAGGCTGGGGGGCAGACTGCGCAGCGTCGCTCTTGAATTTCCTGCCTTTGTTGATAGGAGCCGCAAGCTTAACATGAAAATGCCAAGATTCACATTTAAACACTTCCCTGGAAGCCAAAAAAACAATAGCTCTTTCAGGATTTGAAATGACACTTGCAAGGCACAGAATAGAGGTTTTATTGAGTCAATTTGCTATGTACATACTCATAAGGGATTTTTAAAAAGCAGTCAATTGGAAGATGTTCTCCACGCACAGGAATTAAGATAGCCCAATCTATTGTTCAGTTTATGGCTCGGCTATAAATAATAGGCTGTAAAACCGAATCTGAAAATAGTGGCGCAGTGCGTGCTCGCAGCCAGCCAATGACACGCCGCCGCCCGGTCCTCCCCCAGCTCACAGCACATCAAGGCGCCACTGTGTGTGTGTGTGTGTGTGTGTGTTTAAAGAGCCCGACCTCTGGGTTCCACACGCGTGTGAGCACCTTTGTTCGTCCCGCAGCGGCCCCCGCGCCCCGCTGCAGCTGCACCCGGCTCTGCGGCGCGCCGGGGCGGTCCAGGGCACGGCACCCCGGGGGCTCACGACGCCCACGTTCCCAGGGCGAAACGGCAGCTTCCCACGGCTGCCTGCCGGGCCGTTCCCCCAGAACACTCCTTCCTCACTCAGTCAGGGCGGGGTGCGTGCGTGAGAAGCCGCTCCTCCAGGAGCTCGCGGGGCCCCAAAGTTAGGGAGGGCCGCGCCCCACCCCCTCCCCGACGGCCCTTCGCACGCCGCACTCCGAGGCGGCCGCCGGGCCGGGGGTGTCGGGCGCCTCGCGGCCCCGAGGCGAGGAACAAAGCGGCCGTGCTCGCCTCCGGCGGGGCGGGGGTGGGGCGCCGCTGCCCGCGCGAGCTCACCCCGCCCCCCCGTGAGAAGCGGGGGCGCGCGCCCCTCCCCCGCCGGCCGGCCGCGCGAAATGGCGGCCGCGCCACAAAATGGCAGCCGGGCCGGGCGAAGAGCGGGCCCAGGCGGAGAAAGGAAAGGCGAGGCGGACCCCTCCCCCCGGCACACGACGGCGAGCCCGCGCTGCTCCCCGGCCTCCCTGCCTCCGCCGGCCCCGCCGGGCGGCGCCCAGGGCCCCGCCGACCCAGCGACCACCTCCCGAGCCCACACACTCCGGCGCCGCGCCGGGGTGCGGCCACCACCTCTAAACGTCCCCCTCCTCTCCAGGCATTGACCCAAAGGGACAGACTCTGAGAAGGAAACGTCGCAACAGCTGAGCGGCCCCTGCCCAGGGCCGCCCCTCGACCCGGGCGAGCAGCGACCGCCTTCTTTTAGGGTCGCTACATACTTGCAGCTTTAGCTCCAGATCACCACAGTGAAGCCAGTAAGAGGGAGAATCCCCCCCAGTGAGGGGAGAGGAAGGGAAAAGGGGTTAAGGCACCCCCAAGCCAGTACTTCGGCGGCCACGTTGACTCCTAACGTACTGAACCCACACTCGAAAGGGCAGCGACGAGCCCCTGGTGGCCCACGCGTGCGCAGGCAGCTCCAGAGGGCGGCTTTCGGCTTTCCTTCCACCACGCAAACATCCAGTGAGCATTTTAGGCCTGGCATCTCTGCCCTCTCCCTGTGCTGAGGGGCCATGGGGCTGCACACAGGCAGAGGACGGAGAGGCGGTGGCGGTCCTCCTGCTTTGTCCCTGGCGTGAGGGTCCGGGTGGACTTGGGCTTTGCTTTGGCCTTGGCTTGATGGCTGTATGCAGGGCGGTGGCGGGGTGCTTTGGATTTTTCGCTTCCTTTCTCTCAAGCGCTCGCTGCCCTCGCTCCCCATCCCCCAGCTTCCCCTCGGCTCTGTCTTTCCAGAAACTTCTCAGGGATCCCCAGCAAAATGCCGCAGGCTCGGCCGGCGCCTCCCTCCTCGCGCATGCGTAACGGGCACAGCGGGCAGCTCGGGGCGCGTGGGCGCGAGTGTGAGAGTGGTACGTGCGCGCGCGCGCACTCGCCGTGCGGGGCGGATCGCTGGCACAATGCAGGGAACAGCCACCCCTCCCCCAACGTTCCGTCGGTGCGCACGCGCAGCCTCGCGGGCCTTCCCGGGAAGCGGGGGAGGGGCAGCGCCGCGGCGCGCCTGTCGTTGCTTCGTGCGCTTGCGCACTCCGTTGTGCTCGCCGCGCTGTCTTTTCGGTGCCGATTGTGGTAGCGGCGCCTTTGCTATGGAAGTGGGTCTGAGCAGTTTCCTTGTTCCCTACACATTGTTTTCCTCAGCTTCCTTTCGCGGACACCGTAGGGATGCTTGATCCGAGAGCACGGGTGTAGCCTCGGGGCTGTCGAGCGAGCGTGTGTCTTGGGCTTCCCTTCTTTCCCGCCGCGCCATGTTTGGGTGGCTGTTGACTGGGTTCGGTGGCCGGAATGTGGTAGACTAGCCTTCTCTGGACCTTGACAACGGCCTTGGCGGAAGGACGGGCTGGCGGTGCCTGGGCTGTCGCTGAGTCGGAACCTCGACTCGATGGCAGTGAGTTTGGGGTTTTGTGAGCCGGCTTATGTCAGGCACTTGCCTGGAGTTACGGGAGCTCTGAGCCCAAATGAAGGGGTTCATTATGCGTGGAGCCCTGGTTGCGCAGCGGTTAGAGCGCTCGCCACTGGCTGCTAACCTTTCGAAAGGGCGGTGGCTTGGACCCACCTGCCATGCCGCAGAGAGAAGAGGCGATCTGCTTCGTACGTGGGGCAGTTCTGCCCTGTCCCGCAGAGTCGCTATGATTCGGAATCCGTTCCACGGGCAGTGTGTGTATTTTTCTCCAGACAGCCCTCTGCTCAAGCTGCCAGGCTTGGCTGCTGGGGTGATCCTCCATGTGTGCACGGAGACAAAAGCACCTTTTCCTACAGCCCAGTCTCCCTTTGCAGCATTGAGGTTGGAGGCTGGTAACCATAGGAACCGCATTCCTTCTTCCTTGAGGTGCCTCCTTCCTCCCTTTTCCTTGGGAATGGGGAAATGGTTAGGCTTGAGAATTCCCAAAAGGAAACAAAGCAAAAACTCTGCTATCTAATCTCGCTTTTCAACTGCAACAAGTTAAAGATTTCCTTGTCAGGAATAGAGAGGTTTGCCCTCAGTTCCTTGCATCTGAACACCCCGCTCCTGCCCCCAAGTAATTGACGTCTTTAGCTGGTAGTGCATTTTCAGATCTTCATAGGTGTAAGATTTTTTTTAAAAAAAGAACTTGTTTATCAAGAAAGTTCCTAAGCGCGGAATGTGCAGCCTGCAGGTCGGCATTTTGTGCTCCCGGGCAGTGTTGTGGCCTTGACATGTGCACAGTTGACCAAGTTCAGGTCAGTCCAGGTCATCTCTCAGGGCTGAGTCACTTAGTGGGTCTTAACAGAGGTAGATGTCACTGGTGGGAATTTTGAGGAGGTGCCAGATCCGTGTAAGGAATTTTATACAAAGTTATTTAGAGGATTATGTAAGTACTAGCAAACCCAGAAGCCTGCTAACATGGCTATCATTTAAGGCTTGGGAATTACCTGGTCAAGTGTCTTTCAAATGAGCAGAATTCAACATTACATGTATGATGGTTAATGAAGGTCTTTAAAACCAGAGTCTCCACAGCAAAGGTAACAGTAACCAGGGGGAGATAAAAATGAAGTGTGCGCATTGTATCACTTTAGGCAACACTTCAACTTCCTTTCCTGCTGTTTAATCATTAAACATCTTGAATGATCAGTTTAGGTTGAAAATGTTTAGGTTTCAATATGTTTAGATTGAAAATCATGAAGGACAAAAGTATTCCATTTAAAGTCACTTTTACAAAAAAAAAACAAAAAAAAAATAAAGTCACTTTTACTGGGTGAAAATGTAAAAGTATATGGTTTATGCTTGAATGTGTATTTACATTACCTGTGGGATCAGGGAAACGCCCCTCCCACCTGATAGTCTAGTGACTTCTGGAGTCTAAAATGACTCACATGTCAGATTTTCTGTCAAGGAAAAACTTTATAAAATAACCTGCCATTTTAAAAGAAAGTTACCGGAAAAAAAAAGTTACCTTGAGAAATTATCTTTTCAGGCAAAAGTATTTTCCAAGTACAGGTGAAAGTGTAGCTCCCAGGATAATTGTATAGTGAATGAGAAATTCTGCCTACGTTTCCTCTATCAAGATACTGGAATTTAACTTGTTAAAACTGTAAGAATAAAGGAATCACATTACTTACAAATGCACCCTGTACTAACTAGTCTTTAAATAGAGTGGTTTTGTTTTACATTACAAGATTCAAGTATTTAAAAAAAATCATTTTATTAGGGGCTCATACAACTCTTCTCATAATTCATACATACATACATCGATTGTGTAAAGCACATTTGTACATTTATTGCCCTCATCATTCTCAAAACATTTGCTCTCCATTTAAGCCCCTGGCATCAACTCCTCATTTTTTCCCTTCTCTCCCTGCTGCCCCCTCCCAAGATTCAAGTTTTTAACTCTGGAATATTTTATAAAATCAATGCTTACAAATATCAAGACTTTGTGATTTTAAAGAGCATTACAACAGTAATTAAAATTGAAATGGCTTCAAAACACATTTTTAATGAGAACATAAATGCTTTTTTTTTTTAAAGTTCATCCTTTAAATTCTAGGGAATCTTGATGGCACAGTGCTTACCATTGGGCTGCCAATCTCAAGGTCAACAGTTCCAAACTACCAGCCAGCTCCTC
Organism: Tenrec ecaudatus; assembly: GCF_050624435.1. Taxonomy (NCBI): domain Eukaryota; kingdom Metazoa; phylum Chordata; class Mammalia; order Afrosoricida; family Tenrecidae; genus Tenrec; species Tenrec ecaudatus. Next base: position 39,457,892 of record NC_134530.1, read on the forward strand.
TGGAGAATGATAGAACTTTCTACTCCTGTAAAAAGATAAGTCTCAGAAACTCACAGGGGCAATTTTACCCTTCACGTATGAGTTGGCATTGACTTAATGGTGGTGAATTTAGTTTTGGGTACTTTAAACTCTAGCTAAGCCTGTAACAGGACCGAATACAAACTGCCATTGAATTGATCCTAACTTATAAGAGTAGAACTGCTTGTTAGGATTTCCTAGGCTGTAAATCTTTAAATAGGGGCAGGCACCTTCATCTTTCTCCCTTGAAGAAGCTAGTGGGTTTGAACCATCTACTTAGCCCACACCAGTGTCCTATGAGAGGAGTAGTCTCATTGCTATAGAATCAATTTAGACATGGAAACTGATTATAAGGATCTCCATGTGACCTCCTCCCTGGGGGACGTTCAACAGAAAGTGGATGAAGGGAGTCCTCAGACAGAGCAAGATATGACAAAATAATAATTTATAAATTATCTAGGGTTCATGAGGGAGTGGGGCGCCGGGAGGGAGGGGAGAAAATGAGGAGCTGATGCCAGGGGTGTAGGTGGAGAGCAAATGTTTTGAGAATGATGAGGGCAATGAATGTACAAATGTGCTTTACACCATTGATGTATGTATGGATTGTGATAAGATTTGTATGATCCCCTAATAAAACAATTAAAAAAAAAGAATTCTGACTCATGGTGAGCCTATTGGACAGAATAGAACTGCTCCTGTGGGTTTCTGAGATGCAAATCTTTACTAGCCTAGAAGGCCTCATCTTTCTCCCACAGAGCTGCTAGTGGTTTAAACTGCTGATCTTTCAGTTAGCAGCCCATCACTGTGCCACGAGGGCTGCTTAAAACCTCCACGCTGCCGAACTTTTCAATATATAAGTAGGAAGTTTCTAACCACATTTTATTTTGGTCTTATTGCTGAGATTTCATCAAATGCAATTGGAAGTGTTCTCTGAATTAATCCATAGCTTTGATTAACATTGTTTATATTCTGATTCTTAATGTTCTAAAAGTGGCCAGTGCTGAGTCATTTCATTAGAACCGTCTTCAAATGATAAAACATTACATGTTAACCAAAGAAGGTTTAGGAAACTCAGATAAGTAAAATGAAAAAACCCAAAACACTTCAGCTCCTACCACATAGAAGATATAGTTAGGATTAACAATGGCAAATATCCTTCCAGTCTATTTTTATTTGAATTCCACATCTCATTGTACATTCTACTAATCTAAATATTGGGTACATGAACAGTATTTCTTTAAATGGGGGAGTGGAAGTTACTTTCAGCAACTTTGCTGGAAAATTGAATGGTAGAAATATAAGAACTGGTTTTTCTTTTTAAGAAAATGGCTGTTATATTACTCTCTGAAAAACTGAAGACAATTTGGAATAAATCATGTAGCTCTCTGAGAGGATTGAACAGAAAAGTAGATTTAGAAGTGTTAGCTTATTGAAAGAATGACCTACAAAAGCACTAGCTAGCTAATACTGTTCAGCTGATTGAAATTTTGGTAAGTTATATATAGATAATTCTACTAGACAGCCTGCTATATCAATTTAAGTCTGTTAATAGACTGATCTCTTACACTGAACTCTGAAAAATAGAAAGAGGTCAGATGTTTTTTGAAAATAATATATTTGTTTTCTGCTGTTTGGGACAAAAAGACTAAAAATAGAAAAGTGGAGTTTGGTAATATTAAATTTTCATGTCGTTAGGGCTTTGGTAATTTTAGAGTTGGCAATATATTTTTATATGCATTGCTTATATTTTAAAGTGTATGGCTTCTTATTAAACAGCTTGGGACCTAATTTATAACCAAATTCTGGTGAAATATCTGTTAACTATTCTGCTCTATTTGAATAGCAATATTAATTCATCTGTTTTAGTGGGTAGGCTGGCATTCAGAGCCTGAGTTTGAGGCTTAGATGCTTTCCCTAACTGAGCTTTCAATACGCATGACTGGGCTCTTTGAATATGTCTAGCATCCTAAATAAGAGGAGCTCCTAACAGTGTGAAAATAAGACTAACTGAAAACAATTCTATTTTCATTACCCTCTGTAAATGGTGCTGCTTTAACGTCACCTTTCTGAATTATCTTTAATATTCAAATAAGGAAATTTACTTCATCTATCATACTTGAAAGAGGTCTCATCCTACTTCCTGACCCTTTTTTATGAGCATCAGTTGTTAAATATATACATACTGTATATATGTGTGTGCATATATGTATAATCATTTACAAATGAGAGTAGGTTGCCTTTATAGTGACAATATTTAAAAGTGAATGCGTATGAAGAAATTCTGCCATTGGAAATATTTGTTACAGTACAAAAAGAAAAAGGCTTTCCCACTGTTTCCTAATGTATTAACAGTGAAATTGAAAAGCACTGAAAAAAATCAAAGCATGTTATTTATTAATTTTGTTGCTCGAGCTTTTGGAATAAAACAACCCCAAAATGCATGGATCTAAAGATTGCAGTTGACATTGCAATCACTGAATATTGATTTGACTACAGAACTCTGCTGTAATAATTCAAATGTTATACATTGATAATATTGGGACTGCAATTATTACTAACCTTTGATATTAATGTGAAATTAATGGTCAACTCAATGACAGTTATAATCATATAGTATATTAATTTCAAATACTTTAACATACAGCATCAGAACCTCACTGCCATTGAGTCAGTTCCGACTCATAGTGACCCTATAAGCCAAGGCAGAACTGGCCCTGTGGCCTTCTGAAACTGCTTCTCCTGCAGAGTGACTGGTGGTGGTGAGCAGCCCAGTGAGTGACCCCACGGCCACCAGGGCTCCCCAGCGATGGATACTTCAGTGAATTTACAAGGCAGAGAACATAAGGATTTTAGTCCCCCCCCCACTCTTTTTTTAGTCTTATTTTGCAGATAAGGAAATTAAAACTTTGAGGATCTAATTATCTTGCTTAGTTAGGCCACATAGTGACTTAATTCAGGACTTCTATTACATTAACATCTCTTTTTTACAACATTAGCAGTTTTCAAAATCTCCCAGAGTTCAAGCTAATGTAGGGTTATCAAGAAAGAATCTTTTATGGTAATGGATAGACTTTCCCACAGAAGTGCTCATTTTTACCTGGTATACCTAGCTATTTTCCTTTCAAATAAATTTTCAGAAGTGAAATTAGAGGAAACCGTTTTTGGTAGTAGAGGAGGAGCCCATTGATGTTTGAGTGGACACAGGCTCTAAGAATGGGCTCAAACAACAGTCTTGATGCCACAGGACGCGGTCTTGTTTCCTTATGTTGTACTTACAGTTACTTTGAATGGGAACTTATGACCATGTGGCACCTAAAACAACAACCTTAAACTTTTAATACTAAATATTTATTTTACTCATTTAATAACCTATCTGTTGGGAGCTTCATAAATAAGGACTATCTCTTGAGAAGTATATGCTAAATGCAAAAATATATAATGGGTAGTTTACCTACTCTTTTTGGCACCCAGAGTTCTGCAAATAGCTATGGTGATGAAAGTACTATTCAAGTCCGAAGGAAGGCCTGGCCATGGCCTTCTGAAAGCCCTACCTGAGCTGTTCCTCTCTGCACGGTGGGGCCGCCATGAGTTGGAATTGACGCGGTGGCAACTAACAACAATAATACTCCAAGACAAGCCGAGTATGAGGTTCTAGATAATGACATTTAAGTGGAAAAATTGCATGCCTTTAACTATCTAGACAGTTAACAGTTTTTGATAGATCTCTGGTAAACGGGGGAAAAAGCCACCTTTGACATTTGTTTCAGCTCCTTTTGACTTTCTATCATCTATCATCTTTATTTAGAGGTTCTTGGAAAGCTTTAACATGATTTTGCTCAATAATTTCTGTTAGAAATCTATCGGAACGAGGTCCCAATAAAATGATTTAAAAAAAAGGGAAAAGGCTGGAGGCTTTAAATTTATGTATACCATTTTGCCTATTTCAAATGAAGTTATCAAGTTTAAGCATCTATAGTGCTCAGTACATGGGCAACACTACTGTAGCCAAGATCTTTAGCCAAACCTAGAACTACATTTCTTTTTGCATTTAGTTGGTAAATGTTATTTTCTTTATTAAAGCTTAATGTTTCCTTATTCTTAAGTTACAGAGAAAGTATAAATATGAGGGGCCTTCAAAATAATCATGTAAAAATTACATTATCTTTTAATTCCATGTGTCAGTGAACTTTATGAAGTCTTCCAGTACGTCTTTACTGGTTCGTTCTTTGTTCCAGTTTTTCCTTTCATTGCTCAGTGGATATCAAAGATGGATGTAAAATACTATACTTAAATCATTTTTCTCTTTTCTAGTGGTTTTGCTTCTAAAAGGTTTCTATTTACTTTTCCTCCCCTAGGATTTGAATTTTTCTTCAGTAGGATTTTAACTGAAGGTTGCATTCAAGGTGAGATACAGTTCTTTTTGTAGTTGCAAGAGACTTTTCTCAGTCCTCATCTTTGTCTGTTGCACCTTTATATGCAATTGAGCCAACTTCTTCTGAGTAATAACACTTTGCTCTTTCCCAAAAGGTTTCAGCTAATTCAAAGCCTATCGGGTTTTAGACAGTAATTTACAAAATTTTAAATGTGCTTCAAAATGTCACTGTCGGTAATGAAATTCATGCTTCAGGGGAAAATGTACATCAACTTAAGGCTTAGTAACTGCAGCTACATAGTGTTATAGTTCCAAATAATACTGAATACTGGTAATAGTGGATTGGCCTAAAACTCAATATATGACAGCTGCTGTGATAGAAATGGCCAAATGTAAGTGGGCAATCTTGCATCTTTTTATTTTATTTTAAAAAATAATAAATATTTCCCCCCCTACATATTGATACAGTTTGATTTGTTTGTTCCTTTTACTTGAGGGAGGAGTCCCATATTTCCAAGAGTCAACATTTCCACTTTATTAATGACTCTGATTTGCATGAGGACAAGCTCTACCTTTACGGTGGCATTAAATACCCCAACTAAATTATCGATAGGTAGTGGTGCTTTTGTTTCCAACTTTTCTAGACCGCCTCTTTGTTCTTGCCTTTTAAAAGTTTCCAAAATACTCAAGGAGGAGGAAAAAAAAGTGTTGAAATAGGAAATGGAAAAACAAACCAGGAAAATAACAGAAAATAAATTGGTTAAATTACCTTGCTCAGGTGATTTCCCTGACCTGATTGGTTGGGTCTCAGAACCGCCTGGGGGCTGTGCTCCCAGCCCTTTCTCTGCTCCCACTCCCTCCTTCCCTTCTTTCCTTGCCTCAACAAAATCTTTCTTAACTTAAAAAAAGAGAAAACATTGCCTTGCTCAGAATCTGGATGTTTTAGAAGTAATGAATTAAAATTTAAAAGTCAGTTCTGTGGGAAACTCTCAACCAAGATGGCAGAATTTGCTTCTGGACTGTAATTGTTCTGTGTAATGTAGAATCTTCTTTAACTTTCTGAAAGTCCTGAGAATAAGGAAAGAGAGCTCAGTTGATAAGATCTTTTATTGAGAACAGCTTGGACTAGTAAGCAAATATAGGCGTACATTGCTTAATATCCATAATATGTTCTGTGAAATAAGATGTTATGTGATTTGGATAGCATATAAACATTCCAGGCCAGGCGTCCTCAAAGGTGCGGCCCGCCGAGGACATTTATCCGGCCCACAGGGTGTTTTTGACCCGTTTGTTTATTTACTTCAAAATAAGATATGTGCAGTGTGCATAGGAATTTGTTCATAGTTTTTTTAAAAACTGTCGTGCGGCCCTCCAACGGGTCTGAGGGACAGTGAACTGGCCTCCTGTTTAAGAAGTTTGAGGACCGCTGTTCCAGGCAATTCCTGTATTATGAGAGTTCTGTTCCTGATCCTGATTTTAAGTCTAGTTTGGTAAAAAAAAAAAATAGGTATAGGGTTCGTTGGAGAATATTTGTCTTAGTACATAGTGTATCTTTCTATGCATAAAACAACATGAAAGAAATACTCCCGGATATACTTAGACATCTCGAACTTAGTAATGGACGCATTACCTTAGATTCTGAATCAGCAACCCCTCTGGACAGAGTCGAATGGCTTCCTAGCGTGTCCAAGACTGTAATTCTTTATGGGATGGGTTTTCAAAGCCTTATTTTATTCCATCGAGCAGCTGGTAGGTGTGATCCCATGACCTTTAAGCTGGCAGGTGAGATCTTAACCCACAGTACCACCAAGGCTTATTGTTTGATGATAAGGCTAACCCCCAAACAAGGTGCCCATCCTTTGTGGAACAAAACCCCAAACGTGCTTGCACAGGTGACATATTAGTGCAGAATCATTTGTTATGGTTGACTCAATTTCTCACAATGGTGTCATTTGAAGATAATTGACTTGTATTCAAGTAGACAGCGAATGGGACATTTTACAGATCTAGCCTATACGTGAAGCACTATGAGAGATATTTCCGTGACCTTAAAACAAACTTGACTGTTCTAAACAATTAACTTTCTAGACATATTTAGTGGTTGGCTGAATTTTGTGGGTCTTACCCAGGTTTCTGTAGACTTTTCAAAAGCCCTTAGGCCCTGGCTGGTTAGAAGTGTAACATCTCAGTATATTATGGTGAGCCAGCTGAGAACACTAGGGCCTCACTTCTACTCCTGGTATATGTACTGTAACCACCAGCAAGCGTATATTGTCAAAGGTTTCGCAACGTTGCTGGTTACAAGGGAATGATTCTTGGGAGCCTTGGGTTTTTGCGGCCTTCATCGCGTAGTCCGGCCGTGAGAAGGGCAGCCCGTCGTTCTGAACCTTTTCCCAAGCAGGCGGGGACCCTAGTGCCCAGGGGGGGCCGGGAAGCGGCGGGGCCGCCGCGTGGACACAGAGCGCGGTCAAGACCAACCCCACGTCTCCCTCTTCTCCCCCAGGCCGGCGCCTAGGACTCGCGCGCGAAGCGTCGGAGGCCGTTCCTGCTTGCCCGCGGCCGACACGCCCGGCCTGACCGAGCGCCCGCCCCGCGCGGCTGCGCACCGGGACCGAGCCCGAGCCCACGGCCCCTCCCGCTGCCCACCCCCGCTCGCGCCCCGCCTGCGCGCCTGCGCGCCTGCGCGCCGCCTGAGAGGAACGCGGAGCCTCGGCCTGGGCGGACGGACGCGCGCGCGCCCGCGGCGAGGGGGCGGCGGCCAGGCGGCGGGAGGCGGGCCGCGCGCGCGCCGGTGGGAAGCGTCCGGCTGCCACAGAGCCAGCGCCGCCGGAGAAGTCGCTGCCGCCCGGGTCCCGCTCGCCCCTCCTCTGCGTTCCCCCCTCCCGCCGCCGCCCGGGCGCATGCGCTGCCGGAGCGCGAGGGTCGGCTTCGGGTGTGTGGTGGCGGCAGAGCGGAGCTGCGAGGCCCGAGAGTCAGAACCTGGGGGAGAGGGATGGTCTCTGCACGGGGGGGAGCCGGAGGAGCCGCCGCCGCTGCCGACGCCACCGCCGCAGCCGCCGCCGCCGCCGCTGCGCCCGCCTCCCAGCGCTGAAGGGCTCGTACGCTGAAGCCGGCGAGGGAGAACCCGCAGCAGCGGCCGCCGGCACACCGCCCAGCATGGTCCGGGAAACCAGGCACCTCTGGGTGGGCAACTTACCGGAGAACGTGCGGGAAGAGAAGATCATCGAGCATTTCAAACGGTGAGCGACACGAGGCCCGGGCCCCGCTCTCCCCTCAGGCCGTCGCTTCCCGCCCCGGCCCGTTGCCGGCCCTCCCCGAGCTCGGAACAGCGAGGTGGACCCGGCGCCCGGACCGGTGCTGGGGGCGCGCGGGCTGCCTCGCCGGCCGCTCGATCGGTCCCGGCGTTGAGCCCCGGCGGCGCGGGGCCGGCTGCCGCTCTCTCTTCCCAATAAGGAGGAGGTGGCTTAGCCGGGGGTTCCCTTCGCGCCGGCCAAGCAGCCTGTGGCGCTGCGCTCCGGTGGCGCTCCCCCGGGTCGCGTCCTCGCGCTCCGGCGAGCCACGCCAGTCTTGGGACGCGCTTCCCCACGCCCCGGCGCCAGCAGCCGCCTCGCGCCCGCCGGGCCAGAGCCGCGGCACCGAGCGCGGCTGCTGACAAGCAGCGACCGGCCCGGGACCCGGTCCCTCCCAGACCCGCCCCCTGTCCCTCCGGCCCCTGCGCCTGCAACTCCGGGGCCCTCCGCGACGCCCGCTCGGCTCCCAGGGACGCGCGGAAACGTCTGACCGAAGGGGGTTTTTGTGCTGAAGCAAGGTTGTACACAAACAAAAGTAAGCAGTGTGGGAGATCTCTGCATTTAGACACTTCAATCCCGGGGACCTCTCACAGGAAGGAGATGCAGACCTGGGGACCGAATGAAAATGGCAAATGCATTGAGAAAAGCAAACATTTTCCTCTTTGCTGGCTTTTGGGGACTGGGTGGCTGATGTCTGAAAACAAATAGGTGCCGCGCATTCGACTCGTGCGCCTTTCTTCCTCCCGCCGGGTGTGGATGGGGAGGCTGGCAGGGGCGAAATGCTTGCAGCGAAAGAGCAGCCTCAGTAGGCAGGTCCCCAACTCACACAGGCGCTCTGAAGCTGAAGCCACCAGAACGCTCCACGACCTGCTGTCCAGAGAGTGCTGTCTTCATGGTCTCGTGCCCGCCTTTAAAATAATGGGGGTTTATCAAACGGTTTAAAAATGCAAGCCTTTTAAAATTAATAGAGCTTTCCCTTTTTTTTTACCTCGAATTTTTTATTTGTCCATGAAATAAATATGAGTAAAGGTTCTCGATACATCTGCTGGGTTTTTATCCAGTGTTTATTTCGTTTTTGTATCTAGTAGCATTTAGTGCTTGTTGTCTTTGTGAAACATATGTGTACCATAACTGATACGAGGTCTCAAGAGTAAAAGGCTTACAATATATCGATTTGCATAGACTTGGTGCAAATTGAGAAGGACCATACAAATCTTTAGGATCATCCTCAAAAATGACCGTTTCTCCCTTTCTCCGGCTTGGAGGACTCCTAATTCCTCTTCTCTTTAGTGAGTGAAGGAAATTATGGAGCGTCCTTATTAGTGAGTCACCATGGGAAAAATGGATTGCGTCGCTCACTGTGGAGTTGCTTGGATAAGGAAATGGAAGCATCGGCAGCCGAGCTCCTGGCTGCAGTGTAAATGGAGGATCATTGATTCTGTTGGTGGTTGCTGTTACTGGGGTACTAAATCTTCACTGCTGGAGCGCGCGTCTGCGCGTGTCCGCGTGTGAAAAGGAGCCGGGAATAGCGAGACCATTCATAACCTGCTAAACTGTCCTCGGCAGGACTGGGGGAGGTGCCCTTCCAGGGACTCTCCCAGTGTTTACTACGAGATGCCTGAGAAACAGGCGAGGGGAAGGCAGGGAGCAAAAACTCGCCTCTGACCTACATGATAAAGTGGCGACGGCGGGCCAGGCTGGGAAGCAGATGAGAACTTTCTCATCCTGACTTTGCTCCACCCCCTTTCCCCTGCTTCCCCCCACCCAGCGTTTTCAGCATTTTGATGGAAAAACCCTTGAGGTGCAGATGAGCCACTGAGACACGCACACTCTTTATCTCCTTGTCGACTTTATCTGTAGGTCTCCGGATGGGAAATTTGTGTGCACCATACAAACACGTGCATTGCAGCATTCTTTGCTCGGTGATATGAAGCCTGACTTGTCGTTTTGCATTATGCAGATTCCAGAGACATTGCATGCACTGTTTGCCTTGGGGAGCTTGACCCTTTTGCAAGTTGAGGTGGTAGAAATAGAAAAGAGGAAATTGCCCGAGGAAGTTTTGGAAGGCTTCTAAGTGGTTGTTGGTGGTGCGGCCTGTCTTGTGTGAATGGCTTTCTAAAATGGCGGCTAGGAACCCACTTTATGTGGGAATCAGCAGAGCAGATCTCAGAGTGCACCGAGGGAGGAGGGGAAGGGAAGATGCGCGCTGCCTTGGAAAGCGGCAGTCTAGAGGAACATGGCTTTATTAAAGAGGGCTTAGCTGGCACATTGCTCATGGCTGCATTTAAAGGAGTAGCCTACCTATTACGGAGCAAAAGCAGATGCTTCCTATAAAAGCAGGTTATTTTAGAATTAAGCAGAGCCTGTGTTGCTGAGACTTGTTTATTTTAAAGGTGTATCTTTTCATGTTTAAGCAGATGTATTTTGTTATTTGAATAGCGTGCAAAAAGGTTTACAGAGAAATCTCACCTCCCCTGAACCTAGGCATCCGTCCCAGTATCCACTCCCCCTTTCCTACCCAGGTAAGGTAATCTCTGTTTCTGGTTTATCCTTAAAAAGACGTTTTCAAAATGGACAATACATTCCTTTGCTCATCCAGCTGTGGATCATTTTTAGAGGAATCCCAGGCGTTATCTTTGTTGTGGAATATGTAGTTAAAAACTGATGCCATTGGGAGGGAAAAAGAAAACCTGAATGATTCAATTGAAAAGGAATAAAAAGGCAGTTTTACTAGCTCTTCAAGATAACTGATGTCTTCTAGAAAGCAAAATGAGAAAAACCACATAGTAATACCTGTATCACACCCAAGGTTAAAGTCCTGGCTTCTACCATTTTCCCAGCTGACTATAACATTAACTAATAACTCTTACAGGATTAAGAATGTACACTGGGGATACATTATACAACATGTTTTCAAAATGGTCTCTTAACAGTGACTAGATTTTTGTAGTAAGTGCTTGGAGTTAAAAAAAATCGAATGGCTTTTCAAGCTAGGTAATTTAGAGGCATTTTGAGAGAATAAAAAACAGGTCAGAGTCAATATTTTATTTTTTTAGAGTCAGTATTGTATTTGTTATTTTAATCACTGCTTTGGTTGAAAACACCTTGAGGGAAGGATGCTGATTTAGATTTGCCTCTAAGTGCCAAAAGAAGCCCAAATCTTAAAAAACATAATCACAGCATTGTGATTTTACCTTTTTAAGTAATTAAAAAAATTTAGACATTACCTTCTTGAAATAGCTACTATGTTGATATGCCTTTTAATATGCTGATTAAATAAATTTAAATGAGAGCTATTTCCGAATCAGGTTTTAGCTAACCAAGATTCATTTCGGGGGACTGAATTTGCACAATAGAGAAAGTCCTTTCCTTTGTATGTTAGCTAGGTTGAAGGGGGGAAGGGAGGGAGGAGTTTCACAACAATCCGTGGCTGTCTTACTTGTAAGAGGGAAAGAGGTGTGTGGAAAAAACACAAGAGAAAGGTGACTCCCTGAATTAGAATGAGCAAATGAATAGACCTCATTAAAGATTTAGAATTTCTTTATCAAGTATTTTCAGGTTTTATGTAGTAAATTACATATTCAACCCCCCACCCCTGTTTAGGGGGTACATTTTTCATTATGCAGTGGTTGAGTGAGGTAGCTGCTCCTGTAAAAATTTTGTCAGAAAGCCATTTAACAAGTATATTTTGTTTTTCCAATTTTAAGTCTTGTCTCAGTAGTTTTTCTGAATTCAATAGCTGGGGTATTTGTTACATATATTTAAATATCTTTGTTTTTGGAACATACTATATATAAAATATTATGGAAAAGAGTTTCCGTGTCCTTACATACTAGAGGCCAGACATTTTTAGACATAAGCAAATTTGACTCACCTTAGCCTACACCATTACTACATAGTTTCTTCTTTGAGACTGATAGTTTCTACTATGCAGAAAGATGGCTGATGTATTTTAAATGTTGTTTTCTTTATGATAGGCTTTATACATTATAAAAATGAAAATTTATCTTGAGAAATAGCATTTTAAAAACTAACGCTGAATGCATATAATGTTGTATCCCGAATAGAATGCCTTCAGCAGATTGGAGGAAAATATAGGGCTGGTGGCAGGGAATGACGGTGTTTGACTTGGGGAAAGGGCACCTTTCCCCAGCTGCCTTTGTTGTAGACTCTTGATTGCTTGGGCAATGCATTTTTGATGCTCCTGAAGAGCTTTCAGGTTATACAGGTAACAGTAGTGTGAATGAAGACTTTTCCAAATGGTCTTCCAAATCTTAGTTTGAGATTTTCTTAAATTGCTTTTGGTATTTCAGAATTGTTAATAAAATCTAGCATACCCTATTGGAGAGGATATATTTCTTTGTTTTTATATTTAAAAATCTCTAGTGTCAGTTTGAGCCATACTTAGCCCAGGCTGCAGCATTGAGAACAAACATTCTAGAATGCAAATACCACTGGACTGTAGTAAAACCTCCAGACTTTAAAAATGTTATTAACATACTATGCTCTTTGTCTTACAGCTTACTCATATTTTAAATGAAAATGACATGTTTTACCATGGAAACCAATTTGGATATTTAAGGACTATATTAGAAACCATGTTTTTTGTGTTAATATTTAATTGACTTTTAGTATATGGAAATATTTTGGTAATAATTACGAAGTACTGCAGTATTCAGGTTTTTCTCCCTATATGCCCCTGTCTGCCAAGTTGAAAATAACACACATATCTAAAAAACAGTGCAATGTCTCTACAAAACCCTAACTTAAATTCCTAGATTTAATTATTTATGGCTTCATTTTGAGTATAGAGACTAGTTGAAATTATTATACTTAGAGATCTTATCATAATTTAGAGAACTATTTTAATCTTTAAAGAATATTTATTAGAAAATTCAACATACCTGGTTCTAGATTCTTAGGTCAGCATTAAACTAACAGCGATTACAACAGTAGGTGATGATGTATTTGTGTAACTTGGTAACATTGAAAAATGAAGTGGAGCTTCTCTAGTCACATTATTGGCTTTGATGGTTACATCCCATCTACAGTACATGAGGAACTTGAAAAAGTTCATGGATAAATGAGCATCACTGAGCCACCCGGGTGAGTTCAGTTCTAGGCTGGAAGAGTGACTAAGAGCCATAGGCTTTCAGGAGGGTCCCCCTGTCTCAGTCAGCCTAACAAGTCTCATTTTTTTTTAATGGTTTTGAGCTTTGTTCCCTAATCTATAGCTTTTAACATATAGGTCTCGGTCTTTATAGTTTATTTTCAGAAATGGGATTGATTCATCTTTAATTTCTTACTATGTGAATTTTGAAGATTTCAGTCTTGTGTTTTAACTTAACATACCTTTGTCCTCCATATTTCCTGTGTACTTGGAAGTAGAGCTATTTAAAAAATACTTTGTTAGTCGTATTTCAGTGTAATTGGCTTTCTTTGTAGTCTTGTGTGTTTCTTTTTCTTTGTTTGCAGTATTATTCTTAGGAAGGGTTTGTGAGTTTGGCACGACTGCCAAAGGAATCCCTCCCAGCAGAAGGTTACCCACTACCACTCATCACTCAGTTCATTCTCAGTGACCCACTACAAGGTTTCTGAAACCGAAAATCTTAAAAAAAAATTTTTATTTTACCATTTTGTGCTCCATTTTAAATTTTCCATAGGTTAATAATTTATACTTACAAATTATTAGTTCAACCACAAATTTTTCACAGTTGCTTAAAATCTCTCAACACTTTTCAAATTTATCATGTATTCTAACATTGTTTTCTTTTTAGGTTTGTGCAGGCATCACGATCAATCTTAGAACATTCTCTTCTCATGCTCGTTATTGTTAGCTCCCATTTTTACCCATCCTTCCTTGCCCTGTCCCTAGGCATTCGTCAATCCAGTTACTGTCTACAGATCTACCTATGCTGGAGTTCATACACTGAAAAATCATACAAAACACAAGATAACCAACCAACCAGAAACCCCCAACAACAATGAGTAGATAAAACAGAGAAACTTCCGTGAAAAAGAAAAGAAAATATTAAAAAGTGATTTTAGAATGCATCAGAAGGGAGATCAAATGATAAGGCATTGCATTTTAACCTAGCTACGTCTGACATAGCAGACTTTACAATGTTGGTACAATGTGTGATAGCAAGGTTATTTACATCCCTGGGCTGCGGTTAGATAGAATTCATCAGGGGCATGATACTTGTGGGGACAGTCTGCAAATGAATTTTCGGTTTCCACTGTCATCCATAGCCTTCTGCAAACTAGATGTTCACAATTTAAGCTCTGATACCATTCCCCTCCTTCAGAGTTGGATTTTATTATTTTCAATATTTGGCTCACACAGACTGGTGTCCTTCATCCATGTGGACTTAGTTGACACCTCACTTAAGTAGGACAAGCCTTTAAAACCCCAGGCACTATTCCTTCTAATAATCGGGCACCAGCTAGTTTCTTCACCACACTTTGCTATAGCACCCATATCTTCAGTGATCTCTTCATGAGGGCGAGCTTGGAGTAGAGCCATGTCATAAGAGCTAATTGTTTTTAGATTGGGGCTAGAATTAAGTGCAAGCCCCAAATCCATTCATTTATGGAAGCTGGAAATTTTTATGAGATTAGACAGCCTCCATCATTCCCTCAGAGTCACTACTAAATTTGAACTGTCGACCTTGAGCTTAGCATTTTAATGCTCACAGATCCCTTAGGAAGGCTAAAAACTCAATTTAAACAAACATTTAGGTTAAAAATAGCATGTCAGAAACATAAGGACGTATTCATTTTAGCTCTGACAAGGAAATGTTTGGATTGAAAAAAATTACTAGAGTATAAGTTAGAAAACCAGATAGTATCCTTTAAATAGCTTGAATTCCCTCCTCCCCTTTTTGTCCTCATTAAAACCTTATTTGATTAGAACTACTGTTTTTATGGTGGGGGGTTTATTCTATAATCACCCTTGTGCATATTTTTTAAGTTAGAGAATTTTTCGTTCTTGTGGTTGTTCTTTTTAGTCCGGTTGAATTCTTTCACTGGAATGGATTTCAAGTACATCTATAGTGAAAATTGAATGTCCTAGAGATACCCCTTAGATGGTTCAGCTTTAATGAAAAACAAACAAACAAGATTAGGGGGTGATATCAAGGGCTCAAGTAGAAAACAAGTGTTTTGAGAATGATGAGGGCAACAAATGTACAAAGGTGCTTGACACAATGGATGTATGTATGGTTTGTGATAAAGAGTTTATGAGCCCCCAATAACATGATAAAAAAAAAAAAAGAAAAAACAAGATTTGTGAAAATTTTGAGTTTATGGAACCAAAAAGGCAAAACCACTGCTGTTCAGTCAATTCTGACCACCTCATAGGGTTTCTACGGCTGTAAATCTTTGTGGAAGTAAGAGTGCTACATCTTTTCCCCGGAGAACAGCTGGTGAGTTTGAATGGCCAACCTTTTTGGTTAGCAGCCAATACTTAGCCCACTGGGCCACCGGGGTCCTTCAGGTTTATGAAAAGCTCTTAAATATATAACTATTGATAGTATGTGACATGGTCCATAAGACACTTTTAAGTCTTCATTAGTACATTGACAGTCTAAACTAAAGGTACTCTTTATTTAACTCCTCTCGCACATTGAGGCGGGAAGGGGCACTATATGTGGCTGCACTCAAGATTTTTAAGGTCTCAGCAGTTTGAGAAATCTTTTGATAGTTTTTTTCATAGCACTCAAACTTCAATACAATGCTATGAAGATTTAAACAGTACTATCAATTATCAGTTGGATTATTGTGGCAGTTACATAACCCGCTGTCAATTTGGGACTTGAGAGGATTAAGAGTGAGAAGGGGTGGAGTCTAGTCTGTCAATCGGATCATAGCCAATGAGGCCTCTGTGTGGGTTTGGCCTTCTGTGAATTCTGGGAACGCTGGCATTTTCCTCCTTGGAGTCAGGAGACACACTCTCTTCACTCCCTTGGAGAAGCTCTACTGACAAGACACATGGCGTTATGTCTTGGGAGCTGGAGAAGCCACATGGAGCTATCCTGATGCAACCAGACCTGGAACCAGGGAAGCCACGTAGAGACCCCTGCCAGCACTGAGATGCTTACAATGCCCCTGGATCCAGAAGATTTACAACCCACTGGCTTGTGATCTTCCTGCACTCAGCTTTATTGCATGTGTTTCGTGAGTCTGAAGAGTACTTTATAGATTGGTATTGGACATATGGGCTAATATCGGACTTAAAGGACTTGATCGACTGGGCTAGGATGTTTTCTCAATATTCAATTGCTCTTGTAAACCTCTTACTCACATATGAGTCCCTGAATTTGTTTCTCTAGTCTACCTGGACTAATACAGTTATTAAGAGTAATACCTGGATTTACTGTGTAGTCATGATGCTTTGTCAGTTTCTTTAAAATGATTTATTCTAACTATTTCATCTTTTAAAATTATATTTCCTGTATCAAAATTTAAAACTAAATGACATTTGTGAAGTTTTAAAATTATATTGTAGTTAATTTTATTTAAAACTGGTACATAATGTTTTGTTATGTTAAAGATAACCTCTCGGGTGCTTTTTTGGGGGTCTTTTCTACCTTATGCTTCTTATGAAGTATAGTAACCCTTTCCATAGTTTTTTGTTTTAAAAACTTATTTTAGTGTTTTTTTAAATAGAGATATTTCTTTTCAGTAATTTGGTTTATCATACTATAAATGGACATAAAAATGATCTTTGAGTTTCAGGCTTTTGGCATTTGATTTTCTTTATGGTGGGCTTACTTGAAATCTAACTTTAAAAAATATTGTGCTTTTGGAGACAATTTACATAATGAATTAAATTTTCATTTTACGACCCAGAACAAAAAAATCATATCAGTGTGAATGAGGTGGAGTGCAGAGTGGAGACCCAGCGCCTTTCTGTAGACAATTGGACATCCCCTTATAGATGGGTCACAAGGAAGAGACGAATCAGTGAGGGTGCACTATAGCACCGATGAAACATAAAACTTCCCTCTGTTTTTTTAATTACCTCCCTCCTACACACACATACACACACACACACACACACACACAAAATCATGATCCAGTTCTACTTTACAAATCCGGCTAGACCAGAGCGTGTACACGGGTACAGATAAGCGCTGCAAACACAGGGAATCCAGGACAGATAAACCCCTGAGGACCAATATTGAGAGTAGCGATACCAGGAGGGTAAATGAAGGTGTGGGGAGAAAGGGGGCACCAATCACAATGATCTACAAGTAACCCCCATTCTGGGGGATGGACAACAGAAAAGTGGGTGAAGGGAGACATTGGTCAGTGTAAGACATGAAAAAATGAAAACAATTTGCAAATTATCAAGGGTTTGTGAGGGAGGAAGGGTGGGGACGAGAGGGGCAAAAAAGGAGCTGATACCCAAGGGCTCAAGTAGAAAGAAAATGTTTTGAAAATGATGATAGCAGCAAATGTACAAAGGTGCTTGACACAATGGTTGGATATATGGATTATGATAAGAGCTGTATGATTCCCCAATAAAATGATTAAAAAGTTTTTCATTTTACAATTTCTGTATATATTGTTCTGTGACATTGATTACAGTTTCTACAATGAGTTAGCATTTTTATTAGTTCCGTATTGGCAATTTGAAACCACCCTGAGGGAGAAAGATGAGGCTTTCTACTCCATAAAGATTTACAGTGCTGGAGATCCACAGGGACAGTTCTCCATCTTATAGGTCACCAGAATTTGAACTCAATGGCAGTGAGTTTTTTGAGCTTCTTAGTTCCCTATGCACCTTCTCATCTGTGGTCTAAGGTAAAATACACATTAACTATTTAATCTCATATAGATGATCAGTTAGAGCAGCGGTTCTCAACCTGTGGGTCGCGACCCCTTTGGTTGAATGACGTTTCCACAGGGGTCGCCCGTTTCATAACAGTAGCAAAATTACAGTGATGAAGTTGCAACGAAAATAATTTCATGGTTGGGAGTCACCACCACATGAGGAACTGTATTAAAGGGTGGCAGCATGAGGAAGGTTGAGAACCACTGAGTTAGGATCCCAGTTCTCCTGATAATTTATTTTATAATAAGTAACTGTCAGCTGATTCGTGACCACCAGCACTGATTTGAGTTCTAAGTTGAAAGGGTATCCCAAGGCAATAGACTTGGGGTTTCTTCAGTCCAGTGTCAGTGAGTCAGTCCAATTCCTAGTGAACTGATGTGCACGACAACAGAATGAAACATTCTGCCATCTTCACAGTTGTTAATTGGGAGCTTATTGTTGGAGCCACAAGACAGATTTGTTTGCTCTTCTGGCAGTCCATTGTACTTCTCTCCCTGCCCCCTCTGCCCCTTGGATACCATTGTTTGATTTTTTTTTTCTTTTAAGCAGAAGATTAAGTCTTAAACTGGACAAGGACATCACAAAGATGAGGGGGACCAGTTGTGTGAAGTCTTAGTACTGAATACCACGGTACTTTAAATATATATATTTTTAACTTTCAATATTTTTTTGTCCAACTTTTACATGAATATGTGGTGCTTGAAAATACCATGACTAGTTCCTGGCATAACTTAGTCCTCAAAGTGACATCCTTGCTGTTCAATACTTTAAAGGGGTCTTTTGCCATAGCTCTACCCAATGCAATAGCTTATTTGCTTTTTTCCCTCAGTTTACCAGGGTGTTAGCTATTTGTTGTGACGTTTGAGCTTTCTTTATGGTGAGGTGCAATCCAGTCCATATTCAGTGGTGCAGCCCTTGTTCTTCCTCAGCAGGTGCTTCATTTCAGGCCCTCCTTTTCAGCATACAAGGCTGCTACCTGTGTATCAATCACAGGTTGCTAATGAGCCTTCTTCCAATCTTGGTGCCTCGATCTTTATAGAGTCCAGTTTCTTGGATTATTTGTTCAGCATACAGAAAGCATAAATACCGTGAATGGAGATACTACTCTGACACAAACCTTATTTTAAACCCTGTTAAACAGAACCCTTGTTCTGTTTGAGCAATTGGCTCTTGACCCGGTTCCACATGAACTCTGGAATGTTCTGGAATTCCCATTCTTTTAAATGTTACCCATAGTTATGATCCACAGTTGAATACCTTTGCATAGTCAATAGAACACAAGTAAATCTTTCTCATATTGTTTCTCCTCATTTTCAATCATTGCCCACCATCAAATGAATATCCCCAAAGCTTTCTTCCATGCACATCATCCTGCGGGACCCATCTCCTCTGACAGTGTTCTACCATTATTTACAAAGTTTCAGTGACTAATCACTCAGAAGTGGACAACCTGTTCCTATTTTCCTAGTGTTTTTAATCTGGAAGCTCCGTTGAGACCTGTTCACTACACTCGTATTTCATATCTGGATGGAGCAGTTTTCAGTGTCACAGAAACATGTAAGTCGCCACACTACAACAAACTGTTAGGTTGAGTGGGGGCTACTCCACTAAGTATTGCCTTTTCTTCTTTTTTTAATGGAATTTGAGTTTTGTTGTACATTCTTCTTACATTTTACCTGAAACCTCAAGACTCTCAAGGAGATGGATTGACACTATGACTGCAACAATGGGCTCAAGCAGAGGAACAATTGTGACGGTGGTGCAGGACAGTGTTTTGTCTGTTGTGCATCGGCTCACTATGGGTGGGAACTGACTTGATGGTGTCTAACAACAACAGTATCGGGAACCACTTATTGTGCCTCTGGTCAGAATGGTCAGTAGTGGTATCTGGGCATCTGGCCTCAAGGTAGGTGAAGCTGTGACTTGCATAGTACAATATGACTATTAGTCCATGTAGACTGTCGAGCAGTGGTTTTCAACCTTCCTAATGCTGCGACCCTTTCATACAGTTCCTCGTGCTGTGGTGACTCCCCCCAACCATAAAATTATTTTCGCTGCTACTTCATCACTGTCATTTTGCTACTGTTATGAATCGGGCAACCCCTGTGAAAGGGTTGTTGGACCCCCCCACAGGGGTCGCGACCCACAGGTTGAGAACCATTGCTGTAGACTATTAAGTCTTATAGACTATTACAAATTAGATCTGTAGCCTAGATTCTTTAAATTTTTTGTTTTCTTTCATTTTTGTTCCAGATGTGCAGCCTGTGGTTGTATCTTACACAGCGACTCACAAACAGATGTTACTTATCAGCCCAGGGCATTGCGCATGATCTTTTATTATCTGTGTTGTGCCAGTTGACTGAGGTGCCCCTCCGTACTATCATCCTAAGCCCTCAAACCCAGTAACCTAGTTTAGGGCTTTGATTGTGTCGGGAAATATGCATAATAATTGTGTGCTTCATGTGTTTTATTTTATATATGAAAATATGCAGCACACACAAACCTTTATTATATAGGGTAAGTAACAAAACTAAAACCACTTGAATTCTAGTTCATGCATGCACAGGGTTATTCCAAACCAAATGTATTTAAACATGTCTGTGATCAGCAGAAGGATCCCTGGTTATGTGTTGTTCTGCAGTCTACATGGTTGGCAGTTTGAAACCACTAGCAGCTCCACATGAAAAAGAGTGGGCTTTCTACTCAGGTAAACAGTTACAGTGTTGGAAACCCACAGGGTTCTCTATGAGCCAGCATTGACTCGATGGCAATAAATTGTTTTTTGGTATTCAGTGGATGGCTGTAGACAAGTTCTCTTCAGTAATACACCTGTCTTAGTCTTGATAGCATGCTTTGGGTGTTCGGTTGGGGGAGGAAAGTCCAACCAAAGCAGGGACTTCTGAGGTGATATACTGGGCTCGCTTAGATTCAAGGCAGAAAAGTCAGCTCAGAAGGTTATGGCAACTGTTTCTTGCAACTCCTAATGGGGAAGGAATCTTGAGTTTTCTCAAAGGACACAGGAAAGATCACGGGGCTGATTAGGAAGAAGTTTCAAGAAAATTTGAAACCTTCATCCATGAGAAAAAGACCAGGAAAACTGCACCAACACTCCACCCCACCCATTCACAACAGTGCATTGTTTTATTCTTCAAGGGTAACATGGGACGTTCTGTGAGGGTGTCTTTGGGAAATCTTTACCCATCACTCTTCAGCTCTCAAACTCAACATTGAAAACAAACACAGTCTGAGTTCCTTGAGGTGCCTAAACGGCTGATTTAACATGGTGTGGATCAAAGCACACAAGATTCTGTAGGGAATGGCTCACCACCAATGTGTCTGTTCTAACTACCCCTGTGGATTTCTGAGATTGTAAGTATTTACAGGAGTAGAAAGCTTCATCTTTCTACGTTTGGCAGGCACCTGATGATTTCGAATTGCTAAGCTGTGGTTAGTCACCCACTATGCCTCCAGGACTAGAGAGGTGGAAACACTTGTCTTCAGAAGTGTGTGGACCTAGATGGAGGATGTGTTAAACAAGAGTCATGTTTTTGTATTTAATAAAGGTTTTTATGATTTTGTAACAGTACTTTTTGTCTCACTAATACATGTTTGTCTACAGAAACACTTATAAATACACACCCTGTAATTCATAATGTGCTTACCTGTGCATGCATAAATGCACACATGTATATCTAGTTGTGGAACTACATACATGTATTTTTGTTATTACTATTGTTGAAAAATTATATGTTGTGGGTTTTACCAAAATTATCTTCTAAGTAAAATTAAGCAGATTAAAGTGTTGACAGATAAGGATATTGAAAATTTGAGGAATAATTAACATTTTGAATTGTAGATTGTTCCCCCCACCCCAAATATTAATTTGATGTGGTTAATTTCAACCTTGATGGCAAAGTGGGTGAAGTTTTGGGGCTATTGGCCTCAATGTCACTGGCTTAAACACACAAACTATTCTTGTAGGAAAAGGCGAGACTCTCCGATCCCACAAAGGTGCACAGTCATAAGCTTTCTACCCTATCCTGTAGAGTTGCTGTGAGTCAGAATTGACTTGACCGTGGGAGGGTTTGCGATTAATTTCATGCCAACATTCTTTATTAGAAAATAGGCTTTTACTTAAAAGCTTATAAAGCATTGACATTGGTTGGAAATATTCCAAAGAGAAACTTTTACTATTAAAGAATGATGAAGACAAGCTCCACTTCCTTAATTTGTAAGTAGTGTTAGTCTTACAAAAATACTTATAGTAGTGTATGAAAAGACTACAGAACTTTATGTATATTACAAAAAGATGGTATCACATTTTTATAGTGATTCTATTCTATATAAATAATTCTATATTAAGTAAGGTTAGAAGTCACAAGTGAAATATTTGAAGTATTTACATAAATAAGTATATAAATTACATATAATTTCTTAGGGTAAGTTTTTAAGATTACTGAAAAATGAATCATGAGGACAGAAATGAACATCTAAGTAGCTGTATTGTAAGTTGGTGCCCCAGTCAGGAAGGAAGCACTTAATCAAAGAGCTTTTTGCATTTACACCCAGGATTCTCCATGTGAAGTTTTGGTAATTTATTATTTAGTGTCTTGGTTCTGCTGCTTCAACTCATTTGTTCTTTGAAGGCTTTCATTTTTTACTAACTTTTCTTGTCCACTCTTTTTTCTTTTCTGTTTGCTTTATTTATTGCTGTAACTTTGAGAAGTGGTTAGTGTTGATCATTTGCATTCTATTTATAATCAGCTTTTTTCTATAATCAGAATTTTTCCTAAAGTAGTTTGTTAGGCAGACACATTTATTCAGTTTTTCACAGCTGATTGTGAGAAGATTCAAATACTGAGTTAATAGTCATCATTTTATATATATGTAGGTATGTATATACATATATATATATATATATTCCCGAATGACTGTACTTTACAATGTAGACTATGTTCTTTCTGAATTTGTCTGAAATGTTCAGACCCACAAGAACAGAGAATCATTACAATTATTTCTCTAATAATTTTTTTTAGAGTTTGACCAAAATAATGGCTTTAGTTTTAATTGAACACTAACCCTTTGTTAAAAAATAATTTTGATTAGTAATTCTTCTCTTTTGAGATGGAATTAGAATTAAAAAATCTCCATTGAGCAATGGTATCAGTAATAGTCTGGAAAATTTTGACATTCATAAATTATTGGAAACATTTACCTTTCCAAAGAGTAATTTTCACGTATAGGTATCATGAACAAGTACTCATTGCTTAAACAGAGAAAGGCATCCATTTATTTGTTGAATTAAACTTACTCTCCAGAATATATTATTACTAGAGTATGTTGACCCAGTTTAATTTGGTTGGATTACGTTTGCTCCAAGGCCCACATTTTATGGTGTGTTTTCGGGTAATGCAGTAGTATGTTGGGCAGATGAATGTATTTGAACATTTGTTGTATTTTTTGGGTGTGTTTTGATTTTTACTGGACATTGAGAGGTGTTACCTATCTTCTTCTTTTATGATAACCTAAGAGAAAAGTCTGGTAGATTTTGCCTCCCACCCCCCAGCTCCATAGCCTTGAGATAGGATAACATGTCTAGGACCAGAATTGGAGACTGAAACTGGGCCCATTAAAGATACGTGTTCCAAAGGTCAGACTCACTGCTGTGCATCCATTTGGTGTCACAGCAACCTGTGGGACGAAGTGGAACTAACTGCCTCACAGGGTTCCAAAACTATAGTCCTTCACCGAAGCAGACTGCCTCACCTCTCTTCTGTAGAGCAACCTATTAGTGGTTTGAACTACCAACCTTTTCGTTAGCACTTGAGCGCTTAAGCCACTGCAGCATCAGGCTGAGGAAAGTTTGTATAGGGATCTTTTGAAGGAATACCCTGAGGGTATGAGTTAGTTGATCTTCTCTATTTTTGCTTTTTAGCATGGTACCTACAAGAACAGATTGTTAGAAAATAATAGAAACTTTTATTTATCAAATAAAAAGCTATTATTTCTTAGCGTCCACTTTTGAAGGCTGTGTTTCCTTCCTGAGCTCTTCCCTGAAGAATTCTGTACCAGTTATGCCATATCAAAACAGCAATTTGGACTTGTGATTGAAAGACTTGTGACTTTTCCAATGTTCTTTGGGTTTTGAGAACAAAAAGAACTGGCCCAGAGAGTGGGCTGGATGGGGTAAGTTTTCACAGTGAATTTCTTGCTGGGCAGCCCTTGCTACCCTTGAAGAATGCAGCACACAAGAAAATCCTCAGCACAATTTACCTGCCCAGTGCAATTTGCATTTTCTTAAAATTCCTTCCTAATAAGCTCCCCTGGTCATCATCCTGTATTCTTAAAATTTATCAAGATTCCCCCCTTAGAATCCTAAAACTGTGGCCACACAGCCTTCTGAGTTGATCTCTTTGCCTTGAATTTAACAGGTTTGCTTGACAGATCCCCTCATAAGTCAGTTTTGATTGGATCTTTTTTTATTTTATTTTATTTATTTTTTGATTGGATCTTATTGGTAAACAAAAGACATTTCTGGTTATGAATTGATCCGAAATATTGTCATTTGCTTTGATCTTGCTTAAAAGACTTGATGGAAAGATGAGGTCTTTGAGTAAAACCCATTTTAGTATCCGTTTTTAAAAGACATCTTGAGACAACTATATTTATTACTGAGAGAACTTGTCTCCAGCCATTCACTGATTGCAGACATGTTTAAACACATCCTGTTTGGAATAAACTCATGTGTGTATGAACTAGAACCCCAGAAGCAATATTTTCTTTTTTTTTCTTCTTTTAATCATTTTATTGGGGGCTTGTACAACTCTTATCACAATCCTACATCCATCCATTGTGTCAAGCACATTTGTACATATGTTGCCATCATCACTCTCAAAACATTTTCTTTCTGCTTGAGCCCTTCGTTGGCATCAGCTCCTCTTTTTCCCCACCTCCCCTCCCTCACGAAGCCTTCATAATTTATAAATTATTATTATTTTGTCAGGTCTTATGTCGGATGTCTCCCTTCACTCACTTTTCTGTTGCCTAGCAATATTTTCTTAACATAAAAGCTCAACAAATGTATTAATTGAATTACCAGTACTTTTTTAAAGGTTTTTTTGAATTAGCAGTGCTTTTAACAAATAACTGAAATATTCTTCAGATATATCAAGAGTTCAAGAGGAATGATTTTGAACCTTTCTGTAGTGTTAGCTAAAAATCACAAACTTTGTCTCTGCTGTTATAGGTAACTCACGCATGCTTTTATGTTTATCTTTTAGACTTTATCTGTTAAGGCGTGGACATTTCATTTTTGCTTTCTCTCCATGCATGCTTATTGATAATTTCCTTTTTTTTTTTTGAGGGCAGTTCTCTGTATTGCTCGGGTTGAGGGGTGCTCAGGCGCTCTTGGTGGGGCCAGTCTGCGTCCTCTTCACGATCACAGGCTTTTGGCTGGTAGGACGGCGCTGGCCCTGCGGTTGGCAGCCACGCGAAGGCGAAGGTCGGGCAGTGCTGTTCTTGCGGATCATGTGCCCATGCCCCTGAGCGTGGCCCGGGCGTTCTTGTTAATTAATGGTGGTCCGCACGTCGGAAGTGGCCGGCGTCCGCTGGCCTGACCTCAGACTCAGGACCGTCACAACCCCCTTAGTCAGCAGCGGGCTCGACGCCCACCGTCTTGCGGTGTATCAGCCCGTTGTAGCGGAAGGAGGTGCGGGCTTTCAAGTTATTGGCCTCGGTACCGTGCGCCTGCTTGTTCCTCTTGATCAGGAACCTGGAGCAGTTCCGCACGACCATCCATTGCAGATGCGCCGACATGGCGGCGGCGGCCGGAGACGGAAAGAGCGATCATTTCCTTTTATGAAAAGCATTTAAGGTGAAAGTTACACAGCAATTTGGTTCCCATTAACTATTTCTAGACAACGTTTTCAGTGATAGTTAACATTTTTCACAATGTGTCATCATTCTCATTTCATTTTGTTTGT
This sequence comes from Tenrec ecaudatus, assembly GCF_050624435.1. Taxonomy (NCBI): domain Eukaryota; kingdom Metazoa; phylum Chordata; class Mammalia; order Afrosoricida; family Tenrecidae; genus Tenrec; species Tenrec ecaudatus. Next base: position 39,483,395 of record NC_134530.1, read on the forward strand.
ACCATTTCCTCTAGTACACTAGTTTTCCTACTCCCTTTAGGTTAATTCCCCCCCTCCCCATTTTATTGGGGGCTTGTACAACTCGTATCATAATCTTCACATTCATCCATTGTGTCAAACACATTTGTACATTTGCTGCCATCCTTTTCAAAACATTTTCTTTCTACTTGAGCCCTTGGTATCAGCTCATCCCCCTTCCCCCCATGATCCCTTGATAATTTATAAATTACTGATTTTTTTCATGTCTTACACTGACTGCTATATCCCTTCTCCCACTCTTCTGCAGGGTAATTATAAATTAAAAAAAATCATTTTATTAGGGGCTTTTAAAGCTCTTATAACAATCCATACATTAGCCCTTGGTATCAATTCCTCTTCCCTCTTCTCCTCCCCTCTCCTCCCACCCTCGTGAACCCTTTAGGGTAATTTTTGACCACATGACCTTACATAGATTATTTTTAAAAGGAGCTCATTATTCCTAGGTAATATCTATATTTTATGGACCCTTTTGTTATTGCAGCTAAAACGTTACCTTAAGGCAGTGGTTCTCAACCTTCCTAATGCCACGACCCTTTCATACAATTCCTCGTGGTGGACCCCCAACCATAAAATTATTTTCGTTGCTACTTCATAACTGTTATTTTGCTACTGTTATGAATTATAATTTACATATATGATATGCAGGGTATATTTTCATTGTTACAAATTGAACATCATTAAAGCATAGTGATTCATCATGAAAACAATATGTAATTAGATATTGTGAAATATTTATTTCTAATGACAAATAAATGTAATTTTGTCTTGAAACATAGTGTAGCATGGGTAACAGTCTTTACACTGACCAGGTAGTAGTATGTGGGCGGACCTACCTGGAGGTAGAGGAGCGGTGTCTCAGTTCCTAAGACCATTGGAATATGTGTTTTCCAGTGGTCTTAGGTGAGCCCTGTGAAAGGGTCGTTCGATCCCCAAAGGGAGGGGTTGAGACCCACAGGTTGAGAACTGCTGTCTTAGATGGTTATAGTGACTGTGTTTTGGAATTACCAATGAGTCCGCTATCACGAAAGCCACAGGACAATCATGGGTGATTATTATGAAGCAGTTATTGAAAACTGCATTAGTGATAAAAGGCCAGGATAATTGGTGCTGAGCAATTTTCTTCCCTTCACCACAATTGCATGCAGGTAGCAATTCCAATGAGAATTTTTGATGGGAATCTTTACCTCTTTTACCCCATTAAAACTCTTAATTTTACTCTTTAAGACTTTTTTTCTCAAAACTCAACATTTAAAAGGAAGGTGAGTCTCTTAAGAGAAGACTACTGGTTTGGTATGTAGATGCAAGCATGAGAAATCTTTAGGAAAAAGTTAAAAATAAACAAAACCCACCCAAACGGCCTTGAGTCCCCCACCCCCACGGGGAGACTAACTTACAGAGAAAGGCCCTGTCTTTTTTCTTTGGAGTCCAGCTACTGACTGTTTCCAGATTGTAGCCCATCTTGTAATTACTACTCCTCTAGGTTTCTCTAGGAGAGAGCGATAGAAATAGCCCCTTCAGAAAGTATAGATCTGGGCACAAGAGAAGTTGAAATATGAGAGCTTCGTGTTTTTATATTGTTCCAATGGTCTTGTAGCAATACTTTTTGACTTGCCCCTGTATATGTGGTGATACATGCATTTACATACTTGGATATGTATGCTTACATATTTGTGCTTACAGTTGTACCTATATATTTGTATGCATACCCACCTATTTGCATATTGTTACATAGTTTTAGTTGTTGCAAAATTATATTGGTCACATTATTTACCGAAAATGCCTTTTCTTTTGTGCATTTTAATGACTTCATTTCCCTTCTTTAAGCTGTGTAGATTTCTTCACCCACATTCAACGCTAACCTACTTATCACCAAAAATTGGGGTCTGGTATCTCAAGAGTGCTTCCCAGTCTCTAGTAACCACCAATGAGTATGGGCTGTGTATTTTCTAATTATAAAAGAGATCATGCAATGTTTTTTCATTTATAATTAATTTCACTCCAGGTTCATCCATGTTGTGTTTTAAGGCCTCATTCTTTACTGCCCACTGCGATTGGCAGGGAGAAGCTGGCTCTCTGAGTTTCTGAGACTGGAACTCCTGATGGGAGTAGAAAGCAGCCATGTCTTTCTCCTGACAGGTCCTTCTGCTCACACTTGACCACGTCATCAGGGCCCCTTCATTATTATGAATGGGTGTTAAGTATGCTATTGCTGCATGTATGTACCACATTTTGTTTACAGCTATTTCCTTTTCCCCCAAGCCATTTTGTTAGGAGTTAAGCCAGATGTCATACCATTTCACAGTTCAAGCATTCAGGTATTTCCTTTTGAATAAGAACAACTTGATGGTGATGGGATGGAAGGATGGAAAAATAAGAGATACACAAAGCTATTGGTAGTTTGATAAAGTATGTAGTCTTTGAAATGAGAGATAGTGAGTTTTGAGTGGGTATGTGGATAGGTTTAATTGCATGCCTTTTTATACAGGCTGATAATTTTATTACTCTAACCCTTCCTTCAATTGTAGCAAAGGTATGTTTTCTCTAGAACAGTGGTTCTCTACCTTCCTAATGCCGCGACCCTTTAATACAGCTCCTCATGTGTGGTGACCCCCCCCCCAAACATAAAATTATTTTCATTACTACTTCATAACTGTAATTTTGCTACAGCTATGAATCGGGCAACCCCTGTGAAAAAGGATCGCTCGACCTCCAAAGGGGTTGGGATCCACAGGTTGAGAACCGCTGTTCTAGAGAAGCAAACCTCCTGGCTGGGGTGGAGAGGGAGGGGGAGTGTGTGTGTGTGTGTGTGTGTGTGTGTGTGTGTGTGTGTGTAGAAAGTGAGGAGAGAGAGCGATTTAAATTTATATCAAGAAAATGGCTCATACAGTTGTAGACATGGGCAAGTGGCAAGTGTAGCTTTGATTCCATGGTTCAGATGTTTAGCTGGAAACTTCTGACTCATGTAACTCTGGGGCTCATGAACCTAAGTTCAGCAGTAGCACCAAAGGCTGGTGGCTGCAGACTGTGAATCCAAGGTTGGCAGGTTAGATGGCAGGTCACTTATGGATTCTGGGATCAGCAGGCAATATGACAAGGCCATTGGCTCAAGTTCAAAGAACTAGAGGTCCATGAGCCCGTTGGAAAACCCAGACCTAGCAAAAACAACTTTCCCATAAATACTAAATCCACTGCCATTCATTTTAAGCCTTTAAAATTTTTAAAAAATATTTTATTTATTTTTTGCCTTTTTTACAAAACATTTTATTAGGGACTCATACAACTCATGACAATCCATACATACATCAATTGTATAAAGCACATCTGTACATTCTTTGCCCTCATCATTTTCAAAGCATTTGCTCTCCACCTAAGCCCTTGGCATCAGGTCCTATTTTTTCCCCCTCTCTCCCCGCTCCTCCCTCCCTCAGGAGCCCTTGATAATTTATAAATTATTATTTTGTCATATCTTGCCCTGTCCGGCATCTCCCTTCACCTGCTGGCTTTCAGCCTTATAATGCAGTAGGATTTTGTTGCTTATCCACTTCTATCAAGTCAACTTAAACTTATAGTGACCCCATATAGAGTTATCAAGGCTGAAGTGTTTCCTGGAGCAGACAGCCTCATCTTTTCCTGAGGTGCAGCTGGTGTATTTAACCTGCTGACCTTGGGGTTAGTAGTACAACATTCACCTGACAGTGCCACCAGGACTTCTTTTATGTAAACTCTCATATATAAGGAGATCATACATTTCAGAAAACTCGAAATTGCTTGATAATTTTTTCTCTCTGGATTATTGAGGTGAATAAAATGTACATTGCTCAATTTAGTGTCATGTTCGTGATAATGAGAATTTTTGATGAGATTGATACAGTATTCTGTTTTTATTTATTGTGTTTCAAAGATTAACGTATTGGGTTTTCTGTAGCATTTGTAGCAATCAAGCTCAATTTCTGTCTAATCATTTATCTAGTGCTGCTATAACAAATACCACAAAATGGGTGGCTGTGTTAGCTGGGTTCTTTGGAGAAGCAAAACCAGGGATATTTATGTGTGTCTTTAAAGATATTTATATCAAGGAAGTGGCTTACAGTTACAGAAGCAGGTAAGTCCAGTTCAGTCCAAGTCCATGGGTCAGATGTTATGCTGGAGACTTTTCTGACTTTTATAGCTGCCAAGGCTAAGCAACCGAGAAGCAGAAAGCTGAATCAAGAAGCAGACAGACCACTGGTTGGTGGAAGCAGAGATGGTCAACAGGCAATATGGTAGGCTGTTGATAGCTCACAGAGTTGGTGAGTTGAGGCAGGATCTGAACCAGAAATAAGCAAGTTCAATTCCCCACAGTGATGACTAAAATTAAGAGTAGGCTACACTTTCAAGGAAACTTCTTTTTAAATCATTTTATTAGGGGCTCATACAACTCTTACCACTCTTACAATTCATACATCCATCAATTGTGTAAAGCACATCTGTACATTCATTGCCCTCATCATTCTCAAAACATTTGCTCTCCTCTTAAGCCCCTGGCATCAGCTCCTCATTTTTCCCCTTCCTTCCCCATTCCCCGCTACATCATGAACCCTTGATAATTTATAAATTATTATTTTGTCATATCTTTCCCTGTCCAACATCTCCCTTTACTCAAGGAAACTTCTTTTCATTTGTACCGAGGTTGTGACCTGATTAAGGAAGCTTTATATGTATGTGTTTGTGTGTGTACACATACACAAAATGTAATTTTGTATACACATAGACATATTTATTGGCATATTTTAAGATGCTTTTTCACATAAAACACTGAATTCACTTTATTCAACTCGGTTAATGTATTTATTTTTATGTGGTCAAAGCCTTATGAGTACTAACTGATTTATATACTTGGTTTCCATGTATAGAAAGTGGATATTTAAATTTAAATGTTTAGCATTAACTTGCATAAGGTTGCTATGAGTGGGATCCAATTGCTCTATAACAATAACAACAGCCAAGATTCCTAATTAATCTTTGTCCCTACATGAATTTTAGTACCCCCAGCATTTTATACACAGCATTTTCACATGCCACCATTATTGGTTTAAATATTTATCTTTGATTAGATTGCAAATGCTTATTGAACAGTATGTCTTAATTGTTTTATTTCCTTAGTGTACCTGTCGTGATTTCTTTGACTTGTAGCAGGCCTTTGAGACTGAGGATAAACGTTGTTGCAAAGGCTTGGAGAATTTGGGAAGCACAGGCCTTGGTGAGAAAAATGTGTTAGGAATGATTCCAGGCTACTGGGCATCTGAAAGGGTGGAATAAGAATAAAATTGAGAGAATTTTGTTGGGTAATATTTCACAGCTTCAGTTTGCCTAAGTCAACATTGATCAAATTCTTATACTCTTCTAGTTTAGAACTAATTTTACTGTGTTCCAAAAACTATATTTAGAATTTGTTTAGCATCAATTTGTAGCTGTCAATATTTATGGAGGGGGTACAGTAGCATAAAGTAAAATGACCCGGCATCCTAAAGGTACATACATTTAAGTTCATGCATCAAGTTTATAATGTAGTTTATGAACTACTTTTCACTAACAAAGCCATTAAGCTTTTCTTAGATTGAATTGGCTGTGACTTATTGATTTATTATGCCAGGTATGGTGGTGTGAATTTGGACTATTCACTTACTCAAAGTAATCCACTAAGTGAATTACATCCAGTAATTAACTGTCTTGTGATGGTCACAATACCTGTTTATACAGCAAATATGTGAGTGTCTTTTAAGTGCCAGGTTAACTAGTGCCCTAGTTCTTTAAGGCACTAGGGGGGTACAGCAGTGAACAAGACAATGAATTTCCGTCTTTACGTTTTAGTGAGGGGGGAGACAGACAAAGTAAGTCAGGCAGAGATAAATGGTATTTTGAAAAATGAAAGTGTAGGATAAAAGGAGAAAAGAGAGCTTTGTGTGTAAGTAGGTGTACATAGTATTTTAGAGGACAGGAGTCATGGGAAGCCTCCTTTTAAGAGAATTGATGAAGCAAATTATATATATCTGGGGGGAAGAATGCTCCAGAGAGAGGACAATAAGCATGAAGAGAAGGCTAGCAGTCAACTCAAGCTTACTTCCATTTGAATGTAGACTGCTACATCTTTATCACATGGAGTGACTAGTGGACTTGAACCTCTGGCTTTGGGGTTAGCAGGTATTTAACTACTGTGTCACTAGAGCTCCAACTTCCTAATACGTTTTCTGTTGTTACACAGGCCATTCTTAAATGCTCACTTGCTATGTGTGTATCTTCTTTGGTAAAATGTATATGAAATATAAAAATTATTTTAAAAATGAATTGAGTTATAGTTCTTTTTTTATATAAATCATTTTATTGGGGGCTGTTACAACTCTGAAATAGTCCATACATCAATTGTATCAAGCACATTTGTACATTTGTTGCCATCATCATTTTCAAAACATCTTTCTACTTGAGCCCTTGGTATCAGCTCCTCTCTTTTCCTCCCTCCCCCAACCTCCCACCCTCATGACCTCTTGATAAATGGTTATTATTTTCATATCTTACACCATCCTGTCTCCCTTCACCCACATTTCTGTTGTTTGTGTCCTCTGGGGAGTGGGGGTAGGGGGCTAGATCGTTGTGGGAGTTAGAGGAGTTCCTTGATAGGTTCTAGTTATAAGTTCTTTATCAGATACATTAGAAGATATTTTTATGTTCATGTAAAAAGCACTATTTTAATTTCTAGAAGTTTTATTTATAAATTAAAGAGATCATTTAGTTTGCACTATATAAAACTGAATTTTAAGATTATGTTTTCCTAAAGAATCATAACTCATAAGATATAAGCAGAAAATTTCTTTCTAATGTCAGCTTTTTTTAAAAATTATTGGGCAATCCATACATGCTGTCAGCTTATTAAGGGAAACTGTAAAATTGTGCTTTTAGATGATCAGTAAATAAGAACGTTTTATGTAAAAGTGCTTGGACCTACCTTTCTAAAATGCCAAATAAAACAAAACAAAACAAAAATGCTATCTCAACTTATTAATTAGGAAAGTTAATTCTACATATATTTAAAAAATTAATTCTATTTAAGTTATAAATTTTAGCTGTTTTATTTCAAACCCATGGAAAATAAAGTAGCAAAAAATTAGAAAATGTTTACTGTCATTTGCAAAAGAACACACAGAGTATTTGAATTAATGTTTCTTTGAGTGAGGAGTGTTTGAAATATAATCCTACATGCATTCAGGAAGATCATTTTCATAATCAATTGTTATGAAATCTCTACTTATTACAGTTTTTATTTTAATAATTATTTACTTTGAGTCAACATCTTTTGGCATGTAAAAATTCTACAACTTTAAAAAAACTATTTGAAGAGACAACTTTTGAGAGTTTCATTTTAGCTAAGTGTTCTGGAAAGATTAAGTGTAGCTTAGTTAATATTTCAGAAATGAGAGAAATATAATGTGGATAAAACATCTGCACTAAGAGAAAACATTATGAGTGTAAAAGAAAACCAGATTGAAGTAGCTTTGTAAACCCACCCACACACATACAAGATGTAAATTGTCTAAAAAATATTTTTAAAAAAACTTATATTGCAAAATTACTGAAATGCAGCAATAACAATGATCTTATTTTTTCCAGATATGGCCGAGTGGAAAGCGTCAAAATTCTCCCAAAGAGGGGCTCTGAAGGAGGAGTGGCCGCCTTTGTGGATTTTGTGGACATCAAAAGTGCACAGAAAGCTCACAACTCCATCAATAAAATGGGAGATAGAGACCTACGCACGGATTATAATGAACCAGGCACCATTCCGAGTGCTGCTCGGGGACTGGATGATACAGTTACCATAGCATCTCGTAGTAGAGAGGTTTCTGGGTTCAGAGGAGGTGGTGGAGGGCCTGCTTATGGCCCGCCACCATCACTTCATGCACGAGAAGGACGTTATGAGCGGAGACTTGATGGGTAAGTTCCAAGGTTTCTGTAGGCAGGTATATGGTATTTGATTTGGTGAGAAACAGAAACTCATAATTAGGGGCCCCAGATGGATTTAACATTTTGGGCATTCTGAATGTTTCCTAATTTGGGTTGGAAACAGAAGTGATTTCTGTCCTACTGGCTGGTGGTATCTTACGGAATCGTAGAGGATATATTTCCTGCAGCTGGTTGGATGTCTACTCTTGAGATATAAAATGGTAGAAGATTTCCCATGGAAGCATCAGTTTTGGAGTTACCAGTCTTCTAGCATTAATGATTCCTTCTCTTGGATCATGTTCAGGCCTTCCTTGGATATATCCTTTCTACCAGTTGGATATTTGTGGCTGCAGCTTTTGTGGTCATGCTATATGGAATATTTTCGGAATATTAGAGCCTACAGATATCTACTTCTCAGTTTTCACCACCTAATGTTTACAAATAAAATGGATTTTCACACACAAAAAAATCTAGCAGATGATAACAATTCAACCGCTTGGATTCTACAAACAATACTTAAACCTGGAAATGTGTACGTGAATGAAGAAGCGGGAAGACAATGCTTAGTGTTTCCATTTTGGATCTACATAATTTCTGTGTTGGAATTATACTTCTTGATGGAATGGGGAGAAATTGAGATGATGGACACTCCTAAACCCTGGAATATAGCCATTCTTTCTAATTGTTGGAATGTATGGGATGTTTGCAACCAAGACTATTAGTCCAGGGAAAGAGGATTACTCTTGTTTCTTAAGCAGTTGCTGTCCAGTTAAAGGTACTTTAGTTTGAACACATGGTGAGGATCAATGTGGATACAGCAATCAAAATTGACTTGGCTGGATGGCTACAAAGGTGAACTGTTGGCAAGCAGCTGCACACTCTTGGTTGGAATTCCAGAGGATATTTCTGCCAGCTGCCTGATTCATACTTAAGGATTGGAAATTTTAAAATGTGGATCAAATTATAACTGCCTACTATCTCAAGAAAGAAGTCTGGGGGTTTGAGAGTTACAGTTTGGCTGGGACTCCTTCCAGTGGAATTATTTTGTCTGGTCACTAAGATTTTTTTTTTTCCTGGTGGTTCAACTAAATATCATTTGACACCCTTGCCCATTAAGAAGGTGGATTACCCCCATAAGAGGGGCCAAAATTGGGGAAGTTATGTTCACAATTCTCTCCCTAGATTTAATTGGGATTATAGGTCGTGTTCCACACTTGGAAAAGGTTGGTATGTCCTGACCTGTGTATATTAGCCCCTATCCTAACCCACGTCACACTTTCTCTTTTTCTCACTAACTCTAGAAGTATTTAGTGTACTAATAGATGATTCAAAGACTAGCCATTAGATTTCAGTTCTGCTAGCTCTTGTGCTGCCTGTCTTCTTTGTCTTCTTAGTGGATAAGAATCTTTCATGTTTATAGAATACCAGCTATAACAGTAATTCTAGAACTATTGCCTATTGCTCCTGTTATTAAGACACCAGAAGCTTTCACTGATTAACATTTGGTAGTGTGCTACATTAATGATTTATGAAATTTTATCTGAAAGCAAACCCTCTCGTTTGTTAGGCATTGAAATCTCTATCCCATTTCCAGAATTGTAGCTAATAAAAATGGAGAAAGTCAATCAATGCAATGTAAGTAGGGAAGATAGTTGACTTTTTTTTTGCCTCATCAATTATTTTTTACAGCAGCAGCAAAAACAACCTACAAAAGATATGCTTGCTACTAAATAAACTGGGGTGAAAATAGAGATTTTTGTACCGAGATGTATATTAAAATTAAGAGTTACATTATTAGTGGTACAATTTTTGCCAGACTTTCTTTACTGGAGGGATTTTAATTTAGTTTCCATGGTGTCTCTCTCTCTCTCTCCCTCTCTCTTTTTGTATAGAAGATAGTTCAAGAGGTGAGGCTAAAGGAAAATTCAAGTGAAATGGTCTTTTGGGAATTTGGAAGTTAAACTCTAGCTCTCTGTAAAGATAAGAGAATGTTAGACTTAAAATTATATAGTTTTAAATGTTAACACAATCACGCATGTATCTGTACATGCAGCAGTATTTGTACCTATAGCTTGACAAATGTTCGTATATTTGATATTCTAAAATTCAAGCCATTACTAACAGCAGCCTTAGAGTATGTTAACAACTTCCAATATTGCCTACTTTAATTTCATCATAGGCAATTTGAGGCTCACTAGAAGCTAAGAGACTGTATTTCTTATAAACATTATATACATAAACATACATTGAGTTTGGAATGAATATTTTATTTTTAAAATTATAAGGAAATGAACTTTTACTTTTTAATTGAATTGACATACTAGTATATGATGACTACATTATCTTGAAACCTTAGGTGATTTCTTTTTAATTTCATTTTTATTATTAAATGAGATAGGGCACAACAATTTATGTAGTCTAGTAACTTTTACTATTATTCAGGAAATAATAAAACAATGAGAAAAAGTTATATGAACTTCCGTAAAAGTGCCATTCCACTGCTGGAACATGCATTACAGTAGAGCTCTTGTGTTACAGTGTGTGCAAAGTTTGCTGCAAATAAATCTGCAAAGTAAATAAACATGTATATATTAATCAGATGAAAGTATAGAGGTTTTCATATTAAAATAAGTCTCATTTGATTAAACTTACAATGAAAAGGAGATGGCTTATATACGAGGGGGTACCCAAAAAATCTGGAATTTTTCTCAAAGCTATGGATTTGATTTTTTTTTTTTTTTTTTACAAAACAACCTTATCACCTTCAAAACACTCTCCATTACACTTAAGGCATTTGTCAAGTCTACGATTCCATTCTTAAAAACACTTTTTAAACTCATCTGTTTGGATGACGACAGCACCTCCCTCATGTTTTTTCCCCTCTTCTATGTCATCAAATTGCTGTCCTTTCATGTCCCTCTTTATTTGAAGAAACAAAAAAGTCATACGGAGCAAGGTCAGGTGAGTAAGGTGCGTGGGGCAAGAGAGGCATCCTGTTTTTTGCCAAAAACTGGCGCCCGAGATAGCTGCGTGAGCAGGTGTATTGTGGTGGTGGCAAAACCAGTTCCCCTTGTGCTACAAACCAGGCTTTTTTTTGTCGCACACTGTTAGGCTCTCTTTTCAGAACCTCTGAATTGAAAGCTTGATTAACAGTCTGACCCTGTGGAACAAACTCCAAGTGCATTATCCCCCTCACATCACATTCTTTTTTGGGGGTACCCCCTCGTCTTATTTCTTTGTACATTCAGAAAATCCTAAAGACAGATTGACCTGAGGAATGCCAGTCCTGAAAGCTCAGTGTACAATGAAAACAGTGATTGCTCAGCTGTGAAAATGAATTTTGAAGGTATATAAAATGTTAAGCTTGTTAGTGTTTGTAGGTTAATACTGTTAGAAAATGACCAATGGCAAAGGCCAAGACAGAGACACTGCTAAAGTGAATGTTTGCATGACTTGCTTTTAGTTTTGCTCGCCCCTCTCTGATGGATTAAATATTTTTCCCCCCTCCTAAATGCAGGGCTTCAGATAACAGGGAGCGTGCTTATGAACATAGTGCCTATGGACACCATGAACGGGGGACGGGAGGATTTGATCGGACAAGACATTACGATCAGGATTATTATAGAGATCCTCGAGAACGGACTTTACAACATGGGCTCTATTATACATCTCGGAGTCGAAGTCCAAACCGATTTGAAGCTCATGACCCCCGATATGAACCTAGGGCTCGGGAGCAGTTTACACTGCCCAGTGTGGTACACAGGGATCTCTACAGGGACGAAATTACCCGGGAGGTACGAGGCAGAAGGCCAGACCGGAATTACCAGCACAGCAGGAGTCGGTCACCACATTCATCCCAATCTAGGAACCAGTCTCCTCAGAGACTGGCTAGCCAAGCATCTAGACCCACAAGGTCCCCTAGCGGCAGCGGCTCTAGGAGTAGATCGTCCAGTAGTGATTCAATCAGCAGCAGCAGCAGTACCAGCAGTGACAGGTATGTAATACTTTTATTATTTCAAATTGCTAAGTAAAACATGTTTCAAAAAAAATAAGTTGGTAAAGGGCAGAGTTTTGTAGCATAGTAATATACTCTAAAAGAAAGCAAACCTTAACAAGTAAAACAATTTTGATTATTAGCATGTGGTCATTGAATTAAATACTTTGTGAAGTGCTAGAATCTTAGTGATTTGAAAATATTTCTTCAATATTAAAATTAAATTGCTGAAATGTAAGATAAGTGGCAACTTGGGTGATATGAAATGGTAACTTCCAGTAACATTGAGTTTTTAATTTCTTTTAAAAAATTTTATTATTAATTTGGAGTTAATTCATCATTCCATAGTACATTCGTATCAAGCAGAATTGTATAATTGCTACCAAAATCAGTTTCCAAACATTCTTTTTCTTCCTGGACTCCTTGACATCATCTCCCTTTTAAACTCCACCCTACTCCCCTCCCCTTCAATGTACCCCCTTCCCTCCCCTGAAGCCCTTACTCTACTTGCTGAAATCTGTAGCGTCATCAATCCTGGGTTGAGCTTCTAATTTCTTAACTGTACAATACCAGTTTATTTTTGTTAAAAGATTTGTTAAGGCTATTTGGTTAAAAAATGTATGGTGAAGCAGCTTGTCAACTCAATTATTTATTTATTTAGTCGTTTTATTAGGGGCTCATACAACTCTTATCACAATCCATATATACATCGATTGTATAAAGCACATTTGTACATTCATTGCCCTCATCATTCTCAAAACATTTGTTCTCCACTTAAGCCCCTGGCATCAGGTCCTCATTTTTCCCTTCCTCCCCTCTCCCCGCTCCCTCATGAACCCTTGATAATTTATAAATTATTTTTGTCATATCTTGCTCTGTCTGACATCTTCCTTTACCCCCTTTTCTTTTGTCCGTCCCCCAGAGAGGAGGTCACATGTAGATCCATGTAATCGGTTCCCCCTTTCCAACCCACCTTCCCTCTACGCTCCCAGTATTGCCACTCACACCACTGGTCCTGAAGGGATCACCTGCGCTGGATTCCTTGTGTTTCCAGTTCCTCTCTACACCAGTGTACATCCTCTGGTCTAGCCGGATTTACAAGGGAGAATTCAGATCATGATAGTGGGGGAGTAGGAAGCATTTAGGAACTAGAGGAAAGTTGTATTTTTCATTGTTGCTACATCACAGCCTGACTGACTCGTCTCCTCCCCTGTTGATTCAATTATTATAAATGACTAAAATTAACTTATGAACATACAAGTAGAACACCTTTCAATAAATGCAAGTTGTAACTTGACTATTCATTAAGGCTGAGTAAACTTACTTTGTTAGTTGATAATTTTTTAAAAAAATCATTTTATTGGGGACTCATATCTCTTATCACTATCCATCCATCCATTGTGTCAGGCATGTTTGTACATTTGTTGCCATCATCATTCTCAAAACATTTTCTTTCTACTTGAGCCCTTGGTATCGGCTCCTCATTTTTTCCCTCACTCTTCCCACCCTAGTTGATAATTCTTTTTTTTTATTTTTAACAATTTATTAGGGGCTCATACAACTCTTATCACAGTTCATACATATACATACATCAATTGTATAAAGCACATCTGTACAGTCTTTGCCCTAATCATTTTTTTCTCCTCTTTTCTTCTTTTACATTTTATTAGGGACTCATACAACTCTTATCACCATCCATACATGTACATACATCAGTTGTATAAAGCACATCCATACATTCCCTGCCCCAATCATTCTCAAGGCATTTGCTCTCCACTTAAGCCCCTTGCATCAGGTCCTCTTTTTTTTTTTCCCCTCCCTCCCCAGTCCCCCCTCCCTCATATGCCCTTGGTAATTTATACATCGTTATTTGTCATATCTTGCCCTATCCGGAGTCTCCCTTCCCCCTTCTCTGCTGTCCCTCTCCCAGGGAAGAGGTCACATGTGGATCCTTGTAATCAGTTCCCCCTTTCCAACCCACTCACCCTCCACTCTCCCAGCATCGTCCCTCACACCCTTGGTCCTGAAGGTATCATCCACCCTGGATTCCCTGTACCTTCAGCCCTCATATGTACCAGTGTACAGCCTCTGTCCTATCCAGCCCTGCAAGGTAGAATTCGGATCATGGTAGTTGGGGGGAAGGAAGCATCCTGGATCTGGGGGAAAGCTGTGTTCTTCATCGGTACTACCTCGCATCCTAATTAACCCATCTCCTCTCCTAAACCCCTCTATGTGGGGATCTCCATTGGCCGACACTTGGGCCTTGGGTCTCCATTCTGCACTTCCCCCTTCATTTAATATGGTATATATATATATATATATATATATATATATACACACACACACATATATATACATTTACACACATGCACATACATACATACACACATATATATACATACACACATGTTTGTTTTTTTTTTTTGCATGATGCCTTATACCTGATCCCTTGGCACCTCGTGATCGCACTGGCCGGTGTGCTTCTTCCATGTGGGCTTTTTTGCTTCTGAGCTAGATGGCCGCTTGTAGAACAGTTTTATTCCAATACTAAATTGAAGGTAATCTCAACAGGGAACTTAGTTTAGAAATTTGATAAGTAGGTTTTGAAATCAGAAATTTAATTAGCAGGTATAATTCACTGTTATAATCTTGGACAGACTAAGTGCTCTGGGCCTCAGCTTCCTCATTTTTTACAGCAGGCATAAAGTTATAGTGAAGTTTAAAAGGAAAATGTAAGAAAGTTCACTGAATCAATTCCCACTCATAGTGACTTACTGCCCTGAAGGTTTCTAAGCATAATCCTCCTGAAAGCCGACTGTCTTGTTTTTTTTTCCCCTGGGAAGCAGCTGATACCTTCAAACCACCATCCTTTTAGTAGCAACCACGCACTTACCCTCTGTGCCACCAGGGCACCTTTGTTTGATACCCATAACATGTAAACCGAAAACCAAATATTGCCCTAGATAATTGTCAGCTATTATTTTTACTGCTTTATATGTTGATAGTCTTTGGCCATTGAAATTGGTTGTTGTTTATTGGTCTGTAGACCCAGACGTCCCTGGAGGGAGGATATCTGTCATGCTTGGTAAAGTAGAGGGGCAGTGAAAACCAGGAAGGCCTCTCCGTAAGTTGGATTGACAATAATGACTGCAACAATTGGCCCAAACATCACAACAATTGTGAGGATGGCACAGAACCCAGCAGTGTTTAATTTTGCTGTACATAGGTCACCCTGAGACTGACTTGATGGCACTTAAATGTTTTAAATTTATAGGATACAAATTTTTGACATCATTAAGGTGTTTTTCACACCACTTTTGTGTTCTTCAAATTAAGAAAAACAAATGATCATATAATTGAGTGACTCCCTTTTTTAGGGCCCTAACTTTTTGAAGTTCAATTATTAATGGAAACTTTATATATATTATCTTGATAACTCAAGCATTCTCAATGTAGTAGACTAACATTGAAACAAGTACTTAATTGGAGGCCAGGAAAATTAGATTTTCTCCAGCTTTTAAGTTTTGTAACATGGAAGAAGTGTTTAAGTTCTCTTCATTTCATTTGGTTACTGATGTAGATAAGTGGCTGATAAGATTCCTTTGGACTTTATAAACTGGCTATACAATCTGTATATGTCCTGCTTTATATTGCATAGAGTTGGCTAAGATACACAAGTATTAGCCTTTTCCCCAAGTCTACCCCCCATCATGCTTGGTAAAGAGGAGGGGGAATGAAAAAGATGAAGACCCTCTGAGATGAATTGACACTGTGGCTGCTGCAGTGGGCACAAACATAACAAGGGATGGTGCAGGACCAGAGAGAGAAAGAGTGCTTAGTTTTTTTGTACACAGGGATGGCTATGAGTCAGAACTGACTTGGTGGCACCTAACAACAATAATGTCATTAAAGAGATGCTGCTACATTTGCTGACACCAAAACTTATGTTTTTAGAGTTTGTCTTGAGAATTACAGAGAAGATGATGAGTTCATGCACTGCCACCCTTGCGGTGTGCCATCACTTAACCCCATTGCCCCCCATTGTTGGTTGCTTCCAGTCTTCCTTCTTCCCTGACCCTCTACACTTGGTCCTTGGGTAAATTTTGCTTGCCCTTTTGAGTTTCAATGGTTGATTATTCTACCTTGGGGGTGAGTTCAGTCCTAGACCTGAAAGGCAACTACAGTCCGTAATCTTAGAGATACCACCAATCTCTTTCCAAACAGCAAGCCTGGACTCTGTTTGGATTTTGTGTTTTATTCTACATTTTTCTCTCTTTCTCTCCTGGATCTCTAATAAGTGGATCAAAACTTAATGAGAAGCTGGTCTACTGAGGAGGTGTTAAGGTTAGGGAGAAACAATGCCTTGAGAGTGGCATCATATATTTTGGTGGAAGTTAATAGTGACTTGGGATTGAGTGGTCAAAAGTTTGAATCCAGAGGAATTTGTTGGACCTAATCCCTGTTCATCTAATTGAGGGGGAAAAGTTATTATTTACTTTCAGATATTTATTTAGAATCAGAAAGATAACTTGCAGGAGTCCAGGGTGCACTTAGGAAATATTCATGAAAGATGAGCTTATAATGAAAGTTGGTGATCAGCGGGCTCATAATGACTGCCATAACAAGTGGCGGGAGGCGCTAGATTGAGCTGTAAACACCAAAGGATGCCTACCACCCGAATTCTTGCAGGGCCAAGTCTGACCAGCAGACAAGCTTAATTTGTCATGTTATGTTTTAAATTTAAATTATTACCAATGGTTAAAAACTTGGAATTCTACCTAAAAGGCCAGAGTTGGGTTCTTTTTAAGTTAACCGCTTCTCATTTGCACAGTAGGGAGAAAGATTCTGAAATCTACAGAGTTAGGCAACATTTTTCCTGGGCTGATTTGCTCTTGATGGTTTTCTCCTTTCATATGTCTCCTGTTAAAATGCTAGTTGTCTTTAGAAAACCTAAGTATGTTTGCTTAGGGTATAGGTGTTTCATAGTTAGTTTTTCAAGACTATCAGATTTAGTACCCTATTTATAGACTGCTTTTAGGATGGATTACACGAACCTCATCCATTAGGCTATAGTGATCCCGTCTAGTCTCTCTGAAGTGAGAACTTTTATGTAATGGCCATTTTTATGTCTACACTCAAAAAGAGCAGTAGGCAACCAAAGAGAATTCCTTTGAGTACTGAGTGGATTTGGAAAGTGGCATTTGGTTGGGCCTGAAGGATATGTACTATTTTAACAAGAAGAGATAAGTCTTAGACCAGGTATCCCTAGCTGGTGTTGGCAGAAGCAGTATCCTGAAGAGATACAAATGGCTGGAAGAATGTTTTGGAAACAGCAAATACTTTGGAATGACTTAACCATGCGATAGACTTTGGCTTTATATAAAGATTTGGAGGAGGGACATAGTTTGTTAAGATCTGTGCTGTACAAATACAGCTAGTGAGTTAGAATAGGAAAGATTGGATCAGGGCTATTTTAGTAATTTGGAGAAGAAAAATTAGGCTTGTGAGAGTGCCGAACTTGAGATGTGTTTCATTAAGAATCAGGTTGTCCTGATTTATGAATTATGAAAAATAGAATGCACTTTCTGGCAATGTGACTGAATGGTATACCTTTTGAGGGTGTCCTGTAAGTACAGGACCAGATCTTTTTTTGTGCATATTACATTTCTAGTATATTACCCTTTTTGGTTACACGTTCAATAAATATTTGAAATCTAGGATAAAACAAAATTGATGTAGATAGCTAAAAGAATTGGTTCTTAATGTGTGATCGACCCAAGTTCACAAAAATAAGGTTCTCTGATTTTCAAAGCGTATTTATTATCCTGGACTTAGATTAGACTTCCTTTTAATAGTGCTTTCCTTTTGTAATTATATTGACCTATATTTTGAGATGGTCTGTAAATACAGGTAAATGTTCAGTTTCCTTTTGGAAGAAATAAGATATACTGGGGGCTAATGGAAACTTTACAATTGCGCAGCTGTTGCATTCCTAAAAGTTCTTTTAAATTAAAATTAACCAAAATAATAATAATTTATAAATTATCAAGGGTTCAAGGGGGAGCGGGGAGTGGGGAGGGAGGAGGCAAAATGAGAAGCTGATACCAAGGGCTCAAGTAGAAAGCAAATGTTTTGAGAATGATGATGACAACAAATGTACAAATGTGCTTGACACAATGGATGTATGTATGGATTGTGGTAAGAGTTGTACAAGCCTCCAATAAAATTATTTAAAAAAATTAATATTAACATTTTTATAATGAGCAAAACAGCCGTTTTAGTTACAGAAACTAGTGTCTACTGGCTGTGGATGAATGACTAGAAAATTAATCATCCACCATTCCCCTTAATTGTTGAGAGTTTTAGTGAACAGATTTCTACCAATTTCAGAGTACACATTGAATTAATAGTAGTTTAGTTGGGGGATCCTTATATATGACACCTCCTAATTCTGTAAAACTCTTCACAGTTTTTAACAGGTGAGAATTAGGGCTTCAGAGCCCAAAATTTTCACGGTTGTCCCCTGTACTGCTCTAATATTTTGTTCCTTTTTGTCATGACCACTTAGTGAATCACTTTTCCTTTCAACAGAAAAGTTAAAATATGAAACTCCCACAAAAACATGTTTTAAAATTGCTTCATTAAAGTTGAACATACTTCCCTAATTCTTTTGTCACGATGTATTTATTTATTTTAATATGCAGCTAAGGAAAATCGCAGTCTTTGTTAAAGTTAGCTCATAGGCTCTTCTGATGCACCTTCAGATATTTTTGACGGAGCTTTGTTTTTCAGTTATTCACTCTGATCCCAGCCATCATTGGATTGGCTCAGAGGGTCCTTGAACTCAGATGGGATGAACAATTACATCTTTTCACTAACCTGTAAGGGAAATTAAACATTAACTTCCATTATAAAACCATGCAACGACCTACAGTCCTATTAACAGCATGTGTGACTTTCTCACCAGTCTAAGCCCACATTGTTTTAATGTTAACACAATTCGCAGATTTCTCCAAATTGAGTTTATGTGTATCACTTTGAATTATGATAGTTATTAGATCCAATGTAAAGTCTTGTGCTTTAATGTTGATAAAGAAATATGTTAATGTATTATAAGAATTGAAATATATTTTAATAATTATTTCAATATTTTGTTCTTTTAAAATTTCCATGTATTTATTTTGATGCATTTAAAAGCATTATTTTGAAAAGTGGCTTTGTCAGACTGCCAAAACACGGTCTCTGGCACTGTGTTAGTTGAGTTGACTACAGAAATCCAGAGAAGAGTATATCAAAGAGCAATTGTACATTAAGAAAACATCCAGCCCAGTCCAGATCAAGTCCCTAAGTCCGATCTTACCCCATATGTCAGTACTAGTCCATAAATTCCCCTTTAGACTCACGCAGCCATGCAATGATGCTGAGTGCAGGAAGAACACAGGCCAGTGGCTGGAAAGTCTCATGGATCCATTGATGGTGGAAGCATCTTAGTGCAGGTGTGAGTCTCCATGTGGCTCCTCCAGTTCCAGTCATCTGGCTGCATTAGTGTAGCTCCATGTGGCTAGTCAGCTGGAAGACAATCAGAGAGTGTGTCTCACCTCCAGGGAGGAACACAGAAGTTTGCAGAATCCTCAGGAGAAGGCCATGCTCATATGAGGGCCACATTGGCTATGGCCTGATTGACAGCTAGACTCCACCCCTTCAAAAGTTGATGGGAAGATTATGTAACTGTCACAGGTACCTTTGTAGCTGTAGTTGGCTCTTGGTTTTGTACCCTGTAAAGGAATGAATGAATGGAGGAAGAATGGATGAAAAGGTGGTAGAAGTTAGTTAGAATTGGATAATCCAAGAGTTTTTTCTTGTTCTAACTTATATGTTTTTAAAAATCATTTTATTAGCAGCTCATACAACTCTTATCACAATCCATACATAAATGAATTGTATAAAGCAAATTTGTACATTCATTGCCCTCATCATTCTCAAAACATTTGCTCTCCACTTAAGCCTCTGGCATCAGCTCCTCATTTTTACCCCTACCTCGCTACTCCCCCCTCCTTCATGAACCCTTGATAATTTATATATTATTATCTTGTCATGTCTTACACCGTCCGAGGTCTCCCTTCAAACACATTTCGTTTGTCCATCCCCCAGGGAGGAGGTTATATGTAGATCCTTGTAATTGGTTCCCCCTTTCCACTCCACCCTTCCTTCACCCTCCACTCTCACCACTGGACCTGAAGGGATCATCCACCCTGGATTCCCTGTTTCCAGTTCCTATCTGTATCAGTGTGTATCATCTGATCTAGCCAGATTTGTAAGGTAGAATTGGGATCATGATAGTTGGGGTGGGGTGGGAGAAGAAGCATTTAGGAACTAGAGGAAAGTTGTATGTTTCATCGTTGCTACACTGCACCCTTGACTGGCTTGTATCCTCCCCGCGACTCTTCTGTAAGGGGATATCCAGTTGCCTATAGATGAGCTTTGGGTCTCCACTCCACACTCCCCCTCAATCACAATGATATGATATTTTGTTCTTTGATGCCCGATAACTGATCCCTTCAGCACTTTGTGGTCACACAGGCTGGTGTGCTTCTTCCATGTGGTCTTTGTTGCTTCTGAGTTAGATGGCCACTTGTTTACCTTCAAGCCTTTAAGACCCTAGAAGATATATCTTTCGATAGCCGGGCACCATCAGCTTTCTTCACCACATTTGTCCATGTACCCGCTTTGTCTTTCGCGGTTGTGTCAGGAAGGTGAGCATCATGAAATACCAGTTTAATAGAAGAAAGTATTCTTGCATTGAGGGAGTACTTGAATGGAGGCCCAGTGTCCATCTGCTACCTTAATACTAAACCTGTACATATATGCACATAGATCTATTTCCACATTCCCATATATAAATATACTTACATATGTACGTGCCTTTATTTAGGCCTTATAAATGCTCTTTGCCTCCTGGCTCTTTCTTCTATTTCCTTTTACTTTTCTTGCCCCACTGTCATGTACAGCCTTCATTTGGGTTTCAGTAATTCCTCTCGGTTACATTGCACTTGGTCATGCCCTACCAGGTCTCCTACACCCTCACTATTCATTTGGATCTCTTGTTCCCTTGTCCCTGAGTTTGTTAATACCACTTCCTTTCCCCCCCTCCCCCTCTCCCATTCCCCCCCCCCAGGGAACTGTTGGTCCCGTAGCTTTCTCCTCCAGATTGTTCATCCAGCCTATCTTATTCAGACAGATCCGTCTAACTCATATTTTAAAGCCAACTATTCATTTAATAAACATCTGTTTTTCACCAAATTGAATAAGATAAGTAGCAGGTTGTATGGGGGTCTAAAGAAAAGATGTAGTCAGTTTGGATTAGACATTAATCTAAAACAGACAATCCACATATTCCTAATTGAGTTACCATGTAATTAAGTTATTCTGAATTTCTACGGCAAGATATCACTTTTTAGCTTTACCAAAGGTAACCCCGTCTTCTGTCCCCCTTTTTGCTTCTTGGAACCCTATTGTTTTGCAATAAGGGGGAGTGTTTTACGTATTTAAAACCAAAAAGCCCCTGCCATTGCGTTGATCCCAGCTGACAAGGTTTCCAAACTGCAGTTCTCTACAGGAGCAGACAGTATCATTTTCCTCTCATAGAAGGACTGATGAGTGGGGAGTTAGGGGGGTAAGGAAGTGGTGTCAACAAACACAGGGACAAGGGAACAACATGGGACCCAAAATGGTAGTGAGAGGGGAGTGGCAGGCCTGGTGGGGAATGAGCAAGGGTAAGGTTACGTAGAGAAGAGGGATAGCTGTAGCCCAGGTGGGGACGGAGCGTGGTGGTAGGGCAGGAGGAAAGTCAAGGGAGATGGAGGAAAGAGCTAGGAGTCAAGGGGCATGTATGGAGGTCTAGACAAAGACATGTACATGCAAATATATATATGAGGATGGGGAAATAGATCTATGTGTCTGTATTTATAGGTTTAGTACTAAGGTGGCGGAAGGACCTTGGGCCTCTACTCAAGCACTCCCTCAATGCATGAATACCTTCTTTTATTAAATTGGCACTCTACGGTGCTCACCCTCCCAACACAACTGCTGAAGCCAAAGTGGATGAACAAGTAAATGTGGTGAAGAAAGCTGATGGTGCCCGGCTATCAAAAGAGATAGTGTCTGGGGTCTTAAAGGCTTGAAGATAAACAACCGGCCATCTAGCTCAGAAGCAACAAAGCCCACATGTAAGAACACACCAGCCTCTGTGATCGGGTGGTCCTGAAGGGATCAGTTATCATGCATCAAAGAACAAAAAATCATATCATTGGCTGCACACCTCCATGATACGATCGCTGAAGACAAACGGGTGCATAAGCAAATGTGGCGAAGAAAGCTGATGGTGCCTGGCTATCGAAGAGATAGTGTCTGGGGTCTTAAAGGCTTGAAGGTGAACAAGCAGCCATCTAGCTCAGAAGCAGTAAAGCCCACAGGGAAGAAGCACACCAGCCTGTACGATCACGAGTTGCCAAAGGGACCAGGTATAAGGCATCATGCAAAAAAAAAAAAAGTTTATATATGTGTATGTGTGTGTGTGTATTTATATGCCATAGTGAATGAAGGGGGAAGTGCAGAGTGGAGACCCAAGGCCCATTTGTCGGCCACTGGAGATCCCCTCAGTGTTTAGGAGAGGAGATGGGTCAGTCGGGGTGCGACGTAGTACCGATGAAGAACACAGCTTTCCCCCAGATCCTGGATGCTTCCTCCCCCCACTACCATGATCCGAATTCTACCTTGCAGGACTGGATGGGGCAGAGATTGTACACTGGTGCATATGGGAGCTGGAGGCACAGGGAATCCAGGGTGGATGATATCTTTAGGACCAGGGGTATGAGGGGCGATGTTGGGAGAATGGAGGGTGAGTGGGTTGCAAAGGGGGAACTGATTACAGGGATCCACATGTGACCTCCCGGGGAGATGGACGGCAGGGAAGGGGGTGGGCAGGGAGACTCTGGATAGGGCAAGATATGACAAAATAACAATATAAATTATCAAGGGCTCGTGAGGGAGGGGGTAGCGGGGAGGGAGGGGGAAAAAAAAGAGGACCTGATGCAAAGGGCTTAAGTGGAGAGCAAATGCTTTGAAAATGATTAGGGCAAAGTGAACGGATGTGCTTTATACAATTGATGTATGTATATGTATGGATTGTTATAAGAGTTGTCTGAAGCCCTAATAAAATGAAGAAAAAAAAAAAAGAAGGACTGATGAGTTTGAATTGCTGGCATTGCAGTTAACAGTCAATGCAGAATCCACAGTGACATTAAAGTACCTTATCACAGACTTTAAAATGACTATAAAAATGTTTCCAGTAAAAGTAAACACATAATAAATGTGAGCTTTTAAAATGATTATAGTAATAAGCAAAGATAAGTATATGAAAATAATTGTAATAGTGGAGCACAGCCTGGCCCACCAGGCCGTGATGATGATGT
The DNA here is from genome assembly GCF_050624435.1 of Tenrec ecaudatus. Taxonomy (NCBI): domain Eukaryota; kingdom Metazoa; phylum Chordata; class Mammalia; order Afrosoricida; family Tenrecidae; genus Tenrec; species Tenrec ecaudatus. Next base: position 39,506,870 of record NC_134530.1, read on the forward strand.
TCCTGAGTAGAGCAGCCAGTCCACAGAGAGAACAACATGGCTGGCCCCACTATGAGACATGATGCCCCTCAGTGACTAAGGGCGATACAGGGGACAGCACCGGAGACACAGTGTGGGGAATTGCACCTGACCTGATCCCACCACACCGAGGCAAATCACTGGGGGAGTGCAGCGGAACAGCAAGAGAATGGAGTGGCAAGGTCCCCAGGGAATGCTGAAAGTGGACTTTGGGGACAGGGCGTGGTGCCCCAACAGACTGGACTGGAAAACGCTCCTAAGGGCCAGCAAACGATCCCTGAACTAGAAGCTTTTCTCTTGTGAAAAAAAAAAAAAAGAAAATAATTGTAATGAATGACATTTATTTGTCTCTGTGGCTTTCAGTAAGCCATGAACATGCTTTCCAAATTAGATTTTATAGAATGAATTGACAAAAAAGTATATTTCCATTACATTTTCACCAATTCTTGTGTATCTGCCATATTTAAGAGTTCTGGTACACGTAGTGTTTGACTGCTAATTGAAAGGTTGGTGGTTCAAAACCAGTAGTTCAATGGGAGAAAGATGAAGCATTCTGCCCCCATAAAGATTACAACCTTGGAAACCTCATGGAGTAGTTCTCTGACCATGAGTCAACCTTGACTTCAAGGTAATGGGTTTTTTTCTTTTAGTTGTCCCACTATTGGAATTTCATTAACTTGGAAGATAAGTAAGAGAGAAGCTTGGGAACAGGAAAGAGAAGAAAGAAACAGACATTTATTTCTGGGCAGGAAAAGTGGTATGTGAAATAGCCTTCAAAGTGTTTGCTTAAAGTAACATGAATAGTATATAAGTCGAAGAAGGGATTCGTACCAGAGCCTAAATTGTGAGTCCATTTGCAGAAGGCCATGGACGACAGTGGGAGTTCAAGATTCACTTGTGGGAACTGCATAGGAAGTACACCTGGAGAACTCCCTCAGTCTGCAATGGAGGGATGGGAGCAAACGGGTTACGAAACAGAGTGTATTGGAGAGAGGAATATAGAAGAGTGGTTCTCAACTTCCTAATGCCGTGACCTTTTAATACAGTTGCTTGTGTTGTAGTGACCCCCAACCTTAAAATTGTTTTTCTTGCTACTTCATACCTGTAATTTTGCTACTGTTATGAATCGTAATGTAAATATCTGATATGCAGGATGTATTTTCATTGTTACAAATTGAGCATCATTAAAGCATAGTGATTCATCACAAAACAATATGTAATTATGTTGTAAAATATTTATTTCTAATTTCAAATAAATGAAATTTTGTCTCGATGCATCATGTAGCATGGGTAACAGTCTTCACGCCAGCTACTCGTATTTGGGCATATTTACATGTGGGCAGACACCTCCCCCACCCTCCCCCGCCAAGGAAATGGATAGAGGCGTGGTGTCTTGGTTCCTAAGACCATCAGAAATATGTGTTTTAAAAAATATATATATATGTGTTTTCCGATGGTCTTAGGCGACCCCTATGGAATGGTTGTTTGACCCCCCCCACCAAATGGGTCGCAACCCACAGGTTGAGAACTGCTGGTATAGAAGATCAAAGGCATAAATCTGACTTGAACAGTTAAAACTTGGCCAGTTGATTCCCCCCTCTGATGCATGCGCATGGACCTGATAATAGTTTTCCGCAGTATGTTTTTTTTTTTTAGTCTTTGTGCATATCATAGGTGTTAAGTCATTGGGGGCTACCGTCTTGAAGTTGTGTTATAGGTTTTTCTGTTTATGAAACCCAGGGTTAATAAACCTATGGGGCAGCAAAGTGTAGAAGAAGGGTGTCAGTTGGGGGAGTGGTGCAGTGGTGATGGTGGTAGGTTAAAAGGAAGACGATGGCAGGGAGTTCAGGAAGAAAGAGAATGTTTGGAAACTGATTGTGGTAGCAGTTGTACAATTCTGCTTGATGTGATTGAACTATAGAATCATGTATGTATTAACTCCCAATTAATAATAAATTAAACAAAAAAGTTAGAGCAATTGTACTTTCCCTCTTAGGCTGTGTTAAGATATGATATGCTTTGTATGTTCTTTCCCACTATTCTAGCTTTCTATTAAAGTAATTTTGTAATGAAAAAAATTGTTTTTGTTGGCAACATTGACTACTTTAAAAAAAGTTGCTTTCATTGGGTAAATTATTTACAAAGTTGTCAACAGCACTGTTTACTTAGTCATACCAAACCTTAGACAATTTAAGATTCTCTTTTACCTTAATTATGAGAGAGCCAGTAATTAGCATATTGAAAGGGTTCTGGCTTTTTATATCACACAATAGAGTATAAAAAGGAATATGACTCTTTAACATAGTATGTGGTAGCATGAAAGTTCCTAGGTTAATAAGGATGCTTTTCCCCCCTATAAAGCCCAATGTCTGTATCATTCTGTGAATAATCTAGACATGGTAGAATATATTTTTCTAGGGGGGGAAATTTATTCAGATACCCCTTTTTCTTTTCATGAAGTTTTACTGTTATTTATGTAAAGTATTTGATGATCATATGAACTTCTCCCAAGGTCATGTAGATATTTCCCCCAAATAGTTGTCACCATGCAGACTTATGAGAGAATATGGGTCAGGTGAAGTGGTAAGGGGAACCATTGTGCGTGTAGCAAAGTGACAGCAATGGGAGTGCCTTCCATTGCTCTTTAGAGGCTTGGAGAGGGGGTGTTCATTGCTACTAGTTATGTAATTGCTACATCACAGCAGACTTAATATGTAAATAACATAAAAGTCAGTATCTTAAGTGATTAGAAGGAATTAATACTTTTGGGGTAGTTCTCTGCTCAAATTTGTGATGTCTTGCAATATTTTATTAAATGACATGTCTAATTTTTTTATCACCAAAACTTACCTTAATTATAATAGCACATAAACAGCAAATTGCTGCATTCAGTTGGAAATAACAAAAATTTCCTTTTTGCACTGTGATGATTTCTTATCCTTGTATACTTCATGTGTTCAAAAGAACTGATTATTCATTTTTTTCTTTTTTTTTTAACAATTTATTGGGGCTGATACAATTCTTTTCACAGTTCATACATATACATACATCAGTTGTATAAAGCACATCTGTACATTCTTTGCCCTAATCATTTTTTTCTCTTTTCTTCTTTTACATTTTATTAGGGACTCAAACAACTCTTACCACAATCCATACATATACATACATCAATTGTATAAAGCACATCCATACATTCCCTGCCCCACATTTTTTCTTTTTTTTTTTTTAACCACATTTTTTTCTTTAACAGAAGATAATAACTGCTACTGAAAATGGTGCATTTTAATTTCAAGGAAAAAATAACTGAAATTAAGCCTTAAGGGAAATTGATGATTAGAAACCATGATTTCTCAGCCCCCGCCTGTTCATTTGAATAAAATGAAAGTAGTACTAACCTTGTGGGGCCGCAGTTGGAAGCCATCAACTGCTCCATGAGAGCAAGATGAGGCTTTGTATGTACTCCTTTAAGATTTAGCCTCAGAAGGGCAGTAGGGTCAATTCTGTTGCTCTACAGCAGCGTGTCTCAACCTATGGGTCATGATCCCTTTGGGGGTCGAACCACCCTTTCACAGGGTTGCCCAATTCATAACAGTAGCAAAATTAAAGTTATGAAGTAGCAACAAAAAGTAATTTCATGGTTGAGGGTCACGGCCACATGTGGAACTGTATTGAAGGGTGGGGGCATTAGGAAGGTTGAGAACCACTGCTCTGTAAGGTCATTGTGCGTCATAATCAATTCAAATAGCACCGAGTTTTGAGTGAGTGACTAACCTTTTTTTGTCTTTGCTACTCTGATTGTACCAGTTTCTTATAGACCAGTTACATAAATTGAAGTAGGATTTTTGTTGTTCTGTTCTTTGATTGTATAAAAAAGATAATACATAAACTCAGATCATTGAAACACATCTTTCCCACTGTTGTCAAGTCAGCTCTTATTGTAGTGGATTTCCAAGGTTGTAAATCTGTGCTCGAGCAGATGCTTTATATTTCCCTTTTGGAGCTGCTAGCAGATTTGAACCATCAACCTCGTGGTTAGCTAATAGTCCAATGTTTACCCACATTGCCACCAGGGTTCCTTGCTGAAAAACATTAAGACATTTAAAATTATTGCTGATTAGTGGAGACATTGACTTTCTGAATAACACCAGCTGAAGTGTAAGTTTTGGGAGCATCCGGTAGACTTTCCAGGAGGGACAGTAAAGGTCAAGCAGAGCTTGTAAGAAGCTCAAGGGTAACTCAAGTTGTAAAGGGGGGGATGCTTCTTAATTTTTTTTTGACCATTTGAAATGAAAATACTTACACTTTTCCTTCAAACCTAAGTAAGATACCACATGTTACATTTCAAATGGCTGATTTATTTCTGGATTCCCCAAGCCATTATACCTGTTTTGTTTATCAGCCTAATTTTCACTTTATGAAATTATTTGAGATTAGCAAACAGGAGAGTCTTGTTGAAAATAAGTGTTTTGAATAAAATGTATCGTTGCTCTGAGTCTTTCAGCTTGTTAAATGGCATTTCTACATTCACATTTGCAAAAGTTATTTGTGATGGAATCCAATAAAAGCCAACTAATGTTTTGTTTTGCTACCTATGATTAAAATAGTCCTTTCTTGAAATACTGGAATCTGGATTCTTTTTTTAAAATTACCTACTACTTATAGGAGAGAGGTTTATAAAGAACAGAGACTAACAGGCATATTTAGTTTGTCTGCAATACGAGAGAAAACAGATTTAAAATGCACATTAGGTCTCGCCTCATTTTGAGCTGTTGCCGTAAATACTTATTTTCAAAGGAGTCAGCAGCGTTTATTCATTCCCTGCTTAATACAATTGGAGGTGTTCAACAGTGTGGAGTAAATGCTTATGAGGAGCTATACCAATTTGTGTGTGTGTGTGTGTGTTAGCCCATTCCCATCAGTGGCAGGCACAACTTCAGAGGTCACTGAAGGTTTTTGAAACACATTCCTTTTTAGGATGCTGGGTAGTTTGCTTTGTTTGGTATTTTGCAATATGACTGTCAAATAGTCTTTTGGATTCATATTAGCCAGCCAAGCCTCTTGTACTAAATATGGAAAAATGTTTGCTTTCTAATTACTCTGGTGGGCTTTTATTATGGGAGTCTATAAATAAATTGATATCCTTTTTGTGTTTTCCTTTTGTGAAGTACAGCATTTAAGGAAGGCTTTTGAGAAGCATAAGTGGTGTGTTACATTAGAGAATATATATGGCTTTTTTCCCCTTTCCCCACTAACATGGGATCTATTCTGACTCAAGTGAAGCCAATATAGGGTTTCTGAGGCTGTCAATCTTTCAGGAGCAGACAGGAATAGATGGAGTGTTTTGGAAGCATGTACTAGGGGCTGACCTGGATTTTTTTTCTCTTGAGGACCCTGCTTCCATGAAAGATGATCTGCTACTGAAAATGAGAACAAGGTGTAGGCTCAGTTCTGAAACCAAATGGGGAGAGCTCATTGAATACCTCCAGGGGGCCACCTTGTTGGAGGAAAGCTAGGAACTATTTGTTTGTGACTCCAACCAGCGTAAACTGGAACCATCCAGTTTGAATTGGCTGCTTGCCACCTCCCTGAGGCTTCCTTATTCTGCCAGATTTTCTGCCCAGTCCTCAGCCCAGGGGAGTGGAGAACCAGGAGGTTCTGGAGTTCTACTTTGTGACTGGCAAAGACTCTGGGGAGGGAGAAGGGTGTTCCACCCCACCCCACCCCACCCCTTGTGCTTAGCTGTGAATTGGTTTCCAATTAACCCTGGTTTATTCCTAAACCAATAAACAAAACCCCAAACCATTGCCCTGTAGTCCATTCAGACTCATAGTGACCTTACAGGACAGTGTTGGGTTTCCAACGCCGGAATTCTGCCACATCTCTCCCACAGAGCTGGGTAAGGGGTGTGGGCTGATGAGTAAACCACTGATCTTTCCATTAGCAGCCAAGCATCCCCCCACTATGTCATCAGTTTAGTTTGTTCCTAGAGAAGGCGGTATTTTAGCCATCAAAGGAGCTGGTGAAACGGGACAGTTTTTAATATTGCCCACTGTCTAATCCCTTGCTTTTAACTTACCTCATCTTTTCAGCAGCTAACAGTTTGGGGTGGGGGTGGGGACAAAAATGGCTCTGCTGGGGATCAACGTGGCATGTGTTTGGTAACAAGGGATTTATTTATAAGTGTCCAGAAACTTTGCTTTTAGTTAGACTATTTCTTCCTCTACCTCTGTTTTCACTCTTTCCACGTGGGTTGTGCTGGGATTTTGGTTTGTTTGTCAGGTGTAAAGAATGGAAAAAGAACAATTGTAAATGTGCTTGATCCAAAGGGATCGTTATAAGAGCTGTAACAAAAACAACAATAAAAATGAATGGGAATGCTAACATGTAACCCTTCTATCTAATTCATAGTTTAAAAATTATTAAAAAGAAAGAAAGGATGATAATATGTTTGGAGCAAAGTTGTGACTTGTTATCTTGTGGGTTTTAATTTAACCTGATGTGGAAAAAATTTTTATGTTAAAAATTTTTATGCTTTAATAATTAACAAAAAGTGATTGAGCAGATTAGAGCTCCTAATGATGAAGGTTTCAAAATTAAAATTGGCATACTGAACTGTATTTGTTTGACTTGAAAGCAAACTGTACATTGTTAAAATACAGCATTGTGTTTATTAAAACACACACTTTAATGTGAGTTAGGTGAAAGTTTAAGAGCAGATCATAATTTCACATTCGGCAATTCATACACATTTGGATTCAGCACATCTCCTGCAATCCTCTCAAAGTATACTGTTCCTTATTTTACTTCCCTGTGTTTTCTGTGGCAGTATCTTGTTCAAGTTGCAATTTTTTCGTGTCTTTCTTGTCTAATTTGTGTATTAAAAGTCTGTTTAGCCATGTTCCTTTAAGAAATAAAGGGAGTTCCATGATTAAACATGACTTAATATCCGATCAGAGAACTCAGAAATTTAAAAGTATTTTTACCTTACTGAGTGCCATTAGGATATAAAACATTGTAATTTTCATAAACTCTGCTTAAGTTTTGTTTGGTCAGTTTACTCATTGCAGTTTTGATGGTCTTGACGTTATCTTGTGGAACATTGATGGCGCGTCAGCTAGCGTTGTGCTTACTTAACCGCAAGGTCAGCCAGTGTTCAAACCCACCCCAGAGGAGAAAGATGAGGCTTTTTGCCCCATAAAGGTTTACATCCTTAGAAACCCTAGGGAGCAGTGCTTCTCTGCTCTTTTTGGTGGTGATGGCTGTCTTTTACCCTAAGTTGTCTTCACTTTGGAGGCACTTTGTGGGCTTTTCTTGAGGCTATGGTTTAATATCACCTTGCTCTGAATTTATTAATTATAAACATTTCGTGAAGTTAAGAATTTGCTAAGGTCTTCAGGTACCTTCTTCTCAAACAAGCAAACCAAAAGAACCACTTTATTCTTTGTAAGTTCTGTGCCTTGGAATACAGAGCACTTTGTGAGAGTACCCCGTCATCTGGTAATTTATTAAATTGTTTGTCTTTAATTAATTTATATGCTACTAGCATTTATTGCTGCTAGAAATTGAGTTTATGGACTCTTATAAAACATTTTCTGAAATCAGAATTCACATTGTACAACAAATGAACTTTTTCTAGATAGGCATGGAAATGTTAAGTATATTTTAAACTTAACTTTGCAAATTAGAGTTTGTTTTTTATGAATGTCAGGTTCTAAGTATTGTACTCTTAAACATGTTTCTTGAGTGTAGACGAGATAAAATTGTATCTTAAGATGAGAATAGGGGGCATGAAAAAAATAAGATGAGAATAATAAAAACATTCTTAGAAACGGGTAGAATAACTTAATAAATAAAGCCCAATAAAGTAAAGCTGAACACTATTAGAATTTACCTTATTAATGAGTGATAAATGCCTTGAAAACAAGTTCTCCTTTTTTTGGTTCTGTTGTTTCTTCTCTGTTATAAATGGGAGTGTGTACACTCTTATCTGGAATGATAATGAGAGCACACATGACTTTGTCAAGGTGGCATCATGGTGTGACTACCTTTTCTTACGAGTTCTTACGTTGTCTTTAGTTGCCCTCCAGTTCATTCTGGTTTATGCGGATTCCTAGGAATAACCCTTTGCTATATTGTTGAGTGGGTTTCAGCCACAACCTTTAGGTTAGCAGAGGAGAAGCGAAACCATTTGTGGGGCCCTTAGCAATGTTAACACGGTAACAATTAATTTTTCACTTCTAAAGTGACTTTTGTTATTATTATTTTTTAATTAAGCTTCACCCACACATATTCTTGGCACTGTTTAAGGGAAAGATTATTCCAACATTATAATGGCCTAAACATAATCTTTCATTTCAAAGATGATAGACTTATTTATTAAAGAAAATTTTGGTTCTAGATCTACCCTTTCTAACATGTAGCCATTCGTTGCATGTGCTATTGAGTAGCTGAGATGTGCAACATGAGTGGAGCTCAAACACAAGCGAAGTTAAAAAAAAAAAAAGCAGTTGCAGAAGACAGCTTATCTGATCCCATAAATCGCCAGAATAAGTAACTCCACAGAGTGAAAATAATGGTTGCCTAGGACGCAGGACAGAAGGACAGAGCGAAGGACTACTGATGCATATGAGATTTATTTCTAGGGCTAGGGAATATTCCAAAGTTAGACTGTGGTAGTGGTTGCACAACTCCATAAATGTACTAAAAACAATTACTTGTGACTTTCAAGTTGTTTTTTTTTTAATGGACAGATAACAGTTTTATTGACGTAATTCACTTACCCTATGATTCTCTGGGTTGGATCTTTTTTTTGTGGATATATAAAAGAGCTACATGTGACCTAAATGAATGAATTTCATGATCTGAAATGACAACAGAATTGTTTTTAAAACATCACATTTTAAAAACATTGAAAAAAAGTTTAGTAACAGCTTTAATATTCATTGTATTATTGAAAATGGTGATGTTTTGAGCTCATTGGGTTAAGTACCAACCAAACTAAACCCATTGCCATTGAATTCGTTTCAACTCATAGCAGTCCTATGGTTGTTTGAGGCTGTAAATCAGCCAGCCTCGTCTTTTCCCCTTCTAGCAGTTGGTGGGTTTGAATATCCAACTTTGAGTTTAGAAGCCTGATGCTTACTTCATGTTGCCATTTAGCCCCCTTTTGGAGTTAGTCACTGAGGGAGGGCTGGTGCTGGTTCATTGTAAACCCATAGGACGGAGCCGGACTGCCCAATACTGTTGAACAGTTCTCTATGAGAATGGGATGAAAAACCCTGTCTTTCTTTCCAGGGCGGCTACTGGTTTCCAGCCCGGTGTGTGGCCACTATGCCTCCAGGGAACTTTTGTGGTTAAATAGAATATTAAAATTAATTCTGCCTCGCGTCTTTTTTTCCCTTTTAATAAGTTTTTATTGAGGGCGCTTACAACTCTTACAACAATCCATACATCAATTGTATCGAGCACATTGGTATATATGTTGCCATCTTCATTTCAAAAACATTTTCTACTTGAGCCCTTGGTATTATCTCCTCTTTTTCCTCTCCCTCCCCTACCTTTCCACCTTCGTGAATCCTTGGTAATTTATAAATTATTTTTATTTTCATGTTTTGCACTGTCCAATGTCTCCCTTCACCCGTGTTTTCTGTTTGTCCCTCACCAGGGATTGGAGGTGTTATGTGTTGATCATTGCTCTCAGTTTCTCCTTTCTCCCTACTTTCACCTTTTTTTTTTTTTTAAATGGCTACTTGAAAACACTTAGCTACATTTGGGGCTTTTTTCTTATATTTCTATTGAACAGCTCTGCCCTGAAGCAAGCCCTGTGAAACTATAATGTCACATTGTAATTTATTCATTCACTTAATACTTTTCTTCTTGTTTAAAGAAGAGCAGAATTTGTTGTGAGGTTTGGTGGTATTTCCCCCTCTAGCTATTAAAAATTTGCAAGAATTTTTTTCTCTTCGAATTCATGGACTAATGGGAAAGGTTTTTAGGAATTTTGGCCTTTAAAGTATGAACTAAACTAGTTCTGGATTCTACCGTTAACACTTTCGGTATTGGTCAGCCTGAAGTACATAAGGGTTTCAGGGTATGTAAGGGGATGTCTTCACTGTTGAAAATATGTAACGCCAAATAAATGATTTCATCTTCCAAAGAGAAAAGGAAACATCTTAACAAGAATTTTTTTTAATTTCAAAAGTAACCTTAATTAAAAAACAATTTATAAATGATGACAATCCTTTTTATACTCCATTTAATATTACGTTTAAAGTGTGTTTCTTAATAGTGGTGTTCTGGTTTTAGGATTAAAATTAGACTCATTTAATAATTAATAAACATCCAGTGTTGCACTACATAACCCATATTCACCCTTCCTTGGTAGTTCTTCAATCCTTTGATTGTTATTTTAAATAGTGGGCGTGGGGGTGGGGTGAGGGCAGATCAGCCTCCTGAATATGCGGCATCATGCTGGTTGGAACCATTTTGGACTGCAGTCTGTTTTCACTGGCAAATTGTAGAGAAGTTGTAGTATGGAAGTCTAATGATTTTAGGCTAGGATGTCAGTTATCGAATACTTTGTAGTAGTTATTTACAAATAAGTAAACACTAATTCCTTAGTTCATTTCACTGAATGAAATGGTCTCTAAATGTAAGAAGGGAACCTTTCTGCTGGTCTACCAAACAACAGATTTGAACTTTCTGAGTGAAATGGTCCCTAAATATAAGAAAGGAACCAAACAACAGGAGATTTGAACTTTCTGGAGGGGGTGTTAGCTGCCCTTCTAATTTCTTGGGCGTGGAACTGCTCTTGTAGAGTTCAGAAGTAGGAAACAGCCACTTTTTTATATATAATTAGCACCAAAATGAAATGGGGGGAAAAGGCAAAACTTAAAAAAAATTTATTTACAGATTTTCCTTATTTTAAAATTTAGTTTTAGTGACATAATTCACATAACATACAATTCAATAGTTCAATCATATTTAAAAGAGTTGGACAGTCATTACTATAATCAGTTCTAGAACATTGTATTCCCTCTTGTACTCACTGTTATTAGCTCCCCGTTTCCCCCAACTTCCCCTGCTGTACCCCAGTAAGCCATTAATCCAGTTACTGTCTACAGATGTTCTAAAGGCTTTATAATATTTCTAGGAAACCATTTATAAGACATGAAAAAATAATTTGTAAATTATCAAGGGTTCGTGGGGGAGGGAGGGTGCGAAATGAGGAGCTATTGATACCAAGGGCTGAAATAGAAAGCAAATGTTTTGAGAATGATGATGGCAACAAATGTACAAATGTGCTTGACACAATGGATGTGTATGTATGGATTGTGATAAGGGTTGTATGAGCCCCCAATAAAATGATTAAAACAAACCAAAGCCCCATTTATAATAGAGAAAAACACTTAGTTCACCTTTATGCTTTTTGAAACATTTTAGTCCATGTGAAAAATATACCTGTCTTTAATATATTCTGTGGTTAAGGAAATGAGAAAAATGTTGTAATTGACATTGTAGATTTTCTTGTCAATTTGCTCCTGAGTAAGGCAAACATTGGATGTTCTAAGGGCTTTCCTGCCATACAAAAGTTTCTTTTTATTGTTTTCAGGGACTATGCATGTCTGATGCTTGTTACTTTGAGTTACTTGAGATAGCATACCTTCTGAGTCTTAAGGGATTGCCAAGAATATAATGACCCTGCAAAGAATTCCAAATTCTTTGGAATTTAAGCTAAAAGTCCTCTTCAGCCAAGGTGGTTTTGGATACATTGAGAATATGTAGAGGAAAATCTTTCCCCCTACATTTACACTTACTGCCATCGAGTTGATTTCAACTCACACAGTAAATTCCCTGTGTGTCTCCAAGGCTGTAACTGTTTATAGGAGTAGAAAACCCCATCTTTCTCCCTTGCAGCAGCTGGTAGTTTTGAACTGCTGATCTTGAGAATCGCAGCCCAACTCATAACCACTGTGCCGCCATAGGTACTTTTCTGCATTGCCCACTATGACTTTCTCACTTAGTGCAAGTGTACAGCAGAACTTGAGTATATAAACTGAGGGGAAAAGTTTGTTAATGGTCTGAAGCACTTTGTGATTGGGTCTCTCTTAGGTCAGTGTATTATTCTTAAAGTTAACTTGGACATTTTGGGGTCCAGTAAGGCCTGCCAGAAAATGAACCTCATAATTCTTAGTAATAGATTAGTAAGCATGCATTACCTTTAAATTTTTTATTAGAACAATGGATTTTGAAATTAATCACAACATGTTTAATGTCCAACTTTCGTATCTTTTGGTAAGCTTTGATTATTTAGCAATTCACTTTTAGATCAACAATAAAAATTGATAGCCGTTAAGAGAAAAATTTCTCTTAGTGGAGGGTTGTGGTTCTCTTTGCTCCTGTGTATAGCTTTGCCTAGTAAGGGAAAATGTTGCTCTTAGTTTCACTGTTAATCCAGTTAGTTACTATTTTTCTTATCAGATATTTTCCATTAGAAATCTTTGTATTATTTAATGATAGGTCTAAACAAAACAAATGAAAATATTGATTCCAAATTAAAATGTATTTTTTTCACTTTGATATGTCACCACACTTCATCTCAGGTAAATATTCTAGACTTAAAGACTACACACCTTTATCTGACTTTGGCAGCAAAATCACCAGTTAAGTGAATCACTTCTGATTTAATATGATTTCTGAAGAAAGGGTACTAGTTGCCCTTATTTAAAGAATTTGCCAACAACAACAACAAAAGAATTTGCCAAGGTACAGCACATTGTGAAGTTCTTTGATTTAGCCTTTTTAACAGAAAGCAGTGGACAGCCTGTTACATTAACCAGTTTGGATTCTCTCATTTTTTTTTTTAACCTAAGGATCAAAGAGAAGACCCAAAAGCCAAATACCCCCACTAGTCTCTTTAAAGCAAAATAGATGTATTGTTAATTTCTCCTGAGTTACAGTGCTTTTGTGAAGGGAATATCTAATTGTGTAAACTGCTTTAAAGTCCTAAGTCTAGGGTTTTTGAGCCTTTTGAGCTTAGAAATTATTTTATTATAAATGACAAAGCCTTCAGTGATGTGAAATCTTATTAGCACAGGGGTACATATATATAAATAAAATGTCTTGGGCTGCTAAGTTGTTTCATATCCTAGTTTGCCCCGGAATAGTCTAATATTCAGAAATTAATCCCCTTCTCCCTATGACTTTGATGGTGTGATAATTTTTAATAAGGAGAGAATCCTGGTATGTGTTTTGACTGCAGCTCAGAGTACAGTCTTTTTTAAATGAAAGAGCTATCTTGAAATATGTAGTCAGATTCAACATCAATACAGTTTACATTTAGACCCAAATAATTCTTCATTGATCTGTGTACAGTATTTGAAGTTTTACAACATTCCTGGGTACTATTGACTGGATGCCAGTAGTGTTTTTTCTTACCCTCCCAACTGTGACAGCCAAAAATGTATCTGAGCATTGCCAATCTTCCCCTGAGGGGCAATATTGTCCTAGTTGAGAACCATGGTTTAGATAGTCACAGCTACCAGGATTTATGAATGAAATAGAATAACACAAGCAAAGACTGGACTTTGTTAGACATTTAAACCATTTGAGTTGGTTTTTTTTTTGCGTTTTAATTATACTTCAGCCTGCAACCCAAAAATGTTTATTTCTAAAAATCTCTTCCATAAAGTTCTATATAATAGGATCCATGAGGTGTTTTAATGATAATGATATTTCTCTGTTAATTCTTTTTCTTAATAGCTGGTGAAATATCAAGGAAAAATGTCAAGGAAAAAACCCTACTTTATAGATTGCAACAAATGACAACAGAAAAATTTTATTTTATTAAATATTGAGTTTGTCCACCTTCATTTTACTGAGTTCGCTGTGCCTTCCTTGGCATTAATTACCGTCACTCTCACGATTGAAATCAAGAATGTTTTTTGAGGCTTATCCATGACATGTCTTGGTGTTTGCAAAGATGAATTTAGTATTGAACTGTAAAGAAGAGGTAGTGAATGAGTAGTTGTAGAGCAGATGGATGTGATTTGAGATGGAAGCTGTAGGAAGAGTTAGAGAAACACAGTTAGGACCCTGTGAATTGTGTGAGCTAGAGTGGAGTGTCAAACACAGCACCGAGCAAAAGGTGCGCATTGGAGCTAATCCCAGAAGGCAGGCAGAGACGCAAAGGATGGGCTCTTGAACAGGAACTTGCTATATTTGATACAGAATTTTAAGTGCATTATGATCATTAACTCATTAATTCCTCACAGCAGTCCCCCCAAAACCTGGAATCCCCCGCAAAGCTGTGTATTTAAATTATTTTTTACAAATCAACCTTATCACCTTTAAATACTCTCCATTACTCTTTTAAAAAATAATTTTATTGGGGGCTCATACAACTCTTATCACAATCCATACACACATTAATTGTATAAAGCACATCTGTACATTCGTTACCCTCATCATTCTCAAAACATTTGCTCTCCATGTAAGCCCCTGGCATCCACTCCTCATTTTCCCCCCTCCCCCCAATGACTTTCTATTACTCTTAATACACTTGTGAAATCTGTGATTCCCTTCTTGGAATCATTTTTCAAACTCATTTGTTTGGATAGCTGACAGCACCTCCCTTAATTTTTTACTTCACCTACATCTTCAAATTGCTGTCCTTTCATGCCCCTCTTCATTTTCAGAAACAAAAAGAAATCTCATGGAGTGAGGTGAGGTGAGTAAGGTGTGTTGGGCAAGAGAGGCTTGCTGGTTTTTTTTTTGCCAAACACTGGTGCACTGAGATGGTTACGTGAGTAGGTGCATTGTGGTGGTGGCAAAACCAGCCCCCCCCACCCCCCCACCCCCGGCCACAATAATCAGGACATTTTTGTCACACACTTGCGCAACCTTTGCAGAACCTCTAAAAAAGTTTGATTAACAGCCTGTTCTCATGGAACGAGTGGACATTTTGGGAAGTTGATGGACAACCAGAACGAGGCTTGTCATCAATCAACATTTCACCATTTTTGAAACGAGAAAACCACACATACACATGAGTTTTCCCCATAATGCTGTCCTTGTAAGCTGTATTCAACATCACATCAGTTTTGCGGCATTCCTGCCCCCACCCTCCCTAGCAGGAAACAAAATTTCACAGCTGCATGCTGTTCTCTTAAGTTAGCCATCACAAAAAATGAGATTTGAGTGAAATTCTTTTTACAAAAAATTAACTTGAACAGATAGAATCTTACAGGCCACACCAGTCAGTGCACTAACTCAAAGGGAGAGCCCAGTGGAGAAAAGTGTGTGCTACTATGAAAACTCCGCCCAGCTGAGCTTTCTTCTTCTTCTTTTTTTTTTTTTTTGGCGGGGGGTGCCCCCTTATAAGTAGTAGATGTTACCATTTACACAAAAGAAAATTAAGGATTAGAGGAACAGATTTCACCAGGGGCACCGGTGGCTAGAAACTGGTAAATATCCTTGGCTAGATCATTCATTGGATTGAGTTGAGTCATAAAGGAAACAGAGGGAGTGCCTAGAAATGAATTTGGAACCATGTCATAAAGGATAAGGCAGCTGTGCACTGTGGACTTGGTCTGGTAGGTATTTGGGAGCTGTCAGAGACTGAAGGTTACGGGGAGGTATGAGTCTTAGAATGGCCCTTTGAAGGTCACAGGGTTCTATAACCTGCTTTTGGAGATAGAAGTTACAGGTGCAGTGTTTTGTACTTAACTAGACTGTAAGGGTGAATATTTGTCGCCCTCCCCAGTCAAACGCAAAGGTTTAGAGAAACCACTGGCTTAGTTTAGATTAGTTTAGATTACATCAGAAGTGATATTGGGATCACATCAAATTGCTCTGATTTTTTGGGGGGGCTTTGTTTTTCACGGTTTAGTCCCAGGACTCTTAGCATTCTTAAATTACTGAACTTTTGTTTATTAAAAGTAATACCTGTTAACCCATATTAAAATTAAAACTCAATTTTAAATGTTTCTTAATTCATGTAATAGTCTTTTTTATTTAAAGCACAAACTTGTGAGAAGATTGGCAATATTTATACCTTTAAAAAAATAATTTTGTTGGGGGCTCTTACAGTTCTGATAACATTCCATACATCCGTTGTATCAAGCATATTTGTACATGTGTTGCCGCCATCATTTCCTAAACATTTACTTTATATTTGAGCCCTTGGTATCAGCTCTTCTTTTATCTCCCCCCCCCCCAAATATTCATACCTCTTTGAAAGTCTCCTTTTAGCCTGGTTTAATAAGACAACTGATGCCCCATTATGGTAGGGGCTGCCTTTGCACTATAGAATGTTTTAACAGCAAACAAATGGTTATTGCTCTGCTTGCTACTAACCAAAATATTGGTGGTTCAAAGCCACCCAGAGATCCCACAGAAGAAAGACGTGGCAGTCTGCCTCCAGAAGATCCAAGCAATAGA
Source organism: Tenrec ecaudatus (assembly GCF_050624435.1). Taxonomy (NCBI): domain Eukaryota; kingdom Metazoa; phylum Chordata; class Mammalia; order Afrosoricida; family Tenrecidae; genus Tenrec; species Tenrec ecaudatus. The sequence goes on from NC_134530.1 coordinate 39,523,328, forward strand.
CAACCCTTTGGAGCCAGGGTGTTCTTGGTAATAAAATGAGATTCTGACATCCACCACAGTTACACTCGTTTTTGTTGGGAATATATGAAAATAGTCGGCTCAGATTAGACTTGTAGTTACAGAAAGGAAGACCTCTTCTTTACAGGACTGCCATACTACAAAGAGATGATCATCCTGAAATTTTGTTATTGTTGAAAGTAGTATTACTAGCAGAGGGATTCTTACCTGATAGGGAAATGTAGTCCATTCAAGGTTTACACAAAAAATAGGTGAAGGAAGAGTGAAGAACAATGTGTATCTTTTAAATTGTACATTTTAATTTCTTACAGAAAATCTGCCATTGCATATTTTCCATCCTTACACAAGTCACTATATTGATTATGTAGAAAACAAATATTAGCTGGGGGTAGTTTTTGGACATTTGTCACTTCAGAGTATGTGTGCTTTTAACAAATGGGTCCTCTAATTTTTTTTCTCCTAAGTTGTTTTAATTGCACCTCTAATTGCTTTAATTGCTCCTTTAAAAAAACGCATCACTAATGACAGTTTTGTTAAAAACTAACATAAATGCATATTTAGCACACATATTCACACAATAATGCAAGAACCCAGAATGTAGAAGTTGGCCATTGGATGTCCCTTGAGTGAATAAGTTTAGCCTAGAGTCATTTTATAAATAGACTGTGCGGTGACTTGAAATGCTCAGGTTAAGAGCACAGTATTCACAGTAACTATATAAGACGTGTCCCTAGGGACATGACTGGATGAGTATTTGACACCTTGATTTGATCTAAGAAAATACTGGCATCCACATTCTGTGTGCCTATCAAATATTATTCATCACTTGCTTTTTAAAAAGTTACCTCCACATCACTACGACTACTTTAAGATTGCTGTGACTGGCATAGCTGTCCTCCCCCACCAATAGCGTGCTGAGCCACTCCTTTTGTTGACGACGAGTCAGCTCCGACTAGTGGTCACCCCATGAACAACAGAACAAAATGTTGCCTGCTCCTGTTGCACTGTTGCTGGTATGCCTGGTCTGTTATTTGGTATTTTGAGTACCTTTAACCTAGGGCGCTTATCTTCTGGCACCATGTGGGATGTGCTCTGTGGTGAGCCATAGGTTTTGGTTTTGTTTTCCCTCCAATAGGGTTTTCATTGGATGATTTAAAAGTAGATCTCCGAGCTTTACTTTTTAGTCTGTTTTGGGGTGGAAGCCCTGCTGATACTTGAGATACTGGTGGGCTTAGCTTCCAGCCTCACGGTACCAGGCAAGCTGCCACAGTACCACAAACTAACATACAGTGGAGGAAACAACTAAGCACTGGAGTTGTCTATGATGTGTTTTATGAACTGTTGTGATTCTTCAGTTTTAACAAGCATGAACATACTGAGATAAAACCATTTTTTAAAATGAAAAGCAGTGTTCTGGGCATTTGGTTTTCTTCCTGGTAGTTGTTAGGTGTCATTGAGTCTTCTGACCTTTAGCGACCTCGTGCACCAACCTTGCAATTGTTCCTCTGCGAGAGCCCATTGTAAGCACGGTGTCACTCCATCTGTCAGTTAGGCTGGTGGGAAAGTATTCAGAATTGTGTGGCCATTTTGGTTCAGCATCTAAATTCATGGCATGTTTTCTGTACTATACTGGAGACACTGTAGTTTAGATTAGTGTATCAAAATGTGAACTGAAATACTGTATTTTATTATTTCATAATCTTTCATTTTTTCTGACACCACTTCAAAATCATCCACAGGTAAGAGTTAAATTCTACATCTTGTTTTAAAATTGGTGTGTTTATCCTTAATTCCATTTGAGATACAGCATCCTATTCAAGATAGTATAATTTACTTAGTATTTAGTGACACTACTTTTGATGACTCAGACAAAAGAGTGCTTTTGTAGGAGGGAAAATGGAACCTGGTCACTACTAGGCAACTTTGGCGTGACGACTTGTGCTTCTATCTCAGGGTTTTGTCCCAGCAGTTTATTCTTTGTAGCTCAGTCACATCTGTTTGGCTCTTAATGATGTAAGTTTATTTCACTACATTTTAAACTGTAAAAAGCTCTAATAATAACCTTATGAACTTTTCCTGTTTTGTAAGCATGTGAGAGCTAAATAAAAAGACCTCAAATTCTTAGTTATAGCACCCTGTTTTTATGTTTGTCTTTATTAAAATTAAAAAAGGAACAATTAATTTGTGTCAGTCTTTGCTTGTGCTTGCTTGTCCTGGTTGTGTTAGTGATTTCCCTAGCTATACGATGGGTAGTTTTAGGTCAGAGGACCAAAACCACCATACCGCCTTGCTTCTGTTCCAGTGAATGTGTTTAAGGTGACTTATTGCCCCAATCTAGTTATAGTCTTAGAATATTGAGGATATGAAGCAAAACTTTAGAAAGATAATAGCCTTTTATTAATATATTTGAGTGTTATAAGGGAAGTTAAAATCATAATAGTTACCTTAAACATCCTTTACTGACAAGCAGTTTTTTATGATTCTCATATACTTCCTACACATTAAATATACAATAAATATATCAAATATAAACCATTACACAAACCCAATGCTGTTGAGTCAGTTCCAACTCAGAAGATCCTATAGCAGAGAGTAGAACTTCAGTGTTTCCAAGCCTGTAAAGTCTTGGCATTAGCCAGCTGGGCTCACTTTAGATGATTCCAATTTTGTTGGCGACATCTAAAGCGTCATAGTCAGGAGCCAGTCGAACCATATGCCTTCTTCTCACCCGCAGGCCCGATCAGGGTGTTGACCTTGGCTAGCTACGTCAATGTCATAGAGCTTCTTCACAGCCTGTTTGATCTGGTGTTTGTTGGCTTTGACATCCACAATGAACACAAGTGTGTTGTTATCTTCGATCTTCACTGTAGTCTAGGGGAACTTGATGATGGCATAATGGTCTAGCTTATTTCTCCTGGGGGTGCTCTTCTTAGGGTATTTGGGCTGCCTTCTTAGTCTCAAGGTCTTGGGCCTCCGGAAGGTGGGTGACTTGTGGATCTTCTTTTTTTTTCTTTTCCCTGTGGCTGTGGGTGCCTTTTCAGCACTGCCTTCTTGGCTTTTAAAAGCTTTTGTTTTGGCTTCCGTTTTGGGAGGGGCAGGAGTGTCCTTCGCCTTCTGCTCCATCTTTGTGAAAAGGGCCTGTAAGTCTTTTACTTTTCTTTTTTTTTCATATTTAGTTCAAGGATCGTTTGTTGACCTTTAGGAGTGCTTTCCAGTCCATTCTGTTGGGGCACCGCTGCACTCCCCCAGTGCTTTGCCTTGGTGTGGTGGGATCAGGTTGGGCGTAATTCCTACACTGTGTCTCCGGTGCTGTCCCCCGCAGGGCCATGGGTCAGTGAGGGGTGTCATGTCTCAGAGTGGGGCTGGCCATGTGATCCTCTCTGTGGACTGGCTGCTCTAATTGGGGTCATCGTCCTCAAGGCCAGGACCTGCAAGTCTTGATGGAAGCAGACTGTCACATCTTCCTTCTGCTGAATAACTGGTCATTTCAAACCACTGCCGGCTTTTTGGTTAGCAGCCCAAGAATTGGCTCCTGCCACCACCAGGCCTCCTATATCCTTCTCTCTTAATTTGACTATCTGTAACATCGTTTTTTTTTTTGCATTTCTAATTTCTATTGGAGAATTTCATTAAACTATGGAAAGCAATATATTTCATTTCACTCAGTCTCTCTCAATTCCCACAGTACCCTCAGAAACGAGTTTAAACTAGCAAGACTCTAGTATCTTACATAACATTCCTTCACTCATGTTTCAGAAAGGAGACCTGGTGACACAGTGGTTTTGCACTCTGCTGCTGACGGAGAGGTTGCTGTTGGAACTTCAGTAATCCCTGAAAGATGTGGCAGTCTAATCCTAGCTGACAGCTCCACAACCTTGGAAACTGAGGGGCAACCGCACCCTGTCCTAGTGGCTGCTCATGTATTGGAACTTGGCTCAATGGCAATGAGTTTTTGTTGTTTAGTACTTCAGAATTTTTTAAGTTAAAATTATCTGGTAAATTGTTTGAGATACTTGGTTTCCTAAAAATTACATGCACATATACGTACTAGACAAGTAGTCATAACAGGAGTGGTGCTACTTTTTGTTGTTGTTGAATATTTGTCATATTCCCTACCTGTAACTCTGTAAGCTATTTTATTTCATTGTTGATCTGGTGAAGGCCCTCTCATCATTCTCTCCATCTTACTGATTGAGCCCTGTTTGTTCCTTGAATGGCTGCTAGCCACAGGTCATAGATTCAAACCCACCAGTTTCTCCTTGAGAGAAAAATGAGACTATCTACTCCCTTAAAGAGTTAATGTCTCAGAAATTCAAACTGGTAGCTTTCCCTCCTGTTCTATAGGGTCCCCGTGAGTTAGAGTCGGCCTGAAAACAGTGGGGTTTTATTTTTTCAATTTGTTTTTACAAATGTGGAAATAGAGGCCTAGCAAGAAGTCAAATGATGTGTTTAAATGTACTTGCTATCTGTCTAAACCAAGGTTTTCCCTAGGATCTCTGGACCCCAACCCATGTTAATGATTCTACTATTGCACTTTAGTAAATTGAGTTCAGTTGTTTCCTTTGGAGGAACGTCGTTTTAAATTATCTATAGAAATACACTTGCATTAAGGTACCAAATAGACATTGGGCTTCCACTCAAGTACTCCCTCAATGCAAGAACACTTTGTTCTATTAAACTGGCATTCTGTAATGCTCACCTTCCTGACAGGATCGCTGAAGACAAAGCGATAAAAAGACATACGCAAATGTGAAGAAAGCTGATGGTCCCTGGTTATCAAAAGATATAGCGTCTGGGGTCTTAAAGACTTGAAGATAAACAAGCAGCCATCTGACTGAGAAGCAACAAAGCCCACATGGAAGAAGCACACCAGCCTGTGTGATCACAAGGTGTCCATAGAATCAGGCATCAAAGAGCAAAACATCATATCATTGTGAATGAGGGGGAGTATGGAGTGGAGACTCAAAAGCCCATCTGTAGGCAACTGGACATCCCCTTATAGAAGGGTCTTGGGAAGGAGAGCAAGTCAGGGTGTATTATAGCACTGATGAAACATAAAACTTTCCTCTAGTTCTTAAATGCCCCCCTCCCATCACGATTCCAATTCTACCTTACTAATCCGACCAGACTAGAGGATGTACACGGGTACAGATAAGAGCTGGAAACACAGGGAATACAGGACAGATAAACCCTTCGGGACTAATCATGAGAATAGCGATACCAGGAGGGGAAGGGGAAGGTGGGGGAGAAAGTACGAACCAATCAATGATCTATATATAAGCTCCTCCCTGGGAGGTGGACAACAGAAAAATGGGTGAAGGGAGACATCGGGCAGTGTAAGATGTGAAAAAAATTATCAAGGGTTTGTAAGGGATGGAGGAAGGAGGAAAAATGAGGTGCTGAACCAAGGGCTCAAGTAGAAAGAAAATGTTTTGAGGAGGATGATGGCAACAAATGTACACATGTGCTTGACACAATGGATGGATGGATGGATTGTGATAAGAGTTGTATGATTTAAAACCGTAAAAGAAATACAGCACTTGCATTTAGTGGCATGTAGTAGATGAATGCTACTACCGCGTCCGTATTCTCAGACCAGCATTTGCTGGTAGAGTATGAGGTAGCTGTGGAGAAAGTAGCGCTTTCAGAGATCACAGACCTAAACCTTAGACATGCTGATTACTGCTACTTTCTAAAATGTTGATATGCTGCCCCGTTTGCGGCTGTCTTTTGCTGAGAATTTACATCTGCCCTCCTGCAGCAGTGATTCTAGCAGTACTTCCAGCGATGACTCTCCAGCCCGGTCCGTTCAATCTGCAGCAGTCCCAGCACCCACTTCCCAGTTACTGTCCTCTCTGGACAAAGATGAGCCCCGGAAAAGCTTTGGGATCAAGGTTCAGAATCTTCCAGTACGCTCGACAGGTATATTTTTTTGAAACTGCTTTTTCTCTCAGCCTGAAAAACTCTACACAGTGAAAATGATTTTCCTTTTTGTACCTCATTCATATTTAATAAAAAAGTGTGATTATAATAACTTTATGCAGCTTAATACCTAGGTTGTTGCTCCTACACATACTGTGTAAAGACTTAATGGTGGATTATTTGTGTTCATGGGTGGGTCTATGTGTATGCATATGTATAATCATTTATAATAAAGATTGCATGGTGGACATGCAAAGAAAGCATGGTTTATTTTTCAATATTAAATATTTTGATTAAATATTTTGGTACTAGATTAAATATTTTGGTACTAGAAGAAATGTGGTATGAAAATTTGGAGACACTAATACTGCTTACGATTAAATATAGCATGTTGGCCCGTAGCCCTCTACAATGTGAAATAACTTTGGACATAAAACTGTAAGCACATATAAAAATAACATTTAAAATAAAAGAAACAGTGACTAATGGAAAAGTCCAGTCAAGTCATACTATAGTTTTTCCTTTACTCTTGATAATTTCAACTGACAGTTGACATGATACAGCATTATTTCAACATTAGGCACATGGAGTATAGAAATGGCTAAAGGCATAGATGATAAAACCAACAGAAATACATTAAAGATTTGCTTTTGTTTTAGTTTATTTAATAAACTAGATATGGTTGGAGAGGGAGTTGGCTTGTTTTTCTAGGTGCTTTTTATAATGAAGCATTTTAACGTAAGATCCCCAGGTGGTATGACTCATCCGCAAAAGGTATTACTATTGTTTAACATGTTACAGACTATAAAAAGTCTAGTATTGCCCCTCACGACTTTAAAAATTGTACTCCTATAGAAAACAAAAATCCTCACAACTAGACCAATCAGCAACATCATGCTAAACAGAAAAGGTTCAATTTGCTAAGAAATTCATTTTGTTTGAATCAGTAGTCAATGCCCATGGAAGCCACAGCCAAGAAATCAATAATGTATGCATTGAGCAGATCTGCTGCAAAAGGTCTTTAAAGTGTTAGGAAGCCAAAATATCACTTGGAATACTAAGATGTGCCTGAGTCAAGCTATGATATTGTCTGTTGCTTCATATGTGTGTGAAAAATGCACAATGAATAAGAAGACCAAAGAAGAATGTAGGCCTTTGAATTTAGAGGTTGTCGAAGAACATTGAACATGTTTTGGGCCTTCAGAGGAACACATTTGTCTTGGATGAAGTGGACCCAAAATGCTCCTTAGAAGGGAAGATGGTGAAACTCTGTCTTACTTTGGACATGTTTCCAGGAGAGACCAGTCTCTAGAGAAAGTCATCATGTTTGGTAAAGTAGAAGCGCAGCAAAAGAGCAACAAGGCCCTCAATCTCAACAAAATGGATGAACACATTGGCTGCAACAACAGACTCCAACAGCAATGGTGTGCGGATGGCACAGGGCAGGGTAGTGTTTTGTTCTGCTGTGCATGGGGTCGTTATGAGTCAGAAACTAACTCGACAGTAACAACAACGACCACTTATATACTGAAGATCATCCAACAATATTTGCAGCAGTACCTTGACAGGGAACTGCCAGAAGTTCAGGTTGGATTCAGAAGAGAACCTGAAACAAGAGATATCATTTCTGATGTTAGAAGGATCTTGACTCAAAACAGAATCTCAGACAGATGTTTACTTGTGTTTTGTTGACTATATACCAAGGCATCTGACTGTGTGGACCGTAATAAATTGTGGGTAAACTTGAGAAGAATGGCAATTCCAGAACACTTCATTGTGCTCGCAAGGAACTTGTACTTGGACCATCAGAGGCAGGTGTGCGAACGGAACGAAGGCATACTGCATGGTTTGAAATCAGGAAAGGTGTGGGTGTCAGGGTTGTATCCTCACACCAAACTTGTTCAGTCTGTATGCTTAGCAAATCATCATAGATGGCTAGATTATATAAAGAAGAATGAAACATCTGGATTGGAGGAAGACTTATCAATAGTTTGTGATGGGTGGATGGCACAACCTTGCTTACTGAAAGTTCAGAGTACTTGAAACACTTTCTGATGAAGATCAGGGATTGCAGTCTTTAGTGTGGAGTGCAATTCAGTGTAAAGAAGACCAGAACCCTCTCAACTGGACCAGTAGGCAACATCCTGAAAAATGGAGAAAAGGTTGAACTTGTCAAGAACTTTGTCTGACTTGGATTCACAATCAGTGCCCATGGAAGCAGCAGTCAAGAGGTCAGAAGGCACAAAGCATTGAGTCAATCCGCTGCTCCAGACCTTGTAGAGTATTGAAGAGCAAGAGCGTTGTCTTGAGGACTAAGGTGTGCCTGAGCCAAGCCATGGTGTTCTCTATTGCATCATCTGCATTTGAAAGTGGGACATTGAATAAGGAAGTCTGTAGAAGAATCGATGCATTGCATTGTGATGCTGTAGAAGAATATTTAAGAAGTATGGTCACCATGTTCCTTAGAGGCAAGAATGACTTACACACTTTGGACATACTGTCATTAGAGACCAGACCCTGGAGAACGACATTACCTTTGGTAAAGTGGAAGGGCAGCAAAAAGTGAAAGACCCACCATGAGATGGATGGACACAGTGGCTGCATCAATGAGCTCAAGCACAGGAACAATTGTGAGGATGAAACAGGACCTACATTGTTTCCTTCTATTGTGCATAGGGTCACTTTGGATGAGAGCCGATTTGATAGCTCTTAACAATAACACATACACACACCTCAATCTTTCTTAAGAACATTTGAAACATACACCAAAGTAGAAGGAATAGTGCACTACACCTTACTCAGAACATTGGACAAATATAGTTTCCTATGCTTTGGACCATAGTAAACTATGGATAGCCTCAAGAAGAATGGGAATTCTAGAACATCTTCATATGTTCACTCAAAACCTGCCATGGTTCAGGAGGCAGTTATGCCAATAGCACAGGGAATACATCAAACCCCTTCTTCAAGAGGGATCAACATTTTGCCACACTTGCTTCATCTCCCTTCTAGCTTCCTTCTTCTCTGTTGCCTATTAATTTTTTCTTTTTGGTATTTTAAGGTGGTATGTTTACTGTATGCATCTATAAAATACAAGGACATTTTCTTACACTATCAAATACTGCTCTTACCTAGCAAATAATCAGTAACATCATTTAACATGCAGTCCATGTTCAGAATTCTACAATAGTTTTATTTTTTCTTGTCTACAGTAGTTTGCAAAACATCTTTCTGTTACTTTGTGTGAAAAACATTATTTTTTTTGTATTAACAAAACTTAGGTAAATCAGGCTAAGAATTTAGTGGCTTGCTTATTGTATTCTATGCGAAGAATAAGTGATTTGTTTTTGTTTGGGGATTTAGATACAAGCCTTAAAGATGGTCTTTTCCATGAATTTAAGAAGTTTGGAAAGGTGACCTCGGTGCAGATACACGGAGCTTCAGAAGAGAGGTATGGGCTGGTCTTCTTCCGGCAGCAGGAGGACCAAGAGAAAGCACTGACCGCGTCAAAAGGAAAGCTTTTCTTTGGCATGCAGATTGAAGTAACCGCATGGATAGGGCCAGGTAAGGCATAAGCTTGAATGTTAGTCTAGCTTGTATTCCAGCATATTATCCCAAATGCGGACACTGTTTGTGCTGTTGGACAGTTCTTACAAATGTATTTATTGAAATGTACTGAACAAATTTGTTAGGCTATTTTGTTTTTTGGGAATTAAATCCAAACCCAGGAAACACAATGGAACGTTCTAGTGACTTTCTTAGGATATGCGTGCACACTGTAGGATCCCGTAAGCCACAGGTTGCCTGCTGCCCCTTTTCCAGAAAAACATAGCTCAGCAACACCCACTTTGGGAAACCGTTTTCTCCAAAGACATATACGCCTTAGGATTGAGACTGGTCAAGTGATGACAAAAATCAAGTAAATGACACTTGACAAACCTGTTTTCCTGTATAAAGGGAATTTTCAACTTTGAAAATTTGTTGAGCTTTTAAACCATTCCAAATGTTAATGAGTTAAGATCATGCTTTATATTTCTGGTTCTGCCTGTTCAGATTGTAATCCTCAAAATATAACTGGATTATATATTTTTTCCTTCTCCGTTTCTGTGAGTCATTCCTAAGTGCCTATCCTCTGTGAGGTTGTTGGAAGAGGAACTAATGAAATTTAAAGTGAGATACACGTAGCACATCCCTGTGAAATGTGATGAAAATGTAAAAAGACAGGTGATGGGCAGTTTCTGGTCCACTTGGCTTGGAAAGCATTTTGAGGAAACTGCAAAGGTTACACTAAGCTCTCATTAGCACCAGCAAACTGCAATTAGTCTGGCTGAATTCACTCAAACCGCTTTGAAGTCTAGTCTCTCAGTACTAGTTAACATCTTAGAAATGTTCAGTGGCTGCCACTTTATTCCAGTACTGTTAGCGAATAATAAAACTCTCTGGACAATTTTTGTCTCCATTTTGTTGCTGAGAGCATACAGGCTGTGTTAAAAGTGTATCAACAAAACCCTGAATATCCCTGCCTAGACTACATTACGCAAGTTTCAGAGGAAAACTTAAAATGAGCCCTGGCCGTTGGCTCTAAAGCATGGAAACTTTGAGGAGCATTGAGCACTGCGGTTTCTTGTTGGGGATTATGTAGCACCAAAAGGAGATGCCATAAATATTTCTTAAAATAATTTGCATAAGATCATTATTCTTGCGTGTAACAAATGCCTGCATCTAGACATCTGAGTTATTATCAAATGAGAAATGTCTCACAAAAAAACCTGTAAGACTTTGTAAAGTAAATGCAATGACATAATACAACATAGGCGTGTTTTTCAGTCATTGAAAGCCCACTTGCACAATGTTGGACCATAAAATTAGGTCCAAAGCACTACCATTTTGGTGGGTGGCTTAAAATTTTATTTAGTGGTTATTTTGAAATAAATCAACCAAGCAGATTGAAAGACAGGTCACTTTTCTTTTTACAGAATCAAACTGCGTTTTCCTTCGACAAGTTAGTTCCCTTAGCCTGTAGTCTACTTTGAGTTAATAAGGGGAGTTGTTTCTGAAGGCGTTTGTAAGCTTTCAGTTTGTGTGAGTATCCCAGCCTGTTGTTTTAGATACTTAGGTTTTTTTATGTGGATTTTCCCCATGATACAGAAATATGTACAAAAATGGTCTCTTCACTCTTACTAAGCTGCTCCCATTCCATTTACAGAAACAGAAAGTGAAAATGAATTCCGTCCCTTGGATGAAAGGATAGATGAATTCCACCCCAAAGCAACACGAACCCTCTTTATTGGCAACCTTGAAAAGACCACTACTTACCATGACCTTCGCAACATCTTCCAGCGCTTTGGAGAAATTGTGGTATGCTGCTTTCTACAATAAAATACTTTTAGTTCTTTGTTATAAAAGAGCATAGCAAAAAAAAGAGAGAGAGAGAGCATAGCGTAGATTCTGTATATAAAGATGAGATTTAGATGGTTTGATTAATGCTTTTCTCATTTGTTCTGGGCATTTTTAACTCCTATTGAAAGATCTGGAGTCGCCCATTGAACACTGTTTTGTTTGTGTATAAAAATGTAATATGTGACATGGATGCCTTTTTGTTCACTTAAATTTTTTGTTTTGTTTACTTATTAATGTTTTTTGTTATCTGGTGATTTTTCAGTGCTTTCTCTGGTTCTGTAAAAGAATCAAATTCACATGTTGGTGAAAAAGCAGCAGCAAATCATTGTGTGATGAGTGTGGTGATAGGCATATCAGTCAGCTTTGCAGTCGTGCACAGGGAGGGAGTACTCCCTGTTCATATCGTCAGCTGAGAGTTCGCAAGCCCCTTCTGACAAGATGAAAGTTGTAGCCTTTCCGGTCCCCAGGACTAAAAGTTGAAACCAGCATTTAATGAAAATAGTTTGGTTGCTGCTTTGAGGTAACATTGAGGAAATGACCTGTGTCATTCCTAGATTCTTTCTCTATATTAATCATAGTGAAGAAAGTTTCTGTTACGTTTGGGCTCTGGAAAGTAAAGAAATGTCCAGATAGGAATAGATATTGTTAGTCTTTCAGATGTATATGTCCTTCTGTCCATCCATCCTTAGTTATACATTACCACTCTAAGCAAATGTTCTTGGTCTTGTAAACAAGACGTTATTTTTATGCATATGGTTGGCTTAAGCCTCCTTTTATACAGACTTGAAGCAAGAAATAGGAGTGATTGAAAACAGCAGACAAAACCCAACAAAACATTCATCTTTTCAGTTGTTTTAAAATTCTTTCAGTTTTGTCATAGTGACATATACTCTTGATTCCAGGTCTACTGCCTACTTAGGTGGGGGGAGGTGGTGGGAATGGGCAATCTGAATTCGCGTCTCTGAGCACTAGCTTTTTTTTACAAAGCTTTAATTTTTTTGCTGTTTGGCATTCTTAAGTCTATAAACTGATGAAACTTTTAGACATTCTTCTGTTTGAATGTAGCTACTGCTTTAAATTTTGGAGGAGTAGAAAAGACATATTTGGACTCGGAAATAGGCTTCCATCACCTGGGTTGCTGGAATGGATAATTATTGTGCCTTTAAGAGCATTAATTCTAAATAAGATGAGTGTCATTATGGTAAAGTGAGTTGCTGCTTTATTGATACTAAGTGATGCTGTAGCCAGAAGCACTCGTTCGCGAGACTATTCACAGAAACCCTTTGGAGGTCCCTTTCTCTGCAGTGGGGTCGCCGTCGGTTACCACTCCTTTGACAGCTTTGAGTAGAGGCTATTGCTTTTTCATGAGACTCATCAAAGAGTTCTTTAAGTCTGTTTTTCATTTTTCCCTGGTTTCAAGTTTTGATTATTGGCTTGTGATCCTTAAGAAGGTATAAGTGATCACAGTGCCTGTTCTGCAGAGTATGACCCAGGTCAGTATTGTTCAGGTACACGTTTCACCATCCAAACGTCTGCTTTCTCTGAACCATTTTCCTGAGGAAGCCAGGTTGTCGGATCACCTCCTCTCAGCAGGCAGGACAGGAGTGTCCGATATGAACATAGGGTTTGTGAATTCTTTAGAGATGGGTGGGGGTTCTCCTTTGTAGTACTTTCTTTAATCCAGGGATATGTTTGGCTCGTCTTTACAAAGTGCAGTTCAGAAATTCTGTTGCCTGTCTTTCTGGACAGGAGAGGAATACTCACTAATCACCAGATTTGGTTCAGGGACTAGACTAATAGACTAATCGGGCCTTCTAATTTAGGGTTTCGTGTTTTAAATGGCCTTTTGAAAATGTGATTTCTTTATAGTTTTTAACTTTCTCAGATTTTAAATTTTAAATGGCCTGACCTCTACTAAGGATTTCAGCTTAAAAAATGATTAGGGCAAAGAATGTACAGATGTGCTTTATACAATTGATGTCTGTATATGTAAGAGTTGTATGAGCCCCTAATAAAATGTTAAAAAAAAAAAAGGAAAAGGAATTATTTCTTAGGTTTTTGTTAAATAGGTGACCTTTTTACTGTCATGTTTCTCTGAACCCTGGTATTTTGGACTTAAAGTGTTAAAGATTGGAGTGCTACAAAGAGACACAGGTAGAAAGGATTTCATGGTTGGTGACTACAGATGTGTTCTATAGTTTTCTAGACTACTCATTTAAAATGCACAATTTTAGGTAAGAAGATGATTATTGGAAGTAAGTTTTTTTGAGAAATGAGGCACCCATATGGACTTAGTTTATTCTGATTTATTTTCTTTTTGATCCATCACTAAATGGTATTAATTGGCCTTTTCAGGATATTGATATTAAGAAAGTAAATGGAGTTCCTCAGTATGCATTCTTGCAATACTGTGATATTGCCAGCGTTTGTAAGGCTATTAAGAAGATGGATGGGGAGTACCTTGGAAACAATCGCCTCAAGGTAAGAGAATATGGATAAATTAATGTTACTATAATTTATTTTGTTTTTAAGATTTACACGTGTGTGATTACCTAAAATTTAGTAATGGAGTTAGATACTCTTGGGAGAAAGATGAGGCTGTCAGCTCTGTAAAGATGTCCAGCCTCAGAAATCCTGTATTAGGTTGCTATGAATCAGAATTGACTAGATGGCAGTGATTTGAGTTAGATAAACCATAAAGGTATGAGACATTATTTTTCACCCTCATCCGGTTAATTATAATCTGAACTACTAATCTTCATCCAATTGTGCTAGAATCTGTGCCAACTAATATCTGATTAGCCATGCAGAATTTTAAAAAATATCTTTTGTAAATTTTAATAGGATTTTAATCAAATGGTTTCTATTTGAGATGTTGATTTGATAAAAACTCCTACCAAAGACTGATTTTTTTTCAGAACTGTGAAAATGAATAATTGTAAACTTCCCTAATAGAAATTTTGCCTTTCATGTTCAGCTGGGTTTTGGAAAGAGCATGCCTACAAACTGCGTGTGGTTAGACGGGCTTTCTTCCAATGTGTCGGATCAGTATCTAACGCGCCATTTCTGCCGATACGGGCCGGTAGTAAAGGTAGGTTGGAGGTTTTGCTGTGTGGTTCAGAGTTTCTTCTGGTTCCATTTTTCTTTGTATTCTGTCCTTTAAGTCCTAATTTTCTAGTGCCATCTTTTTCTTTTCTTCAGTACCTCATAAATGAAATTTCTCATCAAGGTCTACAAGGGCATTTACATTGTTAGCTTTGATATGAGCATTTTGAAAAACTGTTTCGAGCCAGATAAGATGATTGTTTTTTAAATCATCTGCATTATACAGCTCAGTAGAAATTTCACTTTTCATTAGAAGTAGCCATTCAAATGATAGGTTACTTGCAACACACTACGAGGTGATGAGGCTTGGTTATTTTATATACATGTGTATGTGTGTATGTACACATCATATATGTGTGTGGCTTTAAAAAGAAAGTCACACAACAAAAGTTTCATTTATCTAGGTGGTAGGATGTCACATACGAAGAATATAATAGGAAAAAGGATTCTGGACCCCTTTAGGTTGTAGGTGAAGCTTTAGTAACTCCTTAAAGGCAGATTTACTCTGATGGTTATGTTACATAATTTTTACACTTTCTTAGTATCTTTTGTTGCTTGGAGAAAATACACATCTTTTAAATATTGCCACATAACAGGGTTGCTTCAAATTCAACATCATTGAAATACTTTATTCAGTTTTTTTTCCCCAATCCTTTTCAGTGGTTTTTATTTTCTCCTTTTTTTGAGCCATGGCTAAATAACATCCCGTGCAGGACTCCATTAACTAGGACAATGAAGTAAAAACGTGAAAAACAAAATAAAGGCATCCTATATCTCAGGCCACAGAATCCACGATACTAAACAGTCCCTGCACATTTTATTGTGTTTCACTCACTTGCATCATTAAGAAAAGTCTAAAATAATTTTAGAATTAAAAACATGTAACATATGTGTGTCGTGGGTGTGTAAGCACACATATAAACACACACGTCTTTTAATTTTTCATGGCAGCGTCCTTGAGACTTAGGATATTGTTGGGACTGACACTAAGCCCACTGGATGAGGCTCTTATTTGGTTTTTGTTTGGTTGTTTTGTTCTTTACAGGTGGTGTTTGACCGCTTAAAAGGCATGGCCCTCGTTCTCTACAATGAAATTGAATATGCACAAGCGGCTGTAAAAGAGACCAAGGGGAGGAAGCTCGGTGGGAATAAGATTAAGGTGTGCAGAATGATACGACTTTCATCTGACCCCTTCACAACTGGCATTTTAGAGGTTGCCGGTCAGGGGAGTAACGTACAGGACTTGGCAGTTTATGCCTTCAATTTTTAAAGGAAATACATGATTCTTATACTCAACTAGTAGAAGAGACAGGATCTTTTAAACCATCAGCTACAAAAATTTCCCTAAAAATCTCTTCATTCGATGCTTTGGGTACCTAATGCTCACCTGCACATGGTCCCTGCAGGCCAGCGCCCAGTCACCTGTGGGCATCTGCACACCCAGAATCTCAAATTGTCAGTCAGTCCAGCTTCCTGAATTGGTCTTCTCTCCTTCTTCTTTTCTGTCCTTCTAAAGAGCGGGGACCGCTGAAGGCATGGCCTTGTCTGGTTTATTTGCTTAAAACAAGTATTCATCACAGCTGGAAGACATGCATGCACTTAACTGTGATGGTCAATTGAAATAAGTCTTTATGAAATAAATTGAGAGAGTTTTGATTCTAGATATCAACTACTTTAATGATTTTGAAACCCAGCTGTTAGTAAGTTTAAATATTCTGCCATATCTTGTTTTAGATTTTAACTATGCTTTAGTAGATTTTTGCACAGAAATTACTAAATTTAGTTGGTCCGATTATTTAATTCAGTAGAGTCCTGATAGGTGTTGCTTGCTTTCCTTTTTTTGCCCTGCTCTCTCAGGATTGGATTCTGGAACTCTAGTTTATAATTTTGTATCAAGATGAGGGCAGAATTTATTTGAGAGTGATTTCAAAATACATCGTTTCATTGACAAAGGACTGTTACATTTAATTCAGATAGATGGCTAGTTCTTGAAATTTGCCCTTAAAGACTATGTTGGGAATAGTTTGCAAATTAAAGTGTAAGACTATTATCAAATACCTGCTATCTCTCCCCACCCCCTTTTTAAGGTGGATTTTGCAAATCGGGAAAGTCAGTTGGCGTTTTACCACTGCATGGAGAAATCTGGTCAAGATATCCGAGACTTCTATGAAATGTTGGCAGAAAGAAGGTGCGTATTTTAATCCCGTCAACTAAACACAGATTTTAATTTAAAAAAATTTAGATGAGATTAAATTAATTTTTCATCTTTTATTATAACATTTTCCTCATCCCTGTCAAACTAACCCTCCTTTTCTCCTTATATGGAAACCGTAGTTTCTTTAAGAACACAGTTTTCATTTGGCTCACAGTTGTTGGGGTTACCTGAATCGCAATTGGAGTTTTCACTGCCCTTAGTTCAAATGAGTTAATTCTTTGAGAGATGCTAACTTTATGTACAAAATCAATTTCAAAACACTTTCTTTTATCTTATTGTTAGTAGTTTTAAATCAAATGTAATAATGCACTACATACTTGGTAATGGTGTCATTATCTTTGTTACCATGTGTGTTCTCATACATTTATCTTAAAAACAAAAAGTCAACAAGGAAGACCCCCCTGCCTCTTTGTCACATTCAGTGCCTACCTCACTCACGGCCAACACTGGCCCCACACTGGCCCCAAGCCGTCACGGAAGCACCGGAACTCATAAGCCCTGCTCCTCTCTTCTGGCCTCAGGCATGGATTTTTTAACAGATACCACCAGCCTTTTAGACTTTGAGTAGAGAGCGAAGGGTGCAGTCAGGGTTGAGATTACGGTAGACTTGCTAAAGACTGTATAAACAGCTGTATTGTAATTTAGAATTTAAGTAATTTGTGAAGCAATAAATCAAAGCACATATAATTTAGTAATTTTGGCAACGTAGAAAATAGATCTTATTCCCCTTGTTAACATTTTTCAGTTATGGTACTATAGATTTGATTTTTTTTTTTCTCCCCCTGGGGGCTGCTTACAGGAAATATATTACAGTGTCGGATCATTTAAGATCTCAAAATGCAATCCTATCTTCTCTAACTTACAACTGTCCTATAACTGGTGGCTAATTTTTTTTAAGTGAATGTATGAAAACTTCCTGTCACAATGCCCAGAAGGCAGTGGTGGTTTAATGGTAGAATTCACACTTTCCATGTGGGAGAAGTGGGTTCCATTCCTGGCCAGCGCACCTCATGAGTAGCGTCATCCCTGCCTATCAGGAGAATAAACTTCAGTGGGCCTTTTCATCTGAGGTGCACTAGAAAGAACTGCTGCCCTAAGAGTAAGCCAGCAAAACTCTGAATCACAGTGATCCCATCCCAGGCAGGGAATTGCCATGAATCAGGGCCAACTCAACAGCAGTTGGCAGCTGCATAATGCCACCAGATTCTTCAGCAGTGGATCCCTTTTTTTTTTTTTTTTGTATTTTATTTTATTAAAAAACATTTTATTAGGGGCTCATACAACTCTTATCACAATCCATACATATACATACATCAATTGTATAAAACACATCTGTACATTCTTTGCCCTAATCATTTTCTTTTTTTAATTTTTTAAAAAATTTTAACAATTTATTAGGGGCTCATACAATTCTTATCACAGTTCATACATATACATACATCAATTGTATAAAGCACATCTGTACAGTCCCTGCCCTAATCATTTTTTTCTCCTCTTTTCGTTTTTTACATTTTATTAGGGACCCATACAACTCTTATCACCATCCATACATATACATACATCAATTGTATAAAGCACATCCATACATTCCCTGCCCCAATCATTCTCAAGGCATTTGCTCTCCACTTAAGCCCCTTGCATCAGGTCCTCTTTTTTTTTTTCCCCTCCCTCCCCTTAACCCCCTCCCTCATGTGCCCTTGGTAATTTATACCTCGTTATTTTGTCATATCTTGCCCTATCCGGAGTCTCCCTTCCCCCCTTCTCTGCTGTCCCTCTCCCAGGGAAGAGGTCACATGTGGATCCTTGTAATCAGTTCCCCCTTTCCAACCCACTCACCCTCCACTCTCCCAGCATCGTCCCTCACACCCTTGGTCCTGAAGGTATCATCCACCCTGGATTCCCCGTACCTCCAGCCCTCATATGTACCAGTGTACAGCCTCTGTCCTATCCAGGCCTGCAAGGTAGAATTCGGATCATGGTAGTTGGGGGGAGGAAGCATCCAGGATCTGGGGGAAAGCTGTGTTCTTCATCGGTACTACCTCGCACCCTAATTAACCCATCTCCTCTCCTAAACCCCTCTATGAGGGGATCTCCATTGGCCGACACTTGGGCCTTGGGTCTCCACTCTGCACTTCCCCCTTCATTTAATATGGTATATATATATATATACATATACATATACATATACACATATATACACACACTTATATCGTTGTTGTTTTTTTTTTTGCATGATGCCTTATACCTGGTCCCTTGGGCACCTCGTGGTCGCACTGGCCGGTGTGCTTCTTCCATGTGGGCTTTTTTGCTTCTGAGCTAGATGGCCGCTTGTTCACCTTCAAGCCTTTAAGACCCCAGACACTATCTCTTTTGATAGCCGGGCACCATCAGCTTTCTTCACCACATTTGCTTATGCACCCATTTGTCTTCAGCGATCCTATCATGGAGGTGTGCAGTCAATGATAAGATTTTTTGTTCTTTGATGCCTGGTAACTGATCCCTTTGGGACCACTCGATCACACAGGCTGGTGTGTTCTTCCATGTGGACTTTGTTGCTTCTGAGCTAGATGGCCGGTTGTTTATCTTCAAGCCTTTAAGACCCCAGTCACTGTCTCTTTTGATAGCCGGGCACCATCAGCTTTCTTCACCACATTTACTTGTTCACCCACTTTGGCTCCAGCCGTTGTGTCGGGAGAGTGAGCATCATAGAGTTCCAATTTAATAAAAGAAGGTATTCATGCATTGAGGGAGTGTTTGAGTAGAGGCCCAAGGTCCTTCCGCCGCAGTGGATCCCTTTTATGAATGGAAACCACTGTCCACTTCAAACCTATTCTACACTAGGATTTCATTTGAGTCTTCAGGTACTCTGTAGGGAGGTCGGGCCCTGACTGCTGTCCTGTTTTACATAAGGTCATACAGCTGGATGATTTGATAGTAGCATCAGCGGCCACTAAATGGTTGGGCTGTTACTGGTGGCCGTTTGGATGGTGTACAATCACGTGAACAGTCATCTCCAAACCTGCCCACAGGCACTTCCCTGGGCACTCTGTAGAGGAGATGCTGCGCGTGCTGTGCTGTATTGCCCGGCTCCTGGAGAGCGGGGACTCTCATTTCCCTTAGAGCCACGAGGCCCGTCGAGTATGTGCAACAGCTTTCCTAATTGCCCCGTTCTCATAATAGTTGTTTCAGAAGAGTGCCCTAGCACTACTGTTCACACATGGACATGAGGATGTTAGGGTTTCCACCCTGTGTTTTTGGATGTAGTTGTAGTTTATTTAATTTAAAAAATCTTAAGACTTACTGCTCTTTAAATATGCCCAGTATAATTTACTTGCAAGATTGCTGGCCAATATTTAGGCAGTGAATCGGATTCCTAAGAATGCATGTGGAAGGATCCTCTTGAACCAACCATGCTAGCGATCATAGATACATTACCATGCAAACGCATAGCTGATTCTGACTCGTGACAGCTCTGTCAGGCAGAGTTGAACTGCTCGTGTGAGTCCCGGTTTCTGTACAGCTTACATATCTATCTCCTGCAGAATGAATTGAACTGCTGCCCTCCAGTCAGCAGCCAAGTGCTTACCATGGCGCTTACCAGGGCTCCTTAGATCATAAGACAGCATCTCTCTTTTAACTGAGAGAGTTTGGTACAGATGCAGGTAAAAATGCATTATTGATGCTTCCAGTGACGCTTCACGTTAACTCAAGAGGTTTCATTTGCCGTTAAAAGGGTTAGAATATCACCCAGTAGCAATCCGACCTAGTTTTCTAAAGTCTTTTGATGACTCTTCAAATACCTGCTGTGAGCCAGCACTGGTCCACGAGCTAGGGGAATGGTGGCTAAGAAGACAAAGCCAGTGGTCATTACGGGTCTTGGGTTCTAGTTTTGGTTTATTTCACTGAGCCCACTAATGGCAGCATGTGCGGAAGGAACAGTCCATGCTTACTTGAGAAGAGACCACGACTTTGTCAGAGGCTAGGGTGAAAACACGAGTGAAGGAGTTGGTTTCTGAAACTAGTACATTTCATTTGATATAACATATATGTTCTTGTTTGTATATTTAATTCTATTTTGATAGCATCATGACAGGTCACTGCATGAAATCCCCTCTGTGATTCCCTTAGAAATGGAAGAATCCCCTGAGAAGCTGTTGGTGCCTTAGTAACTAGCCTAGCAACCGCAGAATCCTCTGGGGCCCAGGCCAAGGCTAGGCAACAGTCCTCTCCCTCCCCTGGGACCTTGGAACCTTTGGCTTCTGGGGGAGCTAAGGGACGACCTAAGGCCAGAAGCACTTCTCGGGGAAAAGTCTGACATGCCTGGATTATATGACAAGTAGTTGTCCTCCTGCCGTCGTTGTGTAAGTGCAGTCAACACCCACATTGAGATAGGTGTGCCTGTACTGATTGGAGACCTTCTCAGAACACGCACATTGAGATAGGTGTGCCTGTACTGTTTGGAGACCTTCTCAGCAACAATGTTTGCTATATTTGTATTTAGTAAAACGAGGCCCCAAAAGCCTTACTCTGTTTTTCACCTAGTTACAAATTGACTTTTACTCTCCACCTGGTAAAAGGTGGCAGGTTTTTGTTTTTAATGCAGCAAGCACAAAATCCCTAGCAGAAGTTGAAATTGAAAAAAGAAAGAAATTAAAGCAACAGAACCTGACTTTCAAATAGCACTTTCTGTATAAACCTCTAGCTCTCTCCATCGGATCCATAATATTTTAAAATAGTTAATGAATAAGCAATTTGGGTGGGGTTGTTTTTTTTTTTAACCTAGTTATATAGTAGGAGCCCTGGTGGTATAATTGTTACATGTTGGGCTGTGGTCTGCGTGGTTGGCAGTTTAAAACCACCAGTAGCTCTAGAGGAGAACGACTGGGCTTTTTACTCATGTAAATAGTTATAGTCTGGGAAACTCACAGGGGACACTATGAGTCAGCTTTGATGACTGTGAGCATGGTTTGAATTAACCCAACTCACTGCCATTGAATGGATTCCACCAACTCATGAATGCCCCTCTGAGTTTCTGAGACTGTACCTCTTTGCAGAAGTAGAAAGCCCAGACCCTCACCTGAGGAGCTAGCAGCCCAATGGAGCAACAAAGAAAAGAAATGGAAGAATCATTTTAGAATGTTTGTAGCCATCCCAGAGTTGTTAGTTGGCAGGCTGGGTAAATCCAGTAAAGGCCAAGGATGTGCCTGCTTAGCATTGTGTTAGAAAGGTGTTCACGAGTGCTTTCTTATTTCATCTTCATTGCACGACAACCCTTTGAAGAGAAGTCATCACATTTTGCATGTGAGGAAACTCTGCTCAGAGAGATTAAATAAACATCAGAATGTTTTTGAGGTGTTACATTACTGTTCAGGTCACATAGGTGGTAAGATTACCTTTCAAAACAGACTGTTTCCAAAATTGTGATATGAAATAATTGTGAAATGCTTAAAAGTATGGCATTTCTGCTACTTAATACGGGTGTCCATTATAAGTCACTTCATACCACCTAAATTACCAAAGAATGAAAAAGGGTTGCACCAGCATTGGCTAATAGATACAAAAATACAACATAACATGATTTGAAAATTTCAAATAGCCCTTAAAAAAAGAAAAGTACATTTCAATGTGTAATCAGTGTGAATACATTATTGCAAGTTTTTTCTTTCTTGACACCAAGTCTATGAAATCCAGTGTGTAATTTACACTTTGAGCACGTCCTGCCAGACAGACCAGATTTCCGGCACAGGCCTAAGTAACAGGGATGATTTTTAGAAGCAGGTTTTTCTGATCCACCTATGTGCGATTTGATGCATGTAAGTGCCAAAGAAACAAAAGGGCTAATACATTGTTGTTGGTTTTCAATTTTTTGGCAGAGAAGAGCGAAGGGCATCTTATGACTACAGCCAAGATCGTACATACTACGAGAATGTGCGAACTCCAGGCACATATCCTGAGGATTCCAGAAGGGACTATCCAGCTCGAGGGAGAGAGTTTTATTCCGAATGGGAAACTTACCAAGGAGACTACTATGAATCACGCTATTATGATGATCCTCGAGAATACAGGGATTACAGAAATGATCCTTATGAACAAGATATTCGGGAATACAGTTACAGGCAAAGGGAACGGGAACGTGAAAGATTTGAGTCTGAACGGGACCGAGACCACGAGAGGAGGCCAATTGAACGAAGCCAGAGTCCCGTCCACTTGCGACGCCCACAGAGTCCTGGCACATCTCCCTCCCAGTCTGAGAGGCTGCCCAGTGATTCTGAGAGGAGGATGTACAGCCGGTCCTCGGACCGCAGTGGCAGCTGTAGCTCCCTCTCCCCTCCACGATACGACAAACTCGAGAAACCTCGTCTGGAGCGCTATTCAAAAAATGAAAAGACAGATAAAGAACGAACGTTTGAACATCCCGAGAGAGGGGAGAGAGAGAGACGCATAATACGAAAGGAAAAAGTGGAGAAGGACAAAAGCGAAAAGCAAAAACGCAAAGGGAAAATTCATTCCTCTAGTTCTCAGTCCTCAGAAACAGACCAAGAAAATGAGAGAGAACTGAGCCCCGAAAAGCCAAGGAGCTCTAATAAACCGAGCAGAGAGAAAGCGGACAAAGAAGGGCTAGCCCGAAATCGCCTTGAACTTATGCCTTGTGTGGTTCTGACTCGAGTGAAAGAAAAAGAGGGCAAGGTCATTGAGCACGCCGCCTTTGAGAAACTGAAAACCAAGCTCGACAACGACACTGTTAAACTGTCTGTCCCAGATCAGAAACTTCAGGCCTCTCAAGCTGAGCCTGCAAAATCAGACCTCTCTAAACTGGAGTCTCTTAGACTAAAAGTGCCAAAGGAGAAGGGCCTTTCTAGCCACATAGAAGTGGTGGATAAAGACAGCAGGCTTAAGCCCAGGAAGCTCCTAAAGCCCGAGCAGACTGCTGATGGGGTCAGTGCTGTGGATCTGGAGAAATTGGAAGCTAGGAAAAGACGCTTTGCAGATTCAAATTTCAAAGCAGAACGTCAGAAATTGGAAGTCAAGAAAAGCAGTCTAGAGCTAGAGGAAGCTAGGGTGCTTTTAAAAAAGCAGCATGACCTATCATCTAGAGATGTCATTGTGCTGAGGGAAGGTGAGTCTGAAAGAAAGCCTGCGCGGAAAGAAATTCTTAAAAGAGAATCCAAGAAAATCAAACTGGATAGACTTACTGCTGTTCCCAGCCCCAAAGACAGTCAGGAGCTTGCCAGTATTTCTGTTGGGGTTGGCTCAAGGCCCAGCACAGACCTACAAGCAAGGCTGGGAGAACCAGTAGGCGAACTTGCAGAAAATCAAGAGAGCCAACCCAAAAAACCCACTTCCTCAAAACCACAGCTCAAACAGCTACAGCTGTCGGACGACCAAGGACCAGAGAAAGAGGATCTTAGGAAAAACTACTGCCATCTTCGCGAGGAGACACCTGAACGTAAAGGAGGCCAAGAGAAACCACATTCGGTAGCTGCTGAAGAGAAAATTGGCATTGATATTGATCACACACAGAGTTACCGAAAACAAATGGAACAGAGTCGGAGAAAACAGATGGAGATGGAAATAGCCAAGTCTGAGAAATTTGGCAGCCCTAAAAAAGATGTAGATGACTATGAAAGGCGTAGCCTTGTTCACGAGGTGGGCAAACCTCCCCAAGATGTCACCGATGACTCTCCTCCCAGCAAAAAGAAAAGGATGGATCGTGTTGATTTTGATATCTGCAGCAAAAGAGAGAGGCATTACAGAAGTTCACGCCAAGTCAGTGAAGATTCTGAAAGGACTAGTTGCTCGCCCAGCATCCGACCAGGTTCCTTCCATGAAGATGACGACCCCCTGAGCCCCCCGAGGTTAGTGACAGTAAAAGGGTCCCCTAAAGTCGATGACAAGGGTCTTCCCTATGCTAATATCACAGTCAGGGAAGAGTCTCTAAAATTCAATCCATATGATTCTAGCAGGAGAGAACAGATGGCAGACATGGCCAAGATAAAGCTGTCTGTCTTGAGTTCTGAAGAAGAACTGCATCGTTGGGACTCTCAATTGAAACAAGATGCTAGCAGATTTGATGTGAGTTTCCCAAACAGCATAATTAAGAGAGACAGCCTTCGAAAGAGGTCTGTGCGAGACTTGGAACCTGGCGAGGTGCCTTCTGATTCTGATGACGATGGTGATCACAAGTCCCACTCGCCCAGAGCCTCTGCACTGTACGAAAGTTCCCCACTGCCTTTCATCTTGAGGGACAGAGAGGACAAACTCCGCGAGCGAGAGGAGAGACTGTCCACTTCTTTAGAAAGGAACAGGTTCTATTCTTTTGCACTGGATAAGACAATCACCCCAGACACTAAAGCTTTGCTTGAAAGAGCCAAGTCCCTCTCTTCGTCTCGAGAAGAAAATTGGTCTTTCCTTGATTGGGACTCTCGATTTGCTAATTTTCGAAACAACAAAGATAAAGAGAAGGTGGACTCTGCTCCCAGGCCCATTCCCTCCTGGTACATGAAAAAGAAGAAAATCCGGACAGACCCCGATGGGAAAATGGACGATAAAAAAGATGACCATAAAGAAGAAGAGCAGGAAAGGCAAGAGCTCTTTGCTTCTCGTTTTTTACACAGCTCAATCTTTGAGCAAGATTCCAAGCGACTGCAGCACCTCGAGAGAAAAGACGAAGACTCAGACTTTATTCCCGGTAGGTTATATGGGAGGCAGGCATCTGATGGCGCAACCAGCACAGCTGATTTAGTTCAAGAGCCAGTTGTTCTGTTTCATAGCAGATTTATGGAACTCACACGAATGCAGCAGAAAGAAAAAGAAAAAGACCAAAAGCCCAAAGAGATGGAAAAACAGGAAGATGCAGAGAATCAACCCAAGACCCCAGAACCTGCTTCTGAGAACAAAGAGTCAGAACTGAAAACCCAGTCTTCAGTTAGGCCTCCTAGTACCATGGTGACGGCCATAACCTCGGACTCGGCACCATCAACACCAGAGAAGGCGACAGCAAGTGAGAAGCCAACGGAGGTGCCTGCAGTAGCAGAAGAAAAGACTGCGGAGCCTGCCCCGGTCTCAGAAGAAGCAAAAACGGGACCCGAACGGACGCCTGCCCCTGTGGAACAACCTGAGCAAGGAAGCTCGTCCCCAGGTGTAGATACCAGTAAAGATGCTGCTGTGCCTTCCTCGGTGGCTGAAGAAAGCTCATCAACTGACCAGCTGCCTTTTCTGGACGCCAAGCCTCCAACTCCTGGGGCCTCATTTTCCCAGGCAGAGAGCAGTGTCGATCCAGAGCCCAATAGGACTCTACCACTTCCCAAGCCAACTCCTACGCCTGAGGAAGCCGATGAGCCAAAGGTGGAGAAGCCTGACTCGGCTGCTAACAGTGAGCCAAATCAAAAGACTGAAGTCGTTCCTACCGTTCAGCCTCAGGCTTCCGAAGAGTTAGAGGCCGAGCCTCCAGTTGCTGTGAAAGATAAAAAGCCAACTAAAAGTAAACGCTCTAAGACCCCAGTTCAGGCAGCTGCCGCCAGCACTGTGGAGAAGCCCGTCACGAGGAAGAGTGAGCGAATAGACCGAGAAAAGCTAAAGCGGTCCAGTTCTCCCCGGGGAGAAGCACAGAAACTGCTAGAATTAAAGATGGAGGCTGAGAAAATTACCAGGACTGCTTCTAAAACCCCTGCTGGGGATCCTGAGCACCCAGAACCAAGCTTGCCCCTCAGCCGAACCCGGCGCCGAAATGTCAGGAGTGTGTATGCAACCATGGGGGACACTGAGAGCCGCTCTCCAGTCAAAGAGCCCCCAGAGCAGCCAAGACTGACCAGGAAGAGGTTGGAGCGAGAGCTTCAAGAAGCAGCAGCAGCCCCTACGACCCCTCGGAGGGGGAGGCCCCCCAAAACACGCCGTCGAGCCGAAGAAGAGGAGGAGGCTGAGCCGAAAGAACCAGTTGAAACACCCAAACCAACTGAAGGATGGAGATCCCCTCGAGCTCAAAAACTCGCTGCCGGCTCCCAAGGGAAGGGCAAGGGGAAGCACGACCCCAAATCTGATGCCGCAGCGGAGCGCCCGGAGGCTGCCACTGAGGCGGCTTCTCAAGGGAACGCGAAAGAAAACAATACAAAAGCCAAGCCTGCTGAAGAAGCAGGAAGCGAACAGAAACATGACCGAAAGGACGTGGGTACAGACAGGACCTCCCCCGACCCTCCCCCAGTTGAAGTGCTAGAGAAGAAAACAACCCCTGAAAAAAACTCCAAGCCCAAGAGAGGAAGGGCGCGAAACTCGAGGTCGGCAGCGGACAGATCGGCAAGCCTGAGGACTGTGGACACTGGCGCAGGTGCTCGGGCAGCTACGAGGCTGGCAGGAGATCCGGAAGCTGGGCTTACGGCAGTCCCCCCTGAGAAAGGCGAGAGTCCCCAAAAGGAGGGTAGCTTGAAAAGTGACCCTGTTGATCCAGGCAAGGAACCAGAGAAGGAGGATGTGTCTGATTCTAAGCGTCACCCAGAAGCAACACAGTTGGCCAAGCAGATGGAACTGGAACAAGCCGTGGAGAACATCGCCAAGCTCACGGACACTTCAGCCGCCTCGGCCTACAAGGCCGCAGCCTCAGATGCACCCGAGGGCCGGGCCTCGGAGGACAGTCGGGACAAGCCGGCCCATCAAGCTAGTGAAACAGAACTTGCTGCGGCCATTGGCTCCATCATCAATGACTTTTCTGGGGAGCCAGAAAACTTCCCAGCCCCTCCCACTTACCCCTCAGAGTCTCCAGCAGATGTTCAGCCCACTCCTCCAGGGCCACAGCCTCCTGAGGAAGGAATAGAGCCTGAGACAGACGAGGCCGTGTCAGGCATCTTGGAGACGGCGGCGGCTGCAGAATCTTCTGGACCACCTGCCAGTGCTCCTGACACCTCGACAGGCCCACCAGACACCAAGGAGACCAGAGGAAAAGGCAGTGTACCCTCTGACTCCGTGCAAGAAGCCAAAGGGGCCAAAGAAGCAGAAGTGCGGAGAGACAAAGGGCGCCAGAAGACCACTCGGTCGCGCCGTAAAAGACACACAAACCGGAAAGCCGGAGCTGTGGCAGAGCCCCCCGCCTCTGAGCCTGAACGGATGCAAAGCCAGAGTCCGGCTGCAAACGAGGAGGAGGCGGTGGTCCCTGCCCTTGAAGCCCCACAGGAAGAAAAGCCCCGCACCCCCGAGCCCGAGTCATGTGCTTGTGACCTCAGCAAGGCTCCACCCAGGGAGAACGTATCCCAGGAGAGCAGTGTTGAAGAAAAGACACCGACCAAAGGGCCTGCACCCCCAGACCTATCCACCCCTCCTCAGCCGGTCCCAGGGGACGACGACCAGCCAGCCAGATTCAAGGTACATTCGATTATTGAAAGTGACCCAGTAACCCCCCCCAGTGACTCCAGCACCCCTACGCCCACCGTTCCTTCGGTAACCGCAGCAAAGCTCCCAGCACAGAGTTCTCCTCCCACAGTGACCGAGTGGCTCACAAGGCAGGAGGAGCCACGGGCTCAGTCGACACCATCTCCAGCTCTTCCCCCAGACACAAAAGCCTCTGACATCGCCCCCAGCTCCAGTACCCTGCGGAAGATCCTCATGGACCCCAAATATGCGTCTGCCACAGGGGCGGCTTCCACAAGCGTCACAGCCTCCATTGCAGAGCCCGTCAGCGCCGCCCCTTGCCTGCAGGAAGCCCCGGCCCCGCCCCCACCGGTTGAACCGAAGAAGCCTCTCGTAGAGGAGAAAGCCCCCGCGCCAGTAGCCAGCACCTCGGACGTGCAAACCTTAGAGGTTCCAGTAACTGCCGATAAAGAAAAACCGGCTCCGGTTCTTGCTCCCAAAATCACGTCCGTCATTAGCCGGATGCCTGTCAGCATTGATTTGGAGAATTCACAGAAAATAACGCTGGCGAAACCTGCTCCTCAAACTCTGACCGGCTTGGTGAGCGCCCTGACCAGCCTGGTGAACGTCTCACTGGTCCCAGTCAATGCCCTGACTGGCCCAGTGAATGCTCTGAAAGGGCCGGTGAAGGGCTCGGTAACGACGCTGAAGGGCCTGGTGAACACTCCTGCCGGTCCCGTGAACGTCCTCAAGGGGCCAGTGAATGTCCTGACGGGTCCTGTGAATGTTCTCACCGCTCCCGTGAATGCTGCGGTGGGCACAGTGAACGCCACCCCGGGGGCGGTGAACACGGCCACCGGCACCATCAATGCCGTCACAGGCGCAGTGACCGTCGCCACAGGGGCAGTGACCTCGGCATCTGGCGGTGTAACTGCCACAACAGGTGCAGTCACCATGGCTGCAGGGGCAGTGATTGCACAGGCAGCAAAGTGCAAGCCGAGAACGAACACTAACGAAAACAACCGGTTCCACCCAGGGTCCATGTCTGTGATTGACGAGCGCCCAGCTGACACTGGCTCCGGGGCTGGACTGCGTGTGAACACCTCAGAAGGGGTTGTGCTCCTGAGCTATTCAGGGCAGAAGACTGAAGGCCCACAGCGGATCAGCGCCAAGATCAGTCAGATCCCCCCAGCCAGTGCGATGGACATTGAGTTTCAGCAGTCGGTGTCCAAGTCCCAGGTCAAACCCGATTCTGTCACACCATCTCAGCCTCCACCCAAAGGCCAAGCCCCATCAGGCTATGCGAACGTGGCCACCCACTCCACCCTGGTACTGACTGCCCAGACATACAATGCCTCTCCGGTGATCTCCTCCGTGAAGGCTGACCGGCCATCCTTGGAGAAGCCTGAGCCCATTCACCTTTCCGTGTCCACCCCTGTCACTCAGGGCGGCACCGTGAAGGTGCTCACTCAGGGCCTCAACACCTCCCCAGTGCTGGTGCACAACCAGCTCGTCCTCACCCCGAGCATCGTGACCACCAATAAAAAGCTCGCCGACCCCGTGACCCTCAAAATTGAGACTAAGGTCCTCCAACCGGCCAGCCTGGGGTCAGCTCTCACTCCCCATCACCCTCCTGCTCTGCCCAGCAAACTGCCCCCAGATGTGAACCACATCAACTCGGGGCCCAGCACCCCAACAGACCGGACTGTCTCCCATCTGGCTGTCACGAAGCCAGACACACATCCTCCCCGACCGAGTGGGCCCGCTCCATCCCCGTTCCTGAGGGCTTGTCACCCGAGCAGTACTACGTCCACGGCCCTCTCCACCAATGCCACGGTCATGCTGGCTGCCGGCATCCCTGTGCCCCAGTTCATCTCCAGCATACACCCCGAACAGTCGGTCATCATGCCACCTCACAGCATCACGCAGACCGTGTCCCTCAGCCACCTGTCGCAGGGCGAGGTGAGGATGACCACACCCACGCTGCCCAGCATCACTTACAGCATCCGCCCGGAGACACTCCACTCTCCCCGGGCCCCCCTGCAGCCCCAGCAGATAGAGGTCAGGGCCCCGCAGCGTGTAGGCACACCCCAGCCGGCCCCGGCCCCCCAGCACCCTCCCGAAGAAGAGGTGCACTACCACCTCCCTGTCGCTCGTGCCACAGCCCCTGTGCAGTCGGAGGTGTTGGTCATGCAGTCGGAGTACCGGCTGCACCCGTACACAGTGCCTCGGGACGTGAGGATCATGGTCCACCCGCACGTGGCCACAGTCAGCGAGCAGCCCCGGGCGGCAGAGGGCGTGGTGAAGGTGTCGCCAGCCAGCAAGGCCCCTCCACAGCCAGGGAAGGAAGCTGCCAAGACACCCGACACCAAAGCAGCATCTGCCTCCCACAGCGAAGCCCGCATCCTCACAGTCACCCCCAGCAACCAGCTGCAGGGGCTGCCACTGACTCCTCCCGTGGTGGTCACCCACGGGGTGCAGATTGTGCACTCGAGTGGGGAGCTGTTCCAGGAGTATAGGCACAGTGACATCCGGGCGTACCACGCTCCCATTCAGCGCGCACACACTCCGGGTCCTTCCACCACCTCCACCGGCCCACCTTCCCGGACCAAGACCCCTGCACAGGTGAGGGCCCGGTCGGCTGGCAGCAGCATTGTGGGAGCCAGCAGCCCCTTGCTCAGGAGGGCGGGGGAGAATGAATCTACAGTAGACGTGGGGTCTGACACGTGTTTGACTTTTTGTGAGACTCCAGCCAAGCACAGGAACAGCCCAAATTTCAGGGTGAAATATCAGCTCCCACCACAGCCTTCAGGGCACGGGGAAGGAGCTCTTGGGACTGGTTCCGGTAGATGGTGAGAAGGGAGGGGAGGGGCTGTAGGACGCTGTTACTCTACTAGGCCCCAATCCCCAGGCCCTGAGAAGATTGTCTACAGGGGGTCACCCCCCATGCATCTCAGAGTCAGGATGTCTTTTTGTGGCTTTTGTACACAATCAACTGACTGCCCTTTTGTCTTATTTCATAACACCTAGGGCCCTCCACCCGAAGGGGAGCCCTTGAAGCCTGCCCTGTCGCCCACACAACCTGCCCAGACCACCCCAGCCACACAGCCTGCCCCGCCTGTGCCGCCCTCCCAGCCCAGCCTGAGTAGCAAAGTGCCCCAGGTCTCCCAGGAGGCGAAGGGGACCCAGACTGGAGTTGTTGAGCAGCCTCGACTCCCCACTGCACCTACAAACAGGCCACCTGAACCTCTTGCCCAAATTCCAAGGACACCAGTGGAAACAGGCCAGACGTCCCACCTCTCTCCAGTGTCTGTCTCCATGAAGCCTGACCTCCCCACCCCTCTCCCAGCTCAGGCCACCCCAAAGCAGCCATTGTTTGTCCCCACCCCTGCCAGCCCCAGCACCGTCCCAGGACTGGCACTGGCTCTGCCGCATCCAGAAGCCCAGCCCACCCCCAAACAAGACTCCTCTGCACACTTGACCTCCCAGAGACCTGTGGACATGGTCCAACTCCTGAAGGTACGTGTGGACGGGGCTCGTCCAAGTTTGCTGCCATATCCGTGGCCCAAGATGCTCGCGCTGAGGCCAGCTAGCTGCCCCCTCCCTCCCTCATGGCTCGGTGCTCACTTCCCGTGTGTTTATTTTTGAGCAGAAGTACCCCATCGTGTGGCAGGGCCTGTTGGCCCTCAAGAATGACACAGCTGCTGTGCAGCTCCACTTTGTCTCTGGCAACAATGTCCTGGCCCACCGGTCCCTCCCCCTATCTGAAGGGGGGCCCCCCCTGAGGATCGCCCAGAGGATGCGGCTGGAGGCCTCACAACTGGAAGGGGTCGCCCGGAGGATGACGGTAAGACAGACGTAGACCCTGGGCGAGCCATTGTCGAAGCAGAGGGGTTTGGAAGCAGGTACACGCCCCTTCTTCCTTGAGGGATGAAAAAACAAGGCCTTTTCGCTCAATGAGGGTGGATTTCCGGCTTACGGCCACATTAGAGGATAGAACTGCCCCCACAGGGCTTCTCGACTGCTGACCTCTTGGTTGGTTTGGGGGCTCTTGATGGCATGGCGGTGGATTTGCGTTTCTTGTAGGGTGGCTGTAAAGCCATTTCAGAGGTAGGACTTTTAAAAGAATTTAGAGCCGAGCCCACCCCACTCTGGGCTGGGCAGCCCTCCACTGGAGGGCTCTCTGCACACTAACAGTTGTCCTCTGCCCAGGTGGAGACAGATTACTGCCTGCTGCTGGCTCTGCCCTGTGGCCGAGACCAAGAGGATGTTGTGAGCCAGACGGAGTCCCTCAAGGCCGCCTTCATCACATACCTGCAGGCCAAGCAGGCAGCAGGGATCATCAACGTTCCCAACCCGGGCTCCAACCAGGTCAGCTGACTTCCTCCCTGTTACTCCCACCCACAGGCCTGCCAAGGTGGGATTGTGTGGTGGAGAAACGGCCCTACCCTGTGGAGGGGGGAGGGGTAAGTGTGCTTGTGAACACAGAGCTGCCCCTTTGCCTCCTGTCCCCTTTCCAGCCCGCCTATGTGCTGCAGATCTTCCCGCCCTGCGAGTTCTCAGAGAGTCACCTGTCCCGGCTGGCCCCCGACCTCCTTGCCAGCATCTCCAACATTTCTCCTCACCTCATGATTGTCATTGCCTCCGTGTGAACCACCTGGGCGTAGTTTCCCAAGGTGCCGCAGCAACACACAGGACAACTCAGCCAAGTGGAGGATGAAGCTGCTGAGGGGGACAGACTCCACTGCCAGCCAGCTAGCCTCCCACCCGCCCACCCGCCCGCCTGCCCGGCTCCTGTCAGCCAGACCTCTGGGCAGTGGTGCTGCTACCTTGTATGTTTACATGCCGCTTTAGCCCAAGGACAGACCACCAACTGATGGACCTGCAGACACCTTGGGGGCTGGGTTTCGCTCTCCTCTTTTTGGAGAAAAGAAACAGGGCTGTGGAATTAATTTTTTTTGTTTTGTTTTTAAGAAACAAGAAAATGGAACTGCCTTTGCACTAAATTAGTGACTTGGACTCTTGCACAGTGAAGATTAGCTGTGACACTCTTGGATACTGGTGTGTGAACACATATCGGGGACTCATGCAGGACTTCAAACTTCTGCGGAAACCCTGGGGTCGAGGAACATTTCATGAGTTTTCTGGTCCCTCCCCCCTCCCCCTACTCATTTGGATGCGTCTCCTTTAACCTCTACTAGCGCCGTCGGAGTCACTTGGACGCATCGTTTACACTTGACAGCAAGCAGGAGGAGCGAACTTCCTTTTGGTGGGATATGCAGAACTTGGGATATGTGTGTGTATATATAAATATATAATATATATAAATATATATAATACTGACTTAAAAAAATCAAAATTTCCCCCACATACATTTTTTTTAATCTGTGCCAAAAATGTGTTTTCAGAGAGAATCTTATTTTCATACTCAGACTTTGTATCGTCACTCATTTGTATAAGTGCGCTTCGTTACAGCACGGCCTGCCCTGCGACGTGAAGTGTCACACAGCACCTGTATAAAGACTGGCTGGTCTCCTCACCCTACCTGGAGCTCCCCCAACTCCCTAACACTTATTAATTTATGAAACTGTTTTTCTCAGCGCAGTTTTGTTTTGTGTGTCCATTGGATTACAAACTTTATTAAAAAATACAAAACACATCAAGTGTGCATGTGATTGTCACTTGGGTAGGAGGACCAAGGGTCCTCACCCTCCCTGCTTCCTGATGACGGCTGCTGCGACTACGGCTTTCCCATGTTGTGTACGGGATCTGTGAAACCTCAAGATCCTGATTGGCTCTGAGGTGACATTGAAGAAGGCACTTCAGGTTTGATACAGAATAGAAATCTACCTCACACAACTTGTGCCACGCAAGTTCTGGATTCCCCCCTTTCCAGAGCAGGGGGAAGAGCCTGGCCTGCCAGGGCTCCGTGGTTGCAGGTGTCCTGCTCTGTCTGGACAGGACTAGGGAGGGGGGTAAGGAAAGGCCTCCCTCAGCTAGAGCCCCACGAGGCTAGGGAGGTAGGCAGTACTGAGAAGGCCCTCATGGTATCAAGTGGGGCTGCTGATTATCAACACGCTTCTGATGTAGGAAGAGGGGCTACCAGCTGCTGGGGATGACCTGTAGGAAAAGGGAACAAAGAAAGACCTCTCGGCTGCCATCCCGGAGACTGCTGTGGTCCCCACCTCTTCTTGGTTCATGACTGGCCTTCCTGACCAAAGTAAGCAGCTGCTCCCAAAGGATGGCACTGACCTAACCTTCACCCTCAGGCCAAGGCTGCTTGCACCTCAAGTGCTGGGAAGCCCTCCTATTCCCATGGCCACCGCTGGCTGCTCTGGCTGAGCCTAGTGGGAGTGGTCTCAAGACTGCGCTCAGCTGTGGAAGTGGAGCTGGCCCCTTGTCCCAGGCTTTCCATGGGTGGGGAAAGGAGTCGGCAGCATCACAGCTGTGCTTCATGGACTAGGGGGAGCTCAGGTCCAATAAAGGGGGTATGGGCAGATGTGAAGCCAGGTCTCTAGCCCCTGATGTTTGGCCCACACCCAAGTTCCACGAGGAAGAACAGGTCCCCACACAGCGGGGCTGCAGTGGCCTTGGGGTGGACCAGCCCGTCTTGTCATCAGCCATGGCTGCCAGCTCCCCCCCACAGGGAGCTCTAGGCAGCATTAGAAAATCATCAAATTTATTCTCTAGGGGAGCAGGGCCACTGCTCACAGTTCTGGGGGTGCCGTCGTCCATCTTTAAATAAACAGTCCGAAGGTGGGGAGCCGGCTCACTCTGCTGGCGGGCATTCAGGGGCTGTGGGTGGGGTCTCTGCTAGAGCAGGCGGGCCCTCGGCCCCGTCCCGGGGGCGGAAGAGCAGCTCCCCAGCCTGTAGCACCTGCCCGGCCGGCCACGTGCCTCCCGGCCCGTACTGCTGGTAGAAGTCCGTGTCGGCCTGGAACATGACCAGGGCCTGGGCTGTGTGGATCCGAACGTGCTGGGCCAGGCTGTTGGCGTCAAGGAACTTTTCCCCACAGGAGTCGCAGGCGTAGAGGATCTGGGTGTTGGGGTCTGTGGGAGGCGGGGGCTTTGTCAGCAGTCAGGGCCTAGGGGCCCCGCGGCTTCCACACCCTGGACAGCCCCTCCTCACCTGCTTCCTGAACTTGCTTCACCGCTTTGGTGATCTCGGCTTTAAGGGCTTCTGTCTCATCAGCTGTCACTGCAGCCCCCACCGGAACCACTGTGGGCAGAATCGGCAGGGCCTAAGGCCAGAAGCCTTCAGAGGCAAGTGGCCTGTAACTGCCCTATGTGGCCTGTGGCCCGCACCTGTGAGCTGAGTGACAGCTGTTGCTGCCAGGGCCTCGGTGGCCAGCGTGACCATGTCATCAACCGTGACCACGCTGACCTCGCCGCCGTCCTCCGGCTCCAGGATCTTGATGCCTGCCTTGCCCTGGTGCACCGTCTTCACGTGAGAGCGCAGGTTGTCCACGCGGTTGAAGCCACGGCCACATTTGTCACAAAGGTAAGGCTTCTCTCCTGGGGGAGAAAGCAAGGTAATGGGGCTGACCCTCCCAGCCTCAGCCTCCCCAGCAGCTTGGTCTTTCCAAGCAAGCAGTGCTGCGGTGCAGCCAGCATGCGGAGCCGCACAGACAGTAGCGCTCTGCGTGGCAGCGCGGGCGCCCCCAGGCTATACCCTCTGCCCAGAGCCCGGCTCACCGGTGTGGATGATGATGTGCTTGGACAGGTCCCCCACATTGACGAAGGCTTTGCTGCACACGCTGCACTTATGGGGACGGATGTTGTCGTGGTGGCGGATGTGATTGGCCAGTTGGCTGGACTGGACGAATCTGGAGGGCAGCAAAGGGAGGGTTGCAACGAGCCGGGGTCTCTTGCCTCTCCCTCAGAACTCAACCTGGGGCTGGGGCTGGGGCAGCAGTAAGCCAGTTCCCCACCCAGCCTGGCCTGTTTCCCACCCGCTCGGGGCAGGCCGGGGCGGGACCTCTTGCCGCAGCGCTCGCAGACATAGGGCTTCTCGCCAGTGTGTTGGCGCACATGGGCAATGAGGGAGCTGGCCTGGGTGAAAGCTTTGCCGCATATCACGCACTGACACGGCTTCTCGCCTGCGGATAAGGCGGGAGGAGGTTGTTGGTGCCTGGCCTCTGCCCCCTCCCCCCTCTCCACCACTGTCCCGGCGCCCCAGGCTGAGGCTGGCGCACGCACCCGTGTGGATGCGGACATGGCGCTGCAGAGCGCCGGGGTCTGCGAACTGCCGCTGGCAGTGGACGCACACGTAAGGCTTCTCCCCACTATGGATCCGGAGATGCCGCTTGAGGTTCCCTGGGGGAGACAGGGCAGGCTGGCATGGCGTACCTGGGCCAAGGGTGGGGTGCGGGCGGCAGGGCGGCCAGGGCCTACCTGAGGTGGTGAACTGCTTCCCACACTCCCGGCACTTGAGGGGCCCGTCCGCGATGTGGATCTTCAGGTGGGCCTTCAGATTCCCCACCTGTGTCAAGGCAGGGGGTCATCAGGGCCCCCCCACGGAGGGTGGTCTCAGCCCCTCCCCAAAGTTGGCAATTGATCTGCAGCCCTTCCAAGACCTGTTATGTGGCTGTCTTCTCGAGGTCAGCAGAATGTTCCAGACCTCAGCAGAAAGCAAAACCAGCCTCCCTGCGGCTTGGTCGGGCCCAGCGGCCCGGCTTGCCCTCCAGTCTCTGCATCAGAGTTCCGGCACTGGCCCTTCAGCCAGCCTGCCTCCCCGCCCACGGGTCTGCGGGGCTCATCCCCGCCCCTTAGAGGCCACTTCCAGGGGCCCAGGGGGGCCTCTGTGCCGTCCTCCATCCGCGTGGGCGGGCCACACACCTGGTTGAACTTCTTGTCGCAGTGCGGGCACTTGTGCTCCTTGTCCGTGTCGTGTGTCTCCAGGTGGCGCATCTTGGAGGTGGGGTCCGAGAAGGAGCGGCCGCAGTAGTCGCACTGGTAGGGCTTCTCGCCGCTGTGCACCAGCTGGTGGCGCTTGAGGTTGCCGGAGGTGGTGAAGAGCTTGCCGCAGTCCTCGCAGCGGTAGCGCGCCTCCCCCGAGTGCCGCTTCTTGTGCAGGTTCAGCAGGCTGATGAGCCTGTAGCTCTTGCCACACTCCTCACAGCCGTAGGGCTTCAAAGGGCTACAGGGGCCGAGGGAGAGGGCGGCGTCACTGGGCGGGGCGGGGCGGGTGGAGGGCGGGGCGCCGAGGCACGGGCTGGCCCATACCTGTGCGTCTTCTCATGGGCCTTGCAGGCGGCCGGGTCCGAGAAGGCCTTGCTGCACTCCTGGCAGGAGAAGGGCTTCTCGCCCGTGTGGATGCGGATGTGCCGCTTGAAGTTTCCGGTGTGGGTGAACTCCTTCCCGCAGTCTTCGCACTTGTGGATGACTGAGCCGTACGTCTTGGACTCGGTGCGGTCGCCGTACGTGCCTGAGCGCAGGCTCCGGGCCTCCATGCCCAGCTCCTGGCCAGAGTCTGTGGCAGTCGACTCCTCGTGGTCCTCCCCGTTCTCCAGCCGGGGCCCCTCCACCTTGACGGAGGCCGGGGCCCGGGGCTCATCTTCTCCTTTCCTTGCTGGCTCTACCTCCACCTCTGCAAAGACAAGGGCAGGCCTGCAGGGCTCTGACCTCACACCCAGACTTGTGCCAGGAGCCGCGGGACTTCCGCCTGAATGAGGAGTGACACATGAACCTGCCTGGGGCACTACAGGGGCAGGGGCTGTGCCTAGCGTGTACTACCCGGGGCCTCGGTCCACCAGGTTCCTCCAGCAGCTGCAGGGTAGGAAAGACATTGCGGCCCTGACAGGGTGCGAGCCCAGCAAGGGGGCCCTGCAGGTGCGCAGGGCCGGAAGCTGCAGCATGCCAGCTTCTGCACGTGCTAACAGAGACCAGGGCCAGTGTGCCCGACCTGATCTCAGGTCCAGTGAGGGCAGATGATGGCTGCGGTCTGAGGAGTTCCCTCAGACAGGGCCCAGGGAAGAGAGGGAGAGCAGGGAGGAGTGGGCGGAGTACCTTGCTCTGAGCTCTCGGACAAGGCGGCCTCTGCCTCAGCAGCAGCCATGCCACTGGTGGGGTCCGGCTTGAGCTCCACGGGCGGCGGTTCCCGGGGGGCATCAGCCTTCTCAGTCTGCTCTGCCCCTGGGGGCAGCAGGTAGCAATGAATTAGGACTCTCTCTGGGGAACTACAGCTCAGACTGACTCAGATACCCCAGAACCAATACCAGGTCTTTCTGGGCAACCTGAGTTCAGTAAGTGCAGTTCCCTGGGTGAGCCCACTTCCCTCCCCCAGGGTCCCTTCTGAGCCAGCCCTTCAGTCCAGGCTGCTGGGAGGGGCAGGGCTGCCAGCCAGGCCCGCAGGCCATAACTCACCGCTGGCCTCCCTCTCAGCCTGGCCACCTCGCTCCTCCTTGGGCTCCCTGCCTGGACCGACCGACAGACTGCCCCCCACCAGGTCCAGCTCGCTCAGCATGGGGACAGCAGCCTTCTCCTTGGCTTTCTTGTCCCCTCCTAGAGATGGAACAGGATAGACCTGCTGTTGCCCATTAAGTGCCCATTAGAAACGGCTGC
This sequence comes from Tenrec ecaudatus, assembly GCF_050624435.1. Taxonomy (NCBI): domain Eukaryota; kingdom Metazoa; phylum Chordata; class Mammalia; order Afrosoricida; family Tenrecidae; genus Tenrec; species Tenrec ecaudatus. The sequence goes on from NC_134530.1 coordinate 39,561,885, forward strand.
TCCTGGTCCTCCCTGGGGAGACAGCTAAGTAGTGGTTGGTTGCTTCAGGCACGCACAGGTTATTTATGGGGCACCTGGGCTGGACATGGGGATGACCACAGTGGGCACAGGAAGGTCTGGCACTTGCTCTCGGGGAGCCCAATCTGTCTGGGGAGGCAGGCCTTGGTGAAGAAATGCTAACCCTGAGCAGAGGCCAGGCCTGGGCCCAGCTGAGGGTTCAGGAGAGCAGAAGGGAGGTGTGGGAGCAGAGCACTCTGGGAGGCCAGGGGGTCTCCCTGGGCACAGAGGACATGGGCAGGTGAAGGGCCCATGAGGGAGGGAGGTGATGGCCGCTGTCACTGCGGCAGTGCTCACCACCACCCAACGGGAAAGACAGGGCCCATCACGGCCACCTGCTCACGACCAGCTGGTCAATCATCTTACCTCCCGCAGCCAAGGCCTCTATGTTGTCCCCAGGGCTGACAGCTGGCTCAGCAAGAGACTTGAGGGTGTGGCAGGCCGTGATGATGTCCTGCATCTGGAGGAAGCTGGCTACAGCCAGCACATCGTCCACATTCTCAGGGCTCAGGCTCAGCTTGGCCGTGTACATGAATTCCAGCACCTGGCCCAGGCCTGCAGGAACAGCCGTCCGTCCTGGAGCCCGCCAGCCCCCTTCCCCCACTTCTGTGCCGGGGGACCAATGCTACCCTGGCTTCTCAGCTGGGATCAGCCCCCAACTCTCTAGCTTATCTCTGGGCAAGTGGCCAAACCCTCTCTGGGCCTCCAGTTCTGCCTCTATAAAACAGGCAGTATCTTTTTGCCCGACCTCCTCATGGTACATCATGCCATTCTGGGATGGGCACCTGAATCCAGGACTGATTCTGTCTTTGTTCCCAAGACTTGCCTGACACCCCCACGTACAAGCACACCTGTGTGTGTACGTGCACGCGCGCACACACACACACACCTGCCCTAGTAGATGCCCCTACACCCCACGTGCTTCTGGTTAGTACTGAGTAGGAGCTATGGCTAACAGCCATGGGAGAGGCTAGGTGCTCAGGGTCCACCCCCACCCCCACCCCAGTCCTTCAATAGAATTTGCTCCAAGTGTACTCTGCTCTGGAGCTCAGCAGAACCCCTCCCTTGCCACGCCCACCAGTCAACACACTGTGTTGCCCCATCCTCCTGACCTGAAGCCTGTGCAGGTGGCCAGCAGCCAGCCCCATCCCCAGCCCCAGCCAGAAGGCCCTTGGGACCAGCAGGGTACCTGCCGCATTACTGATGTCCAGGTGCACCACATCCTTCTGGTCCACGAAGAGCATCTTGAAGTACTCGCTGCAGGCGGCCAGCACGGCTTTGTGGGCCTTAAAGTCCACCCCGTCCACCACGAAGGTGCAGTCACACAGGAGCCCCAGCTGCCGCTGCTGGTTCAGCTGCTCCAGGACGTGCTGGCCGTGCTGGGGGAAATCCATGGCTGCAGAGAGGGCACCGGGTGAGGGGCTGTCTCAGCAGCCAGCCCCCACGGCACGGTGGCAGCAAGGCCTTTCTGCCACAGACCCACCATAGTTCACAGCCTCCTGGGGCTTTACCAGGCAGGAAAGTCCCCAACCACTGGTGAGAGGCACACACAAGAGCCATCTTTATGTCTTATCAGGTAATGAAGCTGAAATGTCAAAACCACCGACCAACCAGAAAATGCAGAGTCAGTCTGACAGGAACGCCATCACCGTTTGCAGGAGCCTCAAAGACAGATCACATCTGGCTGTGGGAAACCCTCTGCTGCTCGTTTCCTCTTCGTGTACAGGTGATTGGGTGCTTAGGAAGCCAGCAGGGCAGACTTTTCATGGTCCAGTTTCTGGACTCTGCCCAGGGAAAGAGGTGCCAGCCCTGAGCTGGCAGCCTTGCCTCGAGGGCAAGTCTCTGTACCCCTTGAAGCCTCTGTCCAGACGACAGTCCCTGGAGCAACACAGAAGTCTAGCCCTGACCCCTGAGCTGCTGGCCAGGCCTCAGTGTCGCAGTCCACATGGGCTGCGGGCCGGTGCTAGAGCAATTCCAGGGAACCTGGTCTTCCCACCTTTTACCAACCCTGAGGCGTAAGCACCTGACATCAGTCACTCTAGTGAACAGAACTGAGTTCTCCTTGCAGAAAGAACTCATTCTGGCAGGTTTCAGAATGAAAAGTACCCCCTCCTCTGAGACCACAGGCTGGCTGCCCGGCTGAGGCTGGGTCTGCTAAGCACGCCAGGCTGTGCGAAGCAGAGGGACACTTGGGGGCTCCCGGGCAGCTCGCTGAGGCTCTGGTCTTTCCCCGGGTTACATCAGCCTCTGGGGGGTGAGTCACTTGTGGGACATGGGTACCATGTATGGTTTGGGCCGAGCAGCTGCAGTGCAGGCCACGCCCCTGTGCACGGGGTTCTGCCAGCGCAGAACAGCCAAGTCCACCCACTCACGTGTTTGCAGAGGGTCCCTCAAGTAATGGCTGTGGCAGTGGCTACAAGCCCGTGCTGTGCTGTGCTGGCGGGGTGGCTGCTTCTGCAGGAGACCTGGAACCACCCTTTCCCCTCTTTCTGACCCCAGGACTCTGCTCCCAGCCTGACACACAAGTCCCCACACCAGCTTCTCTAGGTTCTACCAGCTATTATCTAGAAATGCCTTCAACGGGAGGGACAGGGGAGACAAGGGTTCCAGGCCCTCCCAGCAGCAGGGGCCCACCTGAGAGACAGAGGCCATCACCACACAGGACATCTCAAAAAGGGTGTTTCTCTACAATCTTCATGCTGAGGGACAAACCAACCCCACAGCTGCCTGCTCTTGAGTGATGGGAAAGGGACAAAGGCAGCCCCTGGGTCCCCACCGCCTGTCACCCACAAACCTCAGGAGCCCCAGGGGAAAGATCTGGAGCAGAAAGTGAGGCACGCCACCCACACCTGGGGCTGGGCAGGCAGGCAGGCTAGCGCAGGACCTGCAAGTCAGGGCCAAAGCCCGCCACCCTGGCAGTGCGCCTGCTCCAATCCCAGCACCAGGAGCCACCTGGAAGCTGAGCGAGTGGGGAGTCTCCTGGGAGTATGACCGGACCCAGGAGAATCAGAGCTAGCCGTCTACCTGCCTCCAGGGAGGGTGCCTCTGGCCAGCATGGCAGGCAGAGGCCATGGTGACCAGCTGCCTTGTGTGAGACCCTCGCTGCACTGAGTATTCCCACCCCAGAGCCTCCTGGAAAAGGCAGCCAGCCAAGTCAGACCCAGGCAGACAGGCCTACTTGTTGGGCACAGGGAGCAGGGCACGTGGGCTGGGGGGAGGTCACTTTCAGCAGCCTTTAAGGATGGCCAGTAAGGCCCTGAGATGAGTCAAGGTACCACACGCAGGACAAAATGCCTGTGGCCCCACACTGCCTGCTTTTTCTCACCCAGCTAACCACCCTATTTGATACAGGACAGCTACCAGTCACCAGAACCCTGGCTGCCCGGAAGTGGGCTTCTTCCCAGATGGCATCGCCACTCTCCTGAGGTGGCCTCCAAAGCTGTCCCAATCAAGAAACACTTTGCTGACCGAATCAAAGGAAGAAGTAGGGTGGGTGCTAGAGAGGAAGAAGTGAAAGATGCGGGGCATGAGACCCAGGCCATGCAAGCAGTGGTTCCGACACAGGCTTGCAGCAGGTCTCAGGGTCAGCACGCTAGGGAGTGTGGGCTCACATGCTTAATTGGGTCACCCACAGACCCTAACTGGTGCTTATGGCTGCCCTTGCCATGCCCTTCTTTGCCCCAGCTGAGTTGCTGGCAGGCAGTGCCCACACCTGTGAGAAGAGTCAGCAACAGGATACCAGGGGACTGGCCATATTCAAAGGGCGTGACATGGGTACCAGGACAGGCGGGGAACGGCCTGAGGGGTGTGTTGCCCAGAGATTTTAATACCAGCCGTAACTGGCTGTTCCCGCCAGACAGGCAGCTTCCCTGATCGTTTACACCACCCTTCACTCCGGCGCAGGGCTGGGTTCCCTTTCTTTCATCTGGCTTTAAGTGTGGGCACTAGCTGAAGCTACTTCTAAGGGCCTAAAAAAGCTTAGAAGTGTAGAGCATGCAAACAGAACAAGACCTCGGAGTTCATGGTCTTGGTTGGAGAGACCAAAAATCCATCCTGGGAAGAGCATGGGACATGGTCCCTGGGAGCCTGATCTTGCCTTCTGACAGGAGCTCCTGACTACCAGCTGGCACCTTTCCTGTGCCACCCCAGCTGCTCTGTTGTGACACTGGATTAATGGGTCGGGCCGCACACGTAACAGCTGGAGTGAGCTGCTGATGACAGCCACACCCTGGCCTGCCTTACCTAGAACTCACCTGGTTCATGAAAAGGGGCAGAGTGTGCAAGCAGACACACGATCATCTGGGGGTGCTCTCTGATGATGACTGCAGTCTCCCTCTCTCACACTCACACACATGCACACCTGGCACACCTCCTGTTGAGAAAGTCTGTTTCCTTCCAGCACAATCTGGAAGGGCTCTGTGGTGACAGGGTGTGGTGGTAAGGCTCCTGCTTTAGCAACCATAGGATCCTGCTATTGTGCTTGAGGGCTGGTGGAGTGGGAACACACTCTGCAGGCTGAAGCACCAATGTGGAGAGCCCCCAGCTACCAGCACAAGATCCCCAGGCAAAGGGATCTTGCAGGGATCCCTGCCTGTGGGGACCTTGCAGCTCAAGAGCCAGTGAAAGGTTACCACATGAACGATCGACACCAGGGCAGCGGAAGAACTGCCCAGGCAGCCCCGAGCCCTGAGAGAAAGCAGCGCTGAGGACTCACACCACTGTGTCAGGGCCGTTTCCTATCCAGAATTAGAGAAGCGGGTCACAGATGCTAAAACTTCAGGGTAGTGGTTCTCCTGGATGGGGAAGGGCAAACAGGAGCCTCTGAGACACCAGGAGAGTATTAGCTCTGGACTTTGAGGGGCCTGTGTTTACATCTCAAGCAGCCCTGGGGGGCCTCAGGCTAAGCGTGGGGCTGCTAACTGAAAAGCTGGTGGATAGAACCCACCCGCTACTCCAAAGCAGAAAATGAGGCTGTCTGCTCCTGTGGGATTCACATTCTCAGAACCCCAAGGAGCATGCATGTTATATCATACAGGGCTGCTATGAGCAGACCGAATGGCTGTGTGCGTGCGCGTGCATTTCATCTGGTACTCCTTCGGAAGACATCTTTCACACTTTAATGAGAGAAGTGAGGCAGAGAGCCCATAGGCCCGAGGGTCACTTTCAAGCTCGATCCTGGCCCCTCCCACCAGCCCTGCCAGGGTCGCAGGGCAGCAGCCCTTGGTGGGGGCTCAGCAAGGCTCACAGAGGCTGGCTGAGAAAATCATCCTTTCCAGTGGCTCTTCAACTCAAAAACGCCAGCCAACAGGGGAACTCGGCAAGGTTTCTGCTTCCACTGTGAAATCCACGGAGCCCAAACCCCAGGTCATGAATGACAAGATGGCACTCCTGGCACTTCTTCACTATGCGGGGCAGCCCAGGCCAGCCTGGCCTGGCTCACTCTCATCCCCTAAGAACTAAAGCCCACCATGAGGGGCAGCAAGCCCTGAATTGCTGTGTCTGGCCCAGATGCTTGCATTCCACAGGCAGCTCAGCCTCACAGAAGCTGGGAAAGTTCTGCGGGCCGCTGGGCTAGGGCCAGGCTACCCTGGACGGAGTCCCGCCCTCTGCAAAGCAGCTTCGTTTGCAGATGGGACTGATGTTACTACTTTCCAGACCTGCTGTTTCGTCCAGCTGCTATTGAGTCCCCTCCCAGCTCCTGGTGGCCCGTGCATGTCAGAGTAGAAATGAGCCCCAAAGGAAACTCCGGGCTATCATCTTTACGGAAGCAGAGCACCAAGGCTTCTCCTCCACAGTGGCACCCAGGGGGCTCAATCCGCCAAACTGTCAGAATAGGACAAAACACTGTGCCGCCCAGGGACCTTCTGGCCATGTCACCCCACTGCTGAGGAGTTGATGCCAACTCACATGAACCCTGAGAGCTGCCCTATGGAGACACACACACCCCACATCCCCACCCCTCTGGCAGCTATCCTCTTTAGGGAAGCAGACAGCCACAGCTTCCTCCTGCAGAGGCTGGCGGGTTTGAACCGCTAACCTTTTGGTTAACAGCTAAGTGCTTAAGCATTGCATCACCAAGCCTCCTCTGTAAACCTGTTGGGAAGATTATTATAGGAAGGCCTTGCACAGTGTCAGACACAGTGTGGCGCAAAAGCAGTGAGGTAGGTTACATATACACAATTAAAACATAATGTGCGGTATATTCTCAAGTACAAGATGACCCAAATATCAGGCAAGGCACCGAATTTTACCACAAAATCGGCATTAAAAATGTGGTGAAAAACTTGACTTATAATCAAGTACATTTGTATATACATGAGGGGGTTTCACAAAAGCTCGTGGGGAAAAAAATGGAATCCTGATACCAAGGACTCAAGTGGAAAGCACATGTTCTGAGAATGACGATGGCAGCAAATGTACAGATGTGCTTGACACAGTGGGTGGATGGATGGATGGTGATCAGAGCTGCGCGAGCCCCCATGAAAAGATAATGGAATCCATCCACAAACTGAAGCACTCTCACATGTATTTTCATTGCAGGGCAGCTCCCACATCAGAGGGTGTCGGCATACCTCTGACATGCTGTGCGCTCCCAGTGACTGGCCTTGTCCTTGTTCAGAAGTTGTAAAGAGAACCTATTTTTCCTTCTAAATACAATCTGGAAAAGCCCAGAAGCCAAATGAGTAGGAAGAAAGCGGGGTGGGGGGTTGCGGGGGCACCGAGCCAGCAGCCTGGGGCAATGTCCTGTTCTGCCAGGAAGCACTCTTGTCCTGACCAGACCAGTGTGTCACTCCAGCCTGCTGCTGCTGCTCCCCAGGGGGAGGCTAGAGGTGCCCGGAGCACTTGGTGATACCTAGCTGGCACCTGCCAACCACCCTGGTGACTAGCAACCACTAAACTGCAGGCAGGACTTCCACATGGCACCCGGCGGTAAGCTGTCAGGCCAGGGAACAACGAGTCTGCCACTGGGAGCTCTGCTCACCAACAGTGGGCCCAGTTCACAGAGTGCGCCGCGCTGGCTCCCAGCCTGGATGGGACATGGCTACCTCGGGGCCTGAGCAACCTGAAGCAGGTGAGCGGCCTCCCCATTTGGCTCTCAGATGCTGGTTTTCTAGAAAGACAGGTGTATCCTGTGAGAGGCTCAGGACACACCAACTCAGGCCAAAGAAGTGGAAGTTGAGAGCCCGTCAGCCTGGCAGGCATGCGCCCTGCCTGATGATACCGCCCCCTCCACTCCAGCCCTGCAACTAGTGGTCCTGTGCAGGGAAACATGGGCCGGTGGCCAGCCTCGGCACAGGTGAACAGGCAGCCACAATAGATAGCACTGTCCCCAGGGCTCTTCAACCAGAAATGAGGAACCCTCCCCTACTCCTACTCCGACTCCCGGCTACCCCGTCCAGCAGAGTGGAACTGCCCCTGGGGGTTTCTGAGACTGCAACCCTTGATGGGAGTAGAAAGCGAAGCTGCCTCTTTGTCCCACAGAGAAGCTAGTAGGTTTGAACTGCAAATCTTGTGGTCAGTAGCCCACTGGGTCAGCCACTATGGCACCGGGGTTCCTAGTAGGTGCAGAGAAAAGATGCACCTCACAAAGAGAAATGCTGACCTCAGGCACTGAGGGCAGTGCTCTGACAGGGCTTCGACCCTCCTGATTTGCTCTGTGCAGAAAGGCCACCACTCTCTGCAGCGGGCAAACTGGAGTGAAACGGCCTGAAGCAGTCAGTGGGTCTGCTATCACCACAGATGCTAAGTGCCAAGAGACACAGGAAGGGGATGGACAGGTGAGAGGCTAGTTAATAGCCACAAACAAAGAGAATCTTTGCTTAAATGGCCTGACTGGAGTGGAAGAGAAAAAAGAGAGACACAAGGAAGCATATGACAAGGCCCTGAGGCAGTTGACAGGATAGGACAGGACAGGACAAGAGCTGACCAGCTGGCAGTGGTGGGGGCGGAAACCACCAGGATCTCAGACCTGTGGGACTTTGGAGTTTCTTTAAGTGCCTCAGGACTCCTTGGAGTGGGGGTGGGGTGCCAGGACACTTGGGCTAAAGTGCAGAGACTGTAGGAGGGCAAGGGCAGGCACTGGAACCTGAATGAGGCTCCTCCGTGCAGAGAAGCCAGAGGTGCTGGTGGCCTGCACCGTGGCAGGGGGAGCAGGAGAGAGGCTGGGTACACTGGTGGCACCCACGTAACTGGCTGATGGACTGGATGTGGAGTGCCATTTACTGAGAGGAGGAACAGTGGCGGAGAAAGATTTGTTTAGGGGAAATCAGGAATTCTGTGTTAGCCAATAAAAGCAGAGGTGTCCACTTGCTATCAAAATGGAAACGTGGCCATAGGGAGTATCTGTGTCGGGGTTGTCAGGCTGGGTGGAAACTGCGTTACTGCTCTGGGGCAGCAGTGTCGAAATGGGTATTAGAGCCCAAAACAACTTGACAAAGAGTTGCTGAGTGGATTTGGAACCAAAGTCCATGCAAGATTTGAATTTGGGCTCCAACATCTACCATGGTGACAATTTATTTAACTGTCTGAGTTTGGGGCTGCTCACCTGCAAGGCAGAAATACCACCCAGCCCAGCAGCCATCAAATAATTCCAACTTGCTGTGAACCCGTGCGTCTCAGCAGTGGGTGTTTGCTGAGCAAGACACCGGGCCTTTGTTCCCTGGCGCCTCTGGGTAGGTTTGCACTGCCAGCCTAGCAGGTACATACACTGCACCACACCCAGGGCCTTGAATAGGAAGCATTAGGGAAAATGCTGGCAAAAGTAGAATTACCGTATATACTTGTGTATAAGCTGAATTTTTCAGCACAAAAAATGTGCTGAAAAACTGGGGTTCGGCTTATACACGGGTAAGTGGCATGAATGGATGCCATCTGGTCAAACCCGACTAACAAAAGGAGGAAATCTCATGAAGCCTGACATAGAGTTAATAGCAAAGTGGGTTCAAGATGCATGGGGAGACATTCCAGAAGACATGGTGCGACGTGCCTTCCAGAAATGTAGCATTAGTAATGCTGTGGATGGCAGTGAAGACTGCACTTTGTATGAAAATGACAGCAGTGATGGTGATGACGGCGATCTCAGTGAGGACAGCGTCTATGATGACCTCACACCAGCTGAAGCTCTGCACTGGGGTATAGATGATGATGATGAATCCAGTTTTGAAGGATTTTAACTCTTTACATTTTAGCTTGGTTGCTGATAGAGCTCAGGGAATAGTACTCTTAAGCTATCATTGTTGATACCTTATTGTTTTTGTTGAACCTATTTTCTACTTACTGTGCTGGCTTACTAATGTTATGTTTTCTATTTAAAATGAATATTGAAATAGATTACCCCACTGATGTCTCAATTTTTAGTAATTTTATTTTCATTTGTTTTGATTATTGAAACTCACCAATAGCTTCTGCATTCTCCACCCTAGGTTTATACTCGAGTCAATCAGCTTTTCTGGTTTCCCAGGTAATAATTAGGTACCTTGGCTTATACTCAGGTTTGCTTATATTCGAATATATGTGGTAGCTATAACTTGTATCAGTCTACTTGCTACCATCAGGTCCATGTGGACTCAGAGACGCCCTGTGGTTTTCCGAAACTGCAACTGTTTATGGAAGTAGAAAGCACAGTCCTCCTCCACTCAAGCACTCCCTCAATGCAAGAACACTTTCTTCTACTAAATTGGCATTCTAAGATGCTCACCTTCCCGATACAACCGCTGAAGACAGAGTGGCTGAATAGGTAAATGTGGTAAAAAAAAAAAGCAGGTGGTGCCTGGCTATCAAAAGATAAGAGTATCTGGGGTCTTAAAGGCTTGAAGGTAAACAAGTGGATATCAAGCTCAGAAGCAACAAAGCCCACATGGAAGAAGTACACCAGCCTGTGTAATCACGAGGTGCAAAGGGATCAGTTATCAGGCATCAAAGAACAAAAAAATCATATTATTGCGTGCTCACCTCCCTGATACAAAGAAAACTGATGGTGCCCGGCTATCAAAAGACATAGCATCTGGGGTCTTAAAGGCTTGAAGGTAAACAAGCAGCCATCTAGCTCAGAAGCAACAAAGCCCAAATGGAAGAAGCACACCAGCCTGTGCATTCACGAGTTGTCGAAGGGAGCAGGTATCAGGCTTCATCAGAACAAAAAAAATCATATTATTGTGAATGAGAGGGGGCAGCGTGGAGACCCAAAGCCCATTTGTAGGCCACTGGACATCCCCTTACAAAAGGGTCTCGGGGAGGAGATAAGCCAGGCAAGGTGCCATGTAGAAATGATGAAAAAACTTTCCTCTAGTTCTTAAATGCTTCCTCCTCCCCCACTATCATGATCCCAATTTTATCTTACAAATCTGGCTTAACCAGAGGATGTACACTGGTACAGATAGGAACTGGAAACACAGGGAATACAAGAAGGATGATCCATTCAGGGCCAGTGGTGTGAGTGGCGAAACTGGGAGTATAGAGGGAGCGTGGGCTGGAAAGGGGGAACCAATTTCAAGGATCTACATGTGACCTCCTCCCTGGGGGATGGATAACAGAAGAGTGGGTGAGGGGAGACGTTGGACAGGGCAAGACATGACAAAATAATAATTTATAAATTATCAAGGGTTCATGAGGGAGAGGGGAGCAGCGAGGGAGGGGAAAAATGAGGAACTGATGCCACAGACTTAGGTGGAGAGCAAATATTTTAAGAATGATGAGGGCAATGAATGTACAAATGTGCTTTATACAATCGATGTATGTATGGATTGTGACAAGAGTTGTATGAGCCCCTAATAAAACGATTAAAAAAAGAAAGCCAGCCCTTCTCCCGAGGAGCTGCTGGTGGTGTCAAACTGCCAACCATGTAGATCGCAGCGCACTGTGTAACCACTACACCCCAGGACCCCATCTATCTACCCACAGACAGAGCAAAAACAAAGAGGAGTAAAACCAAGCTGGACTGAAGAAAGCAAACCCAAGCTCGATCAGCCTGAGTGACCTCGCGTGACCATGAAGTTAGTGGCTCTTCTCTGACGATGGTCAAGGAGCTAGTCTGGTCCAGAATGACATAAACACACCCAGCCGTTCCCCTCAGCAGGTTTCTGGCTTCTGAGGCACTCGGTCAGGGGAGGCGCCTGGGACAGGTGCCACTCAAGTTCTGTAAGGTGGATGGTGGGCTGAAGTGAGAATATAAAGCTGAGAGTGTTTACTTCAAAATCCTCCCCAGACCACTTCAAGACAGGTCTGAGCCCCACCAGAGGCAGAAAGGCACAGACCGCCTCACGAACCTGTGCTGAGTGCTGGAGACTGCCAGGGAGCGCCACTCAGGGGACTCAGAGCAGGGCAGGGCAGGGCTCTAACAGGATGTGACACCCAGCCGCATCTTGAAGCAGCCATGTGAACAGAGAGGAGAAGACCTGCAGGCCGAGGACAGCGTTAGCAAAGGTCGGAACCTGGGGTGGGGCAGCACATCTGGAGTTACAAGAGCAAGGAGTGGGTGGAAAAAGTGGTCAGGCATTGGACCTCCACTCAAGTACTCCCTCAATGCAAGAACACTTTCTTCTATTAAATTGGCATTCTATGAGGCTCACCTTCCTGACACAACCGCTGAAGACAAAGCGGGTGTACAACTAAATGTGGTGAAGAAAGCTGATGGTGCGTGGCTATCAAAAGATATAGCGTCTGGGGTCTTAAAGGCTTGAAGGTAAACAAGCAGCCATCTGACTCAGAAGCAATAAAGCCCACATGGAAGAAGCACACCAGCCTGTGTGATCACGAGGTGCCAAAGGGATCAGTTATCAGGCATCAAAGAACAAAAAAAAAAAATCATATCATTTTGTGCTCACCTCCCTGATACGACTGCTGAAGACAAAGGGGTGGGTGAATAAGCAAATGTGGTGAAGAAAGCTGATGGTGCCGGCTATCAAAAGATATAGCATCTGAGGTCTTAAAGGTTTGAAGGTAAACAAGCGGCCATATAGCTCAGAAGCAACAAAGCCCAAATGGAAGAAGCACACCAGCCTATGAGATCACAAGGTGTCAAGGGATCAGGTATCATCAGAACAAAAAGTCTTATCATAGTGAATGAGGGGGGAGTGCGGAGTGGGGACCCAAAGCCCATTTGTAGACCACTGGACATCCCCTTACAAAAGGGTGTTGGGGAGGAGACAAGACAGTCAGGGTGCAATGTAGCAACGGTAAAAAATAAAACTTTCACAAGATATGACAAAATAATAATTCATAAAGTATCAAGGGTTCATGAGGAAGGGGGTGTGGGGGGAATGAGGAGCTGATGCCAGGGGTTTGGGTGGAGAGCAAAAGTTTTGAGACTGATGAGGGCAACGAATGTACAAATATGCTCTGCTCAATTGATGTATGTATAGATTTTGATAGGAGTTGTATGAGCCCCTAATAAAATGATTTTTTTAAAAATGAGGAGCTGATAGCAAGGGCTCAAGTAGAAAGCAAATGTTTTGAGAATGATGATGGCAATAAATGTACAAATGTGCTTGATACATGGATGTATACAGAAATTGTGATAAGAGTTGTACAAGCCCCCAATAAAATGATTGGAAAAAAAAGTGGTCAGGACTGGCCTGGGGGGCAGGTTCCAGAAAGGCCCATGAGTGCATACTTGCCACAGCGCTGGGCTTCCCTGGCTTGCAGGGGCCGTGCTGGGTTTACACGAGAGAGGGCACAGCCGGACACATTTCTGGAAGGCCACTCTGTCTGCAGTTGAAGGGGCAAGAGAAGCAGAGAAACAAATCAGTAAGTCAGAAGCAGATGCTGGGACATAAAAATGAACACGGTCACCCTCCAGCTGGCCTGGGAAGCCTTGGTTAGCGCACACCGTGCAGCCAGACCACCCCACCGAACATCACAACATCCTCAGGAGCCATGAGGGCGGCCCCTTGGAGTAGCACAAAGTTCTAATGACCTTGGCCTTCCAAGGGAAGCGGAGCCCTGCTGCTGGACTCCAGCCAGAGACCCAGGTGGAGGATGCACAACAGCTGCTCACGATGACAAGCCGGGTCGGAGCCAAAGCTCTTCAAGCCTTCCAGTTCTGTTTACAAGAAAGCCTTGAGGACACTTTTTTTTTTTTTTTAACAAGACCTGGTGACTAAAACCACTCAACAGGAAAAATGTTCTCATAAGGGAAATGGAAAATTATGGTAATTTGCAAAAAGAATGTGTCGCTAGGGAAAACTTTATGAGCAACTATTCCTTAGGGGGACAAACTAAAAATCCCCTAGAACAGCAGTTCTTAGCATTTTTTCCCCTCCAGACACAGGGAACCCTCTGACACTGTGTGATGTAAGTTAAAGAGCTTCTCCCCGGGGAGCTGAATGCTCATGTGTGCCAACAGGCGCAGGCAGGCACTCAAATGATACGTGTACACACACACACACACACACACACACACACGCAGGCACACGTGCCATTTCAGGGAGTTATGAATTCCCTGAATCCAATGGAATAGTCCTGCCCTGAAATCAAGCCAATACCAGTTGAGAACTTTGTGTAAGTGGCTGAAGTGTCCCCACTCCACTTTCCCTTCTGTAAAACCGGGAAGGCAATAAAGGGTTCTACTCATAAAGCCTTGGCTGCCACCCTCATGCCCATTGCTACACATAAACCCATGGCAACAACACTGAGCAATCCGAAGTAAAGGGGTGGGGGGGACAACCCAGCCCTCCGACCTTTGCCCTGTCCCCTAACAATGGACATGAAAATGTCCTAGGGAATTCAGGCATCCCTCGACAAGTCACCTCATGTGGAAAAGACCAGGAAAGGGGCGCACAAACAGCAGTGCGTTAGGGCCCCACCTGCCACAGAACATGCAGTCTCCGGGTGCAAGCGGGATGGGCTACGCCCCAAGGGCCCAGTGACTTCGAAAGCACGAGGAGGGAACAGGCACACTGCTGTGCTGGCTGAGGCAGAGCTGGCCTCTGCTCAGGGCAGCCCCAAATACCATGGAATAAAGCCCCGCCCAGGTCGCTCCGCTTCACAACTGTCTGCAGATCAGACCTCTGCGTGATCCCAAGGGTTCCACTGGCTGATTTTCTACAGTGGATTAGGACATACAGTTCAGTAAATCCTGGTCATCATAGAAACACTCAAGCCACCACTGGCTACAGGAGAAGAAAATGGATCATGCCAATTCCACAGGAAGGGCCAGTTATCCTAGGCGATCATTTAAGATCCCGAATGCCAGCAAAAAAATATAGAACACCAACAGTAAGTAAAATACGAGGTGCATGGAAGTGGACGTAGTGGGTGCAGCAGGACTCCCACGCAGCACGCACTTCCCACGCGTGACCCTCTTCTTCTGGGTAAGATTTTAATAAGTGGCAAGTATGTGACTAAATTAATTTACGACCGAGGTGCTCAGATTACAAATGTGTGCTCTTATGGACTGGACTGTGTCCTCCCCCCACCCCCACACCCACATTGTGTAAGTCCTCACCCTCTCCCCAATACCCAAGAATGAGCTTTGTTGACTTTGAAGAGACTATCAGATAACATGTGGACCTAATCCAAGCTGAGTGGTGTCCTTAAGATAGAGGGGAGACAGAGGGGAAATGGCCTAGTGGCCATGCATTAGGCCAAAACAGCAAGCCAAGGCCCGCCTGAAGCACCCAGGCCCCTAGTAGGCTCCCAAACCACCTGGCCTACTGACCCCTTTCAAAAACAAAAAGATTCGGCGCCCTCTGCTCCGATAAACATTTGACCTCTGGTTCAGAATCCAGGAGAAAGTGTGGTATCTGCTCTGGGTATCACCCACTTTGGGAAGCCTGGCCCTGGAGCCGGCCAGCACCCTCCATTGGGACACTAGCTTCCAAACTGTGAGATGGAAATCTCTGGGGCTTTAGGCCCCCACGTTGTGGGGTTTTACCTCAGCAGCCTCATAGAAAAGGCAGGCACACACCCACATAATTTTTAGAGTGGGTGTCAATAAAAATGAGCTATTTGCCCAGCATTTGCTTATTTTTGCATGAACCTTTTCCTTGTTTCAAGATTTCCAACAATGAACATGAACCATACAGAAGTCAAAGTCAAATAATGATTTAACGGAATTCAAACTAAAGTTGAGAGTATGGAAATTTTGGTTGGAAAAAAATTAAATCTGGGGGGAGCAGGTGGGAGGGGAAAAATGAGGAGCTGATGCCAGGGGCTTAAGTGGAGAACAAATGTTTTGAGAATGACGAGGGCAATGAATGTACAAATGTGCATTATACAAATGATGTATGTATGGATTGTGATGAGTTATGAGCCCCTAATAAAATGATTTTAAAAATTAAATCTAAGGTTTTTTTATAACAATTTATTTTTTAAAATAATTTTATTGGAAGCTCGTACAATTCTTATCACAATCCATACATTCATCCATTGTGTCAAGCACATTTGTACATTTGTTGCCATCATCATTCTCAAAACATTTGCCTTCTGCTTGAGCCCTTGGTATCATCAGCGCCTCAATTTTCCCCCTCCCTCCCCACTCCCCACCCCTCATGAACCCTTCATAATTCATAAATTATTATTTTGTCATCTCTTACACTGTCCAACAAACATCTCCCTTCACCCACTTCTCTGTTGTTCATCCCCCAGGGAGGAGGTTGTATGTAGATCCTTGTAATCGGTTTCCTCGTTCTACCCCATCTTCCCTCCACCCTCCAGGTATCACCACTCTCACCACTGGTCCTGAAGGGATCATCCACCCTGGATTCCCTGTTTCTAGTTCCTATCTGTACCAGTGTACAACCTCTGGTCTAGCCAGATTTGTAAGGTAGAATTTGGGGTCATGATAGTGGGGGAGGAAGCATTTAAGAACTAGAGGGCCGGCAGCTGCTCTTGAACAAATGCCCCTCAAATCCCTGCCACCTGCACAGCAGTGAATCAGCAAGGCTGCTCAGAAGTGGCTTCCAGTAGGAGGTGACACACTGCACAGATACGAGGGACCGGATGGAGAGGAAAGATCAGAGCAGGGGACTAGAGACAGACTAGGAGAACGCTGAACAAAAGCAGCCTGAGAGGAGGCACCTGGGTGAGTGGCTGGCGAGCCTGACACACCACGCCATCCAGGATTTTTGCAAGCCAGCAGCCTGTCACACACACAAGGAGAAAGGTAGACTGCTCCTTTGTCCCCCACCCCTCCTGATGGCCAGTCGTTTCCGCTCAGCTTCAGGTTGGAGCCACACATGCATGGATTGAGTACTGGGTGCCTCATCTGACCAGCAAAACAAACAGTTCAGGACCACCTCTGAACAGGCAGACCTCCTTCCATAACCAGCCACCTTGCTCCCAGCTGCTCCTTGGACCTGAGAGCAGTCCTCCGGGGGAAAAGCTCCCCTCTGAGGCGGCACAAACCCCTTTCAGCTACCCTGACCCCAGGCAACACAGGGCTGCCAGGAAGTCCAGGGAGCCCTCGGGCCACTCCCAGCCCATGAGCTCCTTGGCTAGCAGCCAGTGCCAACCCAAACAGGGTGTCTTACCCTCCACAGCTTTCTCCTCCACTTGTTGGTTAGTTCCCATTTTCTTTCCCACGTTCCCTTCCCTTCTTTCCGAGGTTATTTAATATTCTCTCTTGTTTTAGCCTTTTCTTCCCCCTGCCACCAGGTGTATCTTTTCCCCTTTTCTCCCCTTCTCTTTTAGTTATTATTTTTCTTCATTATTTCCTTTCCTGCTGTGTCCACATAGCCCAGCTACAACCATACCTCCTACACCCCCACCTACTGGGCGGATGGCCACTGCCAGCTCCGTTCCCAACTGACCAGGCAGCAGCTGACCCTAGCTCATCCAGCCTGGACTGTACAGCAGAAACTGCAAACCCAACTGTGCCCACACTCACCTCCTCGGCTCCAGGAGACGAGGGCAGGCCTCCTAGCACACCAAGACACCGTCGCCTGTCAGATCCCGCTACGGCAGGACGACGACGTCGAGGACTCAGGAGCACAAATGACTGCAGCAGACTGAGTGACTCAGAGGGGACCAAACACAGGCAGAAGACCTTCCTCAAGGAGAAGTGGCACGGGTGCGACGACAATAACGTCGTGGGAGTTTGAAAGAATGGCATTTAGACTCCACTGGATTAAGAGAAAGATCAGCGAGAGCAAGGGAAACACAGGAAAAAACTTTACAAGAATTCTGGAGAACACTACCGAAGTGACAAAACAAACGAGAAAGACCAGCAAATAGACCAGCAAATAGAAGAAATACTGAAGATCTGCTTCTGAAAGATCCCCAGCTTTAGAAACACTCTCGAATGCACTTCTGTGCTGCCCACACGGGGTTGCCCGAATGAAAAACTGCCGTCAGGACAACTAGCAAGAACAGCCGTCATCCATACTCCCAACCGATTCAGAGGGGAGAAAGAGGGGGCTTTCTTTCTCCTCCCCCCACATGTTACCGTCTGAGAAACCCAGAGGGGCAGTTCTGCCCTGTCTATAGGGTCGCCATGAGTCAGAACAGACTGGATGGAAGAAAGCAGTAGTATTTGGAAGTGGGGGGGGGTTCACAGTACCCACAAAACTCACTGCCATCAGGTTGATTCCAGTTACCCTGTTGTGTTTCCAAGACAGTAACTCATAAGAGTAGAAAGCGTCATCGTTCTCCCTAATATACAAAGACTCTTAAAAATGAATATTAAATAATTAATGATGATCAAGAACAACACATGATCAGATGGCTTCACTGGTGAATCCACCCTCCCCCACTGGTGAATTGTACCAAACATTTAATGAGGAATTAACATCAATCCTTCTCAAACTCTCCCCAAAACATGAAATAGGAGGGAACACTTCCCAACTCATTCTACGAGGCTGCTTTTGAAAGCCAGACAGAGGTAAGAGAAAACCACAGGGCAGTTTCCCCCATCAATCCAAACGTACAAATCCTCAAGAAAGCATCAGCAAAGCAAAATCGGCATCCTGTTAGAAGACTGTACACCTGACCAAGTGAGACTTTGCCCAGGGATGCAATAAGAAACCCACCAAGGTAACATCAAGAATGCAGGGGGCGGGGTGCCGAAAAAGCACATCTAACAAAACCCAGTACCCTTTCATGACAAAAACAGGCAATGAATTAGGCTAAGACAGAACAATCCTCAACATGGTAAACAGCTCACACATGAACACCCACAGCTAGCATGCTTAATGGCAAAAGACGGAAAGCCTTGACCCGGAGATCAGGAGCAAAGCAAAAACGCCCAGTTCCACCATTTCCAATCAACACTAGACAAGAAATAATAGGCAGCCATAAAATGAACTCTGCTTGCAAATCGCATCACTTTAAATGCAGAAAACCTAAAGAATCAGCACATATACTAAATTATTAGGGAATAAGCCAACTCGGCAGAGTTGCAGAATACAAAGACAACACTAAAAAAATGAGTTGTATTTCTATATGACAACAATGAGCAAACCAAAAAGAATTTTATGAAAGTAATTCCACTTAAAATAACACGCAAAAGAATACTTACCTTTAACCAAAGAGGTGAAAACAAGAAAACATAGCTGAAAGAAATGAAGAACTAAGCTGAAAGATATCTTGTGGTCATGGATCGGAAGACTCAAGACTGTGAAGACACACTATTACTCAAAGAAAAATGTGTGTGTGTGTGTGTGTGTGTTTACCAAAATCCTACCTGCCTGGTGCTTAAAATGGTTTGCTTTGATTTTACTTCTTTTTAGGATGAACTGAGTGAAAGTTTACAGAGAGTCAGTTTCCCACTGAGGCCATTTAGCAAAATCTTACATACAAAAGTCAGGAAGTACTGCTATAAAATCACAGAAACCTTTAGGAAACGGAAACATCAAAATGGGAAGCTATTGTTTCTCACCCTGCCCTCCATCGAGGTCTAAAAACTTCTGAAGGCAGTGTACCCACCTCTCTAGCCCTTCCCCAGCCGCTCTGCACGCTCTGATCCAGCCCACATCAAAGCAGCAGCAGCAGCAGCAGCAGCAGCAGCAGCAGCAGCAGCAGCAGCAGCAGCAGCAGCAGCAGCAGCAGCGTTGGCATTCCCCAGGGACTCGAACGGTCTCTTTGCAATGGCCTTTGAGTTCGAGGGGCAAAAAGAAGTCCGAGGGGATAAGACCAGAGACGTAGGGTGAAGTTTCACAACAAACTTCTTGTAGGCAGCCCTACTGCCCTTGAAGAATGAAGGGGTACAATGCTGTGATGGAAACAAATTTCTCAGGGCAGCCTGCCTGGCCCTTTCCTCACCAATGCAGCTTCCAATTGTCTTCCTACTTCATCAACAAGCCCTCATGATTGCCATGTCCCTCAGGAAAATCTATGAAGATTATTACCTCTTGGGAATCCAAACCCTGTTGCCCAAATTATCTGCACTGCCTTCTCTTTCTTGAATCTCTGAGGCCTTCCTGACTCACCGAGAAAAGCTTTTTCATATATGGGGCGACATGTCTACCACTTGTTGCAAAGCTCCCGAGATTCCCATTTGAGTTTTACTAAAAAATACGATAGCCCTGACCACAAAATCATTTTTGTTCACGGAACAATATGACCCTTTTAAAAAATTAAGGTTCCCTCCCCAATGAGACAAAGACAAAAGTATTGTTGAGAAAACCTGTCTGTAGCCATTCAGTGAGCAGAGGTCTGTTTAAGCACGCTGTGTTTGGAATAAACCCAGGCACAGATGAACCGGAACCGAGGACCGGTTGTTTGACCCCCTCGGGCGTGTGCCCGCATGCGCTCACTCCTCACTGGCACAGTTAGGTTCCAAAGATCAGCCAGGGATGCGAAAATTGGTGTTAATGTAAAACTGGAGATGTTTCTGTTTGGTTTTGGGGGGCAGGTGGGGAGGGCACAGAGGCAGAGAGGGTCGTTTTCAGATCAGCCACTTGTCCAATTCCTAAATCTGGAACGTATGGTCACGGACACCACAGCACTTGGGCGTCCTGGTGTGCTCTTGCCTGTGATGGTGGAGGCGACACGGCTGGCCCAGGCTCTCGTAGTGGAGGCCCTGGCTTAACCACTTCAAGTCCCTTCTGTGCTGAGTCAGCGCTTCCTTCACAGCCCTGCCCTCCAGGCCTGGGGAGTCAAGGGGCTTCACGTGTGGGCCCTGGGAGCCTGGCCCCATGGATGGAGGCCTCAGGCCCAGTTCAGCTCACTTTGGGATCTCATGAAACCCATGCACATTTCTTCCCAACACGCTCTTGTATGCCCTCCAGTCGCCTGGGAGCTGGGAACCCAGAGGAGGCTGGCTCAGTGCCGCCTGAGATTCCACAGGAGGAGGCAGGTCCCAGGGTCAGCTGGATGCAGCGCCCCACTGGGGGCAAGGCCTCTGAGACCACAGGAGACCCTCCTCACAAGTGGTCCACAGCTGCTTCAGCCAGACCCACCACCTTATCACTGTGCAAAACAGCTAGGTAGATGGTATCGAACCCATTCAGGCTGACAGCCATAGACAAGAGACACAGGCAGTTAGGAGACCTTCATATAAAAAAGCAAAAACAAAAGGCTTGAAACACAATATTTAGGGGAACATTTTTATGAACTTGAAGTAGAGAGGAAGTTCCTAAAAACATACGAAAAGGGAAAAAAATACAAAGGGGAAAAAAGTGGTAACTTACATTAAAAATTTAAGAATTTCTACTCCCCAAAACAGACCTAAAAAGAAAAGACAGACCACAGATTAGGGGTGAATAATTGTAACACATATAACTGACAAAGAATTAGTATACAAATTGAAAACCAATACAAACTTCCACATATTAAAAAAAAAAAGAGCAAAAGATGTCAACAGGCATTCCAGAGACGCTGAACCTGCATGAAAAGATGCTGAGCCCAGGGCGCTCTCATCCCAAACACAAGAGATGCCATCTTCCCAGTCAATACGAGTCCACTGGAAACTTCTGAAGCAGCCACAACGCGGGAATGCGGACACTGCTTTTGGAAACAGCTCAGTGCTGTCTGATCCAGGTTGAAGGTGCACAGTCCCGACCCACCAAGGCCTGGAAGTGGCCAAAGGTGTCTGGCCCAGGTGAAGGTGCATACCTCACCTCCCCCTCCCCCGAGGCCTGGGAGCAGCCAAAGGGGCATCATCATTCATGTGGGCAAAATAAATAAAAAAAAGGAAACCACCCAAATGCATACGCACAACAGAAAGGACTGGGAACTCCCCCAGGGTGAAAGGCCCCCAGGCCAGACTGATGACATTCAAGGGCGACCCATCTCACCCACTGCCTTCTGCTCTGGCACCGCTCAGTGACGCCTGCCGCTGGTACATAATTTGCAGGCAATCTCATGCACAGGTGCTCGACGTTATGATTTATACAGCTACAGATAAAAGGCAATATGAAGCTAATAATGATGAGATGTCAGAGCTGACTTATGGCAGGGCTGGGGAATCAGATGCCTGTTTTAAGTCGGGACCACACCTGTACTCATCACCCAAGAAAATGAAATACAACACCCTGACCTAATCTCCAGAACATACATGGAACAAACTTTTTAAGTTGTTGAGGAAAACACTATCATTAAGTTCAGGGACATGCAAAATTACACACTACACCATTTTGTAGTGTACACACACACACACACCGCTGTACATATCCAATGTTTACAAAAGCAATTTAAGGAATTAGACAGGGTTCTAGCTTCCTTTAACAATGTTTACAGGCAGCTAATGTGGGACATTGACTGAGTTACAATAACCCAGGAAAGTAAGCCTCTGACAGGAAGTCTTCACCAACTGGAATATGGGAGAGACATGCACCCGGCCCTCGACTGGGCAGGGCCTGGGAAGCATGAGGCAGCCGGCTATTTGGGGCAGGGATGGGAAAGGCTTTGATGAAGCCTTCCAGGCAGAGTGGCTGGGGACAAAGCATCGAACTCTATTCCCCACCCCACCCGCAAATGAGGGCTTTGTTAATTCCTGAGAGAATGCCTCTGAAACCCAGGAATTCCTCGGGACTGAGGTGCCTTTGGGGAGAAATTTGGGCTTTCTACACCGTGGAGAGTTCAAGTCTCAGAAACCCACAGGGGCAATTCCACACTGTCCTATAGGGTGGCTCTGAGTCGGCCTGGACTCAATGGCAGTGAGTTCAATCCATGCCCTGGGCTTCCTTCTTTTTTATGCTAAAGGCATAATTAAAATCTCTCAACTCACATCAAGCAGGAGGGAACTCATGAGCCGAAGACCCAGCTTCCTCTGATTGTGTGGGTGACATTACTGAGCGCTGCCTATTATGACCGGGAACTGTCATCCAACATGGGTGCCCCGATGCACTCAGCTAACAATACATCGGTAGCACAGGCTGCAATCACTTAATCGTTGACCTCTTCTCATTTAGAAACTGTCCCTAGGAAAAGAGATTACGATCGCCAGAATAACATGCTTTGTGAATAAAATGTTTTGGAGTTGTTTTCTCTGAGATGAAGGTCCCTCCCTACTGCGCAGGCCACGGCCCGAAATGTGTCATTAGCTAGACGGCACAGCTATGCACCTCCGTGCCGCCCATGCAACCACCACCCCTTGGGGATTCCAGTCCTGTGGCAGGTGGGCCACCTGGTCCTTTTCCTGACAGAACCTTAGCATCCTGGAGCTCCAGGCACGGAGGAGGTCCACCCTTCCTGTGTTCTAAATGGGTGGGCCCAGGAGACCACCAAAAAGGCCTCTAAACAGTTTTGCATGTGCGACAACATCAAGCCATTTCATGCTCTTCAAGACGGTCGGATAAACATGATCTTCCCTACAGATACGAGGAGTCCTGGTGGAGCAGGCTACCCAATGGGCTGCTAACCGTGACATCAGCAGTTTAAGCCCACCAGGTACTCCATGAGAAAGACGACGCTTTCGGCTTCCCCGAAGATGGACAGCCTCAGTTCTACCTGCTCCAGGGGGCTGCTGAGTCAGGAGCGATTCCGCGGTAGGGAAGGTAGTGTTAAATATGCACGATCCCGGGACGAAAGCGTAGATTCAAGAGTCAGGTGGAGGGGAACTGGGTCAGGCGTGGGCGGCTGACTTACTTTCCACAGTGCAGCTTTAGAGCCTTTGCCAACTCTGCACAGTTTCCTCCTTGGCCCACGTAAGGGCCCCATTCTAACTAACTCATAATGCCACTAGTTACCAGTTACGGAGTCAGGGATTCTGACGAGCACCTGTGTGCACTGCCTCATGAATAACCCACCCCGTGAAGCTGTGTGTGGGGCAATTGGCATCTCCAATGTAGAACCGAGGAAGCGCGTTCTTGCCCAAAGGCACGGGGCGAGTGAAGTGCAAAACCAGCAATGAGCATGGTGTGTCGGCCTTGCAGTTCAGTCTTCTAACGCACTCCCCTATGCTGCAGGGATTCTTAATCAGGGGTGATTTCTCCCCCTTCTCCTGCTTCCCAGGATACCTGGCCCTGTCTAGACAATTTTGACCATCACAGCTTGTGGGAGTAGGGTGGGCTGGGAGGCTGGCACTACTGGCATCTAGTGGGTGGACACCAGGGATGCTGCTAAACGTCCTCCCATGCACAGGACAGTCCCTACAACACAATCATTCAGCCCCAGGCGCCAACAGTACCAGGAGACCGAGGTTAGAAACCCTGCACCCCTGGAACAAGACAGCGAAACCATGTGCTCACCTAAACTCTCACAGTCTTTCCACCATGTCTACTCCGCCTATTACAGCCACACACCAAACAGGACTCAGAGCCTCCTCGCTCCTCAAGGAACAGGAGGCCACGCCGCACCACATCAGCGCTCTCTCCGGTCCCACCTGCTAGTTCCTCGTGGGCCAATCTAGGCTGATCAGCTGGCCAGATCACGAGAGCCCAGTGCTTAGCCACTGTGTCACCAGGCCTCCTTCTACACACAGACACGTGAATGGCCTAATTCATTTCACTGCATTCTCAGATTCGTTCTGAGACAGAAGCCATCAACCCTACCTACAGGTGAGGAACGCCAGGCCCAGAGACAACGTGGGCCCCAGGGCACAGTCAGTAACAAAGGAACCAGGATTCACACAAACTCCAAAGGCCTGGGCACTGCCCTCAGGCAGACAATCTGATTGTGCCCTTCCCGCAGGCTTTGCCATCTTGGTCAAGCCTCCCGCCAGGCACCTCCTCCTGTGCCGGAGGGAGGAGATTCTTCCCCCTGTGTCTCTCACTGGGCACTGTGACTGTACTCCACAAGGCGCTGCCTTGCTTCCCAGATGCCATCTTCCTCATCTCTCAATCCTTCGCATCTAGCACAGCTTCTGATGCTCATGGCCCTGGAAATGCTGGCCGAGACAACAAGCCAAGACCACCACCACCACCACCCCTCATCCCCAGCAACAGAAACCCCACCTGAATGTCACAGGAGCCTGCCTTGGGGAGGCAGAAGCCTAGCGAGTAGGACCAGTCTTCGTTCACCATTCAATTCAGTGGACCTCTCCTCAGGCTGGGGCTGAGCCCCACAGTGACTAAGCAAGCCAGAGTCACAAACAGTACAAATTTCCCTCCACACTCCTTCTGGAGAATGCCACGCTGGGGTTGGAGTGGCTTTGCTCAGCTGCCTTTTCCCTACCCTTGGGGCAGTCCCAGCCACTCTAGGTACTAGATAGAGGCACTAGATGCAGTCACTGGCGCTGAATTGCAACAAAAATTTGTGGCTTCAATCAAGACCATTGTGAAAGGCATGGGCGTAAGCTCCTGGCTGCCTGATGCAGTATGAGCAGGAGCTGGGGCAGCCAGCTCAGACTATGAGGCGGAAACCCAGGTTTGAGCAAAGAACCCCGTTCCAGGTTGACCTCAGAGAGCAGAGCTAGCTGTCTTCCCAGCGGGGGACTGCCCACATCCCGGCTGCTTAAGGGGTGAGGAATAAATGTCGATTTTGTTTCACACACTCTGTTTGGACATTCATTGTGGGAGCATTTCAGAGCATACCTGTTTAAAACAAGGTGTGAGCCCTGTCAGTGATTAGCTGACTCTGGTCTGTTAGTGAAACAATACTCTTTCTACCAACAACTTCTCAGACTCTCACACTGCTACTGACTGCTGCCCAGCTGTTGGTGATGCCAATGTACAGACATGGTCTCCACGGGGGCTTCGGGCTGGGTCTGTCTTCCAACACATCACCAGGTAGATCTGACCCTCCGACCCTCTGCCTCATTGGCAGCCCTTCAACAACTGACAACCTATTTCCATTATGCCCCCTTTTTCTTGCTCCACCCCAGGAATGTATTCACACAGAAAGCTTGTCGTGAAAGTGGTTGGACTCAAGTGGAGCCTAGAGAGGAAGCAGAGAAGTAAGCGGCCCTGTTTGCTTCTTGGGCATCACGGACGTACCTCAGATTGCCCAACAGCCTGGGCTACTCTTCTCTGACAGTCTGTCCGTAGCGTCCACTCCAGCTTGGCTCCCCTCCTCCAGCTCATTGCCTGAAGCAAAGAGGGAAATCTGATGAAAACCCCAAGAGCCGCCTTTTCGTCACCAAGCAGTGGTCACTGCAGACCATGGCACAAACTCAGTGCTCAAGAAATGCTCTCAGGATTGGCTGGCCATGTGCCACGCACTGTGTGGACCCCTGAGACACATACATGAGCACGCCCAGTCCCACTCCCTCTGGTCAGCACTCCTGTTCCAGGAAAAGCACAATACAATGTGATCAGCCAAAACACCAAGGCTGTGATCAGGGATTCCTGCAGCACCAATGCCCCAGGCCCACTTGACTTCACAGTTTGCACTATCATCCTAGGGCAGGGAGTCCCCACCTAGGGCATCTCAACCTTCGGTGGGTGGGTGTCAATTGCTAGATCTTCACTGGACAGCTCCATTGGAATGGTCTATGCACCCCCAGGCTCACCTGGACAATTCTAGTAACCTCTTCAGAGGCCCCTCAGGCTAGTCTTCACATAGCTAGAAAGGTTTCTAATTCACAAATCTTATCCTTCAATGACTTCCCAGGAACTTAACCTCTAGTCCTAGGTTTATAACCAAACCACAGTCACCTTCTCACTGGGTTAAGAACGTATTCCAGTTAAACTGGCCCTCCGACTTTTCTCACAAGCTACATCTTCAACTCTTCCCTTTGCCTGACTTCACCCCACGAAACAGGTCTGTGTCTTGGGGGCAGATGT
Organism: Tenrec ecaudatus; assembly: GCF_050624435.1. Lineage (NCBI taxonomy): Eukaryota > Metazoa > Chordata > Mammalia > Afrosoricida > Tenrecidae > Tenrec > Tenrec ecaudatus. The sequence continues at coordinate 39,587,984 of NC_134530.1, forward strand.
CACCCTAGATTCACTTGGACTGGGTGAAGTGCCCCTCCTCCATGCTCCCACAGAGGGGGTGCTTTTTTTCCATCAGAGCAGTATCCTATCAGAACTGCCTATTCATTTTGATACACGTCAACAATGACAGCAACACACACTTCTAGCGGGAAGCGGTTTTTAGCACTTTATTCCTAGGGAAGCGGTTTTTAGCACTTTATTCCTACTATGGCATTTAATCTGTTTAACACTTAAACCCAGTGCCTGTGTATCGATTGCTCACAACGCCGCTATCAGGCACGCTGGAAAAGCCTGTTAAATTTCCGGGACTGTAAATCTCGACAGGAGTAATAAGCCTCAGCTTGCCCCCAAGGAGTGGCTGGGGATTTTGAACTGCTGACCTTGAGGTTAGCAGCCAGAACGAAACCCACTACCTCACCTGGATTATGTAAAACTCCTTGCAAGGTCGATTTTACTATCGTCTCTGCTTTAAGGTTGCAGAAACTGAGGCTGAGAGAGCGCCTAACGTGTGTAAAGAAGCAGCCCCGAGTGGGGTTCAAGTCCAGCACCCTGACGCCACAGTTCACGCTCCCAGCCTCTCCTCCGGGATGCCTGTCTGGGCCACTTGCTGTCTCCGAGAACCTAACAGGTCCAGGGCACGAATGAATGAATGAAGCTACTTTATACAGGGGTAGCGTCTGCCTCTCAAACTACTAGCACCCCTAGGCGCCCCCAGGAAGGTGCCTCTGGCCAGAGCAGGCTGAAGTGAGCGGGCGCGGCTCCTCGCCACCTCGTGGCTGCAGAACGCCCACCGCCGCGAGGCGCGGGGGTCAAGGGGCGGTGACAGCCGGGCGGGGGCGGAGATGCTACCAGCTGGGGAGTCACCCAGCCAGGGAGGCGATTCGCGCCCCCGGCCGAGGCAGCCGGTCGGCCCGCCCACTCGGTGCCCGCCCTCCCGGCGGCGCCCACGCGCCCCGCCGCCCCGCGCCCTCAGGTCCCGTCCCCTCAGCCCGGGCGCCGTCCCAGTCCACTTCCTTCCCCTCCCCCACACAACCGTCCCCGGCCTCCCGCCGCTCCCCACGCCCCCTCCCCCCTGGCACTCCGCCCCGACTTCCCAGACTCCCCCGGCTCGGGGCGAGAGCCGACCCTCACCTGCCATGGCCAGGACCCCACCGCAGAGGGAGGTGCATCACGGCCGCGAGAAGCCCGGGGACGGCGCTTCAGAGCAGACAAAGGGCGCCGCCATGTTAGAGTCGGGCGGAATCGACCTCGCTGCCTTCCCGGGGACGACTTCCGGCGCATGCGCAGCGCCCACGCCAGCAGCGCGACCGTGGCTAGGCGCATGCGCGTAGCTGTCCAAAAGTTCTACATTCCAGTGCGTTTGGAATCCTCTTCGTAGTACCTCGTCGTTGATTTTGTGTGTCAAATTTAACAACAGCTTCCAGGTGTTCAGCTTTTGTTGTTGGTTTGTTTTTTTTTTGCGTACCAGGCCCTGTGTTAAACGATTTACATGTATCACCAAATCCTCACGCAGACCACAAAACCAAACTAAACTCACACAGGGTCTATTCTGACTCATAGTCACCCTAAATAGGGTTTTTGAGACTGTAAGGTGCAGACAGCCTCATCTTTATCCCGCGAAGCAGCTGGTCGGTTTGAACCGCCGACCCTGGGGTTAGCAACTCCAAAAGTGCTGCACCAGATTTGCTTGTAGCTGGTCTCTTGCCAAGATTTTGAAGTCGGGAAAGAGACCCAGCAAAGGAGAAAGAATTGCTCAGAGCCACGAATCTTGTAACTGGAAATGGGAACCCAGTTGTGGTCCCAAAGCTGAGCCTTTTGCCATCGCAGGTCCCCGATTTTGCTTTTATTTCGAGGCATCTAGGGTTTGCCTGAGTGTGTTATCACCAAATACTTGGAGCATGGAACTGGCCTCCCTGAGCCGAACCTTTCACCTTCTCAGCACGTCAAGACTAGGGACTTCTCAGCCTCCTCAAAGCACAGGCTTTCTCCTTTTCCATCCTGTTTATTTTCTAAGATCCATAATTTTGACAAGTCTGGCAAGCTTCTTACCTGGTTTGTACCCCTGCTTCTTTGACTCATGGATGTAATCATAATTCTAACCTTAAGTTAATTCCGATGCACTTTTTCTCTGAGGGTACCCAACTGTCAAGCACAGTCGGAGAACAGCATATAATGTAGGCCAGCTGCTCCCTATAAATTCAGGACCCCAAGTAAGGCCAGATTACCTAACAAGCAGGGGGCCAGTGGTGCCTTCCCACCAACTTGAAGTACACAATATCACCTGTCCCCCACCACATCAGCTATGTGGAGAAACCCATAAGAAATAACGCACTATAGATGAAAAAGTAAGCATAATTAAGTCATGCATGCCTTGCTGAATGCAAACTGGTGCATCCTGGGTTCACTGATTAATCTGCCCTGATCACCAGCATTAAATGGGAGTTCAACAAGTGTCATTTTGGTCAACTCACTGCTTCACTCTTTAAAATGTCTGGAGCTATTTTAAAACTCAAAGAAAATAATAGCAAATCTGACAGAAACCTTGAGCCTTCTCAATACTGACATACAAACCTACTTCTGTGTCCATTTGGGTTGGAATATGAACTCTGCATCTGTTTCTTCAGGAATCCACAAAACTGAAACTTTATTTTCCAGGTTTGATTGCAGTTCGGCACCAGCCATGAATGGATCCATGCAGTCAGTGAGATTTGAAAAGAGGAGCGGCTGTCATCCTACACCTGTTGGATGATTCCTGAGGGCAGTTAAGGTCCTGAAATTGTGAGGGGTTGTTGGTGGCTGGTCTCTAGATACATGAGTGACCAGAAGCTGTGAGCCAAACTCAGCCCTCCAGTTCCCAGGAACCAGCTTCTATCCCCCAATTCTAGATCCATGAATCCTTTATGCAATGATGTGTTCTTAAATGCAAGAAGTCCAGTGGAGGCCTCTTGATTCTCCATCAAGCTGGTTGTGGCAGATATAATAGCTGCCAGTTAGTGAGCTGTCTCGTGTTCTGAGAGCTGGGCTATGTGAAGAAGACGTGGCATCAGGAATGGAGGAAGACTCATTAACAAGCTGGAATATGCTAAGAGGACTTGAAGCACTTACTGATAAAGATCAAAGATGACTAGTCTTCAGTGTGGATTACACCACCTGTATTAGAGCTTGAATTCTGAGCATCCGGTTTGCAGAAGGCTATGGAAGACGGCGAGAGTCCTAAATCCATTGACAGAGCCCCCAAGTAGATCTTAAGCCTCTGTTGAATGGTGTCTGACCTTTGGCTGGGGAGAGTACATTGCAAAGTTGATGACCTCCACTCCCCCTGGCCAGCCCAGGGTGGAGCAGACTACTCTTTATCGTCCAGTTTTCACATGCATATGAGGCGATGGAAAGCGTGCTGGCCTGGGTCTGGCATACCTTAGTCCTCAAAGTGACAGCTTTGCTTTTTAACACCCAAAAGAGGTTTTTTGCAGCAGACTCATCTGCAGTGATGCATCATTTGATTTCTTGAAGGCTCCTTCCATGGCATGACTGTGCATTCAACCAGCCAGTCAAGTGGCTTGCCTGGGTGTGGAGATCACCTTACTGATGACCATGTCCTATGAACCCTGCCTTGACTGCCTTGGTCAGAAGGCCCTGGACCCATCTTGTAAACTCTTCTATCTAACATATTGGACATGCTCCAATCATGGCTGCAGTACAGCTTCTAGCGTCCTGTTAGATAGCAGAATAGCAGGGCTATTCCTCTCCATGCCTAAGACCCCCTGTTGGAGGTTGGAAGCCAATGAAGGCTAAGGGGCATACGCCAAATTCAGGCCCCCTCCCACTCCAGCCAGGTGGGTGGTATACCTGGGTTGGCCCAAACGAGGCCAGGTTGGCTTAATTCAGCCAATGGAGTCAACCAGTACTGTTGACCATGCCTCCCAACCGAAAGCCCTAAAGGCTGGAACCTGGAGGCCACCTCTCTCTTTTCCATTCGGTTGCTTCTCTGCTTTCCACTCGGCCGTACCGTGATCTCTCTCTCTGGCCTCAGGCTGCCACGTGTGGGAGTGCAGTCCACGAGGTTGCCCACGTTCCATGACTGCACCTGAAACTTCTCCCATCCTTTATAAAAGCCTACTTGGATCACAAACTAGGCTTTGGCGTGAATTCTTTCTCATGGGAAGCCGAGAGCTGAAGTACTTCCCACCCTAGAAACCTAACAGGCTCATGTGTAACTGTGATGTATTGATCTTTTACCAATCATGAATTTGTGAGCTGCTTTTGTGTTCCATACCTTATTTAAGTAGTTGCCTGACTATCAATCTTGGGTGCCATATGATCTCCCATGATGGATCTGTCATCGGATGATGTGTCATTGTCTTATTTAAGACTTCATATCTAATCTCCTTGAGATTGGAGGGGGGTGGTGGTGGTCTTTTTTGTATCCTAAAACACACTTCAACATAAAATACCTTTTTTTTTCACAACTGGACCAATAAACAACCTCATGACAAAACAGGAGCTTGGAGTTGTCAAAGTTTCCAATTGACCTCAAAAGCGGCTAGTGGGCAGTTGGTTGCTTGGTTGGTTGATTAGATCCACGACCAGCGCCATGGAAGCAGCTTCTAAGAAGCCCAACGTTGCAGCCCATTGGGTGATTGCTGCAAAATAGCCCTTTAGAATGTCAAAAAGCAAAGCTGTCTCTTTGAAGACTAAGGTGCACCTGACTTGCACCATAGTCACTGCAGTCGCCTCACATACTGGGCAGTGAACCGGGAGGACCAAAGAAGAAGGGGTGCATCTCAATGATGCTGTGGACCAAAAATACCGAGTGTAATGTGAACTCCAGAAGAAGAAACAAGTCTGTCTTTGAGGAAGTCCAGCCATACGACTTAGCATCAAGGATGGTGAGACTTTGTCTTGCATGCTTTAGACCCTGGAGAAGGGTGACCAGCATGGTCAAGTAAAGGGTCTGTGAAACAGAAGCAGCTCCTCCATTAGCTGATGCACACAGTAGAGCAGCGAGAAGCTCAAACATGACAACCACCGTGAGGGTGCCACGGGACGGGGGGTGTTTCCCATGGTGGTACATAAGGATCACTATGCATGGGATCCTGGTTTAAAATCAGGACAGGTGTGCATCAGAGTTGTATCCTCTCCCTGTATTTATTCAATCTGTATTCTGAACAACGTATCAGCGAAGAGGGGTTGTATGAAGAAGAATGTGGCATCAAGGTTGGAAGAAGGCCTGTTAATAACCTGTGATGTGCAAATGATACAACCTTGCTTGCTGAAAATAAGGAGAATTTGAAGCACTCACTGATGAGGATCAAAGATTGCAACTGTCAGTAGGGATAACAGCTCAATGTCAAGAAACCCAAAACCCTCACAATGGGACCACAACAGCTCAATGTCAAGAAACCCCAAATCCTCACAATGGGACCACAACAGCTCAATGTAAAGAAACCCCAAATCTTCACAATGGGACCAATCCTCACAATGGGACCACAACAGCTCAATGTCAAGAAACCCAAAATCCTTACAATGGGACCACAACAACTCAATCCTTACAATGGAAACAATGATAAATGGTGAAAAGGTTGAATTGGTCAAGGAATTCATCCAACTTGGATCCACAATCCATGCTCATGGAAGCAGCAATCAAGAGATCAAAGGATATAGTGCATTTGGTAAATCCTCTGCATGAGACCTCTTTATTTAAAATTTTTTTTATTTATTTATGAATCATTTTATTGGGAGCTCTTACAGATATCATAACATTCCATAGTTTAATCACATCAAGCAGCATTTGCTACCACAATCAGTTTCAAAACATGTTCTTTCTCCTGAACAGCTTGATATCAGCTCCATTATCTCCTCCCTCCCTACCCACAAGACCTCTATAGAGTGTTGAAAAGGGAGGTTATGAAGATAAACAAGTGGCCATCTAGCTGGGAAAAACAAAGCCTGCATAAAAGAAGCACACTAGCCCGTGTGATCACGAGGTGTCGAAGGGATCAGGCATCACAAGACCCAAAACAAACAATCAGATCAATGTGAAATGAGAAGGGTCCCAAAGCCCATCTGTAGGCCATTGGCCATTGGACATCCCCTTACAGAAGGGTCACAAGAAATGCAGGAGCCAGCCAGGGTGTAGTACAGCACCTACGAAATGTATATCTTTCCTCTAGTTCTTTAATACTTCCACCCACTATCATGACCTCAATTTTACCTTACAAATTTGGCTGCACCAGAGCATGTACACCGGTACAGATAAGAGCTCTGGGCACATGGAATCCAGGACAGAAAAACCCCTCAGGACCAATAATGGGAGTAGTGATACCATGAGGGTAGGGGAAGGAGAGGGGAGTAAGGGGAAACCAATTGCAATGATCGATGTATGGCCCCCCACACAGGGTGATGAACAACAGAAACATGGGTGAAGGGAGACAGCGGAAGGTGTAAAATATGAAATAATACCCAATAATTTATCAAGGATTTATGAGGGTAGGAGGGTGGGGAATAGAGGGGAAAAGATGAGGAGCTGATACCAAGGGCTCAAGTAGAAAGAACATGTTTTGAAAAGGAAGATGGTAACATACGTACACGTGTGCTTGACACAATGGATGAATTGACATAAGAGATGTAAGAGCTCCCAATACAATGATCTTAAAGAAAAGAGAGGTTACGTTGAGGACTGAGGCGTGCCTAACCCAAACCATGGTATTTTCAACGGCCTCATACACAGGTAGAAGTTGCATATTGAATAAGGATGACCGAAGAAGAATTGATGTGTTTGAATTGTGGTGCTGGACAGAAGTGAAAGTCCCATGGGCTGCCAAAGACACAAACAAATCTGTCTTGGAAGAAGTATGGCCAAAGAGCTTGTTAGCGGGAAAGATGGAGAGACTGCATCTAACATACTTTGGCCATGTCAGGAGAGATCAGCCCCTGGTGAACATACAGAGGCAGTGACAAAGGAGAAGGCCCCCAAGAGCTAGATGGACACCCTGGCTACAGTGATAGGCTCAAGCACAGGAAGAGCTATGAGGATGGGCAGGATGGGCCCGTGTTTGGCTCTGTCGTGCATAGGGTCGCTACGCGTCAGAACCAACTTGTTGGCACCTGACAACAACAACATGAGTTGGAGCTGAGCCGATGGCACTTAGGAACCTCGGAATGCTCTGGAGCTTGTGTGAGCGCTTCCATGCTGAGCGCCCCCGTTTGCAGAAAGCTTAGGGTGACAGCGATGACTCCAAATCCATTTGCAGAGTGCCCACCTAGATCAACCTTCCACTGAATGCCTTCTGACCGTTAACCCAGGATGGAGATAATTTAGGCCTCAGGCAGCGTGCATTTGGAAAGTAGATTACTTCCACCCCTCCAGCCCGCTCCAGAAGGGACAGTCTCTCTTCCGGGCTTGCTTGGGTGTGTCCCTGATGGAGATCAGTGTATCGGGAATAGTCATAAACCATGCCCTATCAGTCTGACCCTGACTGCCTGACTCAGCAGCTGCTCTGATGTGTCCAGGGGCTCGTGGTCTCTGGAACTGAAGACAGGACTCTCGGGGCCCACAAAACGGCCAGCAGAAAGCAGAGTTTGTTGGAAGGGAAAGAAAACACCAGCCGCAGCAGGTGGGACTTGAGTGAGTGGCCGCAGAACGAACTGTCTCTGGGGGTTCTCATCAGGTGTGGGGGCTCTGACCTGTCTGCATCTCCCGGTGACGAACGGGCACATCCCAGGACTGGGCCTATTTCTCAGGTCCGATCATAAACTGGGTCATGCTCACCCCACGGCTGGGTCTTGCCTGGGCAGGGACAGGGAAGTCAGCCTGCAATGTTCAGCAAAAAGTCTTGGGTTCGATAACTTTGAAGGTTAGAATCACCTAGGGGTCTAATGCCTGTAAGTTTAAGATGAGAGCGTTGCAGGCTTTTGAGATCACCTTTCCAGACATCTGTTACTCCCATTGCTTCCTGCTGCTGCTGGGTCTCTTTCCCTGTCTCTGCCTGCGGGCTCTCTATCTCCTAGCTCTCAGGAAGGCCCTGGACCAATCTTTTTTTTTTTTTTTTTTTACAAGAAAGAAAAGCTTGTAGTTAGTTCAAGAACTGTTTGTTCGCCTTTAGGAGTGTTTTCCAGTCCAGTCTTGGGGCACCAAGCCCTGGCCCCAAAGTCCACCTTCTGCATTCCCTGGAGACCTCGCCGCTCTATTCCCTTGCTGTTCTGTTGCTTCCTCTTAGTGTTTTGCCTCGGTGTGGCGGGATCAGATCGGGCGCAATTCCCACACCGTGTCTCCGGTGTTGTCCCCTGTAGGGCTATGGGTCAGTGAGGCACGTCATGTCTCATAGTGGGGCCGGCCATGGGGCCCTCTCTGTGGACTGTCTGCTCTGAGTGGGAATCTCTTGTCAAGGCCTGGTGGGCCAGGAGGCCCTGGACCCATCTTGTAAGCTCTTCTAGCTACAAATATGTGTGTCTACATGTAAATCTTGGTCCCGTTCCTGCTTCTGTAGTCCCACCTGTAACTATGAAGTATTGATCTGCCACCAGCCACGAGTTTGTGACAGTTGTCTTGTTCTAGGCCTTATTCCACTGGCATCCTGACTGTGGAATGCCTTTATGACCTCCCGCATGGCCCCCTCATCCAGATGACGCATTTTTGTGTTTGCATTATCTTTGTCTCTCTTAAGACTTATTAAACCTATTCCTTGAATAGGGTGTAATTGAGATTAGGTAGGATCTCTTTTGTAACCTAAAACAATGTTAAGGTTATTTATCAGCATAACTGGGCCATGATTGCTTTCCAGTGACTTGGCAGTTAGGTAATTTGGCAGTTATGTAAGGCAGCTATTTTCATTTTGTGATGTCTGCTTTCTTTCCAACCCCTCTATGGCGATATAAACTGTTAATTTTCATTTAGTGCAGGCATTGGGGGGGGGGGGAACGACAATCCCCTTTGTCCCTATTCTAGCAACCTGTCAACACCACACTCAAAACTCGCGTTTTAGGTTGGTGCTATTCTGATAATGGGAGGAAGCCGGATGTCTGACTGTGCTGCGGGCCCCTGGCCACCTGCAGAGGGGTGGCCTCCAGGTGGGTGCAAGGACTCAGGGGAATGCCTTTTTAGCTGAAGTATGGCCTTTGGAGCATTAGCATGTGTTTGTACATGACCCTTACCACCCTTGTACAAGTCACCACCCACACTGTCTGACTGAAGTCACCACACTCTTGTTCCAGACACCTTCATCTCACAAGATTAAAAAGGCAAGAGAAACCGGCTGGGGGGTGGGGGGAACAGGTACCTGATTACCACTAAAAAGAGATGGGAGCAGAGTGCGTCCTTTGGACCCACGGTTCCTGGGCTGGGAACCTCCAGGACTCAGAAGACAGAAACCGGAGCGAGCAGGAGCGGATGGTGGTGGTGGTGAAGGAAGTAGCCATGGAGAAATATCACTGACAGGCAGCAGAACCTAGATCCTGGCAGGAGAGTGGGGTGTAGGCTTCCTGGTCTTGGAGAAAGAAAGCTGACAGCCTTCTGGCAGAGGGCTTGCCGGTTTAGTGGGGTGCTTCCAGGCATTGTTGGTGGGGCGAGGCTTGTGGACCCATGAATCTAGAGTTGAGTGACTTCTAATTAGGGCTGACTGGCAAAGGGGATTTGCCTCCAGTACTTCCTGGGATTGCTGAAGAGTTTGCAACACCTGTCCAGCGGGGCAAAAGCTGTGAGGCTCAAGAAGCCCCTCAGGATGCTAAGGGTCACAGAGAGACCAACCTGTGGCCGAAAAGAGGCTGTTCTGATTAAAGAACTGTATCCTGAGTTTTTCTCAACTTGAATTGTGTCTTAGAGTTGAAATTCAGAGCACCCTGGTTTGTACAAGGCTGTGGATGACAGACGGCCCCAAATCCGTTTGCTCTCTGGATGTCGACTCCTCATGACCCTAGGGGACAGGGTGGAACTGCCCCACTGGTGGTGTCCAACCGCTGATTTTGAGGACCACAGCCAAATGCATAACCACCGGGGTTCCAAATCCACTTGCAGGGTGCCCCAAATAGATTAAGTCTCCCTTGAATTCCTTTCTGATCATTAACCAAGGATATAGGTACTCTTGCCTCAGGCAGGGCGCCTTAGATTACCTTCACCCATTCAGGTCAGCCCAGAGAGGGCTTGTCCCCTGCTCCTCAGGGCTCGCCTGAGTGTGTCCTTGCTGGAGGTCACCTAAGTGAGGGTGGTGAGGGGCCACAGTCACGAGTCCTGCCCTATCAGTCTTGGCCTGACTGCCTTGGTAGGAAACCTTAGACAAATCTTATGAGCCTTTCTTTCTAACACCTGTGTCCCCATCACGGCCCAGCTCCTGTTCTCCTAGTACCACTTGTAATTGTGACCTATCAATCTGCCACCTGTCATGAATTTGTGACTGTTTCCCCGGTGTTCCATGACTTATTTAAGCAGCTGGGTCATTTTGACTTTGTGTGAGTGGCTGTGAGTGGCCTCCCGCATCCACATGATGCGTCTGTGTCTTTGTTGTTGTTCTTGCTGCTGTTAGGCGTCACCCAGTTGGTTCCAAGCCAAAGCAACCTTACGTACAACACCGCCCGCCTGGTCCTGCGTCACCCTCCCAATTGTCCCTATGTGTGAGCGCATTGTGGCAGCCACCCTGTCAATGCATCTGATTGAGGTTCTTTCTCCTTTTCGCTGCCCCTGTGCTTTACTGAGCATGATGTCCTCCGGGGACTGGTCTCTCCTGAAAATATGTCCAAAGCATGTCATAGAAAGTTTCACCATCCTTGCCTCTAAAGAGCATACTGGTCAAACTTTTTCCAAGACAGATGAATTTGTCCTTTTAGCCGTCCATAGTAATTTCAATATTCTTCTCCAGCACCATAGTTCAAATGCATCGATTCTTTCTTTGGTCTTTTAAATTCAATATCCAACTCTCACATGCATACAAGGCCATTTAAAACACCGCGGTTGAGGACAGGCTCACCTTAGTCCTCCAAGTAACATCCTTGCTCTTCAATCCTCTAAAGAAGTCTTGTGCTACAGACGTACCTAATGCAGTATGTCTTTGGATCTCTTGACTGCTGCTCCCATGAGCACTGATTGCTGATCTAAGCAAGATAAAATCCATGACATTTTTTCTCCGTTTATCATGTTACCTGTAGGTTCAGTTGTGAGGATTCTGGCCTTCTTTACGTTGAGCTGTAACCCAGAGCGAAGCCAGGATTCTTTCATCTTCACCAGAAAATGCTTCACGTCCGTCCCACTTGCAGCCACCAAGGTTGGGTCATCTACACGTCTCAGGTTGTTAATAAACCTTCCTCCCATCCTGATGCTGCATTCTTCTTCATCTAATCCAGCTTCCTTGATGATGTGCTCAGCAGAGAGATTGAATAAGTATGGCGAGAGGCTGCGATGCTGAGGCACACCATTCCTAATTAAGAACCACGCAGTACTCGCTTGCTCTCTTCACACAACTGCCCCTTGACCCAGGCATGCATTTCACACGAGCACATGAAGTGTTCTGGGTTTCCTAGTCTCCTTGTTATGATTCGCACATTTGCATGATCAACAAAACACAAGTAGGCATTTTTCTGGTATTCTCTTCTTTGAGCCAAATTCTATCTGACATCAGCAATGATGTCCCTTGTCCCAAGACCTCTTCTGAATCCAGCCTGCACCCCTGGCAGCTCCCCACCCATGTGCTGCTGCAACGGTGGCTGGATGATCTTCAGCAACATTTGACTTGCATGTTGCTCTGTAGTTGGAGCATTCTGTTGGGTCACCTTTCTTTGGAATGGGCACAAAGATGGAATCTCTTCTAGACAGCTTCTTGGGTGAATGACTGGAAGAGATCCACATTTGTCTCTTTTAAGAATCAATACATGTCGCCCTTTACCCTGGCCGGCAGCGCGGAGGCCGCACGATGCCTGGAGTTACTGTAAAAGACGTGAACCAGCAGGAGTTCGTCAGAACTCTGGCAGCCTTCCTCAAAAAGTCCGGAAAGCGGAAAGTCCCCGAATGGGTAGACACAGTCAAGTTGGCCAAGCATAAAGAGCTTGCTCCCTATGACGAGAACTGGTTCTACACGCGAGCTGCCTCTACAGCACAGCACCTGTACCTTTGGGGTGGCGCTGGGGTCGGCTCCATGACCAAGATCTACGGTGGGCGGCAGAGGAATGGTGTCATGCCCAGCCACTTCAGCCAGGGCTCCAAGAGCGTGGCCCGCCGAGTCCTGCAAGCCCTGGAGGGGCTCAAGATGGTGGAGAAGGACCAAGATGGCGGCCGCAAACTGACACCTCAGGGACAGAGAGATCTGGACAGAATCGCAGGACAGGTGGCAGCCGCCAACAAGAAACATTAGAACAAATGATGCTGGGTTAATAAATTGCCTCGTTCGTAAAAAAAAAAAAAAAAAAAAGAATCAATACATGTCAACATGTACAGATGTGCTTGACAAAATGTATGGATTATGAGAAGAGCTGTAAGAGCCCCCAATAAAATGATTTAAAAAAGAATAAATGTTCTCCTTAAGTTATATTTGAGACTGGGTCTCTTTTGTACCATAAAATAATTGTACCCCCAGAAAAATTTATTTCAAAAGATTGCATTGAATCTGTAGCTCCGGGAGAGGGACATATCTGATTGGAGCACACAGGAGCAGATGAAGGGGAAGGAGGAGAGAGTAGAGCACATCCTGGCCCACCAGGCCTTAAGGACAATGACCCCAATTAGAGCAGCCAGTCCACAGAGAAGACCACATGGCCAGCCCCACTATGAGACATGACGCCCCTCACTGATCCATAGCTGTACAGAGGACAACACTGGAGACACAATGTGGGAATTGCACCCAATCTGATCCCACCACATGGAGGCAAAACACTAAGGGGGTGCAACAGAACACCAAGGGAATCGAGCGGCGAGGTCCCCAGGGAATGCTGAAGGTGGACTTTGGGGCCAGGGCATGGTGCCCCAACAGACTGGACTGGAAAACACTCCTAAAGGCCAACAAATGATCCTTGAACTAACTACAAGCTTTTCTTTCTTGTTGTGTTTTTGTTGTCATTGTTTTGTTGTATATTGTTGTTTGGTTTTGCTCTGTCTTGTTTTTGTATGTTATTATCTCCACAGGTCTGTCTAAATAAGATCGGCTGGATGAAAAATCTGGAGGAGAAAACAACGAGACCAACAGTTCCGGGGGGACATGGGAGAAGGGGAGGTGGGGGGAAAGGAAGTGGTGTTAACAAACCTAGGGACAAGGGAACAACAAATGATCCAAATTGGTGGTGAGGAGGGTGTGAGAGGCCTGGTAGGGCATGATCAAGGATAATGTAATGAAGAGGAATTGCTGAAACCCTGATGGGGACTGAACATGATAGTGGGACAGGAGGAAAGTCAAGGGAAATAGAGGAAAAAACTGGAAGGCAAAGGACATTTATAGAGGTCTAGATAAAGACATGTACATATGCAAATACATTTATATATGAGGATGGGGAAATAGATCTATGTGCCTATATTTATAGGTTTAGTATTGAGGTAGCAGAAGGACATTGGGCCTCCACTCAAGTACTCCCTCAATGCAAGAATACTTTCTTCTATTAAATTGGCATTCTATGATGCTCACCCTCCCAACACAACCGCTGAAGACAAAGTGGGTGAATAAGCAATATGGTGAAGAAAGCTGATGGTGCCCAGCTATCAAAAGATATAGCATCTGGGGTCTTAAAGTTTTGAAGGTAAACAAGCGGCCATCTAGCTCAGAAGCAACAAAGCCCACATGGGAGAAGCACACCAGCCTGTGCAATCACGAGGTGTTGAAGGGATCAAGTATCAGGCATCATCAAAACAAAAAATCTTACCATAGTGGATGAAGGGGGGAATGCAGAGTGGAGATCCAAAGTCCATTTGTAGGCCACTGGAGATCCCCTTGCAGAGGGGTCTCGGGGAGGAGATGAGCCAGACAGGGTGCAATGCAGAAACGATGAAACATACAACTTTCCTCTAGTTCCTAAATGCTTCCTCTCCCCTGCCTCCCCCCCCCCCCCCAACTATCATGATCCAAATTCTCCCTTGCAAGTCTGGCTAGACCAGAGGATACACACTGGTACAGATAGGAACCAGAAACACACGGAATCCAGGGTGGATGATCCCTTCAGGACCAGTGGTGTGAGTGGAGATACTGGGAGGGCATAAGGAGGGTGGGTTGGAAAGGGGGAACTGATTACAAGGATCTACATGTGACCTCCTCCCTGGAGGACGGACAACAGAAAAGTGGGTGAAGGGAGACGTTGGACAGGGCAAGATATGACAAAATTTAATTTATAAATTATCAAGGGTTCATGAGGGAGGGGTGACCGAGGAGGGAGGGGAAAATGAGGAGCTGAAGCCAGGGGCTGAAGTGGAGAGCAAATGTTTTGAGAATGATGAGGGCAATGAATGTACAAATGTGCTTTACACAACTGATGTATTATGGATTGAAATAAGAGCTGCATGAGCCCCTAATAAAACGATTAAAAAAACAATTGTAACCTGTTGCTTTTCTAATAAACCCCACAGTTGTGTTAAGATAAATTATCAAACCCAGCAAAGAAGTAGAGATTGTCAAGGCAGGGATGGTCAGCACAAAGTTGGATTGGAGGTAAGAGGTCTATGTGCCACCCCCACCCTCTCATAGGAATCCTCCATGGGCTGTTGATACTGGTATAGATTCTCTCTGCCCCATAAAGCTAGAGGTGATCAGATGCCTCCCCCCCATGCTATTTTTACATCCCACTATCAATCTGCTTCCAAAAAAAATTACAACCAAGGGAAGTCTCTGGGGCAGTACTAGTCTGCTGGGAGTGGGACACTACTTGGTCTTGCTCAACAACAGAAGACCTGGGGGTTGGCTGGCTATTTATAAAGGCACGGAACATGCCAAAACCAAACTCGCTGCAATGGAGTCCATTCTGAGTCAGAGTAACTGCAGAACAAAGCAGCCTCATGCTCCCAAGGCTGCCCATCTTTACAGCAGCAGAAAGCCTCATCATTCTCCAGAAGAGTGCCGGACGGATTCAAACTGCGGCAGTTAGCAGCCCAACCCCAAACCCACTACACCGCCAAAAAACACACCCCAAACCAACCAAACAAACCCCCCCACTACACCCAGTGCCATGGAATCCATGGCAACTGAAAGGGCCCTGTAGGATAGGGTGGATCTGTCCCCTTTGACTCTCTGAGACCGTCATTGTGTAGGGGAGTAGAAAGTCCATCGCTCTCCCGAGGAGCAGAGGGTGGATTCGAACTGCTGGCCTTGAGGAGCACAGTCACTTCTGCACCAGCAGGGCTGCTCGGTTGCACCGCAGAGCTAAGCAAAACCCCAAAGGCTAAGGTTTACATTCTCAGCTCAAAACAAGGTCGGAGCACTGAACTTGATCTTAGCCCAAAGTGATAAAGGTCAAAGGACTGGGGACCCTTTCTGACTACGCTGGAAAAAATATATTTGGTCTTTTATAGTCTCGGCTCCTTTAGCTGAAAATAGAGCAGCACAGGTCATGCGGATTGTTGAATCGTACTGGGCAGTCCTCCTCCAGGGAAGTCGAGGCGTTCCACAGGAACGCGTGCCAGGAAGGAAAGTTTATGAGCTGACTCAGTTCCCTGACTCCAATGTCCACAGAGGAGCCCTTGCCAGATTATTTTGCAAGGGACAGCTGATGACTGTCAACAGTCCGCTTACCAGATTCCACTTCTAGTCTGTAAGGAGGGTCAGATTCCAGAACGCCCCAGGGGACAGACAAACTCCCAGTTTAACCAAGGAGATGGTTGTTCACTCCACACCCTCTGCCTGCCCTGCCTCCAAAAGGAAATCTTACTTAAATGGGCTGGAATGTGGGGGATTGGATGCTATAGGTGCGAGGTCAAGGAAAGGGGTGGCAGAGTAGGTTATGCATGGGTCTGCTAACGATAAGGTCATCAGTTCGAAACCACTAGGTGCTCCATGGGAGAAGAATGAGGCTTTCTACTCCTGTCAAGAGTTACAGTCTCAGAAACCCACAGAGCCAGTTCTACTCTGTCCATATTGGGTCACTAAGAGTCAGCATCGACTTAATGGCAGTGAGTTTGACTTGGAGGTCAAGGAAGAAGGAACTTAATATTAAACTGGGCTAAAATGATCAATTTAAGTACACGTAACAGATTTTTATGTTCCCACTCAAATAGCCAGGAATAGTTCTAACCGTTAACTTGATTGGTTGAAATATTAACCTAATAGTGGTCTTCGTGAAATCAAGTCGAGAACAATATAGAGGCTACCAAGCCACCCCCAAATTCCCTGCCATTGAGTCGATGTTGGCTCATAGTGACCCTACAGAACAGGGAAGAACTATCCTTCTTAGTTTCTAAGACTGAATATAGATGGGAGTAGAAAGCCTCGTCTTTCTCCCACAGGTGGCTGGTGGTTCGAAACTGCGGACCTCGACGTTAGCGGTCTAACGCATAACCCCTGCATTGCCAGTGCTCCTGAAGTGGAGGAGAGAATCGAAACATTGAGGCTGGGTGACAGGCACTGGGCAGGTGTTAAGTACAAGGGAGTTGGTGGAGTGAATGGTTATGGCTTGCCTGGTTCTCATTGGGTGGTGTTTCTCTAGTAGATCCCCAACCATGTCCATCAGCCCCAAGCCCTTCCCCTCCAGTACGCCTTCTCGGTTACCAGAGTGACTCTCGCCGTCTTCTGCCTCTCCAGCCCAGTGACCTTCTCCACTCCCTGCAACCCATCGTCACAGGTGGTCAAAGCTCATCTCTTCAACAAGGAGAATTCTTTAAGTGGTTGGCCATTTGTCATGAGGCGACTTTAACTGGCCCTAACACCCTTGGCACAGCTGGTGTATGCCCAGAGATATTTGTCAGTTTTATTTTGAAGAAAATGTAAGGTACACAAAGGTAGAGAAAATAATCCAGTAAATCCCATATATGCCCATTATCCAGATTCAATACGTTTTGATCCTTGTACCAATCTGCTGTTCCTTCCTCTCTGCTTTTCCCATTGCTGAAGTATATTACAAAGTAACCCCAGCCATCATCTCGCTTCTTCCCTATATAGTTCATGATGTAACCCTTAAGATCGGGCCAACCGAAGTTTAAAAATAACTCTTTGAAATAATTTAATATCTAGCCATAATACAATTCCCCTAATTGTCTCGAAATGTCCTTGTATGTTTTCTTTGTTCAAATCACGATGCCTACAAGATCCTCAGATCGAGGTAAGTTTGCTTCCATTTTGTTTTAGTTGCTGAATGGTTACTTTGAAAATAAATTGTAGAAAGTTAAATTAATGCAATAAATCATATGTCCACATAAAGTGCTAAATCATGGAATTCTGGGGCTTTTAGGCCTATTTCTCTTTCCCACAGAAAAATATTTTCATCATCTGCTGCTCTTTTATAGACTTCAGAGTCGTTTTACATCTACAAAATAACAAAGCATAGAAGCGCAACAAATGCTCATGTGCTCTTCCTCCGCCCCCATTTCTCCTACGAGTCATACCTGGCACCCGTGGGGCCCACGTGTTTCTGGATCGTTATCAAACCAAGACCACCAGTTGGTCTTGTGCTTCACTCTGCGCCCTGCGCGGTTCTCTACGTCTTGACAAGCATCTTAGGCTGCATTCGTGTATATATATAAACACCTCCGTTCTTGGCTTTGCACGAGAAAGAATTCACATAGAAACCTGGTTGGTGATCCCAGTGGGTTTTTATAAAGGATGGTTGAAGTTTCAGGTTTTACAGCTTCAAAAGAGCACACGCCCTTTCAGGGAAGCACCGAACCGTGTGGAAGCTGCACTGGGCCTCACCACTGACCACGGGTGACCTCGAGGGACTGTGTCCACACGTGATGGCCTGATGTCAGAGAGACCTCATGCCGAGCAGATGCAGGAGCAGGGTAAAAGAAGGGGGAGAATCCTCTCCGACCTGCCACTGACTGGGAGCAGGGTCCAAGACAGTAAGGGAGAAGAGAGGCTGTGGGCCCAGAATAGGCCTAGAGCTGGCCTGAGGGCACCTGCCCAGTCGGCGACGCCTCCTACCTGCCTCTGCCCAGGAGTAGAGTAAAAAGAGAGTGACCTCCCCGTAGCCGGGATATTTAAAACCTTTGACTGGGGAGGTGTGGCTGATGGTATGGGTTGACCCCATTGGGTGAATTTAGCTCACCTGGGTGGGGTCATGAACCTGGGCCTAGTTTGGGCCGCACCAGTGTAACACCTATCTGGCTTGTGTGAGTGTGTGAGTGTGTGTGTGTGAATGTGTGAGTGTGTGTCTGTGTCTGTGGGGAAGGTGGGGGGGGGGGTTCTGAACTGGAGCATGCCCAGTCAAAGTCTTTAGGGGTGGCTAAGGCTCGCCTGATGTTTCTCCTAACTTCCCATAGGGGGCCCTGTGCAGGCATGGCAGGGACAAGCCCGTCCCTCTCTCTTAGCTACCTAATTATGTGTAGATAGATAGATAGATAGATAGATAGATAGATAGATAGATAGATAGATAGATAGATAGATAGATAGATAGATAGAGAAAATCTATGGGGTAGTTCTACTCTGACTTATAGGGTGGCTATAAGTTGGAATCCAAAGGTGGCAGCGGGTTTTTTTTGTTGTTGTTGTCTGTTTAGCCTGTGTCTACTAGTTTTCCAGGGATGCGGAGTCTGTGTAGGATATAAAAAGACTTTTCCCTAGCATTGTCTCCCCCAAAGATATGCCAACCCTAAGAGGCTGTTTGCCAGCTCAAGGTGGGAGGTCAGATGCTTAGAGATATTCTCCCTGGAGGCATTCAGCCACCCAGAGCAATCAGACGCTATTGTTTCTCCCACTATAGGCCAGGCTCACTCCCTGCGGTTAGGGACTCCCTGCTGTTAGGGACTCCATTCCATTCCACAGAAAGCTTAGAACAAGTCAAGTGTCCAGTTCAAGGACAATCAAGGTTATGCTCCATCTTGAATTTAGGATCCGCCCATCTTGTCACATGTGTACCCCCTATCCCTCCCTCCTCTTTGTATTTCGTATGCACCCCTAGATCATTCCCCTCCCTTTACTGTATCCTCTTTGTTACAACCCCTTCCTGTGATGTAGGTCACTACCTGTAATCAGGGGGCTTGCACACTTCCCCAAGTACATATAAGCTTTGGTTAGATAAATCCGCCTCCCTTGTGCCCTCGCTGGTCTCCCATCTCCATGTGGGCCATCAAGCGGGGCTGAGGTGAGCATGCTCTCTTCTCTCTCTCTTATTCTCTATGTAATCTTCACATATTATCACTGTACAATTGTGCCTGCTGGGCCTGTGATGATTTGTTAGGGGCTGGCTCCCCTGACGGTTTTCCAAGGCTGCTGAGTCAGAAATATTCTTAGGGAGTAACTTTAAAGAAGAGAAGGTGGTGTGCTCACAGTCCAGGAGGCTCGGAGTCCAGATTCAGGCCACTGTCTCTGGGGAAGGCTCTCTGTTGTCTCTGATGAGCCATCTCCCTCCAGTTTCTGCACACTTGGCATTACTTGGCTCCTTGGAGGTCTCCAAGTGGCCTTTATCTCTTTCATTTGTGCTTGTTTGCTTCTGTGTTGCTTGTTCTTGTCTTAAAAAAAAATCATTTTATTGGGGGCTCGTACAACTCTCATCACAATCCATCCATGAATCCATTGTGTCGAGCACATTTGTGCATTTGTTGCCATCACCATTCTCAAAACATTTGCTTTCTACTTGAGCCCTTGATATAAGCTCCTCATTTTCCCCCTCCCTCCCCATGCCCTCTCCCTCATGAACCCTTGATAATTTATAAATTATTATTTTTATATCTTACACTGTTCAACGTCTCTCTTCATCCAATTTTTCTGTTGTCCATCCCCCAAGATGGGGTTATATGTAGATCCTTGTCATTGGCTCCCCCTTTCTAACCCACCTTTCCTCCACCCTCCCAGTATCGCCACTCTCAGCACTGGTCCTGAGGGGTTCATCTATCCTGGATTCCCTGTGTTTCCAGTTGCTATCTGTACCAGTGTACATCCTCTGGTCTGGCCAGATTTCTAAGGTAGAATTGGGATCATGATAGTAGGGGGGGCAGGGAGGAAGGAAGCATTTAGGAAACTAGAGGAAAATTGTATGTTTCATCATTGCTACACTGCACCCTGACTCTCCTCCCAGACACCCTTCTGTAAGAGTATGTATAGTTGCCTACAGATGGGCTTTGGGTCCCCACTCCACATTCCCCCTCATTCTCAATGATATGATTTTTTGTTCCTTAATGTCTGATACTTGATCCCATCAACACCTCGTGATCACGCAGACTAGTGTGCTTCTTCCATGTGGGCTTTGTTGATTCTCAGCAAGATGGCTGATGTTTACCTTCAAGCCTTTAAGACCCCAGATGCTATATCTTTTTTTTTTATTCTATCTTTTTTTAAAAAAACAATTTATTAGGGGCTCATACAACTCTTATCACAGTCCATACATATACATACATCAATTGTGTAAAGCACATCTGTACATTCTTTGCCTTAATCATTTTTTTTCTCCTCTTTTCTTTTTTTACATTTTATTAGGGACTCATACAACTCTTATCACAATCCATACATATACATACATCAATTGTATAAAGCACATCTGCACATTCCCTGCCCCAATCATTCTCAAAGCATTTGCTCTCCACTTAAGCCCTTTGCATCAGGTCCTCTTTTTTTTTTCCCCTCCCTACCCTCACCCCCCCCCCATGTGCCCTTGGTAATTTATACATCGTTAATTTGTCATATCTTGCCCTATCCGGAGTCTCCCCTCCCCCCCCTTCTCTGCTGTCCCTCTCCCAGGGAAGAGGTCACATGTGGATCCTTGTAGATGCTATATCTTTTGATAGCTGGGCACCATCAGCTTTCTTCACCACATTTGCTTACGTACCCTCTGTGTCTTCAGTGATCATATAGGGAAGGTGAGCATCATGAAATGCCAGTTTAATAGAACAAAGTGTTCTTACATTGAGGCAGTACTTGAGTGGAGGCCCAATGTCCATCTGCTACCTTAATACTAAACTTAGAAATATATGTACATAGATCCATTTATCCATCATCATATATAAATATATTTACTTATGTACATGCCTATATTTAGACCGCTATAAATGTCCTTTGCCTCCTAGTTCTTTCCTCTGTTTCCTTTTACTTTCCTCTTGTCCTACAATCATGCTCAGCCTTCATTTGGGTTTCAGTAATTCCTCTCGGCTACATTGCCCTAGATCAAACCCTACCAGACCTCCTACACCTTCTTCACCACTGATTTTGGATCACTTGTTCCCTTGTCCCTGGGTTTGTTAACACCCACTTCCTTTCCCCTGCCTCCCCTTCTCCCATGTCCCCTCGGAACCATCACTCCTGTTGTTTTCTCCTCCAGATTGTTTACCCTGCCTATATTATCTAGATAGACCTGTAGAGATAATAATATGCACAAAACAAGGCAGAGCAAAACAAAGCAACAAAAGTAAACAAAACATCATCATCAACAACAACAACAAAAATCATGACAAAAAAAGAAAAAGAAAATCCTGTAAATAGCTCAAGGTCTGCTTGTTGACCTTTAGGAGTGTTTTCCAGTGGAGTCTGATAGGGTGCCACACTCTGCCCCCAAAGTCTATTTTTGGTATTTCCTCTGGAATTCCTTGCTCTGCTGCCCTTGCTGTTCAGTTGTACGCTCTTAGTGTTTTGCCTCGGTGTGGTGGAGTCAGATTGGGCACAATTCCCACACTGTATCTCCAGTGTTGTCCCCTATAGGGCTGTGGGTCAGTGAGGGATGTGGTGTCTCGTAGTGGGGCCGGCCACATGGTCTTCTCTGTGTATTGGCTGCTCTGAGCCGGGATATCGTCCTCAAAGCTTGGTGGGCGAGGATGTGCTCCACCCTCTCTTCCTCCCCCTTCATCTGCCCCTGTGTGCTCTGATCAGAAATGTCCCCATCCCTAAGCTGTAGCGTCAGTGCTGTCCTCTGTTCTCCTCTTTTGATATTGCAAGGGTGATTAGTTTTAGGATCCAACCTACCCTGATATGCCTCCTGAGCACAAAGAAAGCCCTTTTCCCACATGGATTCTAGCACATACCCAAACACATCAGCTTGCAGAATGCTTTCAGTATCTGGCAAAATACATTCACTGTCCTAAAAAAGTCCTGTGCGCCATCTACTCACCCTTCCCTTGCAATTGCAGTGATTTGGTCTTTTTCCAGACTCACCTCTTGGGCTTTCAAATGTCTTTTGAATCTTTTAAAAAAATATTTTATTTCAAAGTGTGTGTTGGTTCTGATACATTGCTTCTTTGCCAGTCATTTCACAGGACGTCCCCGCCCTGGCTTTGTCTGTTTTCTCCCCTGTGCTGTCACTTGGCTTGCTCCCCCAGTCCTTACTTTCTGTAATTAGATCTAGAGACCTAAATGAATGGAGGCTCCCTTTTTTGTCGGAACATTTCACTGTTGGTGCCCTGGGTGTTTCCAACTGAGCCACATCAGGCCCTTCTAGGGAGGTTACAACAGATGAATGCATTTGGGTGGCAACAGCCTGGATCCTCCTTTGAAAGTTCCTCTCTGTGGAAATGGTGTGGAGGCGGCATTGTCCTTTTCAAACTGAACCTCATCCCAGAGCTGATTCTTGGGAGGAGGCTGTCAGGCTTGCCTCCATCAATTCTGACACCTGCTGTCCCTCCCGCAGCCCACTCTACTAGTCTTCTGCATTGACAGATCTTTGCAGGGGCCCTACAGAGCTCACAGACCACTGACTAAATGATGGGCTTATTAGGGAAGTGAACAGGTTGCAATTCAAGAGCTTAGGATACTCTCCTTTGGACCAGAGTGCCTCTTCTCCGTCGGGTCCATAGGCATGCCTCTCTCATTCCTGAGGCCTCTTGGCCTCTACAGGACAAGTTTTGGGTTTTACAGTCTCATAGAGGTTCACAACTGGGCTTGAACAACCAAGTGGAAAAGAAAACCCACGCATGGATTTTGGGGGGCATCCTGGGAGACCAGAAGCCCAAGAACCCCAGAGGCTGAGAACATGTGGGCCAAGAGGCTGTGGGACCCTGACGCACACCTTTCTTGATTTGAAACCGTACGGCCTTCCCTGTGCGCTTTATACGGCCTTTCCGACCGTGCACACGGTCCATACAAGCACCATGAAATGTTCTAGAATGCCCGTTTTCTCAATGATTTCTATAGTTTGTTGTGATGGGCACAGTTGAATGCTTCTGCACAGTCAATAAAACACAAACAGTTTCTGGGATTCTTTGCTTCCAGCCAAGATCAATCTGAACTCAGCAATGATATGCCCGGTTCTACGTTCTCTTCTGAACCCAGCCTGAATTTCTGGCAGCTCCCTGTGGGTGTACTGCTGCCGCTGCAATGTTACTGAATGATCTTTGGCAACATTTTACTCGATGTGCTATTAACAATATTGTTCGATAATTTCCACATTCTCTTGGAGCATTTTTTTAATGGACACAAGTATGGATCTATTTAAGATCACTGGCCAGGTAGCTGTTTCCCAAATTTCTTGGCATGCAAGAGCAAGTGGTTCCAGTGTGTCGTGAGCTGGAGACGTTCAATTACTGAGGTGGCAGATAGATGGCTCAAAGGGACATGAGAGAACCTTAACTCCTGGAATCCAAATATTCATCATTTTGCTTTTTGCTGAAAGAAAATAACTGCTTCTCCTATACTACAAGTGCATACTAAAATGTCTTGAACAGTTAAAAAAGAAAAAGTAAAAAGGTTTGCAATGAAGAAGTCGTTAGGCTTACAAAGTTCTATGGGTTAATCCAGGGATACATATGGTAGCCAACTGAAAAAGAAGGGGGAAAGGAAAAAAAGAAATGGGGAGTGGGGGTACAGGGCACTAACCCACTCAAGGGGAGGGTATTGTTTATATCTCCACAGGGAAAGAGGGACCAGACTTCAACCCAGTGCTCCAAGATGTGAATGCAACATGCCATCATGGAGTAGGAAAATAGTGGAGAGGTCTGAGGGGCCAGCCCCAATCCCAACTACGTGGACACCTGCCCCTCCCCCCCCAGAAGAATTTATTTCAGAAGACAGCACTGAATCTGCAGCTCCGGCAGAGGGGCATGTCTGATCAGAGCACACGGGAGCAAATGAAGGGGGAGGAAGAGAGAGTGCAGTACATCCTGGCCCACCAACCCTTGAGGATAATATTCCCTCTCAAGAGCAGCCAACCCACAGAGAAGACCACATGGCCAGGCCCACTGTGAGATACGACATCCCTCACAGACCCATGGCCCTATAGGGAACAACACTGGAGACACAGTGTGGGAATTCCTCCTGATCTGACCCTGCTACACCGATTCAAAACACTAAGGGGGTGCAACAGAACAGCAAGGGAATGGAGCGGTGAGATCCCCAGGGAATGCCAAAGGTGGACTTTGGGGCCAGGGTTTGATGCCCCATCATACTTGACTGGAAAACACTCATAAAGACCAACAAACTGTCCTTGAACTAACTTCAAGCTTTTCTTTCTTGCTGTTGTGTTTTGTTTTTTGTCATTGGCTTGTTGTTGTTTTGTTTTATTTTGTTGCTTGGATTTTCCTCTGTCTTATTTTTGTGCATGTTATTATCTCCACATGTCTGTCTAAATAAGATAGGTTGGATGAACAATCTAGAGGAAAAACAATGGGAATGACAGTTCCAGGAGGACATGGGAGAGGGGGAGGTGGGGGGAAAGGTGTTGGTGTTAACAAACCCAGGGACAAGGGAACAACAAGTGATCCAACTCAATGGTGAGGAGGTTGTAGGAGGCCTGGTAGGGCATAATCAAGGGTAATGTAACAAAGAGGAATTACTGAAACCCAAATGAAGACTGAGCATGATAGTGGGACAAGAGGAAAGTCAAAGGAAATAGAGGAAAGAGCTGGGAGGTAAAGGGCATTTATAGAGGTCTAAATACAGGCATGTACATATGTAAATTTTTTAATATATGAGGATGTGGAAATAGATCTATGTGCATATATGAATAGGTTTAGTATTAAGGTAGCAGATGGACATTGGGCCTCCACTCAAGTACTCTCTAAATGCAAGAATACTTTGTTCTATTAAACTGGCATTCCATGATGCTCAACTTCCTGATACAATCACTGAAGACAAAGGAGGTGCATAAGCAAATGTGGTGAAGAAAGCTGATGGTGCCCCGCTATCAAAGATATAGCATCTGGGGTCTTAAAGGCTTGAAGGTAAACAAGCGGCCATCTAGCTGAGAAGCAACAACACCCACATGGAAGAAGCACACCAGCCTGTGTGATCACAAGGTGTTGAAGGATTCAGGTATGAAGCATCATCAGAACCAAAAATCTTATCATTGAGAATGAGGGGGAGTACGGAGTGGAGACCCAAAGTCCATCTATAGGCAATTGGACATCCTCTTACAGAGGGTTACGGGGAGAAGAGCCAGTCAGGGTGCAGTGTAGCAATGATGAAACACACAACTTTCTCCTAGTTCCTAAATGCTTCCTCTCCCCCCAACTATCATGAGCCCAATTCTACCTTACAAATCTGGCTAGGCCAGAGGATGTACACTGGTACAGATAGGAATTGGAAACAGGGAATCCAGGGTGGATGATCCCTTCACGACCAGTGGTGAGAGTGACTTTACCCAGAGGGTGGAGGGAAGTTGGGGTGGAAAGGGGGAACCAACTACAAATATCTGCATACAACCTCCTCTCTGGGGGATGAACAACAGAAAAGTGGGTGAAGGGAGACTTTGGACAGTGCAAGATATGACAAAATATTTTATAAATTACCAAGGGCTCATGAGGGAGGGGGGAGCGGGGAGGGAGGGGAAAAATGAAGAGCTGATGCCAGGGGCTTAAGTGGAGAGCAAATGTTTTGAGAATGATGAGAGCAACGGATGTACAAATGTGCTTTACACAATTGATGTATGTATGGATTGTGATAAGAGTTGTGTGAGCCCCTAATAAAATGATTAAAAAAAACAACAAAATTCTGTTGGTTATCTCCAGCTTCATTTCTGTCACCAAGTCCATGTTTTCCAGCTACTGTTCCCTCCTCTTTGTTTCCAACTTTTGGATTCCGAACATCAATAATTTAAAAAAAACCATTTTATTGGAGGCTCATACAACTCTTATCACAATCCATCCATCCACCCATTGTGTCAAGCACATGTGTACATTTGTTGCCCTCATCATTCCCAAAGCATTTGCCTTCTACTTGAGTTCTTGTTATCAGCTCATTTTTCCCCCTCCCTCCCTGCTCCTCCCATCAATAATTTTTTATGCATCTTTGTTGCATGTTTTATCAATTTTAGAATGAAGAAGTTGGCAAAGAATTTTTTTATTTCTTCGCCATTAGTGATGCAAAAAGTATAGAACATTATCATTTATGTGCAAATTACAGACCAATATAATTAATATCACATGCAAGTAAATGTTGCTGGAGCTCATCCAACAACGGTTGCAGCAGTCATTGACAGGGAGCTGCTAGAGGTTCAGGCTGGACTCAGAAGAGGACGTGGAACACGGGCTCTCATTGCTGATGTCAGATGGATCTTGGCTGAGAGCAGAGAGCACCAGACAGGTGCTTACTTGTATTTTATTGACTGTGTGGATCATAACAAACTATGGATAGCCTTGAGAAGGCTGGGGATTCCAGAACACCTCACGGTGCTAATTCAGAACTTGTACGTGGATCAAGAGGCAGTTGTGTGAACAGAAAAGGGGACTACTGCATGGTTTAAAATCAGGAAAGATGCAATTTTGCCCGGTTTGCACACCCCACCCCACGGGGACAAAACACGAAGGGAGCGTAACAGAGTAGCAAGGGGAGCAAAACAACGAAGTCCCCGAGGGATCCCCAAAATAGACTCCTGACTCAGGGGTGGGGGAGAGTTAGGCACCTCATCAGAGCTGATTGGAAAATGTTCATAAAGGTCAGCAGACAGACCTGGAACTATTTATGAACTCTCCCTCCCCCCTTCATGACATAAGATAGGCAGGATTGTTTACAATGCTGAGGAGAAAACAACAGAACCGATGGTACTGGTGGACACGGGAGAGGAGGAGGTGGGGGAAAGGGAGTGAGGCGCCAACAAATCCAGGAAACAACAAGAGATCTAAAATCACTGGTGAGGAGGGCACAGTATGTATGGTGGGGGTTGACCAAGTGCAGGGTAGCTGAGAGGAAGTACAGCAAGCAGAATGAAGGTCAAACATGATAGTGGGACAAAAGGAAAGTAAAAGGAAATAGAGGAAAGACCTAGGAGGCAGAAGACATTTATAGAGGTATAAATACAGACATGTATATATATAAACATATTAATATATAATGATAGGGATGTCGGTCTATGTACATATATTTACATGTTAAGTATTGAGGTAGCAGATGGACACTAGGCCTCTACTCAAGTCCTCCCTCAATGCAAGAACACTTTGTTCTCATAATCCGGCATTCTGTGATGCTCACCTCCCAACATGATCACTGGACACAAAATGGGTACTGCGGTAGATATATAATCATTTGTCAATTTGAGGATTAAGAGTGTAGGGGTGGAGTCTAGCTTGTCAATCAGATCATAGCCAATGAGGCCTTTGTGTGGGCATGGCCTTCTCCTGAGAATTCTGGGAAATCCGGTACTTCCTCCTTGGAGGTGGGAGCCTCTCTTCTCACTCCCTCAGAGACTCTCTGACAAGGCTGACTTCCTGCGAGGAATCCCCAAGGAGATGCTGCATGGACCTACTCTGATGTAACCAGACCTCTGAAGTCGGAGAAGCCATGGAGAGACCCCTGCCAGCGCTGAATGCTTACACCACCACTGGATCCAAAGACTTTCTACCCACTGGCTTGTGATCATCGTTCTTCATTCGGCATCATTGCATGTGCTTCGTGAGTCTGAAGAGGACTTTATAAATTGGTATTGGACATATGGGCTAGTATCAGACTTATGGACTTGGACTGGACTGGGTTGGGATGCTTTCTCAGTGTCAATTGCTCTTGTATATAAATCTCTTTCTTATACACATATGTGTCCATAGATTTGTTTCTCTAGTCTGCCCAGACTAACACAGGCACATAAGCAAATGTGGTGAAGAAAGCTGATGGTGCCCAGCTATCAAAACATATAGCATCTGGGGTCTTAAAGGCTTGAAGTTAAACAAGTGCCCGTCTAGCAGGGAAGCAAATAAGCCCACATGGAAAAAGCACACCAGCCTGTGTGATCACAGGTGTTAACAGGATCAGGTATCAGGCATCATAAGACCCCAAACAAACAATCATATAAATGCCAAAAAGGGGGGTTGGAGTGGAGATTCAAAGCCCATCTGTAGACAACTGGACATCTACTAGTCAGCCAGGATGCAGTATAGCACTGACAAAACACACAACATTCCTCTAGCTCTTTAATGCTTCCTCCCCTCACTATCATAAGCCCAGTTCTACCTTACAAATCTGGCTAGACCTGAGCATGTCCAGTGGTACAGATAGACCTCTGGACACACGGATAAGCCCCTCAGGGACAGTAATGGGAGTAGCTATACCACGAGGATAGGGGATACGTAGGGGAGAATGGGGAGAAAGGGGGAACCAATAACGGTAATCAGCATATAACACCCCCCAGGGGGACAAACAACAGAAATGTGGTGAAGGGAGACAGTGGCCGGTGTACAATATGATAATAATAATTGTCCTTGATCAGGGGCACGAGGGTAGGAGAGGGATGGAAAACAGAAGAGCTGATACCAAGGGCTCAAGTAGAAAGAAAATGCTTTGGAAATGATGACGGCAACATAAGGACAAATGTGCTTGATACAACTGATGAATGGATTGTTACAAGAGCTGTAAGAGCCCCAATAAAATGATGTATTTTTTAAAAAACCAGGAACGGTGTGCGTCAGGGCTGTATCCTCTCACCGTACTTCTTCAGTCTGTGCGCTGAGCAAGTCATCCGAGAAGCCGATTCTCTAAAGAAGAGTGCGGCATCGGGATTGGAGGAAGGCTTAGTAACACCCTGCGACATGCGACATGCGGACGACACACCTTGCTTGCTGACAGTGAGGAGGCCTTGCAGCACTTGCTGGTGAAGATCAAGGAGTGCAGCCTCCAGGGTGGGTGGCAGCTCGATGTAAAGCAGACCAGAATCCTCACAACTGGACCAACAGGGAACATCATGATCAATGGAGAAAAAGTTGAAATTGTCAAGGATTTTGTCTTGCTTAGATCCACAAACATCATCTTGGTAAAACAGAAGTCCCTTGACAAGATGGATGACACGGTGGCTGCCACAATGGGATGGGCTCGAACGTAGGGACAATGTGAGGTGCTGCTTCTTTGTGTTGAACTGAGGGTGGCTTTGAGAGGGAACCAACCTGATGGCACCAAACAGCAGCAACAACAACAACAACAAGCTTTAGTGGTAAGGAGGCCTGATGGCATAGTAACTAAGCCATCAGACACGGGATGTTCTACCCTAGTCTATGAATCAGAATCGACTCCGTGACTTGTTTTGTGTTGTTTTCCTGAGTTTTAATGGCTGGTGTGTAAAAGTTGTGTCGCATGAACTTTCTTGTAGGCCGATGGATACTATCCTATCACAGCGTCCTGCTTCAAGATCTTGTAATGTTCTTTTGTGGTGAACGCAATGCTGGTCCTCTGGGGTGTGGCATTCCCAGCACAGTGATCCATGTGGCTTTCTGATTCAGAATGGCCAATGCCAGTCCATGCCAGCTCACGAATACCCAGGACAGCGATTTGTATGGGTTCCACTTCATTTTCGATGACTTCCTGTCTTCCCAAGTTCATCCGTCACACTCCAAGTTCCGATTATGGATGAATGGTAGCAGCAGGCCCTTCCCCATGACCCATGAAGGTCGTGAATGGTTTCCCGCATCGGCATCATTGTGGTTGGCTCCGCTTTGAGAGGGCAGCTCTTTCCAAGACTTCTTGTGGGTATCTTCCAACCAGAGGGGTTCATCTCCGGGATTCATTTGTGACAATGGTCCCCCGCCATTCATAAGGCTTTCCATGGTCAAACTCTCACAAGTGGACAGGTGGTTTCTTCTTTGCAGTCTGGACGTTCTGCTGAAACCTCTTCACCTGGGGTGGCTTCGCTGGTCTCTAAAACACCTCTTCTAGTTTCCCAGCAGCAGACAAGTACAACAAACTGACAAGCGGTGGAATTGTTCCAGCCGAGGTGGTAAAAAGGTCACATTTGTTAGCTGGGATTCTTCTGGAAACAAGAACTTTCCACCTCAACTTGAGTGCTATGGCTACCTTGAAATATAGTTTAATCAGGAAAGTGAGGCCCGTCTTCTTTCCTTTCTTTTAAAAATAGCTTTATATTTGCATCCCATGGAATTCACTGTTTTAAAGCACACACATCAATGGTCTTTATTAGTTTCTAACATTGTAGTAAACATCACCAGTATCTAATTTCAAAGCATTTTCAAGGAGACCAGTGGCCCAATGGTTAAGTGCTCTCCTGCTAACAGAAAGATAGGTGTTTGAACCCACAAATAGCTCTGGCGATCTTTGTACTAGGAAACCCTTTGGGGTCACTGTCAGTGGGAAGGTACTTGGCGTCCATTGCATGCCAGGCTCATGCTGCCCCAGGAGAGAAATCAACAACCAGAGTCACTTACTTCCATCGAGTCAGTTCTGAATCTTAGTGACCCGTCATAAGGTTTCCAAGACTGTACATCTGTAAGCGAGAAGATAACCTCATCTTTCTTCCATGGCCACAACTAGTGGGTTTGAACCCCTGACCTTGTGGTTAGCAGTGCACCGCTTACTCCACAGTGCCTCCAGGGTATCTTGTCTGTGGATACAGGGAAGGAAAAGGGGGAACTTCATCCCTGCGACCTTGTCTCTGAGTGTGTGTGACTGCGTGAGCCTATGTTCAAGAGCTGGGGGAGAGACACTGAGCCCGTGAAATGCCAAATTATTCCATCTGAGGGTGGGTGTCCCAGGCTCCGCCTCCATTTCCTGGGGCTGGGGGGGGGGGAGAATGGCCACACGTGGGTGGCTGGAAAGAACAGAGAGCTTTTGTCTCTCATAGTGTGAGAAACCAGAAGCCTGAATCAAAGTGTGGCGCTAGGTGAGGGCTTCTTCATCTA
Organism: Tenrec ecaudatus; assembly: GCF_050624435.1. Classification (NCBI taxonomy): domain Eukaryota; kingdom Metazoa; phylum Chordata; class Mammalia; order Afrosoricida; family Tenrecidae; genus Tenrec; species Tenrec ecaudatus. Next base: position 39,619,053 of record NC_134530.1, read on the forward strand.
GTTCAGCTTCTAGTCGACTCGCCCGTGGAGTGGACCCTGACCCACAGCGACCCCTTCGGGCAGTGTAGCACTGTCCCTGTCAATCGTGACAGGAGGAGGAAGCCTCATCTCTCTCCCAGGGAGTGGCTGGTGGTTGTGAACTGCTGGCCATGTGGTCAGCAGCCCGACATGTGTCCACTTGCCACTACTCCTTGGAGGTTCGGCCTTCTGGTCTTCAGATGGGGTGTCCCCTCTTCAGGTTTGCTTGTTTCTGCGTGGATGCTGCTGCTTCTAGAAGTCAGACAGGATTGGGTTTAGGGCAAAGGTGTAGTCTTCTTTTTTCTTTAAAAATAATCATTGTATCGGGGCTCTTACAGTTCTTATCACAACCCATCCATCCATTCATTGTGTCAAGTACATTTGTACATATGTTGCCATCATCATCATTTAAAAAATATTTTCTTTCTACTTGAGCCCTTGGCATCAGCTCATTTCTTCCCTACCCCCTCCCTCACGAACCCTTGATATTTTATAAATTATCATTTTTTTCCTGTCTCACACTGACCACTATCTCCCCTCACCCATGTTTCTGTTGTCCATCTGGAGAGAGGGGGTTATGTGTATGTCATCATGATCAGTTCCCATCACCCCCCCCCTTCCGCTTACCCTCCTGGTATCGCTACTCTCAATATTGGTCCTGACGGGAGTATCTGTCCTGGATTCCCTGTGTTTCCAGCTCTTACCTGCACCCGTGTACATGCTCTGGTCTAGCAGGTTTGTAAAATTGAACTGGGGTCATAGTAAGGGGGGGAGGCAGCATTAAAGAACTAGAGGAAAGCTGTATGTTTCGTTGGTGCTACCTAATGGGATGACAGCACAAGGACAGGGTTCAGATTCCATCTTGAATTTGGGGGTCACAATTTAAAGACTAACAGAAAGATGTTTACCTGTTTGCCTGTGTGGATCAGATCAAACTAGATGACATTGGGAAGAATGGGAACTCGAGAACACGGGCGGACGCAGGCTTCTGGGCGACCCGCAGCTGGCTCCAGGCTTGTGGGCGTTGTCCAATGAAGGAGGAAGAGGGATGCAAGAAGGCACGCATTTGAATTGCAGGCGCCTTCAACCCAACTGAGTCAATGCTGACGCCCAGCGACCCCCACCTGTGAGTTTCCAAGACAGTAACGGATGTAGAAAGCCCAGTCTCTCCAAGGAGCTGCTGGTGGTTTTGAACTGCCAACTCTGAGGATCACAGCCCAGCACAAATCCAATACACCACAATAGCCCCCATGCCATGGCGACTTCAAAGCATATGGAAAGTACCGCAGACTGCCAAAAGAACAAACAAATCTTTCTTGGAAGAGAGGCAGCCAGCATGTTCTTTAGGGGCCAGGCGGGTAAGCCTGTATTGCATGTACTTTGGGCATGTTATCAGCAGAGACCAGCCGCTGGAGAAGGACATCACTCTTGGAAAATTATTCGGACAGCGAAAAGCGAGGAAGGCCTTCAGGCTCGAGGAGGGAGATTGGGAAAAGCAGCCTGTGATGACCGCTGCCTTGCTGGAGGGGAGCATGTGGCGGGGCTGGGCCACAGAGGAGGGCCCCAGCTCACAATAGCTGGGGAGATCAGACCAGGAGGGACTTCCCACAGGAAGTGACGCTGAACCTAAGCTCTGCCTAGTGAGCCAGTCACTGCGGGGGTGAGGGTGGGAGGGGCTTCCAGGCAGAGGAGGAGCACTGAAGGTGAAGGGACCAAAAGGCCATGGTCAGCCTGGAGTCTTCAGGCACCAAGGACCTGCTAACACCATGGTGTGTCCATGGGCCCCGGGGGCACTGTGTGAAGTCGGCCATTTGAACTGCCCCCCGCTCAGGGGAAGAAAGTGCCATCTGCTCGCGCCAGGTCACAGCCGTGGAAACCCTACCCCACCCCAGACCCTGGCAGGGAGCACTGATCTGGACCGAAAGGACCATCCCATCACCAGTCGCTTCCCCTTTCACTGAGGATCAGGGTGGGGTTGGGATGGGGTCGGGAGAGGACAAGCCATGCCCACGGAGAAATCTGAGAGGGCAAGTCATGCCCACGGGAGAGGACAAGCCATGCCCACCAGGGTACGAGATCACACGAGTCCTTCTCATTTTCTCCTGAGGTGGGGGGTGGGCGTGGAGATGGGGAGCAGAGAATGACAGACCTGCCTTTCAGACAAAGCCCTCTGTCCTGAGAGCAGAACGTGGCAAGGGCAGAAGCTCACTTGGAAGGAAGGACTGCTCCTTCCTTCAGGCCAAAAAGGGACAAAGGGGTGGTAGTGATGGTACAGCGTGGACAACCTGTGTCTCATGGGAAAAACGGATACCCTCCTGTCTGCTTCCATCTGGCTGGAAGAGTCCCAGGGCCTGGCTGCCCGTGGGCTGTGTCTCAAGAAAAAATAGATGCAGGTGACTGCAGTCCAGAGGTTGACCAGCAGGTGTCACCCTCTCATCAGATTGGAGGGCCCTGAGCCCTGGCCCGGGGTGGGCAGGTGGGTGACCTCCAGGTCTGAGAGGTGACTCAAAAGTCTAGTGGGGTCTGTGTGTCCAGAAGGCAGAGTTTCATTCTAACCAGCATCCCTTTTGTCAGTACCGAGTGCTTTCCCTCTGCCAGACCCCACGGTATCCTTTCAGCATTTAATCGAGGGGGTCCAGGTGACGCTCAGTAAGAGCTGTCATTCTGTCACGATGACTTTCACAGGTGCCACATGTCACGGAGTTCACCCCACACCAGTTCTGTGATTGGGGCCACCGTCAGGGTGAATATTTGTTCTCGGACTTCCACGGGCCCGGCACCTTGCAAAGCCCTTCCAGAGGAATAGCTCAGTGCTCACTGCTGCCAGGTCGACGCTGACTCATAGTGACCCTACTGGACAGAGGCTGGGATTGTTCTGGAAGCAGATGGCCCCATCATCCTCCCACAGCGTGACTGGTGGGTTGGAATCACGGACCTTTCTGTTAGCAGGCAAGAGCTTAACCATTTCACCGTGAAGAGCAGTCCTATGAATAATGAATTTGACCTGAATCCTATAATACTGGAAAACAGATGGCTGAAGAAATCCTCTCCTGCCTCCATTCTCAGGACAAATGGGGCACTTGATCACCTTTCCCATATGACTTAATGAGATTCGTGGGTGCCCTCTTGTTTGTCTACAGCAAAGCCAGACACACCCTCACTTCCTCTTTTTGTTTTAAAAATGAGTATTGAGTTGCTTATTCCCTCTGACCAATCAGAAACAAAGTGCTTGTTAGCCAAATTTTAGTTTATCTTCTTTCTTTCCCATAGGCCCCTGAACTGTGGCTCACCGGCTCATCTTTGGCTCAAACCGACACACGAGGAGGCTTCAAACAGTTTGTGGGGAAATGGAGCAAAAGGATAAGGGGATCTTTCCATAACTTTTTGAAGCCCCTCATACGCTCTTTAAAGGCCCTCTCAGAGAAGGCAATGCGAAGACATTCGAGTGTGTGGATCATGACAAATCCAGAACACTTGATTGGGTTCATGTGGAACCTGCACGTGGATCAAGAGGCAGTTGTGTGACTGATCAAGGGAATATAGTGGGACAAGAGGAGTGTTAAAAGAAATAGAGAAAAGAACTAGGAGGCAAAGGGCATTTATAGAGGTCTAAATACAGGCATGTACATATGTAAATATATTTATATATAATGATGGGAAAATAGATCTAGGTATGTATACATATATATATTTAGCACTAAGGAAGCAGATGGACATTGGGCCTCTATTCAAGTATTCCCTCAATGCAAGAACACTTTGTTCTAATAATCCAGCATTCTGAGATGCTCACCTTCCCTATATGATCACTGAAGACAAATGGGTGCATAAGCAAATGTGGTGAAGAAAGCTGATAGTGCCTGGCAATCAAAAGACAGAGCATCAGGAGTCTTAAAGGCTTGAAGATAAACAAGTGTCCATCTAGCTGAGAAGCAACAAAGCCCACATGGAAGAAACACACCAGCCTGTTTGATCACGAGGTGTCGACGGGATTAGGTATCAGACATCAAAGAACAAAAATCATATAATTGTGAATGAGGGGCAGTGCAGATTGGGGACCCAAACAAAAAAATCATGTCAATGTGAATGGGGGCGGGGTGGGGAGAATACAGAGTGGAGGCCCAAAGCCAATCTGTATACAATTGGATATCCCCTTACAGAAGGGTCCCCGGGAGAAGACAGGTCAGCCAGGGTGCAGTATAGCACTGGTGAAACATACAACTTTCCTCTAGTTCTTTAATGCTTCCTCTCCCCCACTATCATGACCCTAATTCTACCTTACAAGTCTGGCTAGACCAGAACATGTACATGGTTACAGATAAAAGATGGAAACACAGGGAATATAGGACAGAAAAACTCCTCAGAGCAATATTGAGAGCAGCCATACCAGGAGGGGAAGGGGAAGGTGTGGGGAGGAAGGGGGAAACGATCACTATGACCTACCTATAACCCCCTTCCAGGGGGATGGACACCAGAAAAGGGGGTAAAGAGAGACATTGGACAGTGCAAGGCATGGAAAAATAATAATAATTTATAAATTATCAAGGGTTCATGAGGGAGGGAGTGAGGAGGGGGAGGGGAAACGATGAACTGATACCAAGGGCTCAAGTAGTAAGAAAATGTTTTAAAAATGATGATGGCAATAAGTGTACAAATGTGCTTGACACAATGGATGGATGGGTTGTAATAAGAGCTGTACGAGCCCCAATACAATGATTTTTTAAAAGAATTAAAAAAGGTGTGAAACAAGGTTGAATCCTCTCACTAAACTTATTTAATCTGTATGCTGAACAAATAATCAGAGAAGCTGGTTTATATGAAGAAGAATGTGGCATGAGGATTGGAGAAAGGCTTACTAGCAACCTGCAGCATGCAGATGACACCACCTTGCTCGCTGAAAGTGAGGAGGACTTGAAACCCTTGCTGATGAAGATCCAGGATAGCAGCCTTCAGTATGAGTGACAGCTCAATGTGAAGAAGACCCAGATCCTCACACTGGACCAACAGGTAACATCATGATAAATGGAGAAAAGGTTGAAATTGTCAAGGATTTTATTTTTCTTGGATCAATGAAGACCCCGCCCATGATATTTTTAATTGCCCCATATGCATGTGAAAGTTGGACATTGAACACGGAAGACCAAAGAATGGATGCGTCTGAATGATGGTGCTGGCGAAGAATAGTGGAAGCCCCCTGGACTGCCAAAAGAAGAAACGCTCCTGTCTTAGAAGAAGTTCAGCCTGAAAACTCCTTTGAAGCAAGGAGGGTGGGGCTTAGTCTCACATGATCTGGAAACGTTACCGGCAGCGGCTAGTCCCTGGAGCAGGACAGCATGCTTGATGAAGGACAAGCACAGCAAAGACGAGGAAGACCCTCGACAAGACAGACTGACACAGTGGCTGCAACCGTGGGCTCACACAGAACACGTGTGAGCTCACACAGAACACGTGTGGGGATAGCGCAGGACAGGCAGTGTTTCATGCGTGGCGCACAGGGCTAAGAACAGACAACCCAGAGAAGGGTAGTCTCAGCAAGGACATGCTGCCTTCCCATCCCATGACATCTTCCAACCACTTCCCCAACCTAGGGTGGCTTCCCCAGGACTACCACAGTCCCCCTCCCTTTCACCGCATCTTCCTTTCTTTTACTGGGTTGCCATGGTGGAGGACACGCACAGCAGAACATGCACCCATTCAGTCACTTCTCCAAGCACCATTCCATGACCTCGATCACATCCTCCCTGTTACCTGCTGCCCCTGAGGCAGGAATACTGCGGGTGAGGGGCTTGAACAAATAAATGCATCCTCTCACCCTATAGGACGCTAGAAGCTCAGATTCCAGGACCAGCTCTCTGGGAAGGCTTTCTCTCCTGGAGGATCCTGGGGAGAGGGCCTTGTCTCCTTCAGGCACCTGAGGGTCTGGCATTCCTTGGAGATCTCCATGTACCAAGGCAACAATCCCTGGGTTCTCGGCATACAGGTCCTGGATCCAAAGCAGGTGTTCTCAAACTATGGTCCGCGGGCCATGTGCAGCCTGCGGAGCACATTTATCTGGCCTGCCAGGTGTTTTTTTTTTTTTTTACTTAAAAATGAGATCTGTGCAGTGTGCATTGGAATTTGTTCATAGTTTTTTTTTTAAACTATAGTCCAGCCCTCCAACGGTCTGAGTGACAGTGAACTGGTCCCCTGTTTAAAAAGTTTGAGGACCCCTGATCCAAAGGGTCTTTTTTAGTTCTTGGTCCTAAAAATATCTCTTTTATAACTGAAAGGAGATTGACTCAAGACACAACCGAATCCTGTCACTTGCATCCTGTCTCATGTTGTGCGGTGCCGTGCAGGGAGTCAGTTCTGACTCCTGGGGTCTCTGTCTGTCTGTGCACAGCGGGACAAACTGCCCAGTCCCGGGCCATGCTCGTGATGATTACCACAGGCTCGCTCCTTGCTGCAGCCACGGTGCCAACCCATCTTGCTAAGGGGCTTCTCCTCTTTTTCGCTGACCCTCTAGTTCATCATGCACGATGTCCTTGCCCAGGGAGTTGTCTCTCTTAAAAACATGCCCAAAATACATGAGATGAACCCTCGCTGTCCTTGATGCTAAAGAGAATTCTGGCTGTACTTCCCCTCAGACAGGTTTGTCCCTTCTTCCGGGAGTCTGTGATACTTTCAAAATTCCTTAGCAAACCATAATTCAAATGCATCAGCTCTTCTCTGGTCTCCCGAATTCATTGTCCAACCTGTCACATGCAGAGGAGGGGAGCGAAAATACCATGGTTCGGGCCCAGCACCCCTTAGACTTCAACACTTTAAAGAGGTCTTGTGCAGCAGATTAGCCAAGGCAATCACGATAGGTCCTTCATTCCGTAACTGTGGTGTCTGTGAGCATGGACTGTGGATCCAAGTAAAATGGAATCACTGACAACTTCGATCTTTTCTCCATTTATCATGATGCTGTCTGGGATGCAGTCATGGGGAATTTTGATTTCTTTATATTGAATTAAGGAACCCTGGTGGCATAGTGAATTATGAGTGGGGTTGCTCACCACAAGGTCAGCAGATCAAAATCACCAGCCACTCTGAGGGAGAAAGAAGAGGTTTTCTACATCTGTAAGACATGCAATCTCAGAAGACCACAAGAGCAGTTCTACTCTGTCCTATAGGGTATGAGTCAGAATTGACTCGAGGGCAGTGATTTGGCTTCTGGGTTTACGGTGAGTTGTGATACATGCTGAAGACCGTCGTCTTTGATCTGCAATCAGTAAGCGCTTCAAGTTCTCTTCTCTCTCATCCTGGCTCATAAAGCAGGATCCACAGCACATAAAGTAATTACATCAAATCGTAAGATAGAGGATAATTGATATAATACTAAGAATCGTGGACTAGCCAAGTTGCCACGTATTTTGGGGGACACAATTCAACCTGTAACACCCATTCACAGACGCACACTGCCCCCCCCCCGCCCCCACGCGTCTGCACTTTAATCTTTGAGTTGCTGCTGTCAATCTGGTCCCATGCACATAAATCTTAAAATAGTACAATTTAATCAAGGCACACATTCTTTACTAGTTAAGCTAAATGATTGTTTGGTTTTAAGAAGACTTGGGATTTTTTGTTTTAATTTAAATATTATCTCTAGGCAGTAGTTTCAGCAGTTTGTCCGGCCACCATGACTCTGCACACTTTTCTTTGGCATAAACCATCTCCCTATCAAAGTCTAATTTCTAATTTTTTCCTATTTTTAAAATTTAACAGTCCTCACCACATCTCAATGAGGCCCTCTCCTCATTTTACAGATGAAGAAACAGGATCATGGAAGTCAAGTGATCAGCTCAAGGCCACAAAGCTAGTAAGCTGGACCAGGGACGCCAAACAACAATCGAACCCCAAACCAAACCCACTGCCACCGAGTCAATTCCAACTCACACTGACACTGCAGAGGGTCGATTTCCATGGATGAAACACGTAAATATCCTCTAGCTCTTTAATATTCCTCTCCTTACTATTAGTGGCTTTTGTTTTACCTCATTAGTCTTATATTTGCATATGTTCATTGGTATAATTAAGATCATTCACTACAGGGGGAGGTGGGGGGAATGGAAGTGGAGTTAACAAACCCAGGGACAAGGGAACAAGTGATCCTAATTGGTGGTGAAGTGGGTGTGGGAGGCCTGGTTAGGGCATGATCAAGGGTAATGTAATGAAGAGGTATTGCTGAAACCCAGGTGGGAACAGAACGTGATAGTGGGACAGGAGGAAAATCAAGGGAAATAGAGGAAAGAGCTGGAAGGCAAAGGACATTTATAGAGGTCTAGATAAAGACATGAACATATGCAAATATATTTATATATGAGGATGGGGAAATAGATCTATGTGCCTATATTTATAGGTTTAGTATTAAGGTAGCAGAAGGACATTGGGCCTCCACTCAAGTACTCCCTCAATGCAAGAATACTTTCTTCTATTAAATTGGCATTCTATGATGCTCACCCTCCCGACACAACCATTGAAGACAAAGTGGGTGAATAAGCAAATGTGGTGAAGAAAGCTGATGGTGCCGGGCTATCAAAGATATAGTGTCTGGGGTCTTAAAGGCTTGAAGATAAACAAGCGGCCATCTAGCTCAAAAGCAACAAAGCCCACATGGAAGAACACACCAGTCTGTGTGATCATGAGGTGCTGAAGGGATCAGTTATCAGGCATCAAAGAACAAAAAATCATATCATTGGGTGCACATCTCCATGATACGATCGCTGAGGACAAATGGGTGGATAAGCAAATGTGGTGAAGGAAGCGGATGGTGCCTGGCTATCAAAAGATATAGTGTCTGGTCTCTTAAAGGCTTGAAGGTAAACAAGTGTCCATCTAGCTGAGAAGCAACAAAGCCCACATGGAAGAAGCACACCAGCCTGTGCAATCACGAGGTGTTGAAGGGATCAGGTATCAGGCATCATCAGAACAAAAAAATCTTACCATAGTGGATGAGGGGGACAGTGCGGCGTGGAAATCCAAAGCCCATTTGTCGGCCACTGGAGATCCCCTTGCAGAGGGGTCTAGGGGAGATGAGTCCGTGAAGGTGTGATATAGCACCGAAGAAAAATACAACTTTCCTTAAGTTCCTAAATGCTTCCTCTCCCCGCCCCTCCCCCCCCATCACTATCATGATCAGAATTCTACCTTGCAAGTCTGGCTAGACCAGAGGATGTACACTGGTACAGATAGGAACTGGAAACACAGGGAATCCAGGGCGGATGATCCCTTCAGGACCAGGGGTGTGAGTGGCGATACTGGGAGGGTAGAGGGAGGGTGAGTTGGAAAGAGGGAACCGATTACAAGGATCTACATGTGACCTCCTCTCTGGGGGACGGACAACAGAAAAGGTGGTAAAGGGAGAAGTCCGACAGGGCAAGATATGACAAAATAATAATTTATAAATTATCAAGGGCTCATGAGGGAGGGGAGAGCGGGAAGGGAGGGGAAAAAAAGAGGACCCGATGTCAAGGGCTTAAGTGGAGAGCAAATGCTTTGAAAATGATGAGGGCAATGAATGTACAGATGTGCTTTACACAATTGATGTATGGATGGATTGTGATAAGAGTTGTATGAGGCCCTAATAATTAATTAATTAGAAAAAAGATGGTTCACTACGTGAAAGCCAAGCTAGAGACCCCTTCAGAAACAGTAACAGGAGCGATGGTTCCTTGAGGGTACGGGAAAAGGTGGGGGAGGGGAGCTGATAGCATTGGTGACTGCATAGCATTGGTCTCTGTTTGCAGCGAGCAAACAACAGAGTTGTATGTGAATGGATATATTGGATGGTGTGAGATGCAGCAAAAGAATAATAATAAAAGGGTTCCTGGGGGGTAGGGTGGGGGAGGGAGGGGATGAAGCAGAGCTGACATCAAGGAGTCCAAGAAGAAAGAAAATATTTTGAAACTGATTATGACAACAATTGTACAATGGTGCTTGAGGTGATGGAACTATGGGATGCTGTGATATCTGTAAGAGCTCCAATAAAATGATTTTAAAACAAACAAACGTATGACAACTAATAAAACAATGGGAAAAGTGTTTTTAAAAACTGTAAATCTTTATGAAAGCAGACTGCCTTATCTTTCCTCCAAGGAGAGGCTGGTATGTTTGAACTCCCAACCTTGCGATTGGCAGCACAAGGTCTTAACTCACACGACCACCAGGGCTCCTATGGCATGGTGGAACATATTAAATGAAACGATACTCAGAGGACTATGGAAGCTCCAAATACAACCCAAACAGCTCAAATTCTTCTCACAAAAGCCCGAGCTGTACAATTCTTTGCATAATGCAATATATTTTGGGGGCCTTCCCTAATATATTTGTATAAAATATATTTTATACAAGGTAAAAGATGAAAGTGTTCATAATCATCGATCATGATTATTCCAGAAGTTTTAGGAACATTCTGGGTTGGATCTTTCAGATGAAGGAATGAGAGGAGTCGTTGATGGGATATTTATTTCTGACCTGGGATTTCAGGCTGGGCTAAGAGACGTTGCTTATGCTGGAGGATTTCTTCTTTTGAGTAATGTGTTAGTCCTGGTAGACTAGAGAAACCAATCCAGAGACACTCATGTGTGTCTTAAGAATGAGCTTTATATCAAAGAGTAATTGTATATTAAGAAAACAGCCCAGCCCAGGCCAGATCAAGCCCATCAGTCTGATATTAACCCATATATCCAATACCAGTCTAAAAATTCCTCTCAGACTCACGCAACACCAACAATGACACCGAATGCAGGAAGATCACAGGCCAGTGGGTGGAAAATCTTGTGGATCCAGTGGCGGTGGAAGCATGAATGCTGGCGTGAGCTCCTCCAGCTCCAGGGCTCTGGCTCCATCAATGTGTCTCCATGTGGCCTGTCAGCAGGAGAGTGTGTATCCCACCTCCAGGGAGGAAGACTGGAGTTCCCAGAATCCTGAGGAGAAGGCCATGCCACACAGAGGCCTCATTGGCTATGACATGATTGACAGGTTAGACTCCACCCCTTTGCTCAAATTGACAGGAGATTATGTAACTGCCACAAGGAATTAACTGCTTTATCCCAGAAGTTTCCCCCACACTTTAGAAACAAAGCAGACTGCTCAGGCCAACAAACTAAATAGACCACTGGCCTTTCAACAGCGACCAGCCCACACAGCAAAGAAAATGGAACGCTTCCTTGACCTTGTCCTGTAAACCTGAAACCTAGCCATTGGGAATGTGAAAGCCTTGACTTGCATCATAAATAGATGCTCCCCCCACAGGCTGCTCCATCCCCTGAATCAGTGAAGTGCTCCAGGGACACAGGAAGGAAAGCTTCCGTGGTCTCCAAACCTCAAGGAGAAACGACAGTGAGGCTAACGGAGAACCTCAGATGTCTTTATGCGATTTGGGAGCTACCCCGTCTAAGCTACCCCCTGACTGTGATTAACCCAAAAGTCTCTGCCCTGGAGAATGAAGCCTTCTGAACTCGTGGGACTTACTCATAAAGAAGAAAGAGGATTTCGTTTTTAATCTGTACCTGTCTCTCTTGTCTGGAGAGAGGATTAACATTCCTGTTTAGGATCGACTCAATGGCAGAATCAACTTTCGGGGTCTTGCTGAGTTCAGAAACGCCTGGGAATGTGATGGGAAGAGACATTTTGTGCAACTGGAATCCCGGGATTCATCAGTTTACACACGGATGGAAGGGGGGAATGCCATTACTCTTGCCTGAGAATCAAAACTCAGGAATACACAACATTAGAGAGGGAGGGCCCATCTGCCGCATGGAAGCCTTTATGTTAAGTAGCTAGATTTAGGGACGGGGGTGAGGAGGGTGGGTGTTGTCTCTCCCATGCCTGCAAAAATGGAGGAAGTTGGAAAGAAACCAGGCAACCATTGAACACCTAGGAAGACCCCAAACTGCGCATGCACAGACACAAGACCCCCCCCAGGCCCAGGTAAATCCAGTATCTTGGACACACCCACCTTAGGTACACAGGTGGGCCTGACTCAGTCAAATGGGTCAACCAATACCATCGACCACACCTGCGCAGCCAGAGGTTTGAAACAGCCTCTCCTTTACCTGCTCCGGGTCAGCAGCAAGTGGAGGGTGTGGTCTACTCGGGCCCTTAGCCTCTAGGATTCTTGGGCTTCTGGCCGCTGTGGAGGCCCCAGTTCCGCACTTTGGGGTGTTCTTTTCCACGTGGTTGATCGTGTCCAGTGTGAACTCCGGCGCGGCCTGGCATGCTTCCCAGAAATTATCGTGTACCCTTTTGAGACTGTAATACCGGACACTTCTCCGTTGCTTCATAAAAACCCAGTTGGGTCACAAAGCGTGCTTCGACGTGAATTCTTTCAGCGTGTGAATCAAAGAACCGGTGCAGAACCCACTCCAGAACCGTAACACCTCCTGCCTCTTCAAGAGTCCCGCCCAGCGGGTCCTCTTCCTGCTCAAGTTCTTTCTCCGGCCCCTCACACTTCGTGCACCGTGACCTCTACAGACGTGGCCAAGTTCTGTCCCCCGAACTAACCCAATTCAAGTGCACATCTCAAAGGGCTTGCCCAAGCTTCCCCAGGATCTGCTTAGTCAAGAAGGAAAGGGAGGCAAGGTTTCCATACCACGGGGTTTTCTTTCTCCAGACTCACTCCTTGAGTCAGTTCCTGGACTACTCCCTTCCTTCCGGCTAGGAAGGCTGATGGTGAGGGTGGCAGTTTGTTCAGGATTTATGAGCAATAAACCACGTTGCTATTCCCAGGTGCCCCATTGCTCCTAATCCATATTTATTCTTGTTTTTTTTTTTGTTGCTGAGTAGTATTTCATTGTGTTTATGTATTTATTTAAAAGATTGTTTTATTGGGGGTTCTTACAGGTATTACAAAATCCATACATCAACTGTATCGAGCATATTTGTACATATGTTGCCATCATTATTTTCTAAACATTTACTTTCTATTGAACCCTTGGTATCAGCTCCTCTTTTTTTCCCTCCCTCCCCATCCCCTACCCTCATGACCCCTTGATAAATGATAAATTATTATGTTCATATCTCACACCGACCACTGCCTTCTTTCCCCCATGTTTTCTGTTGTTCGTCCCCCTGGGGGCAGGGGGCAGTATGGTTATGTGTCAATCATTGTGATCGGTTCCCTCTTCCTACCCTCTTCTCCCCACCTTCGCCTTGCCCTCCTGGTATTGCTACTCCCATTCCTGTTCCTGGATTCCCTGTGTTGTGAACTCTTATCTCTTATCAGTACCTGTGCACTTGCTCTGGTCTAACCCGAAGTGAAAGGCAGGATTGGGGTCATGATAGTGGGGGGTAAGGAAGCCTCACCAAACCAGAGGAATATTGCGTATTTCATTGGTGCTATACTGCTCCCTGGTTGACAAATCCCTTCCTTGTGAACGTTCTGTGAGGGGATATCTCATTGTCTACAGATGGGTTTTGGGTCTCTGCTTTGAGCTCCCCCCCATCCCCCCACCCCCGCACATTCATTCTTTTCCAGTGTTTCCTCTGATGCAGTATGAGGGGGTTTTCCAAAAGTTCATGGAACAATAGAGTTAAGAAATAATTCCATTGTTCCATGAACTTTTTTCTTTTTTCTGGAGACTCGTTTATTCTGTACCAACAGTACAGCTCGGAGGTTACACATAGGCACACGGCTGAATTCCACACAACGGCTGAAGAGACGTTCAGAGTGAGGCTACAGGGACGAGGGGGCAGGTCTGGTCACCACGTAACCACAGGTCCTGAGACGTAACTGAAGGGACTTGACTGGTAGAGATTGGGTCCCTGGGCCTGATGGCCAGGGCTCGAGGCAGTGAGCTGGGGGCCCTCCAAGTTCACGGCAGGTCCAGCATGGCCAGCTCTACCTAAATCTCAGGGGGCTAAGGTTGGTGTGACCTGTCGGTCCCCCAAGAAGGAACTGCATGAGGCCAATCCCTCCCCAAGGTGCGTCCTGGAGTGGCCTTCCCCTCGCCTTTGAAAGATACGGACATCCCATAAAGGGACCCTGCTAAGTCGAAGGAGGAAGGGAAGCCCGGCTGGGGGTTCTCTGCTGGAATCCCGGTAAGGAAGGCGGCTTGTACGGTGGGTGGAGAGGAAACTGCACTCTACAGAGCCCTCCCGAGGCGCAGACGCAAACGGGGACCAGTGCTGCAGACAAGGTAGAGGCCCCCCAGACCGGGCAGCTCTGACTGGGGACTTCACCATGGGGTACGGAGTTACCCCCACCCCCACCCTCTCTTTCTATTACTTCTCCAGGGCAGCCCAAAGCACTAGCCTGGAGTTGGAGCCAGGACGCTCTGCCCCTAAGGTGGGCAGGGTGAAGACATTGGGCACAACCAGGCAGATGACGACGTGGAGGCAGCATGGGGCCCACCCTGGGTAACCCAAGGTTTGGGGGACAGAGGGGGACCAACAGGTGAGAGCAGGAGGCTCCTCTGTCGTCGACACACGCACACCCGGGCTACTTACAGACGGAGGGGCAGAACTGGGAACAGGGGCCGCCGGCTCTCTGGGCCAGGCTCCTCGGGTCTTTTCTGTGGACGGCAACTTCCCGACCGGCAGGTGATGGGGCACCCACGTCACAGGGCTGCCGGCCCATGGGTTGTCCATCGGTCCACCTCCAGGGAACCCCTAGGGCCTTTGCTTTGCCCTCCGCTTGCCAGTGGGAGCCCGGGCCCCGTCAGGCGGTGAGGCTCCGGGCTGACTTGGAGGCGCCCTGTGCCCGCTGGACCACCCCTCAGCACTTCTCTCGGCGCAGCAGCTTGTTGTTCTCAAACAGGCCCTCGTTGCGGGGACCCCGAGAGAGCAGTCAAGGGAAGTCAGCAGCCCGAAACCACCCACTCTGCCGTTTTTGAACTGCCCTTCAAAGGTCATGTCGTGCTGAACGAAGACCCCGACGTCAGTGAACTTGCCCTGGGCAAACTCCCCCTCATACCTGGAGCCCTCTGAGAAGGTCAAGACCCCGAAGTCATTAAACAACCCGTTCTCAAAGTGGCCCAGGTAGGTGCCACCGTCCGCAAACAGCAGCTGGCCAAAGCCATGCCTACGGCCCTCCTCCCATTCGCCACGGTTCTGCTCCCGACTGGAGCAGGTGAAGGACCCTCGGGTCAGCGTCATGGTGGCAGCTTACAGAAGGAAAGGATGGAAACGCGTCTGTACTCTTGATGGGTGGCAAACGATCAGTCCAAATATTTTCCTGGGCTCTGCCTTTTGGGGCGACCCTCGTGCGCCGGTGCGGAGCCCCCGCGGCCCGGACCGTGGCTCCCTCCGACTATGTCCCGGCAGCACGCTGTGCACGCCCCACTTGACACCGCCATCCCGCGGGCAGCCTCACGGGGCACCCCATGAACTTTTTAAAGCCCCCTTTGTGTCATAAAATTTAATCATAAGTTTTTCAGCATTCTGGTGGCACTCAAAAGTCAGTATGTGTTTGTTGTTTTACTTGGGAAAAGCAACCACTTCCCGGGTCTGTCCTCCCTCAAAGGTTCACTAAGGCTCCAGCTTGATTCTCTTGGGGTTTCATGCTGATTTACAACACTGGCAAATAAATCTACCTTGTTACAAAGTGACTGTCAATGCTCTTTGTTAGTCTTTCTGGGGCCTTATCTGGAGGACAGAGATCTTGCTAAAATACTTACTAGCTCTTGGTGGATATAAAGTTTCAAAAGAGAAAATGTGTTTTTTTTTTGGAACATGAAACCCAGGATTGATGATTGAACTATGGATTGATATGACATGTCTTAAAACCCAAGTAATAAAAACAAAAACCCCCTATAGATCCAGAAATGGGTGTGGAGCGCGCACTAAACCCTAGCTCTAACTGAGGAACAATCACAGGAGAACCCCGTGCTGGACCCCATCAGTACCCGACATCATTGGATTTGGAGGTGAAATGTGGACAAGATTTTGCATCGGAGCTCCAACAAAACAGCAGAATCCGACCCGACGCACGTGGTTTTTATAAACAAAAGCAATTCATGTTTCGGTCACTCAGCGTTAGTTGGCGTTGTTAGTATGCGTTGTTGAAATCTTTTGCGGTTGTATTCCAAGCATTTTGCTATAATTTTCTCAATTTAGTGGCTTTTTGAACAGTTTTTAGATAAAAAACATGGGTCCTAAGAAAGAATTTTTTGAAAAGAATCATCATGATAAGGAACTGGTTAACCGTGTTATCGGTATTGTTGATGAGAATTTAGTAGACCCTTTTAGAAAACAGTTAAGGAAACGCCAACAGCTGACCACATTAGACAGGTTTTTTTTTTGTTTTTTGGTGACCACGAAGGGATTAGACAGATTTTTTTTTTAAGAGAAAGCCAGCCAGATCCTAATGAAAAAAGACAGAAAAGGGGGAAAAAAAAAAAACTCCTGAAAAGCAGCAAAGAGTTGATTTGAGGGAAGGCGATTCCCCTTCCAAACACTGACTCTCCATCCCTCCTCTCCACATCCGTGTGCACAGATCCAGATCCTTGTCCATCTCAAGATATGGGCCATACTGTAGTTGTTAAAAACTTTTTGAATGATGTTTCTTATTTAAATTACATTATTTAACTCTGAACTTATTTACTTTGAAATTTCTGAGTAATGTTTTGTATAAAAGGGCAAGGTTAGGGTAAAAACTTGGTGGTCGACAATGGATTCATCTGTTTTCAGTTATTTCTCATGGGAAAAACTGACTCAGAACTTGACTGCATCACATCTCAAGGCTCTTTCTAGAACAGATTAGAGTCGAGATCTGGGGTTCTACTGTAGTTCTTACATCATGGCCCTGCTCAATACTCACCCCCAGGAAGAAAACACAGAAGACATGGGTGCTATTGCCAAATGTGACCAAGAATGTAGATGGTGCCCGACTAGCAGATAAAATAGTGTCTGGGGTCTTAAAGGCTTGTTTCCAAACAAGCAGCCATGTAAGTAAAATGTAAACTAAGTCCACATGGAAGAAGCACTCCATCATCAGTCACAAAAGGACTCCGTGTAATTCGAAGCCAAGGGAGGGGCTAGTACCAGAGCCTAAATTCTGAAAATCCGGAGTACAGAAGGCTATGGTTGACAGTGGGAGCCCAAGATTCATTTGTGGCTCTGCATAGGAAATAAGTCTCAGAGAATCTCCTCTATCTACAACTGAGGGATGGGAGGAAAGTGCTTACTAAACAGAGAGCTTTGGGGAGAGGAGTGCAGAAGATCAAAGGCATAAATCTGACTCCAACAGTTAAAACTGTGTCAGTAGATCCCCCCCTACGATGCCTGCTGGACCTGATCTGGTTTCCAAAATCGTCTGTATCTTCAGTCTGTATTGTTCTGTTTTGTGTTTGCTTGTCCATATTAGGATATATATATCTCAGAGGTGTCATGTCATTGAAGGTCACCTTCTTGAAGTGTGTTGTGTATTTTTCAATTTTTTAAATATATGAAACCCAGGACTGAAGAACCTATAGAAACAGCAAGTAGAATAAGGGTTTAAGAGGGAGGGGAGGGCAGGGGTGGCGGGTGTGTGTGTGAAAGGAGACAATGTCAGGGAGTCCATGTCAAAAAAGAATGTTGGGAAACTGATTGTGGTAGCAATTGTACAATTCTGCTCATCAGGATTGAACTGTGGAATGATATGATATATATTAATTAAAAAGAAAGAGAAACTGTAACTAACTCAGACTCTATCAAATACTTCGGCCAATTAATCTCTGCAGAAGGTGTGTCTTGGCCACCAAGAGCCCGATTTTCCTTGGCCTGAAACAAAAGAAACAATGAAGGAGTTTTGTGTTTGTTTTTGAGGTGAGGGGATTGTGGTTATTACCGAGCCTGGATTTCTAATTATTTTCTCTTGGCACCGAAAACCCAAACTCAATGCCATCGAATTGCTTCTGACTCATAGGACCCTAGAGGGCAGGGGAGAACTGCCTCTGTGGCCTTCTGAGACTGGAACTTCTCATGGGAGCAGAAAGCCTGGCCTCTCTCCCAGGAGTAGCTAGCTGGTGGGTTCAAACTGCTGACCTTGTGGGTAGCAGCCCAACATGTAACCCCCAATCCCCCAGGGCTCAGGGCACAGTCTTTCTAGATACCTTTCTAGATACCTCGGTTGTCGATGGTTCCAAGCTCAAACTTCTCACCACTCGAACAGCAAAAAAAATCTGCTCATCACTTTGCTCCACAGTTGACTGAAAATCCGACTTGGAAAACCTTCTATGGGCAGAGAGCTTGTCACTCATCGCCGAGTCTTGCTGCGGACACCGAGGGGTGACGGGCCCTCTTTCTCAGGCCCACTTTCACTCAGGCAACATACTGTGCTCGTGTCAGTGTGTTAAAATACTTCTCATTGTGATTTTTATTTTTTTCAGGATTAGAACATCTCTTTTGTTCATTTAAAAAAATCATTTTATTGGAGGCTCGTACAATTCTTATCACAATCCATTGTGTCAAAAAACATGTGTACATTTGTTGCCATCATCATTCTCAAAACATTCGCCTTCTACTTGAGCCCTTAATATCTGCTGCTCATTTTCCCCCTCTCTCCCCACTCCTCCCCACCTCGTGAACCCTTCATCATTCATATATTATTATTATTTTGTCATATGTTACACTGATGTCTCCCCCTGCCCTCTTCTCTGCTGTCCTCCTCCCCCCCCCCCCGCCCAGGGATGAGGCTATGTGTAGATTCCTGTAATCAGTTCCCCCTTTCTACCCCACATTCTCTCCACCCTCCAGGCATCGTCGATCTCATCACTGGTCTGGAGGAGTCATCTGTCCTGGATTCCCTGTGTTTCCAGTTGCTATCTGTACCAATGTACATCCTCTGGTCTAGCCAGATTTGCAAGGTAATATTGGGATTATGATAGTCGGGGGAGGGGGAAGTATTGAAGAAATAGAGGAAAGTTGTATGTTTCATCGTTGCTACCCTGCACCCTGCCTGGTTCATCTCCTCCCCACAACCCTTCAGTAAGTGGGTGTCCGGTTGGCTACCTTTGGGCTTTGAGTCTCCACTCTGCAATCACCCACCTTTTCAATGATATGATTTTATGTTCCTTGATGCTTAATACCTGATTCCTTCGACAGCTCGTGGTCACACAGGCTGGTGTGTTTCTTCCATGTGGGCTTTGTTGCTTCTGAGCTAGATGGCCACTTGTTTATCTTCGAGCCTTTAAGACTCCAGATGCTATATCTTTTGATAGCTGGGCACCATCTGCTTTCTTCACCACATTTGCTTATGCACACGTTTGGCTTCATTGATCGTATCAGGGAGGTGGGCACCCACTGATATGGTTTTCAGCTCTTTGCTGTCTGATAAGTGGTCCCTTCTGCACCTTGTGGTCAGACAGGCTCGTTTGCTCTTTCCATGTGGGCTTTAATGCTTCTCAGCTAGATGGCTCTTTTGTTCATTTTTATTAAAGTACTTATGGATGTATTTGCTTGACTGAAATGGAAAAGCACATCACCAAATTTTAAATGTAAAAACTACTTATAGTAGAACTGATAATATACTGAAGTATAGATCTGCCCATGAGTCGAGACTGTATACATTGTTTCTTATTGTGCTTTTTATGAACTTTATTTGCATAAAGCATCGTCGCCATGACCCCAAATGCAGTCCATGACCCCAAATGCAGTCCATGACCCCAAATGCAGTCCATGATCCCAGCAGCAAAGGGGAAAACGGTGAGAACAAGATAGAGTTAAAGAAAGGAGCCATTGTGAAATTCGAATCAGGTGGCCTCTTATCTGATCTGGCGGCTGAATGCAATGTGGGTAAGTTGACATAATCAACATTTTGGGGGGGAAATGTGATTAAAGCGGCTAGTATAGAGAAGTTTTAAGCAGGAAACAATGAACTCAGACCATCAAAGAGGTTGAAAAGTGACTGTTCATTTGGATCAATCAGAAACAACTTGATGGTCTTAGTGTATCTGAGACATGGGATGCAAGAAGGCGAACAACTTCCACAGTGGATTTGATCAGTGTAACTTATCAAAGGACCAGTTATTTGGTTTTCCATGACTTCTTATGGGAAAAATATGTTCAGTTCTCAAACTTTTCGGTGTTTGCACACAGATTTGGAATGAATTAAGTTAGACAACTGAGGTGTTCCTGTGTATTTCCAAACCACCACGCCTGATCCAGTCTGCTTTACTCTTGAAGATCAAGGGGCAATAGGTCAGGTAAACGAAGCCTGGCTTAAAATGCCTGCTTAGAATTCCCTAACCAACATTTAGACATTCCTGGGGTTCTCAACCTTCCTAATGGCGCCACCCTTTCATACAGTTCCTCATGTGGTGGTGACCCCCAAACCATAACATTATTGTCGCTGCTACTTCATCACTGTCCTTTTGCTACTGCGATAAATCAGGTGACCCCTGTGAAAGGGTCATTCAACCCCTAAAGGGGTCGTGACCCACAGGTTGAGATCCACTTGCATCAGGCAGTGCATTTCTTTTCAAGGTTAATATGCATATATCGACTATATTTCTACATGCTAACAACAAATAATATAAAAATGAAATTAATAAACTAGGACCCGGGGGTGGGGGAAGAAATCAATAAACTAACCCATTTATAATAATATACACACACACTCACTGCCATCAAGTTGACCCGACTCATAGGGACCCTGCAGGACCTGGCAGAACTGCTCCTTTGAGTTTCCAAGATGGTAACTTTTTTTCTCCTAATGGTTTTATCGATAGACATTGAACTTTTTATGCATGAAGGTTCTGGTAATGCATTAGGTGTCCCTACCTACATAGAAACGCAGTTGAGAAACTAGAACTATGGGTTTCTACAGGCTGCAGCTCCACCCACTCGCCAGTGTTGACCCCCATGGCTTATGGCAGTGCCTCTGACCACAAGATTGGGTAAATGGCAGATATACTTTTGGGGAACCTTGTAACTATATATTTACATATATGCTGTCTCTGCCCTTCTGGATTCCACTTCAAGTCAACATTTATGCGCGTCAGACTCTGGTGCTATGCAGCGCTTCTCCTGCGGCCTCTGCCGTTAGATTACCTATGGCAGCCCCTTTACATTAGCTGCCCTTCTCCCGGCAACTGATAATGGCAGTCCTCCCCATGCTCTTTCAATGTCACCCAGCAGCTTCTGTCTCCTCGCAGGGATCCACAGGACATCCCCTTAGCAGGCCCTGGTTATTTGTAGATGACTCTTATTTGAAAACTAACTCCTAGTTCATTCTTGCTGGTCTTCGGCGCTAGCTCTTGTTGCTCTTGCACTTCTGTCCCAGGACCCAAAAATCCACTGCCATGTCTTCTGAAGAAGGGAAACTCTTCGTGGGAGGTCTGAACTTCAACACCGATGAGCAGGCGTTGGAAGATCACTTCAGCAGCTTTGGGCCTATCTCTGAGGTGTTGGTGGTCAAGGATCGGGAGACTCAGCGATCCCGGGGATTTGGTTTTATCACCTTCACCAATCCAGAGCATGTTTCCGATGCCATGCGAGCCATGAGTGGAGAGTCCCTGGATGGTCGCCAGATTCGTGTGGATCACACAGGCAAGTCTGCCCGGGGGACCAGAGGGGGTGCCTTTGGTGCTCATGGGCGTGGTCGCAGCTACTCCAGAGGTGGTGGGGACCAGGGCTACAGGAGCAGCAGGTGTGACAGTCGACCTGGAGGATACGGATATGGATACGGAAGGTCCAGAGACTATAGTGTCAGAAGCCAGGGTGGGTATGACCACTATTCTGGGGGAATTATAGAGATAATTACGACAACTGAGATGAGGCGTGCACAAGGAATAAAAATTCTTCTGAACCAGGATTGTCCTTCCAGATGGCTGTATTTATAAAAGATTTTTGGAGCTGCACTGAAACATCTTTGTTTTAGTACATCAACTTCTATTTTTGAATTAAGCTCCCAGGGTAGCCTGTTAAAAGACCTTTTAGTAAACGCCATATGTTTTTAAAACTTTTTTCTCCCATTTAAAGACAAATTCTGCCACATTTGTAGAGTCTGGGTATTTTTCCTTTGACCAGTTTTCTAGTTTGGTCACTCAGGATTATTCTGACAAAAAATTTCAGCCAGGCTGATTCCCCCCCGCCCCCTTTTAATTATTGAGTATCTATAGGAACATTTTAAAAGTTTTGTACACAATGTTTCTTTTTCATGGTTAGAAATTTCCGAATGTACCTACAAGAAATCTGCATCGATAATGATTACTTAGAGGTGTTTTTTTACTCAACATTGAAATCACCGCCCTGATTATATAGAAGAGCTTAAAAATGTTTGTGAATGTCAGTTTTTTTTTACTACTGGAAGAAAAAATATTCTGTTGTGTTTCATGTAGTGTTTAGGATGTCCTTCATGGAGCCGATTAAAAAGATGAAATCTGAAAACGGAAAAAAAAAAAAAAAAAAAAGAAAAAGAAAACTAACTCCTAGCCCTTGTTACCAGGCTGGTTACATTGATACTTCTGCCCAAATCCTTCAGAGTCAGCCTCTCACCAAAGTCTCCTCAGCTCAGCAGGCTGAGCTGGTTGCTCTTTCCAGAGCATGTCAACTTGCTTTTAAAAAGTCCACTAATTTTGGACCAGTTACATAAAAGTTTTGTTGTCACCACAAAAAAAGCCCATAAATATATTTGCAGACGTGAAATATGTATCATTTAGGATTATCCCCAATTTGGGAATCGGGGGAAACAGGGTTTTCAAACTCCTCTGGTAACCTGTCCTGTAGGGTCATCATGGGTTGGCATTGACTCAATGGCAGTGAGTTTGGGCGTTTGTTATTTTTTTTGGTAACACTTAAAAGATGTGGCTTTTGTAGCAGGTCTGCCAATGTCTTGTGTTTGTTTCTGAAATTACAGCAATGAAAATACACACTCACCAGCCAGTGAGGGTGGGGGTGGAGTGGGGCAAACTCAAAAATGAAGGAAAATCATCTTATGAGAGTAGCTGCCAAAAAGGTGGCCCCCCAAGTAATGCTCACCTTTGTGTTAGAGAAAAAGTGTATTTTTGGGTTGTGATACAAGGTGTCATTGAACCAGTTCTGACTCACAATGACCCGTGGAGAACAGCTCGAAACACCGTCCAGTCCTGCATCGGCTCCACAGTTGTTGCTATTTGAACTCATCGTTGCTGCCATTGTATCCATTCACCTCGTTGACGGCCTTTGTTCCTTGACCAAACAGGACTTCCTTCTCCAGAGACTGGTCCCTTCTTAGAATGTGTCCAAAGGGCGGGAGACAAAGTCTTGCCATCCTCGCTTCTAAGGACCATTCTAGCCGTACTGTTCTCCAGATGGGTGCACTCATTCTTCTGGGAGCCCAGGGGATACCTGTTCCATCTTCTTAGCCAACATCATGAATCAAAGCCAACCTTTCTTTGGTCTTTCCTATTCACTGGCCAGCTCTCACACGCATAGGAGGCGATTGAAAATACCATGGCTTGGTTCAGGCGCAATTTTGTCTTCAGAGTCACATCTTTGTGTTAACACTTCAAAGAGGTCTTGTGCAGCAGGTTTGCCCGGTGCGATGGACCATCTGATGGGCTGACTGCGGTTTCCATGGGTATTGATTGTGGATGCAGGTAAAATGACAGCCTGGACGACTTCACACTTTCCTGTTTATCACGATGTTGCTTCTTTGTCTGGTTGAGAGGATTTTGTAGAAAAAGTATGAAGATGAGCTTTTAAAAAAAACCTATAGAAAATTATATCAAGAAATTTGGAAGACAGCTACCTGGCCAATCCACTGAAAGAGATCCTTTTATGTGCCTGTTCAAGAAAAAGAATGACCCAATCATATGTGTAAATTATCAAATAATTTTATTAATATCACACCCAAGTAAAATTTTATTGATGTTATTAAAAAACAATTGTGGAGGTCCATCAACAGAGAGCTTCCAGGAAGCAGAGCTGGATGTAGAAGAGGGCGTGGAAGAAGGGGTATCATTGCTGGTGTCAGACGGATCTTGGCAGAAAGAAGAGAATTCCAGAAAAATGTTTGCTGTAGTGTTTTTAGGTGACATCAAGTTGAATCTGACCCACAGCAACCCTATGCTCGACAGAACCGAACGCTGCCCGGTCTTGCACAATCCTCGCAATTGCTCCTATACTCAAGCCCACTATTCCAGCCACTGTGTCCATCCAGTTCCTGGGGACCTACCTTTTTTCCTGCCCCTCTACTTTACCAAGCATGAAATCCTTCTCCTGACATGTTCAAAGGATGTCACATGAAGTCTAGCCATGCTTGCCCCTAAGGAGCCCTCCTTCCTCCGGTACCGACTTGTTTGTCCTTTTGGCAGCCCACGGTCCCTTCAATATTCTTCACCAGCTCCACAATTCAAATGCATTCAATTTCCTTCGGTCCTCCTGAGTCATTGTCAAACTTTCTTTCTTTCTTTTTAATCATTTTATTAGGGGCTCATACAACTCTTATCACAATCCATACATATACATACATCAATTGTATAAAGCACATCTGTACATTCTTTGCCCTAATCATTTTCTTTCTTTTTTTTAAACATTTTATTAGGGGCATTGTCGAACTTTCATATGCAGAGGAAGCAATGGAAAATTCCATGGCTTGGGTCAGGCGCACCTTAGTCCGCAAAGCAACACTCTTGTTTTTCAATACTCTAAAGAGATCTTGTGCAGCAAATTTACCTAATGCACTACATCTTTTGGTCTCTTGACTAGTGCTTCCATGAGCATTGATTGTGGGACCAAGGAAGATGAAGTCCTTGACAACTTCAATCTTTTCTCCATTTATCATGATGTAATCTATTGATTCAGTTGTGGGGAATTGGGTCTTCCTTATATTGAGTTGTAATCCATACTGAAAGCTGCAATCTTTGTTGTTCGTTCGCAAGTGCTCAAGTCCTCCTCACTTTCAACAAGCAAGATTGTATCAGCTATATATCACAGATTGCTAATAAGCCTTCCCCCAATCCTGATGCCACACTCTTCTTCTTATAATCCTGTGTGGTAGTTATGTAATTTTATGTCAACTTGAAGATAATATGTGTTGGGGTGGTAGTTAACCTGTCAATCAAATTGCAACCTGATGGTGCCTCCTTGTGGGCATGACCTTCTCATAAGGAGGTCTTAGGGAACCTCCGCCACTCTCTCTGCCTTGACCTCTCTGCTTGCTGGCCACCTTGAGAGCTGCTGGAGTCCTGCCATGTTTCCACTAACATTGGATCCACGTGATTCTGCACCCCACTAGCCTGCAGTCGTCCTGCATTCTGCATCACTGCATGTGACTGTGTGAGTCTAAAGAGGAGTCCATACTGCTCATTGACTAGTATCAGACCTATGGACTGCGGTTGACTGGGCTGGGGTGTTTTCTTGTTATATAATTACTTCTTGATATAAAGCTCTTTATTACACATATATGAGTGCGTTAGTCCAGGTAGACTAGGGAAATGAATCACAGACACTTATATGTGTGTAAGAAAGAGCTTTATATACAAGAGCAATTGAATATTGAGAAAACATCCCAGCCCAGTCCAGATCAAGTCCATAAGTCTGATATTAGCCCACAAGTCTGATACCAGTCTGTAGATTCCTTTTCAGACTCATGCAACACATGCAATGACGCAGAATGCAGGAAGATCACAGGCCAGTGGGTGGAAAGTCTTGTGGACCCAGTGGCAGTGGGAGCATCTCAGTGCTGGCAGGGGTCTCCACGTGACTCCTTCAGCTCTAGCGTAGCTCCGTGTGTCTTATCTGCAGGAATGTCCCATAGGGAGTAAGTGTGTCCTGCCTCCAGCAAGCTATTTATCTCCTTAGTACCTCCAAATGAGGTCATCATGCTGTGACCTGATTGACAGGCTAAACTCCACCCCTTCACTCTTAAGTCTCAACTTGACAACAGATGATGTAACTACCACAATGAGTGTCACTGGATTTGTTTCCCTAGTCAACCACCCCAACACATCCAGCTTCTCTGGTGATGTGCTCAGCATCCAGGTTGAATAAGTGTGGTGAGAGAATACCACCTGACACCCACCTTTCCTGAGTTTAAGCCTTGCAGTATATTCCCTTGCTCTGTTCCCACAACTGTCTCTTGGATCAGGTACACATTTCAACTGGGCACAATGAAGTGCTCTGGAATTCCTATGCTCCTCAAGGTTGTCCACAGTTTATTATGGACCATATAGTCAAATGCCTTGGCATAGACAATGGAACACACAGACAAACATCTTTCTGGGATTCCCTGCTTTGAACCAAGATCCATCTGACATCAGCAATGATATCCCTTGTTTCAGGTCCTCTTCTGAATCCAGTCTCATTGTTAAGCAAAAATTTACTGTGTGCGATATCATTCTAGAGTTTGAGCATTCTGCTGGGTCACTTTTCTTTGGAATGGTAGAGAAGAGATGAAAGTGGATCCACAGGAAGCAGCAGCCAAGAAATCATGGGGTATATGGCCTTGGGCCAATGCTGGGCAAGACGTCTTTAAATTATTGAAGAGCAAGATTGTCACTTTGAGAACTAATATGCGCCTAATACAAGCCATGTTGATTTCAATTGCCTCATGTTCCTGTGATAAGCTGGACAATGAGTAAGGAAGACCGTAGAAGAACTGATACATGTGAGTTTTGGTGTTGAATTGTGATGTTGGTGAAGAATATTGAAGGGACCACAGAAGCTTGTCCGGCGGTCCTGTGGATCTGTGTCTTGCTTGAAAGGAACAGGCCCAACTGTCTGGTCAACCTGTACCTGTGACCCTCTTACACCTCTCTCTTCTGTTAGGCTGCATTGATATGGCCTTGGAAGGCAGGGGACACTTCTTCCTTGGGCTGGCTACAGGGATGCACAAGAGGATGGGCTGAATATCCCTTGAAGCTGCTGGGTCTTCTTCCCAGATGTGCAGAAGCTGTCCCGAGCTAGATGGGGTAGAGCCCTGGGGGCTCTGCCATTAGAGAGAACGTCAACCAGGCCCTTCTGTGTCCGGAGCCATGAGGCCCAGCCATTACTTGGAATTTATTAGCCTGAGCTCTGGGCATTCTTCTACCCCAGCCTACGTGACAGAGCACTGCAGCTGTAAAGCTTGAGCAAACAAGGGGTGATGCTCTTTAGATAAGCACCTGTGTCCTGCTTCCCCTTGATTGGGTAAAAGATTGTCCTTGCCTGCACCTGATTTGCATAAACATGCCACTCCGCGTACCTGGTTGAAGACTGTAAGCCATTACTGACTCACGGGCAGGGCGCGCTCCCCTGAACTCCCTGATTGGCCTGTCGTCAAAGTAGCCTAATTTGCATGTGTGACAGGTGCTTCCCCCATTGCTGGCCCATATACACTGTAACCCTTTGTTCAATAAACGAGACTTGATCAGGATACTGTCTTGTCTCCATTCTCCGTGCCTCTTGTCCCCCCAATTCCCACTCTCCTCCAGGATCCATGTTGAAGTTCCCTCCACCCACATGGACCCCCATCTCTGTGACTTTCTGGAGAATCACTTTCTGGAAAAGGAGGGGCAACTCTTCAAGAAGATGGTCAACCCCTTGGCCAACCTCCACAGGCTAGCCAGCCCCTAGCCAGGGCTGGGCAAAGGTATCTCAGAAAGGCTCATCCTCAAACAGAACTAGGGGCCTGCAGCACCCAACCACCTGCGAGGGGCCTCTACCTCCTCCTGCCAGCCGCAGATCCTCTCCCCTCCAGCCACATTGCCACCACCCTGGAACCCTTTCCCAAGCTGTGGACCTAATGGATAGAGTAAAGCTTCCCTTTATGAGAGAGAGAAAGAGAGAGAGAGAGAGAGAGAGAGATCACGAACTGCTAGAAGAATAAGCAAATCTGTCTCTGAAGAAGTGCTCCCAGAAAGTGTCTTAGAAATGTGGATGGTGAGACTCTGTCTCACACACTTGGAATATGTTATCAGGAGAGACCAGTCTCTGGGAAGGACATCATGCTTGGTAAAGTTAAGGGTCCGTGAAAGAGAGGAAGGCTCTCGGTGAGATGCTCTGACACATTGGCTGCAGCAGTCAGCTCAAGCATAGAAGGACTGTGTTGGCGGCACATGTCCTGATGTGGTCTGGAGGGGGCTCTATGAGCAACAGCAACATAGATAACACTTCTCATGAAACAACTAATACACTCGCATCTGCCAAAGAATAGCTTTTAAAAACATCAACAACTGGCTCAGTGCAGTGAAACTGAAAATGGGGAAAGCCAGGCTGTTCTTAAGACCGATGTTAAGTGATAGTTAGGACATAATGGCAAATTGATGGCATAGTGGTTGTGCATTGGGTTGCTAACCACAAAGTTAGCAGTTTGAATCCACCAGTATCCTCAAGAAAAAGACGGGGCTTTCTATTCCTGTAAAGAGTTACAGACTCGGAAACCCACAAGGTCAGTTCTATCCAGTCCTGTAGGGTCACAATGAGTCAGAGTCAACTGAATCCAGTGATTTTGTACACAGTTTTATTGGCACTTCACCCACACATCATACCACCCAATAGTTCAATTCTATCGAGAAGAATTCTATGTTTCACCACAGTCAATTGTAGACCATCTTCCTGTTTCTTGTACGGCAGTGATTTTTTCAGTTGAAAAATTGATACTACATAAGTATTAAGGGAGCAGATGGACATTGGGCCTCCATTCAAGTACTTCCTCAATGCAAGAACACTTTGTTCTATTAAACTGGCATTCCATGATGCTCGCCTTCCTGACATGATTGCTTAAGACAAAGTGGGTGATTAAGCAAATGTGGTGAAGAAAACTGATGGCGCCTGGCTATCAAAAGATATAGCGTCTGGTGTCTTAAAGGCTTGAAGGTAAACAAGCGGCCATCTAGCTCAGAAGCAACAAAGCCCAAATGGAAGAAGCACAACAGCCTGTGCAATTACGAGGTGTCAAAGGGATCAGTTATCAGGCATCAAAGAACAAAAAATCATATCATTGTGAATGAAGGGAGTGCGGAGTGGGGACCCAAAGCCCATCTGCAGACAATTGGACATCTCCATACAGAAGGGCTGTGGAAAGGAAATGAGCCAGTCAGGGTGCAGTGTGGCAACAATGAAACATACAACTTTCCTCTAGTTCCTAAATGCTTCCTCCCCCCCACTATCATGATCCCAATTCTACCTTATAAATCTGGCTAGACCAGAGGATGTACACTGATACAGATAGGAACTGGAAATACAGGGAATCCAGGACAGATGATCCCTTCAGGACCAGTGGTGAGAGTGGCAATACCCGGAGGATGGGGGGAGGGTGGAGTGGAAAGGGGGAACCGATTACAAGTATCTACATATAACCTCCTCCCTGGGGGATGGACAACAGAAAAGTGGATGAAGGGAGACATTGGACAGGGCAAGATATGACAAAATAATAATTTATAAATTATCTACAGTTCATGATGGAGGGATGAGTAGGGAGGGTGGGGGAAAATGAGGAGCTGATGCCAAGGGCTTAAGTGGAGAGCAAATGCTTTGAGAATGATGAGGTAAACAAATGTACAAATGTGCTTGACACAATTGATGTATGTATGGGTTGTGATGAGAGTTGTATGAGTCCCCAATAAAATGATTTAAATAAAAATAATAATTAAAAAGATAAAAACAAGAATACTCATCTCTGAAGAGATAAAGTGACCAATATATTTTTAGATTACAGGTGAGGAACCTTTTCCAAGGCAGCTGGGCAAGTGGTCACGCTCTTTTCTCTCTGCCCCCATCCATCATAATTCTGGGAAACATTTCAAGACTTCCCTGGGACAATATTGTTTGCCTTCTAATAGCAATTAGTTTCTATCAACCTTCCACCTTTTGATCACAAAAATGTCTAGTAATCATTTGTAAATTTTCACACTGGGCAGAGGTTTCCTCCTGCTCTTGAGCTTAGTTTGTGGCAAAGAGGATTCTCAAAATCATTGCAGCTCCCTGGGGAGTGTAAAGATGGTGTGGTGAGGACATCTAACCTCTAACTGCATGGGGAGGGGTGGGAGGGACGAAGGATCAAGCTCAACAGCCAAGGCTGGTTCCTCTGAAGCAGATCTCAGATAGACCTTCACCTCCCACCCTTTTAAAATTAATTCTCACACAACTGCTCCTCCTTTGGTATTTTCTCCTTGTGTGTGTGTTTGCTAATCCATTGCAAGAGCCACGCAGAACTCACAGCCAATGCTCGTGATCATGGGGAAGGATGAGCGTACAAATCAGGTTCGGGAACACTCAGTCTACAGCTCTTTGATCAAGTCAGCCCCTTTTTGCAATGTGTGCAGGCATGCCCCTCTCTGGTCCTCAGTTTCTCTCTTTGCTCCTTGGCCCCTTGACATCTTCCCTGACCTTCATAAGTTTTACAAAGCCCTTTTAGTTCTGCCAATGTGCTCAGAAACACCCCATTCCAACAGGAAGTCTGAGCCCAAAGGTGTTCCATTCTAGCTCTGTGGGTCAGCAACCCAGTTCTTCAACCAGTGCCCAGGGATACCTCCTCTGCCTGCAAGCCTCCTGCCTGAAGGTACTCAGCTTCCACAGGAGGGCGTCATACACTGTATTTGCATGGCCCCACCCCCAGCGGAGTGCCACGCACCGCACTGTGTTTACACTCTAGGGAAGAAATCCAGTCTCCGTGGTGGGCCGCAAGCACCTCCCATTTGCAGTCCGACCCAGATACAAAGATACAAAGACTCTAGCTAGAAGGGCCATATTCAATAAGTCACTGCACCATTGAAGGAGCACAGAATTATTTGCAGTGATCAGGAAACTCCTTTTCCTGGATCTTCAATAAAATGTTGCTGGTTTTCCTATACCAGAGACACCGTGGCCCTTACTGTTCCCAGGCTCCTAGACTTGTAGAACAAACTCAGGGTGTAAGAAAGGCTCGGCTTGCCAACCTCGCTGAATGCTGCATTGCACTTGGACTAAGACTGCCCCCTCATCTTTTTACATTGAAGGAGCACCCCAGTTAGAGCTCATAAACTGACTTCTTACAAAATGGTCATTGGAAGGACTACCAGGGGGTAGCCCCCCCCCACAAAACCCGGATCCCCCCCCCCAGCTATGTATTAAAAAAAATTTTTTTTTACAAGACAACCTTATCACCTTCAACGTACTCTCCATTACACTGAATACATATGTCAAAGCAGCGATTCCATTCTTGGAAACATTTTTCAAACTCATCTGTTTGGATGGCTGACACCACCTCCCTCATTTTTCCTTCACCTCTACTACGTTATCAAATCGCTGTCCTTTCCTGTCCCTCATCATTCGCAGAAACAAAAAGAACTCCCACGGAGTGAGGTCAGGTGAGTCATGCGCGTGGGCAAGAGAGACATACTGTTGTTGTCATTGTTGTTTTTGCCAAACTGGTGCACTGAGATGGCTGCGTGAGCAGGTGCATTGTCGTGTTGGCAAAACTTGTCCCCTGTCTGCCACAAATCAGACCCTTTTTGTCTCACGCTGTTATGCTATCTTTTCAGAACCTCTAAATAGAAAGCTTGATTAACACTCTGACCTGGTGGAATGAGCTTAAAATGCACTACAAGTCGACATTCTTGTCCCTTCAGGAAGTTGACAGGCATTCAGAACAAGATGTGTCATCAATCGACATTTCACCTCCTTTGAAATGAGAAAACCACTCAGACAGTTGAGTTTTTCCCACAGTGCTGTCCTTGTAAGCTGTGTTCAACATCACAACAGTTTCTGCAGCATTTTTCCCGAACAGGAAACAAAATTGCACAGCCGCGTGAATGTTCTCTTAAGGCGGCCATCATAAAACAAAAAACAAGGTTCGAGAAAAACTGCTTTTACAAAAAAATTCACTGTGACCAGAAAGAACTTTCCCAGGCGATGCCACTGGGTCCACGTAGTAGTTGGGATTGGGGCTGGCCCCTCGGACCTCTCCACTGGTTCCCTACTCCACGCTGGCATGTTGCATAACATCTTGGAGCACGGGGTTGAAGTCTGGTCCCTCTTTCCCTGTGGAGACATAAACAATACCCTCCCCTTGGGTGGGTTAGTGCCCTGTGCCCCCGCTACCCATTTCTTTTTTATTATCATTATTGTTTTCCTTTCCCCCCTTCCTTTCTATTTGGCTGTCATATGTATCCCTGGATTTGGTCTGGTCCCTGCCATACTTCCTGGTCCTCACCCCAGGAATGTTTGTATACAGTAGCTTTGCCCCTTTTGCATTTTTCTTTAAGCTTACCTCAGCAGACTCATGTTGTACTTGTCCTTTTGTGCTTGGCTTACTTCACATAGCATGATTTCCTCCAGTTCTTCCCATGCGGTGATGTGCTTCATACATCCATCACTATTTTTTTAGCAATGCGTAGTACTCCATTGTATGTATGTACCACAGCCTTTTAATTCACTCATTAATTGATGGAAATTTGGGTTGTTTCCAACTCCTTGCAAGTGTGAAGTGTGCCGAGATGAACATTGGAGCACAGATGTCTGGGCTTGTTTCTTGCCTTTTCTGGGTATATGCCCAGTAGGGGGATTACTGGGTCGTATGGTAACTCGATTTCCATCAGTTTTAGATATCGCCAGATCGATTTCCATAGTGGCTGTACATACTTACAAGTCCACCAGCAGTGGATGAGAGTTCCTGTCTCCCCACAGCCCCTCCAACACTTGTAGCTTTCTGATTGTTTGAATTGGGCTATCTTTGAGGGTGTTAGGTGGTACCTCATTGTTGTTTTAATTTGCATTTCTCTTATGGCTAAAGATTGGGAACATTTTCTCATATGTTTGTTGGCCATTCGGATTTCTGCCCCTGTGAAACTTCTGTTCAGGTCCTGTGTCCACCTCCTCAGTGGGCAATTAGGTTTTTTTTTTCTTTTTGGAAGCTAGCAGAGTATTGTAGATTTTAGTAATAAGGCCTTTGTCTGATATGTCATTGCTCAAGATGTTTTCCCAGTTCGTGGACTCTTATTACTCGCTTGGTGAATTCTTTCGGTGTACACAGGTGTTTTTTTCTTCTGTGTATCCCATTTGTCAATTTGTGCCTCCTCTGTGTTTGTGTCTTTCCCTATTTCTGATAGCCTGTGTATTCCCTGTGCCAAAGTTCTCAAGTTGGTCTCAATTCCCTCATTGATGGCCCTAATAGTTTGGGGTTTAACTTCAAGGTCTGTGATCCACCTTGAGTTCATTCTTGTGCATGGAGTGAGATAAGGGTCTTGCTTCATTTTTCTGCAGGTAAATATCCATTTTTTTCCAGCACCACATGTTAGAGAGGGTATCTGCTTCCCATAGGATATTTTTGGGGGCCTTATCAAAGATCAGTTGTCTGTATGCTGATGATTTTATTTCTGGGTTTTCAGTTCTTTTCCATTGGTCTGAGTATCTGTCATTGTACCAATACCATGCGGTTTTGACAACTGTGGCTATATAGTATGTGCTAAAAAGTCGGGTAAAGCAAGCCCTCCCACTTTGTCCTTCTTCTTGAGGAGTTCTCTGCTAATTCCGGGCTTCTTCCCTCTCCATATGAAGTTAGTAATCAGTTTTTCCATTTATTTGAAGAATAATGAGGGTAATTGTATTGGGATTGCATTAAACTTATATAGTGCCTTAGGCAAAACTGACATCTTTACTATATTGAGTTTTCTGATCAATGAGCATGGGATATTCTTCCATTTGTTGAGGTCACTCTTGGCTTCTTGTAATAGTGTTCTGTAGTTTTGCCCATGTAGATCTTTTGTTCTTTTAGTCAGGTGTATCCCTAGATATTTCAATTTGTGTTTGGCTATTGTGAAGGGTACCACCTTTTTAATCTCCTCTTCTGTGGTCTTATCCGATGTGTATAACAGTCTGATGGACTTCTATTTGTTGATCTTGTATCCTGCCACTCTGCCAAACTCCTCTATTGCTTCCAGTACTCCCCTTGTGGAGTTTTGGGATTTTCCATATATAAAATCATATCATCTGCAAATAACGATAGTTTCACTTCTTCCTTCCCCAAACGAATACCTTTGATGTCTTTTCTTTGCCTTATGCAATTAGTTAAGACCTCCAGAATAATATTAAATAAGAGTGGGGACAAAGGGCATCCTTGACTGGTTCCCCTTTTCAGTGGGATTGTTAGTCTTTTCTTCATTGACTACCACGTTGGCTGTTGGTTTTTTATTTATAGTTTGTATTGTCTTGAGGAATCTTCCTTCCATTCCTATCTTCTCAAGTGTCTTAAACAGGAACTCGTGTTGGATATTGTCGAATGCCTTTTCTGCATCTATCGATATTATCATGTGGTTCTTATAGTTTCTCATGTCAATGTGGCGAATGATATTAATGGTCTTTCATATGTTGAACTATCCCTGCATCCCTGGTATGAATCCCACCTGGTCATGGTGAATTATTTGTTTTATATACTTTTGTATGTTATTGGCCAATATTTTGTTAAGGATTTTTGAATTGGTGGTCATTAGGGATGTTGGTCTGTAGTTCTCAATTCTTGTGGGATCCTTTCCCGGTTTTGGTAGCAGAGTTATACTAGCTTCATAGAAGGAGTTTGGGAGTTTGCCATCTTTTTCTATGTTCTGGAAGAATTTGTGTAGGATTTGTGTTAGTTCTTCCCTAAATACTTGGTAGAATTCTCCAGTGAAGTCATTTGGTCCAGGGAATTTTTTTGTTGGTAATCCCTTGATAACCTTTTCTATTTCATCTATTGCTATGGGTCTGTTTAGGTTCTTGACATCCTTTGGGGACAGTCTAGTGAGGGATTGTTTTTTTCAAGAATTTGTCCATGTCTCCCACGTTGTTGAATTCGTTGTAATACAATCCTTCATAGTACTGTGTAATTATCCTTTTGATTTCATTAGGGTCTGTTGTACTAGCCCCTCTTTCATCCCTTATTCTTGCTATTGAAATTTGTTCCCTCCTTTCTTTGGCTAGGTTTGCCAGCGGTCTGTCGATTCTGTTTATCCTTTCAAAGAAGCAACTTTTAGCAGCATTAATTTTTTCCATAGTTTTCTTATTTTCCCTCGCCTGAATCTCAGTCCTGATTTTTATTATTGCGTTTCTTTTGCTATTAGTAGGATTGTCCCGGTGACTCTGCTCTAGGTGTACATTTTGTGCCAGCATATCAATCATGAGTCTCTCTTCCTTTCTCAGGTGTGCATGCATTGCTATGAGACTTCCTCTGATAACTGCCTTTGCTGTGTCCCATAAGTTTTGGTACGTCATGTTCTCATTCTCATTGGTTTCTAGAAATTTCCTAATTTCATCTCTGATCTGTGCCAGTGTGCACTCCTTTTGCAGTAGAGAGCTATTCATCCTCCATTTGTATGCTCTTGTTTTCTTCGTCTTTCTCTTGTTGATTTTTCCAGAGAAAAAGAGGTCTGTATGATATCAATGTGCTTAAATTTATGTAGATTTGCCTTATGCCCCAGAATGTGATCTATCTCTGAATATGTGCCATGTGGGCTTGAAAAGAATGTGATTTTTTTTTGTATTGGAATGAAAAGCTTTGTAAATATCTATCAGGTCAAATTGTCTAATTGTAGTGTTTAGATCTCTAGTCTTCTTGTTGAGTTTCTTTCCCTGAGATCTATCTTTCTCAGAGACTGGTATATTGAAGTCATCCACTATAATTAATGAAGCTGTGATTTCTTTTTTCATCTTTTGGAGTGTTTGGTTGACGAATTCAGCAGGTCTCTCATTTGGGGAATATATGTTTACAATGCTTAGTGGTTCTTTGTCTACCATTCCCTTGCTCATTATATAGTGTTCCTTCTTATCTCTTTTTATGGTTTGCACTTTGAGGTCAATTTTATCCGATATTAGGATTCCAATCCCTGCTTTTTTTTTTTTTTTGAATTGTTGTTTGCTTAATATACCTTTCTCCAGCCTTTGATTTTCAGCTTGTTTTTGTCTGTAGCCTTGAGATGTGCCTCCTGTAGGCAACTGATTGATGGGTTGTGTTTTCTAAACCAGTCTGCGAACCTCAGTCTTTTAACGCCTGAGTTCAGGCTACTGACATTCAGGGTTATTATCTCCATCTGCAAACTCTGTGATGTCATCTTATACCTTTTGCGTTGAGTGTTTTCCTACCTTCTTTTCTCATTGGTGTGTTGTGTGTGTGTGTATCATTCTTGACTTCTTTCCATCCTTAAGCCAATACTATCTTGGGGTATGTTTTCTCTTTGTTGCCCTCTGGGTGAGGTTGTTCTCTGTGGTGGTCTCTTATTTATGTTTGGTGAGTGTTGTTCTTCTGCCCATACTGGGTCGGCAAGGATCTTTTGTAGGGCTGGGTTTCTTCTAATGTTTTCTTTGAGTTTTTCCATGTCTGGGAAGACTCTTACTTCTCTATCTAGATCGATAATTTGGCTGGGTAGAGTACTCTTGAGTTTGCATTGTTTTCCTCCAATTTTTGGAATATGTTACTCCACTCATTCCTCTTATTCTTAGTTTCTGCTGATAGGTATGAGCATATTCTTATTTGGGAACCTTTATATATGATTGTTTGTTTTTCCCTAGCTGCTCTCATGATTTTCTCCTTTTCCTCAAAGTTGGATAGTTTAATGATTATGTGCCTCGGTGACTTCTTCTTGGGGTTCAGTCTCTTGAATAGTTACCTGCTTTTCATTCATTAAGCTGGGGAAGTTTCCTCCAAGAATTCTCTCACTGCTGTTGCATATGACTTCTTTGTTTTGTCTTTCT
Source organism: Tenrec ecaudatus (assembly GCF_050624435.1). Taxonomy (NCBI): domain Eukaryota; kingdom Metazoa; phylum Chordata; class Mammalia; order Afrosoricida; family Tenrecidae; genus Tenrec; species Tenrec ecaudatus. Next base: position 39,655,617 of record NC_134530.1, read on the forward strand.
CCGGTAAGCCAATAATTCTAATGTTATTGCTATTCATAGCATCAGGCATAGCTCTCAGGCTTTCTTGAGCTTCTCTGATGATTTTTAGATTTTTGTTCACATTTGTTAAAGTTTGCTTGGGTGTCCTCCAAGTCACTGGTGCAGTTCTCTGCTTCCTCCAGTTGATTCTCGAGGTCTATGTGTCTGCTACTGTTTTTTGTAATCTCCTCCCTAAGGTCTTGTATTTCCCTTTGGTGTATGAACTTTATCTCCTCTATCATTTCATCCTTTTCCTGTATCGTTTCCTTCATATCCTGTATGAATCCAAGCAGCATTCTGAAATTTTCTTTCTGTGGTAGCTCAATGTCTGCTTCTTCTATGCATGCTGTTATGTTCAGGACATCTTCTGCCATTGCCTTTTGTTTTTCCTGTTTTTTTCCATTGGGACTGATGGCTGTTTGCATTGTGTTGTTTTAGAGGAGCCAGGTGCCATTTTCCAAGGAGTTGAAGAGCACTGGCTCTCTCTGGGAACTTGTAGGAATGCTTCTTCAAACTGCCTACAGCTAATTTCACTATGGAATTAACCTACCACTTTATCCTCCTGTGGCTTCCCGCTCAGGAGAGTGCCTCAGAAGGCTGGTGAGTTGCCTGCTTTGGTGTTGCAGAGGTTGGGCAGAGGTTCCGGCAGGAGCTTGGAATGTTGACGAGTGTTGGTCGAGCTGCCGTAGGACTTGTGAGGCACTAAGGTAGGCAGGAGGAAGTTCCCTCAGTCACTTGGGACAATAGAGGAAAAATAAGAGCTTCCCCAGGCACACAGGCAGGAATTCCCCGGTAAGAAGTTGGGCAGAGTATACCCTGGTGGAGGTTGGCAGGGCTTTCCCCAACCTCTGAGTAGCTTCACAGGGTGGAGCTCACTTAGCTGTGTGTGGGGCAGGCGTAAATGCCCTAGGCTAAGAGGAGTGGTCTGGATTTGAGTCTGAGAGAACAGGAAAGAGACGAAGAGGAGAGAAAAAAATTAAAAAGTAAGCCCGGGGCAAATTAAAAAGTAAGCCCGCTGACATCGTGTGAGTCTAGAGAGAAGAGTGGGAAACAAAAGTAACAATGTAGCTGATCCCTGATCCCAGCTCGTGGGGCTGCAAGGGTTTAGTCCCTGCCCTGAGGGGGCAGCGGCAAGCTGTGGCTGTGTTGAGATTAAGGCCCTGCACAGCCCTCCAAGTGGTGCCTGCTCCAGCCAAAACAGTGGCGGGGCTAAGATGAAACTCTAGCCAGCCACTGCTTTAGTAAGCCAAAAGTGTCCAGCCCCTCAAAACCTTGTGGGTCTGTGCCTACTTATCTTTATGATGCTCCTCCTGAGATCCAGTAGGGTTAAATTTCTCTCTAAGCAACTCTCCTGGGCTGATTTCTGCGGAGTCCCTCTGGTATGTGTCACTCAGTTGCCATCTTCCCGGAAGTCCTAATCCTCACTTAGCCGCTACTTAGACTGACTTAGGGCAGTGAATTATTAAAATATTGTGAATCTTTAATGTAGTACTCTAAGAAATATTTCCCACAAATCAAAGAAGCATTACAGGAGCAGAAGCAAGATTCTCTTCCCCTGGTTAGTATATTAGCCCAGAATATCATGCTTAATGGGGGAGGCATCAGTTAAAACATTTCTTGGAACTCTGCCGTAAGAAAATTTTTCTTGTTCTTTCAACCTTTGTGCTGTTAACACACACACACACACACACACACACACACACACACACACACTACTGATGGCCCTTGAGTTGATTTTGACTTGCAGTGACTCTGTCTTGAGTTTCTGAGATGATCTGTGCTGTCACCGATACCTCTGGTTTCTAGAACAAGACATCTCTAAGAAAGTCTATAAATACGCCCCAGATCTGGCTATCCTATCAACCGCTCTGAGAGGGAACACATTATGGGATCCTGGATAGAAGGAGAGACTGGAACTCAGGGACACAGGTGGAAACTAAGACTGTAGTCCTTTGAGTTTGGAACTGCAATTACCTCCGTGATGCTACTTCCAGCCACACAATAGACAGAAAAATAATGGGAATGTACACACCTTCGAAAGAGCTACCATTTAGTATCAAAGGGATGGCTTTCCCCCAAAGACAAGGTTCAGCTGGATTAGGAAAGCGGGATGCATAGAGACAGGAAACACAAGACGGGGTCAGGAGAGGTGATGTTACATTGAAGTGAATGAGTCGAAACAGAATGTGTATGAATTATTGATTGTAAAAATGTAATAAATGTCAAATGATTTTCTCACACACACATATTTTTAAAGTAATAAGCGCCCCCAAAGTCTCTTGGCTACATACCATTCCCCCCACGACCAGCCCTTAGTCCAGTGAGAGTGCAGCTGATCCCCTCCCCCCAGTGCCGGGTTGGGATAGGCTTCTTTCTCCTGTCTACTGCAATGCATTAGATGTTTACAAATGCAACGATCACGTGATGAGTTACACATTCAGAAGAAACTGGGTTTTCCCTAAAGATTAAGTTTACTTTTGAAGCCAAACCCTTTTTGGATACCCCTTTCTTCCTCAAAAGAGCTCTGGTGGTGTAATGGGTTCTGTGCTGCTAATCACAAGGTCAGCAGTTCAAATCTACCAGCTGCTCCATGGGAGAAAGATGAGGCTCTCTGTTCCTGGAAAGATTTACAGCTTCAAAAACCCCATGGGAGCAGTTTTACTCTGTCTTACAGGGTTGCCATGAGCTGGAATCAACTCAATGGCAGTGAGCTTGGTTTGGGTTCTTCCACTAAGACAACCCTGTCCACCCACTCACCCCGGTCAAGTTGTCTCCCCCAAATATGTGCCAAACTTAGCTGCTTGTTACACTTGGAAATTGACTATATATATGCTTGGAGGTCAACAAAAGTAGGTCAGGGGTTGTTCCCCCTGGGGGTTATTGGCCATCTAGAGCAATCAGACTGTATAATCTGTCCCACCCTAAGTAGGGTCCACTCTCTTCTGATAAGGAAATAGTAGTAGATTCTTTCCCTGAAGGAGAGCCCAGGAAGGTCAAGCCCACTCAAGGATGACCCCGGTTAGGCTGCCATATTGAGTCTAGGATCCACTCTTGTCATATGCATACCCCTAGTTCCTCCCCTTCCTATCATGTGTGCACCCCTAGCTCATCCCCTTCCTGTCACACTTATGCCTCTTTACATCCCTTTCCTGTGATGTGTATGCCTTGTACAACCCCTTCCTGTGATGTGTGTGGTTACCTGTAATCACGCCCAAGTAGACATAAGCCTTGGTTAGCAATAAATCGCCCCTTTCCTGTGCTCTCTCGCATGCCCTCTCGGCCTGTGTTGTAGGCAGACCTGACTGTTGAGATCATGGCCATCCAGGAGGTGAGCATGCTACCATGAAATGTGTCTGCCTCCTATTTCACTCTCTCTTTATTTTCTATGACTTTTGTATAACCTTTACTTATTATCGCTGTACAATTGCGCCTACCGGACCCGTGATGATGTGTTAGGGGCTGGCTACTCTGACAATATTCGATCCAGTCTGGAGACCAGACCTGGAGCGAAGGGAGATGACACCCGGCTGCTGAAAGGCACATGCTGTGTAGCCAAGGTCTGAAGAGTGCGTGACTCAGTGGCAGCAAAAGCTCCCGCACCCAGAGTTTGAAGAGCAGCATGGTGAAGCCCAGCCCCTGCAGAGAGCAGTCCCCAAGCCAAACTCACTGCCGCTGCATTGACTGGCTCATGGCAACCCTATTCGACAGACTAGAATGGCCCGTGTGGGTCTCTGAGACGGCAACTCTTAGTGGGAGTAGAAAGCCCCATCTTTCTCCCTCTGAGCTACTGGTGGTTTCGAAATGCTGATCTTGTGGTTAGCATGTGAGACCCACTACACTTCCAGGGCTCCTTTCAGGTCTTTGCAGAAGGGCAATTCGCTTGTTGAGGTCTGTTGCCCACAAGTGGTAGTTTAGCAAAAGAGGTACATGTGGGTGTGAATCTTAAAATCAGAGGGGCTGGCATATCTGAATTGGGTGCCTTCAGAACTAAATGGAAGCTACAGTTTGAATTAAAGAAAAACGTTTATTTTACTATCCTAAGGAAATGACCCAGTCCATCCACGGCCCCCTACCACCCTACACGTCCCCCCCCCACCCCACACACACAGTTTCACTGCTAGAAAAACTGAGAAGGCAAGAGTTGATTTCCCACCTAGATAAAGAACTGCTTGGTCCTGCTTAAGAAGGTTGATGCAGCTGGCCGCAGAGAAGGCACCTTGATAAGCGGGAGGGAAGGCGGGAGAAATGATGTTGTTTGTTCAGCGCCACGACAACTACCTGACAGTACTTCAGAGGCAAGGCAGGCGGGTCCCAAGTCTTCATTCCCCGTGCTGATTCCCAGATGAAATTGTCACTCACTGAGAAATTGTCACTGAACTTCTGCTAGCTCTTTGTAAATCTGTAACTAGATAGAAATGGAGTCCGTTACAAGCGGTGACGGCTTGTAACCCAAAGAACGCAGAGACGAAAGCTTTAATTTATGAAAATAAATGTGTGATAGTAGCTGCTCTTAGGCAATTGAGGCAGGAGCCCTGGTGGCAGAGCGAGTACATGTCGGCCTGCCACCAGCAAGGTCAGCTGTTTGAAACCACCAGCTGCTCCCTGTAAAGATTTGTAGTTTTGTAACCCATGAGGGCAGCCCACACCACCCTATTGGAGCCCAGTGAGTTGGAATTGACATGAACGCAGTGAGAGTTTTTGACACAATTCCCCTGGTGAATTACCTGGATCTTAACTCATTCCCTCTTCCTCAGATGGGCGATGCACACTTTAGATGCTTTCAATGACAGTTGACTTAATCTTTGTGCCTCTGTAACGAGTTGGTTTTTGCCTTTCAAGGATTTTCAAGGAGAATTGACGTGGCCTACAATTAATCACCGAAAAGGCTATTTCAGTCAGGCTAGAAGCCGCTCAGGACTTGCTGTCATGTGACACACAAGGCTGTGTGGGTGTTGCATGCCCACCACACCTGTTGTTCATCACGGTTAGACTTGAGTTGTTGCCAGAATGCTCCTTAGAAGTAAGGTTGATGAGACTCTGGACACGTTTTCAGAAGAGGCCAGTCCCTGGAAAAGAGCACCGTGCTTGGTAAAACAGGTCATTGAAAAAGAGGAAGAGCCTCCAGGGGTGGACTGATCCAGTGGTTGCAAGATGTGAGGATTGATGGTGCTGGGTGGGCGTGTCCCGTTCTGTTGTACGTAAGGTCTCTCTGAGTTAGAAGGGACTCGGCGGGATACAACTGTAACAAGAAACGAGCATCGGGGCCCTGTCCTGACAAGAATTCCATTTCCTACATCAGACTCATAACTTTTAGGAGCAAGGACTGTGACAGGTCTTTTGAAGAGCAACATTACTGCTTTGCCCGTCCACCCCTTCCCTCCCCCAGACTCTCGTAGAAGGCTCCCTGGATCGTGGACCCTGCAGACTTCATACCTTGGGACTGGCCTTGGCTGGCTTCTCACACACGCTGTCCCGAGCTGTAGGCCCAGCTGTGGTGCGTGTAAACAGCACTCCACCCCCGTCCAGAGGCGTCTGTCTCCGGCATCAGCAGACTTGGCTGGTGCCTGCCAGGGTTGTCTTACGGTGAGGATGCACGGAGAGTCAGTGGGAACATGGCTGCCTTGTCTGGAAGTGGACACTAACTTTAACAACAGATTCAACTTATTCGGAAACACCAGTTCACGTTGGCTCCTCATAGCCACCCTGGGGGCGGGGGAGAGAGGGGCACAGTCATGATGTTTGTTTACGGATGAGGAAATTAAGGCTTCTAGAGGCTTCCCTTCCTGTGTTAGTTCGGGTTTACTAGAGAAACAAATCCAGAGATACTCGTATGCATATAAGAAAAAGCTTTATATAAAGAGGAATTGTGTATTAAGAGAACATCCTAGCCCAGTCCAGATCAAGTCCGTAAGTCTATATGTCCGATACCAGTCTGCAAATTCCTCTTCAGACTCACTCAACACATGCAATGATGCCGAATGCGGGAAGATCACAGGCTAGTAGGTGGAAAGTCTTGTGGATCCAGTGGAAGTGGAAGCGTCTCAAGCGCTGGCATGGGTCTCCATGTGACGCCTCCAGCTCCATGTGGCTTATCAACAGGATGTCTGGCAGGGAGAGTGTGGCTCTGGCCTCCAGTGAGCTCTTTATCTCCATAGCACCTCAAAATGAGGTCATCAAGCTGCAACCCGATTGACAGGCCAAACTCCATCCCTTCACTCTCAATAGTCTCAAATTGACACCAAATTATGTAACTATCACACTCCCTCTCTCCCACTCTCAGGGCCCAAGAGAGTCCTCTAAGATGGGCTTTACCTGGAGAAACTCTGCAAGTAGCAGTGGTACCCTCTTCTACCCCTCCAGCCCATGTCTCGTCTGGAGTCAGGAACACTGGGGATGAAGCTGGGTGGATCAGGATCCATATCTAAATGAAGTAACGGTAGCTGGCTCTTCCTGGACATGCCCAGCGCATGGGAAGTGTGAGCTGCAGTAGGCTGTGATGTGAATTGCCAGCATGCCAAATGCACAAAAGAACCCCGGCAGGCAGATCCTATTAGGACCATTTTGCAGATGGGACAACTGAGGCGGAGAGAGGTTAAGTTGCTCCTAAGTGGCAAAGCCAAGATGTGAACACAGGCAATTTGGCTTCAGACTCTACAGCTCCCTCTCCACTCTATTCAGGCTTGTTCCCTCTTTGGTTGATCAGAAACACCCCCCTCCCCACCAGCATTTACTTAGATCCTTTCCCATGCGAGGGTGGGGGGCAGGGAGGACAGAGGAGGCACCTTCTGACATGGAGAACTAGCATCCGAGGCAAGTATGTATCAGAGGGAGAGGGACATGAGATAGGATATCTGTGGTGGTAAGATTGGGCTGGCGCCGGGTGCTGATGGGGGTGAGGAGGGTTGGCTTGGCACAGGAGCCCTGGCCCAAGGTTCCAGAGGCCTGGAATCTTCACTCACTTCTGCCACTGATTGCTTGTGAACCCGAGCAAGGCCCTACCCATCTCTGAACCTGGGTCTCAGCATTGTACCAAGAGGAGTTTGGATGGATTCTCAAATTTTGAAGGGCGTGGCCATATTTAGGTTCTTGTGGGGAAGTGGGGGCTGGCCAAACAAAGGAAGCAGAGTGTGGTGGAATGTTCCATCTGGGAGGGGCAGCCTAGTTCTTAGGGACCTGCCTGAAAAACAAACAGAAAGCACACCGCCACTGACATGATACGATTCACAGTGACCCTATAGGACAGGGCAACACTGCGCCTGGGGGTTTCCGAGACTGTAACTGTTGACAGGAGAAGGGCAGCCTATCTTTCTCTCATAGAACCATTGGTGGTTCTGAACTGCGGATCTAGCAGTTCTAAGCCCAACACATAACTACTATACCACCCAAGGGCCCTCTTAATGGAATTGAGAGTGGGAGGCCTACTCTACCTGCCTCGTCAGCGGCCCCAAGCCAGCCTGGGAAACGTTTCTTACCTGCAGTGGTGTCTGTATCCCAAGCCCAATCCCTTTCCTGATTCTGTGACCCTGCCTGGGACTGTGATGTATTGATCTGCCCCAATCATGGTTATGTCCCCGTAAAGTGGCCGCATTTCTGTGACTCCTTACACACCGTGATGGCCTCGCACTGAGGGTTTCCCTCATCGGGATGACAGGTCTTTGTCATGTTGCAGACTTAACAAGTGTGTCTCTATAATTTACGCCGGAATCGGGGGGTCTCTTTTCTCCCCTAGAACAAGGGAAAGTCTGACCACTTCCATCCTGGGGCTCGTGGACTCTGGCTGTAGTTCTGGAGGACTTCTCGGAGGAGGAGGAGGAGGAGGGGCAGGCCGTGGCCTTGAGGCTGGGAGTGTCTTGGGGCCTCAGTCCCCTCAGTTTCCAGCTCCACTTGACCTGTCCTTAAAATGTCCACAAGAAGGGGAGCTTTTCAACTTCCCCTGCCTCGCACTGCTGCCCACTGTGGGAAAGCCTAAAGCACATGGGATCTCCCGTGGGAGCTGCCGGAGCAGGCCCTGAGGGAGGTGGGGGTGGGGACTGCTCCAGGCTGATCAGCAGTGGTGTGGGTTTTAGAGAGCCCAGGATCCCAGCAATGCCAAGTCCAAGCTGAGTGACCTTGGGTCAGTTGCTTGACCTCTCTGAAGCTCTGTTCCCTCCTCAGTAAAGGTTGGTTGTTGCTGTGAGATGAGGCTGGGGAGGGCCGGGCGTCCTCACACGCTGGGCACTCGATGAATGAGACTCCTGTAGTGATTCTTCCCCAGTGCCAGCCTGCAGCCAAGTCTATATTTAGTCTGGGAAGGGGTGGGGTCTCTGGGAGACCAGGTACTAGAGACCAACCCAAGCGCCTGCAGGGCAGAGCAGATGAATGACCAGGCCTGCCCATCGCCACCTCTCCACCCTCCTCTTCCATGGGGTCACTTTGGCTCAAGGGGCGGCAGCAGGCTCCAGACTGGACAGGATGTGCCAATCCCCAGAGGCCGCTGGGCCACTTATGCAGCCCCCACTCCCCAGAACTGAGGTCTTGGAGGGGGAGGCTGTTTAGTCCAAGGAGGTGGCAGGTATCCAGCCCACTAGCCGTTTTGAAAGTTGTCCCTTTCCCCACCAGGGCTGTCCCAGGCCTGGCGTTTGAGGGAGGGCAGGCCTTCGTTGAGGTTAGGGTGCCAAGGTGAGCTTGACCTTCGAGGAGTGCAAGGGGGGCCTAATCTGGTCCCGCCCCCTCCCCCTGGCTGATGAGTGTTGGAGCTGCAAATAGCCCAGTGGAATCAGTGAGTCACAGAGGCTGGAAATACCTCATCGCTGCACTGCGCCCCCCTCCTGTCCACAGCCCGCCTACTGGGGAGCACCTGGGGTGTGCTTCCACAGGGCCCATGCCCCGGGCCAGCCAGCCCTGAAGGGTTCCAGTCGCCTCTGCTTCCGAGCTTGCGGACTCTGGGCCTCACCCCCCATCTGGTACAAGGTGGGCTTCAGAGAGGACCCACTGCAGGCTGCCCAGATGCAGGTCCCAGGGCCTGCACACAGCAGCAGGAAGACGAGCCACTCTTGAGGGACGGGAGGAACATAAAAAGGGAAATTGGAAGAGAAGTCCCTGCAGGCTTTTCCACCGAAACCATCCCAGGATTATCGCCCAGGTGGGCCCAGGAAACGACAGGGAAGCCTGCGAGTACCCATACTCGCGTCTTTGTGAGGTGTTGAGCACCCCAAAATCTGCTGGGCAGATGTGTCTCCTTCTCCTGGGGGTCTCCATGCCCTGCTCCAGCCTCACTCCACTGCCAGGTCCAGAGTTTCAGGCCCTGCGGCAGGTGGTTTGCAGAAGTCCACAGTGCAATGCCAGCCCCTCATGTACATGCACACACATGTATGCACCCCTGTCCTACGCAAACTGCCTGAACATGGCAGGGTGGCAGGTCACCTGAGTAGGTCCCTGACATGAGGGATGTGGAGGGCAGAGGGGAGCTGTGTGTCCTGCTCAGAGACTAACTAACCTGCGCCCTGGTTCTATGTGGGAAACTAAGTCAGGGCCCTTGGGTGCAGCAGGGCTTCTGGGGTTCAGGCTGATGGCGGTTCCTGTCTTGGATCCTTAGATCGATCGGGGACTGTTTGTGGGCTCTTCTCCTCCCCAGGCGGAAGGGCCGGGGACAGAGGGCCTAGAGGCGGGACCCATGGGCATGGAGTCCAGGCTGGCCCCTGGCAGCGCTGTAGGGCAGAGTAGGTTTGTCCCGCTGTGTTTCTGAGGCTGTAGCCTTACGGAGGCAGACAGCCTCATCTCCGCCTCCCCCCACCACCACCACGGAGACCCACTGGCCTTGCTGCTAGCAGCTCTGTGTGTGCCCACCATGCCACCAGGGCTCTGGATCTAGAGGAAGCGCTCCTCAGTGCATGTGGGCAGAGAGTGGCTTCTGGCGTCCTGGATTTAAATCCAGCCTTCAGTGAGGCAGCAGGGGCTCAACTGCTCAGACACTCAGTTTCCCATTGATAACATGGAGAGGATAACGCTGGTCTTAAAATACTCTGACTTACACCTCAGAGCACTGGTATTTGAAGAACAATGATGTGTGTGTGTGTGTACACACCAAGTCTAAAGAGTCATAGATTAAGGATGAGGCAGGATTGGGAAGACTCCTAGCCATATGAGAAGGTTGGCAAAAAGCTGGCATCCAACCTTGAACACCTGAAGCCCACTTGTCCTCTCTCCCATCCTCTGCTGGTAATCCTGTCGGCAGCCCAGGTGCCCCAGGACCAGCCCCACCTCCACCCCAGCATCCCCTGGAGGCACCAGCAGGAGTTACACAATTTGACATGAACCAGCTGTATTGGAAAAACCCCATTGATACACAGACACTACATGACCCTGCCCTGGTACAGCTGGCTGACTAGGGAATGAGCCCCAGGGGTGTGGGGGCACCAGAGCGGGCAGGCAGCCTTCCAGATGACTTGAGGCTTAGAGAATGGCAGGGCACAGAGGGGTTTCACCCTCACAGCTATCTGGTTAGGCCTCCCTCTGCCCTGGGGCAGTACCACATGGATGGGCACCTTTATGATTTTTCCCTCTGTCTTCCCCTCCCCTTGGCCAAGGAGGCCCAGTCCTGGGTCCCCCGCCCTGCAGAGATTCCACAGATCAAAGGGTTTGTCTGTCTGTCCTGCAGATATTAGCCCAGAGGTCCTGCCTGACCCTCCCCCATAGGGACTTCACTGGGACCCCTCTTTCCCCACCCCAACCCTTCTAGTTTGGACTAATGAAGAAAGCCACATCTGAAGCTGGGGGCTATGGGTGAGGCCAGGGGGTCCCAGGCCTGTTCTGGGCAGAGCAGAAGGCCCTAATTTGCTGGGAAGACCCGCCTGGGGCCCCGGGGTGTCAGGGTCAGAAGGCTGGGTTGAGATGTCTGGGGGCTGTTTTGGTGCGGGTGGGAAGGCTTGTCTGCGGCCGACTGTCTGCAGTCGGGCAGCGGGTGGGGGAGGCCTCAGATTTTTATCTCCGTCCGGAAGGTCTGCTGAACATGCTCTGGGTGCGGGTGGCGCCGTGCGCGGACGGTGAGGCTGCCGTCCTCCCGCAGGGCCGAGGTCACCGACGTGGGGTCCACGTCCTCAGGGAGCTGGCACTTGTGGGCGAAGGTGTTCATGACGGTGCCATCAGCTGCCAGCTGGGGAAGAGGGGGTGGATCAGGCAGGCTGCCCCCACCCCTGTCCTGTGCACATCAAGCCCCCCACTCCTCCTCCGGCTGCTTCCCGCCTTTCTAAGTGCTGCCCTGTCATCCCGGGCTGAGGGCTAAGCAGGGGCAGACAGAGGGTAAGCGAGAGGCCTGGGGAGGGAGTGACTCAGCGTGTGGGACCTGGCGCAGCCCCGGAGGAGTGGGCAAAGACAAGAGCCGTGTCTCCCCGGACACCCACATGCACTGCGTGTCCCCACGTGGGGCTGGGCCAGTGGCCCCTCCCCCCGAGCTCTGCCAGCACATTGTGTCCAGAGGTGGGTGTTTCAGGCGGCTGAGTCACCGGGGGCGGGGGTGGGGTGGGGGGTACAACTGGCGAGGGCTGTCTGCTGATGCTGGGTCTTGACCCGGCTCCCTTACTCAGTTTTGGGGGTGCGTGGGCTGTGGGGATTGGCGGCAGGGAGTCTTCAGCACATCCTCTCCCCCTCCAACACCTGGGGCTCCCATCCCACCTGGGGCAGCATCCCTGCCCAAGGAGGCCGCACCCTCCCGCTGCAGCCCCCAGACTCAGGTCTAGTGACACAGTGACCCTGAGACACGTAGGTGGAGGGAATGTGGGGTTCAATGTCCTGGGGACCCTTTGCCCGGCCTTGATCCTGATCTGAGTGCTCCAAAAGGAGGCTTGACCTCTGGTTCCAGTTGGACAGAGCTTGAAGGTGTGGCCGGCAGGGACCCTCCTGCCCCAGTACCCCCTGTTCTCCCTTCCTCACAGTCACCCTCCTCTCTCCCCGGCCAGGTCACAGCCCTGGGCCCTTGGGGACATGAAGAAGGAACCTGGAAATCCTGGGGCAGAGAGGGCCAGTCAGGGGTCCCGTGGCTCATGAACAATGGAGAACAGGGTCCCCAGCTTATTCTCAGAGAGTCCCGGGGCAGGAAGGGGCTTTGGCCTGGGTCTGGGGTCGCAGGATGCAGCATGAGGGTAGGGAAGGGCTGGGCTGGGCACAGGATAAGGAGCAGAGTCCCGGAGCGGGTGGGGGCCAGACTCACCTTCTCAGCCCGCACTTCAATGTGGTTGTTGGAGGTGGTGACGATGATGTCTTCCGGCGAGAAGTCACTCACGTCCACTGCAAACTCATAGGCATTTCCAAGGCTCTTGATGTTGCCCGGCCCCCCAGGACGGGCTGTGGGAAGGCAGCCGTGAGCTGGGCCCTGCCCGGGGAGGGCTGATTTCCAGAACCTGGGTCTCTGGCTTGTTGGCAATACGTGGATTCCCCGGACCTGGCTTCCTTCTCAGCTGCTGCCCCTAAAGCCCCTCTGCGCTCCCCTCACCTTTTACTTCCAGGAAGCCTATCTCTTCCTGCCCAGAGACCAGGTCTCACCCCACGCAGATAGCGGGTGTGACTCCGTGGGTAGCACCCCACTCCAGGCCTGGAGCCTGGGGAATGCCTCCAACCCCTCAGTCCCACCCAGCCCACCAGAGTTCCAGCTAGGCCCCGGCCACAGCTGTGGCCACATGGGACCACTGGTGCTGTAGCTGAGCTCCGGGCTCACAGATGTCTTGGAGGCCCACCTGTGCTCATGGTCACACCTGTCCTGGTGGCCACTTGGCTGCAGCTGCACAGCACCGGCTCTGAGCCCTACCTGTGCGCCCACCTGCCCGCCCGCTCCTCAGAGCCCCCACACTTGCCTGGGAAGGCCAGGGGCTCGGAGGGGGGCCGCATGAAGCTGCCAAAATCCTCGGAGAACATGCTCAGGGCCTTTTCCATGGGGGGGTCTTGGGCCGGGAGGGCTCGGGAGGCTGAGGAGGAGGAGGAGGAGGAGGAGGAGGAATGGAAGCTTCTCTCCGCTCGGAAGGTGGAGGAGGTTCGGTGGCTCATCCAGGGCGGGCAGCCGGCCCCTGTCCAGCCGGCCGGTTGCACAGGAAAGGGTGTGGGCCGCAGGCCTCGGAGGGAACGTGCCGGGGGCCCGACTGCCGGTGCTTTATAAGGCCGGACTGTCCCTGGGCCCCCAGCCAGCCCCTACCAGCTAAATTTAGGCCTCTTGCAGGCGGCCAGAGGGGGCTGGAACGCTTCTCCACCGAGACTGCCCTGCTGACAGGCGGTGCACACAGGCCACGCTGAGCTCACTGCCGCCTGAGTCCGCATTCCAGGCTGGTCACACCAGCCTGGGGCCTCAGCACTGCTCGAGGGCGGGGCTGGATCCTGTCTCCGTGCACTCAGACACCCATGCTGCCCCTCACTCCTGGGGGCTTCGTGGCCTGCTCTCTGGAAGGACCTGGCCATTTCTGTGCCTTGTGCCTCCTCCATCAGCCAGGGAGCTGTGGCCCTCCGCGGGGCTGTAAGCACAGACTTCTAGTTCCTGCCCCCTCCCCTGCCCCAGAGTTCCAGTCCTTAGTAAGGGGGGATCTGGGTGGTGGGGAATTAGGGCAGAGGGACCTGCACCACCCCCTGCCTTCACGGGCTCTGGGAGAGCAAGAGATGGTGGGGTTGCAGGGTGGGGTGGGCTGGGGACCCTGATATCTGCCAGATCCCCTGTGAGGTGGCAGGCTGCTTCCCTCAGGCCGACGGGTGTTTACGGCCCACCTCTTAGGAAAGTCGGAGCCCACCCTGGGGAGGGGGCTGGATGTGCAGCTGTCCCTTGGGGACAGAGTCCATGCTTGCTCTCTCCTCAGGCTCTGAGGCAGGCCTGGGGCTGGGCGGCATTCAGGGTAATTGTCCTAAGGTCTGGAAGGTGGTGCTCCCAGGCCGCTATGCCGTCCACTTGCCCTTCCTCTCACAGGGCTGACCCACCAGAGACTGCAGCCAGAGGACTTTCAGTTCTCAGAAAAGGAGACCTCTCTTAGTAGGTCTCACTCACCTTTCTGAGCTTCTGGGCTGCAGTCCTTGGCCGGGCTCCTCACCAGCAGGGCCCTGTCCCATTCCCACGCTGCTCCGGAGGGAGGAGGCAGGGATGTGTTTTATAGACAGCAGTGCAGGGGTTACATGGTTTTCAGGCAGAGCTGGGGTTCAAAGCTAGAGCGTTGGTTCCTGAGCCCTTGCTCTGGGTGTTGCGGGCCTGCTGGAGGCTGGGTGTCTTGAACAGACATGTATGGGTGATGCCCCACTGCCCCCTTCACCCACCCCTGCTTTATAGAACCAGGAGGGAAGCCTTGATCTGAGGTGGGCAGAAACCATTCAAGGACTGTTCCCAGGGTCACAGTGCCAGGCCTCTACTCTCCTTGCTAAATCCTGCCCTTGTTTCTCAGGTCAACTGGTGGTCCTTCTCTTCCACGCAGGCCTCCTGGATTGCTCTGGCCACAGGGAGCCCTGCCCAGAAGCTCAGCCCCAGCCCTGGCAGGGTGGCTTGGTCCTCCTGAGTTCTGGGATCCCCTGGCCATGTCCTCTCTCCCCTGTCTTGTCTGACATCTGTCTTCCTGTTAGACTGGGGGCACCCAAAGGTGGGGCCTTGCCCTCTTCTCTCTGGCACCCATGACATGCAGGATAGGGCTCTGTTCTTGGGGCTCTGTTACCATGACTGGTAGTCCACACAGTGGGGACAGAGCAGGGCATGAAGCACAGACTGAGCTGGGCATCAGGGTGGTGACAGGGGCAAGAAGTGCCTACCACCCTCCAGTGGCGACCCCTGCTTGGCCTGTGTCACCCACCTGAGCCAAGGGGATTCTAGCTGGGCTGTCAGGCAGAGCCCTGCGTTGGGGCACCATAGAAAGAGGATGAGGGTGGAGGAGGGCAGAGGAGGGGGCCTCAGCAGCCAGGGAAATGAGCCAGTGGTTAAATGCAGGCACACGGTCATGGTGCCGAGGGCCTGAGTCACAGCTCCCTCCCGGGTGTCAGATCCCGTTACCCACGCCACCCACCTCCCCCTTCTCCATCCCTGAGCCTTCCGGGTTCTCTGGGCTTCAGGGCCAGGAGGGACCTTGACAGGTCATCAAAGCTGTTCCCCTGTAACCAGGCATGCGTTTCCCTTCAGGTCACAGGGGCTGAGGGCACTTCAGAGATGAGCCATTCCGCTGGGTCCCAAGCCTCCCATGGTATCCATCACCTGGGGAAGTACTTCCTCCTGCTCCCTGGGGTCTTGATGGAGTGGTTCTAGAAGAGGACCGGGCATTTTTCCATCAGCTCTCCACATAGCCAGCCCACGGGCCAGTGTCCAGAAACCATTCGCCATTCAGCAGTTAATTACCAAGCTCATAGTATGTGCTTCACACTGCTGAAGGCTCTGAGGACTAGGGCAGGTGCAGGCCCCTGGCTCCCAGGCTCCCCCAGGGGACAGAGGAGGAGATTGAGGTTCTGAGTGGAGAAGGACCAGTTGGAGGAGGCTCCAGGCTTGCTCTCCCCTTGCTGCCACCTCCTGTCCATCTGCTGGGTGTTTCACACTGAAGAGAGATGCATGTGGAAGTGGTGCTGGGGAGGCTTGTCCTGGGACATGTGTCCCTGACATCCTCCCCTCAGTTTCCTGGTGCACACAGGGCAGGGGCGTGAGGGTGTGGGCATGTGGTACTGGCAGGCTGACCACACTGTCAGACTGTGGGCAGCCGGAAGCCAGAGGCTGGGGGTTGACATGTCAACACACATCAGCCAGCTATGCTGTTACTGTAAACAGCCCACCGGCTGGGGTGATCGGGGCAAGGATGGGCCCAGGTCCACACATGGCAGCAAGTCCTCTGTCCGAATCCCAACCCACAACACACACACACACACACACACACACACGTGCACATGCTCCTATTTTTAATTGATGACTTGGCCTGGCATCTAGGGGCAAGAGGTGGCTCAGGTTCCAGGATTTTGACAAGTCATTGAACGGCCATCATATTTGTTGTCTGGGGAGACAGGGATTGGACGGTGGTTGGGAGTGGACAGCGGATCTCTTGTCTAATTCTCCCAAGGGAGGCGCCAGACACTGAGCCTCTGCTCTGTCTCCAAACCTACCCATCGAGGTCTGGGCTCAGCCTCTGCTGTGTGACCTTAGAGGATTAACCACACCTCTGGCTAGCTGCAGAGCAGTGATGTCCCCCGGAACTCAGGGGCGAAGCAGATGCACAGCCGCCTGTGCCTGTTCCCTGACTGTGTCGCCCACTCTGCTGGCGTGGGACAAAGCCGGAGACTTGTCCCCTGGGCTTGCAGTCTGAAAGGGAGTTTTCAGAGACAGCGAGTTCCTGACTGGGGCCGTTAAACATGATCGGTTGTAACCGCAAAGTTGGTGGTTCTCATCCCCCCAGAGGTGCCGTGGAAGAAAGGCCTGGTGACAGACGCCTGGAAGTCAGCCATCGGAAGGAAGCCTTATGGAGCACGGTTTTCCTTTGCTTCACTGGGGCAGGAAGGCAGAGTGAACCAGAAGGAAATTAATTGTTTGCTTGTTTCCCTGAGGCTAATAGGCTAGACAGGAGGATCAAGTCCAGGCTCCTCGAGAGGCCTCAGAGGGTCAGGCAGCCCTAACCCCTGCCCTTACTCCAGTTCACTGGCCTCGCTGCGGCCTATGGACAAGGTGGCTGCCCAGGCTGGGACATGGAGCGGAGCCTCTGTGCCGGCTTGCAACTGGGCAAACCTGGGTGGGAATCAGGCTTTGCCTCAGTGCCAGGCCAACCCTCCACTTCTTTAAGAAAAGATGGAACCAGGGATCAGTGGGTGTCTGTGAGCTACCCTGTGATTGTGGGTGGGGGTGTGGGTGGCCACAGGGCCTGACACACAGAAGGGTGGGGGGCTCCCAGCCCCCTTTACCTTAACCCGAGTCCCTTCTTCTGCTGGGGGGACATAGTCTCCCTCGATGTGCCTTTTCACACCCAGCTCGGAGAGCCCGAGCCCCGGCCCTCTACCCAGCATATGACCTTCATGGTCCTTGGGGGCGGGGGGGCTCTTTTCCCATGGGGCCTGCAGGCAGCTGGCTTCTAAGAGAAGGGGTATCCCTGCATCCTGTGCCCTCCCGCTGCTCTGTGCCCTGCACAACTTAGCCGGCCTGGCCAGTTCTGGGTGATTTGTCAAGGACGTTCTTAATGGCCACAGTCAACCGGGGCGGGGGGGGGGGGGGCGGGTGTTGATTGGTGGAGTGCACACCTGTCCAGGTGCAGCTAAGCCTGAGGCACAGGAATCTCTGGCAGAGGAGAGCTGGCCGGGGCCACTGCAGGGTGGACAGCAGAGGTGAGGGGCTACTGGGCATGGAACTGGGGCCAGAACTTGGAAGGGGACTGCCCAGGCCAGGGCAGGAGGGAGCAGGAAGGGGAGCCAACACTCCACTTTCACTTTCCCAGGGGTTCTTTGAGATCTGAGGTTTCCCTGCCTGTGCAGCCTGTCTAGCGGGAGGAGGGTGTCAGGGTGGGCATGGGATTTAGAGCCATCTACAGTGAGAGAACTGCCCCCAGACAGAGGCAGCTCTCAACAGTAGATGTGGCTGATCACCCGGGAGGTGGGAACCACGTCTGTGGGAGGGGACTGGAGGCCAGGGACCCCACTTGTAACCAAGCTGCTTAGGGGTTGGGGAGCCACATAACCTGCATGTCAGGCACACGTGGACACCTCACAGTGACATCGCTCAGTGTTTAGGGTGTCCCCAGATCCTCTCACCCTCCCCCAGGTCCTTTCTCTTTGGGAGGCAGCAGCACTAGATGAGGCAGGGGGCAGGGTACGTGTGGGAGCCGCTCATGAAGGGTCTCTGTCCCTCTGTCTGCTCACCAGGGACACGATGGAAGAGCTGGTGGGGCTGCGTGAGGGGTCCTCAGGGAACCCCGTGACTCTCCGGGAGCTGTGGAGCCCGTGTCCCCGAATCCGCAGAGGCATCCGAGGTGAGAGCTGGGTTCCCCCTCCCCCTCCCCTGTCCCCAGCCACCTTGCACTGGCCTGGGATGAAGGAATCTGTCTGTCTGTGAGTTGGATGTACCAGGTGTCTCCCTTATGCCTTTTGGCAGATGCAATGCCAAGGCCTGGTCACTGTGTCCACTCTGTACCCAGGCCCCTGTCCTGAGCCCCACCCCTGGGTGCTCAGTCACCGGAACCTGGGAGAGGGCCGAGGGAAGGGGCCCCAGAGTGCCACCGCAGGGTGCTAGGGGAGCCTGGACGGGACACTCTTCCTTGAATCCCCAGTTCCCTGTTCGCTTTGAGAGTGGGACCACCTGCTTAGCTGGGGGCAGAAGAGACAAGGGTCCCAGAAAGGTCCTTTGCAGTCCTGGGGCTGGAACTCACCACCAGTGAGGGCCAGCGCCCAGGCTGCGCTGGCAGCTAGTGGGCAGGGGGAAGGTCCTGGGGGCCCAGCAGGGCCTGTGGGATAGCCTCACAGGTTGTGGGACTACAGAGTCTGGCTAACCTCTCCAGCTCTCTAAGATAGGGATCCTTGGTATGCTGCAACTCCTGGGAGACTACCAGACCAGGGTGGGGGTGGTGTTTGGGTTTCACAAGCAGTTGGTTAAGCATTTAGCTCATGGCTTTAGTGGTGGTGGTCCAAACCTACTGTGGAGGCCAGGCCCGGGGACCTGCTTCTGAAAGGCCACCAGCTTAAAGCCCCCGTGGAGCAGTTCTGCCCTGCACACGTGGCAGCCCCCAGTGGGCGTGAACTGGATGACCCCAGCAACACCAAGGGTGGGGAGGGTGGTAAAGCAAAGGCCGTCTCCACTTGCCACAAACCTGCCCTGCTCCTTAAGCAAGGCAGAGCCCCTATAGCTTGCTTGCCTGGACTAGGACCAAGCTCCAGGCAGGGGCTGTCCTTGCCCCACACCCCTGCCTCTGACCTGACACCCCTCCCACAGCCGGCCTGGAGTGGCTGAGGCAGAAGCTGTTCCGTGGGGGTGAGGACTGGCACCTCCTGATGACTCTTGGGGTGCTCATGGCCCTCATCAGCTACGCCATGAACTTCGCCATCGCCCGTGTGGTCAGAGGTGAGGTGACTGCTTCCAGGCGTGGCTGGTGTGTGTGTGCGTGTGTGTGTGCGCGCGTGCGTACACTTGCCCGCACAAGGAGGAAGCCTGAGTTGTCAGCTCCCTTTGTTTTGGCTCTTGGCATGCTGTGTGACCCTGGTTAGGGCCTGCTCCTCTCTGGGCCTCCATCTCCTGCTGTGCTCCCTGAGTGAGAGCACCCTGAATGTCCTGAGACCCCCTCCCCATCTGAGCCCAGGGACCTCTTCTTGGAGCCTCCTGGTGGTGGGCACGGGGCTGCAGGGACTGTGGGTGGCTCCCTGACTTCCTGTCGTCCCTAGCACACAAGTGGCTGTACCGGGAGATTGGGGACAGCCACCTGCTCCGGTATCTCTCCTGGACGGTGTACCCCATGGCCCTGGTCTCCTTTTCCTCCGGCTTCTCCCAGAGCATCACACCTTTCTCCGGAGGTAAGCCCTTGCTTCTGGCCCCACAGGCCCCCGATGGGCCAAGCAGGGAGAGTGACCATCTCACAGCTGCTCAGAGCAGCCCTGTCGATTGACCGGAGTCACACAGCGGGAAGAAGGCCGAATCTCCTGTCTCCCGGGTTTCTGCCTGCTACCTGAGACTCCTCTGGCCTGTGATGCAGAGGACCAGCCCCCTGCAGGGTCCAGGTCAAAGGTATCCTGGGGGGGGGGGCGGCTAATGGTGGGACACAGCCCTTCCAGGCCTCTCAGCTTGGCCTCCAGCGACAGGGTAACAGGGGAGAAGGCCAGGGCTGCAGCCAGTGGAGGCCTGAGCCCCATCTTGTATCCACGCACCCCATCAGAGCTATCTAGCAGGCCCAGATGGACAACTCTCTGTCCTTCTTCAGCCCTCTGCTTCCTCACCGGCAGTATGCAACCTGAACCTCACAGGCCTGTGAGGACCTAACCACTCCAGATGTGAACATACTTGGGGAGCGGTGGAAAACGGTTTCTTTTCTTGCTCCGGCTCCAATCTCCATCGGCCCTGCCTAGGTTCTGGCCTCCCAGAGCTGAAGACCATCTTGTCTGGCGTGATCTTAGAGGATTACCTGGATATCAAGAACTTCGGGGCCAAGGTGGTAGGCCTCACCTGCACTCTGGCCAGCGGCAGTACCATCTTCCTGGGCAAAGTGGTACGGGCGCCGTGAACATGCCCATCCCACCCCATGCTGCGCTGCCCTCCCACCCCCTGGCTCCCAGCACCCCACCCTGACCTGGTTCAGAGCTCGCAGCCAGCCCCTGCCCTCGGGAGCTCTCAGACTTGGAGCATACAGACGGGGTCCCCAGTGTGTGACAGCGGCCACTTCAGGACTCTGAAGTGGATTAGGGGCTGGAGGAGGACGCTGTGGTGGGCAGCCATGCCACCACTGGCCCTGGGTGATGGCCCCTCACACCTTGGACCTGAAGGGGAGTCAGGGGCCCTGGTTCCCCCCAAGGTGCCCACCCCACACCCACACGTTCCTCACCCCCTGCAGGGCCCCTTCGTGCACCTGTCTGTGATGATTGGAGCCTACCTGAGCCGCGTACGCACCAAGGCAACCCGGGAGTCCGAGGTAAGGGGTGCTGGGTGAGTGCCCCTCTTTGAGAAATGGGGTCTCTACCAGCCAGTGCACGCGAGAGGCAGGGAGAGGCAGGGCCGACTCTGAGGCCAGGTGTCCGGCCCCCCAGAACAGGGCCAAGCAGAAGGAGATGCTGGTGGCGGCAGCGGCGGTGGGCGTGGCCACAGTCTTCGCAGCGCCCTTCAGCGGTGAGTCCCACCGCCACCCCCCAAGGGTGCGGACAGACCCTCAGCTCTGCAGGCCGATGGGCCTGGGGGAGGCACGGGGTTCCTGCTGCAGGGGTGCGTGGAAGGCGGATGGAGGGTTTCAGACCACTCTCTAACTAGTGGTAGGCCCGGGAGCTCACCTCTCCTTTCCTTTGACGGGTGCGGTTAGTGACAGTCCCTCTCGGCCAGGCTGTCATGAGACTTTAGTGGCAGTCCCTACCCAGACTGGGCACAGGGGTCCCGGCCCCCCTCCCCGGGACTGCAGCGCAGAGCTGAGCTCTCCGTCGCCCCAGGCGTCCTGTTCAGCATCGAGGTCCTGTGTTTCCACTACTCCGTCTGGGATTACTGGCGCTGCTTCTTCGCCGCCACGTGTGGCGCGTTCATGTTCCGGCTCCTGGCCGTCTTCAACAGTGAGCAGGGTGAGCCGCGGCCAGCCCGGAGAAAGGGAAGGGGGCAGCCTTTATTGAGCATGAGGGTGGGGGGCTCTGAGGAGAAGGGGTGACGCTGGGCAGGGAGGCAGGCGGGAGGGGGCAGGCTCCGTGGGCCTGGAATGTCAGGAAAATGGCACAAGGGGCAGGGCCTGCCCCACGGGTACCCTGCTTAATGATGCTGGACCTAGCGCGTGACCTCTGTACCTCGCCCCTCAGAGACGATCACCTCCCTCTTCAAGACCAGCTTCCGGGTGGACGTCCCCTTCGACCTGCCCGAGATCTTCTTTTTCGTGGTGCTAGGGTGAGTGGGGGAGCCCGGTGGTGCTGTTGAGTAAGCATTGGGCTAAACCACAGAGTCAGTGGTTCAAACCCACGGATCACTCCGCAGGGGAAATATGAGGCTGTCTGACTCTACACAGACTGACCGCCTCCCGGACCCTATACAGGGTCACTATGAGTCAACAGCAACTCCATGGGGGTGGGTGGGGCGATCGGGGGCTTCGGGTCACTACAGGGCCCACTTGGAGGCCTCTCCAGGCCTGAATGGCTGGCCCTGACACTGGGGAGGGGCCTGGGTTGGACTCACCACCCTCACCCCCCAGGGTTATCTGTGGCATCCTGAGCTGTGCCTACCTCTTCTGCCAGAGAACCTTCCTCTTCTTTATCAGGACCAATCGGTTCACCTCCAAGCTGCTGGCCACCAGGTGGGGCTGGGCAGGGGTGGGGGCTCTTAGGGGCCCTCTGGATTCCAATTGTCCTGGGCACATAGCTCCTCCCCAACGGAGCCCCCAAGAATCTCCCCATGGAGTCCTACTCACTAAATTCCTGAGGTCCCACTCCTATCCCCTCACTTCGACCCTCCTCCACAAGTCTCCACCCCCTCACTTAACCCCACCTTTGCCCCAAGTCTCCACCCCCCTATTTAACCCCATCTCCTTCCTAAGTCCCCACCCCATCCCTTAGCCCCACCTCCTCCACAAGTCTCCACCCCCTCAGTAACTGCCCCCCCTTACTGAACTCCACTGCCCTCACTGAGCCCCCACCCCCTGAATAACACCTCTCCCCTCCCTTGAGCCCAGGGCAACCCTGTATCTGCTCTTCCCCAGCCTGCCTGGTCCTGGGGGGGGTTGATTCTTCCCTCTGGGGAGGGGCTAGCCCATGCCCCTTTCTCTACTGCCAGCCTCCACAGGATCCAGCTCTGCTGGTAGGCTCTGGGGTGGGCGGTTGGGGGTCTCTGATCCTGGTGTGATTGTTGGGGGAGGGCTGTCATTGAAGCCTGGTCCCCCTCTCTCCCTCAGCAAGCCATTGTACTCTGCCCTAGTGGCCTTGATCCTTGCTTCCATCACCTACCCCCCTGGCGTGGGGCGCTTCATGGCTTCTCGGGTAAGGGGCATTGGGCTGGGGGCAGGGGAGTGGGGAGAAGGGCCCCTCCTCATACCCACGTTGAGTCTCCCTCCTCTCATGTAAGCCTGGCTGCACCACTCCCATGAACTGCCTGCCACTGTTGCTCAGTTGGGCAGTTGGGCCTTAGGGAGTCGTAGAGACCCTGCCAGGACCCCGAGCAAGGAGGTGACAGAGCAGGCTCTGAGGCGGGCAGCACTGGGGGAGGGGGCTGGACACTGCCTGGGCCGCCGTCATGTGGAACGCCCTCCGGCCCGGGCCCAGCTGTCCATGAAGGAACATCTGGACTCCCTGTTCGACAACAACTCCTGGGCACTCGCCACCCGGAACTCGTCCCCACCCTGGCCCGCTGAGCCTGACCCCGAGAACCTGTGGTTTGAGTGGTATCACCCGCGCTTCACCATCTTTGGGACCCTGGCCTTCTTCCTGGTCATGAAGGTGGGTCTCTCAGGCCCATGAAGGCTCCTGCCCAGAGCTCAGATCTGCCCCGGGCATAGCATTCAGCCCAGGGCCAGACCTTCCACCAGGTTCCCTGAGCTGATCCCTGCCCGCCTGAGCTGTGGTCCTAGCCTGTCTCTGGACCTCAGTTTCCTCATCTGTAAATTGGGAGTATTCTACTATGCTTGCCTTCGAGGGAACTTTGAGAGAGAAGAAGCAAAGCATGCTGGAACACTCTCTTTCTCTCTGGGACACTGTGCCCTGCCCACAGTTCTGGATGCTGATTCTGGCCACCACAATCCCCATGCCGGCTGGATACTTCTTGCCCATATTTGTCTTCGGTGAGTCTGAGTCCTCGGCTGTGGCTCCTGGACCACTCCCCCCTTCCCTGGAGGGGTACCTTGGCTGATCACCAAGGGTAGAGGCTGTGGGGGCTGGATTGGCCCGACTCCCTCCTCCTTAGCGCACATCTTTGGCAGGAGCTGCCATCGGGCGTCTCCTGGGGGAGGCCCTCTCTGTTGCCTTCCCCAAGGGCATCATCGCTGGAGGGGTCACCTATCCTATCATCCCCGGGGGGTATGCTCTGGCAGGTGAGTGGCTCAACCTGAAGGACCCACTGTAGTTGTGCATGCCATGATGGCGGGCCCTGAGCCTGCCTGTCCTCTCCCTAAGTCCCCAGTCTGGAGCCCCCAGACCCTCTCTTGGCTCCACTCTCCCCGCCTTGACTCCTCCTCCCTTGCCCTTTGCTCTCCTACTCACTCAGCCCAGCATTAGGGCAGTGGCCAGCATGTAGCCTCAGTCAAGGGACTTCTGGACATTCCCAATGTAGCCCATGGCCAGAAAGCTGTCAATCTTGCCCTCCCAAGTGGCCTGCCCAGCCTGAGCTGCCCCCACTGGGCTCTGCCCCCTGCAGGGGCTGCAGCCTTCTCCGGGGCAGTGACCCACACCATCTCCACGGCGATCCTGGCCTTTGAACTGACCGGCCAGATCGTGCATGCGCTGCCCGTGCTATTGGCGGTGCTGGCGGCCAACGCCATCACCCAGAGCTGCCAGCCCTCCTTCTACGAAGGCACCATCATCGTCAAGAAGTTGCCCTTCCTGCCGAAGGTCCGGGGCCGCCCCATCAGGTGAACCGAACCCGGCTGGCGGGAGGGTGCTGGTGCCTGGGGCAGGCTGGTGAGGGCGTGGCTCCCTCCCTACACAAGATACCCACCGGGGGCTGGCCCAGGACATGGGGCTGGAGTGCCCTCTTGTCTTCACTGCGTGGCTTTGGGCACTTGGCAGTCCATCTTCACTCCGCCATCACCACCCCTGCCATGAGTAGATGCCAGCCCAGGGCAGCTCTGGGAGTGTCAGAACTGTGCTTCATAGGGGTTTCAATGCCTGGTCTTTCAAAACGGGTGCCAGGCCTATTCCCCAGGGTGCCTCTGGGAAGACTTGAACTTGGGACTTTCTGGTAGCTGTCAAGCTTGTGGACCTATTTGCAGCACGCTGAGGTTACACTTTCACTAAATTTGTTGGGTGAGAGAGTTGGGGCTCAGAGAGGTGTGGCGTCTTGCCCAGAGCCTTACCAACCAGCATTGGATCTGGCTTCAGATCCCCGCTGTTCTGTTGCATTGAAGGGAGGCTGGGAGCTGGAGGAAGGGAATGGACTTAGAGGGCCTGACTTGACCGGACAGGACCAGGGTGGTGTCCATCAAGGAAAAACAGAACTAAGAGGCTATGTGAGTCCCTGGTCTGGGACCCAGGTTCAAGTCCATGCAAGCTGCTGCCTTGCTCCACGTCCCACTTCTTGTCTGTTAGATGGGAAGAGTGGCGGCCGAGGTTTCAGCCCAAGTTCTCCTTTGGCCATAAAATCCTCTGAACACACACGCCTCCAGGGCAGCCAGTTGGACCATCAGCAAAGTGTGGCTGCTCAGGGGGCCCGGGGGCCCAGGAGGCTGAATCCAGAGTCAGACCACGAGGGAAGACAGCCCCAGGTTTCTGCCCATGGTGGGGTTCCAGGAACCCCTCTATCTACACATACACATGTGTGAGAACAGCAGGTCCCTAGTTTCAGCAGCGCTTCTCTGCTCCCCTCACCTCATCTTGGGTCTGGCTATCCCCTCACCAGCTGCCTCTGCCTGCAGCTCCCACTGCGTGAATGTGGGGCACTTCATGAACTGCGCCATCACCACACTGGCCAAGGACACGGCGCTGGAGGAGGTAGTCAAGGTCGTGACCTCCACAGATGTACCTCAGTACCCCCTGGTGGAGAGTACAGGTGCCAGCATGTGGACAGTGGTGGGAGGATGGGGCTTGGGGGGAGTGGGGCGGGGAGGGGAGGCATTGTCTCGGGGTTCCTTTGGGAGTCAGGCAAGGGCAGGCTGGCCACTGATGCTGCCAGGCAGACCTGAATCTGAAACCAGATCCTGGGACTAAGAGCCTGCATGGCTTTGGGCAAGTCGCCTCCATCTCTCTGAGCTTCCTCATCGGAAACGCAGAGATGAGAGCAGGTGGCTGGCCTGTCTACCAGAGAGGGCGAACAGCATCTGGGAATTGGTCCCATCCCTGGGCCTCTCCCCTGCTGGGACATGGTGGGCCCAGTTCCTGACCTTGATGGCTGGCATGTGAAAAAATCTTCCCCCACCACCACCACCACCATCACCACCACCCTCAGAGCTCTCTGCAGACCGCAGGCCATCAATGCTCTGGAAATGGGTCCCTACTTTATAACGCTGCTCTCTCCTTCTTCCTTGATCCCCTCGCTCAGAGTCGCAGATCCTGGTGGGCACTGTGCGAAAGGCCCAGCTGGTGCAGGCCCTCCAGGCTGAGCCACCTTCCTGGAGTGCAGAACAGCCGGTGGGTGCTAGTGGGGAGTCAGCAGGGGCCACAGGAGGGAGGGGTGGGGGCAGCTGCTCTGTGGGAGAGGCGGCCTGAGAGGGGTCACTGGGGACAAGGAGGCCCCATAACTCTCTCCCCTCCAGAGGTGTCTCCAGGACCTCTTGGCTGGGGGCTGTCCCGTGGAGCTTGTGAGCCTGCAGCTGTCCCCAGAGACCTCCCTGCACCAGGTAATGGGGAGACTTCAAGCCCTGCACTGGAGAAGAGCCTGTGGGAAACAGGTTCCCTGGCTGTCAGGCCGCACCCACAAATGGGCATGGCAGGGCCTGCAGGACCTGCTTCACCCGCTTCCCGCTGCCAGGGCCAGGGGGGTGGGGTGGGGGGGTGAGGCACAAAAGCTTGGGAAGCAGGAGGGAGAGGGCCATAGAAGTCCCATGTGCTTCTGGGAAATCACCTAGCCATCTCGAAGGTTAAGTGCTTCCATGCTTGGGTGGGGGTGGCAGGGTGTGGAGAAGCAAGCTAGGCAGACCTAGGGGTGGCCCCAAACCCTCTGGCCTGCGGATGCTGGGTGACACGACTGGTCCTCTGAGACCCCACTGACCATTGGCCTGGGCTCTGGAGACCCCTGCTGGTCATGATCGACACTGCAGGTCTCAGCCCCTAATGTTCCACACAGACGTGGGCATCGCAGGGCAGAGACCTAGTGGGCTCTCCACCTCTACCTCTACTCCAAGCCCCCAGGAAGGGAAACCTTGAGAGAATGAAATGGGAGCCCCCCTGGGGTGAGAAGCATCCACCACACACCACCCCAGCACTTCTCGATACCCCCTCGACAGGCACACAGCCTCTTCCAGCTGATGAACCTCCCGTCCCTCTTTGTGACGTCTCGGGGCAGGGCTGTTGGCTTCGTGTCCTGGGTGGAGGTACGCAGGGCCTGAGCAGGTTGCGGGGGGTGGGTGGGAGGGCATCACTCTCTTCTATCCAACTATGGGCACAGAACTTCTGAGAGTGCTCTCTGCCCGCAGACTGGCCGTCTGGGCTTGGCCTCTACTACCTAGCCACCCTCTGGGCCTCAGCCAGCCCATCTGTGCAATGGGCAGACACTAGCTCTACATTTAACCCAGAACCTATCCCCAAGGGAGTCAAATAAAGCTCTAGGCCCCCTACTCTGAGCCCGCTCTACACTCCCTCAAAAAATGTCTTTCTCTCTATTTTAGTTAAAGAAAGCAATTTCTAACCTGACAAATCCACCAGCCCCAAAGTGAGCTGCCTGGCCAGCTGAAGTGGGATGCTCGGCTGCCCCGGTGGCTGAGGCTGGGCAGAGACCTTGCCTCTGTCCCTGCCACTCCAGCCTACCCCTGTACCCCAAGCCCAGCTCAAATCCTCAGTAAACAGGTAACACCCAGCTAACCCCAATCTGCTGGACAACCATTAAATGTCTTGAAGGACAAGTCCACCCTGACAGAGAGCTGGCAGCTAAAAGTCAGTACACAGTGGGTGCTCACTGAAGCTTCGGCAAACCGCCGAATGAAGAGGCCAGTGCATGTTGTCACCAAAGACCAGTGGGAATTCCCGATGCCCAACCAGAAACCCCTGAGAAAAATAAAGCTGATCCCCAGAGCCCTGTGGACCCCTGATCTTAGTCCCGGGGCTTAGTCCCACCCGGCACCTCGACTCTACCTGCTTTGGTGCCTGAGTGGGCTCTTCGGGTCTTACTGGCCATGTGCGTTGCAGGCCAGGGTTCCTGGTCTCCTGATTCTCGGTAGAGAGGTTGAGGTAGATAGAGCCTTAGGGTCAAGGCCCAGCCAGTGACCCCCCTGCCCCACACAACCAGATCTCATGATACTTGGCCTTCGGAATAAGTGGGACCCTGTGACCCAGCCCCTCCACCCCAGCCTCCACCTCACCTTGGCTGAGCCAGGACTGACTGAGCAGGGCTCCTGTGGGGTCCTTGGGGGGTGAGGGTGGGCGACAGCCTTGAGCATCCTCCACAGAGTGTCCCCAGGTTAGGTGGCAGTGAACCAACTAGTGGGTGTATACCTCTACGTCCTTTGGAAACCCCAGCAGCCTGAGGAGACATGAGCCTTTCCCCGCAGCGAACAGAACCAAGTGCCCAAGGATGAATCCACCAGTTTAATGTCTTCAGAGAACCTCAAGAGAGTTGTGGGGGGGCTGTTTGGGAGGGGGGGATTCCTTCGCATGGGGGCACTCAGTTCAGTTCAGAAAGTGAGGGAGGGCATAGAGCCGAGGAGGAGACATTTAGCTACCTGTGATGGGGACAGAAGCACAGAGAGGGGGGAGGGACTGAGCCCCATGGTCAAGACAGCAGCCCAAGACCCCGCTCACTGGGCCTCCCAGCCTCTCTCACGGGGTGCCGGCCTGGGGGCTGCTGTCAGCCCCTCGGGGGTGGGTGGCTCTGGTGTCTACTCTGCAAGTCCTTGGTTCACTGACGGTGGGGACCCCGGCAGAGGGTAGTGCCCACCTGAGGCAGGTACAGAAGAAAGGGGAGAAGGGGTGTGACAGTTAGGACTGGGGCAGGTCCATGGTGGCACAGTGGTCACAGGAGCCCCCCCCCACCCCATGCCTGCCCTGAGGCCCACTGGGCCAGGTCCTGGGCATCAGCCTCAGTTATAGAACACCTCGTCCTCTTCTTCAGAGAGGGAGCCGCTGTCCACCGAGGGCAGAGAGCCCTGGCCCGGGCCCCCAGGCAGCCGCCGCCGATGCTGCTGCTTGGGGCTGCGGGACTTTGGGCAGGCCACCGTGGTGGGGGGCTCCTCAGGGGAGGGCCAGCCGTCGGGAGAGAGGCCAGGGGAGAAGGCCAGAAGGCTGTCTTCGTGCGAGGGGCTCAGGAGGCTGTCCTGCACATAGACGCTCTCTAGGTCTGGAAAAGCAACCGGGGGGTGGGGGGGCGGGGAAGAGGAGCCCATCACCACCAAGCTGGGTGACCCTGAGAAAGACACTGCACCCCTCTGAGCCCAGTTTCCTCCCAGACGGCTACAGGGGGGCAGGGCAGCCTGAACCCAGCAGTTAAGTGGTCTCGGATCCTCAAAACTGTAAGAAATGGGACTCAGGGCATCTCTGGGGGTGTGTCCTGGCTCACCCCTCAGGGCTGGAGGAGTGCAGGGGGCACCCAGGCTTAGGTTCACCAAAGCTGGGGTTTCTGCTAAAACGTTGGTGGGTGGGGCAGAGGGTCCTGGCGCGAGGGCTCTGATCCCACTTGATACCTCTATGCAACTTTCCTGATACGTAGATAGGGATGGGAACAGGGCTGTGGTGGCAGGTACGGGCATCCCACCGAGAAGCCCCTGGCACAGCACCCGGCACTCAGAAGGCTCCGGCACCAGAGGCCAGAGTCCCCCAGGAAGCCTCGCCAGTCGTGTTTCACCATTGGAGAAATCAGGCTGAGGGCGCACGGGGCCATCTGGGCCATGCTGCCCTAGCTCTGCCGCCTGCCCCTCCCCGCCCCACCATACCCTGCAGGTGGACGGCGTCCCACGTGCTGCTCTCGGGGCACAGCTCCTCATCGTCCAGGGAGGACCAGGCGCTCAGCGTGGCCTCGGTGATGGCAAACTGCTCGGCCACCCCTGTGGGGAGAGTGCCACCCAGCTCAGAGGCCCCTGGGACTTGCAGCCCCACCTCCCCGGGGCAGCCCATCCGTGCCCACCCCTTGCTGACCTGCAGCGAAGCGGGCCTCTCGAAGCTCATCCGGGAGGCAACAGTAATGCTCCTCTTCCACGGACGACAGCTCCCAGCCCGACCACTGGGCACTCCAGCCCTTCCACTCGATGAGGTGGGCCACTCGGCCGCGTGCCATCGCCGTGGGCTTTGTGATGTGATCCTTGATGCTCTGAACCACCCCTGTGGGCACTGAGGGTCAGACACCAGGCCCAGCCCAGGGCCCTACGCCCCAGCTTCCCCAGGAGATAGTGCCCGCGCATGCTAACCTTGTAGGACAGGGTAGACCTGCCCTTGGGGGTTTCCAAGACTTTATGGGAACAGAAAACCCTGTCTTTCTCCCAAAGAGCTCTGCTGGTTTTGAACTGCTGATCTTGCTGATTGCAGCCCAACTTGTAACCGCTACACCATTAGGGTTCCTTCCCCAATCTCCAAGGTCCCTAGTCTTTCAGGCCTACTCAAAACCCCCCATCCATAGATGCTCCGCACCTGTGTAATTCCACAGCCCCTCTATCTCCCCCAGCTCTGTAGCCCCACTTCACCCGAGAGGCACTGCCAACGCGTGTACCCCAGTGCCCTGCTCCCCATCAGTGTCCCTGTCCACCGGGGCTTCTTGCCCAGGCCCCCTGATGCCTGTCCTCCCCTCTTTGACCAAGTTCAGACCCCTCTGCCTGAGCAGATTCACATTCCATGAATTAACAAGTTCTGGCAGGGCATCCCCTGTGCCTGGATCTGATGGGTGGTGAGCAGGCAGGGAAGACTTCCTGGAAGAGGTGGGCCTGGATGTGGGCTTTGATGGGCACTGGGGTTGGGCTGACTGGAGGCTACTTCAGGGACGAGAAGAGGATGGGAGGCATGGCAGAATCTGATTCCAGGATGACTCGGGGTGAGGCATGGGGGCAACCCCAGGACTGGGGTGGCTGGAGAGATGGGGAACCAATCAGGGGCGAGAGAAGCCAGGCTGAGGGTTTGGGGTATGTCTGTACAGAAGTGGGGGCCACAGCAGGAGAGTAAGGGGTGAGACCTGCTATTTAGGAAGAACCTCAGAATGTGAGGGTTGGGGTTCAGGAAGGTCATTAGGCACCATTGCAGTGATGCAGCATGAGTGCGGGCCAGGGAGACAGGGAGTATGCTCAGGACTAGCCCAGGGGTCAGCCATGGCCGGGAGGGCTGGTGAGGATCCGGCACCTTCTTTAACCCAGGCTGTGGACACAGATCTTGGGGTCCCTGCAGCCAGGGTGGCGTGAAGAACAGTGACAGTTAAGAAGGAAGAGCAATATGAAGGAGATGGAATTTGGGGGAAATGGGGGAGGGGATGAGAAAGGAGGGAGCTCTCTCCACAAGCAGGGGCGAGCTGGGAGTCGGGGAAGATGAGGCTGGCAGGCAGAGAGCTGGGAGGCTGTGCTGTGGGTCACCAGAGACCTCTTACTAGTCTGTCTGCTCACGGCCCGGCCTCGGCAGGCGGCGGCTGGGCGGGCCTCACGACGTGGATTGACACGGTGTCACCCACAGCGTGCTCAAACACAGCAACACTTGTGAGGACGGCCAGAACCGGGCGGTGTTTCCTTGTGCTCAGCATGTTGCTCTGAGTCACACCCAACACGGTCACCACCCTTCTGGGGAGAGAGGCTCAGCTGATGGGAGCCGCCTCCCCTGGAGAGGCCTGCAGGGGAGGTTTCCAAGTGGCTGACTGACAGGGGGCTAACAGAAATCCAAACATGCTGACTCAGAGCACACACACACACACACACACACACACACACACACACACACACACACACACACACACACACACCCGTGGGTTTCCAAGACTGTAACTCTTTACTAGAGAAGAAAGCCACTCTCTCTCTGTCTGTCTCTGTCTGTGGCTGGTGGTTTTGAATCAGGAAACCACTGTGCCACATCCACCGTGAATTCTACGTGTGGTCTGGAGCGCCCCCTGGGGCCAGGCTGAGAGAGGACAGGCTTCTCTTGTAACTGGGTGGGCGCTCTGTAGGCGCTCAGATCTTCCTGTCCCCTCACCCCCTGCACTTCCCCCAAGGGACCCCCTAAGAAAGCACCAGCCCCACTATGCCACTCCGCACCCTGACAGGCTCGTAGAAGCAGGGGACCACACCAGTGGACACCTGTAAAGTCTGGACCGTCCTCTTCATGGCTGCCTGACGTTGAAGCCGTGGGCAGCACCTTGCTCCCCAGGCCCAGCTTGGAGCCGGGTTTTCAGGACATGTGGGTTCCGACAGGGCTGCTGCCCTCGGTGGCAGGGAGCCAGCTTTGCCCCTCCACAGCTGAGGGCCAGGGGACTGGGAATGGGCTGTCATCTGGTCCTCCCCACTCATGGCAGCGTGCAGCACAGTAGAAGGAAACACAGGGGGCCGGACCTGCGCAGTCTGTCCCCAGAGTGGGTTACAGACCGGACAACATGATACAGAGGACTTTCCTTTGCTCATTTTCAGAAGTAGGTCACCAGGCCTTTCTTCCTAGTTCTTCTTAGTCTAAAAGCTCCCTTGAAACCTGTTCTGCCTCAGCCACCACTGGCAGATGGGTGGTGGAAGGTGCACCAACCGGGAGTTAACCTGGGTATCCCACACGAATGGGGTGAAATCTACCGGTGAGCCCCCACTTTCCCTGGGGTCCAGGTTGACCAGTCAACCCTGAGGGCAAGAGCAGCTGGAACTCACCCACGAGGGATGAGGTGGCCAGTGCGGCCACGTTGTAGTTGCTAGAGCAGGATCTGGAGTCAGACAGGTAGCCGTGGGTGGTCTGGAAGCACCTCTGTGGGGGAGGGAGAGAGGAGAGGGTGGGATAGACCTGCCCATGACCCAAGATCACCCCTACTACCAGGCAATGGGGAGGGACGGGGCAGGGAAAACCAGAGAGGTCCTCCCAGTACCCACAGGCCCATCCCCAGCCCGTCCATCTGCTCCCCTCCCCAGGGTGAGACATGGCACAGAGACAGGCAGCCGTGCCAGCTCTGGCTGTCTAGGCTGGGGCACAGGCAAGTCCATCG
This sequence comes from Tenrec ecaudatus, assembly GCF_050624435.1. Taxonomy (NCBI): domain Eukaryota; kingdom Metazoa; phylum Chordata; class Mammalia; order Afrosoricida; family Tenrecidae; genus Tenrec; species Tenrec ecaudatus. Next base: position 39,688,171 of record NC_134530.1, read on the forward strand.
GCCTACCTGCCAAGGGTCCCAACAGAAATCCATCTGTTTGTCCTAAAAAAAGAGGAAAACGAGGGTCAGGCGTGGGCCAGCACCCTGGACCAGCAGTCAGCAGAGCTCTGAAGCCCTGGGTCAGGGTACAGGCCAGGCTCAGGTGCTCTGTGATGAGCGGCTCATGCCCTCATGCTCCATGCAGAGGGAGAAGGCAGCGGAAGGCCATGTCACACCAGCAGGAGAGGCAGTGGGTGCAGGGGCGAGCAGACTGGGCTCCAGTCTGCCATTTCCTAGCTTGGTCTCTGTAGGCTAGTAACTTTCCATCTCAGAATCTCAGTTTCTCCCTCTGTAAAATGGGAACAAGCCACTCGCCTGATGGGTCAGTGCATGACGCAGGTACAGTGCCCAGCACAGTGCTTACTGGGTGGCGTATGCTCCCTAGAAAGGGAGGGGGCGATTAGACCCACTGTGGGTTCAAGCCACAACCTCTAGGGCAAGGGCTGCATGTATGCCCCAGGATTTGGAGCCACCCCCACCCCGACCCCAGCAAGAGCTTCCAGGACTGTTTTTCTGAACAAGCTGGATCCCGGTTAATTCAGCCCTCAACCCTATTCGGATGACTTTGGGTCCCTGACCGCCCAGGAAGTGGCCACGTTTGGCAGGCAGGAAGGATGATCTGCTCCCACGGTGGGGAAGGTGGGGGCGGGGTGCTGTAGGGACGGGTAGGAGCCAGAGGGGAAGAGTGACTTCTTACCTTGCCAGTGACATGGTCTGGAGCGACGGAGGGTGGGTGGCTGGCAGGCCGATCTGGGTTCAGGGGGTCGGTAGCCTGGGGCATGGGGCAGTCCTTGTGGGCACTTGTGAACAGATCTGGAAATAAAAGGACAGGAGGAATTTACAAAAGCTCATCCCTGTGACCATTATGACCCATTGTCATCTTAGAGACTTGAGTCCACAGTCGCACTCCCTACCTGGTGCTCTCTGTAGGAACTGGCCGTCCGCACGCGCATGCGCACGCTAGCCAAAACATCGGCCAGGTCCGCGCTTCCCACAGTTACCGTTTGGCGCTGCCCACGTTTTCACGTTGAACCCCGATGGCTCTCCTTCCCCCCACCCTGAACATCGCACCCCTCTTCCTCCTGCGCGCAGCCCCTACCTTCTCCTGCCCCCCATCTCTAGCCTGGGGGCCCAAGGCTCCTTGCTGGTTTCTATCCATTTGCTTAGCCCCCAGGAGTGAGGCCACGCAGCATGGCTTCTGACTGCTCATTTGCTCGGGTTTCCGAGGTGCACCCGCGTCGCGGCCTCCATCAGGCCTCTGTCCAGCTGCCTGCTATCGCAAGGCGCAGCGTGTACATCCAGTCGTCTGGTGACTGGGGCATTCCAGTGGTGGCCGCCTTCTGGCGACAGGGAAAAGGGCTTTTGTTGAAGCTCCTGCAGTGACCATCTTATTTTTACTCCATTTTTCCCTCGTTCTAAACCCACATTCCAACCTTTTTTGACCTTACTGAGGTCCTCTGAGATCTTGCTCCTACACCTTTGCCCATCGCTCCACTGTTCTTGCCAAGCGAGGACTCCCTGTCCCCTGCTGTAGGCTCTCTCTGGCAAACACGCCTTGAATTCTCCCCCAGTTGTATCTAACCCTCTTCCCATCTGAGACTGGATCCCAGGAGCTGGAAGTTGCTGGAGAAAGTCCCTGGTCTGAGGTTAAGCTGGTTTGCTTCTCATTAGGGTAACTGCTTCACTCTGCCTTTCCTGCTCAGGTCTCTGTGTGGTGTACTGGTTAAGAAGCTGAGCTGCTAACTGAAAGTTCAGAGGTTCAAGCCCACCCAAAGTTTCCTCACCAACAGGGTCTGGCCTGTTGACAGGCAGGAGGCCAGCATGAATTATAAGGTAACTAACTAGTTTACCTTCTCAGCCCTCCAACAGCAGCACCCTACCTCCCCACACCCTGCTGCTGGCTTCTCTCCAGTCCCTGGAGATCCAGAAGCCTTCAGTGCAATCCCTTCATCTTCCCACCACTCGGCAGCTGTCTGCCTCTGCCCACCTCCTCTCCTTGCCTTCCTGCAACAGAGCAAGAGCTGCCTCACTCTCACCCAGCTAAGCTCTTCCACTCTCTGCCCCTCCACCAACCAAGGGCTCTGCTTCTCGGCTGGGCCATCAGTGTTTCACTCTGATGTCTCCTCTCAGGGCGTCTGCTACCTTCTTTCTCCTGCCTCCTGCCTCCACAAGTCCTTTCACTAGGGGGCCAGGCCTTCAGCATCCTAAAAGACCAAGCATCTCCCATCTTCTAAAAACCTCCTTCCTATCAGGAATAGGAGGCAGTTATGGAATGTGTGGTTCATTGCCTCTGTAAACAACTGCTTCCTCTTGCCATGAGACCAGGAGTAGATGGTATGGGAAACAGAAAGTCCTCTCCCCCAAATAGATGTTAGACTTAGGACACTGCTTGCAGCTAATGGTAAATGATTGTCAAGTTACCTCCCTGAAGGCAGTCAGCTGCCAGACTACTGTCTGGTCCCACCACAAGCAGGGCCCACTCCCTGCTGTTAAGGACAATGGGCTACTTCTCCCTAAAGGCTTTCAGCCATTAGTCTGATCCCTGCAGGGTGGGTTTATACCCTACTGATAATGGTCTCTATGGTGAACCAGAGAACAGGTCAAACAGGCTCAGTGACATCCAAAGTTAGGCTGCCTTCCTGAATCTAGGATCCGCCCATCTTGTCACATGTGTACCCCCATTACCTCCACTTCCTATTACATGGATACCCCTAGATCACCCCCTCCCATTACTGTATTACCTATAGCACAACGCTTTCCTGTGATGTAGGTCCTCATCTGTAATTAGGGGGCTTGCGTGTCCCCAGAGAATATAAAAGACTTGGTTAGCAATAAATCTCTTTCTCTGTCCATGTGGACCACCAAGTGTTGCTGAGGTGAGCATGCTCCCATGAAATGTGTCGGACTCCATTATTTCAATCTCTCTTCTCTCTCTCATGCTCTCTATGACTTTACTATAATCTTTACTTATTATCGCTGTACAATTGCGCCTACCGGACCCGTGATGATGTGTTAGGGGCTGGTAACTCTGACAAGATGGTACCCAGCTACCACGACTGAACATTTTGAGCAGATAGTGAAGAATTCTGATCAAAGGGGGGAGGTGGAGAACAGAATTTCAAATCCTCGTGGGCTTCAGCCATGAAAGTGGGATGATCCTCTAATACGATTGGCTTGAAATAACCTGCAAACCTTAAACCTAAACAATAGTTTAGCTGAACTAACAAATGCTGTCTGCCTTTGCCCGTGCTCTTTGAAGAGCCCTCTGTGTGGGATCAAATCGACAGCAGCCTCTTGAGAGATCTGACAGGAACCTTCTAGGGCAATGGGTCGAATTAATGAGGGAGGAACAGCTCAGAGAAGGAGGTGAGAACGGTTGCCCACCTGGAAGAATGCAGTCAGCGACACTACACTGCACGAAAAGAAATGGCCGCACTGATTGGTTTTGTTTCACTGTGTTTTCTCAACAGCAACAAAGTCAACATTCAGACCAAGGGGAATGCTGTGTCTTTGACCGGGCAGATGGCCGGCAACCTATCAGAGACAGCCAAGCAAGGCTATGACTGAGCATGTCTACGTTCTGCCGACTGTCTATGATGCTTGGGCGACTAATAAGAGACGCCATTAATAAACAGCCATGTATATTGACTTCATCGAAGTTCCTTTTCTGGGAGGCGCAACTCAGAGAATGGAATCAATGCCACTGAATTGAACACACGCAAACTGCTGCCTGGGGGGGTGTTTGGGTGTTTACATTCTCACCAACATCTCCAAGTCCTAGGTTATACAAGCAAACAAGCAGCAATAACGACCCCCAGACCCTTCCCTGTACCCCTGCCCCTCTCCAGCGCTTCCCTCCCCTCTATTCCCCAGACTGGCAGAAAGAGCGGCACAGACTTCTCAACCCTTCTCTCCCGTTTTCTCTGTCCCCAATTCCAAGCAACAATTCTAGTGGCCCCGGGGTTAAAGAGTTAGAGCTCTGGTGGCATCGTGGTTGTGCCTTGGGCTGTCAGCGCCCAGGTCCTTGGGTCAAAACCATCTGCAGCTTCTCGAGAGAAAGACGGGGCTTTCTGCTCCCGGAAGCAGTTGCAGTCTCAAAAACTGACAGTTCTAGCCTGCCCCAAAGGTTCACTATGAGTCAGGATAGGCTGGATGGCAGTGAGTTTTTGCAGAATTTGAGCAGGTAAAGAAAATCTGGCTGCTAGTCAAAAGGTGGATGGTTCCAACCCACCTAGCAGGTCAGAAGGAGAAAGGTCAGCCTCTGTAGACACGTAGAGCCTTGGAAACCCACAGGGACAGTTCTAATCGAGCCTACTCAAACACCACACTCACTACCAGCCAGTCGATGCCCACTCTTGGCCACCCTATGGGGCAGGGTAGACCCATTCCTGTGGGGTTCCAAATGAACTCTTCACGGGAACAGAAAGCCTCATCTTTCTCTGATTCTATCCTATAGGGTTACTAAAGTTGGAGTGGACACAACAGCAGTTCATTATTTGGAGAAGGGTACTGGGGTGGGGGGGAGGCAGCTTACCGCAGGCAGGTTCCAAGAGACAGCCCTTGCCAAGCAGCTGTTCCAGAGTGGCCAAGGTCTACGGTGGCTCTGAGGTCCAGTTATTTTCCGCTCAGCAGCCCGAGTTGTCAGGCCTCCTCCTTCTCCTTCCTACCACCTGACTGCTCTTTTTCATCTCTTTGCTGGATCGCCCCCCTCCCGCTGGACCTCTAACTTTTGGATGCCCCACCAAGCCTTTCTGGCCTCTCTTGTCTGCATGAGCAAGTGCCCACATTATGCCTCCAGCCTGAGCCCTCCCTTGACCCCCCCCCCCGAATGAATTTCCAGCTCCCTACTTGGCTGTCCCCCCTTCTTGTCGCTCAGTGTGCTGCTGGCTCGAATGTTTCCGTGATGCTGGAAGTGATGGCTCAAGGTCACCCTGTTTCAGCTGAACTGACAGCCTCGGGCAGGCTAGGAAGAAGGACATGGTCACTGAACTTCTGAGAGAAGTGGCTAGTGAAAACGTCCAGCACAGCTGCGGAACACTGCCTGACGTGGTGCTGGGAAAGGAGCCCCTCAGCGCGGCGGCGGGCACTCAGAGCCTGAGGAGGAGCTGCCTCTTCAAGGAGATCGACCTCAATGACGCGGATGGAGCAAAGCTCCCAGCCCTTCGTCTGCCGAGAGGGGCTGGCTCCAAAGGGGAGGCGCAGCGGGAAACATACGGTTGTCATCAGAATCTGGAATGGGCGAAGCATGGCTCTAGAAACGTTGGCAGTCATCCCAAGTGAAATGGAATACGCACAGGCCTTGGCGAGCTGGCATTGGCCATTTTGAGTTGGGCGGTCGCTGGTTTACTGTGTCAAGAATGACAAATTGAAGCAGAATGGTGCTATATTCCCCGTCAGAAAGAACACGGTGAGATCCATCCCGAAGCACAACGTTGTCAGGGAAAGGGCATACCCAAGGACATTAAAGGACCTTTTATGAAGGAAATATGTGCTAATTTATGACGCGTGGCATTATGTTACTAAGGGCTACCATTCAGACACACACAACGCCCAAGATGGAAAATGGAAGATTTCCACCAACGTCTGCTGTCTGAAGTTGATCGAACATGCTATCCAGATGCACAGTTACTGATTATTGGAAAGAGAAACATGGAAATAAACAAATCAACTCCATCTGTGGAGAGACAGCGGGGAAGCCCAATATCATCAGTCAGAACGAGACTGACCAGAGGCCGACTGCTGGACAGATGGTCAGTTGCTCATATGCAAGTTCCAGTTGATGCTGAAGAAAATTAAAGCAAGTTCAGAGTCAAAATCTATGGGCTTTTGCATCCCCCACCTGAATAACTCGCCATCTCAAGAATCGTTCAACACATTTAACACTAATGACCAAAGACCAAATGAGTTGTGACATCACACACACACACACACACACACACACACACACACAGAGTCATTAAAAAGACAAGAAAGAAAGACAAACAACGCGAATGTCAGAAGAGACTCTTGACACTTGCTCAGGAATACAGAGAGGCTAAAGAGAAGAGATTATGTGAAATTGCTGAACAGAAGATTTCAAAGGGAGGGTCAAGAAGACAAAGTAGGGATCAGGTATCAGGCATCATCAGAACACAGAAGCATATCATAGTGAATGAGGGGGGAGTGTGGAGTGGAGTCCCAAAGCCCATTTGTAGGGCACTGGACATCCCCTTACAGAAGGGTTGTGGGGAGCAGGCCAGCCAGTCAGGGTGCGATGTAGCAATGATGAAACATACAACTTTCCTCTAGTTCCTAAATGCTTCCCCCCCTCCACTATCATGATCCCAATTCTACCTTACAAATCTGGCTAGACCAGAGGATGTACCCTGGTACAGATAGGAACTGGAAACACAGGGAATCCAGGACAGATGTTCCCTCAGAACCAGTGGTGAGAGTGGTGATACCAGGAGGGTGAAGGAAAGGTGGAGTAGAAAAGCAGAGCTGATTAAAAGGATCTACATGTAACCTCCTCCCTGGGGGATGGACAACAGAAAAGTGGGTGAAGGGAGACGGCGGACAGTGTAAGAGATGGCAAAATTATAATAATTTATAAATTATCAAGGGTTCATGAGGGAGGGGGAGTGGGGAGGGAGGAGGAAAAATGAGGAGCTGGTACCAAGGGCTCAAGTAGAAAGCAAATATTTTGAGAATGATGATGGCAACAAATGTACAAATGTGCTAGACACAATGGATGGACGGATGGATTGTGAAAAGCGTTGAATGAGCCCCTGATAAAATGATTTTAAAAAGAGAAGAAGACAAAGTAAAGTATTAAAATGAAATGTGCAAAGACCTGGAGTGAAAAAACCTAAAGGAAAGAACATGCTCAGCATTTCTCAAGATGAAGGACCTGAAGGGGAAATGAAGCCCGCGCTCCCTTATTGAAGTTCTCTATGGTGGCGCAGGAAGCATCACGAGCAGATGGACGGAACCCAGAGTCGCTATACTGAACATTGGTGCAGTGGTCAGCCTCCAATCCTTTCAGGAGCATATGTGCAGGAATGGACAGTATTGAAGCAAAATGGTCAAGCTACACTGAAAGCATGAGAAAAAAAAATCACTCCCGGAATTGACTGAACAGAGATGGAAATGTTTCCCAAAATCGATGCACTGACGGAAACACTCACAAGTCTGTTCTAAGAAGCGGAGAAGACAATAACCTGCCAACAGAGTGGAAGAGAGGTCCTTATTTCTGCCCATTGCAAAGAAAGGTGAGCCGACAGAATACAAACTGTATTGAAACCCGAGACATGCAGAGGACACAACTCTGCTTGCTGAAAGTTAAGAGGATTTAAAGATAATTTTAAAATACTTTCCATAAGGGAGGGAGGGATGGAAAAATAAATGAGAAGCTGACACCAAGGGCTCAAGTACAAAGAACATGTTTTGAAAATGATGATGGCCACTTCAGACAAAGGCCTTATTACTAAAATCTATATTACTTTGCTAGCTTCCAAAAAGAAACAAACTAATTGCCCACTGAGGAGGTGGGCAAAGGACCTGAACAGAAGTCTCACAAGGGCAGAGATCTGAATGGCCAATAAACATTTGAGAAAATGTTCCTGATCATTAGCCAAAAGAGAAATGTAAATTAAAACAAAAATGAGATGCCACCTAACACCCTCAAAGATAGCCCAATTCAAACAATCAGAAAGCAACAAGTGTTGGCAGAGCTGTGGGGAGATAGGAACTCTCATCCACTGCTGGTGGACCTGTAGGTATGTCCAGCCACTATGGAAATCAATTTGGCGATATAGAAAACAGATGGAAATTGAGTTACCATACGACCCAGCAATCCCCCTACTGGCATATACCTGCATGGCCAGACATCTGTGCGCCAATGGTCATCTCGGCACAGTTCACAATTGCAAGGAGCTGGAAACAACCCAAATTTCCATCAACAGATGAAAGGATTAAAAAACAGTGGTACATACATGCAGTGGAGTACCACGCATCATGAAAAAGCAGTGATGAACGCATGAAGCACATCGCCGCATGGGAAGAACTGGAGGAAATCATACTCAGTGAAGTAAGTCAAGCACAAAAGGACAAGTACAAAATGAGTCCGCTGAGGTAAGGTTTAAAAAAAATTCAAAAGGGGCATAGGGAAGAAGCTACTGTATACAAACAGTCCTGGGGTGAGGACCAGGTAATACGGCAGGGGCCAGACCAAATCCAGGGATATATATGGTAGCCAACTAAAAAAGAGGGGGGTAACGGGGGGTAGTGGGGACACAGGGCATTAACCCACCCAAGGAGAAGATATTATTTATATCTCCACAGGGAAAGAGGAACCAGACTTCAACCGGGTGCTCCAAGATGTGAATGCAACATGCCAGCATGAAGGAGAGAACCAGTAGAGAGGTCTTAGGGGCCGGCTCCAATCCCAACTACATGGATAGCCGCTCCTCCCTGCAGAAGAATTTACTTCAGAGCACAGCACGGAAGCTCCAGCTCAGGGAGAGGGACATGTCTGATCAGAGGACAGGGGAGTAAATGAAGGGGGAGGAAGAGTGAGTGGAGCACATGGCCCACCAAGCCTTGAGGATGATATCCTCCCTCAGAGCAGCTAATGCACAGAGAGGACCATATGGCTGGACCCACTATGAGACACGACATCCTTCACTGACCCACAGCCCTACAGGGGACAACACTGGAGAAACTGTGGGAATTATGCCAGATCTAACACCACCACATCGGGGCAAAACACTAAGGGCGTGCAACAGCACAGCAAGGGGAACAGAGCAAGGAAGTCCCAAGGAAATACTAAAAATAGACTTTGGGACCAGGATGTGGCACTCCATCAGACTTGACTAGAAAACACTCCTAAAGGTCAACAAACAGACCTTGAACTATTTACAGGCTTTTTTTTGTCATTGGTTTTTTTGTTGTTGTTTTGTTGCTTTGTTTTGCTCTTGTTTTTGTGCATATTATTATCTCTACGGTCTATCTAGATAAGATAGGCTGGGTAAACAATCTGGAGGAGAAAACAATGGACCGATGGCTTGGGAGGGACATGGGAGAAGAGGAGGTGGGGGAAAGGAAGTGGTGTTAACAAACCCAGGGACATGGGAACAACAAGTGATCCAAAATCAGTAGCAAGGAGGGTGTAAGAGGCCTGGTAGGGCTTGATCAAGGGCTATGTAACCTAGAGGAATTACTGAAACCCAAATGAAGGCTAAGCATCATAGTGGGACAAGAGGAAAGTCAAAGGAAATAGAGGAAAGAACTAGGAGACAAAGGGCTTTTATAGAGGTCTAAATACAGGCATGCACATATGCAAATATATTTATATATATGATGGGGGAATAGATCTGTGTGCATATATTTATAGGTTTAGTATTAAAGTCACAGATGGACATTGGGCCTCCAATCAAGTACTTCCTCAATGCAAGAACACTTTGTTCTATTAAACTGGCATTCCATGATGTTCACCTTCCCGACACAATCGCTGAAGACAAAGCAGGTGCCTAAGCAAATGTGGTGAAGAAAGATGATAGTGCCCAGCTATCAAAAGATATAGCGTCTGGGGTCTTAAAGGTTTGAACAAAAATAAGCGGCCATCTAGCTGAGAATCAACAAAGCCCACATGGGAGAAGCACACCAGCCTGTGTGATCATGAGGTGTTGAAGGGATCAGGGATTAAGTATCAAAGAACAAAAAAATCATATCATTGAGAATGAGGGGCAGTGTGGATTGGGGGCTGAAAGACCATCTGTAGGCAACTGGACATCCCCTTACAGAAGGGTAGCGGGGAGGAGACAAGCCAGTCAGGGTGCAGTTTAGCAAGGATGTAACATACAATTTTCCTCCACTTATTAAATGCTTCCCTCCATTCCCCACTATCATGATCCCAACTCTACTTTACAAATCCAGCTAGACCAGAGAATGTACACTGTCAGATATAGGAACTGAAAACACAAGGAATCCAAGACAGATGAACCCTTCAGGACCAGTGCTGAGACTGGTGGTACAGGGAGGGTGGAAGGAGGTCGGGTAGAAATGGGGAAACGATTACAAGGACCTACATATAACCCCCTCCCTGGGGGACGGACAACAGAAAAGTGAGTGAAGAGAGATGTCGGACAGTGTAAGCCATGACAAAATAATAATTTATAAATTAAGGGTTCATAAGGGGAGGGAGAGCGGGGAAGGAGGTGGAAAATGAGGAGCTGATACCAAGGACTCAAGTAGAAAGTAAATGTTTTGAGAATGAGGATGGCAACAAATGTATCATTGTGCTTGACACAATGAATGTATGTATGGATTGTGATAAGAGTTGTACGAGCCCCCAATAAAATGATTTAAAAAATACTTGATGAAGATCAAACACTACAGTCTTCTGTACGGATTACACCTGAACATAAAACAAAATTGCTCTCCACTGGGCCAACAGACAAGAGCACGATAAGTGGAAACAGAGTGACATGGCAGGGACTCCATTGACTGGACCGCCACTGGCACCGGTGGAAGCGGCAGTCCAGCAGTCAAACAGTGCACTTGCTGTTAGCTGTTGCTCCGTTCCGGAGCTGGTTCTGAGTCACAGCGACCTGGGGGACCACAGCACAACACACTGCCTGGTCGGGCACCTCCCTCGCCATTCTTGCCGTGTTTGAGGCCCATGCTGCAACCACTGTGTCCATCCGTCTCCCTGAGGCCTGCCTGGGTTTGGCTGCATCCGACTTTACACGGCGTGAGGTGCTTCTCCAGGGACTGGTCCCCCCCAATGATGTGTCCAAAGTACAGGAGACAAGCTCTGTGCATCCGAGCTTTTAAGGAGCATTCTGGCCGGACTTCTTCCAAGCCAGCTTCGTCTGTTCTTCCGATAGTTCGTGGGACGTACACTCTTTTTTGCCAGCCCCATAAGGCAAATGCGCCCAGTCTTCTTCAGTCTTCCTTATTCACTGTCCACCTTTTAAAAAAATCCACAGAAATTTATTTTCACACAAGTCTGGAGGCTAGAAGTCCAAAGTTGGCTCTCAGGAGGCCCATGTTACCGTTGCTTTGTCTCTTCCCGCTTCTGCTGGCCCCAGGGAGTTGTTGGTTGTAGCAGCATACGTGCAGTGTCCGCTGCTGTCTCTACAAGCCTGTCTGACCTCTGTGTCCACCTCTGTTCTTCTCCTCCTAGAAGAACACCAGTCATTGTGGATTGAGGCCACACTACCCCAGGAGGACCTCATGCCAGCATAAATAATTGTATGTGCAAAAGACACTGTTTACAAAGAAGGTCCAGTTCATGGTTCACCATTCAACTGTCACCTGCACGGGAGACGATTGACAATACCCCGGCTTGGGTCCGGTGCATCTTAGTCCTCCAAGTGACAGCTTTGTTCTCGAACGCTTTAAAGAGATCTGCTGCGGTGGATTTGCCCAGTAAAATAGGAGGAACGGAGTTGTCAAGGACTGCATCTCCTTGGGGTCACAATCAACACTCGTGGGAGCAGCAGTTGACACAGCAAATGAGGATGGCTATATAGTACCCCCTCCGGGGGACAAATAACAGAAAGGTGGGTGAAGGGAGACAACGGACAGTGTGAGACAGGAAATAACAATAATAATATATACTTCATCAAGGATTTATGAGGGGGGGAAGGTAGAGGGAAAAGAGGAGCTGATACCAAGGGCTCAAGTAGAAATACGTTGTTTGGGAAATGTTGATGGCAACCTATGTACAAGTGTGCTTAATACTGTTGAATGATGGATTGCTCTCAGATTTGTAAGAGACTCCCAATAAAATGATTCATTAAATTAAAAAAAAAAAGACAGCAAATGCATCGGGCAGCTCTGCACAGCAGAGGGAATAGCAGAGCCAGGAGCACAGCTCACTGAAACCACGGAGGGGTCTGGAAGGGCAAGGCAGGGTGCTGGGGGTGAGGTGGCAGAACTGCCTCTGGCCCACAGCAGGCAAAGGACACTTCTGTAAGAGCCCCGTGCCAGTCTCCCGAGCTGGGTGTGACTCCCACACCCCGGTGAAATGGTGCAGGGCTGGGGGAGCGGAGGGGTGGACGCAGAAAAGGAGAGCATCACTTGCAGGGCGTCCTGGGAAGCCAGGTGGTGCGGTGGTGAAGAGCTGGGCTGCGAACGGGAAGCTTGACCGTGAGAACCGGCCCGGTGGCTCCGAGAAAGAAAGGCCTGGGGCCTGCTTCTCAGAAGGACGCTATTGCTGTGTCATGTCTGTTCTGACCCACAGCGACCCTGTGCGCAACGGAAGGAAGCCCTGCCTGGTCCTGCGCCGTGCTCCTGGTTATCCTGATGTTGGGAGTCCCTGGTGGCAGCCACCGGGCCCGTCCACTTTGGCGAAGAACTTCCTTTTCACCGCTCGCTGCTGCAGCCAGCACTGCCATTGGGTGCAGTCGGGTTGAGGGCTGAGGGAGGGCCTCACGGCTGGGGAGGAGGAGAGGGCAGGCAACCCCAGAGGCAGGGCTGGGAGGTAGTGGGCTTGGTCAGAGACCAGAAGGGGTGTCCTGGTGTTGGTGAGGGAGAATGCTGAGGGTGGGATCCCCATCTCCCGAGATCCCACCTCCTGGATTCTGAGCACCGGCCCCATCACGTGCTTTTGCTGTTGTTCCAGGAGGCAGCATCTGGGGGTCTCTCCAGGTGGACTCCTCTGGGGCCGCCCAAGCTGAGAATGCCTGGGGCTAGATGCTGGCCCATGCAGGACAGCCCTCGGCCAGTGCTGCCAGGTGCAGGGCCCTTCTCCTTTGGTGAGTCACACCAGACGCTCCAGAGCCCTGGGGTCAGGCTGAGGTTGTTCGCTGGCAGGCTACTCTGTCTCAACCTTGCTCTTCCCACTCGTGTTCCAGTTCTCTCGGAAGAGGCCCGATTACTAATCATAGGTGGCCAATGCCCATTCCACAGTCTACTTCTAAGGAACCGCACCTCCGACAGCCAGGTGACACTTGCAGCCGGGCTGTGTGGTTCGAATCCCAGACCCTCCCTTAATAAACTGTGGGCTCTGGAGCGAGGGACATCAGCTCTCTGAGCCTCCATTTGGCCACCTCTGTCATGGCAGTTGAGGGTCACTTTTCCTGTTCTTCGGGAGTGGCCTACTAGAGAGAGAACCGGGAGCCTGAGAATTCCGACCGCATGGTGGAGGGTACCCTTTGGACTCAGGCGACCCATTTATCATCCAAAACGAAATGAGAGGGTCTTCAGACAACTACTTGCCGAGGTTGCAGGTGCAGACAAAGAGGAGAGCCTTCCCAGCCCCGGTTGAATGTCTGCCCGACCAGGGCCCAGCAAGTGGAGGCAGGTTGGGCAGTGGACCAGACTGTCCCTACTCGTGCATGGCAAGTGTCCTTTGTTTCTCAAGGGTCTAGGGGTCCCTGAAGAAGGGCCATGTGTGCACTTTGCCAAGAGGCTGCAGGGTGGAGCGCTTTGGGGCAAAGACAAGAGTTGAGGAGAAAAGGAAGCAGGTGAAGTCAGGTGAGAGGTCCATGACAGAGCGTTCTGCAGAAGGAAGCCCCCCCCCCCAAAAAAAAAAGTTTCCCTGAAGAAATCTCACATGCTTCAGACATGTTCTGGAAAGGATGTCACGCTTGGTAGAGTCTCTGGAAAGGATGTCACGCTTGGTAAAGTAGAGGGGCAACAAAAGAGGAAGGCTTTCCACACAATGAATTGGCTGCAACGGTGGGCTCCGACATAAGAACAATTGTGAGGATGACGAAGGACAGGGCAGTGTTTCCTTTCGCTACACATGGGAGCTACGGAATTAGAGGTGGCTTAGAGGCACCGACCGCACGACAAAATTCACTGAGGATCATTTAACAAGGGTTGCGGCAGTACATCTAGACAGGAAGCTGCAGAAATTCCAGCCCGACCCAGAAGAGGACTTCGACCCAGGAATATCATTACCGACGTCAGAGGCATCTCATCTAAAAGCAGAGAAGACCAGAAAAATGTTTACATGTGTTTTACTGACCATGCAGCGGCATTTGTCTTTGTGGGCCACAGCAAACGATGGAGGGCACTGAGAAGAACGGGAATTCCAGAGCACACCGGTGCTCACCCTGAACCTTTACGTGCAGCAAGAGGCAAGCGCCCAAACCGAACAAGAGAAGACTGCGTGGCTGAAGAGGAGAACAGCTTTGCGTTGGGTTGTCTCCTTACATCCTTCTTCCGTCTGTATGCGGAGAAAATCATCCAAGAGGCTGGATTCCATGAAGAAGACCTGGGCATCAGGAGTGGAGGAAAGCTTTTTAACAAGCTGAGATGTGCAGATGACACACCCTTGCTCGCTGCAAGTGAGGACTTGGGCACTTGCTGATGGAGACCACGACTGCAGCCTGCAGTGAGATTACAACGCAGTTTAATGAAGACCCTCACAACTAGCCCCACAGGTAACATCGTGACAAACAGAATCTCTGGAAGCAGTTGAGGGTTTCCTCTGCCTTGGATCCACAATCCATGCTCATGGAAGCAGCAGTCAAGAGCTCACGCGACACTTTGCATTGGGTAAATCTGCTGCGCAAGATCTCTTCAAAGTGTGAGGAGCGAGGATGTTAACTTTGAGGACGAAGGTGTGCCTTCTCAGTCGCCTCATCCGTCTGTGAAAGCTGGATCTTGAGTCAGGACGACTGAAGAAGAATCGCTGTGTTTGCATTATCGTGCTGGTGACGGAGGCTGAAAGGACTATGGACTGCAAAGAGAATAGACATCTCTGTCTTCAAAAAGCTACAGGCAGAATGCTCCTAGAAACCACGCTGGTGAGAGGAGAGACCAGTTCCTGGAGAAAGGCAACCTGCTCGATAAAGTAGAAAATCAAACACTGCCACTGAGCCGATGCTGACTCACAGTGACCCTATAGGACAGGGTGCGACTGGCCCTGTGCCCTGCGCGTTTCCAAGACTCTTTACAGAAGTAGAAAGCCGGGTCTTTCTTCCCAAGAATGGCTGGTGGTTTCGAACTGCTGACCTTTTGGATGGCAGCCCAGTGCATAATCACTATGCCACCAGAGCGGAAGAAGAGGAGGAAGGCCCTCGACAAGATGGAGGGTGGCTGCAACAATGGGCTCAGACATAGCACTTGTGAGGGCGGCGCAGGACCGGGCAGTGTTTCATGCAGTCGTACACCGTGTTGCTATGATTCAGAGCCAGCTCAAAGGCACCTAACCATCACCCTGGGAGACCTGTAGTCCTCTCTCCCACCTCCCTTCTGCCTTCCACGCTAGCCATACCCAGGGACTCCATTTGAAGGATGTTTTTCTTGTTTGTTTGTTTGTTGGAGATAAACTTGTCACTAAAGATTCCAAGTCCATATTTCCATTTTACTTTTTTTTTTCGCGGCCACCTAGACCAATATTTAGGTTTGAGGGATGAGGACTCTGGAGGAGTTTTTGTTTTGTTTTGAGGGAAACATACTGTCTGTATTTACACAGCCATCTCCAGAAATGAAATCAACAATGTTCTGTTAAATCTTCCTTCTATGTGGTTCTTTTTCTCCCCCTTCCCCTCAACAGTCCACCCTGCTCCCACCCGGTCCCTGGCCCCCTCATAATCCTTAGGCTTGTCCGTGGGTGTATAAACCACACACTTCCTGTTGGTCCTTACAGCATTGGTGATATTAAATATTTATCTTTGTAAGATTGACTGCTTTTGCCAAGCTCTCTAGTTTTGTCCATGGCTTGTGGTGTGTGAGAGAACTGTCATTTTTTAAAAAGTAATGCACAATATTACATATGAATGCACCAGAGCTTGTTTATCCATTCCTCTAAAATTGGGCTTTGGGGCTATTTCCGTGTTTTTGCTATTATGGAAATTGCTGCAATAAACATAGGTGTGCATGTGTCTGTTCGTGCTGTGTTCTTGATTTCTTTAGGGTGCACACCCGATAGAGAGGTTGTGGGATCATGAGGTCCTTGTGTTTGCATTTGTTTAAGGAAGTGTCTACTGAGTTCCACGTTAGTTGCACAATCCTACAGTCTCACCAGCAATGTAAAAGCACTCCTCTCTCTCCGCATCCTCTCCAACACTTGCTAGGTTCTGAATTTTGCCCAAAGGGTCGGTGCGAGGTGATATACCATTGTTGTTTATATTTGTCTCTCTCTTACTGCTAATGAACACGCACATTTCTTCATATGCTTGCTGGCTGCCTGGACTTCATCTTTTGTGAATTATCTATTCATGTCATGCTCATTTTTAAAACTGGGTTATCTGTATACTTGTTTAGATGTTGGAGTTTTCTATAGATTTTGGAGATTGGCCCCATCTCTGATGTATTATTATTGAATTTTTTCTCGAATCTGTGTGTTCTCTGTTGACTCGTTTGATGAAGTCTTTTGTTGTACATAAATATCATCATATTTTCAGCAGGTCCCAGGTCTTTATTTCATCTTAGTATGTATGTATTTCGTTATATCCAGTAGTGTGCTTATGTCTTGTATTAGGACCCTGGTTTTGTGCCTATATTCTCGTAGATGGTCTTTATAACTACGTGATTTGTATTTAGATCTTTGAGCCCTCTGGAGTTCGCTTCTGTTTCCGTCTTTTGCAGGTGATGACCCAGTTTTCCCGGCACCACTTGTTGAAAAGGCTGCCTTCTCCCCATTTCCTGTGTTGTAGTCCTTTGTCAAAGATCAGGTGACTCTAGCTACTTGATTGTATTTATGGGTTCTTAATTCCATTCGAAGGACATTGATGGGAGCAGGGAGACTGGAGCCAGCCAGTCGGAGGGAGAGGTGGAAGCAAGATGGCGAGGACAGAGGCAAGATACCCTGAAGAACTGCACCAGTCTTGCAGCTGGTCACGAGCCCCAGCTTGGTCATCCTGTGACCCTGGACTGTCCCTCTCTGAGCTCTAGAGTCTCCCTCTGTACCACGTCCTGGCTGTGCGGGCCCCTTGAGGGCAGAGCACACAGTGAAGTCTGAACAGCAGCCCAGTGCTTAACCCGTGGCACCACCAGGACTCCATCACCAGTTTCCACAACACTCCCTGCCATCGAGTCAGTTCTGACTCACAGTACACCTCCAGGACTGAGCAGAACTGCCCCTTTGGGTTTCCGAGGCTGTCGATCTACAGGAGCAGAGAGCCTCCTCTTTCTCCCAAGGCCCTGCTGGTGGGTTAGGACTGCAGACCTTGCAGTTAGCGAGCGGCTGCATAATCCGCCACACCACCAGGGTTCCTTAGTCAGTGTGCTAGGTCATGGTTTTCTTGTTCTTTTCTTCTTTTGTAATGACATGGACTTGAAGAGAATGGAAAGCATCAGAACACACTGTCTGTGCCCAGTGGGGGCGTTGTTGGGTGACCCGAGTGGTCCCGCCCCACGGCGAGCTGCCACACGGCAGAAGGAAACCCTGCCCATTCCTTCGCCATCCTCAAAGCTGTCTTTATCATTGAGCCCGTTGTTGCAGCCACGGGGTCCGTCCATCTCGTTGAGGGCCTTCCTCTTCTTCACTGCCCCCCTCCTTCACCAAGCATGAGGTCAGGGTAGGGATTATCGCTGCACGAACTCCCGTCGGAATGACAGGCACACATCTGTGGCAGGAATCATCTATGCCCCTACTCGGTACGATGCAAAATGCATATATTCCTGTAGGTCCCAGTGCAAAGAGTTTGAAAGTCGCTTCCTCTCAAGATTCCAGAAATTCTGCCGGTCACATGCGCAAGCCACCAAAGTGGGGACACTGGCAACAGACTGCCCCTGGAATACTTCTGTCACCCCTGCCTGTTTCCTGGAGCTGTTTGGAGACTCTCACCCACCCAGCCCAAGAGAGTCAATGGTGGTTTCCCAGGCCCCAGGAGAAATGCCCAGAACGAGGTGGGGAGCTGAGGTGGCTGATGGAGCATGTGGATCCTCCCAAGCCTGCCTGCCCTACAACCTCTGCGAGGTGCTGGCACGTCCACCGAAGCCACCTTCTCCCCCTGAGGACTTTGGACACGTGAAGGCACAGGCCAGTTACCATGGAGACGTCAGGTAATGAAGCATGGGCCCAGAGTGAAATCACAGGCTGCTCTTCACCCAGCTGGGACCAGTGGCCACGTCACCAGTACCAGCAACTGGAAAAACACAGCCTTTGAGGTGGGGTGGGGGCTGGGAGAAAGTCCCAGAGGCCCACCAGCCCTTGCTCCCGCCACCATCTCCCTCTCTCAAGGGACCTGCAGGGACACTCCTCCCTTTCCCAGCCTGCACCCTAGGGCCCTGGCCTCAAGGTGACAGTCTTCTGGTTGTCATGGCAACTGGGGGTGCACATCTTGATCTTTGGAGAAGGGTGTCATTCTGATACCCCCTCCATCCCTCTTCTGTAAGCAGAACATTTCTTGGCTTACTTATCAAGAGTACTTCTTGCCTTCCTGCACCAGCTTTTCCATTTGCTTTAGAAATTAACCAGCCAGGCAGTTCCTCCTGATGTCTAACCTAAAGCCCTCTTGCTGCAACGCTCACAATGGTTTTCTCTGACTGTTCCTAAGCATAACCTCTGATGCTCTTCTTCCCCCCTCAGCAGACTCCAGTTCCGTTAGCTGTTCTCCAGGGCTCTGGGTCCCAGCCCATTAGTCACCATGGCTGCCACGTCCCTGCAGCATGTCTCCCAGGACTCCACACCCAGGAGGGCAGGGAGGGACCATGTTTAACCTGCTCTTTCCCAACAGCCCAGATAGCAAGCCTCCTTTTGAAGACACACAGTAACTGAGCAGCAGCCAGCACCTAAAGCCCCGCTGGTGACCCTCCCTCCTGCAAGGGCCCCGTGGCTGATTCTATAATGAGATTCTTCGCGGCACCACCCTCCCCCATTCCCTAGGTGGTCTTGCCCATCTGCAGTGTGCCAGGCACTTTGCTCAGCTCTAAAGATGATGAAAAAGACAAGGCCTTATGCACATGGTCCCTGCTCTGGATTGAAATCTCAACCACCAACTCAGGGGCTGTGGGTGGGTAACAGGACCCTTTGGGAGCCTCGGAGTTCCCTGGGGCATGAGGATACTCATAGTCTTCTGGCAAGGGTCACCAGGAGGCTGGAGAGTCTGCCACAGCCAGCTCTCCACACACAGCCCACCCAGATGTCATCTTTTTTCTGGACATGGGGCAGATCCCAGCCGGCCACTTCTCTGGTCCTGGCCCCAGGGCTGAACCTTCCCTGGGAACTCTACAGAGGGAGGCCATTCCAGGTGGGTCCTCACCTCTCAGCCTGGAGAGACCTGTCATGAGGCTGCTACCAAGCTTGTCAGGGTCTGGCCCTCCAGGGCATTTGGCTACCAGGGCATTCGTTTATAGATTGGAGGGTCACAGGAGTTGGGCAGTTTGGTGGGGCACTGGTGCAGCTCAGAGCTGCCCAAGGGGACCTCTTCCCACCCCTGAGCAAGGGCACCTCCCCAGAATTTCACACCTTCCTCTGCCATCCTGTGGTCCAGTCTCGCTAAGCACCTGTACTAGCTCACCTCCTGCAGGTAAGCCGGCCTGGATTGTATTCGGTGACTCCCTCACCCAGTGGCACTAATGGGTGCAGTCTGCCCTGTGGTGATTTACAGTCATTGTTTACTGAGTGTGCCTACTATGTCAGATACTTCCCTAAGCCTTTTCATTCATTATCTCTCACTTAACCTTGGCAACAATTCTGCAAAGCCAGGATGATATGACCATTTCCCGAGGGGTGAATTCTCACAAAAAGAATGGGCTCCGGCATGGGAGCAATTGTGAGGATGGTGCAGGATGAGGCAGTGCCTCATTCTGTTGTGCATGTAAGGTTGCTATGGGTCGGAACCTATGGGTTGGGGCTCTAACAACCACAATAAGCTCCCATAGGCCAGATAGTACCTGAACGCCAAAACTTGTGCTCCAACCTGTGACCACAGCCCATGTCCTGAGAGGATCCTGGGTCATTTTAACAGGGGCACCTTGTCCTCTGGAGGCCTGCCCTCCAGGTGTGATGGTGTCCTGTCTCTCCCATTAGACTGCTCTGAGGACAAAGTGGTGTCTCCCTCACCAGACACTCATTGATTGCCCCCTTCCCTGTTCTCCCCAGGGGCCGGGGTCACATTATAAGACTGCTCACTACCATGCTAGAGCAGGGGAGAGATGGAAGCTGGGGAGTGGGGGACCCACAGCGTATGGGTGCTGAATATTGTGGGTGGCTCTGGTGAATGCCCCCTTCCACAGAACCAGAGGTCTGAGGCCGCAGAGAAAACCCTCGGTCTCCAATCTACTCTCACAGCCCCATGCTCGGGCCATTGGCCAGCCCTGCAGCGGGGCGGATGGGCAGTCTGAAAGGGCTGGGGCAGGAAGGGGCATGCAGAGAGGCCACCTTGTCACGGGAATACGGTGGGCACTGAGAGACCCTGGGGCTGGAGAGAAGGTTGTCACCGTTGGTGATGGCAGAGCCCAAACCCACCATGGGCATGGGAGTGATTCTCCCACTCCTGGTGCTCCCATGTCAGGGTGGAACTGTGCTCCGGTCACCAGGCCTTTCTTCTGGGGCACCTCTGGGTGGACTTGAACCTCTAACCTTTGAGATGGCAACTGATTACATCAAGGGTTTTTTGTTTGTTTTAGTATCAGCCCTACCCTCAGCTTCCCTCTCAGGGAGACATGCAGGGCAGAGGTTATCCGCCCAGGCTCCGGGGTGACATAGACCTGGATTCAAATCCCACATCGGGCTGGGTGACCTTGGGTCAGACTCTTCCTGTCTCTGATCCCTGTTTGCCCGTCACAGAGCTGAATGAAGACTAACTAGGTCAGGGGAGTAAAGACTCATTCTCAGCCCAGCATAAGTACTCAACAAACAGATGCTTAAAAATAGATGTGAAACACAAAATAGCTCCTGGAAATAGCATTTGTTGCCTTCATCTGGTCCCAGTCATTTTCCCGGCGTCCACAGCCACCTACTGAAGCATCTGTCCCCACTTCTCTGCCTGGGAGGTGGGATGTCGCTTCCCGTTTCCCCATTTCCCAGCTACGGAGGTCTGGCCTCGCTGTGGTGGAAGAGCAGTAAGGCTCACTGGAAATCTAGCACAGCCAACGATGCTCTGACTTCAGGCATTCACTTTACCAGACTCAACCCACTGCAGCTCCCCAGTGAGCCCGGGACCTCAACACTGATGTGATGCCCATTTTAGGGATGAGGACGCGCAGACCAGACACAGGTGCATCACACGCTGAGGCCATAGAGCTAAAGGCGTGGTGCAGCAGGCCTTTCATGGCAGGCTGGCCAGGGCTTCTCCTCTGAGGTGGGTCTCTGGGCACGGCTGTACTAGGAGTTTGGCTGGGATGGTCCTCCCTCCACTGGGATGCCTGCTAGGGTCTCTGGAGAGTCCACATGAGGAGGCAGTGGCCGAGGCCGAGGCTCCAGGCAGCACACCTGGCCCAGCGAATCGAAGTAGTCAAAGCCGGGCAATCGACACAAGAATTCCCATTGGAGGGAGCAGGCCTGCAGGCTGGCTGGGGTCCAGAGAGGGGCTAAGGGCCCTGGCCATGGAGGCAGCACTCGACTGTGCATGGGGACCACCTGACCCTAGCAGGGCAGAGTGGAGCTGCCCCGTGGGGGCTGAGACCTTGATGGAAAAAGATCGGCAGCTTTTCTCAGGTGGATTTGAACCCAGGACCTTTTGGTTGGCAGTGGGGCTCCACGGAGTCGATGTCTCAGAGTTCAGGTCCTAGGCCTCTCTAGGTGGCCCTGGACAGGTCACGCAGCTGTAAGGTTTCGACGGCGCTCATCTATGCCTGGAGCAGTTCGCTGCGTTGAGCTTTCAGAGGACTGCATGACCAGCTGCAAGCACTCAGAGAGTGTCCGTGACTATTTGAGGCGGGCACCATCCAATGGCAGGTCCCCCAGAGCTTCTGGGACAAGGGTGGCTCCACGCACCTCCTTTGACCTTAATCCGGCTTCCCTGAACAACTAGTGCTGGAGGAGAGGGCACTGGGTAGCCGGGCTGCAGCAGGAAGGGCCTGGCACTGGGAATGCATGAGGTGGGGCTGGGGGTGGGCGGCACAAGGGAGCTGGGTCGCAGCCGCATCCAGGCACCCCCTGCAGCGTGGCTGGGGCAGATCTCCCTCTTCTTCCCCAGCACACAGGCATGTCCACTGGGGCTGTGCCCCCATGGTGCTGGGCACTGTCCCTGAGGAGACACCAGATCCCCCAGGGCCTGCACCTACCCAGACACACCCTCAGACCACCCTCAACTTTCTCACTCTTTCACCCCCATCATCACCACCCTGACCCCGCCCCCCCCCACACACACCACACACTCTCATAACTGCGGACTCCGCAAGAGCAGAGGTTGGACAGGGCTCCTCCCTGCCGGATGCCCAGTGCACAGGAGGCCTGGCATCCAGCAGGTCACAGCAGGGGCAGCTTCCCAAGTGAACAAATGCTTCAAACAGCCCCTCCCACCATGCCACCCCAGACACCCTTCAGAAACATCAGAACCACTTACCTGATTGGCCTCATGACACCTGGACAGGTGAGCAGAGGCCTTCAGAGTCCAGAGGAGGGGCGGGTCCTGATCCCTCCTCAACACCTCCCAGACATGGTCCCTTCCAGGTCCTGCCCAATCCCTCCCCAGGCCTGTTCATCCTTCTCCTCTGGGTAAGTGAGGGGGTGCTGGGTGAGAAGGCTGTCCCCACAAACCAGGTGGGTTTGGCTCCAGACTACAGAAAGAAGGTCTCAGTCACTCCAACCTCTAACCCGGCCCCTCCTACTCCAAGAGCCACAGGGAGAAAGGCCCAGCCCAGCCGGCTCCTAAATAGTCCCCAGTGGGCTGAGGTTCCCCTGCAGGGCTGGGGATGGTGGGCAGGGTCCCAAATTCAGGGCCCCTGCCCAACAGTGGCCTGGGCCCCTGCAAGGGCAGTTCAGCTCAGCTCAGCGCCTGACGAAGGTTGGGCAGCAATTCTGCCAGGACCCAAGGCAAAGGGGGTGGGGTGGGCAGGGTGGTTAAAGAGATGGGAGAGAAAGGCCCAGGGGTTACTGGGGACATTAGCTGTCCTCTGTCCCTCCTTGTCCCCTGACCAATGGTAGGGGTGGGGATGGAGGGTGAGAAACAAAGGTGTGTGTGTGTGGGGGGGGAGCCTTTTTATAACCTGTTCACCACCATTAACCCCTTGGGACCAAAGGCGTTGAGGGACTGAAGCTGTGGGCCTTGGGTGGGGGGTAGGGAAGGGGCCAGGTGCTTGGGTGTGTGTGTGTGCAGGGGTCTGCTTGCGTTCTTCTGGGACTCCTCAGTCCCTTCGGGCTGCCAGGAGTGCCCACCCCACAGGGGGCATGGGCCCATGGGGAAGGGCACTACCACTTGCCCAGAGCCAGTGCGGGGAGGGGTCTGGGGGTGCGGTGACCTCCACGAGCGCTGCCTTCCAAGGGTGCCGCTCATACCCTGTCGACCCCGCGTCTCGGGGCTCGGCTCCGCAGCTCGGGTGCGGCTGATCCCCGAGGGGCGGGTCCACTCCCCCCAACTCCCTCCCGAGGCCAACCTCCACCCGGACACGGCCCCCTCACCTCGGGACACGCAGGAGCCCATTACGGGGCCGCGGGATCCGGCCGCTGAGCCTGGGGTGCGTCGGGCCGCCGGGCGCTCATGTCGCCGAGCCCGGCTGCACGCGCGGCGCCGGCGCAGCTGCGGGGGGCGGGGGGCGCGGGGCGCGGGCAGGGGCTCGGCCACAAGCTCGGCCTCCGTTCCGCCCACCGCGCCGACGCCGCGCCGCTCGCTCCGCCGCCGCAGCCGCCGCCCGTGCCCGCTCGCCCGCCGGCCCGCCCTCCACCGCCCGCAGCCTGCGGTGGGGGGGGGGCGGGGGGCCGCGGCGGGCGGGGCCCCGGGGAGCGCGCGGCCTGGCGGGAGCGCGGCGCCGCACCCCAGCACCTGTTGCCGCAGTCTCGGGGCCCTCGTGGCACCTGGGGACGGGGCAGAGCCCCAGGGAAGGGGTGGGGGGCAGGGACTTCTGGCATTTGGGGCGCAGGGCCAACGGTAGTCATTTAGTAATGCCAACCACCGACAGGCACCCCTCAGAGGAAGTCCCCAGTCGTTCCAGCACCCTTATTCTACAGGGAGGAGTCGACCGCCTCGTTCAAGGTCCCTTAGCTGTGAGCGGTAGCCTCAGATTTGGGGGCGCAGAGGGCATAGCTCTGGACAGTGACCCCCGGGTTGGGGGGCACAGGTGGCCTCACTGCAGGCAGGAGTCAAGCCCCCACAGTGGGCGGTCTCCAGGATCGGCCTCTTGGGGCTTATCCAGGGCAGGGTAAACTGAGGCACGGGGTGCAGCATCTCGGCTCTCTGATGGAGTAACCCCAGCTCACTTGAATAACACCCATACAAGCACACACCCTCCACTCTCACGTCCACACACGTGCCCACACTAATACATCCACCTATGCATGCTCACACACTCACACAAGACACGCACATACCTATTTACACAAGTGCGTGCGCACACCAGCTCCTGGGAAGCGAGTGGGGAGGCCTTAGCACAGCTTTCCACAGACACAGCTTGTCAGAGTGGGAGGTGCTGGTCTTCATGCCAACCCCCCTCCAGCCTCACACTGAGCTATGCACTCAGTCCGCAGATGTCACCTGTCCGTTACAGACTCACCGTTCCCTGCCAGGGTTGCACAGGTGGGGCCTGGGGCGGCTGCCTAGTCCTAGACAGCAGGGGTGTGGTGACAGGGCAGGGGAAGGGGTGATGGGGGCCTGCTGACCTCTCTCTCTCTCTCTCTCTCCCCAGCCCTGGTGTCAGCAGACCTGGGTTGGAATGCTGGCTCAGCTCCTACACCCTGTGTGACCTTGGGCCAATCGTGTTACTTCCCTGAGATTTTTGATCTGCTAGCCGGAGGTGAAAGGCCCACCTCTGGAATTAATGTGAGGAATAATGAGATGATGTGTGCAAAATGACCAACACATAGTAGGTGCTTATAACTTACGGCTGAAAATAAGTCACAGTGGGTACAAGCCTGATGTCTTCTCCCCTCATCACAGCTGCCCCCACTAAGCTCAGGGGCAGTCCCACAAATCGCCCTTTAGGGCTATTTATGAAGAACCTACTATGTGCCAGTGGGAAGAAGACCGACGTGTCAGGCCCAGGTCAGTGTTGTCCTCAGCACCAAATGCTCACAACCACCCTGCTCTACCCCCATCAGACCTACCCCTCCCCAAGTCTGGCCTGAGCAGGGTGGCTCTGAAGGGACAGGTCTTCACCCAGGCCCCGGGTGCCTCAAACAGGGCCAGGCACATGTGGACAGGAGGAAAGACTGGGCCCCCAAAGTCCCGTCCTGTGGCTGGGGTGGGGGTGGGGGAGGCAGAAGTGCCCTTCTTCTGTTAGCTGTGGGGAAGACTGGATCTGGCTTGGAGGGAGGGCTGTGACTCACCGTGAGGCAGGACGCTGGGTCACAGCTGCTGATGCTCCCAGCTGGCAGCCTCTGGCTGCTCTGGGGACAGAGGGACAGGGAAGGGGACCCTGGCAGAGAAGGCTGGGCAATTTACAAGTGAGAGAATGCTTGGGGACTTCACTTCACGGTGTCCCCTTCAGCCTAAGGCAGGGGCAGGTCGTGGAGGCACGGCAGTGACCCCTTTCCCCCACCCCTAAGGGCCCAAGTTCACCAACTCAGAGATATGGTCAAGGTGGGAATGCGGTTCTACCTGTCCCAGTCTCCTGCATTATTGCCAGTCAGTTCCATCCTGTCTCCTCACTAAACAGGTAGGCTTGGAGAGGGGCAGGGGCCTGCCCAAGGTCACAGAGCAAATGGATGTCAGAGTGGGACTAGAACCCAGGTGTCCTGTCTGCTGGTCCAGCCGTGGCACCATCTGGAGATGGGTCACACAGGGGGCGGTGATGCCCCCTTTCATACCCACATTCACCTTCCCAGTCCTTGGAATTCTGCTGAAGCTGACGATTCCCAGACAGCTCCAAGATGTGTGCTTGTCCTTCCCGGGGGCAGACTGTCCTTTCCCAGCTCACCCCATGGCCCATCTGCCCTGAGACTTTCACTGCCCACCCCCAACCCCTTCCTTGGTGGGCAGGGGGGGCTGGTAGGGCCTTAGTGAGTGAGGGGACCACAGTAGGGAGCCCCAGGCCATATCCATCACCAACTCACATCTGTGCCCCATCCTCTCTAACATGACCCAGGGGTCTGGGCAGAGCCCCTGCTCCATGGCCTGTCTGCTTGTTCCTATGCAACCCACCCACTTCCCCATCTCGGAGTGCCTGGCCCTGGCTGGGCACTGGAGCGTGGCGAGGAAGAGAAGCTGCAGGGTTTGAGTGGTACAAAATGAACCCACAGGAGCCAGGACAGCGATGAGTCAGACCCAGCCCCTGCCTGGGAGGCTCTGGAGGAGGGAGTCAGGGAGCCGCGTGCATAGATAACTCGGAGTCAGGGTGGACAGCGCTGCATCCCCATGCCGGCCAAGTGCTGGAGAAGACAGTCCCTCCTGCCAAGGACCTGGGGGTGGCTGCAAGGTGACAGTGGCCCTGCGCTGAGCTCTAAAAGGTTGCATGGGACATTAGCAGGCAGAGGTGGTGGGCTCTTGGTGCCCCAAGGAATGAAGGCAGGAATGTCCGGGGGCACATGGGAGACAGGCATACATATTAAGTGTGGGGGACCAGTGGGAGAGGGGGGCATTTTGGACAGGGGGCGCCCTTCCAAACTGCACCAAGCTTCTCAGGATTGGCTTCCTCAGGAAAGCTGTATGAGCCGAGAGAACAGAAGTGATATCAGACAGATCTGTCCTTGAACGCTGTGTGTAGAGCGAGACATCGCCGCTGCTTAGTTAACATGTGCTGACTGACCACAGTCACCTCGAGGACTGGTGGATTCATCCTCCCAGCAAATCGTTACTGAGCACCTACTATGTGCCCCACATGGCCTAGTGCTGAGAATACAGCATGAAGGGGCCAGGTCCCTGGGGTGATAGTGGGGGCAGGGGAGTCGGACATTAACCAGATAAGGGCCCAGATCAATTCAGAACCATCGCTCTGAGAAGTACTGGAAAGAGTGTATGGGAAAGAGGATTTGTAGATCCTTGTCATAGGTTCCCCCTTCCTCCCTCACCTTTCCTCCGTCCTCCCGGGATGGCCACTCTCACCGCTGGTCCTGAGGGGTTCATCTGTCCTGGATTCCCTGTGTTTTCAGGTCCTATCTGCACCAGTGTACATCCTCCGGTCCAGCCGGATTTGTAAGGTAGAATTGGGATCATGATAGTGGGGGGAGGTGGGGGGAGAGGAAGCATTAAAGCACGAGAGGAAAATTGCATGTTTCACCATGGCTACACTGCACCCTGACTGGCTCATCTCCTCCCTGCAGCCCTTCTGCAAGGGGATGTCCAGTTTCCCACAGATAGGCCCTGGGTCCCCACTCCACACTCCCTCTCAGGGGATGGACAGTGGAGAAGTAGGTGAAGGGAGACATCGGATGGTATAAGATATGACAAAATAATAATAATTTATAAATTATCAAGGATTCATGGGGGAGGGGGAGCGGGGAGGGAGGGGAAAAATGAGGAGCTGATACCAAGGGCTCAAGTAGAAGGCAAATGTTTTGAGAATGATGATGGCAACAAATATACAGATGTGCTCGACACAATGGATGGATTGTGATGAGAGTTGTGGGAGTCCCCAATAAAATGATTTAAAACAAGAAAAGAAGATTTGATCTGGTTGCAGGCGTTGTTGTTGCACACACACACACACTCACACATGTGTGTGTTGTAAATTTCTGTCCCTGTGGTCATTAGGTGCCCTTGGGTCTGTTCCAACTGACAGCGACCCTAAGAACAATGGAAGAAAACACAGCCTGGTCCGGTCCGGCGCCATCCTGACCGTTGGTCTTATGTGTGAGCCCATCGCTGCCCCCACGGTGTCAATCCATCTCATTGAGACTCTTCCTCGTCTGCCCCTCCACGTCACCAAGCATGACGTCCTTCTCCAGGCACTGGTCTCTCCGGACAGCACGTCCAAAGTACACGAGACAAGTCTGGGCCATCCTTGCCTCTGAGGAGCACTCTGGCTGTACTTCTTCCAAGATAAATGTATTTGCTCTTTTGGCAGTCCCTGGCACTTCCAATGTTCTTCTCCAACCGCCATCATTCCAATGCTCCGATCCTTCTTCGGTCTTCTTTATTTGCTGTCCAACGACGTGAAACGATGTCCCACTGCACATGCATCGGGAAGCGATTGAGAATACCATGGCGTGGGGCAGGCGCGCCCTGTCCCCACGGGACATCTTTGCCCTTCAACACATTAAACAGGTCTTTGGTAGCAGCTTTCCCCAGAGCTGCTTCCAGGAGCATTGACTGTGGATCCGAGCAATACAAGATCCTTGACAATGTCCATCTTTTCTCAGTTTATTGTGACGTTCTCACTGCCATCGAGTTGACTCCCAGTGACCCTACAGGACAGGAGAGAACAGTCTCCATGCATTTCTGCGACTGTAACTGTTGACGGGAGTAGAAAGCCCTGTCTTTCTCCCATGGAGCTGCTGGTGGTTTCGAACTGCTGGCCCTGCAGTTAGCAGCCCAGCAGATAACCACCCCACCCCAGGGCTCCTGTCATGAGGATTTTGGTTTTCTTTCCATAGTGCGATCGTGATGTCACCTACTATGTAAAAAACAAAACCAAAATCCTCACGACTGGACCGATAGGTAACATCACCATAAAAGGAACCCCGATACACACAGAGGAGGGAGCCCTGGTGGTGAGATGGTAATGTGTAGGGCTTCTCACCACAAGGTCAGCAGTTCAAGACCCCCAGCCACTCCTCAGGAGAAAAAAGTAAGACTTTCTACTTCCATCAAGAGCAATTGTCTCAGAACCCCACAGGGAAGTTCCACCCCGTCCTATAGTGCCTCGGCGAGTCTGAGCCAACTCGATGGCAGTGAGTTTTGTTTGGGGTTTTGTAGACATAGAAAGGAGCCCTGGGGACGGAGTGGGTTGTGCTTTGTGGAAACCTCGAGGTCAACAGTTTGAAACCACCAGCTGCTCCCCGGAGAAAGAAGAGTTCATGAACCCACAGGGTCAGTTCCAACCTGTCCTGTAGGGCCGAGATGAGTCAGAATCAGCCCAGTGGCAGCGTGAGTGAGAAACAGCTGCATAGAATCCATCTGCCAGTGGGGTCCTTTGTGAGGTTCTCGAGGGCATCTTTGTAGTTGTGTCTTCAGCAGTCACTCCTGCGGGGTAGAGGGGGGCAGGGCAGAGAGTGGGGACAGAGGAGCAAGGAGAAGCATGCCACATGGAGTCCCCTCGGGAACCAAGGGGCAGACATGGAAAGACACAATGACCTTCCCCCAACACAGCCGAAAGAGCCTTCCCCCAGAGCTGGTGCCCTGAATGCAGGCCTCTAGCTGCCCAGACTGTGGGAGAGACAGCTCTGTGGCTGCCACCACCGGAACCCTTCTCCTACAACAACACGAAGACAGGTGTGGAGGACGTGCCGAGGAGGAAGCCACGGCGTTTGCTCCCAGAGCTGATGAGTGAGTGGGACGTGGCTAGACAGGAGAGGCAACCGCTTTCGGGACAGAGGGACAGAGTCAGCAAAGGTCGGGGATGGGTAGTAGAAGGCAAGGGAGGGACCGATTCTAGGAGGAAGAGGAGGGAGGCAGCTGAGCCTGCCCCTCGAGGGCTTCACCCAGGGGATCTGTTCGATATCAAAACCACAATGGGGTGCCCCAGCCCGAACCCCCCTCTTCCTCCTTGAGAAGGCTTCCAGGCTGGGGGAGGACCCAGTAGAGTTCCTAGTTTCCCTTGCCTGGTGGTGCTGGAAGACACAGTCCACAGGCTGACCTTGGAACGTGCCCTGGCTCAGCTCCAGGCTGGGACTGCCAGCTGCAGCAGGGGTTCAATTGGAGCCCCACTAGGTAACCAGCTGGACAGAGGGCAAGAGTGTGAGCAAGGCAAGCCCCCAGTCTGACAAGGGAAATAGGCCTGCGTAGGCTGATGGGGAGATCAGACCACTCAAAGCCCTGTGCTGGGCACTGGGACACCAGGTAAGACTAGTCATCCCTGCCCGGGGAAGCTTCCAGCCTGGCCAGTAAGTGTGTCCACCGAGTTAATCTCTACAATACCTGGCCCAGACCTGCTCTGTGGGGGCTGCTTCATGACCAGGCTCTTTCTCAGGCCCCAGAGGCCTGGTATACGGACTCCTGGGTCTCAGGGTCTCCACAGTCCTTAGGCAGGGAGGAGGTCACAGCTTAGGACTCACCTGAATTTATTTTCCTGAGTCGTGGCGTCATTCACTAGGAGACCACGAGGGGGCAGCATAAGACAATGGCATTCTTCACTGTCTGTTTTATTTTTGTTTGTTTGTTTTTCTGTCTCCCTTGGCCAAACCCACTACCACGGAGTGGATTCCAACTCAGAATGACCCTAATGGACAGGGTAGAACAGCCACGCAGTGTTTCCAAGGCTGTCCATCTGTATACAAGCAGACTGCCTCCTCTTTCTCCTGCAGAGGAGCTAGTGGGTTTGAACTCTGGCCACTTTAGCTACTAAGCCCATAGGGCTCCTTTCCTTGGCCAGTTGCCCCAGAAAGTATCACCCAGGCCATTCAAACCCAGCCACGGCTCTGGAGTTTGCATGCTTTGGCCAGCACAGAGGTGCCCAGTGATGCTCTGGCCACGGAGGTCTGAGCTCTGGGGCGGGACGTCTGTCCAGGACCCTGTGCTTCCCTTCTCTTCCCACGACGTGTCCTCTCCTCTCCCGGCTCCTGACGTGACAAAGTCTCATCGTAGACTGGCCACAGCCCTGAACTCAGACACCACCTGGTCCCAGCCCCGTATTACACATGTGGAGACAGAGGCACAGGAAAGGACTCAAGTTCGCATGCTGGTTAGATCAGAGCTGGGACTGGACCCCCACGGCCAGTGGGCTTCTCTGCTCTGGCCTAGAGAGTTCTGGCATCAGGTGCTTTCTCAGGGAGCCCCAGCCCTGTTTAGGAGTCTCAGGGACCAGGCTTACAGTGCCCTCGAGTCTGAGAAAGAAGGCTGCAGGTTGACCTCAGGGTCTTGGCGTGCTAGAGGTCAGGTTAGAATCCCCCAGAGGCCTGGGGAGACCTAGGGACAGGAGAGGGGGAGGTTGAAGGGCCCTCAGTCACCTGGCCGGGCACTGCAGACACAGGGGTGAGACCCACTGCTGCTGGGGAACCCAGTGGGTACACAGGTGCTGAAGGACATCTCTCAGCTCCTCCAGGGAGAGACAGGCTTTCTAACGGGCATCAGGCCCCTCCCAGTGGGGGAGCCCTTGACCCAGGTGGGAGGCCCCTGGGGGACAGTTGGGGTGTCGGGGGAAAATAAGGGCAGTAATAATTGTGACGGCCCCAGCCTACCTGGTCCTGGAGGTGGGTCTGAGTCTGGCCAACTCCCAGCAGTGTCGCTCTCTTGACCTCTGGAAACTCCCAGCATCCACAAATGGGCGGTGTCCCCTCCATTGCTGCTTCCGATTGAGCACAGCTATGCATGTCCCCAGAATCACCCCACAGTGCCTGTGCCCTTCCTTCCAACTCCACCCACGAGACCCTTCCCGGGTCGGTCTTAGCCCCTCGCTGGGCTTTTGTCTGCCAAAGACAGGTTCAACCAGCAGCCGCCATGTGCTGACCTCTCAAGGATGGAGACAGAGCTGGGAGTGGGACAGGAGGGAAGCAGATGGCACCTAGCCGTCTGAGAGATTAGGTATTGGCAAATCATGGCCTATGGGCCTTATCTGGTCTGCTATTTATTTGTCAATAAAGTTTTATTGAAACTCACTCACACTCATTTGTTTGTTTATTTCTTATCTATGACTGCTTTTATTATTATTGTAAGTATCTAGATAGCACTTGCTAGTTTGCCTTTTCCCACAGTTCAGGAACACCCCCATAGATGCTTCTGTTGTACAATGGCAGTCGGTCTGTCCCTCTAAATGGAAAATAGCTACAAGCTGGACCTTGGCAAAAAATGTTTGCAAACTCCGGGCCTAGTGTCAGTCCGGGGAGATAATAACAGGTCGTCATCATAGAGAAACATATCGGCAAACAGTGAGGCCCTCCAGGAGGGACCCCAGAGAGACAGACACCTGCCCGCCATCTCTTTTCACGGCCTTGTCCTTAATGGCACTTGGTCCCTGAGCAGGTCAGCTAGGGAAGCGACATCCACTGTGCTGCCCCTCTGGATGGCCAAGCCTTGCACTGGAGTCTCCTCCAGGGGCCACTGTGATGCCCTCATGCCCATCCCCACCCCACTGCCTTCACAGCGGGTCACAGCCTGCCCTCGCCCACCCCATCTCATCTCCTGGAGGCAGAGGAGAGTGAGAAGTACAGATGGACAACGAGGCTCCAGAGATTTAACGACACAGCCCGGGCTTTGTGGGTGCTATGACGGAGGCCTGGGTGGATTCAGAGCACAGCAGGGGTTGCTAGCTCCAGGATCCTGCGGCCAGTCAGCTCCCCTTCCCTCAGGGCCTCCTCGCTAACTAGGAGGGCTGGGCAAACTGGATCTGTGAAGTTCTCTGGGGCTGCCCCAGAGCACACATGCTCGGGCTGGCCTCAGTCTCTCTCTGTAAAATGGGCAGAAGAATGCTGGGCCCTCCCACACTCCTGAGGCTGGTCCCAGGCCAGGGAGATCACAGGTGAGCTCCGTGGAAGAAAGGAGCCCCATAAACCAGGCACTCATTAGGGGGCTGGGGATTCCTCATGGGGAGGATGGCCAGCAGGCACGGGGCAGTGTTCATGTCAGCTGAGCAGAGGGCTCTGTGGTGGGGGGATGGAGGGGGGGAAAGGGGGGGTAGTGGAATCCTGGTAGCAGCTGGTGTGGAGGGGGATGGTGAGCCCTTGCAGGGAGCCTATGGGAAACACTGGTGGGCGGGGCAGAGGAGTCAGAGTTCTGGGCCCCTGAAGTGAAAGGATGGGCTGGGGGCCCGGCGGCCTGGGTTCTAGTCCCTGCTCGCCCACCCACCGCCTGCTCCTCTCTGGGCCCCAGGCTCCTGTCCTGTGACTTGGGCACAGTGATGCTGTCATATCACCTGCAGGTGGTTGTGGAGGGGAATTAAAGGAGCTCATTGGGGTGGGGGCTCTCAGCACAGGGCCTGGCCTGTGCAAACCTCCTGTGCTGGGACCCCAGGGGTGACAGAAGCGATGGACACTGTCTTAGGAGCCCGGAGGCCTGTGTGTTTTCTGGGCGACAATGCCAAGGGCAGGGCTGAGAACGGAGAGGGGAGGCATGAGAAGGGGTGCACCCAATGAGGCCCACACCACCCTCCTTCATGGCACTGCCTCTCCCACGGCCTCTCAGCAGGTGTCCTTGGCTAAGACATTGGTCCCCATCCTCTGCCTCCTCCTCTGTAAAATGGGGAGGCAGCACCTGCCTCTGGGTCCCAAGACCCCCTCTGACTACGCTGTCCTCCGTGTCATCCTGCTCTGTCCCCACAGCACCCAGACCTTTTGGGTAAACGAAGACCTTTTGTTTAGAAAAAACAGCCGAAGAGGAAAACCCCAAAAACAAACACAGCCCAGCTGGTCTCCCATCCGCCCGCCAGCCCCGCCCCGCCCTGCCCAGCCCAGCCCACTGCTGCTTTCCCACCCTGAGAACCGGGTGCGTCTGGGCCCAGAAACCAGGTCTGGGAAACCAGGGTTCCTGGCAGAGCTGGTGGGCTGCAATGGGGTGCAAGTCGGGGGTGAGGTGGGGGGGACTGATTGGGGACTCCCAGCTCATGCCCACGGCGGTCTCCCTCTAGCAGGCTGATCAGGGACCTTAGAATGCTCTGGGAGCTGGTTAAATGTGCCCATTCCAGATCCTGCCCAGGGTCTGAGTGCCTAAGGCGGGTGGAGGTCTGGTACAGAAAGTCCAAAACCTGAACCCTGTTGGGCAAGGTTTCAGAAGCCACTTTGGGGCCCGTTGGCATGGGGCAGGGTAGTGGAGCGGGCCCTCTGTCCAAGGGTGAGGGGAACTCAGGCTTGGAGTCGGGGGGGGGGGGGTAGGGGAGCAGCACTGGGACGAACTGGAAGTCGTGTGTGCAGGAGAGAAGGGGTGGGGGAGGATGTGTCCAGGAAAGGTAAAAAATATATAAATGAAGAAGAAAATCTCTTGTGCTTCTGCACTAGACCTGGCGCCCTGGTGAGGCCCTGTGAAGCAGGCATTGTCTGGAAGCTCATTTGCAGATGAAGAAACTGAGGCAGTGGACCCTGAGCCTGAGGTGGGGGGAGGGAGAAGAGACAGAGGGGACAGAGAGTGGCTACTCAATGGGCGGTCTCCTCCCACCACTGAGAGAATTTCAAGGTGCACTGGGCAGGGGGCCGGGGTGTGCAGGGGAGCGGAGTCTGAGCTGGAAGGAAGAATGAGTTCTGAGGAGGTGCACTGCCACTGGGAGAATGGAGCACAGCCCAGCAGCAAGCTCCCTGGGAGGATGCAGGATGCTGCCCTGCCGGCCACACTTGGTGCTCAAACAGAGGTTGCTGTTCTCATTGACTGAGACTGGTCTCCCACACTTCTCACCAGGAGAACCAACGCTCAGAGAGGGCGTGGGCCCTGCCCTAGGTCACACAGCTCGCTCAGAGACAGCTGGGCGGGCGCCTGCCCAGGGTGAGTCCCTTGGGTCGGGCTCTATTGTGCTCTCCCCAGCAGGAAACCGCTGTGCTCAGGAGAGGAGGAACAAGTTTGGCTACGTGACCTGCAAGCCCTGGAGGCTGAGCCAGGCCCATGCCGGGAAAACAACCTGCTTAGGGCCTGGTAGGCTCCAGGGTGCGGACCAGCCAGCCTGGGGAGGGGAAAGTGGGCTGACTGCCGCCTTCCCCCATGCAGCGCTGGGCAAACGGTAACGTGGCCATGCATGTGGCTATGCATCGGGGCGGTGGGCTCACATAGCACTTGGGGGTGATTTGGGCGGGGTACAGGCTGCTCCTCTGCTATAGTGGATGTGGATTTGGGTGGGCCGTCAGCTAGGGTGGAGGGTTCAACCCTGCCCTCAGACAGTGCGGATCCCGGGGCCCCTGGACAAGGCCCTGGGACAGGGGCTGGGCCTTCACTGCTGCCCCAACACAGGATGGAGAGCAAGGCAGGGTCCCTCTCAGGTCTCAGAGCCCTGTGTAAGCACTGCCTCTTTCCGTCCGTCGGTGCACAGGGACAGTGGCAGTCAATGCCTGCAGCCCTGGTGGCTCATGGCCACCCCGGGGAAGCATCTCATGCCAGACCCAGGAGCAGGGCCTTGCTGGAAACATAGGGGAGCCGCTGTAGGAGGGAGCACAGAGGTGGGAAGTGATCGGTGAGGCTTCCAGCAGGGTGGGCCTGGAGCTAGGGCGGTGGGGTGGGTGGGGGGGAGCAAGCAGAAGGCCAGGACGAAGGCAAGTATGGAGGGGGGAGGTCAAGCTATGATGGGGAGATAAGGCCCGGGAAATAAGTGTTTGGGGGGTAGGGGGCAAGCGTGGAGTCTGCGGGCAGGCTCCCTGCTTGGGGAGGTCCTCCTCTTCTCCCGTGGGTCCTCTCTGCTCGACTCTGTTCATCGGCCCTGGCCATGGCTGTGTGCTGCTTCTTCCTGGGAGGAGTTGACCCAAATGATGAATCAGACTCAATTGCTCACCGGGGAAGAAAGGCCTGGCGAGCTGCTCTGTAGAGACTGGTCCAGGGCCGGTTCCGCTCTGCACACAAGGAGAACCTGCAGTCAGAACGGGCTCCAGGGCAAACATTCTCTGAATTTTCCAAAACTAAGGTGAGGTTGGTGCTGCCTCTGAACAGAGAGAACCCTCCTGCCTGGCTCTCTGGCCATCCCAGCACCCAATGCCCCGAGGAGGTCCAGAGTCTAGTGCATAGCAGAGGTGCTAGTGAGGTCATAGGTGGCCACCGGACCTGCCCGAGGCCACCCCTGTGAGTTGGCAATGGCTGCATTGGCAGAACCTCAGCCAGGGGCCTGGGTGCACAGGGGCACCGCTGCATCTCACTTCAGGACCCGGCTGTGCTCACTGCTGAAGGGGGTGGGACTTGGGGAGGGGGTGGTGGTGAAGGGACTCAAACAGCCTGCCTGGACTTGGACCCTCTCGGCAACAGGGCAGCCGCAGCCCCGAACTTGGCAGCCTTTTTGCCTGCCCCCGCTGCCTGCTGTACACCCGGGCCCCAGCTGACCTTTGCCTCTCTCTCTCTCTCTGCGCCTGAGCGAAGCAGACAGAGCACCCGGGGATGAGCTATCTCTTGGTTTTCCGGTAACTTCCCTGGGCTCTTTCTTAACCTCAGTCTCCTAATCTGTGAAATGGGGCAATAGGAGTGCCTGTCTCCAAGGGCTGACGTGAGGCACCGAGGACACCGTGGGCAGGGGCTCCAGAGAGACCGTCTTCCTGGGCATCCTGGCTGTGGGTTGAGTTGGGTCACTGGCAGAGACATGCTTTCCATTGTGCAAAAGAGGGAAACAGAGGCTCGGGGTGCTCAAAGGGACTTGTCACAATCACCCTGCAATCCCAACTGTCGAAGTAGGTTCTCTCCACTGGCTTCTTGGAAACTGGGTGGGCAGGTAAGAGGGTGGGGCAGCCTGAGGGAGGGGGGCCCACCTTCCAGGCCCCCTGTTCCTGCTCTCCTGGCCTGGCCCTCCGGGGATGGCAGTGCCTGAGAGGGGCTCTAAGTTGAGCTCTTCCTTCTGTTTCTCTGGGCTGAAAAGGCAGCCCCCTCACCAAGACCCCATACTCCCAAATGACCGGGAAAGGGGGGATGGGTAACCCTTTTCCAGGGCAACAGCTTTTCTGACACAAGGCTGCCCTAAAACCTTGCTGGCCTCCCCTGCAGACCCTCAGACTCGGGGGAGCTGCCCCTAGCCCAAGAGAGAAGTATGGTGGAGAGAGCAGGCCGGCATTTGACCTATGAGGAGCCTCTGCTGCGGTTTGGGGGCACTCCTGGGGTGTGAGACTAAGCTCTGGGGGGAGGGGTGCAGACGGTTTGTCCTTGACCACTAAATTAAAAGTCGGTGGTTCAAACCCAGCCAGCAGTGCCGTGGAAGAAATGCCTGTCGACTGACCTGCTTCCAGAGAGATGACAGGAAAGCCCCCAGGCACGGAGCTGCTGCGCCACAGGTGGGGCCCGACAGTCAGAGCCCATGAAGGGCTTTGCTCTGGTTTCCCTTCCGGGAGGGAAAGCGGAGTCCCTCCCCTGCAGCCACTCCCTCTGGGCTCCCAAGCCAGCAGGGCTGGAATCTTGACTGCCCTCTGGAGCCAAGCAGGAGTCACCCAGCCTCTCTTGGCACACCTGCCCAGGTGAGCAGGCAGCAGAGCCAAGAGTCAGCTCATCACTTGGGTGTAGACAGCAGCCCAGTGGGAAGCTGGCAGCTGCCTCTCTGCCCTTTCCCCCACCCCCTGCCCATGAGCCCCGCCCTGGGAAAAGAGGGTGTCCCAACTTGTTGGAGGAGTTTCCAGCCCACACCTGTGCCCACCTGGCAGGTGAGTGAGGGTGACTGATAGGAGCCCAGGAGCTGCCCCACCCCTCACCTTCACCCCTCACCATGCTGGGAAGGTGCCAGGCTTTGTGGAGCGCCAAGCCCCCCATCTCACTCACCTCACCCCACCTGTCTTCGCCACTTCACTCCCAGGACACGCCAGCAAAGCGAGGCAGTCTGGGAGCTGGTCTGTGCCCTGCAGGGCCCCCTAGGTTCCTCCCTCCCATGGGAAACCATGTCCCCTGGGGAGAAGTGGTTCAGCTTCCAGAAGAAAGAAAACCCATCCCCCCAAGAACTTCAACACTGTGTCTGGCGCTTGGCAACCATTATCTAGAGATGAGGCGCGCCACTCCCCCTTCAGGAGGAGCCCCACTGGGCCAGCCCAGCAGTTGTAGTTGGTCCCTCTCCGCCTTGTCTGGTTCTGCACCCCCAAGACTGCCACATAGTAGGCTCTCAAGATGTACCTGCAGAGGATGAATAAGGCTCAGAAAGGGGAAGTGACCTGCCCAAGGTCACCCAGCCAGAAAGTAGTTCAACTAGCCATCAAACCACTCAGGCCTGTCTGGATCCTGCACCCAGTCCGCTCCTGAGACCCACCGAGGAAGGGGCTCACATATGCACATGCGAATGTGTACCCACTACCTCGCCAAGCCCTGCACGGGTGTGTGGGAGCACACACACACACACACACACATGTACACACACACATGCACGCACACACTGCCGCTGAGCTCTTCCCCTGCCCCTCCTACCCCGCCCCTTACACCATTCAAGCCCATGCAATGGGCCCTCCCCCCCACCACCACCTCCTGTAGGTACACAAACTCCCTTCTCTGTTGGTTTCACACCCTCCTCTGTCACCAACCCATCCTCCACGCCCGCAGGAGGCAGGACAGCACACGTAGCCCTCCACCCCCACAGTTTTGGTGCCCTCTCTGCACCCCTCCTCTCCCCCAGCAGGCCCTGGGAGCTACAGTGGCTGCTCTGGGTAAGCCTGCAGACCTGCCCCCATGCCCCGACACAGGTCCAAGGCAGGGCGGCATCTTGCCCAAAGAACGGCAGCCCAGGAGTGTCAGAGCTGGTGCTTGACTCGGTGTGGGCTTGCCGGTGATTGCAAGCTTCAGTGGCGCCTGCAAAAATGGCGTCTGTGCCTCCGGCTCCAGCCTGGGGTGGGGTGGGGGGCAGATGGGTCCACACACAGGCCTGCCTCCAGGCCTGCTTGGAGACCTGCTGGGCTCTCAGGCCCCAGGGCAAAGGTCTGGAGGGTGGGGGCTGGACTGAGCCCCTGCAGCTCCCCCACTGGGAAAGAGCCCCTAGGCAGGAGTGGCCAGGGAGGCAGGGATCCCAGGGGTGGGGGTGGGGGTGGGGGTATGGGTGGCATGTGTCAAATTCAGAGTGTGAGTTGGGTCCCTTCCAACTCACAGGGACTCTGTGCTTCAGAAGGAAACCTTGCCTCTTCCCGCGCACCCGCAGTGTCACGCCCATGTGTCCAGCCCTCCTTACTCCGAAGGAGCATTCTGGCTGTACTTCTTCCAGGTCAGACTCATTCGTTCTTCTGGGCGCCCGTGTTGAGCCAGTACCCTCTTTCACTGTCATGATCCAAAGGCGCAGTCCTGATGCTCATGAGAGGATGGAAAACATCCAGGCTGGGATCAGGTGTGTCTTAGTCTCAGCAGTAACATCTTCAACAGTTTAAAGAGACTTCCTGAGAGTTTTCACTTAACCACACAGCAGCCCTGCCGGACAGGCACAAAGCGATCTTATGCCCATTTTCTAGAAGGGGGAAGCTGAGGCATAGTGCAGGCGCTCAGTACGTGTACCTTGGTTGAGCGGATGGAGTCACAACTGAGAAAGTCACATGCCCAAGGGTCTGAATGGTCAGGATCTGAACCCAGGTCGATTCTGAAACCTCTTTGCTCCCTTGTCTCAGCCGAGCTCCCTCCACAGCCTCGGCATGAACAGTCTGGGACCACTGGCGTTTGCCCTCACCAGTCCCCTGCGGTACTCGTGGCCGGGTTCCCAGCATCCACAGTTTCCTTTCAAACAGAGAGAAACAGGCCCCCAGAGCCAGGAGCTGGCCTGGCCATCGCAGCAAGGCCACAGTGTGCTCCTGTTGAACATAAACAAGTTCACGATCACCGGCTCTGACCATGAAGGACCAAGACCACCCTGCAGTCATGTCTGAACACAGAGAAACGAGCACAGTCCACCCCAGAGAAGGGACCGGCTTCTCCTGCCCCATCTACACGAGTGACGGCTGCTTCCCCATCCTCACGCCCACGCTCATCCCAAGTGGCTCCTCCCCTTCAGACCAAATCACAGGGTCCCGCTCACTTCCTGACAGCAAGGCTCTTCCTGGAACCTGCCCCACGGTGCCAAGGACAACCCCTTGCCGTCCCAGGGTGTTGCCAAGGGTGAATGCTCTCGGCTGACGGAAAGGTTAGCGCTTCGAGTCCATCCCAAGGCACCTGGCAGTGTTTCCACAAAACTGGCCATTGAAAACCGGGAGGAGGTGAGAAACAACAGTCTCTGTGTTTGACCGAAACCACGGGGGCAGACGGAGCGTCAGGAAGACAGAACACAGACGGTGTGGTTGCCTCCATGAACAACC
This sequence comes from Tenrec ecaudatus, assembly GCF_050624435.1. Lineage (NCBI taxonomy): Eukaryota > Metazoa > Chordata > Mammalia > Afrosoricida > Tenrecidae > Tenrec > Tenrec ecaudatus. The sequence goes on from NC_134530.1 coordinate 39,728,132, forward strand.
GCCTCCTTGCTAAGAGAACAGAAGAACTGCATCCCTGGTTACCGTTGCTAAGTATTTTGATCAAAGATCCCCCAGAAGAATCCTGATCACGAGGGGTAAAATGCAGAACAGAATTTCACATGCCCGCGGACTCCACATTTCCTGGAGACCGTTACCTGTGTTCAAATCGAAACCTTGAGCCCAACACAACCCCTGAAGTCTGCTTAAAACCAAGCAATTGTTTAGCTTAACCAGGAGAAACACCTTGAGGCTTTATACCTTTTAAAGAGCTTTTACTAGGGGGCCCGGCGGACAATAGCAACTGGAAAGGTTAGACGGGAACCTTAGGGGACAGGGAGTTTATGGCAGTGGGGGGAGGACCAAGGAGGGTGACAATGGCAGGGGCTTGAATTACTGTCACTGGAGGGTTGAGTTGGTCGGTGCTTTGTTGTGAGTGTTCTCGACAACAATACAATGAACAAAATCATATGCACGCATCTATGTGTTGTTGTTGTTGGTAGGTGCCACAGTGACCCTTTGTACGACAGCACCAAACACTGCCCGTCCTCACAGTTGGCAAGCTTGAGCCCATTGGCGTCGCCACTGTGTCAATCCATCCAGTCAACGGTCTTCCTCTTGTTGGCTGCCCCTTGACTTTACCACCCACAATGCCTTTCTCCAGGGAATGGTCCGCCCTGAGAACATGTCCAAAGCACGAGACACTTCTAAGCAATGTTCTAGCTGCACTTCTCCCAAGACAGTCACTCATTTTTCTGGAAGTCCATGGTCTAGTCCAGATTTTTGCCAAGGCCACAATTTGGATGAACCGATCTTTGGGGCTTCCTTATTCTTGGTCCGGGCTCCACAAGCCCATGAGGGGAGGGGGAAGGTCAGAGGGAGAAGCATTAGAAAGAGAGTCTTTGGAGCTCAGCCCCACCCCCACACATGGGGCCACCGGGAGTTGGGGTGCATTCGGCAACAGCCATGTGGGGTTTCTGCCCGGTTCAGTGAGTCACCATGTTTGGTCCCCTGTGGTGTAAGGAACGAGATGCCCGGGTTGGCTTAGGTCTGCTTCCTTCCAGGTCTTCAGCTGAAGACGCTGAAAAACTCTCAGGAGAACTGAACAAGACACGGTTTGTTAGGCCCCTTCTGTTGACTGGCCAGAAAAGTGTCAGCCTCTGATGAAGTGCGATGGGCGGGAGAGGAGCCCGCAATCTCACTCGGTTCCCATGAGGCCAAGCTTTGGGGCTGGAGAGCCATGAACCCCTTGCTGGTCCTACCGGAGCCCCAGTCACCTGTCTACCGCAGCCCACTAGCAGCCGCTACCCCACCACCGGCATCAGGCTCCTGGACAGAGAGGGCTGGAGAAGGGAGGGAGCAACCTGGGCTCGGGGACTGCCTCTGCCATTCCTTGATCACGTGGCCGGCGTCTCAGTTTATCCATGTGGACAGTGGGACGATGCTGGTGGTTCCGCCCTTCAGTGGACAGATCTGAAATCGAGGTGGACGACTCGGCACCTGGTCCCCCGAGGGCGACCCAGCCGTCCCCTCCCAGGCTTGAGGAGCCCGGGCTGGCACTGGGGGTCTTCTGGTTCTTGTTGGGGCCGTCAGCTCTGTCCCCACTCGTAACGACCCTGAGGACAAGGAAGGAAGCACCGCCCAGTCCCGCGCCATTGTCACGATGGTTCTTACGGCTGGGCCTGTTAAGTTCCTCGGGTGGGAAATACCTCGGTTCTTGGCTTCTCACGAGAAAGAATTCACGCGGAATCCTGGTTTGTGAGCCAAGTGGATCTTACAGTCTCAAAAGAGCACACGCTCCTTCAGGGAAGCGTGCTGAGCTGGGCTGGGGCTCACAGCTGACCACGGGCGACCTCGAGGGACTGTGCCCACATGTGGTGACCTAAGGCCAGAAAGACCCAGGGGGCGCAGGAGCAGGGTCAAGGGGAGAAGGCAGAAGGTCATAAAAGGGGCTAGCTATCCAGTCACCAAGGTATTTAAAGCAGATGGCTGGGAAGGTGTGGTTGATGGTATTGGTCGACCCCTTTGGTTGAATTAAGCCCACTTGGCGGGGGTGGGGGTGGGGGTGGTGGTGTCTTGAGCCTGGACCTAGTTTGGGTGGTGGCAGTGTGACTGGGGGCGGGGGCTGAATTGGAGCATGCCCAGTTAAAGTCTTTATGGGGTGGCTAAGGCTCGCCTGATGTTTCTTCCCAACCTCCTGCAGGAGGCCTTGTGTGGGCATGGCAGGGACAAACCCCTCCGTCTATCCCTATTCTGCTACCTAACAGGCCCACTGTTGCAGCCACTGGGTCAGTCCATCCTCTTGAGGCTCCTATGTGGGCATCATCCCCGCAGCCCTGGCTGGGTAGGAAGATTTCTGACCACTGCTAAGGACTCAGGGTTCAGAGCTCTGGGCTGCCCAGCCCCATCCTTCCTCATCCCCTGGCTGAGGGATCGATTCCAAGCCAAACAGGATGGTCAGGACAGAGCCGGAGGTGCCCATCAAGCGCTCTGGGCATGCATGGAGGAGCACTCTCTGAGGCTCCATTCAGCTCCAAACCCTGCTTCTCTGCCAACAAAGGGATGTGGCCATTCTCCTGCTCTGCCCCGGGCAGAAGAGGAAGGGGGTGGAGGTGTGAGCCAAGGAATTGACCTTTCCCACTATAAGGAATTACTTAGTGTGGTGGCTCTCAACCTTCCTCAGGCCTCAACCCTTTCCTACAGCTCCTCACGTGGTGGTGACTCCCCCACCATAAAATTGTTTTTGTCGCTACTTCATTACTGTCGTTTTGCTACTGTGGTGAATCTTCGTGGAAATATCTGATCTGAAGGATGTATTTTCATTGCTACAAATTGAACATCATTAAAGCGTCGTGATGAATCACAAAGACAATATGTAATTATATGTTGTGAAATATTTATTTCTAATGACAAATAAATGAAATTTTGGCTTGAAGCATGGTGCAGTCTGGGTTCACAGTCTTAATAGAACAACAGTAAACGACATTGCTACATTTTGCAACAAACAGTATGCTAAGAAGATAACGGCTTGGTTCCTAAGACCCCAAAGGGGTTGTGACCCACAAGTTGAGAATCGCTGACTTAGTGTGAAAGATCAAGGGACTCTCCTCCCTCTCAAATTTGGGGTTGCTCTTTGGAAGGAGAACCCTAAAATCTGACCGGGGGCCTTGAACCCACCTCCCAGCATGCCCTTTTACCCTCACACTCCATGCTGAGTCACCATCTTCCCTCTGCCCACGGGGCTGTCACCAGCACTCGTCCCTCCAAGGGGAACCCCTTCCCTGCCTCCTCTCTGTCTGCCTGGTGACACCTGCACTTCCTCCAAACCCCCTCCTCCTCCAGGAAGTCGCCGTGGGTTGAACCTTCCTGTGTGCCCCTGCCTCCCCTGCCCACCAGCCTAAACTTTACTTATTTGTTGTTGAGAATAATCACAGCGAAACGTACACACACACCACCAGTCTAACAGTTTCTACAGGGCCAACGCGGTGACGTGCTTACTCTCTTCAAGTTGTCTGTTTCCCTCTCCTTTCTGAGCCGCCCCTGACTCATTCACATGCACCCCTGTCTACTCTTACCTGTTGATCCCCTCTGGGGAGGTCTTGTGGAGCGGCCAGTGTTCTGTTCTGCTGTGCACAGGTCGCTAACCACAGCAGGTAGGTCTGCAAAGGGCACACTGCTCCAGGCAGACATTTTGGACTAGTTAGGCTAAACTATCGCTTGGTTTTAAGACTTCAGAGGTTGTAAGGAACTGTCTTTCTATCGGCAGCTTCTGCCCCTGCCCCCTTCCCAGCTGGCTCCCCAGTGACTGGCAGGCAGACTGCTTGAGGGTAAGGAAGTGCAGGGATGGAGATGTGGCCCCTAGGGAGGGTCCTTGGGCTTTCTGGATGGGGTGTTCCGTGCAGGGTTGTGAGATGAGGGGTGCCTGGTCTGAGAACCTGAGCCCAGGTGAGGAGAGTGGTGGGCCATGGGGCAGGGGCTTCCGTGTCCAACCATGGAGACCCTCCTGCTGAGAATAGCTAACCTCCCACCCTCCAAGCATGGGGGGAAGAAAACCCAAACAACTTCTTAACACAGTTGTCTGACAACTCACAAGCCAGTGAAGAATTCCCTGTGGCAAGATGAGGGCACGGAAAGAATCCAGGGAGCAGAGTCTGGAGTGGAAACTGCATTTGCCCCAGGGCACACGCTGTGGCAGAAACACCTATGTTTTTGATCACTTCAATGTGGGTAGGTGAGGAGGGAGACCTGTGACAGGGGGGCGGGTGGATGAGCCCAACCTCCACAATGGGGGCTGAGGCGGTACTTCTCTTTGTAACTGAGGGCTCAAGGTGAATCAGAAGAAAATCACACCTTAAGCCCAGTCACCAGGGTGATTCAGAGCCGCCCAAGCCTCACATTTGAATGAAGTTAATCCTTATTAGTCGGGCCTCGGGTGTTTGGCAGAAGCAAACCAATATTTTGTCTGGAGGGAGGTATTTATGCTCACAAATAATTTTCACACAAGAAAATAAGGCACCGTGAGCAAGAGCCAGCAGAAACAAAAGCCTACCAAAACCGACTCACCGTTACCTCAGATACTGGAGCGATCCGTCACGCTGGCCTGAGAATCACAGAACTGAAGATCCCCATCGATCAGTTGATTCTGAAGTTCATAAGGAAATGCGAGAGGCTCAAAATAATCAAAACAATATTGGGAACGAGCACCGTGGGGATGGCGAGTTTAACCCTTCCCACAAGCTGCAGTCTGTGTTCTGTGGTGTTGACACAGGACAAACTCAGGTCAAGGCAAACACATTCAGAGCACGGGCCACTTACGGGTGTTGCGCTTCAACAATGGGTTTAACGTTATTCAATGGGGAAGAATAGTCTTTTCAACAAATTATGTTGCAGCAACCAGATTCCCACATGCAAAAGAATGAAGTTGGCCCCCTACCTCACCTCACCTTATATTCACATGAATCACCAACTTAGATGTGACAGCACACACTATGACCTTCTTAGGAAACAAACAAAAGTGTACATTTTCGTGATCTTGGATATGCATGACTCCTAAGACTGAAACCGGCAAAACAGGTCAATTGAGCCTCATCAAAATCAAAAGCATTTGTGTTTCAAAAGACACTATAAGTGAAGTGAAAAACGCAACCACTCAAAGTGAGAAACTATTTGCATTTTATGTATCTTGATAGGGATCTAATATTCAGAAAATTTTAAGTACTCTTATAACTCAACAGCTGTTCTAAAATCTAGCTAAAGAATGAGCAGGCAAAGGATTGGGACAGGCATTTCTTCAAAGATGATGTATAAATGGCCAGCATGCACATGAAAAGATGCTCAAAATCATTAGTCATGAGGGAAATGTAAATCAAAACCACGCGGAAATCCTCATCTCATGCCCACTAGCATGGTATGTCTGGCTAGGTTCTCAAAAGAAGTAAAACAAAACACACACACAAAGACATATACGAGGGGGTACCCTCCCCAAAAAACACATTTTTTTCAAAGCTATGTACCGTATATACTTGAGTATAAGCCAACCCGAATATCAGCCGAGGGACCTAATTTTACTGCAAAAATGACATAAAAAATGTGCTGAAGAGGGGCTGATACCAAGGGCTCAAGTAGAAGGAACTGTTTTGAGAATGATGATGGCAGCATATGTACAGATGTGCTTGACACAATGGATGGATGTATGGATTGTGATCAGAGTTGTACAGGCCCACAATAAAAAGATTTTTTTAATGTGCTGAAAAACTCGGCTTATGCACGAGTACATATGATATTTAAATTATTTTTAACAAAACAACCTTATCACCTTCAAAGTATTCTCATTACACATAATGCATTTGTTAAATCTGCGATTCCATTCTTGGAAACATTTTTCAAACTCATCTGTTTGGATGACTGGTAGCACCTCCCTCATTTTTTTCTTCCTCTTCTTTGTCATCAAATCACTGTCCTTTCCTGTCCCTCTTGTCCCCTCTTCATTCTCAGAATAAAAAAGAAGTTGTATGGAGTGAGATCAGGTGAGTAAGATGTGTGGGACAAGAGAGGCATGCTGTTTTTTGCCAAAAACTGGCACACTGAGATGGCTGTGTGAGCAGGTGCATTGTCGTGGTGGCAAAACCAGCCCCCCCCGTCTGCCACAAATCAGGCCTTTTTGTCACATACTGTTACACGATCTTTTCAGAACCTCTAAATAGAAAGCTTGATTAACAGGCTGACCTGGTGGAGTGAACCTCAAATGCACTACGAGCCGGCATTTTCGTCCACTCAGGAAGTTGATGGACGTCCAGAACTAGGTTTGACATCAATCGACATTTCACCTTTTTGAAATGAGAAAACCACTCATATATTTGAGTTTTCCCCCATAGTACTGTCCTTGTAAGCTGTGTTCAACATCACAATAGTTTCTGTGGCATTTTCTCAAAGCAGGAAACAAAAAATATGTCACAGCTGTACACCATTTTCTTAAATCAGCCATCACAAAAAAACAAGGTTCAAGAGAAACTGCTTTTACAAAAAAATTCACGGTGACCAGAGAGACACTTCCCAGACCACTGGGTGCACTAACTCAGAGCGAGTTGCTCACTGCTCACCCAGCAGGAAAAATACGTACTACGAAAGCTCCATTCTGCCCAGCACAACTCTGGGGTTTGGGGGGTGCCCCTCATATATTTGTGTGTGTCTCTATGTATATATCTCTATGTGTGTATACCTTTATATTTGTGTGTGTGACCTAAATTTATACCTTAATAGTGGTTCATACGAAAGTTGTAGAAGTGGGTAAGTCCAATCTGGTTCAAGGTCATCCATCAGGTGTTAAGCTGGAGGTTTTCCTGACTCCTATAGCTACTAGGGCAGGACCCCTGGTGGTGTAGTAGTTACACAAAAGGTCCACAGTTCAAATCCACCAGCAGCTCCTTGGGAGAAAGACCCTCTGCTTCCATAAGCAATCAGTCTGGGAAACTCCAGGGGCAGTTCCACCCTGTCCTATAAGGTCGCTCAAAGTTGGCATTGACTTGATGGCAGTGAGACAATGAAAAATAGCTAGTAGGGCTGACAGACCAGGAAGCAGGAAGGTGAAGCGGGATGGCCATGACTGGTGGCTGCAGAGACAGGTCAATCTGAGGTCAGCAGGTCAGATGGCAGGCGCAGCAGGCAATGTAATGGCCATTGGCTCAGGTCCAAAGGACCAGAGGTTGATGAGCGAGATGCAGGATACAGATTGCAAGAAGCAAACAAGCTCTCCACACAGTCCATTTACACAGGGAACAGGCCATCTCCTGCAGGAAATGTCACCAGGGTTCTAACCGGAGTAAGGAGGTTGAGTTCGCCCCCACTCTTCCCCTGACTGCTTAGACGCTCACAGCAGATCTCACCAGGGGTTCACTAGGCCAAATCATTGAGAATCCTGACCCAGCCAAGTTGACATAAAAGCAATCTATAACAGATAGATAGATGATAGATGATTGATTGATTGATAGGTAGGTAGATAGATTATTGATAGATAGATGATAGATGATGATGATAGATAGATAGATGACAGATGATAGATGATGATGATGATAGATAGACGATAGATATATATAGATATATAGATAGATGATAGATGATAATAGATAGATAGATAGACGATAGATAGATAGATAATAGATGATGATGATGATAGGTAGATAGATGATAGATGATGATAGATATAGATAGATAGATAGATAGATAGATGATAGATGATGATGATAGATAGATATAGATAGATAGATGACAGATGATAGATAGATAATAGATGATGATGGTGATAGGTAGATAGATGATAGATGATGATGATAGATGATAGATAGATGATAGATGATGATGATGATGATAGATAGATGATAGATGATGATGATAGATGATAGATGATGATGATAGATGATAGATAGATGATAGATGATGATGATAGATGATGATAGATAAAGTTAGAAAGAAGGAAGAGAACATAAAAAGAGACTCAAGCACAGGAACAATTGTGAGGACGATACAAGGCTGTACCATGTTTCCTTTTGTTGTGCATAGGGTCACCATGGGTCAGAATGGACTCGATGGCATCTAACAGCTATAGAATGAAAAAGGTAGATAGTAGCAAGTGTTGGCAAGGACGTGGAGAAGTTAAAATCCTCATACAGCAGAGGTTCTCAACCCTCCGAATGCCGCAATCCCTTAACACAGTTCCTCATGTGTGGTGACCCCCCAACCATAACATTATTTTCATTGTTACTTCATCTCTGTCATTTTGCTACTGTGATGAATCGGGTGACCCCTGTGAAAGGGTCCTTCAACTCCCAAAGGGGTCGCGACCCACAGGTTGAGAACTGCTGTCCTACAGTGTTGCTGGACTATACAATGGTGTCACCACTTGAGAAAACAGTTTGGCAGTTCCTCCCAAAGATAAACATAGAGTTATCATATGAGCCAGCAATTTTACTCCTAGGTGTATGTGGACTCAGAGATTTGAAAATATATGTTGACTCCAAAGTTTACACACCATGTTCATAGCAGCATTATTCAGAGTAAACAAACAGAGGTAACAGTCCAAACGTCCATCAACTGGATGAATGGATAAATAAAATGAGGCATAGCCATATGGTATTGTTGTTAGGTACACTGAACAGTCCTGCTCCATCACAATTAATCCTACGCCTGAGCCCACTGATGCAGTCCCTGTGTCAATCCATTTATTTGAGAAGCTCCCTCTTTTACCACCCTTCCACTTTACCAAACAGGATGTTCTTCTCCAGGGACTAGTCTCTCCTGACAATATGTCCACGTATGTGTGGTAGTCACACAATTCCCGTTATCATGATCCATAAGTATAGGGGTAGAGTCTAGCCTGTCAGTCAAGTCAGAGACTGGTGATGTCTTCTTGTGGGCTTGGCCTTATCACGAGGATTCTGGGAACTTCTCCTTCTCCCTGGAGAAGGACCACACACTCTCTCTGCTTCACTTTCCTGCGGTTGGGACACTCCAGGAGTCTTGTGGAGACACACACCAGCGCTGAGATGCTTCCACCACCACTGGATGCACAGGACTTCGTGCCCACTGGCCTGTGCTGTTCCTGCATTCAGCATCATTGCATGTGCAACATGAGTCTGGTGAGGAATTTGTAGACCCGTATTGGACATATCACCTAATATCAGCCTGTGAACTTGATCTGGACTAGGCGGGGATGTTTTCTCAATATACAATTGCTCTTTGATATACAACTCTCTCTTACACACATATGACTATCTCTGGATTTGTTTCTTCTAGTCAACCCAGACTAACACAGTATTGTAAAACAAAGACTTGCCATCCTTGCCTCTGGGGAGCACTCTGCCCTTATTTCTTGCAATACAGATCGGTTTGTCCTTTTAGCAGTCCATGGTACTTCAATATTCTTCTCCAGAACCACAATTCAACTGCATCAATTCTTCAGCGGTCTTGCTTATTCAATGACCAACTTTCACATGCATATGATGCGATGGAGAAAACCATGGCTTGAGTCAGTGCCTGCTCTTCAACACTCTATAGAGATCTTGTGCATCAGAGTTCCCTAATGCAACGCATTTTTTGATCTCTAGACCACTGCTTTCATGAGCATTGATTGTGGCGCCAAGCATCATGACATTCTGGATTACTTCAACCTTTTCTCCATTTATCAGGATGTTACCTTTTGGTCCAGTTGGGAGGGTTTAGGTTTTCTTTCCATTGAGTCATAATCCATACTGAAGACTACCATCCTTGATCTTCCTCAGCAAGTGCTTCAAGTCTCCTCATTTTCTGCAAGCCAGGTTGTGTCATTCCCATATTGCAGGCTGTTAATAAGCGCCTTCCTCCGGTCCAGACGCCACGCTCTTCTTTTTTATTTTTTAGCCGTTTTATTGGCACATAATTTACAGAGCACACACTTCAATCTAATTCAGTCATATCAAGGAGAATGATACAATCATTGCCGTATCTATTTCAGAACATCTCCCCCCCCCACACCTCGTGGTTAAATCACCTTTACAGTGTGTTTAATCACAGTCAGATCCAGTGCTCCCTCCCCGCTCCCACCTTCATTTCTCACTCCCGAGACCCCCCTTCCCGCCCAGTCACCCCTCCCACCCCTGCACCCGTGGCCACACGTTTCTTCGTATAATCCAGTTTCTCTGATGCTTCCCTAAGCATGCAGTTGAATCAATACAGTGAGAGGTCACAACCCAGATGAGCGCTTTCCCTGATTTTAAACCATGCAGTCTTCCCTTGTCCTGTTCGCTCAACTGCCTCTTGATCCACGCACAAGTTCCACATGAGCACAATGAAATGTTCTGGAATTCCCATTCTCAGGGTTAACAGCACTTTATTATGGTTCATACGGTCAAGTCTCTTTGCACAGTCAATGAAACACAAGCAAACATCTTTCCGGTATTCTCTGCTTAGAGCCAAGAACCATCTGACATCAGTCTGATATCCCTTGCTCCGTGTCTGAATTCAACCTGAACTTCTGGCGGCTCCCTGTCAATGCACTGTTGCAATCATTGTTGAACAACATTTTACTTGTGTGTGAAATCAATGACATTGTTCTATCGTTTGAGCATTCTCTTGAGTCACCTTTCTTTGGAATGAGTGCAAATATGGATCCCTTCCAGTCAGTTGGCCAATTAACTGTCTTCCAAATTTCCTGGCCTCGATGAGTGAGTACCTCAGTGGGTATTCCGTGAATTCCCGGAGCCTCGTTGTTGGCTAATGTATTCAGTGCAGATCAAACTTCCTTTGGCACCATTGGCTCTTGCTCATAAGCTACCTCCTGAAGTGGTGGACTGTCAACTAGTTCTTTTCGGTCTAGTGACTGTGCATTCTTTCCGTCTTCTCTTGAAGCTTCTGCCTTTTGCAATATTTTGCCCGTAGAATCTTTCAAAATTGCGATGCGAAGCTTGAACTTTTTCATGAGGTCTTTTAGTTTCAGATGTGCTGAGTGTGTTCTTCCCGTTTGGTTTTCTAATTCTAGGTCTTTGCACATTTTTTAATTTTGGGCTTTGGCTTCTCGAGCTGTCCTTTGAATTTTTCTAGTCAATTCCTTTACTTCATCCTTTCTTCCATTTGCTTTAGCCACTCTATGATTTTTTTTCCTACTCTATGATTAAGAGCAAGCTTCAGAGTCTTTTCTGCATCCACGTTGGTCTTTTCTTTCTTTCCTGTCTTTTTACTGCCCTTTTGCTTGGTGTCCAAGCAAAGAGCGATGTTCTTGGTGTCCTCCCGCAGCCCATCAGGTCTTCTGTCACTAGTGGTCAATGCGTCTAATCTGTTCTTGAGAGGCTCTCAAAATTCAGGCGGGACTGACTCAAGCTTGTATTTTGACTCTTGTGAATTTATTTTCATTTTCTTCAGCTTTATCCTGAACTTAAAAATGAGAAATTGATGGTTTGCTCCACAGTCAGCCCCTGGTCTGGCGTTAGCTGCTGATAGTCGGCTTCTTCTCCATCGTGTCTTCCCACAGATGGGGTCCCTTTGATGTCTGTGAGTTCCCTCTGGGGAAGTCCATGTGTACAGTCGCCCCTTGTGTTGTTGAACAAAGGTCTTTGCTATGAGCAAGTTCTTGGTTTTGTAGAAGCCTATTGTGTGACCTCCAGCTTCATTTCTATCACCAAATCCACCTTTTCCAACTACAATCCCTCTTTGTTTCCAACTGTCACATCACAATCACCAATAACTATCAATGCATCTTGATTGCATGTTTGCTCAATTTCTGATGGAAATAATTGGTAGAATTCTTCAATTTCTTCATCACCAGCTCTTGTGGTTGGTGCATAAGTTGAATAATAGTTGCATTGATTGGGCTTCCTTGAAGGTGGATAGATATAATCCTATCACAAACAGCATTGTCTTCCATGATGGATTTAGCAAGATCCTCTCTGGCAGTGAATGCCAGGCCATTCCGTGATTGTATTATTCCAGGCGTAATAAATCATATGATTTTCTGATTCAAAATGACCAATACAAGTCCATTTCAGTTCACTCATGCCTATGATATCTATCTTCATGTATTCTATTTCGTTTTTGAACACTTCCAATTTTCCTAAATTCATACTTTGCACATTCCACGTTCCAGCCATTAGATTTGCAGCATGTCTCCTTACCTTGAGCCCTGCCCTCAGCAAATGAGGATCCCGAAGGCTCCGCCCCCACAGGCTTTGCCTGACTCCTGTCACCATGGCCAGCTCCCCTCCAAGAAACCCGCTTCCTCTTCAGTCACATTTCGAGTGTCCTGTGACTTGAGGGACCCATCCTCCTGCACTGTCTCCCACATTGCTTTGCCTCCTTTGTTTAGGTTTATAATATCTGTGTTAGTACGGGTAGACTAGAGAAACGAGTTTATGGACACACTCATATGTGTATAATATAGAACTTTATATACAAGAGCAGTTGAATATTGAGAAACATCCCAGCCCAGATCAAGTCCATAAGTCCGACATTAGCCCATATGTCCAATACCAACCTATAAAGTCCCCTTCAGACTCATGAAACACATGCAATGATGCCGAATGCAGGAAGATCACAATCCAGTGGGTGCAAAGTCTTGTGGATCCAGTGGCAGTAGAAGCATCTCAGCACTGGCAAGGGTCTCCAGGTGGCTCCTCTGGCTCCAGAGGTCTAGCGTAGTTCCACGTGTCTTGTCAGTAGAGCATCTCTCAGGAAGTGAGCAGAGAGAGAAGGTGTCTCCCACCTCCAAGGAGGAAACACAGGAGTTCCCAGAATCCTCAGGAGATGTCCATGCCCACACAGAGGCCTCATTGGCTATGACCTGATTGACAGACTAGACTCCACCCCTTCACTCTTAATCCCCTCAAGTCTGAAATTGACACCAGATTAGGTAACTACCACAGCATCTGACAATGCTTCGAAGCCATGTGTAAGGTGCTCAGTGGCTTCTTCCTCTGCAGTGGGGAGCCTAGCCCTTCATTGTCTGTTCTTCTCAAAGCTCTGATGAAACCTGTTCCCGTTGGGTGACTCTGCAGGCATTTGAAATGCCAGTGACACAGCTTCCAGCATCACAGCCACCCATAAATCACCGCCGTCTGACAACCTGACAGACATATCCGTAAAAGGAATGAAGTGCTGATAAAGGCTATGACATCAACATGTCTTGAATGACTATACTGAGTGTAAGAAATCAGTCACAAATAGCACAGAGCATACACGCCCCTTTATATGAGATGTGTCCAGACAAGCCCATCCACAGCAACAGCAAGCAGACCAGTGGCTGACCGGGATGGGGGTGGGGAATGGGACTTGGAAGCTAAGGGACATGGGCTTTCTTTGGGGGTTTGTGATAGTTAAGGTTTATTGTGCCAACCTGGCTGATAAACACATGTGGGATTAATTGAAGGGCAGAGAGATAAATGGCTCAGTGAGCCTTGCCTTTTGAGTTCTCTTGTCTCTTTCTTTCTGATGGTCAGACCGGTGTGCGGCTGCCTTAGCCAGTTCCCTGTTTCAGCTGGCAAGGCTCACTTCCTGTGAGACATCCCTGAGGAGAAGCAACATGGACCTAACCTAATGCAGCCCTGGGTGCTGGAGCAGCCTCATGGAGACCCCTGTCAGCACTGAGATGCTTACATTGCCACTGGATTCAAAGACTTTCTACCCAGTGGGCTGTGAATCCTCCTGCATTCGGCATCATAGTGTGTGTTTTGTGAGGACTTTGTAGATCAGTGTTGGACATATGGGCTAAGTCGAACTTATAGGCTTGGACTGGAGGGGGGATTGGGATGCTTTCTGAATGTACACTTACCCTATATATAAAGCTCTCTCTTATACATGTATGAATTTCTGTGGATTTGTTCCCCTAGTTTACCCAGACTGACACGGGGAGTAATGAAAGCGTTCTGTGGCTAAAGCCCCTGAACTGTGTTTTTGTAAAGAGTGATCTCTGCAGTATGTGACTTTTTTTTCCCCTCTGCTTTTTTTTTAACAATTTATTGGGGCTCATACAATTCTTATCACAGTTCATACATATACATACATCAATTGTATAAAGCACATCTGTACAGTCTTTGCCCTAATCATTTTTTTCTCCTCTTTTCTTTTTTTACATTTTATTAGGGACTCATACAACTCTTATCACCATCCACACATATACATACATCAATTGTATAAAGCACATCCGCACATTCCCTGCCCCATTCATTCTCAAGGCATTTGCTCTCCACTTAAGTCCCTTGCATCAGGTCCTCTTTTTTTTCCCCCTCCCTCCCCTTTCCCCCCTCCCTCATGTGCCCTTGGTAATTTATACATCGTTATTTTGTCATATCTTGCCCTATCCGGAGTCTCCCTTCCCCCCTTCTCTGCTGTCCCTCTCCCAGGGAAGAGGTCACATGTGGATCCTTGTAATCAGTTCCCTACCCTCTGCTTTTTTTTTAAGATAATTTTATTGGGGAATCTTATAACTCTTGCTACAATCCATACATCAATTGTATCAGACATATTAGTATATATATTGCCATCATTCTTTTCTAGACATTTACCTTTCTATTGAGCCCTTGGAATCAGCTCCTGTTTTTTTTCCCCTCCTCACTCCCCCCGCCCTCATGGCCCCTTGACAGATTATAGATTGTTATTGTTTTCATATCTCACGCTGGCCGCTGTCTCCCTTCCCCTCTGGTTTCGGTTGTTCTTCCCCCTGCATGGGGGTGTGTGAATATGTGAAATCATTGCAATCAGTACCCCTTTCCTCCTACCCTTTGGTATCACGATCCCCATTCCTGTTCCTGGGTTCCGTGTGTCCTGAGCTTTATCTTTTGCCTATATTTATGTACATGTTCCCGTCCAGTCCAGAGTGGGAAGCAGCACTGGGCTCATGCTAGTGGGGAGTGAGGAGGCCTCAAGGGATCAGAGGTATATTGCGTGATCCATTGGCGTTCTACTGCACCCTGGTTGACTCATCCCTTCCTGTGATCCCTCTGTAGGGGAATGTTCCATTGTCTACAGATAGGATTTGGGTCTCTACTCTGACCCCTCTCGTTCTCAACACCGAGTTTTTGTTTGTTTGTTATGAATCTTCTGATGCCTGTTACCTGGTCCCGATGACATCTCATGATTGACACCTCACGATCGGTGCACCAGCTGTTTTCTTCTTCCATGTTGCTTCACTGTTGGGTGGCCATTTGTTTAACTTTAAGCCTTTAAGACCCCAGACACTATATCTTTTAATAGCTGGGCACCATCTGCTGTCTTCACCACATCTGCTTATGCACCTATTTTGTCTTCGGCGATCGTTTGGATGGGAAGGGGAGTTGGGAGCATCGCAGATGCCATTTTGTTAGAAAAAAATGTTCTTGTACTGAGGGAGGGAATGAGCTGCTCCACAGCCTCAGTGTATTGCCTTATAAATATATGTACATTGGCCAATACCTCTATTTGTTATGGATGGATGTATTTGTGTAAGTACACACCTCTGTCAAGACCTCTAGCTATAGCTTTGCTTCCTAGAGCTTTCCTGTTTCCTTTTGCCTTCTCCTGCCCCACCATCATGTCCCCCTTCTTTCACCGCTTAGTCCTTCCTCTCAGCTCGATTGCTGTTGCTCTAATACCCACAGGATCTCTACACCCTCCTAGATGTTGGTTTCAATGTCCTAGTTGTTCCCCTGTCTATGGTGCTGTCCACTTACCACACCCTTCTCCCCACCTCCCCCCCCCACACCCACAAGACCCTCTGGGGCCATTGGCCCCTTGCTTTCTCCCGGAGCTTCCCTCCCATGCCCATCTCATATAAGCAGACAAACCAGCAATGTCCTAATCTGAACAGTAAGAAAAACATAAGGTTGCAAAGAAGAAAAGGGGAGAGAGGGAAAACCCCAAACCTACCTAGACCCAGGTCTGTCCGCGGGCCCCTGGTCCTGGGGGAGTTCCGAGGGCTTCCCAACCCCCCAGTCCATTCTTGAGGCTCCTCCAGGGCTCTGTGGGTCGGCTTTGCTCCAACTTCTGATGTGCTATGCACCCTTCCTGGTTTGTCCCGCTGCAGGGGGTTCCGTCCACACTGTCTACATGATTGTCTTCTGTCGGCATACACTCCAGTGAGGGGACAACATGTCTTGAGATGCTGGCAATCCCACAGTCCTCTCTGGGCCTTAGCACCTCCGTGCAGGGACATCACCCTCCAGGCTTGGTGTGCCCACACGGAGTCTAGGCCGACTGTCCCTATCTCTTTCTCCTCCTTAGTTTGCTTCTGTGTGCATGTTCGTAGTCAGTCGGCTCCTCACCCCCGCCCCCCAACTAGTGTCATTGTCTGTGGCACCCCTCTGCTTGATACAGAGACTCTCAGAGGTAATGCTGCTCACTGCCATGGAGTCGATTCTCACTCTGAGAGCCCCCAGGTGGCAGGGCAGAACTGCCCCGTGGGCTTCTGGGACAGGCATAGGACGCCTCAGTGCCTATGTAACCCAATGTGCCAACAGGGCCTCCAGCATCCTGCTAGCTAATACCAAGGACTCACACCTCTTGAGTGCTAACCATGTTTCTGGCTTGTCCTGAGTGCTTATGTGTTCACCCACTTCGTCCTCACCGCATCCCCATGAGGCTTTGCGGTTCCAGTTTACAGATGGAAAACTGGGCTATGGAGAGGCCACTGAGCGGAGGCCACAGTTCAGACATGGCCGAGGCAGGATGCAGGCCCACGTAGCCTGCACAGCAGTGATTCCCTGAGATCGCCACGAAAACCAGCCACCGCTCAGCCAAAGAGCCTGAGGCCCCAAGAAGGGTCACCACCTGCCTGTGACACACAGTAACCCACGGGCAAAGTCAGGGCTGGAACCCAGGACCCCCGTTTCCCAAGAGGCCCTCAGGAGACACCTCTTTGAACCGAGGATTGTTGTGAGGGGTCAGAACTCAATGTTCCCACCAGGTAGGCCCTTCCCTCTGTGTCCCCTGGAGACCCCCTAAAATATGTGTAGAGACCAACAATAGGAACTGCTCACAAACTATATGTTGAGGGCAACACACTGTACACCCACCCCAGGGAATCCTCCGAAGCCTATATTCATCTGTTGTGAAACGGGGGCCCAGAGAGGGGGCGGACTTGCCCAAGGTCACGCAGCAAAGAAGTGATGAAGCCAAGATCTAGTATTAGCTCATTAATATTAGATACCACATGGGTCTAGGAGCCCTGGTGGCAGACTGGGTTAATCATTGGGCTGCTAACAGCAAGGTCAGAGGTTCAAACCCACCAGCTGCTCCAAGGGAGGCAGATGAGGCTGTCTGACCCCGTAAAGATTGATGGAGCCATAGAGTTGTTACGAGTTGAGATCAACGCGATGGCAGCGAGATCAGCCAGGTCTGGCAGGGAAGGGAGAAATTGGGGTGTTCCTGGCAGATCTCAGGCACTACAGATGTTTGGGACAGAGAAAGGAAAGGGCAGGGACCCCTGATGGTGTAGTGGTTACACGTCAGGCTGCTAATAGCAAGCAAGATCAGC
The DNA here is from genome assembly GCF_050624435.1 of Tenrec ecaudatus. Taxonomy (NCBI): domain Eukaryota; kingdom Metazoa; phylum Chordata; class Mammalia; order Afrosoricida; family Tenrecidae; genus Tenrec; species Tenrec ecaudatus. The sequence continues at coordinate 39,745,596 of NC_134530.1, forward strand.
AGTTAAAAATGCCAACCACTCCTCGGGAGGAAGATGGGGCTTTCCATTCCTGTAAAGCAGTGGTTCTCAACCTTCCTCCTGCCGCCACCCTTTGGTACAGTTCCTCATGTGGTGGGGATCCCCAACCATAACGTTATTTTCATTGCTACTTCATCACTGTCATTTTGCTACTGTTATGAATCGGGTGACCCCTGTGACAGGGTCATTTGATCCCCAAAGGGGTCTCGACCCACAGATTGAGAACTGCAGCTGTAAAGGGTCTGGGAAACGCACAGGGGCAGTTCCACCCTTTGGAGAGGTTTTGTTTTTATTTTGTCAGGTGGGTGGAGAGCAGGGACAGGCAGCTATGGGTGAGGGTGGGGAGATTCCAATTCCTGAGAGAAAGCCCCCAAATAGAAAACCAGAAACACTGCCATCAAGTCAAGGCAATTCCGAGTGACCCTATAGGACAGGGTAGAACTAGCCTCGTGAATTTCCAAGCCTGTAACTCTTTGCCAAAGGAGAGCCTCATCTTTCTCCCGTGGAGCGGCTGACGGTGTTGAACCACTGACTTTGTACTTATGACTATATAACCCACTACCTCATAGGACTCCCGTACAGAAGGCACAGGAGCATGGAAAGAGGGACAGAGGACTAGCAATCGCTAGTCTGGGAGGGGAACTTCCTGCCCAAGATCCAGGGCAACAATAGCTCTGGGCAGTTTTCCACGATGCCTGCCTGTCCCCAGTAGGCAAGGGTTCCTGCACCCACAGCTTCCTGGTGAGCCTTCCTGTGGTCCCCACTGTGGCCAGCCCCTCTTGGCTATTGTTCGTCTTAGATCTGCATCACCATTTTTACTGGGAGTATGAGATCCATCTCTGTTAGTCTGGGTACTTAAGAGAAACAAATCCACAGAAACTCATGTATAAGAGAGTTTTATATAAAGGTTAAGTGCACATCAAGAAAACATCCCAACCCAGTGCTGTCCAAGCCCACAAGTCCAATATTAACCTATATGTCCGACACCAATCCACAAAATCCTCATCCATCTCACAAAACACACACTATGACACTGACTGTAGGAGGAAAGCCGAATCTGTGAATGTGTCAGCATCTCAGCACTGGCAGGGGTCTCCACACGGCTGTTCCAGCACCCAGGGCTTCATCGGGGTAGGTCCATGTGGCTTCTCTTCAGGGATGTCTTGCAGGAAATGAGCCTTGCCAGCTGAAGCAGGGAACTGGCTAAGGCAATTGTACCCTGGTCCGACCATCACAAAGCAAGAGACCTGAGAACTAGAAAGGTGAGCCATTTATCTCTCCACCATTCAATTAACCCTACATGTGTTTATTGGCCAGGTTGGAACAATAAACTTTAACTCACCACCTAACAGAGGTATGATCATGTATTGAATGCTCTCCCATTGGTAGCTGTCAGAACAGTGTTCAACCTTCCCAACGATGCCACTCCAGTGATCTTTGCACCCAAACCCAAAACAAATTCACTGCCATGAAGTCGGTTTTGACCCATGGCAACCCTATTGCACAGGGCAGAATAGCTCCTATGGGTTTCCAAGACAATAACTCTTTCCCGGAGAAGAAAGCCTCATCTTTCTCCCTTGGAGTGGCTGGAGGTTTCAAACTGCTGACCTTGAGGTTCACAGCCCAACACATAACCACTACACCACCAGGGCTCCTCTTTGCCCAAATGTGTGTATTTACATGTCTAGTTAGCCCCTGGCCCATGTGGAGCTCACAGCTGAGTGAAGGAGAGAACAACTATGTGTGCCTCTGAGCCGGTTCTGACTCAGCTGCATCACGAAACGTTACTTAGAACAGAGAAACACTGCTCAGCCTGCTACAGCCTCACGACCATTGCTGTGTGTCAGCCCCTCGATGCAGCCGTGGTGTCCGTCCACTTCGAAGGTCTTCCTCTCTTTCCTGCCCCTTCACTTCACCAAGCACGATGTCCTTCTCCAGGGACTGGTCTCCCCTGACATCCTGTCCAAAACACAAAGTCTCGCCTTCCTGACAAGGAGCCCTCTGACTGTACAATGGGGCTTCAGAAAGTTGCTGGGGGGATAATCTTTCAAAGCAGAAGTCCTGGGAAGGAAATAATCAGCGATTGACGATCTAGAGTGCGGGAGGGAGGGTGTCAGAGAAATGGGCTCTGAGGAAGGAGCATTTGAGCAGATGCTCAGAGGACAAGGAGGAGACAGCTAGGTAGTGATCTAGGGAAAGCATTCTTGGCTGGGGTAACAGGAAGTGCAAAGGTCCTGAGGCAGAAACTAGCTTGGCAGGCTCTGGGAATGGAGGACAATGGTGTCCTCAGGGCGCCTCAGCCTCAACACCACCGGAGGGGGGCGGGGTGCAGGGGCACCCTGAGTACTATGGGATGGCTAGCAGCATGCCTGACCTCTACTCACAGAGATGCCAATAGCACTGCCCCTCAGGACAATAAAACCCAAAACATCTCCAGACCCTGGCAAAGGCCGCCTCCTGGCAAAGGTCTGAGAGCCAGGGCGCCGGGGAGCGAGTGCTGGATGGGACAGAGCCAGATGCAGGGCTGGTGGGCCTTGTCAGCCTCTTAGAGCAACAGGATGATCAGGAGTAACTGGAGGGGCAAAGAGGGACAGTGAGAAGAGAGTGGGGTATCTGCCCCTTGGCCCAGACCCCTGCCTGGGTGTGGGCCCACCTAACTCTATAGCAGTCTCCCATCCAGTCCCTGCCTGGGGGCAACTGCTCCGCCAAAGTGCTCCCCCACCACCCCGTGCTCCCCAGGCCTCTTCTCCCTCCTCCCATGCTCTCTGTCCCACCCACTGATCTCCCGGGACCTTTTACTCCTTCACGGAGGTCCTACCCTGGATGCACAAAGCTGGTCCCCAAAATAATTACCTCCGGCCAGTGGTTGATTGTGTATGTTCACACGCGCACATGCGCACACACACACACACACGCACCCGTGTTCTAGGGAAGAGTCACCTCCTGCTCTGGAACACGTCTTCTCAGACTCAGGGACCCTAAGAGGCCCTCATGAGCCCAGCTCAGGGGAGGGGAGGCAGGGAAGCCCCTGAGACCAAGTAGACAGGTGTCTTTCTCCCACTTGTCCCCTACTGACACCCCAGCATGCTCCACTGCTCCTGTCTGTCTGTCTGTCTGTCGCCATCCGGCTCAGACTGACTCAACCCTTTGCTGTCTCTCCTCTCCCTCAGTCTGTCGGCTTCCCCCACCTCTGTCTCTGCCCCCGCCCGCCCCCCTTCTGTCTCTCCCTCAGCGGCTCCAGTGGTTTGGAGAAGCTGGGCTCCCTTCTGTCCAGACGACCTCCCTTCCTCACCACACGCACGCACGCACACTCACCGTCACACGCAAACACACAGATGCAGTGTGCTCACACACACAGTTCCACCCAAGCATGAACACACAGGAACACGTGCCCATGTGCACACTCACTCATGCACACACACTCTGGAGAACGTCTCTGACTGGGTTTCACCCTGCCTCTGGCAGGTCCTGCCCCCAGGTCTGCCTGGCCAGCTCCCAGGGGAGCCGAGCCAAAGGTGAAGGGCCCAGGCCAAGCTTGTCGGGGACAGACTGCTGAGAACCCTCTGTTTGTTTGGCTGTTTCCACAGAAGCCTCTCAACCTCTCTCCTCTCAACCCCCTCCAGTTCTCCATCTGGGCCTCCCTCACCCCTGCCCAGCCTGGGTAGGCCCGAGTGTCAGGCCCTCTGCACTCCACTCCCAGGGTGGATGAGCCATCCTCTCTGCCCACTCCACACTCTGCCTTCGACCCAGGCTGCAGCTTGGGGTCCAGCCAGCTAGGCCATCACCACTCTGGGTGACCCACGTGGGCCTCAGTCTCCACCACTGTAAATGGGTATCTCTCTGGCAAGCTTATGGTCCTGCCAGGAGCATCAAAAGGGCCTGGCACAGATCATGGGCCCATGATAACAGCCAGGAGGTGTCAGTCAACCACAGCCTGCCCTGCCTGCTAGCCCCCAACTCCAAATCCGGGCCTGGGCACCTCTGAAGTTAGCCCCCTGCTGGTGGCGTGTCTCCAGGAGAACTTCCCGGCAGACTTGGGGGGTCGCAAGGAAGGGGGAGCCAGCTTGCTGCCTTCTAATTTAGATTCCTGGGTTTATGGCAGGAAGCACGGGGAGGCTGATGCTGTAATTAAGGCAATTCCAGAGGCTGTGGGGTGGAGGCGGCTCAAGGAGCCACCACGGGCTGGCCCCCCACTTTCCCCACCCTCCACGTTACAGATCAGGAACCCAGAGGTGACCGCACACAGCACGTGGTTGGGGGGGGGGGGTGCCGCAGGGGGACTCCAGACACGTGACTTCTGTATTCTGTCCCCAAAACCCAAAGCCCCATCTACACTGAGACCCCTCCTCCCACATTCCTGAGCCGTCCAGGCAGAGCCTGGCCTGGGATGGGGTAGGAGGAGCAGACTCATCCAGGGGTCAAGACCAGGGCAGCAGCCTGAGCACCCGTCTTCCCAGAGGAGGGCACCCAGAGAACTCAGCATTTCTGATCACCCCTCCCACCCTCAGGCTCAGCCCCAGTGTCTTCATCTCTACACTGGCCTGGGCTTGGTAAGCACTGACCCCTAGCCTCAGTCCTGCCAGCGCCCTGGCCAGTCTTGCGCTCCCCAAACCTCCTTCCTGCCCCATAAATGAGAGGTTTCAATGGAGGCAGGGGCTCAGGAGCCAGCAACGGTTCCCAAAGTGGGGCAGGGGTGGGGCTTGAGGGTTTGCTTTGCGGAGCAAGTTCAGATGGTTTGCAAAGTCGTCTGTCTCCTCTCATCATCTTTTCCACAAGACACGGGCCGTGGCAGGGAGGCAGGCGCTGAGCACAGGGCACATGTGGATCTCCCGAGATTCCCAGCGGCTGGCTGGGAGCAGGCTCCAAGGGCTGGGCTGGGAGAGGGGGGGTGAGTGTGTGTGTGCGTGGGGGGGGGGGGTTCTGGGAGTGCCTGTGACACTCCCACCCCACAAAGGGCCAGGGCTGCCTCACAGACACAGGCAGAGCCAGCTTGGGCCCCACGGAGTGACCCCTGGGGTCTGGGTCTGGGGAGCAGATATGGATCAGGGTGTGGGTGGGAGTGGGTGCCAGGCATTCCTCAGGTTGGGGAGAAAGGGGGCTTTGTTGCTGGAAGCTGAGCCGCCCCCGGCTCCGTGCATGCCCGGGCACTGGGCCAAAGATAGAGAAACCCACTAGATGGCTCGACTAAAGCCCCTGCCCCCTCCGCCCGGGCCTCCCCACTCAGCCAGGCCCGCCTCCCCGTCTCGGGTCCACAAAGGGTGATCAAGGGTGCAGATGCCAGCCCAAGGCAAGATGGAGGTTTGGGGGCAGTGCCAGGAAGCTAGATAATCCTCCCCACTCCCCCAGGGTTGTGGGGACAGGCAATGAATGATGCGGAGAGGCGTTCTGGGTGTTGAACTCACTGATCTGACCCAGTCCTCACTCAGAACAAGCGTGCGCGTGGTGAGGTGGGCACTGTCCACAGCCCACAGATGTGGACCCAAAGCTCAAAGAGGGGAGAGCCTGTGGGAGGGGGGACTGCCTCTCCAGTCCTGGACAGAAGGCAGCACTTAACTCAGGGGAGTTCTGCCAGCTCCTCCCATCTGAGGCAGATGCAGGGACACCTGGGTAAGGAGGGCCCCTATTTGAGTCTCCACCCAGAGTGACCACCACCTTACAGAGTTGTGTTACATGACCCTCAAGTGACCAATAACATTAGACTTGGACAGCAAAAATGGAAAAAAAAAATGTGTCGAATCAGATGTCTACAAGTCGATTCCGACTCCTGACACCCCCGGATGTCTCAGAGCACGACTGTGTCCCTCGGGGTTCTCAGTGTGATCTTTCTGAAGCAGATCGCCAGGCCTTTCTGCCCAAGTGCCTCTAGGAGGTTCAACCTGCGCCCGGGGAGTCGTCAAGCATTGAACTGTTGGCAACACCCAGGGGCTCTTGGGTGGCACCTAGTAGGTGTGTGATAAATGCCAGTGGTGCTGCTGGGGGGTTAGCATGGTCCTCAGCCCTCTCTGCTCCTTAGCACACACCACTTCCTCTGTGCCAAGCCTCGAGTTCTGGGGCTGTGTTTCCCTGGCTTCCAGCAGACTCTTGGCCTCCTCCCCCTTCCCCACCACCCCTGGAGCTCCCCCACCCTCAACGTTCCCCCCCCCCCGCCAGTCCTCATCCCACAGACTGAGTGTTGGGGACCCAGGCGAGGCTCTGTCTGCAGCCTCCTCACTCCAGGCCCTGATCCGGATCCGGATCGGGAGAGGGGCCTACAATTTTTTCAGCTCTGTTGCCACCCATGCAGGGAAGCTCCCTTCAAGGAGCCAACCTCTGAGTGGGGGCTGGAGGCCAGGACACAGGGAAGGGAGGTGGCAGGGCCACAGACTAGGGCTTAGGAATGCACCACCTCCTGCCCATCCCCTCCTTCTCTGTCCTCATGACTCACACTAGACACAGTTAAAACACAAAGTGCCCTCCTTTGTCCCAAGCCCATGCTTTAATAGGATTGGGGGGTGGGGGTGGCCTCGGATGGGGCAACTCCCATTGGCAGCCACAATGGGGGCCTGGTGCCATCACACTGCCCCCCACCCCCACCCCACTACTGCTGTGGCTTCAGAGGCCTCCACACTAGACCTTCCCAGATGCCCAGCCTGGGGGTGGGGGCAGATGGCTGGGGTGAAGTCCTTGGGGGTGAGTTCTGAAGGGCAGGCTCCGTGTTGCCAAGGTCCCTCCGTGAGCAACAAATAAATCAGGGTTCCTGCGTCATAAGTCAACGTGTGGACTCTTTGGAGAGCCCACAAGTTCCGTTTCTCTCGCCACTTCCCTGGGCGGGCACCACTGAGCGGCTCTGCTGCGTCCACTCTGAGGATAAATATCGAATCCTGAGAGGGCAGCAAGGTCAGGTTCCCGCTCAACCCTCTTGTCTTGGTCCTCCCTGGTGCCCTGAGAACCTCTAGCCACACTTACTTCCCCAGCCTGGAACATCCTGAATTCTGCCCCTCCGGCCTCATGCTTCACACCTCCGCGCAGACACCTCCTCTGGGAAGCCTTTCTCAGGGAGCGCCCTGGCGTTTGTCTTGTGAGGATGGTGCATGGCCCTGTGGGCCTCTTTCCCCACTGCAGACCCAGAGACCTGGGCAGGCACCACCTAGGTTCTCCCACTCCCCGGCCCCTCTCGGGCTCAGAACACCATCACTGAGCCATCTAACCTGGTGAGGACTCCCACTGTGCACCAGGTCTGGGATCCTGGAGTCAGAACACAGACCTGTCCTCCAATTGTGGAGCTACCAAGAGGCAGGGGGGAGGGCGATAGCAACCAGTATGGCATCATGTGGCCCCATCACTGCCAAGGGTCAAAACACCACCGAGTGCCAGGGAGGGGCGGGAAAAGGTGCCGCTGCTGTGTGAAAGCCCACGTGGTGAATCGTGGAGGCACCATTTGCCAAGCAGGTCTGCTCCCGAGCAGATCCCCGAGAGGAGAGCATCCGTCCACGCACAAACCTGTACCCCCATGTTGGCGGCAGCATTATCCAGAACACCCTGAATATTCCGAATATCCAGCAACCGATGAAGGTCCAAACCAATGTGGTCTGGCCATGAACTGCTCCGCAGTGGCATAAAGAGGCGAAGTTCCGCTGCAGGCCAGGACACGGAGGAACTTGAAAACCACGCAGCCGCATCAGCGTCGATGGCCACTTCGGCTCATTTGCGTGGGGCGTCGGGGAGGGTGGGAACTAAGAGGGCCCAGGGTTCTTTTTCAGGCGGGGTGGTATCGGCACACATCTCTCACACCGATTGTCACCCTGGAGCGGGCGCAGGGTGTGTGTGTGAACTACAGTCTCCATAAAGCTGTTGGGTCTGTTGTTGCTAAGCGTCCTGAAGCCGGGACACCCTCCCTGAGGCTGGGTGGCGAGGGTAGAGGGTCGCAATCATGCCACGGGTTTGAGGAGGAGCCCCAGACTGCGGGAGGTCTAGGTGGCCCTGCGGAGTATAGAGTAGGAAGGTGGGGGAGCAGTGGGAGGTCCCAGAGTCAACCGCCCCAAAATCAATTGAGATAGTCTAGCAGGGCTCTGGGGACACGCTGCGGGGTTGAATCTTGCCTTATCCGCGTGCTAGCTTTGGGGCCTTGGTCAGGCAAAGCCTTTCCTGCTCTGTGCCTCACAGTGGGGTTGCCAAATCAATTACTAGCTAAATAGGGCCAGAGAGCACCGTAGTAATTATGCCAAGGCAACAAGCCTACACCAGCACCGTCCTGGGCAAACGGACATACACTGCCCCCGCCCCCACCCCATGGGATAGTAACAGCGCCGGCTCCTAGAGTTACCAGAGGACTAAGGGATCCAATCCATGCCAAGCACTTTGATCCGCGCCAGGCACGTGCTCTGCTCAATAATTGTTAGCTATTATCATTTTATTGCACACACAGAGGGAAGCAGATGGGACGGGTAAACGGCCTGGGCTAGTGGTGTTTGCTTCCAGCTGTGCTCTGCTCCAGGAGCTGGGATGGGGGGATTGAGTCCACCCCTGACCTCCCCCCACCCCCATGGGTTGGCAGCAAAGTAGAGGTGTCAGGGGACAGGGTTTGAGTTGGGCCAACCTTCCTCCCTTACCCCCCCACCCACCCCCGGCAGGAATAAGGGGAAAGAACCAGGGGAGAACACTGAAGCATCAGGAAGCGAGGGCAGGTCTGAGTGGGACAGCGTGCAAAGTGAGTACAAAGTGAGTCTGGGGATGTGGGCATGGCAGGTGTGGGTCAGAGGCGCAACTTGGGGTGTATCTGTCTGGACCCAGAGGCTGTCCCCTGGGAGGAAGGCTCCTTTATCCCAGCGGGATACCTGGTTTCCCACAGGCTGGCTCTGCCATACCAGTGTGGAGACCCAGACCGTATCCAGCGCTCTGGGCTACTGAGGCCGCGGGGAATGTGATGAGGCTGCTGAAATAGGGCCCGGGCCTGGCGGGAGAGAGCGGCCTCCTCCCCAGCAGGGGCGGATGCGGCCACAGCTTCCCAGAAACTGAGGTCTGGTTCTGCAGACAGAGATTGGCTGCCAGGGGAGAGGTAGAAAGCCAGACCAGAGAGGGACTGGAGCGGGGGCCTAGACGTGGGCTGCGTGGGGGTGCAGGCGCCGGGAACTGGGAGTGGGCAAGGCTGTGGTAGGTGGTGGGTAGGGACCCCTCATCCCAGCCAAGGTGGACTTCCCTGAGCCCTCCACGCTACGGACGGCTGAGCAGACCCAGAGATGTTGAAACCTGCCAGCAGGCAGTGCCCCATAGGACTCCTCTCTTCATCCTCCAATCAGATCCAGGGTCTTCCCACTGCCCTGCTCCCTAGGAGACCCCAAAAGTCCCCAAATTTCACTCAACTGCAGAGAGTAGAATGAGGAACCCTCATTTCCTATCTTGACACCTATTGGTTATGGGATCTTTGTCTGATTACCTTATGAACCTCCGTGGCCCTGTGTTAGTTTGGGTTGACCAGAGACACAAATTCATAGAGACTCATATGTGTATAAGAAAGACTTTTATTAAAAAAGAAAGACCTTTATATGGAGTAATTGTACATTAAGAAAACATCCCAGCCCAGTTCAGATCAAGTCCATAAGTCTGATACCAATCCATAACGTCATCTTCAGACTCACGAAGCATGCAATGATGCCAAATGCAGGAAGATCACAGACCAGTGGGTGGGAAGTCTTGTGGATCCAGTGACTTTGTTAGGATCTCAGCATTGGCAGGGGTCTCCACATGGGTCCTTCAGCTCCCAAACTCTGACTGCCTGAGGGTAGCTTCATTGGCTTCTCCTCAGAAATGTTTCGCAGGGAGTGAGTCTGGAGAGAGAGTGTCTCCTGCCTCCAAGGTGGAAATATCAGAGTTCCCAGGATCCTCAGGAGAAGGCCCTGCCTCATTGACTATATGACCTGATTGACAGCCTGGACTCCACTCCTTCACTCTGACTCCACAAATGGACTCCAGATTATGTAACTACCATGGCCCCATCTGTGACACAGGGACCAATCCATGCCTCACCTACGCAGTGCGGTGCTTTAATCAAACAATGTGGCTTAGGACGACAGCTGGCGCAGAGTCAGAGTTCAGACGCTCTCGATCACGAGCCTTCCCTGCGTGCGACCAGAGAGACCGGGCCGTCTGTGGCTCACTCACTCGGCACACAAGGCCCCCGATAGTGCAGACGCTACATGCACACCCACTCGCCTGGCACTTGTGGCTCAAACTCACCCAGCAGCACCAAGGAAGAAAGGCCCGGCACGCTGCTTGTCCCCAGGAGCAATTCTGCTCTGTCACCCTGGGGGTCGTCACCAGTCAGAATCAGCTCGATGGCAGTGAGATCTAGACCCCGCAGTCAAGCAGCTCTTGAGATCTTTCATGTCTGTCTCCCGAGACATTCCGCAGGACTCCAAGGCCCTCAGGTCCTAAAACCGCCAGTGCTTTCCCTGGTTCTGTTTGCTTACTGAGGACGTAAATATTTATTGGGGACCTCCTGGGGGCCTGACTCTGGTCCCGGAAGACACGCAGAGCACAGCTGGGCAAAGGCACCAACGAAGCAGCCAGGCCGAGGACTCACGGACGGTCCGGTTTGTGTTCCCAGCCTTGCGTAACACCATGCGCTGTACGCGGGCCCTGCACCAGACCCTGGGCCAGGGTAGGAGCTGAGAAGGTGTGGGTGGTGGGGAGAGGGCTTGTTCCCCCCCACAGGATTTGCTAATTAATTAGACAACCTGAGGCAGGGGCCTGATGATACGCTTAATTTGCCAGGCTGGCTGGGAGCAGAAGAGAAGAGGGCGGCTCAGGCCTACACCCTGTAATTGCTGCCTTTGCCTCCTGCAGGGCTTTGTAGGGAGCATCAAAGGCTGCCTGGCTCCTGCTATGGGGAGCCCACTTTCCCAGCTGGGATGACTGAGGACAAAGGAGGGGGTAATTCACCTGGGGGTGGGAACAATGGAGACAGAATGAACCCCAGGGGCTGGAGGAGAGACTCAGACTCATGCATGGTAACAGGTCTGGGCTGAGACAGGCGCTCTGGGGACTCAGGGTTTCCCTCTGTGCCACTGCCTCCCCCACCTGACCGAGTGCCCATGAGGGCAGCAAGGGGCCAGATCCACCTCATGTGTCCAGTGAGAGGGGCAAAGCCACAAACGGCCCAGCCTTTGAACTGCCCACACGGGTGCTCGGGGCATGGGACCTTGGGCAGGTGATGGGGCCTCAATTTCCCTAGAACCAATATTTCTCAGCCCCGATGCCTGTTAAAGCAGAGAGGGGAATGCTTGTTCTTGCCAGCTGAACTGGGTGGCAAAAGGGAAACCACTGTGTGCCTGTGGCATGGCATGGGTAGGAGGCTGAGGGTACCAACTGTCCGGGCTGCCTTCCTGTCCCTGCCTGCATTCGTGAGCTGGGTGGTCCTGGTTCCACAGTTACTGAGCCTCCCTGTGCCTCGTATTCAAATATGTCAAGTGGGGATCATCATAGAACCCACCTCACCAAGTTGTTGTGGGGGTGAAGTAAACAAAGACACGAGAGGCAGCGCAAATGAGGACAGTGGGTTGTTGTTCTGGCCCATAGCGACCTTAGGCCCCATGGAATGAAGCTCTGCCTGTGGATGTCCTGCGCCAGCCCCGCTATTGTCCCCAAACTTGAGCCCATTGTTGCTGCCGCCAGCCATGGTGTCAATCCACCTCCTTGGGGGCCTCTCTTTTGTTCAAACATGAGGACAGGGGGTATTGGATGACCCCTGATCATCAAATCAACCAAAAGCTCCCTTCAGCTAGGGGTTGGCTCCTTTGTCTTTGCCGTGGGGAAGGAACTGGGGTCACTGGGTGACAACCAGTGTTTGGCCACAGCTTGCTCCACGGTGACGTCCCTGTTTGTTAACCCTTTCGGTGTGTCCACACTTCTCTTCTTTGGAAGTGGGCCCTGAAGGCCCGCTCACATTCCAGGCAGTGTGGGGATGAAGGTGCACCCATGGGAGAGAGAAAGAATCAGCCACCTGAAATATCTGGAACTCTTCCACATGGAAGGCTGGTTTCGTTCCTCCCTCCAGTCACCCCGCAGTCAGAACCTTCGTGGCCCCAGTGATCCTTGCGTTGTAATCTGACCCTCTGTAGTTTTTGTCGCTCATCCTGTCCTGGTGTCTGAGCTCCCCTTGCTGGGACAGTCCTGTTTCCTTCCCCTCCCCGTTGGTGTGTTTGATGAGCAAGTCCTTACTCTTGGCAGCACAAGGTGCTCTAAGCTGCTTGCATTTTTGTCAGGACTCCTTGGTCGTTGGGTGTTGTCGAGTTGATTGTGACTCACAGCTGCCTGATGTACCATGGAAGGAAACACTGGCCCATGCTGTGCCGATGTCCTCACCGTGGATCTCAGGGCTGAGCCCAGGGGTGCAGCCACGGGGTCCATCCATCTCTCGTAGGGCCTTCCTCCCTTTCACTGCCCTCTACTGTACCAAGCAGGATGTCTTTCACCAGGGATTGGTCTCTCCTGACAACATGTCCAAAGTACCTGAGGCAAAGTCTTGCCATTCTTGCTTCTAGGAAGCATTCGGGGGGCTGGGGAGCATTCTGGCTCTATCTCTTCTTCTTTCTGTCATACTAAAACTTTCTTCCTTTTATTTTTTAAAACCGTGTCATTGGCACTTCATCCACACATCACGCAATTCAGTACACCCAGGTACACCCAGGAGAGTTGTGACATCAATTTTAGAACATTTCCTTCTTCCTTGAACTCATTGTTCTTAATGTGATTTTTTTTTTATGTGGCAAAAATATACACAACAAAACATTCTCCCATTCAACAACCTCCGCAGGTATAATTCAGCGCCATTCTTCATGTTGTACAACCACGATTGCTCTCCTTTTCCAAATTACCCCACCACCATTACCATAAACTCAATATCCCCAAAGCAAAAACTCTTCCTCCTTCACCATGGTAACCATGGTCAAGTTTGGTTTCTTTCTTTCTTTTAGTAGTTTTCTTGATATAATATTCACATCTACACTTCGGCAGTTATGTCACTTTTATAAAAGATTTGTGTAGACATCATCACGATCACTTCTCGCCCGCATTCATTGTTTGCTCCCCAACTCCCCTCACCCTCCCCAACCCTTGTCTGGTAACGCACCTCTTCCTGGCACCTCTTCCCAAACGGATCTGTCTGTTCTTCCGGCAGCCCTGGGGCTTTCAGTGCTCTAACAGCACCACCATTCCAGTAGCACTGGAAGTAGCCATTTCTCCGAGGAGCCTGGTTCTTTTCATTGCAGGACCCCAGACCTGGATACCTGGTGGGCGCGTTGGTGCTGGATGTCACTGCTCCCAGGCCCTCTTAGTAGACCAGGGCTTGCTTTGCTTTTCAAAGAAAACCTCCCCTCATGCTGCTTGTGGGCCTGTGGAGGACTTCAGAAGCTGCCACCACAGGTGCACCCTATGGACCCTCAGGGTCAGGGGACCATCAGGATGCCTGGCTCACACCAGGCTCACTCCCACTTGTGGGAGCCAATTCCAGCATCCAGGCATCCAGGCAGGACTGGCCTCCACCTGCCCTTGCAGCTCCGATCTGTTTGGAAAGCTGCAAGCTCCCTCCCTTACTGACAGCTCCATCAGTAGTGATGGCAGTAACCATAGCTCAGCCACAGAGCTACAAGGGTCAGGCTAGGCAGAGGTTAGGTACCAGGAAGACCTGACTCAGCCCCCGTGGCCCAACGCACCCAGGCAGCCCAACACTAACGGGAAGCAGTTCTAGCCAACAGGTCTCTCTGCTTCCCTGCCTCCCCCAAACCCAGCTCCACCCAACGCTGGCAGGCCTCGCTGGTGCTGAGTGGGCTGGGACCCAGGGCTGGCTCTCCTTGGTGGCAACTCTCTTACAGCTAAGGCCTCTCCTGCGGTCAGTGTTTCTCTGTCTCCTTACAACTCAGGGCCGGGAGTTGGGCGCCCTGGAGGCAGGGCCTGCCTTCAGTGACTTCTCTCTAGAGCATAGTAATCATGCACACCCTGCATAAAACCTTCCATGGTTCCCCACTGCCCTGACTCCTGGACCTGCAAGACCCTGCAGACTTCACCAGCACCCCCGTCACGCTCTAACCACACGAACCTGCTGGTGGCTCCCGTACACAACAGGCAGCTCACATCTCTGCTCTTGAGGCTGGCTCTGGGGTCACTTCCTCCAGGAAGCCTTCCATGGTGCCCTAGGTGATCTGGGCCAACCTCTTGCATCCTGGACAGAAAATGCTCCCAGTTCGAAATTGGGCATCTGGGTTCCTCTCGAAGCCTTGGGCAACTTCCTGTTGTGTGACTTTGACCAAGTCACTGCACATCTCTGACCCTCCGTCCCCCCTCACTTGTGATAAAAGGTCTCATCAGACTTCTCTCCCCGTTCAGGCCCCACCTTGGAACTTGCAGTAGACCTGGGCAGGCCCAGTCACTGGGCCCAGCCTCCGTTTCCCCCTTCTGAGAAATGAGGCTGCCCACAAAACTGCCCAACAAGCCGAAACCCGCAAGCATCTTTTGCAAGCCTTAGGAGCCCTACACGAATGGTCGAGGAATCGATTTCAACAGCCCCATGGAGACGTGTGGGAGGCAAGGCTGACGGCTGCTCTCACCGTGCTCTGCCTCCCAGCCTCTCCAGAAGCTTCCAGATCAAAGGTGATGAGGCCTGCTCCCTGGGCACCCTGCCCACCCCACCCACCCCCACTCCCAGTGTTACAGGACAGGTTGCGCAAGAAGACGGTTAAATGCTCTCCCAGTGGGAGGGAGTAAGCCCTTTATCTCCACCCCCAGACCCCCCTCCCCACACACCCTGGCTCAGGAGACCCCTCTGCTGCTTTGAAAACACAAAGCCAAAATCATGTGAACCATCTGCAACTTTATTCCAGAGCAGAAATAAGTCATTTTCTAGCAATAAATATAAAAAAATAATAAATTAAGGTTCAAGAGAAAAAAAAAACCCAACAAAACAGAGTCATTAACACTGACGAGTAGTGAATATCATATCGTCAAAGAGGTCTGAGCGAGGGCGGGGCGGGGAGCGGGCAGGAGAGGCCTGCCAGCACCAGCCCCCCAGGCCCGGAATGTCCGACACAGGGCCGTCCTCTGCCTCGCGCTGTGGAAGGGGCCCCGCCACACACACATTCTCTCCATAAAGTACAAAATATCTATTTAAAAAACCTCAACACAGTCAAGCATCCTGCGGGGGTCCCAGGAAGACAAGTGGCCCTCTGGGGCTAAAGAAGGCACTGGGGGCGCAGCGGGGAACCTTCTGGCATCTTCTCGCCCAGCAGAGCCCGCCGTCTGTCCTCTGATAGAGCACACGGAGGTGCCCTGTTCGCACACATGGCAAAGACTGACTCCCACTTCCCTGAATCCGGGGAGAAGGCTGAGGGGAGGTCAGTATGGAAATGTCCCTCGTTTTGGTCCAAAGGCTCTGCTCCAGGAGGTTCTGGGAACACGGTGGTCCCCACTAAGTGCTTGGCTTCCTTCAATGGGATCCCTGAGCGAATCCTCGATTCAGGCCCCCCACCCCCTGGCCCCGCCCCCAGCAAAGGCCTCAGGGTGGCGTCGGTAAGGAGCAACTACAAATAAATAAGCTTTCTGGTGTCGCGGTGCCACACTGGCAGGGAGGCTGCAACTGCTGCTTCAAGTACTCTTGGCGGAGGGGGACACACAGTCCTGGTCCTGGGGAGCTCAGATGGGGATGCCCACTGTGTTCACTTGGTCCTTGAGCCCCAGCAGGCTATAGGCAATGCGCTTCTGGTGGCCTGGCAGCCGCACGCCAATCCTCTTGATGTCTCTGAGAGCAGGGGAGAGAAGAATGAGGGCTAGAGCTGGGGGGAAGGGGAGGGAGAAGGGGCTCGTGACTGTGGGAGGAAGGCATCAGTAAAGAGAGAAGGGGGACAGAGAGCAGGCTTGGGGGGGCCTGTGGTGAGAAAGGCCCAGTTAGGCGGGGGTCTCCCAGAGGGTTCGACTTAGCAGCCCACTGAGAAGCCCACCGTGGACCAAGAGGAAAATGATAGACCCTGGGCTCTGAGCAGCTCTGCCATCACAGCTCCTCAATAGCTGTGAGTTGAGCGATACGTTCACTCCCATGTTGCAGATTGAGAAACAGAGGTGCAGAGGTGATGTGACTTGTCCGGGGCCAAGGGGCTGGGAAATCAAACCAGCTGCCATCAAACAAGCCCCTCCCTTCAAGAAGCCTCTCCCTCCCGCCACCCAAGGTACCTGCATGCCAGCTTCCACCCGCCCCCCATCCCCACACCCACCCGGGCTATTGCTCAAGCTCCTCCCTCCTGCCCGGAAACACTTGCTGGGGGTCCATCAGCGTCAAAGCTCTGCTGGTCTCTAAGAAGCTTCCGGTCATCACATTCCTCACCTGTACCATGGGACACCCGTGCCCAGCTAGAGGGGGCAGCTCTTCCAGAGCTGGGGGCCGCAGAGGAAGGCAGCACCAGGACTAGATAGGGCCTGGGCTCCCCCTCCTGCACCCCTCATCCCCTCGTAAAACCACTTATGCCCCCTGAGCTCGGGAGCAGGCCTGTTTATTGCTCGTGTTGGGAGTTTTCGCTTCACTGCCCTCACCCACCAGCCCCAACCCATGAAAACACCCAGGTTTTTATGGGACATCTCTTGGCTGTAAACTGTAAACGGGGCCTAATTATATGGTGCAAGCTCCTGTTTGCAATTCCGGAGACAGGACTTTCCCACAGGCTCCTGAGCCTCTGGAGGAGGAGCTCTGAGCAGGGAAGGGCAGCCCCAGGTGCGAGGGGAGCGTCAGCTCCCCGGGACCTCTGGGAGGGCCAGCTTCCTGCAGCAGGATGACCAGAGGTCAGACAGTTGGGGGAACTTCCAAACCTATCACCTGAAGTTGAAAAGGAGGTTTTCTCCATACCTGTAGGTCTCAAGGCAGACCACCACTAAGACCACAAGGGTGGGCAGCGAGATTTGGAGCCCCCCTTGGGACTGACTGAGAGTGAATTTCTGAAGGTGGAGCCCAAGAAACATCCAGACTCACTGCTGATGAGTCGATGCCAACTCACAGCAACCTACAGGGAACAGCAGAACTGTTCCGCGGGGTCTCCACAGGAGCACACAGCTTCATTCTCCCATAGCACGGCTAGCAGCTGTTCTCAACCTGTGGGTCGTGACCCCTTTGGGGGTCGAACGACCCTTTCACAGGGGTTGCTCGATTCATCACAGGAGCAAAATGACAGTGATGAAGTAGCCGCGAAAATAGTGTTATGGTTGGGCATCACCACCATATGAGGAACTGCATGAAGGGCCGTGGCGTGAGGAAGGTGGACTGAACTGCTTGCTAATGCAGTCAGCAGCCCCGCTGCAATACCGGAGCTTCTGCAGGTGGCACAGCACCTGCGCTCTCATCAGGCCTCAGAGGACTCTGGTAGATGACTTACGAACTAGCTTTGCGAGCTCCCCGAGACCACGGGCTGAGATCTGTCACCTGGACACCACCCCAACTTCCAAAGAAGCCAGCTGCTTCCCAGGCCCATTTAGAAGGCCACGGGCCAGCTGAGTTAATACTCAGTCAAGAGCTCTGGTGACGTCATGATGAATCACCCAGCCTCGAACCCGAAACTTGGCAACTCAAACCCACCGGGGCTTCTGCCCAGCTCTCCCACAGTACAGAGGCTCACCTAGAAAAGCCTTCCAGCCGTTCTATTCTGTCATGAACGGCAGACAAGAAGTCTGTCTTAAAAACAAACAAACAATTCAGAAGTCTCTTTGGACCTCAGTTTCTTTGTGTGTCAAATGGGAAGCTTCGAGGAGCTGCCTCTGAGCAGCCAGCCCAGGCCCCGCTGTCCTTTCAACACAAAGCCTCCCCTTCCTTTCACTACTTTACTCCGTGACTATCAACAGCGCCGTGGACTTCGATGAGGGTCGCGGACGGCCCCAAATGTGTTCCTGCCCCTGCCTCAGTTTCCCTGTCAGGAATCCAGGGTGGCCAGCCCCGCCCACTCCCCTCCCAGGAGGGAGGCTGCCTCAGCTGGCACAATGCCAGCCCTGGCCCTGCGACACTGGAGGCCGCATGCACCGGGTGGTTACCTGCTCTGTGCACAGCCCTGGGCGAGAGGAGGAGGGGGGAGCAAATAATGAGCCCTGGAGTCTCCTGCATCTGCTTATTCACAGAGCCAGTCCATGCCCGGGGCATGAGGAGGCCGTACTATCTGTTAACCCACAACACCCAGAGGCTGCTGCTCAGGCCCTGTGGTCTGGGACACCACCCCCTCCGTGCGCACTGGCTCTTTGAGAAAACCGCTAGAGACACATGTGTCCCCAAACCACTCGGACCAAGATCAAGATGGCAGCCATGGGCCAAGGAGCAGCAGTGAAGTATTGGAGGCCAAGCCACGGCGTATTAAGGGCCTCTCTGGAGAAGGGCTGAATGGCTCTGAGACCATCTCAGCCTCCCAGTGGGATCCGAGGCCTGTGTGCGCACAGCCGGGGGCTGTCAACAGCCCCCAGTGATTCCCCAGGAAGGGTCGGAGGCAACGGAGACAAAGGCAGGCCCCGGCTCCGAGCAGCGCAGGGCTGGTGGAGGAGGAGGGAGCCATGAATGACTTCCTGCGTTTATCCAGGCCTTTTCAAAATAAAACACACACGCACACACACAGCCTCCATCAATCCAAGATAGCCCTGTCCCGCTCGTGGGAAAGGAATTGGCCGAGGAGCACCCCGGGCTATTTCGGGAAGCTTCCAAGAACATGTGTTTCCTGTAAGCACTTCTCCTTGCCCTGCACATGGTCACCCAGAAGAGAAGAGGCACTGTCCTTGGTGGGAATCCCTGGAGGGGTCACAGGCACTGTTCCAGGCTTTCAGGGAAAAGGAGGTGTCCAAGGGACCTTGACATCTGCCCACTGGTGGTGGGCAGAAAGCAGGCATGCAGGAGAGGAGAGTACCCTGGACTAAGCCCCTGCTGGAGGCCAGGCGTGCCACCTGCACTGCACCCAGGTAGAAAGCACAGGCTCAAGGAGAGCAGCTGATAGGATCAAGGTCACGTGCTAGGAAGTGGCAGCTATGAACCTGAACTCAATCTGCTCCTGGGAGCCAGTGCCTTACCCCACCCCCATGTCTTTTCTTGGGTCACTCTGTCCCCTGCGTGATTCCCATCCTCGGCTGTCCCTGGGGGTGGGGTCATGGCCTGAGCCGTTTCCAGAGGTCCCCGAGAATATTCGTGCCTGGTCCAAATCCCAGGACTGTGAACTCAGTGGGGTCAGCCTCTCCTTGCGGTTCCCAAAACCTCGTGCCTGGGGGGGACCCATTCCTGCCATGACCTTGGACCCCACACAAGCTGGTCTGTTGGGACTCACTGCTATTTTTGGAGGCATAAAAGGCGAAGAGGCTAACGCCCTCTCCCTGCTGGGACACGAGGAGGTGCCTGTGCCAAGGCCCTGCTGGGAAGGACCCTGTGCTGGTGCTGTGCAGAAGTGCTCCCCGGGGACACCTGATAAAGAAAGGGCCAAGCCCAGGGCCAGCAGGGGGTGGGCAGCGCTTCTGGCCAGGCCAGAGCACAGGCCTGAGCAGAGACACGTAGGGAGAGTCACCCGGGAGGGTGGGGCAAGCCATCTCGAGGTCTTGGACCTGCCTGTTTCTCCTCTGCCCCGAAAGAGCTGTGACCTCAGGCATACTGTACCCCACCTTCCACCTCGGTTCTCTCAAGTGGAGAGATCATCATGGCGCCTGTGCACAGGACCTAACAAGGGCAGCAATTCAATCAGATGGAGAATCCCAGCTACCCACAGCAGGCCAGTAAGCCCTCTGTGCCTCAGTTTCCCAATGATGATGAGTCAGGGGTGTCTTCCTCTGGCCCTAGTGGCTGTGGGGCCCTGTGTAAGTCAGCACAGTCTTTCTGCCCGGTTCTCCCCTCCCCATGGGACATCGGGGGACCCATCACTCTGAGGGCTGTTTCAAAGGGCACAAGGGACCCCCATCTGCCCTCATCAAATAGCAGCGACTGTTATCACCATCTTGACCATTCGTCTCCTGCGCTGGAAAAAGACGCAGGGAGGAAGCGGGCACCCAGAACTGTCAGCTGCAGGCCTGGCCTCCCCCCTCCTCCTCCGGGCCTCCAGTGCCAACCGAGGAGAGAATGGGAAAAGCGGAAAGGGAGGAGCTGGGACAGAGAAGCGGGTGGGAGGGGTGTTGGGCACCGCCCGGGAGACTCACTCGTTGGTCATCTGTACCACCTTCTCGATGGCCGTGTAGCCGGCCGCCATGAAGTGCTCTGTGTACTGCTGCATCTTGATGGACTCAAGCCACTCGGCTACGGTGCGGAAGGGCACCCCCTCGGAGCCGCTGGTGCTGGGCAGCCGGATGGACACCCTGCAACAGGAGCCAGGCACCCCGGAGTGAGGGGGCTGCGGGTCAGCCTGCCCGGACTAGGGTCCCCCGACCTGCAGTCCCTCCAGTCCCCTGGTCGGGTTCGGGAAAACAGTGCACACACTTGTGAGGACAACTGCGCCCACGAGTGCCGCCCCTCCACCGACTGCATGATTGCCTGGCAAAACTCGAAGAGCAGGGTCTCGGGGTCCCAGATGTCCAACCCAGCCTGGCCGCTTGTCAGCCGGGAGAAATACATAACCATCCAGTGCCTCAGTTTCCTAATTTGCCCACTGAGGACAAGTGCAAGGTGGTCTGGCTGAGTTAGAGCATGCTGAGGCTGGCGCAGTGCTTGCGCAGATGCTGCCTCGCTCTGGCCTAAGGGACCTCTGGCTCTCTCCCTGGCCGGCCACCATCCGCAAGTGGAGCCTGCAGTGGCGGAGCTGGGGCTGCCTTGGGCACGGGGCATAGGGCTCACCGGGGGTCGAAGTCAGCCAGCGTCTTGAGGGAGTCGGGAGCTCGTATGAGCTTGTCGAGGATGCTGACGATGTCGGCGAACTTGGGCCGGCGGGTACGCTCCTGCTGCCAACACTGCATCATGAGCTGGTAGATGGCGGAGGGGCAGTCCATGGGTGTGGGGAGCCGGAAGCCCTCGTTGATGGCCTTCATCACCTGGAGGGGGTGAGGTGGTCAGGAGGAGGCAGCCTCATGACTGCACCCGTACAGGTCCTCTGAGGGCCCCAGAAACAGATAGAAAAGCCCTCTTTCTGACGCCCAGCAGTCAACTTTCAGGCTGTACAAAGAGGCCATTCCCAGAGTTCCCAGGAGAAAGAGAAGTTAAGCCCATGGGACCCTGGGAGACAGGCTCCAGTGCGCCCTGAGCCAGCTCCTCTAGGCTCCAGACTTCTACCTGCAGCTGCCTAGATGAGTACGTGCCCTTCCTCGCCTTCACCTGGAGCCGCAGCCCTGGCTCTCAGGCGAGACGGCACCTCCTCTAGGAAGCCTTTCAGGCACACCCCCCCCCACACACACACACAGAGGAACATGAACACGAATGGACATATTAGCACATACACATGAACACACATCCCTGTGTACCCAGGCACATCCAGGAACAGACACACCAGCCCATGCTCTCCTGAGAGCAGGAATGTGCACAGGGAACCCAGCACAAAGCCTGGCACAGAGCAAGCCCTCAGTAAACCCTAGCTGAGCGGAGGAATGATGGGTCTTGGACTAGATGGAGACCTGCAGACAGAAGGGACCCTACCTCGTGGTTGGACAGTTCCCAGTAGGGCCGCTCGCCATACGTCATCACCTCCCACATGACAATGCCGTAACTCCACACGTCACTGGCTGAGGTAAACTTGCGGTAAGAGATAGCCTCTGGGGCTGTCCAGCGGATTGGAATCTTGCCGCCCTGCAGAGGACCCAGACAGGTCACCACTGTCCCCTCTGGATCAGTCAGCGCCTCAGGGTCCCTCCTGTGCTCTCAGAGGTGCTCTGGCGTCCGAGTCCCATAAGCTCTGTCCACCAACCCACGACGCCCCCGCCAGCAGCGCCAGCTCCCGACTCACACTAGTGGTGTAGGTGGCCTCAGGGTCGTCCTCCAGCACTCGGGACAGGCCAAAGTCTGACACCTTGCAGACGAGGTTGCTGTTGACAAGGATGTTGCGGGCGGCCAGGTCACGGTGCACGTAGTTCATGTTGGCCAGGTACTTCATGCCAGCCGCGATGCCCCGCAGCATGCTCACCAGCTGAAGCACGCAAAACTCGCCATCCTTCTCCTGCCAGAACACAGCCCCTCAGTATGCCTGGCCGGTCCCTGCCCGGACCAGCCCCTCCTCCTGCCAGGCCACAGCCCCTCAGTGCCAGTGGCCAGTCCCTGGCTGGCCCAGTCCCACCTCCTACCCGAGTGCCCCCATCCATACCCGGAGAAACTTGTCGAGGGCCCCGTTCTCCATGTACTCAGTGATGATCATCATAGGCTTGTCTGTGGGGGGGACACAGTGTAAGGGCACGGCCAAGGTCGTAGGGAGGAAGGTGCAGGTTGGCGGATACAGGCCAAGCTCTCAGAAGAAAGGAGCCCAGAAAATGGGGACACAGGAGGACACAGGTACATGTGGGGAGATGAGCCCAGTGTGGGGAAGTGGATTCAGGTGGGAAAGAGGACATAGGTGTGGGGAAGGGAGGAGCACATGTGAGCCAGTAGGTAGATATGGGTGGAGGGGAGAAAGCAAAAATGTGTGCAAAGGTGGGAACAAGTGGGGGGTGTGTGTGCGTAGGTGTGTGGGAAGACGAACACAGGTGTGGGGAAAGCAAGCATGTGGTGTGAGGGAAAGGCTGTAGGTGTATGAAGAGGTGGATCTAGGAGGGGCAGGGGGCAGGCACAAGCGTTTGGAAAAGTGGAAACAGGTGTGAAAGGAGGTAGGCACAAATGTAGGCAGAAGTGTGGGAGAGGTGGGTACAGGTATATGGGGAGGTAGAGAGGTAGGCGCAGGTTGGAAGAAGGAAACACAGGTGTGTGGGGAGGTAGGCATGGGTGTGTGGAAGGTAGGCCAGGTGTGTGAAGATAGGCACAGGTGTGTCGGGAGATAGGCACAGGTGTGTGGAATAGGTACAGGTGTGTGGGAGGTAGGAACAGGTGTGTGGGGAGGTAGGCACAGGTGTGTGGGAGGTAGGAACAGGTGTGTGCGGAGGTAGGCACAGGTGTGTGAGAAGGTAGGCACAGATGTGCGGGAGGTAGGCACAGGTGTGTGGCAAGGTAGGCACAGGTGGAGAAGATGGCCCAGGTGAGTGCCCCTATGCCCTGGGTACTCACACTTGGATACGACGCCCTCCAGGCGGATGATGTTGTGGTGGCTGAACTGGCCCATGATGCTGGCCTCGCTGAGAAAGTCCACGCGCTGCTTTTCCGTGTAGCCGGCCTTCAGTGTTTTAATGGCCACAGGCACCTCCTTCTTCCCCGAGGCCTTCAGTGTCCCCTTGTACACCTCCCCAAACTCTCCTGTGGAGGGGCACAGCGGGCAGGGCACCCCAGTCAGTGTCAGGGCCCTCTAACCCGCATACCTGCTCCCCGCTTCCTCCAGCCCCAGTGGAGGAAGTCGGCCTCACCTGCTCCGATCACTTTCTGCCGTGAGACACAGGAGGGATGGATCTCGGTGGTGAACTTGAGCACAGCCTGGTTGGGGTCCTCGTATGTGTGGGGGTCCACGTATGTCTTCAGGGGTTTCAGTTGTTCTGGAGAGGGCAAAGGGTCAGGGTCAAAGGTAGCTAGCGTGGGGAGGGACAACTGTGAGGGGATGCCCTAAGGAAGGAGGGGCAACATCACAACCTCCTCCAGGGATTCAGACCTGGCTGTGAGCGTCAGTCCCTAGAGTTGCCAGAGACAGCTCCAGGCCCACCCCTGGGATGCTGGAATCCCCTGCTGCTCCCACACCAAGACAGAACTTGGGGGCGAGAGGGCAGTAGGAGCCTGGGCATGGATGGGGCCGCGTCTCACCTGACTTGGAGAAATACACGTCCTCAGAGGAATGGCGGGCTCGTAGACTCTTCCTCCTGGAAAGGCCACATGGGGAGACACACAAGGCACTCAATGAGCCCCGCTGTGGCCAGGTAAGCCTCCTGGGCCCTGTGGTCAGAGCCTCCCCGTCAGAGGACCCGGGGAAGGCTGGGTGGGAGGTGGGAAGGAGGGGAACAGGCTCTCAGCTCTCCCCTTGGGGCTTCACCCCATAAAGGCCCCTGTGCGTAGCTGGAACGAGGGCTTCCTGCCTGCGTGTCCACAGGAATTGTGGGTACACCCCTCAGACACCCCATGTCTGGGGCCCTGCTGGGTGCCAGGCACCGTGCTAAGCCCTTTTCGGCTCATTCTGTCCTCACCTCGCTAGGAGGCAGGGAGCATATCCTAACTAGCCCATTTTCCAGATGAGCAAACTGAGGTCCCACCCGTGTCCCACCCTAAGCCCTTGGGGAGCGAGACGCTGACAGACCTGCGATGGATGAAGAAGCCGATTCCAGCCAGTATGAGGAGCAAGAGAAGGCCGATGGTCACGCCGCCAATCATCGCCATGTTGCCAGATCCTTCTGTGGCTGTCAGGGGAGACCATGTGATGACCAGAGGACCTCCACACCCCAAACCAGGGCACCACCCCAGCTGCAGCTGAGGCCTACTTTACAGACCAAGGCACCAGGTATCTGCTCTGTGCTGGGCTTCTACTGGGCAGGGGTCCTGAGTACCACTTCACGCTGGGACTAATGATGCCCCCCAAAGAAGTGGCTTCTCTATGATTCTCCAGTGAGTGGTCCCAGGAGTTTGGGGCTCTCGATGGGGATTTGAACTTGAGTCAACATGTTGGCAGAACACATCCTTTTTTTCTCTTCACGCTGTCCTCAGCACCCACGTCCTTGGCCCTGTCCTTTGGCCTTCCAACCCCTAGGCCTCACCGCGGTCCCTCCTTGACCACGAACACGTCAGCATTCATGGAATGTACCAGGATGCAGTATTGGGTTACGGATGGTCAGTTCCGTCCCAGGCCAGCCCTACTCACACAGCGTCTGGAACTCATGCATCCTGCTGCCGGCGCCCTGGCCCTCCTGCGTCAACGCCTGCACCTGGACCAGGTAGGTGGTGTCAGGAACCAGGTCGTCCAGGATCACGGAGAAGCCCTCTGTGCTGCGCACATTGTAGCTGTTGGAGTCCCCCTGTGGGTCGAAAGAGGGAGGGCACGGCTGAGTCCATCAAGGCGAGTAGCTTGCTAACAAACTGGAGCCCACGGCTCAGAAAGGGAAATGAGCTGTCTGGTCCCCAAAGCCTCCCTCTTCCCCCCTTCCACTGCCTCCCGCAGAACACCGTCTTCTCTGCTGCGCTGGCCGAGAAGGGGCGTGTGGCTTCCCTAGCCAGCTGTGCAGTACAACGAGCATCCGAGTGACCAGCCTGTCCACCCCGGCTCCCAGGCCCAGCGGAGGTAAGCCCAGGCCCTCAGCGCGCTCACCTTCTTTCGGTAGGTGACCTCGTATTTCCACACACGGTTTTGTTGGCGCGGGGGGATGCTCCAGGAGACAGTCAGTGAGGTGGTGCTGCGGCCCTCCAGTCTCACTTTGGGGGGTTCTGAACAGAACAGCGGGCGGGGGAGGGGCGTGAGGAACCACCTTCAAGGTGGAGGCAAGTGTGCATGTTGCCCAGTGAGCCACGGTCCCTCAAGCACCACCTGGGATCCCCCACTGCCAGCTCCAGTCCCCCAGCCCCTCCCCGGGGCCTGGTCCGGCAGAGTCCCTGGTGAGGATTCCCAAAGGCGTGCTAACGAAGAACAAGAAACGGACCTGAGCCTAGCTCATCCTCTCTGAGGACTTAGCAACTCTTCCACAACCCTATCATCACGACTTTCACCCCGCAGCTGTTTTTGCTGCGTTCACAGATCAATTCGGCCGCTTTGACACACACTGATTCCTTCTCCGAGTTGTGCAACCGTCCACCCCCCCGGAGCTGTTCCTCCCCCGCAGCCTAAACTCGCTGCCCCGGAGGCTCCTGGCTCATCTTTCCAGTGGCTTTGATTCCACGTAGATCGATCTTAAACCACCGCAACGCTCCGGGCAGACATTCATTGCTGGTTAAGTTAAACTACCACTTGGTTTTATAAGGGCTTCAGGGGATAGTCTTGGTTTAATGTTTAAAGACTATCGCAAGATAATCACTTCTGGAGTTCAGCCTCTGTGGTTCCAGACAGTCTAGAATCCGCGAATATTTGAAATTCTGTTCGGCATCCGCCACACCCTTTTGGTCAGAATTCTTCCATCAGCGAAATGATCAGAACATTCAATGACAGTACGGCCGGGCACGGTCTAGCTCTTCTGGTCTCCTGGCAAAGGGGCAGCTGTCGCATGGGGGACACACACTAGATTTCCTCCTCCTAATCCCAACTCTGTCTAGTCCTGTGTTGCTCCAAATAGAGACAGCCATGCCTTGGGCAGCTGACTGCAGGCTTTTAAGACCTCGGGCACGGTGTACGCAATGCAGGAGGAAGCCAGCAACCCTGTGGTTATCCCCATCCCCAGGTGAGGTAATCAAGGCCCAGAGGAGCTAAGTCACTTGCTCAAGGCCCCGCACCCATAGTGGCAAAGTCAGCAACTTCACCAGGCTCCACAGTCTGCCTCTCACTGCCGTGTATGTTCAAGTACAAGCCGAGGCACCTACTGGAAAACTCGGCTCATACACCAGTATGTACAGGATTAGCCTCCATGCCTCCCTTTGAACTCAGCTGCGCTGCCCACCCAAACAGGCTCCCCAGGTCGCAGCCGCTGCCCTTACCCGTCTGGTTGATGCTGACGCTGACCGTGCGGAAGCTGCGGCTGGCCACCAGGTCTGAGACGCCATTACGGGCCTCGATGGCAAAGGTGTAGTTCATGTGAGGCTCCAGGTCACTGACCGTCAGGCTAGTGTGGGTCAGCATGTGTGGGGACTCCGAGTAGCGCACGCTGTCCTCGCAGGGCCCGCACTCTCCCGACTCGGGCCAGCACTGCTCACAGGTGACGGTGTAGACCACATCTGCACGGCCGCCGTTGTCCTGGGGGGGCTTCCAGCGCAGCTCCACTTTGGCGCCCATGCCCACAGCTGTGAGGTAGTATGGGGCGGAGGGTGGGCCTGCAGAGGGCAGACATTGGGGTGTGGTCCAGGACCAGCTGGGCACCAGGAGCCCATCCCTGTACAGTCACGGGACACCCCCCACCACCCCCAGTATAGGACTGTCCAGGACTAGGGAGTTACTAAAGTAGACAGAGTTGGGTGACCCCCTGTAGTTAACTCACTGACCATGTGACCTGTCAACCTCCACCCAAGTCCTCCTTGGCCCCCTCCCTGGCTCTCAGAACTCACGTGTGCAGGGTGTGGCCAGCTCGTCCTGCGGAGCCCGGAAGTAGCCCTCCTCACACTGGCAGGAGGTGGCACCCTCCAGAGAGGGCAGTGTGTGTGCTGGGCACTCTAGGCAGGGGCCCTCGGATGCCTCCGGCTTGAAGAATCCAGGTGAGCAGGCTAGTGGACACAGGGACAGAAGGGACACAGGGACATCAGGCTAAGCCATCTTTATCTCTAGGAACCTGTTCCCCAGCCATGTATCCAGGGGCCCCAGACAAGCTGCTAGGCCCCAGGTGCTGTTCTCACTGAGGAATGTCTGGCTGGGAGGAGAAAGTATAGGACAAACTCAGGAAGGGTCTCACCTGGAGCGCCAAATGGTCCCACCACTCCCAGTGACCCCAACGGCAGTGCTGTGTCATTGAGTTTGGCATTTGGGGCCACATCAGCCCCTCTAGTTCCTAAGAGCCCCAGTGCATTCCCGGCACAGCATGCTCCCTGCCTGTCCCACCTCCTGGCCTGGCAGGGCCCAGGGCTGTCCTGTCACTTCACCCTCTTCCTCTCCCACTGGTGTTTGCTGATTGACTCCCAGTACCCCTGACTGAGCAGCCAACACACCAGCTCAGAAGACCAGCCCACAGGTGCTCTCTCAGCTCTTCTGCCAGCTCACTCATTTCCCACCAAGCACCTGACCACCTTCCTGTTCCGGGGCTGGTTGTCCAGGAAACGGGAACGGCCAACCCTCCAGCATTTTCTCTGGGACCTGTTTCCAGGGCCGAGTCATTTCCGTTTCTCACAAGGACAGCCAGGAAGAGGCTCTTCCGCCTCTGGGAGCAGGGTCTATCCTGGCCCCGCCAGCTGGGTGCTCAGGCACCGGACTCCAGAGGTGTCTTCCTCGTACCACCCTGCCCTGCCCCTGTACCAACGCCCTGCCTGGCTCCACAGGCAGGAAGCTGTCCAGATACAGGGCCCCCTATGTGGAACTGACCAGGGCTAGGGAGTTACTTACTAAGTGCCAGAGTCGGGTGACCCCCTGTAGCTAACTCAGAGAGGAAACCCAGGCATGAGGCTGTAACCCCACCCACTGCCATCAAGTCAATTCCAGATTCCAAGGTTGTGAATCTTCACGGGAGCAGGTGAACTCTTTCTCCTGTGGAGCAGCTGGTAGGTTTGAATCTTTACAGTTGGCCACCCACTGTTCACCTGACAGCCCACCAGAGTTCCTCCATGAGGCAGTGAGAGAGAAGATCCAACATTCACTGAGTCTTTTGCCCCCAGCCTCAGGCTAAAAAGACTCTGGGAGCAGGGCAATGTCTACAGAAACTGGACAGGCAAGGGGCCAAGGAAGTGGAAGGGGACGACGACTTTAGACCAGGGTCGGGGGAATTAGGGGACATTTCATCTGGGGTTTAGAGGCAAGGTAGGAGTTCGGCAGAGCAGAATTACTGGGAGAGGGAGTTAGGAACTGCACAGCTAATACAAAAACCGTGAGCAGCTTTGCGGGCACAACTAGGAAAGCGGCTGGCAACCAGCCCAAGGGGCTTCCAGACACCAGATCTGGAAAGGCCCTGAATGCCAGGCCAAAGACCCAGGACTTTATCGAAGGGATGACAGAGAGCCAGTGAAAGTTTGAACTGGAAAATACTGGCACAGTCAGATGGACATGGCCAAGGCCCTCCACACCCAGTGAGCATGGTGGGAAGGGGACTCAGTATCGGGAACAGGACTCTGATGGACATCCAGCCCCAGGAGGCCCTAGATGGTGATTGCTTCTTAATGGCTCTGCTCAGAATCAGGCTACCTCCTGCCCTCTACCACCCCAGACAGCCCAGTCCCTTCCTCACCCTGCCTCAGCCCACCCCACCTGCTCTTCTCCCCTCCACCCTGATCCACCAAAACTTCAGCACATCATGACAGGGCTGGGGCACCCACCACAGGAGGGGCTGAGCCAGCGCCACCCAGCAGGACACCAGACCAGAGTCCAAATGATCAGCAGTGACCACAGGGCCAGCACCCACGGTGTGCAGCTTCTAGGCAAGGCCCTTCGGGTCCATCTGATCCTCACAAAGAAGGAGCCAGCCAGACGTGCGATGTGATCGCTAGCCATTACGTCCTGTTGGTTTGGCACTCAGGAGATCCCGGGTCCTAAGAGAACTGCGCCTATGTGTTCTTGACTGTGGCCTTCACGGAAGCAGATCGCCAAGCCTTTCTTCCGTCCAGCTAAGCACAAACCGCAGCCCCGCACCCCACCCAGAGACCCAGAGACTATCAATCCCAGTTTACTGAGGAGGTGGAAATCTGGCCCTCAGAGGGAGAACCACCTGCCCAGTGTCTCCAGGCAACACCGACATAAAACCCAAACTTAAGGCCAGGTCTTAGAGTGGACCAACTCAGCTGCATCCCTCTGTCCAGGAACACCTCCATTGGGAGTGAAGAGAAAACCCCGACCCTTTAATACCCAGAGTTCCCAGGATGAACGTCAGAGCCTCTGTGTGTGCCTCCCTCCCTACTCCCCCAATCCCCCCAACACAAAGGACATGTGTCCTCAGGGAGAAGAGAGCTGGGAGGAGGGGGGCACGGGAACGACAGACAGCACCCGCTCCTTCAAACTCCAAACACCTTTGAGCTCCCTAATGTCTCAAAGAAACTCATGTGTCCTTTGCATTCCTCTACAGAGTTGTTACAGCACAGAAATAGCTCTCTCCTTCCTCAAATCGTCAAGAAAAATGAGACCCGGGAAAGCCAAGCTGTGTTTACCCTGGGAGCTCAGTTCTCCCAGGTGCCCTGACTTATCTATCCAGGGCCTGTCTGCATCCTGGGCGAATGCCGCCTACAGGTGGTCCACACCTCCCAGAGTTCCAGCGCCCTGTCTGGGGCAGCTGGTGCGGCCCCTGGGGCTTCTCACACCTTCCCCAGCAGGCTTGGGCTCATTGCACAGAGAGCCCCATCTACCCCTCACTCCCACTCCCTACGACCTGTCTCTCCCAAGCCCCCACCCTGTGCCAGCCAAGAGCAGGAAGTGGGGGAAGAGGCAGGTTCCATTCTTTGGCCCCAGAGTCCAGGGGGGGGGGGGGAGTGGCGGCCCGCCTGCTGCCGGCAGGAAAGAGGGAATTTGGAGAGATTTCCGCTACGGATGTCCCAGATAATACAGTGGCGAGGCAGCATCCACCGGGCATGTGCTTGCCTGACGAGAATGTGCAGCCCCTCCTCCAGCGAAAGCACACGGCTGGTCCCATGGCAGGGGTCTCTCTTGTCTGGCTTCTGAGGTCTGCCCCCTCCACCCCCGCATCCCCTCAATGTTTCCTAGGGCATCTATTACTCAATCTGTGTTTACAAATAGAGACTGAGCACTGCCTACATGCTTGGCCCAATTCTGGGTGCTAGGGAGACGGTGGTGAGACCCATCCACAGGGTTAGGCTACAGGGAAGCTCGCTTAGTGCTGTGCAGGGTTTCTGTCCATGTGGGGCTTCCCTAGGAGACCGTGGGGAAGCAGGGACGAGTCCAACCCCTTGGGATCCCGAGAGGGTCCAGCCCAGGCAGTGCTATACAGGAGGTGCCAGCTAATGTTTGTGGAAGGAATGCATGAGGGACGAACCTGCATATGGAAAGAGGACCCAAGGCCACAGAGCAAGCATTCTGTCCGTCCGTGTCTGGGGGACGCCACCTGCCTGGCAGGCCGCCCTGGCTTTGACACCCTTGGGAGATTTCCCTGGCCCCGGTGTCGCCTGGCAGGTCCGGGCCACTCCGAGTGAGGGAACTGGGACACTGGCTGCACCCAGGGCTGCACCCTGGTTTTTCCAGTTCAGTTGCCCGTCCTTAAGGTGGCAGCGTGGGGTGACTCAGGGACAGACGCCTTCGGGTGTGTTGCAAGGCCAGCCCCTGGTTGAGCCCCTCCTCCCAGACCCAGCCACCTTCCCGGTTGGTGGTGGCAAGGTCATGAGGTCAAGAGGTCACAGTGGCAATTAACCAGAGGCCAGTCACCTCCCCAAGCCACCCCAGCCGGACTTTGTCCCACCTAACAGGCCACAAGGAGCAGGGGCCTGCAAGTTACACGTATCACACAACAATGAGGGGGGCTGCTAAGTCAGGTACTGGTAGCTTCTGGGGGAGTAGGGACCTCGGCCACTGACTGGGCCGGCAGCGGCGGCTGCAGTCCCCTGTTCCTTTCCACACACCCCAGGGAGTGATTGGCCGCACATTCTTCCACTAGCTGAGATAAGCACTGTTCCCCGGCTCCCGCCCTCTCCCTACCACCCGCCTTTTATCTCCTGTTTGCTTTCCCTGCCTCCTTCCTTCCGTTCTGGGGACCCACTTACCTCCGGAGGAGGGAGGGCCCCATGCCCGCCGGCAGGGCTGCCAGCACCTGGCTTTGCCCAGTTGGGAGTTGAGACTGGGTGGGCATCACATAGGTCACCCAGGGGGCTACCCTCCCACAGCTCCACCTCTGCTGGGCCAGAAGAAAAGTCTACACAAGAGAATGGGGGGATCAGCCACAGCCCACTGAAGCTGCGTCCCTGCCAACATCCCTGCCACGGACCAAGGACACCTTGCCTAAAGGCCACCCTAGCCAGAGCAGTTCCTGCACTAAGGGAAGACTCACCTCAGGACCCCAGCACTGGGGCCCCAGCCCAACACACATGGGAGCTCAGATTGAGCTACCTCAGAATGTCAGGGTCACATCCACAAGGTCACGCAGTTTGTAGGTGGAAGGACACACACCAGGGGTAACTGAGGACAACGTACTGCCTTTCTGGTGCCAGACGCCAGCTCTTTCAGTCACTGGTCACCATTTCTGCACTCTGAGCTTCAGTGTCCCCCTCTGTAAAGTGGGGGTTAAAAAGGCTTCAGTCTCTGGGCTATCTGTGAAGCCCAAGAGAAGCCTTGTGTAGAATTGTCTCGCCAGGTGCCTGCGACAGACAGGGTGTCCCTATGACCCGGGACACCCAGCAGAGGGGACATCCCAGGGCGCTGGGCCTAGGGAAGAAGCAGGATTCTACAAGGAGGGAATTCCTGGGCCCACAGCCCCTCCTCCAGCTCTGGCCTCCCAGCTGCTGGCTGAGCTTCTGGCCGGGACCGCTGGCCACCTGCTCACCTGGCCGGCGGTCCCTGTGGGCTGAGGCGCCAGCCAGGGCCCCACCAGCTCCACTGCTGATGCCAGCACAGGAAGCGGAGACAGGGAGACAAAGCCGCCCCAGGGGAGATGGTCAGCCTGTGTGACTCCACTGTCCCTGAGGCAGGCGGAGGGGGAGGCACTGGAGGGAAGCCGGCTCATTCCTGACATAGCTCTCAGAGAGCTCCCGGGCAGCCTGCCCACCTGTCCGCACACGGCACCTGGGAGGTGCTTCCCTTCCCTTCCGCTGCCTACTTAACTCTTTCCTGAGCTCCGGCTTCCTGGGGAAGAAAACACCTGAGGGGAAATGGACTTTGGGAATAGCCCAGACAAGGTGCTGGGTGACCTTTCTGGATTCCGTTTTGTCCTTAACACGAAGCCTGGAGGGAGAAGCTGGGTCTGTGGCCGCAGGGAGGGCCAGCCCTCTACCTCCTCAACCACCGCTTCCTGGATACACTCAGCAATGGTCTCCCAGTGCCCTGTGCCAGGACCTGCTATCCCGGGCTGCCCAGAGGCCAACCCAGGGCCAAGCATCCTGGGGCCAGTCGCTGAGTCAGGGATTCCAAAGGAACTGGTCACTTCCTGCCTCGCTTCCCAACCCCTCCTCCGTCCCAGGCACCACTGCACAACCTGAATTCAAATCCTGATTCAGCCACATCTTCGGCGGGTGACTCCAGCCAGCCCTTCACCTCTCTGAGCCACGGTTTCCTCACCTGGGATTCACAAAAGATCTTGGCTCCTAGACAAGAGGTCAGGGCTCCCCACGAGCACCCGAGAAGCCGGTCAGGTCTATGCTGGGGACTGTCTATTTCCTCTATCCTGGGGGCGGGGGGTGCTTCTGAGAAAAGTCTAGAAGCAAAGTATGGCCAGGGCAAGCGTTCCCCAAATCTCACTCACACAGAGGCTCCCCAGGTCACACAGATGAGACCCTGGG
This sequence comes from Tenrec ecaudatus, assembly GCF_050624435.1. NCBI lineage: Eukaryota > Metazoa > Chordata > Mammalia > Afrosoricida > Tenrecidae > Tenrec > Tenrec ecaudatus. Next base: position 39,778,810 of record NC_134530.1, read on the forward strand.
GAGGGGCAGGGGTCCCAAAGAGGAACATTAGGGGAGCAGGTGGCTGGTGGTCAGGCAGGCAGATCCCATGAGCGAAGTTCAAGTGCTCGTTCACTCTTGGGAGCCAGTCCTCCACTGGGCTGCATCCTCCCTGCACCAGGCCTTCTCAGCTCTCTCAAACAAAGCCTGCCAGATCCCTGACCCGCCACCTCTGGAGGAGGAGGAGGAGGGAAGGCTGTCCCCCACCCTTTCTGGGACCCCCCTCAACCCCAACCGTCCACTTATCTCAGCAGGCCCTGAATCGCCTGTGGAAAGTTTTCAGCTGCCCCTCACCCCCACCCCCGCATTCTTTTGTGAGGATGTCATGTGGGAGGGGCCTGCTCACCTCACTGGGCTGCCTCGTGCCCACCCCCACCCCCACCCCACCCTGCTGTCATTGTCTGAGACTGGGGAGTGTGCTTTTGAGGCAGGACCGGCTATAGAGAGGGGGGCTGGCTCAGTAGGGGACAGGGGGTGTCAGGAAGGACTGGGAGTGGACAGTGTCTCCACAGGGTTATGGCCAGAGAGGCTCTCTTTCAGGGGACTTTCATGTGAAGCAGGGCTCTGAGGTTTTGTGCTCAGAGGCAAGAGGGCTCATGAGAAAGGGCTCCAGGCTCCTCCCACCATCAGTCCCCTCAGCGAAGGTCCAGGGCTGAAAACAAGCGTAGAGCTGGCTGGCTGGCATGTGGAACTTTCTCATTTTACTGCCCAGAGACCAGAGGTCAGAGACGGTTTGCCCAAGGTCACCCAGCCCGGGTGTGCAAATGCAGGGAACAGATTCCTCATTTCTCAATCGTCCGCTTATCTTGGCAAAGAAGCTCCCAGAGAGAGGGGATGGGCTGGCCTTCCAAAGGTTGGCATACACACCACAAATGCCCTGTCCCACAGCCAGTTCCAGCGAAAGCCACCCATTGAAAATGCCCCGTTGTTGTAAGGATTTCCGCTGTCACAGGCCCGGGCCAATGTGGCCCGAGGACAGACAATGTGGGTGCACCCAGGCCCAGAGCCGGGCTTAACTGGCCTGATAGGGGCTTTTCTTTCCCCCCCCCCCCAAAACCTCCCCAGGTGACACTAACGTGTCTGGATGAATCACCTCCATGCACAGAAGGGGAGCGAGACGCCCTGAAAGTTAAGTGGCTTGTCTGAGCTCACGCAGTGTTGTCCCCGGAGACAGACCTCAGTCCTGTGATGACATCACATGCCCACTCTGCTGGCTGGTGGCAGGTCCTCAAGACAGATCAGTGGGAGGAATCAAAAGCGATAGCCTCACTTGTAAAGCATCTGTGTGTCAGTACTAACCTGTGTGCTTTACAATATCAAGTCATTGGTTTATCCAAACAAAGCCGAGAGACACTCGTCATCTCCTTTCACAGCTGAGAAAACCCAGGCTCAGAGACACGAGCAAAGGAAGCCAGCCAAGTGGAGAGCGGGTATTTGAACCCAGGCCTTGTTGTCTGAAGGAGTTCCTGGGTGGCACAAACGGTTAGGCACTTGACTACTTACTAGCTCAAAGGTTGGTGGTTCAAACCCATCCCAGGGGCACCTAGGAAAGCAAGTCTGGTGGCCTGCTTCCGAAAGGTCATAGCCCAAACCCTAGGGAGCAGCACCATCAGGCCCAAGAGAGGCCACCATGAGTCAGGATCAGCTGAGAAGCAGCAACGGAATTCTTGTCCCAATGTCCATGCTCTAACCATCACCATCAGCTCACTGGTCCTCAGGGACTTCGCACAGGTGGAAATGAGGGAACTAGGATCCTGGAAGGCCCCATGACTTGCGCCCAGCACCACTGCATGTCAGAGATGATGGTGCTCAGGCCCCACACCAGCCCTGGGGCAGACCTGGGAACGCACCCTCATCCAGCGGCCCTGGTCCCTCCCTTTCCTGTCACCCAGTACCACCACTCACCCTGGCAGGCATCCTCCACCTTCTCATAGCCGGCCTCGCACAGGCACTGCCCGATGGGCACCAGCCATTCACCATCCACCGTACAGTGCATGCGGGGCGCCTCGCTGCCAGGGGGCACCACGGCGTGGCTTACACAGGCCCCAGCTACGGTAGCCAGGGAGGGTGAGTCCGAGCCAGCGATGGTCTCAGGGAAGTGGGCCAGGCCCTGCAGCAGCTCAGGGCACTTCTTGTAGTAGACGCGGACAGAGAGCAGTGCCACGCAGGCGCCGATGTCCTGGAAGGCCAGGTAGAAGCCCTTGCGGCTGAGCGGCCCCACGGTGCGCACCTCCACGTTCAGCTTGACATGGCGAGCCTCGAAGTCGCTGGTAACGGTGATCTCGTCAGGCGCGATGGTGTCGATCTTGGTGAACTGGCGCTTCTGGAAGTTGGTGCCGTAGTCCACGTCGGACTCTGCGTAGTAGAGGTTAAAGGTCTCCTTGCAGGAGCTGGCACCACCAGGGAAGCTGTTGCAGTCTCGGACGGTGAACTTGAGTTCGATGAAAATGCGTTCGGCCTCGCCACGGTACACCCAGTTGGTGCGAAGCCAGTTGTCCTGGTCGCTGGCCACCACATTGCACACTGAGTACATGTAAATGGGCACGTCGTTCATGATGCTCTGCATCAGGTCCCACTGCACAAGGGACAATGGGTCAGGGTGAGCAGGCATGCAGGGAAACTGAGGCACAGGGGCAGAGCTGGGTGCCAGGAACATGCTGTACAGCTCTGACTGTTCCCATTTTACCAGGAAGAAAACTGAGACCCAGAGAGGTGCTTCAAGTCACCCAAGCACAGCCAGTTGTAACTAAGCTGAGATCTGCCTCCAATCTCGGGGTACTGAACCTCTGCACTACAACGTGAGCCCGGGCCGAGTCTGAGCCACTCCTACTGCCCTGGGACCTTGGGCAGATCACTGGCACTTTCTGAGCCTCCATGCCGCCCCCCCCCGCACCGCCCACCACCATCTGGACAATGATGCCCTACTTCAGAGAATTTCTACAAGGACGAATGACATATGAGCTACAAACTGCTGAGCATGATGCCTGGCACAAGGTAACAGATAGGGCAGCTTCTAAATTATTACTGTCATCATCATTAGTCGCTCTGTGTGGCAGTGTATGTGCACAGGTGTGCATCCAAAGCAGGGGGAGAAGTTGAGGCACAATCATAGAGGATCCTCCACCACTTCCATTTTGGGGCTTTGGAACAAAGCCTTACAGCGCTGAGCTCAGAACCCAACTCAGCTTCCTCCTCCAGGAAGCCATCCTGGGTTGGGCTAAGGCTGGGCCCCATGAGGCTTTCTGGCTCCCATAGTCTCCTCTCTCCCCTTCACAGCACTTGGCACCTGCCTGGTGATGCCTAGTCTGGCTCCTACACTAGGCTCTGAACTCCTTGGGGCAAGAATTGCAGCTAGCTCATGTCTCTCGCTACCTGACACAGAGCAGGTGCCCAGAAAAGCGTTGTTGAATGAAGGAGAGAATGAATGAATGAGACCAGAGGGGCTAATAAATGAGGCCTGAGGTGTGCTGTGTATATAATGATTGGCTAGAGTAGGTGGTCTGTGTTCCCCTCCTAGCTGGATGTTCCAGGACTCTGGACCCTTGCTCAGAGTTGCGGACCTCCTCTAGTCCAGCCTGGTCCCTCGGACTTGAGAGGGCCAGGGGACAGGCATAGCACTCACAGGCACCTGGCCAGCAGTGGGAAGTGTTCCAAGTAGCCATCCTTCCCCTTGAGCTCGGGTCTCAGAACAAACTCAGCAAGGACCCATTGTACAGATAAAGATACTGAGTCCCAGTCAAGAGCAGTAGCTCTCCAAGGCCACACATGAGTCATATGGCATCGGGAAAGAACCTCAACCTCTGGCCTGCCAGGCCTGGTCTCCGGCTGCCCTCACCACCAACATGAGGCAGGACAGGCTCGAGGAAGCTTGGGTGGGAACCAGGCAAAACAACTCAGCCCAAGCAGGAAGGGGAAGTAACAGCTGAGGGCAGTGTACAGGGAGAGGGCCTGGCAGGAAGGAACCTGATCCAGTGTCCCGGGTGGGGGGAGCTGAAAGCCTCTGTTCTCTGTCTCTCCATCACCCTTCACCTCCTGGACCAGGACCTCCAAGGCTTGGGGAGCCTTTAACCCCTTCTCTCCCAAGAAGGGAAGGGCAGGAGCCAGGAAGGAGTCCTTCAGCCATCAGCACTGAGAGGGTAGAGCCTGGAGCCATCTCCCCAGCTCCTTCCGCCCACTCCCACCCCAGCTCTCTCCCCTATTTCCGAAACCCCACCAAGGGCTGACTCAGAGGCCTTGTGCAGGAAGAACCCCCAGCTTGATCTCTGGTTGAGCTCTTTGATTAAAGCCAGGCCCCGTCCTCTCACTGTCCCTCATGTTCCATATCTATACAGGGACCAGAGACCCCCCTTCCCACCCCCACCCACCCTGAAGGCTTACCCCTTTGCCGTATGGCTGTGTGAGCCAGCCGAGCTCGCCTTTGGCTTCAGCGAAATCCAACAGTACAACTGGAAAAGAGATGGGAGAGAAGACTGGGTGGTGAGCTTGGGGGTCAGACCATGGTGGAAAAGAAAACGCACACACCCTGCCGCCACAGGAATCCCATGAGGCCCTGCTGGCCCCCTCAGCTCAGTCCTCAGAAAGAGACCCCGTGACATACTAGGGTCACCACATGCAAGAACCCCACCCCTTGCCAAACTGGGAAGCGGAGGCCCAGAGAAAGAACAAGACGAGCTGGAGCCAGACAGCAGGCTGCAGCATGAACGAGGCCCACCATCTAGCTCGGAGCACTAGCCCTGCGGGCCCCCTCTGTCAGTCCCCAGCTGAGCAGAGCAGAGTCTGCAGCTCAGCCCAGCGGGGGGCCAGCAGCTGGGCAGAGAGCTAGGGTAAGCAGGGGTATTAAGTGACACCTGGCGGGCCCTGTCTGCTTCCTTGACCAAGGCCCTTGGTGGCACTCTACACATGGGTGCCGGGGGGCTGGGACAGTGGCCCGCTCTCACTGTGCCCTTCTCCCCCACCTGAAACAGCCAGGCCCACTCAGGCCTGGAGCACACAAATGCACATGTAAGTACACACATGGCCGCAGCACTTCAGGAAGAGAGAGCTCTGAACAGGTGGGAACAGCTCCGGGGCTGGGAGGAGGCATGGGTGTGGGGGGAGTGGGTCTGGAACCCGATCTGCTCTTCTCAAAAGCTGTAGAGCAGGCAGGATAAAGCACTGAACCGTAGGGCCCCAAGGAGGGGCCCAAAGATACACACAGCTGGAGAGGTCCCTCCCTGGAAGAGTGACTCGCTCAACTTCTGCCCCTTCACATCCTAAGCCTTCTTTACCCTTCCAGGGGTATGGGGGGCGGGGCGGGGAGAGGGTGCCTGGGATGGAAACCTCAGTAGGGGGCTTTCCAGGAGCAGAGGGACCAGGTACCAGAAGCCTACTTACTCCAGAAAGGTCCTCTGGAGCCCAGGGGAGGGGACATCGGGGTGGAAAGCATTGTGCTGGGGGTTTCCCCTCACCTGGCCCAGCCCTTGGGCACCTCACATTGTCCACCTGGCCCCCTGCCAGGCTTGGAGCTGCTGCCAAGACCCAAAACCCTAGGTTCTGCACTTCGACTGTTTCCACATGAAGTCCAAGTAGCTGCCAAAAGGTACCACCCCCATGCCCAGAATGGCAATGAGATTGAGGAAAATGAGGCGCAGAACCCATGCAAGGCCCCCTACTGCAGGGAGGAAAGTTCTAAAGTGAAGAGAGTAGGGTGAGTAATGAATTCCTTTGGACCCGGGGCACACGGAAGGCCGCGTCCAGAAGCCGCATTCCTCCGGCCCAGGCCCTGGAAGAGTGGCTCAGATGGTGGTATTCGGCCAAGCTGGACCCCAGGTGGACCTGAGCCGGCAGGAGGGGAGTGGGTGGAGGGCTCGAGGGACGCTCCCTCCCAAGGTTAGCCTGCCTTCTGGCCCTTCTCAGAAGGCCTCTAGGTCTGAGCTGAGGCGCTGCTTCCCGGTCAACTCCACTGCTGTCCCAGAGCCCAATCTCTCTAGGAAGGGACCCGGCTGCGCTGCCAAGGAAGAGGATATCCGATGTGGCACAGGCCCCAGGCAGAGGCTGGTGGGGTGGGGGGTTCTGGAGGGCTGGAGGGCAGGGATTTGTTCAGACATGCCCAAGGCCCAGGTTTGAACAACTCACCACCCCACTAGCAGATGGAATGTTCCGGCTGCACAGGAAGAAATCTGAGGGTACCTGACTCGGGTAGTGTGAGTAGGAAGGTGGTGAGTGCTATGTACACACACACACGCATGCATGCACATGCGCGCGCGCACACACACACACACACACACCAGCTGGTGGAGAGGCCCTTGCTCCCCGAAGTAAGGTTAACCTGGTACTGTAGGTCCCCACCATGCCTCCCAAGGGTCCGTCCCCTGTCAGTCCTCTGGAAGTGCCACAGGGCTTCATCAGAGAAGAAAAGAGGTCTTCACACAGGAGCAGCCTGCTGCCTCCCCAGGGGCTTCCAGATAAAGCCCCCTCCCTGGGAAATTCCCGAGAACCAACCACCAGGAACAGGAGCCCAGCCCTGGGTCCCTCCACCCAGACGCGGGTACAGCCCTTCCCCTGAGCTCTGCCAAAGGCTGACTTCTCCCTGGACAGAGGGGCCTGGTGCCCCTCAGGAACCCCAAAAGGGCTTCGGAAGGCTTACCGGTGAACCCTGACCCCAAAGGGGGGCAAGAAACCAACTCTCCTCATTGCCTTCTGTTGGCATATTGCCCCCTTAATACCATCCTCAGGGATCTATGTCCTCAGGGGTCTATAAGCTCCACAGCCTTTTATTCAAAAGTAGCAGTCCCACCCTCGCTCTCCCTATTGTCACTTCCTTGCTCCCCTGGTCCCTTCCAACCAAGACTTAACTTATGCCTAAAGAAAAGGGAGGGGGAGGCAGGGGTGCCTGGGGGAAAAAAATGAAAAGGGTGGTGGGGTGGGGGGCACTCTGGGCTCTTGTAGTTCCAAGAGGCTTAGAACTTTCCAGGCCTCCCAGGCACTCTCCAGCCCTCTTGCCATCAGCCGCCTCAGGTCAGAAAGCCCTGGAAGCTGCCCAGACCCCCACCTGGACCCCTGCCCGGCTGGCCTCCCTTCCCAGGAAAATCCACCACGAAACCACAATGCAAGCAGCCAGATGCTCCATTCTGCTCCCAGTGTAGTGGGCTGGGCCCTGCCTCCCCTCACTGCACTGAACAGACCTCCCTCAGTTTCCCCCATTTGCAAATGGTGAGCAGATGATGTGGTCTCTGAGGTCCCTCCTGGCTCCACCTCCTCTAACCATTGGAAACTGGGGGCACAAAGAAGTTGGCAGCAGCTCAGGTTAAGGAGTGGGAATGCCCGGCCCCTCCACCCCCAGCCAGACTGACCCTCCCTCTCCAGCCTAAATCCCAGAAAGCCTAAGAAACTAGCAATGGTCATCTGGGCCACCAACCCCCCTGCCACAGGCACATCTCCCTAGGGGGCCGTTTATAGGGTCTTGTTTGTCTTCCCTTGGGCAACCCCACCTCCCACCTCCACCTCCAGTCCTCCCTCATCCCACAGCGGGGACAAGGCTAATCACACTGGCTGGGAGACAGCTATGTAGGGTGCAGGGAACAAGGTGGCTCCAGTGTCCAGGCAGAGCCGACCAGCATCAAAGTAACCCTTGAGTCCGGTCAGTCCTCCTAATCCCCCTGCCCCCCAAGGGCAGCCTGTGTTCTTCCAGCTGTCTCTCTTCCCTCCAACCGCACGCCCCCCAAGGAGGGGGGAAGACAAGGGTTCCTGCTTCCTGGTGGAGACTAGCGGCCAAGTCTGCTGCTGGAACGGGGGTGGGATACCACCCCCAACGCCACTCCACACACAAGTGACTCCAGCTCTGGCCTTCTCCCTCCCCACTGAAACGGTTCGGGCTCCAGGGCGCCTCCACCTGCCCAGAGCTGCCTCAGCGCGGCCCCTGCAGGAGCTGCGCTCACCTCCCTCGCCAGGGTGGCGGTAAAACTGGTTCCCACAGTTGGAACCTAGCCGGTGGACAGGAAGGGCTACGGCCAAGCGCAAGGGCTCCGGCCTTTCCGCGACCCCAACTGAAGGACAACACCCTCGTGCCCACGCCTGCCCTACCCAGGGCAAAGTCAGCCGCCCCTCGTCTAGCACGGCTCTGGGAGTGCTGGGGCGGGGGTGGGTGATTCAGCTCCCCCACCCTGGGAGCCCGGGCTCCCTCGGTGGCCCTGAGGTGACGGCTCCACACCTCGGGAGCCGCGCCCCCACCTGCTTCATTTCCTCGTTCTGAGTCACCCCTTGCTCGAAATGCTTGGCTTTGGGACTTCCTGTCCTGCGAGGCCCCAAGCAGAGCCCCCAAAGCTGGGCCAGTGGGCTGGGAGGCAGGGACTGGTGCGCGCGTGGGCAGGGCGAGCCCGAACCTCGCCCCGTGCCCCCTCGCGGGGACTGGCAGCAAAGGAGCGCGGAGGAAATCTGCGAGAGTAGAGGCTCCCGCAGGGGGCTCCCTGCCTGCCCCAGAGCCCCTTGCCAAACCGGAGGCGCCGCCACAGAAGTGGCTTCCCCGAAAACTGGACAATCGGGTTAGTGAACTTGGGTCTGCAAACGCTGAGCCCTCACAGAAAGCCCTCCGCGGCCACCAGACCAGGGACCGCGCGCCCCAGCCCAGGACGCGTTCCCAAGGCCGTGGCCCGGACCGCCACCGCATGGCCCGCGCCTTGTCCCCTCGCCCGCGGCCCCGTACCCCGCGCGCTCCGGCGCAACCCGAGCCTGCGGCGCCTCTACAACCCGCAAGGGGCACCAGGTTCCTCCAGGTCGCACCCGCGCGGGGAACGGGCGGCGTCAGATCGCTTTCCAAAGTCGCGCGCGTGGCGGGCGGCCGGGTGGGCGCGGAGTCGGGGGTCCCGGCGGGTCCTCCCCGCGCGGCACATACTCACCTTCCTTGCCCTGCGCCGCCGCGGCCGCGCACACGGCCAGCGCGCAGCCCCACAGCAGGGCGAGGCAGGAGCGGGCCGCCCGAAGCCCCATGGCGCGTTCGCTTTCCCGGTCGATCCTCCGCAGCCGGCTCCCGCACGCCCGCAGCCGACCCTCCACCACCCGCTCCCTCCAGCTGCGGCGCGCAACTTAGCCCCTCCTGCCCCAAGTGCTTTATGGAAGTTGGGTGAGAACCGGCTCCTGTTCATTCATGCCCCGCGCCGACGTCACCGAAGCCACGCCTTCAGGAATGTCTTTAAAGGGGCCGGACTTGCGTAGCGAAAGGAGGGCGGGGAAATCCCCCTGGGGTTACAAGGACTTGGTGCCCCTCTGGACTCACCGGCTCCCCCACGCCTTTGCACCTTCGAGCCCTTCCAAGTGACAGCGTCCTCATGAGCTTGTCCCCAAGGATCTCTGAGCCTGGAGTCCCTGACGTGGGGATACTTTGCCATGAGCCGTCCCCACACTTGCCTTCTTGCAATCTGGTGATTGGTTTCAACGCAACCCTAAAGTCTAAGAAGCCGCTGCCTCCGCAGGTCTGTCTGGGAAGACCAAAATTCAAACTCGTCGCCTTCGAGTGGATTCTGACTCCTAGCGACTCCATAGGGCAGGGGAGAATTGCTCCTGTGGGTTTCCGGGGCTGTACCTCTTTATGGGAATAGAAATCTCTTTTTCCTCCTGCAGAGCAAGCTAATGGTTTGTAACCGTCACTCTTGCTGTTAGGAGCCCCATGCTAGCCCCCAAGACCTTACCGGTCTTCTTCCTGGGGATTGTAGGTTGCACCAAAGCTGCCCTGTAGGAAGTCAAGAAGGGCATCTTGACTAAGACCTCTCATGCATACATGCGCTGTTTGTGTGAGTGCGTGTGCATGTGTGTGAAAACCATCTCCCTGCCATCCAGTCAACGTGGACTCACAGCGACCCCAAAAGACAGAACTACCCCTGACTGACTTTCTTCTGTCTCCCGCAGAGCTGGCTGGTGGCTTCCATCTGTTGACCTTGCAGTTGGCAGCCCAACGTGGAACCATGATGCCACCAAGCCCTTTCAACAATTTCTGCATGTACAATTCAGTGATATTGATTTCCTTCTTCAAGCAGGTGTCCTACTTCCTTGAATTTTCATTCATGAGGCAGGTCACATTATCCCCGTCCTAGAGAAGAGGGAAGGACTTCAGGCTTTGACTCAGGTGGATCTGCTTTAGCCACTGCAACATATGAGCGAAGACATCTGTACACTGGAGGACAACTGCCCACATGCCAATTCAAGGGACTCGCCCAAAGTCCCTTAGACACAATCTCATCACCCCTCCTGACAGGAGCTGCTGGCATCAGTGAAACAAACAGGAAATGTCCACTGTCCCCCCTGCCTGCCCTGACCACTGAGAGAGCTGCATGTCGCCCAATTGCCATTTGGCCAGTCAGGGAGGGGGAAAGGCAGCAGGCACCTTCCTCTGCATACCATTCTGATCCCTGCCTCCACCCTGCTTCCTGGCCCCCTGGGCCGTCCTTCCCAGCAGCCACGCTGGTGGTCCTCAGACACAGGACTTTCCAGGTCACAGGGAGACAACTTGGGCTCCAAGTCCCAAAATCTGCCGGTGGGAAGCGGTTCCAGATATCTCTGACAGAGCATGTGTGTGTATGTGTGTGCGTGCGTGTGTGCATGAGCATGCACGTGTAGGGGGTGTAATTATAGGTGCTAGGAGAATGTGATTAAAGCCTTTGACCAAAAGGATGGGAGGAGAGCCTGGTCTTCTACAAGTGTGTGCAAGAGTATGTGTTTGAACATGGGTGTGTGTATGAATCTGAATATTGGATGTGTGTATGAGTGTGTGCTTGAGTTTGTTGTACTTCACAAGTGGGAGAAAGATGAGGCTCTTGGCTCCCATAAAGTGTTACAGTCTTGGAGTCCCACGGGGCGCTCGACCCCGTCCGACAGGGTCACTGGGAATCAGAATCAACTCATCAGCTGTTGAATGAGTGCTTCACCGAGGTTGTGAAGGCAGCCGATGGAGTCAGACGGCCCATGAATCTGGGGAGAAGTCGTTTCCCTTCTCGGGGCCTCAGTTTGCTCATCTGGAAAATGTAAAGCGCTTCTTCAGAGGGTTACTGCGAAGATCAAATCAGGTCGTGCATGCATGCAAACCACGGAGGCCGGGACTAGGGAAAGCGCTTGTTAAACCTAAGCTGTTATTACAGTTCTGTGCAGTTCAGGGAGAGGAGTGGGCGCTGTGAAGGTGGCATGGGTGTGCATAGCTCCGTGGAGGACACTTAAGGTATGTGTGTGTGTGCTATGCTGGACCCTCCAGGCTACGGACACTGGAGTGCATGGGAGACTTCATGCTTGTCACATGCAACAACCTGCTGGTACTGTCCTTCAAGAGCCACCTCAGGCTCTGTATGTTGGCTGAGTCACCAGGAGATAGACTACAGCAGGCCAAGGGCATTTTTCCTCTGCTATATTCTCAGTGCCGGACTGGTAGTAGGCATTCAACAAACCTTTGGCCAATGAATGAACCAACAGGTGAGTGATGTTGGCAAACACTATGTCGTCTGAGTGTCTTTGTACGTTGTATGGGCTGGTCCTTCGTTTGGCACATGTAGCGTTATTCCATGTGTGACTCTCCATGCCAGAGTGCGGGCAGGCCCTGCTGGCCCTGGGTTGTGTGCCCGGCTCCCACAGGAGGTGTTTGCACCAGGGGGCTGAGAGCAGAGAGCTGAGCGTCCCTTATCTACCACATGTGATGTAAGCCCAGGCCTGTGGGAGGGGTGTGTGTGGTGGCAGCAGGGCATGGGTTGGGGGCCCCTGCCTGCCCTTGACTCACCTACCTAGTGGCACACCCTTCCCCCTCTTCCTGCCCTGGCCCAGAGTCCTTCCTGCTCCTCCAGGAGACTGGATGCTGAGGAAAATTCCTAGGAAAGGTTCACAAAGCAGCATGGAAAGGTGGTACTTATAGTGACATAATAAGCCCTAATGGAGATGGAATTACCCCATAAAGGTCCCAAAGTTCCCTAGGGGCCTAAGTGTCATTGTGGCAGGCCAGGCTTCTGGCCCAGGCAGTAGGAACCTCAGTGTGGGATTGTGTGGAGTTATGCTCCCTCACCTAGCAGGCCCCACCTGCAGCCCACCGACCCCTTCAGGTGCCCACCTCTGCCAGGATTTGGCTGAGAGCTGAAGGCTGATGGTTGGGCCAGGAGTCCCCCATCTCGCCTCTGATCTGCACCTCCCTTTAGACCAAGAGCGGCAGAAAAATCAGCGTAGCCCACACTTAACGTAAGCATGCACTAGGTGTTGGCCCAGTCCTAGCCACTGAGCCCCCTTTCAAAGTTCCTATTATATCCCCTTATTTTGCTCCAAAGAGGGCACACCACTGCTCCCATCTTGTAGAGGAACACACTTGTTTGGAAAAGTGGGAGTTGGGAAGTTGGCCCTGGCAGTCAAGTTCAGGCATATCCTCTTGTGAATACCTTGTTTATGCACTGTCCCTTGAAACACGGAATTCCACAGGACACAGAGAACGATCTCTTGAACTGGAACAAGGCTGCCAGGGTCTTCGAGAAGTTGAATTACTCACTACCTCCTCCAGGAAGCCCCCATGAACTCGCCTGAGCCCATCAGCCACCATCAGATGGAGACCGTGGCCTCATCCACCTCAATCTCTCCTCTTCTGCAGTCTGCACTGTCTCCCCAACCACCCTACAAGCTCCGCTCAGGCAGGGGCTGGGTCCAGTACCCCTTTTCATTCCTGCACTCAATGGATGCTCCCATCTGGAGGTAACCCTCTGAATTAGTCCCCTCCATCCATTTCAATTCACATTTATTAAAGGTCCACTAAGTTCTGGTCCGTTTACACCTAGGAGAATGCATTTCGCCTACCCAGCAGCCCTGAAAGGAAAACCTATTATTGTGGTAGTTACATTAATCTGATGTTAACTTGTGGAGGGGTGGAGTCTAGCCTGTCAATCATGTCACAGCTTGATGACCTCCTTTGGAGGCACTATGGAGCTAGATAGCTCATTGGAGGTGGGACAAACAGACACTCCCTGTGAGACATCCCTGTTGAGAAGACACATGGAGCTACACTAGAGCCCTGGAGCTGAAGGAGCCACGTGAAAACCCATGGCAGCACTGAGATGCTTCCACTGCCATGGACCAACAAGACTTTCCTCCCACTGGCCTGTGATCTTCTTGCATTCGGTGTCACTGCATGTGTTGCATGAGTCTGAAGAGGAATTTATAGATTTGTATTGGACATATGGACTAATATCGGACTTATGGACTTGATCTGGACTGGGCTGGGATGTTTTCTCAATATCCAATTGCTCTTGTATATGAAGCTCTTTGTTATACACTTATGAGTGTCTATGAATTTGTTCCTCTGGTCTACCCAGACACATTATTTTTGCAGATGAAGAAACTGAGGCTCAGAGAGGTGACTGGACTTGCCTGAAGTGCCACAGCTCATAGAGGGTGGAGGTGGGACGAAAAAATTAAGGGCATCTCATGCCAGAGCTCAGACCATCAATTCTCGGTTGGATGTACCATATACTTTCCTGCTTGAGGGCCTTTGTCCAAGCTGTATTCGTGCCCGTCTTAGCACAGCGACTCCTACTCATTCTGCAAGCCACACCATGGAGCCTGATGGTGGAACCCCGAGAGTGATGTGATGGATGGATGAACGAATCCATGGATGGTTGGATCCTGCCATCTAGCTAACAGCCTGACTGTGGGCGAGCCGTGTGATCTCAACTGCCTGGACTGTAAAATGGGTCTAATTACAAGTGGTTTCCTGATGGGGAGTGCTGGTGCTGGGACGAGATGGAGCGTCTGTACAAAGCCCTCAGTGTCTGTCCCTAAGTGAGCGCACATCCAAACTTAGCCACTGTTACCGGGCACAGTCAACAGTCGTTTCTGAAAAGCCCGCTAGGCTCCTGCAGGCCAAATATGTAGTTTCACCAGGAACACACCTCACCTCGGCTTCCACTTGAATAATCACCTCCTAATCATTCCTCCCCTGTAGGCAAGGAGCTCCTCAGGGCAGAGCCCCGGGTTTGACTCCATCAGGTGGCACCTGATACACTATAACACTCTCACTGCCATCTGGCCGACTCTTAGCCACCCCATAGACCTGAGTAGAGCCAACTGCCCCTGTAGGTTTCTGAAGCAGTAAATCCTTTCAGGGATAGAAGCTCATTTTTCTCCCAAAGCACAGCTGGAGGTTTCCAATTGTCTGCCCCCCAACATTCAACCCACACTCACGCCGCCGACGCCACCAGGGCCCGGACTGATGTTTGTGGTTTTGCACAACCATGCAGCCATTCGGACCCCCATCTTTTGCAAAGGCCGAGGTCTGCGGTTCCAACCCACCAGCTGCTCCGTACAGTTCTGTAAAGAGGCACAGGCCCAAGAAAAGCTAGGAGTCAAAAGTGAACAGTTTGGGGTTCATCTCTTGCAAAAGGGCACATGCCCCAATTACAGTGGCCAAGTAAGAGGTGGTGTCCTGCTGGGCAGATGAAGTTGTCTGGGTCACCTGTCTGAGCAGAGGCTTGCTTGGCTGCCTGCTGCCAGCCAGGTTTGAGGCCGGGCCATGGTGGGGGCGGGGGGAAGCAATTCTATGTGGGTTCATAGATTTCGTGGGCGCCAGTGCAGAGGAAGCCCCCACTATAATTGCGGGGGCTTCCCCCACCCCCCAGAGCAGGGTGAGAGGCTGCACTGCTTCCTTGGGACTAGCTCGCTTCCTGGGACCTTTGAAGTGGGATTCTTGCAAATCCTGCCTCAGGGGCCTGGGAAGGGGCGGGGCCTCCGAGTCGGCCCACTTGGGAGGTGGGGCTGTCAGCGCTATTCTTGCCGGTAGCTTCCGCCCAACTTCCGGGCGAGACTCCGCCCGGATCTGGTTCTCTGCTCCAGGCTTATTCTGCATGGCCTTTCCTTCCCCATCTCCTCCCATTCAAACTCAGATTAGAAGCCCCCACTTCCGGGAAGGCCTTGGGGAGGGGGGAAGTTCACAGGCTTTTCCCCCTTCTCTGAGTGCTACCCGTTGGCCAAGTGTTTTCAAAGTCAGAATACAGGCAGAGTGCACTTGTTGACCCCTAGCTATGTGTCAATAGGTACTGAACCAGTAGACACCGGATCAGTAAGTAACAGGATGATCAATGGAGAAGCCATGGAAGCTGTCCAGGATTTCCTCATGCTTGGATCCTCACTCAATGCTCGGGAAGGGAAGGAGCACTGAAGAGATAAACACCGCATTGCCCTGGGTCCATCCGCTGCCCAAGACCCCTCTAAAGTGCTGAAGAGCCAGCATGTCACTTTGCAGGCTCAGGTGCACCTACCCCACGCTGTGGTACTCTCACCAGGTGCGTGTGAATAAAGACGAGCCAATGCGTTTGCATGGTGGTGCTGGCAAAGAATACAGAAAATGCCATGGCCCGCCAAAAGAACACACCAATCTTTCTGGGAAGAAGCACAGGAGGTTCCTTAGAAGTGAGATGACAAGACTCCGTCGCACATACTTGGAGCATGTTGTCAGGAGAAACCAGTCCAACGAAGCTCTGTGCCAGGCAGCATGCTAGCAGCTAGGAGCTTTGAAGCCTCGCTTTCTCCTCTGCACACCAGCACCCAGAGGAGGGATTCTGTCCCCGTTTTACATGTGGGGACTCGGAGATGCAGAGCACTGGGGGTCCCTTGGACAAGCCAGGAGCCAGAAGCCACAGAACTGTCTCCAAAGCGCTCCGTCTGATCCCCGAGGTACCAAGTCTCTCCTGGAGAGCAGAACCCCAATGGGGCTGCCCAGTGCAGAGTTGTCCACCTCTGACGAAGTGCAGTTACTTTCTTTTTTTCACTTGTCTTGTGGATCCAGTGAAGGTTTACAGGGCGGCTCTTTTACATTCATGGTTTCATAAGCCTTCTGACTCAGCTTGTCCATTGCAGTCCCGTGGAGATCCCATTGCCCACACTCATCCCACTGGTTCTCTGTGTTCCTTATTTCCTCCTGGCGACGTAGTGGTTACTCATGGGGCTGCTAACTGCAAGGTCAGCCATTTGAAACCACCAGCCACCCCACAGGCAGCTTTCTACTCCTCTAAAGAGTTAGTTTCAGGCTGTGGCCCTCACCCGCCAGAGTCGGGTTTGAGCAGGGTCGTCCCATTTGAGCAAAAGTTCCCCCCTCCACGGTCCTCCATAGGCCTACTACTAACCCATACTCCCTGCAGCCAACAGGAACAGCATCATCCATCGCTGCCAGCGTAATGGGGAGGGGTGGAGATGAGGATCGGGCTGTGGGGGGTGGGGGGGGCAGGGCTTCTCATCGGGCACTGCATTCACTTTGACCACAAGAGACCCTCAGTTCAAGAACAGGCTGCTAGGAGCAGAGAAACAAGCTCACCAAGGAGAGAGCTGGGCTTTCCAAGTTCCCTGATCTTAAAAGATGCTGAAGGTGTTCAGAAACTTCTTCCTGGAAGAAGTTCACCGTGGTGACGAGCTACTTCGCTCCAGGGGAATGTGAGCAGGGTGGGGGCCATTTGGCCAGCACAGGTGCTGTGGATGGCAGCCACAGCAGTCACCCGTGTGCCAGCCAACTCTTCCGCCACCATTTTCCCAGATGCTTCTGACTAAGCTCCCAGCGATAAGTCAGAGAGCTGTAAGAGTTCAGAGTTGGCTGAAGAGGCTGTGGAATGAGAAACAAGTGTCGACCCAATAAAATACTAATCAATGATATTTGTAAAATACCGAAGTTGGAAGATAAGCAACCCTTGGGAAATGACAAAGAGGTGCTTGTTAGGGACTGTGTGCTAGACGGAAACCTAACAAAGGTTATTTTCACTGGGTATAGATTGATTTGTTGGAAAAGTGTATTTTGATCCGGAGCTTTTCATTTTATAAATACACTATGAGTTGCCCCCCCACCCCCAAAAAAAAGTCTCAGAAACTCACAGGGGGCCGCGTTCAGGGTTGGAATCGAATCAACTCGGTGGACAGAAGTTTGGTTTGGGATTCTTTCCTGTGGGTTACAAATTGAGCTGCTAACAGCGAGGTCGGCAGCTCCAACTCACCAGCTGCTCCGGGTGAAGGGTTTTGAGGGGTCTCGGAACCCCACGAGGGCAGTTCTACTCTGTCCTATAGGATCCCTGTGAGTGGGATCCACTGAATGGCACTGGGCTTTGAGCTTTTCTTTCTTAACCCTTTGGACTTTGACCTTAGATAAATGATGCTCTTTTGGTCTTAAATTGTCGATTATTCTAATGAGGAGCTGAGTTCCCTTCCAGAAGGTAAGGGCTCGGTTTGGGGAACCCACCTGCCTCTATCTGATCAGTAAGACTGGTCTCCTTTATCATCTTAATACGTTTCTATTGTTCCTTTGTGTGAGAGCTTAATTTCTGAGCACTAGGTGTGCAGCTGGCTGTGACTAACGGTGAAAGGCTAAAGCTCCATTTGCAGAGTCCCCGCAAGTGGTGTAAGCACCCACTGAATTGCTTCTGACCATTAAACAAGGTTGAGAATAATCTTGCCCTCAGGCAGAGTGCATTGGAAAGTAGATGACCACAAATGGGCTTTCCACAATTGAGGTATGAATGGATTGTGATAAGAGTTGTATGAGTCCCTAATAAAAATGATTTAAAAAAAAAAAAAAGAAAACAACAACACCCCCCACTCCCCCCCCCCCACCAAAAAAGTAGATTACCTGCATCCCAGAGAGACCAGCCCGCCGGGGAGAGGAAGTCTCCTTTAGGGGATGGGGGTGTGTGTCATTGATGGAGAACCCGTTGGGAGACCCTGCATCAGTCTTGGAAACTCTCTAACAGTGCATGTGTCCCAATCATGGCCCCATCCGTCCCCAGTGCCCTGGTTCCACATGTGACTGTGATGGTTGATTTGGCACCGGTCATACTGTGGTGCCGGTTTCCTCTGCCCTCGCCTGTCCTTTTTAAGCCTCTGCATCTCTGCAAACCCTCAGAAGTCCTCATGACCTCAAGCTAACTGTCCCCCTCCGATGGATGGTGGGCTTTGTCCTGGTCTTGTCTTGGTTTGTTGAACACTTAATAAACGTTCTCCTTAAATTATGTCTGAGATTTGAGATCTTGGACCCTAAAACACCTTTTAGTGTCAAATCTGTCAATTTTTCTGAAGGTTTCTGCCATAAGCTGACTCTGGCTTTTGCAGCATTTCCTGTAACTCCTAGGGTCCTTATGGCACCAAATCTTAGGATGTCAACCTATGTGATTTACAAAGGAGGAAACTGAGGCCCAGAGGCAGGAAAGGACTTTCTGGGGGTACAGACACAGCATAAAGACTACAGCCCTGGCCCCCTGCTCTCACCTTCTCCTTTTATACTTCCCTGATCCCCATGGCCCGCCCCCCCTCCTCCCTCACAGCACCCAATGACTGTCAGCTGCATGGAAGGTGCTTATCACAGCTTTTGAAATAAGCCACATTGGAATACAAAAATAGGGCAGCCCTGCCTCCTGGCTTTTGCACTTACTGTTCCCTCTGCCTGCCGGCGTTGCCCTGCCCTCCAATTGCCCAGGGCTGGCTCTGCACATCCTTTAGACCCCTGCTTAAAGGGCAGGCAGCTCATCCGACCACACTTTTCCCGACCACCCTCTCACTTGATCTTAGCCCAAAGGCCGAGAAGCGATCCCACCCTTTTTCAAAGGACAGTGTCCCTTCCCCACCTGGCATTGGCAGCCCCATTTCCCTGCTGGGTTTTTCTGCACAACCACCTACCACATTCTACATTTGATGGTTGGTTTGGCTTGTTTGGTGTGTTTCCTGCCTCTCCACACCCACGTTAGTGTGCAAGCTCCAGGAGGCTGGCTGGGGGCTCCTCACTGCCCATCTCCCCAAACAATCTGGCTTGCAGGATTGGTGGAAAGCATGAGACCAGGTGGGCACCAGCTGTGCCAGTTCCAGGTCTCTTCCCATCACTTTCTTTAAACTCACCCTCCCAGCGAGGTGTGAAGATGACACAGGTAAGCATGGGGCCACAGCCAGACACCCAGGCTCTGTCTGGAGATAATGACAAATGGGGGTAAATCTCGATGCTTCAAAAAGGGGAGAGGGGCCTGGTACCCAGAAACCCCCAGGAAAATGTCTTGGGGCCCCTGGCCTTCTGACCTGCCAGGTGTTTTTGTTCATGGGGTTTCCTCTAGGAATGGCCCATCCCCATTTTACAGACCATGAAACTGAGACTTATGCAGGTGTCATGATCTGCTCCATTCAATAAGTGAGTGGCGAGGTCGGGGTTTGAATGCAAGTCTGCATCCATGGCCCATGGTGCCCATCAGTCAGCGAACCCAGTTAAACTGCAGGGTTTCTGGAGGTCCTGTCGCCTCTGCATGGGTGCCCTGGCATGGGTGCCCTTCCTGACAAGTCAGGCCCCCTGGGCAGATGTAGGGAGGAATATCAAACGGGGGTTCCCAGGGCTGAGAGCACATTTCTGTATCCCACTCCACCAATTACTGTCAACACTCTGAGTGCCGTGTTCTCCTTGCCCAAGTAGGGACAAAAATAATAAACCACACACCTTGCGGGAGAGCCCACGGAGGCGTGACAAACCTCTGGCACAATGCCTGGCATAGACGTAGTCCGTTAATGTCAGTGGAGATTATTTTTATCATGGACACCATATCTGGGGGCTCAGGCAGGCTGAGGATCTGTGGGTGCCACCCCCTTCCTGCGTCCTGACAGCCTGGCTGCAGGCGGGGCTGAGACAGAGGAGGAAGGGATGAAGGAAGGAAGCGGCTGTGTTTGCTTTCTGCCTGTGAAAGCCTTCACACAGGACCCAGCCCCTTCCCCTCCTGACAGTACTGACAGACACACAGGGCTCCATTCACCAGGAAATCCGCCCCAGCAGGACACTGTCTGCCACCAGTCCCTGAGGGAAGGGGAGAGGTCCCCACTCTGGGCCCTTACTCTCACACCTGTTCCCACTCAGGTCTGCACACACATTAGGCTACAGGCCAAGCACCTGCACAAACCTGTACACACACACACACACACACACACAGCTGTCCACTCAAGCAACTGTGTGTGCTCACAAGCAAGTACCCAGTAACAGCCACTGTCTTGATGGCAGGGACTTGGACTGCCTCACCCCACCTCAGTTTTCCCCTCTGTCATGGTCCCTCTATCTGTTCATCTAGTTCCATTAACCAGTCCCACAAGGGTCCTGGTGTCTCTTCCCAGATCCCCTTGTCCTCCCTTGCCATCTATCAATCCATCCATCCATCCATCCATCCATCCATCCATCCATCCATCCATCCATCCATCAATCCCTGAGTCCATCTGTCTGTTTGTAGTCAGCCCAGCAGTGAGCAATCCATCCTCACCCATCTTCCCCAGCCCTCTCTGCCATGACCACCCCCAACAAGACCCTGTCTCCTTTCTCAGCAGGGTCTCTCATCACTCATCCATCCCCCAACCCATCCATCCCCACCCCCATCTGTCTTCCTCATCTGTCAGTCTGTCTGTCCATCCATCCATCTTGACTTCCTTCCTCCCCCATTCCCCATCAGCCAGGCCCCACTCAGCCCTCTCTGTGCCCCATCCATCACTCCCCAGACACCCCTAACAAGCCAGGTACTCCCCTCCTGCCAGCAGCCCTCATCTGTCCACCCGTCCATCCATCAGACCCTAGTCCGCTGTCCATGTTTGCCCCCAATCACATATTCCTTGGCAGGGTTCCCCAGGCACTCCCAGCCAGGAGGGGTGTTGGTACAGAAACGTGCACATCCGTAGATGGTGTCTTTGTGTCACTGTGCTCCCTGCATACACTCCGGTGCTGAGCAAGGAGGGTTGAACAATGTGCACACTGGGCACCCAGCAGGGGCCGTGGCTTTCCCTGCGCTTTCTGCCCTTAACCCGTCTGCATTTTCTCAGCATAGGCACCAATGACTTATTAAAAAATGAATACATAATGTAACAACTGTGGAGGGCCAGGCTCAGTCTCATCTCCTGGTTCACTTCGGCAGAGCTAGAGACCAGGGCACTAGGGCATGGGAGCCCCAGCCTTTCCCCATCCAATCCCCAGCCCCCAGGGCTGGCCATCCCCCCCTCCTCTCTGCGGGGTGCTCAGAGACCAGAGGCCCCTAGGGGGGAGAGGTGCGCAGAGTGCAAACCCGAGAGAGGAGCGAACACCAGACGGAAGAAAATGTTCTGAAGCTGATCCTAGAGATGGCTGGGCGACTCTTATTAAGAGGCCTGAACGATGGAAGTGTGTGATATGTGAACCATATTGTCAATGAAACTATACTGAAAAGAAAAGCAAAAAAAAAAGCCAGACAGACCAGAATTGGTCAGGAAGGAGCCTGGACCACGTGGAGGCGAAGGGAAAGACCGAAGGAGACAATAGAGCTACCGAGAGCCGAGGGTGCAAGGACGCGGGACGCGCGGGCAGAGGGGAGGAGAGGCCGGGTCGGGTGCCACCTGCCCGGCGGTGACTCTAGGTGGCGGCGGGACAGGCGGGACCGGAGCTGGAGGCCCCGCTCGAGGTGCCAGAGGTGGCGACCTCGCCCCTCCCCCCGCCAGCCCCCCGCCCGTCTGGCATCCCGCCCCGCCCGACTTCCGGCCCTGCAGGTGCCGCCTTTGAGGGTCGCTGCGAGCGATTTACAGCCCGGCCGAGCCCCTTCCCCGCTGCGAGGAGCCGCCCCCGAGCCTCCGGGAAGGGGTCGGAGCGCGGGAAGGGGCGGCCTCCGTTGCCACGGAAACCAGGGCAGGCGGTGACCGGAGGTCCCCCTGCGTCCGGACGCCTGGTGCGGGGTGGGGAGGCGCGGTGCTGGGCACTTTGCACCCCGTTTGCCCCGCATTCCGCGACGTCCCCGCCAGCCCCGACCCCTGGGCCCCCAGCGAGCCAGCCCCCGCCCCCTGCCTTTGAAGACGCCGAGGGAAATGGTGGAATCGGTGAAGGTTTTGTTGTGCAAATTGTCATCACACCCACACAAAGAAGTCACCTCCCCACAAAGCCACTCTCGCCTGGCCGGGCCAGCGGCCCGTTAGCACTTGGCCGCCATATTAATAATTAAATAATGACAAGCATCGCTGGCATTGCTGAGCTAAATCTCGGGGCCCCGCCCTGGGCGTTCGCCCCCACGGGCGTCCTCCGCGCTCCTCCTTAGGACCCTGGCCTCCGGCGGCTCGGCGAGTCACTAAAGCGTCACGAGGGCGGACGGCCCTTGTCCCGGGCTCCTTGCTAAACGGCCCTCTGGCCGCGATTTTTCATCTGTAAAACGGGAGGGTGGCACCAAGGGCTGGGAATTTGGCCGGTAGACTAGTCTGGGTTTGGTGAGCTTTGGGAGGTGGGACACGAGGCCTCGGTTTGGCCCGGTGTCCCCCGCATCACAACCCCCCAGCCCCCCTCCCCCCACACCTCTTGACTCAAGAAACCATCTGTAATGGCCTTCCCACTCCCACTTGCCGGTCTTGGTCATAGTGACTTGTGGCAAGGGTGCTGGGGTGGTCAGGATACCTTTGCTGCCTCATCAGGCCTGTCATCTGTGCGGACCCAGACTGCAGGTGGCAGATGGTCTCTACCCCGGGCTGAGCCCAGCTAGCCCTGGGCTGAAATATGGGGACCAGGGGAACAATCTACAGGCTCTGCCAATCCCTCAGCGCCTTCCCCAGCACAGGCATCCTTTCCATGAGAGGAGGCTCTCCTCCCCACCTGCCTCCCGCGTGCGCGTGCAAAACCCACGATCCAGCCCAGCCGCAGCATCTCTTCTGCGCAGTGCGCTCTGCTGCGTAGCCAACGCACCTCGCACTCTTTTTTTGTAAATGAGTTTTTTATTGTGAATTTAAAACCTGTGTGTGTGTTACAGTTCAGACAATCGAGTCTGCATTCAACAGTTCAAACCACCCACCTAGCCCCTCTCCCTGTATTCTATGTCACCCTCTCCCTCCCGTGGACCTCCAACCTCCCTTCCACCCACATCAGTACCTGTCAACCTTCCAGGCCAGTTGCCTCACCTCCCACCCTGCTCTCCCGCCCTTGGGGACCTCAAAGTGTGTTCCCTTTGGTGTGCTGGTCTGTCTTGGTGTTTATCCTTACAGTCGTGGGCTCATACAATGTTTGTCTTTTTGTGATTGACTCACCTCCCTCGGCATAATGTTCTCCAGGTCCCTGATATCATAGTGGTTCACGACTTCATCACTGATTTCCCACGATGCGCATAGTATTCCACCGTGTGTAGGCATATTTCTTTATCCATTCTTCTAGCGGTGGGCACCTGGGGTTTTGCAGCTTCTTGTGAACAAGGCTGCGATGGGCGTGGGAGAGCGTGCGTGAGCGTGCGTCCGCTCCTGCGATGGTTCTGACTTCTTCAGGGCGTACACTCAGCAGTGGCATCACCATGTCCATTGCCAATTGTCTGAGGAGACGCCATATTGCTTTCCTCAATGGCCGTCCACAGCACCTCTTGAATGCAGACAGCAGCCCAGGAAGGTGGTTATTCCCACTGCTGTTTGATGGATGGGTCAGCCGAGTCTCAACAAGAGAAAGTCACTAGACTAAGATCACATCCCTCCCATCCTCTCCCGGCCCCTTTCTGTCACGGAGCGTCATTCCTTCATACTGAACCTCCTCGGTGTACTTTACACAGCAGTTCTCCTCAGTGTCAGGGGGGCATCCTGAACGAGGGGAGGGAGCAGGCTGGGGCTGGGTTTGGGGTTCTTCTCATCAGAGGCCCCAACAGCCAATGCGGGATCTGGAACAGAGCAGATGTGGTGAATGCACCTGATGATATCTGCTCCCTGCCACACTCCAGGAGCCTGATGGGGTAGTGGTTACACGTTGGGCTGTGATCCACACAGTCGGCTGTTCGAATCTACCAGCAGCTGCTTGAGACATAGACTGGGCTTTCTATTCCCTTAAACAGTTGCAGTCTCAGAAACCCACAGGGACTCTTCAGTGAGCGAGTCAACTTCCAGACCTCAGCTCCCACATCAATCCAGCCAGCCTTTACTGAGCACCTACTATGTCCCAGGCATTCGAAACCTATCACAAGAGCTATAAATCATGATAGGGGTCACCACCCCCACCCCTATGCTCCCGCCTTCCAACAGCGATTTATAACTACAAATGAAGATGCTGAGGCTTAGCAAGGAGAAGAAATCTGCTCAAAACCATATAGCTGGTGTGTGTGTGCGCAGAGGTGCCTGTCTCCAGGACTCTAGGCATGTGTGTATCTGCAGTGAGCAGGGTGGGGTGAGGAGGGAGGGCAGCCTGCAGCTCCAACCCTGTAATCGACCCTCCCTGTCTGGTCCCGCTGGATGAGCTGGTGGTAATGACTATTTTGCACAGCAGATCCACCTCGTGTCACAGCCTAAAGATGTGCCTAAGGGCCAATCTGAGAGAGCGGCCCCCTCCCCAGCAGGCAGCCTGGTTAGGTCGCCTGACCCCAGGCGGATCCAGAAGGGAGTGTCTGTGAACCCTGCCTGCCTCCGGGCCTTGCCAGGCCCAGCAGATGAAGGGAGAAGCTGTGCCTGCCTGCTTCTGCCCTCAGACTGATTTACAGATGCTTTCCACCATCCCCTCTCACCAGACTAGAAGCTCCCTGAGGGCAAGGGCTATGGCTCTCCCATTGCAGCAGGCCTTCAGCAGGGCAGTGACCATGCCTGCCCCCCGTCAGGTCAGACTAGAGCTCCTAGAGAGCAGGGGCTATGCCTCCCCCATCAGATATCCCCAGGGAAAAGGTCAGGCCTACCCTATCAGACTGGTGCCTTCCCCAACCCATCAGCTCTAGGATTAGCTGACCAGGGGAAGTGGATAGGAGCCGCTCCCCCAGTCACTGGCACCTGTTTGAGTTCCCTTGAACCTGACCC
This sequence comes from Tenrec ecaudatus, assembly GCF_050624435.1. NCBI lineage: Eukaryota > Metazoa > Chordata > Mammalia > Afrosoricida > Tenrecidae > Tenrec > Tenrec ecaudatus. The sequence goes on from NC_134530.1 coordinate 39,803,548, forward strand.
TGGCAGGGTTGCTTAGCAGGGGCAGCAGGTCTTCCTCAGCACTGGGCTGAAGTCCCAGGCAGAGACGCAAAAAGTGCTAGGCAGGCGACAAAATCAGACCCACTGCCCGCCCCACCCCCACCCCAGCCTTTTCTCCCACGGACTCTAACCGTCCCTTGGTGCTCTTATCAAAAAGCCACCAAAACCAGTCACCGAAACTCTGGGCTCCCCGCCCCGCCCCGCCCCTGCCACTCTGTTCCCACGGATTGCCCCACCCCCCACCCCGGGTTCTCTTCCAAAGAAGACTTCAAGGGGACAAGAATCGGGGCCAGGAGCCTCCTCCTCAGGTCCTGGGCCTCTCCTGGCCTTCCACCATCATGCTTGTCTCTCCTGGAGTCTGGCCCTCTTGGTCCTCCGGATGCCAGCCTGGGGGGAGGGGAGGGGAGGGTGGCAGTCAGGCATGCCCATAAAGATAAGAAAATCAGAAGGTGGAGGCACTGCTGATGATCAAAGTCTGGCAGGAGCGGTGAGACCAGGCAAGCAGAAGTCACCGGGCTCTAATCAAGAGCAAATATGCTGAGTGAAATAAGTTGGTCACAAAGCACAAATACTGTGTCATTCCATTTGGAAGAAACTTCTAAAACAGGCAAGTGTGTGGACACCCACGTCTATTCGTGGTTACCGGCGTGGGCTGCAGCAGGGAAAGAGAAGACACAAAGCTTTAAGGAAGCTGAGCGCATGCAAAAGGGGACAGACGTTCGTTGACTGAAGAGGAAAAACCCACGTCTTGAGCTGCAATCCTGAAGGATCCTGTGTGCAGTACGTCGGACAATGCACAGCAGGTCACTGTGCCATAAAGAACTGGTTGTCCTTCTGCCACTTCTCCTCTTGTCACGATCTTGCCTCTTGGTCCAGTATGAGGACTTTGCTTTGTGCTGAAGTGTACGGTCAGCCCTGCGGAAGCCTCCATCTTTGATCTGCATTGGTCCGTACACATGATTCAAAACAAATAATATTGAAGGAGGAAGTCTGAGCTGCACTGCAGGTATTTGCAAAAACAAACAAAAACCCAAGACCCTGGGCATTAACAAAATACCTATTGGAATGTTTTACTGATCAGATGCAATGCTGTAAGCTCTCACCAGTCTATGCAAAGAAATTGAAAAGATAGCTACCTGGCCAACAGACCTGCAGAGATCCTTATCTGTGCGCATTCCAAAGAAAGGTGATTCAACAGAATGAGGAAAGTATCCAACGATGTCATTAGTATCACATGCAAGTAAAATTTTGCTGAAGATAATGAAAAAACAACAGTTGTGTGTGAGATACTATCGAGTTAGTCCCGCTCTTATTTCATAATACGAATGGGTTCGAGAGGGCTCGATCAGCATCCAGAAAGTGGATAGATAACAGACACAAAAGGGAGAGCCAAAGTGGAGTCATGGGGGTCCCTGAAGCATAGATACTCCAGGGCCCCAAACTTTATTCAAGACAGGTCTAAAGACCTTTCCTGCGGGTAACCTGGAACATGGGACAGGATTACGATTCTTTGAAGGTCATTCACAGATGGGAAGGGAGGATAAGGTTGGGAGCATGAAGTAACTGATAGCTTGCAGACTGTTGCTTTCTTCTGTTTCAGTGAGGGAACGGGGGACAAGTGTCCCTTTATCGCAGGTGGAGAGACAGGCCAGCCATTGCTCCATCAGCTCCCGGGGCTGAGCCATCACCATTCTCACTTGGGCCATGAACCGTGGAAGGTGGTGGTCCTGTGCTGTTTGCCCAAGGAGCAAACAACGTTACCCTCACAGTTGTGGGGTTGTATTGATAGGGAACTGCCAGAACCTCAAGCCAGTTTCAGAAGAGGATGTTGAACTAGGGATGTCATTGCTGGTGTCTGATGGAGCTTGCCTGAAAGCAGAGCATAGCGGAAAGATGTCTCCTTGTGTTTTTTTAAGTATGCAAAGCCATTCAACTGTGTGGATCATAATGAATTATGGACAGCAGGGCGAAGAAGGGGAAGTTTAGAGTACTTCATTGAGCTCATGTAGAACCTGCACATAGACCAGCGGTTCTCAGCCTTCTTCATGCCGTGACCCCTAATACAGCTCCTCATGTTCTGGTGACCCCCAACCATAAAATCATTTTCGTTGCTACTTCATAACTGCTATTTTGCTACTGTTATGAATCATCATGTAAATATCTGATGTGCAGGATGTACCTTAATTGTTACAAATTGAACATCATTAAAGCATGGCGATTAATCACAAAAACAATATGTAATTATATATTGTGAAATGTTTATTTCGAATTTCAAATAAATGAAATTTTGTCTTGAAGCATGGTATAGCGTGGGTAACACTCTTCACGCCAGTGGGTGCATCTGCATGTGGGCGGACCCACCTGGAGAGGATGGAGGAGCGGTGTCTCAGTTCCTAAGACCATCAGAAATCTGTGCTTTCCGATGGTCTTAGGCGACCCCTGTGAAAGGGTCATTTGTCCCCCAAAGGGGTCACGATCCACAGGTTGAGAACTGCTAACATAGACCAAGACACAGTTGTTCGGATAGAAAAAGGGAATACTGTGTGATTTAAACCCAGGAAAGGTATTGTTAAGATTGTATCTTTAAAAAATAAACTATTATTATTTTGTCATATGTTACTCTGTTCGACGTCTCCCCCCACCCTCTTCTCTGCCATCCATGACCCCAGGGAGGAGGCTATAAGTAGATTCTTGTAATCAGTTCCCCCTTTCTACCCCACATTCCCTCCACCCTCCAGGCATCGCCACTCTCACCACTGGTCCTGAAGGAGTCATCTGTCCTGGATTCCCTGTGTTTCCAGTTGCTATCTGTACCAATGTACATCCTCTGGTCTAGCCAGATTTGTAAGGTAGAATTGGGATCATGATAGTGGGGGGGAGGAAGCATTTAAGAACTAGAGGAAAGTTATATGTTGCATCATTGCTGCACTGCACCCTGACAGGCTCATCTCCTCCCCACAACCCTTCAGTAAGGGGTGTCCAGTTGGCTACCGATGGACTTTGAGTCTCCACTCTGCACTCACCCACATTTACAATGATATGATTTTTTGTTCCTTGATGCTTGATACCTGATCCCTTCGACAACTCGTGGTCCACAGTCTGGTGTGTTGCTTCCATGTGGGTTTTGTTGCTTCTGAACTAGATGGCCACTTGTTTATCTTCAAGCCTTTAAGACTCCAGACACTATATCATAAATAATAATTTATGAATTATGAAGGGTTCATGAGGTAGGGGGGTTTGGAGAGGGAGGGGGAAAATAAGCAGCCAGTATTAAGGGCTCAAGTAGAAGGCAAATGTTTTGAGAATGATGATGGCAACAAATGTTTATATGTGCTTGACACAATGGATGTATGTATGGATTGTGATAAGAATTTTATGAGCCCCCAATAAAATGATTTTTTAAAAACACCCATGAGGGAGGGGGGAGCAGGAAGGAAGGAGGGGGGAAATGAGGAGCTGATATTAAGGGCTCAAGTAGAAAGCAAATGTTTTGAGAATGATGATGGCAACAAATGTACAAATGTGCTTGACACAGTGGATGTATGTATTGATCGTGATAAGAATTGTATGAGTTCCCAATAAGATGATGAAAAACAATACAAAGCAAAAACAAAGATATCTTTTTTTAAAAAGCCCCCTGGATTTGTTTCTCTAGTTGACCCCCCGTATGGACATAGCTATGCTGAGCAAATAACCTGAGAAGCTGGACTCTGAAGAGGAACGCAACCTCAGGAGTGGGAGAAGACTCATCCACAACCTGCAACATGCACACGACACCGCCTGACTTACTGCCAGCGAAGAAGACTTGACGCACAGACTGACGCATATCAAGGGTACAGCCTTCAATATGAATTACACCTCAACATAAAAAACAAAAAATCCTTGCCCTCGACCAAGAAACAACACACATGACAAAAGGAGGAAAGACTGAAGTTGCCGGAAGACTTCATTTTACTTGGATCCATTATCAAAGACTGAGGAGGCAGCATTCAAGAAATCAAAAGACCGGTTGCATTTGGGCAAATCTGCTACAGAAAGCCTTTGTGAAGATGTTCCTTTGAGGGATAAGGTGTACCTGGCCCTTGGCAAGGTATTGTCAATTGCCTCCTTTGCAGAAGGCCATTGGACACAAGTTGGGACGACTGCAGAGTAAGTGAAGCATCCGTAGTACGGGATGGGTGAGGAATATTGAGTTCACCAGGGACTGCCGGAAGAACAAGCGCTGTGTCCTAGAAAACGTGCGGCCAGAGTGCTCCTAAGCGTGAGGTTGGTGAGGCTTCTCTCACGTGCTTTGGACATGTTAGTGGGAAGGCTCTACCTCTGGAGAAGGACATCCTGCTTAGTTGAGGGTCGGAGACAAAGGAAACCCTTAGTGAGATGGATTGATATAGTAGCTACAACAATGGGTTCAAATATGGCCACAGCGGTGAGGGTGGTGCAGGAGCAGGTAGTGTTTCGCTGTGTTCCCCGTAGGGTGAGTAAGTTGGAACTTACTCTGCGGCAGCTAGCAACAACAACAACAACAACAACAAAATGACGACAGTCATACGCATGATGAATGTAATTAATATCCCTGACCTGAACACGTGAGGATGCTTGTCAACCAAACAGCTGAACAGAAGATTTCAAAGGGCGCCTGCCGAAGACAAAGCAAAGTATTATAAAGAAATGTGCCAGCACCTGGAGGTAGAGAACCAAGATGGGAAGACCACACGCAGTATTTCTCAAGCTCCAAGCGCTGGAGGGAAAGATTCAAGCCTTGAGCTGCACCGCTGACAGATTCCCTGGGCAGGATAGTGTCGGATGCTGGGCAAGAAATACCCAGTCACAGCCTGATGGACTGCGCAAAAAAGAATTGGGGCGTGTTCGACCCTTGAGGGAGGGAGCGGAGCACATGCTTGACGTCCGAGCTGCACTGAAAGCACAGGAGGAAGACGAGGTCCCTGCAATGGACGGAACACCAGTTGAGATGTTTCAACAAAGAGATATGACGATGAAAAGCTGGGAGACATGGCAGGTGCTCTGTGCATGCCCTCCGTGTTGCACTTCTCACCGTTCGAAAGGACGAATGGCGCCTGGGCGGAGGCTGTGGAGGGGCTTACCCTCACCTCTCTTCCCAGGGCTTGTGCAGACTCTCAGCTGACCCAGCACAGAGGGGAAACTGAGGCCCCAGAGGCAGAGGCGTTGTTCAGGCTCACACAGCCAGGCCTGGGGGAGAGGGGGGATCCGCCCTCCCTCCCTTCCCAGCATGCTGCACATCCACCCAGGAGCCAGAGGCCCGCTGTGCCCTTTGCTCACAGAGGAGCTCGCTGTTGCCGCTGCTCCCACAGGCTAAGCACCGTGAGTGGGTTTATTAGTGAGATAAGAGAGGCCTGCACCGCCGTCAGCACGGCGCCTGGCACACAGAAGGTGCTTAGTCAAGGCAAGTGGCTTCCTTCCGGTCTGCACTCCTCAGATCGACCTCAAAATACGGTGCCTCACAACCTCGAAGGGGATCTTTTGTCTTCCACCCAGATCGCTGGGCCTAACTGTCCCCTCTTCCCAGCCCCAGGCTTTGTTTGCGCTCCCTGAGGCACCTCCCAAGGGACCTAGAACTTCCTGCTCCCCTCCTGCCACCACCTTCCTAGTGAAGGGGTTTGCTGGGAGTGACTGGGCTGCCCAGCCTGCTGACTCAGCGGTCTAGAGCTGGGGCACGCCCCGGGCAAACAGAGCTGTGGCGGCCACACCCCCGACACAGGAATGCGGCGGGCATTCCTGGGGGTGCTCCATGGGGCACTGTGCCTGTAACTGGGGATAGGGGTGGACAGGTAAGCACCTTTCTCTGCCACCTTGGCACTAGGCAGGAAGGGGCCCTCTGTGCTTAAGACTCTGCTGCCCTGTGGACTCCTCCTGAGAGGAAGGCAGGGAGAGACAAGGGCAGACAGGGGTGAATAGAAGACGGGAGCTCGCAGGGGCAGACACAGAAGGAAGTGTGGACGTTGGCGCCAAGACTGGAGTGATGCACCCCTCACCCCCATACCCCTCTCCCCACACACACACACATTCAGGAAAAGAGTGGAGGATGACAGAGGGTCCCGCTGGGATTAATCTCCAGAATCAGAAAGATAGAAGCCCCCCACCCACTTGCCCAGGTACCAGCCCCTCCACATAGCTTCCCAGAGGCAATATGTCTTTTTAAAAAGAGCCTTTGGAAGGGAGCCAGGTCACCTGATTTGCACCCTGGCTCTGTCTCTGGTTTGCTGTGTGACCTTAGAGAGGCCCTTTCTTGTCTGGTCCCTATTTCCCATCATCACCTACACTTCACCAGAGACCGTGAAGTGCCTGGATCATAGTAGATCCTCAGGAAGCAGGGTCCCATATGTGCTCCCGCTGCTGCCTTCTGTAATCCCCCAGATCCTCCTGCCTTTGATGCTCCTGCCAGTGGCTAAGCCAGGCTAGGGGCTGGCGGGCAGGAGCAGGGCCTGCCAAGCATGCTGCGGGGAGCTGTGTTACCTTCCTGCCATTCACAGCTAAGCCAGAGATCCAGGAGCCTTTATGCCAAGCACAAACCAGGCACCGTTGTTCTCAGAGCTGCTTCTTGTCACCCACCCCCCCCACCCCCTGAAAGGATGGGACCCTGGGCCTGGGGGCGAACTGTGCCCCCTCTATGGGCCTTCATAGATCTGGAGAGATGGTCCCCTACCCCAGAGGGTCCTTAGGGTGCAGACTGTGGTGGGTGGGCAGACCCGGGTTGACATTCCACATCTGATTCACCATGAGACTTGGGCAAGTGTTTTTAAGCCTCCATTTCCTTCTCTGATAAGTGGGCATTCTAATGGCCTCAACTCCACAGATCAGAAATGAAATGAAATGATGACTGGCAGCGGGTCCTGTGCTCAGGAAGTGCTCTGCAGATGGCTGTTATTAGATCCACTTTCTTTCTTTTGTGCTCATCTGTGGAAAAATACAGAAGTAACGAAACCTTGACGATGGATCCCAACTGTCTCCACGTGTGCATTTCAGGGGCAATGCGCCCGATGTGTTGGGCAGCCGCCTCCTCTGTTTCCTGCAGCAGCGAGTCCCTCTTTCCCCCGCTCCTCCACCCACTCCCGCTAACCACTAATCACTGTGGATCTGCAGACACTTGTCTCTTCCAGCGGCTTCAGGCAAGTGGATCATCTCTTTGTCCTGGGGGGCTGGCGGGCTTCACGCAGCAGGGGGGTCTTGAGGCTCCTCAGGGCCATGACATGTATCAGAGCCTCCGCACGCCTTTTGGTTGGTTACTGCTCCATTGGATGGACTGCAGTTTGCCTCTCTGTCGTCTGTTGATGTTGCATGATTTGCACCTCTGGGCTACTGGGAGTCGTACCGTACCGCAAGTAACACCGGTGCGTCTGAGTCCCATGGAGCTGCTGCTGTCCCCTCTCCTGGGTGCGTACCTGGGCTAGAATCGCTGTTTTGGAATTGGTCATTCTCTGCTTACGCTCTCGAGGAAGTGCCACACTGTTTTCTACAAACCCTGCTCCATTCTTGCCTGAGTATGTGGCGCTTAAAGACAAACACCAAGCTCATGGCCGGTGAGTTGGTTCTGACACATAGCAGCTATGCAGGGTCTCTAAGGTGGCTAACCTCTGAAGATCGCCTCATCTTCCTCCCACTGCATGGGGGTTGCCTTTAAAAGGCCAGTTTGACTGTTAGCAGCCCCCCACCTCTGCCGCGGGGCCACCATGGTCCTCCCAGGGGGGTTTAAGGCTGCTGTGAAAGTCAGAGCAGCAATGCAATAAGGAAGTCCAGAGAGTGCATGGGTCTGAACGGCGGTGCGGGCGGAGGCTGTTGAACGTGCCACTGACGGTCAAGAGAGCGAACAAAACTGTCGTGGGGGGTGGTGGGAGAACAGCCGGGGTGCTCTTCAGAGGCAAGGATGGGAGACTTGGTCCCACGTACTCTGGACGTGTTGTCCGGAGAGACCAGTCCCTGGAGAAGGACATCACGCTCGGTAAAGCGGAAGGGCCGCGAAAAAGAAGGGACGGACAAAGTGGCTGCAACAATGGAGTCAATGTCACAGTGCGGGTGAGCATGGTGCAGGACCGGCAGTGTTCATTGCTGCTGATCGTAAGGTCGCCGTGAGTCAGAGCCACCTGGACGGCACCGAACGACAACAAGAACGCACTCCATCAGATCTTGTGTCTGAGGGCTAGACTCTGTGTGTGTGTGTGTGTGTGTGTGTGTGTGTGTGCGTGTGTGCGTGTGTGTGTGTGTGTGTGAGAGAAAGAGAGAGAGAGAGAGAGAGAAAGAGAGAGAGAGAGAGAGAGAGAGAGAGAGAGAGAGGAGGAAGGAAGAGGTACGAACCCTGGGAGGAAGCCTGGATAGGTAGGCAGGGAGACAGGTCCCTGACCCTTCAATACCCCTACTTCTTCCTGCCACACACCCACCATAATTCCCGTGACACAGGACTCACTCCTAGCCCTGGGCCTGGGCTGGGCTGCAGGACTGGGCTCTGTTCTGGGCCTCCTTGCATCTCGGAAGTGGGAGATTGCCAAACTTGATTTGTCTCAGGCCTTCCCCTGGGTGCAGCCCCCACCTGCTCCCTCCAGGGTCTCTCCTGGGACCCTCAGACCCGGGCCGAAGTCCGTCCCGACCAAGCGCCATGTCTGCAGGGCTGAGAGCAGGGCCCCAGCCAGTGATGACTCCAGTTTCCCGGGCTGGGGGCCAGGCGGCCTGTGGTCACACTCTGCTGGGCCCTGGGCTCCGGCCAACCATCAGCAATGGATTGTTGGGTTGGTTTTATTTTAAACAAAAAAGCACTCTGAGTGGAAACATGTGTTCCTTGATCTCCACTCCTCCTTTCCTATCTTTCTCCCCAGCCTCACTTGGTTCTCTCTCTGTCTCGTTTCTCTGTTGCTCTTCTCTCTCTCCACTTCTCTATCTCTCTCTACAGTTCTTTCTCGGCAGCCTTCCAGCGTCAGGAGTGGCAGCAGATTCCCCCACCCCACTCCCTCAGCGTGACCCCAGCCCTGGCTCTCCTCCCTCCTTAGAGAGCAAACCCCAGGCAGAGGCCAGGCAGAGGGGAAGGCCCTGGTGTCACTGCCCTCCTGCGGGTGTTTTCCCACAATGCTCTGGGAAGTTGGAAGAGGGGGTGCCTGAGCAGCTGAGCTTCCAGAGCCCACCTCCACACTCCCTGAGCCCCAACCCCAGCGTGCTCCAGGCCAGACCCCCACCCCCACTCCGTGTCGGTTTTCATCCAGAAAAAGAGAGCACGGATCCAGCTCAAACCACACATCCTCCGAGCAGAGTGAGCATAGCCAGAGGGTCCCGGCCCCACCTCCCAGGCACCATCCCCTGCCCTGGGGAATAGAGCATGTCCCAGACCAGCTCCACAGCCCTGGGCTTCTCAGACCTGGGGCTCCTAGAAGGATGGTCTGCCTCCTGGCCAGCGGGACATATAAGGCCCGTGAAGTCATCCCTCCGAGCTAACATCACTGGTTTTACTCAATCAAGGGAAGCAGCTGCAGCCATCACGGACAACACGCAAACGCACCGCCATAGAGTCGATGCTGACTCATAGGGACAGGGTGGGTTTCCGAGACTATGAATCTTTGCAGGAATAAAAAGCCTCATCTTTCCCCTGAGGAGCAACTAGTGGCTTTGAACTGCTGACCTTGTGGTTAGCAGCCCAACTTGCAACCACTAAGCCACCAGGGAATATATATACTAGGGCCCCTGGAGCCTCAGGAGCATTAGGGAGGAGTTAATTAAATGTCCCCAAACAGCAGGCTAATGTTTAAATTGATCATTTTGAATAGTCAGCAAATAATGTTATAAATAACCAAATGGCCCTGGAAAGAAAAAAGTTTCTGCAACCTTGTCTAGAGGGTGACGCCCCTCCCTTGAGGCGGTCACCCAGCACCAAGGACCCCTGGAAAATCTCAGACCCTGGCTAGCGCCTAACACAGTCATGTTGTTGGACAATCGCCCCCTCCCCACCCCTCTGACTCTTCACACTGATTGTCCAGGGACTGGGCCTGGTCCCAGTTCAGCCTCCAGGCCCCTGAGTGACCATGAGCATGACTTTTCCCCTTTGGGAGCTCGGGTTCCCCATCTTCTTACACCGAGCACCTCTTGCTTGAACAGTCTGTTGTATTCTTACGCCTCAAGATCAGCAGCTCAAAACCACCAGCCACTCCCCAGGAGAAAGATGGGGCTGTATCCTCCCAGCAAGAGCGACAGTCTCAGAGACCCACAGGGGCAGCGCTACCCTGTCCCCTAGCGTTGTCGTGAGCCGGCATCCACTCGGTGGCCATGACATTTTAAGCTTTGTCTCCTTCCAGTGGCTGCAAATTCTCCAACATCTGGCCACAGGTGGGAAAGACCTTCCTAGATGCCCATCTCTCTAACTTCCAGGCACCCTGGCCTCCAGATGCAAGGGCTCCCATCTAAAGGAGAGGTGCAGAACAGGGGCGCCCCATGGTCTGGTACCCCATCAACCACGGTGTGCATTTTGGATGCCCATGGAGGGATAGGAGGATTGTCTGGGTGGTTAGGGAATCCCTCCCCCCTCCCACAGTGCCAGGCGCTAAGTCAGGGTGACTGAAGGGGATTAGTGTTGAGAAGCACATCATCCTGGCTTCCTGGGTTTGGGCAAACACTGTCTTCAAGGTTGCTCTGCCTTCTCCACCACCATCCCCAGTTTGGCTTCTGAGGTGGCCAAGAGGGTTGGGAGGACTGGGGGATTGCCATGTGTTCATCTCTACGGGTTAACTCGGGAGTCATGGGTCAAGGGCCAAGGAGGAAGCAGCAGCTGCCCATAGGCCCTGCCAGGAAGGGGTGAGGCATTAAACCCCACAATCTGATCCTCCTTCCTGGTTTCTGCCCTCTGGGACTAGCCCCCATTCCTCAGCCTGAGTCAAGAGCTAGAAGATGTTCCCACTGGCCCAGCCATGCCCCTCAGTCTGGGTTTGAGCCTGGATATGACATTTTGTCCTCCCAGCAAGCCTGCAGGTAGGAACCATTCGGAGCCCATTTGACAGATGAGGACAATGAGGCCCAGGCAGGGGAAGAGGCCTGCCTGAGTCCACTCAGACCCAGTGGTGGGCTTCATCTGGCTGCCATTCACCCAGGGAGAACATGTGGTTACATTTTTTCAGGAGTTTTATGAGCCAGGGGTCTCCTTGGTAGCCTGAAGCCAACTGTGGGGAGAGTATTTACACCACAGCAATTGGCAAAAGAGACAAGCCAGGGCTCCCCTCCCACCTCCCTTTCAGTCAGCTGTTGAACCTTCTCCAGCTCAGCACTGGCTGGAGGCCACAGTGTTCACTCGTGCTTCTAAGGGTCCCCAGCCGGCGGCAAAGTTTAAGAGCTGAGCAAGACTCCGCCTTGGTCTCAGGACCTGTGACAAGTCCAAAGCTGTCTGACTCTAAAGCCAAAGAAACGTCTTCCTGCCCTTAATATGCCAACCCCTCACTTTTCTAATCCACCCTGATGACATTCAGTCCCGAGCAAGAAACTTTCCTGACTTCTTCACTGGGACAAGACAGAGGCCCCACAGTGTGGACAGCCCCTGGCCACGCTGCCCTGCAAGCTGGCACTGCCATCAAGTCCATGAATATTTACAGAGCACCTCAGCCTCCCCGGGCCTGCTTTGTCAACTGTGTGATGGGAGACAGCTTGCACCTTCCATCTGCACATCCTGGCACTGACGGACTGCTCCGTGCCAGGTGGTGACTTGGAAAGACCGTGGGCTCAGGATCCCTGCTCATAACCCTGGCTCTGCCACTGGCCTCCCATACAGCGGTGGCCTCAGTCTCCCATCTGTCCAGCGGCATCCTAAGTCAGGGTTCCTCCGGAGGGAGACTGCAGCATCCCTGGGAGGCTGTGGGTGAAGGCACTCTGGGACCTGGAGCAGTGGTCATCGAGATTGCTGCCCTGGCTGAGGGCACTGGGGAGTGGCCCGCATGATTCCTGCCCTGGGGCAGAGCCCGCCCCGGGCGACTCACTCAGCGGTCCTTGTGTCTGTGGCTCCCCGCATGCCCTCCTCTGGGCATCGCAGAGTTCAGAGAACAGCGAGGCGGGAGAGGCTTGGGAAGGAAGACTTCCTGATGGGGTAATCACACAGCAACAGCCGGGGTTTGATGAGTACGTATGATGAGTCAGGCCCGCTGCTAAACACAGGCATTGTCTCATCTAATCCTTGTGTCAAACCTGTGCACCAACCAACCGGGAACTGGTAGCATGCCCATGAGGAAGCCAGAACCCAGAATGGGGAAGTGACTTGACCAAGAGCACTTGCTCATTCAAAAAAACAACCGTTTTTCTGGATTCTCCACTCTGTTCCAGACACTGTGCTGGAACCTGGAGGCTACGGTGAGAGCACCACCCAGACAGAGCTCTCTGCCTCCATGGCGCTTACGCAGAACTCTCTGTGGGTGGAAGGAACCAGGGCTGATGGAGGAGGAGGCCAACTCTCGCCATGCAATCTACTGCACACTGGAAAGAGATCCGCTTCAAATGCCCCCAGGAACGGGCTTGCTTTTCAGTCTGCTTGACTTCATACACTTTAGCAGAGTCACCTCCTGGCCTGAACTGGGCAGTGTCTCTCTACCAGTCATGTGCTAGGTAACTAGTGGGGTGGGGTTCCAGGTTTGTCTAGCTTCGGGTAAGCTTGCTCTGAGCGGCCTGCCACTGTCAGCATGCCTGGGGCAGCAGCTCACAGGTGCCCTGTGTCCTCGCATGCCCAAGGTTGGTTAGGTTCTCCAGGAGATCCTGTCTCCCTACTCTTTCGAGGAGGTGAGCTTGAATCTGAGCTTGGCTGGGCCTCTCAGGCCTGGACAGGCTGCTCAGGGGCATGAGCTGACCTTGCAGGGCACCCAACTCAGCCAGCCTTGACAAAAACAACCTCCAGCCACCCATCTGTGCTCCTGCAAGGAGGACATGTTCCCTGGACAGGAGGCAGCATTCCCCAGCTCTGTCCCTAGGGACAGAGGAGGGCTCCTGTGGGTGTCCAGTCCTGTGTCCCCACAAGCCCGGGGCCTCCCCAGTCAGCCGGCCCCAGGCTCTCCCTAGCTGATGGGCAGAGAGAGAGAGAGAGAGAGAGGCTGGCTTCGTGCCCCACCCAGCAGGCCAGCCTGGTCAAGCAAGCAGGGGAAGGAAACGAGAGGGCTTTGGGCCAGCGGGGCTGCGGTGGGGTGACAGAGGCCTCAGGAATTTGAAAACAAACATTTAGCCAGGGAAGGAAGAGGTTGCAGAGCCAGGGCGGGGCCCAGTCCTCTCCCTCCCTCCCTCCTTCCCTCTGCCTGTCAGGGTGAATCCCAGCCCCATGACTGTGCTGTAGAGGGGGTGTTGGGGTTTCCAAGCCCCCTGGTGTGGTGGGAAGGTCAGTGGACAGTGGGGGCCTGGGGTCTCTTCCCAGGGAGCATCCTGGCCCTGGTGAGGAGAGCACCCATTGTGTACTGAGAATTCTCAGACAAAAGCAATGACAGCTGGTGGGAGGCAGGCAGGCAGGTAATACTGAGGAAAGCCCCTCCTCAGAGCAAGTCCCAGAAGACTTCCTGGAGGAGGAGGCACCTGAGCTGAGCCCTCAGGGGTAAACTCCAGAGTGGAGTGGGCAGGCAAGACTGGATCTTATCTCCAGAGCCAACTGAAGCATGAGTGATTGGCAGATTCGTTCAATGAAGGAATGATACGATGTCTCTCTGAAGGCATAAACTGTAGAAAAGAGATCCCCATCCCTGTCCCTGCCTGCTCAGGAGCCTTTGGTGGCGTCATGGGTTACACACTGAGCTGTTAATTCCAAGGTTGGCAGTTCAAACCCACCAGCTTCTCTGCAGGAGAAAGATGAGGCTGTCTCCTTCTGTAAAGATTGTAAACATCTGGGAAACCCACAGGGGCAGTTCTACCCTGTCCTACAGGGTCATGAAAGGTCTCAGTTGACTTAATGGCAGTAAGCTCTACATGTCAGGAGAGACCAGTCCCTGGAGAAGGGCATCATTCTTGGTAAAGCAGAGGGGCAGTGAAAGAGAGGAAGGTCCCCAACAAGATGGACTGACACGGTAGCTCCCACAATGGGCTCAGGCATAGGAACAGTTGTGGGGATGGGGCAGGACCGGATCATGTTTTGTCCTGTTGTGCACAAGGTTGCTATGGGTAGAAGCCTAATAATAACATCTGCTCAGCTATTGCCTCTCTCAGGAGTTGTGGGGTGTACCCACTCGGGCTGAGTCTGACGCAAGTCACTTCCCAGCTGGTAGGCTGTGGGCACGTCACTTAACCTCCCTGTGCCTTGGCACCTCCAAGCTGTAAAACGGAGGCAATGATCCCGCCCACCTGAAGAACGGCTCTCGTGAGGCCCGGGTCAGTTCAGACCTGTGAGACGCTGGGTGCACAGTGAGCGGGAGCGACACAGGGCTGGCTTAGAACACTCGCGTTGTCTTACTCACTCATTAATTCACTCACGTCTTTATTCATTCACTGATTCACTCCTTAATTCGGTCTACCACTCACTCACTCCCTTACTCACTCACACCCGCCTCCCTCTCCATCAGCCACCTGTTGAGTCATCAGCGGGGGCTGGTCCTCCAGACCTTCCCAGCCCCCTTTGCCTACCTGAGATAATACCCATCATGCTGCTAATTACCGTAATAATTTTATTAATTCCTCCGGAACTCAAAACAAACATGCAGGAACAGTCTGAGGAGGGATGATGTGCCAGAGCCACGGTGTGGGCAAGAAGGTCCTAGAGGGGGCCTGCTGGCGGGGGGCCACGGGTCAGAGCTGCCCCAGAGAAAACAGCCCTCTGGGCCTACAGGCACCCCCACCCCAAGGCACAGCCTTGCTCGCTGTCCTCCCTGACAGGCTTGATTCTGCCAAGTCAGCCCCACCTGGCCAGTGGCCCCTGGCAGTGCCCACTCCCCACCTACAGCCCCAGTTCTGTGAATGAAGGAGTCCTAGGCCTGGTCCCGAGCCAACTCTGCCCAAGTAGGACCCTGGAGTTGGCAGAGCAAGAGGCCCCAAACCCAATCCCATTTCACAGGTGCCCTAAGGGAGTGGCGTGTGGCATGTCACGATTCATGTTAGACGGGCAGGGTGAGCCCACTCTTCCTCCTTCCACAGGCCCTGGGAGAATGGGGAGGCTGACACTGAGCACCTCCAGTCCACCACGCACTGTGCTGGCCTCTCTGCAGTTTGTAACAGTGTGGCATTGTGGGAGCCATGGCTCAGAGAGGCAAAGACACCTGCCAAGGCCACACAGCCAGTAAGTGTGGTTCTGAGATGCAAACCCAGGTTGTTGGATACGCAGTCCAACTGACCCACTTCATGGGACAAACAAGGCTGGCATCTGGGAACTGGAGGGAGGGAGGCTGGGTTTGGGCATGAGAGGGAGGCTGGGTTTGGGCATGAGGTGATGTTGGGACCAGAGGGTGGGGTGGGAGGGGAGACGGTCCAGAGAGGCAGGGCCAGGAGCCAAACAGGAACAATGGTGCAGGGTGGGTAACGGGCACCAAGCCAGGGCCAGGCTCCCTGGAAGCACAAGCTCACACTCTATGGTTGCCAGGTGATACCAGCCTCGACCTGCTGACTCAGCAATCACAGCGTCCCTTTCCTGGAAAACACCAGGCACCGTCGGGGAGTCAGGGAGGGAGGCACTGGTTTAGCGAAAAGGGGGTGTGGGCACCCCATCTCACCCACACACAGCTCCTCCCAGAACCAGTTAACAAGAACTTGCTTCCAGCTGCCCTCACAAGACTCGGCTACCAAGCTACTGGACGGACCCCGGAGTCCAGGCCAGCTGTAGAGGGCCTGGAGAGAGAAGGGGCCACCAGGACCCTAAGTGACCAGGGCCACTTGCTCCCGTCTCCACTGAGCAGCACAGCCGCACAGGGCACGTCCACGCTTGCTTTCAGCACAGCCGGGCTCGGCCCCACCCTGAAGGGCTTGGGACTTTAGGCCAGGTCTACCTGAGACTCGACTCTACGTCGCCTTGCTCTGCCCTGGGGCATGGCTTTAGGGACGCTGCAGGCCTTCATGGGGCCAGGCCAAGGTGACCCACTGCCCAGCTGGGCACCAGACATCGCCTGGGGTCTGGAATTCAGGATCAGCCCAGTCCTGGGCAGGAGGGTGGGGCCGCGAGCCCAGCAGGCCTGGGCACTTGTCACACCCAGGAGGGATAATAGGATCAGGTTGATACCACAGCCTGCGTCAATCCCCAACCCCCTATACCAGGGCAGGGCAGGTGGCAGGGGGGCAGCAGGGCCAAGTGGAGGGGGAGCAGGGAAGTCAGCAGGGCCCCTCCATCCCTTAACGCCCCCTCTCTGTTTCAGGGGTCTCCTCACCCACCTGCCCAGGAAATTGGATTTGCCACAGGTGTCCTGGCACACGGTGAACAACCGGCTCTGCTGGGGTGGTGGGGTGGAGTTGATTTGTGTAGGGTGTGAATTCTCCCACCATGCCGATTTCCAGTGCCTGAGTGACATCACAGAGTGAGGCGTCCCAAGAGCCGGTCTGAGCCGGCTCTGGAGCGACACTGCTTCATGCTTCCCCTCCTGTCTGCCCCCTCCCAGGGCTACGGTGAGAACAGTGGGGGCTGGTGGGGGGCTTGAGCTCGGTGAGCTGAGAGTTACAACCGAGCAGGGGGCCAGGGTGGGTGGGTGGTAATAGGATCCCATGGACTGGGTTCTGGCTTGTGCAGCAGGCTCGCAGCAGCAACTAAAGGAGGGACTGTGTCGATGGAGGGGCAAACCACACGCAGGCGTGAGGGGGGTCTTTTTGTGGTTAGATATTGTCCAGTCCATGCTGACTCCCCAGGGCCCCAGGTATGACAGTGTGAAGCTCTATGCCGTCCACTGGCATCTTCACAATCGTCGCTGCCAGAGGTCACGGTGGCAGCCACACTGTCCATTCATGTCCTCCAGGGTCCCCCTCTTTTTAGCTGATGCCCCACCAAGCATGATGCCCTCCTCCAGGGGCAGTCCCTCCCAGTACCATGCACCACGCCCAGCGTAAGTGAGACGGAGTCTCTTCTGAGGAGCGTCCAGGCTGCACTTCCTCCAAGACGGAGTCCTCTGTCTTCTGACAGTCCGAGTTGTGGTCAGGTCCATTGATCGGTCCTGACTCATGGGGACCCTTTGCCCAACAGAAGGAGGCATCGCCCGGTCCTGCACCATCCTCGCAGCTGTCCCTGTGCCTGAGCCTGTCGTTGCAACCACGGTGTCAGTCCATCTCCTTGGGGACCTTCCTCTTGTCACCGCCCCTCTACTTTATGAAGCACGGTGTCCTTCTCCAGGGACTGGTCTCTCCTGACAACAGGTCCAAAGTAAGGAAGGAAAAGTCTCATCATCCTCATTCCGGTCAGACTTCTTCCCAGACAGCTCAGCCTGTCCTTGGAGCAGTCCGTGCTGCGTTCGTTCACTACGCCTCTCCAGCACCTCTCCAGTGCAGCAAGCCTTCCCTGGTGGTCTTTATTCAGGACCCGCTCCACATGCATCTCACATAGCCTGCAGTGGAAGGGACCAGGGACTGGGTGAGGTGCACGTTAGTCCTCGAGGCAACCGCCTTGCTCTTTAATACGCGGAAGAGCTCTGGCGCAGCAGGTTTCCCTAACGCACTCGTGTTTTGACCGCTTGGCTGCTGCCTCCATGAGCAGTGATTGTGAATCCAAGTCCGACAAAATCCTGGACAATTTCAACCTTGTCTCCGTTGATCACAACGCCACCTGTCGGTCCAGTCGTGAGGATGTTGGTTTCCTATCTTCAGCAGCATGTGCCTCAAGCCCTCCTCACTTTCTGCAAGCAAGGCTGTGTCATCTGCACATCGCAGGTCCTTGATAAGCCTTCCTCCGGTCCTGATACCACATTCTTCTACTTTATATCCGCCAGCTTCTCCGATGATACGCTCAGCATACAGGCTGAATCAGTGTGGGGAGAGGACACAGCCCTGTCACACACCTTCCCTGATTGTAAACCGTGCAGTGTGCCCTTGTTCCTCTCGCCCAACTGCCTCTTGATCCGTGGACAAGTTCCTCATGAGCTCAAGGAAGTGTTCTGGAATTTCCATTCTTCTCAAGGCTTTCCACAGTTTGTTACGATCCACACAGTGGAATGCCTTTTCATAATCAATGAAACACAAGTAAACATCTTTCTGGTCTTCTCTGCTTTGAGCCAAGATCCATCTGACATCAGCAATGACAACCCTTGTTCCCTGTCCTTTCCTCTGAATCCAGCCCAGCCTCTGGCAGCCCCTGCACTGCTGGAACATTTGTTGGATGATCTGCAACAAAATTGTACTTGCATGTGAGATGAATGATGTTGTTCTGGTACTTGAGCATTCTGTTGGGTCATCTGTCTTTGCAATGGCACAAATATGGGTCTCTTCCAGTCAGTCGGCCAAGCAGCTGTCTTCCAAATTGCCTGGTGGAGATAACCGAGTGCGTCCAGCACTTCATCAGCTGTCGAAACATTTCGAAGAGGATGCCATCAATGCCTGGAGTCTTGTTTTTGGTAAATGTTCTCAGCGCAGCTTGGACTTCTTTCAGCACTGTTAGTTCTTGCTCATCTGCTACCTCCTGAAGTGGTGGACTGTCGACTAGTTCTTTTGGGTACAGAGACCCCTGTTGACATTCAATAGCGGTTTAGACAGCATCCTACTTTAAGGGGTAAGAACAGACACTCACGTGATCTTAGCCAGAGGGCTGAGAAGCGGGACAGCACCACAATGTGAAGACACCCGTTGGGCTCCAGTCTTCCTTATTTGTTGTCCACCTCGTGTCGGCGTATGAGGGGACTGAAAGACCCTGGCCTGGGTCAGGTGTCCTGTCCCTAGAGGGACTTTGACACTTGAACTCTTTAACACTGTAAAGAGGGTGTTTTCCTTCGTATTTTTAAGACAGGGTAGAACGACCCCTGTGGGTTGCCAAGACTGTACGTCTTTATGAGAATAGGAAGCCTTCTCCTAGTTCTTCCATGGAGCTGCTGGTGGTCTTGAACCGCTGATCTTGTGGTTAGCAGCCCAACGCTTAACCTCTACCCTGCTGGTGTGGCACGCGCAGAGGTCTTCTGCAGAGCTCGGCCCCGTGCCGGACGTTGTTGGGTTTCTTGGCTGCTGCTTCCATGGATGGCGATGGTGGACCAAGTAGCAGGAGGTCCTTGATTGTTTCGATATAGTTCTTTTTATTGTCCCCTGATTCGGCCAAGAGTCCTGCCAGCAGAGTGGCTAGAGTGCTCGGCTGCGAACTGAAAGATGAAGATTTAAACCCACCCCGAGAAAGACGGGTCAGCCTGTTTCCTGAAAGATGCACAGCCTTGGCAGAGGACGGCACTGAAGGCACAGCCCAGGGAGAGAGGCGGCTCTTCCCAGACCACACGGGAGCAAGCTAAGAGGGAAGGGGTGGACAGCATCCTGGCCCACCAAGCTTCGAGGTCGACATTCCCGCTCACAGCAGCCAATGCACAGAGAGGACGGTAGAGTCAGCCCCACAGGGAGACACGACATCCCCTTCCTGAGCCACAGCGCTATGCAAAAATAGACTTTGGACTCGGGGGACAGGTCTTGGCATGGCATCAGACCCGATCAGAAAACATCCATAAGGATCAGTAGACAGATCTGGAACTATTCAGAGACTATATTCTGGCCCCTGACCCTTTTTCCATGTCTATCTATATAAGATAGGCAGGATAAACATTCCCAAGGAGGAAACAAGGGACTGACAGTTCTGGGGGACAGGGGAGAAGAAGAGGTGGGGGGGAAAGGAGGGAGGGAGCCAACAAACCCAGGGACAAGGGAACAACAAGAGATCTAAAATAGATGGCGAGGAGGGCATAGAATGCCTGGTGGGGTTCAATCAAGTGCAATGTAGCCGAGAGGAATTACTGAAAGCTGAATGAAGGTCGACTGTGACAGTGGGACAGGAGGAAAGTAAAAGAAAATAGAGGAAAGAACTAGGAGGCAAAAGACATTTATAAAGGTATAAACATCAGCATGTACATATGTAAATATGTCAATATATAATGGTAGGGATTGTGGCAATTACATAATCTCCTGTCAACTTTCGAAGGGGTGGAGTCAATCAGGCCATAGCCAATGAGGTTTCTGTGTGGGCATGGCCTTCTCCTGAAGATTCTGGGAACTTCAGTCTTCCTCCCTGGAGGCAGGACACACACAACATTCCTGTTGACAAGCCACATGGAGCTATGCTGATGGAGCCAGAGTCCTGGAGCTGGAGGAACCATGTGAAGACTCACGCCAGTGCTGAGATAGATGCTTCCACTCAGACACTGGATCCATAAGATTTTCCACCCACTGGCCTGTGATCGTCCTGCATTCGGTGTCACTGCATGTGTTGCATGAGTCTGAAAAGGAATTTATAGACTACTATCTGACATATGGGCTAATATCAGACTTATGGGTTTGATCTGGACTGGGCTGGGATGTTTTCTTAATATACAATTACCCTTTGATATAAAGTTCTCTATTACACATATATGTGTGCCTCTGGATTGGTTTCTCTAGTCAACCTATTAAGTATTAAGGTAGCAAACAGACATTGGGCCTCTACTCAAGTCCTCCCTCAATGCAAAAACACTTTGCTCTAATAACCTGTGATTATGTGATACTCACCTTTTCCATACAATCGTAGAAGACAAAATGTTTGCACCCTAAGCTAATGTGGTGAAGAAAGCTGATGGTGCCCGGCTATCAAAAGATATAGTGTCTGGGTTCTTAAAGGCTTGAAGTTAAACAAGCAGCCAGCTATCAGGGAAGCAACAAAGCCAAGATGGGAGAAGCACACCAACAGGTGTGATCATGAGTTGTCTATGAGATCAAGTATCAGGCATCAGAAGACCCAAAACAACCATTTTGATGGAAATGAGGGGGTCCAAATGGAGACCCAAAGCCCATCTGTAGACAATTGGACATCCCCTCACAGAAGGGTCACAAGGAAGGGAAGAATTAGCCAGGAAGCAGTGGTGAAAACACACAACATTCCTCTCGTTCTTTAATGCTTCCTCCTTCCCACTATCATGACCACAGTTCTATCACACAAATCCGGCTAGACCAGAGAATACACACTGGTACAGATAAGAGCTGGAAACACAGGGAATCCAGGACAGATAAATCCCTCAGGACCAATAATGAGAACAGTGATACCATGAGGGTAGGGGGAAGGCGGGGGGGGGGGGAGAGTGGGGAGAAAGGGGGAACTGATCACAATGATTGACATACAACTTCTGCCCCCCCTCCACTCCAGAGGATGAACAACAGAAATGTGGGTGAAAGGAGACAGCAGACAGTGTAAAATATGAAAATTAAAATAATTTATGTATTATCAAGGGTTCATGAGGGTGGGAGGATCGGGGGAGGGAGGGGAAAAAAGAAGCTAATATCAAGGGTTCAAGTAGAAAGAAAATGTTTTAGAAATGATGATGACAACCTATGTATAAATGTGCTTGATACAATTGATGTATGGATTGTTATAAGAGATGTAAGCACCCCCAATAAAATGAATTATTTTAAAAAATTTAATTTACAGCCTTGGAAACTCTATGGGTCATTCTACTCTGTCCTATAAGTCACGAGGAAACAGTCAACAGCAAGGTTATATTTTTGTTTCATTCAACCAAGAGTTTAGTACAAATGACCAGGACATGCCAAGGTCAAAGATACGGATCTGAAGGTCTCTATCTTTAAGTCTCACCTCCTCTTCACTCCATCTCCTGTGGCAGTCTCAAGAGGACACATCTAATCAATAAATTCAGAGGATCTTCCAAATCCCAGAAGGCATCAGATGTCCTGATCACCAAACTCAGGCTGTGCCCTGAGGTCATGGGGATGGTGACTGGCCTTTGCCCAGACTCCTGGGACAAGAAGAAACCCCTGGTCCAGTCCTGGGGTCAAGGGAAACTTCTGGAGGACCGTGGTCAGCCAGATCTTTTCCTCTCAGAGCTGGGCTAGGTCTTGGTCCTGCTTTATCTGGGAAACCATGCTCTCCCCGGACTCCATCCTCTCCTACATCCATCCCCAGCCCACAGCCAAGCACCAGTAATCAGGAGGGGTCCTGCCCAGGGATGAGTAGAACCAGGCCCCACGCCTGCCTTCTGCACCGCCTTCATCCCAGCCATGGGCTCTGCTGTCCTCTGGTGGCCAACCTGGGAAAGGGATTTCTTCCACCAGTGGAACCTAGTTCATTAAGTTCTCTTTCTCTTTATCTTTATCTCTATCTCTATACCTACATCTACATCTTATCTATATGTTATCTATATCTACATATGTATAACATCTATATGATCATCTCTATAGATAATATAATGCTATTAAGATAGTGCTATTTATCACTTGGCAGCTTGTGAAGTGCTTCCGCAGTCAATTATACACTGCACTGAGCAGGTGCAAGGCTCTAGACTGGGAGGCCAAGGGGGACTTACGCCCTGAATCAAGCTCCAGCTAGTTCTATGACTTTGGGCATTCCTGCCACCTCTCCGAGCCTCAGACTCCTCATTTGCAGGTCAGAGGATGCTGTTCTAGGGGTTAGCTAGCTGACTGAATGCCTAGCAAGTGGGTTGAAATGAAGACAGTCACAGCTCCACTGTTAGACTAATTCGCGTCCTGATCCCCCGGGGGTGCAAACAGTTAACACACTCAGTGCCAACCGACAGGTGGGGGCCTGAGTCACTCAGGAGTGCCCCAGAAGAAAGGTCTGGTGATGAGTTTCTGAGGGAAAAGGGCAAGCACTGGGGGCCTCTTGCACACAGTTCTCTCCGACACACAGTGGGACCGCCGTGAGTCGGAATCAACTCAAAGACAATGGGGAAAGCCTGCTGGGGGAGATCACGTGCTTTTTGGATACTATTTTGAGGTTTGTCCGTTTGTTCGCCAAGCCTTTTCCAAACCACCAGTTCCTCCACGCGGCACTTTTGTCCCCATTGCACAGATAAGGGTATTGAGGCTCAGAAAGGGGGGGTGATGCCTAGAGCTTAGGTTCCCAAATGGATTTGGCCTCTTTTCAAAAGGAGACAATTACACAGCAACCCTCTGGCAGTGAAAAGCCTTTGTACTATAGCCCATAGTTCAGGATGAAGCAAATCACAGCCACGAGTCGGTTCTGACCCATGGTGACCCCACAGGACAGGGTCGAACTGCCCCTGCGGGTTGCCAAGACTCACTCTTTATAGGAGCGAAAGTCTCATTTGCTCCCCACAGAGCAGCTCGTGGTTTCGAACTGCTAGCCACAGGACCACCAGCACAAAGTGTGGGTGCCAAGCACCAGGTCAGCAGTGGGGAACCACCAGCCGCCTGCGCCTCTGGAAAAAGATGGGGTTTCCACTCCTGGTAATCGCTACAGGCTTGGAGACTCACGGGGCTCTTCTGCCCTGTCCTATGGGGTCACTGTGAAAGACATCCACTCACCATGGTGAGTCTGTCTGCTTCGGCTGCCCCTTCGGATCCACCCAGTGCCGCCCAGGGGGCGCTACCGTCCACTTTGGGAAACGCTGCCTGGCTTGTAAAACTCGGCGCCAGTTCAATCTGACTCCATCTCAGTGGCCGGTTTCCCACATCCGGCGTTGGAGACAGTATATGTTCCAACAGAATCTCCCGACTCCATGCTGCCTGGTTCAAATCAGCCTCCCTCTCCTCCTCCCACACGCAGGCTGGCATCCAGAAGACCAGGCCAGCAGCCGACCCCTGCCCTCTCCCTGGGCCAGCTCCCTGACCCTCAGGGCAGCTACTGAGCCAAGCTGGAGAGTAAGCTTCCAAAGTTCACCCCGTGGACCCCCCTCGACCCCACCCAAAGGGATGACTGTGGATCCTGTTCTTCTTGCTCCTCGGGGTGGAGATTCCCTAACCCACTTCCTCCAACCATGGGGAAGCTGTACCTTAAGTCTAACCAGAGTCTCTCCTGCTACAGCTTCAGCCTGTTTCCTTTCGTTTTTCTTTCTCCCAGGAGGGCCAGAAATACAATCTGAGGAGGAAATTTGAAAGCCACAAAGAGAGGCCAGAGGCCCTGGAATGCGGAAGGATCTCTAGTTGGGGGCAGGAAGTGAGAGCAGATCCAGGTTCAAATCCAGGTCAAGGTGGCAAAAGTGGCCGAGCCAGTCTCCCGGTGCTCCAGGCCGCCTCAGCCTGTAGCCTGGTGGCTCTCAGCCCAACCCTGCCCACTAGCACCATGCTGTCTGCTGCCATGGGAGCTGAGGGGCCCAGCAGGTCTGAGGAGAGGCAAGAGCCCAGGGTCAGGGTCAAGAGCCCTACCACCTCTCTGTGTCAATCTCTCACTTTAAACACACAGACGTGGGTGCTTTCACACACTATACACAAAGGCCTTGCCCCCCATGCCCAGCAGCAGGAGCACAGCACTGGGGAGACAAGTCGGGGCTCACAGACTAGGGGGTGTTGGCCCCACACAGGCCAAAAACTGCACAGACAGGGCTCCCAGAGACTGCAGCAGGGGAGGCTGTGTGGGCGTAAGGTAACCGGGGAAGACTTCCTGAGGTGGTGGCAGGAGAGCCAAGGCCTGAACAACTAGAAGGAGCCAGCGTTGGTTATCTGGAGGGAGCATGAGTAGTCAGGGCAAGCGCCTGGAGCTTGGAGTCCCAAGACGAACTAGAAAGGCGAAGCTAGGGCAGCAAGCTCGTATGGGGTGAGCGGGAACCCCCACCACGGAGAAAGAAGAGCCTAGGGTGGAATGCATCTTTTGGACCTGGGCTCTCTGTGCGGCAATCTCCTAGACCCTGGGAAGATCGCTGCCGACAAGAGCTTTCCCACACGGCCGCCAGAGAGGATAAACCTTCCCCGGCGTTGGTACCCTGAACTCAGACCTCTAGCTGCCTGACCTGTGGGAGAATACATGTCTGTTTGTCCAAAAGCTAGAAAGAGAGAGAGAAAGAAGGAGCTCACATGTGCTTTGAGCAGTCTCTCTCTCTCTCTCGGTTTTCTTGTCTGTAACATGGAGTCAGCACCATTCACTAGCATCCATTGCCAAGGGCTGACTTAACGA
Source organism: Tenrec ecaudatus (assembly GCF_050624435.1). NCBI lineage: Eukaryota > Metazoa > Chordata > Mammalia > Afrosoricida > Tenrecidae > Tenrec > Tenrec ecaudatus. The sequence continues at coordinate 39,828,521 of NC_134530.1, forward strand.
CTTAGCCAAACTGGGTGGTGGGAAACAACAGGAATGCATTATCAGCAGGGCCCACTCCTCCTGGAGGCCCGGAGGGAAGACCTGCTCCAGGTCTCTCTCCCTGCTTCTGTGGTTGCTGGGGGACCCTGGGGTCCCTTGGCTTGTGGCTGCACCCATCAATCTCTCCTCACTCCACCTCCCCACCCCATCTGTGTCTTCTCTTCTTATAAGGACGTTTGTCAATGATGAGGGGCCACCTGGCTAATCCAGGGTGTTTTCATTTCTCATTTCTAGCCACCAAGAGGATGTCCCCCAATTAGGTCACCTTCGCAGGGTTTCGCTGGTCACGTTGCTGTTCAGTGCCAGAGTCCGTCCCAGCTCACGGCGGCGGCCCTGGGCACGGCAGAACAGAACGCTGCCCGGGCCGCACCGCCGCACAGTCCCCGCTATGTCTGAGCCCGTTGTTAAGACCACGGGACAGTCCATCTCATTGCAGGTCTTCCTTTCTGTCGTGGACCCTCTATATCACCAAGCACGATGTCCTTTTCCGGGATTCGTCCCTCTGTGTTACATGTCCAACGGAGGGCAGATGGAGTGTGTTGCGGCATTCTGGCTGGACTCTGCCAGGCAGATTTGCTCAACACACCGCCCCTCTCTCAACGAGATGGACATAAAGCTTTATCCCAGTGCCTGGTCCACCAAACCAAGCCCAACCCAACTGTGGCCCTGGAGTGGATGCCGACTCATGGTGATCCGATAGGTCAGGGTAAAACCGATTCTGGGAGTTTCTGAGACTGTCTTGCTTCCATGGACCCAGCTAGTGGTTTCGAATGGATGATTTTGCAGTCAGCAGCCTAAGGCATAACCACTAGGCCATAGGTGGGCAGTACATGGTACCTGGCATGTTGGCATGAGGTTGGAGTGGCCAGGGTAGAAATCTCACTTTCCATGAAAGAGACTTGGGTTTGCTTCCCAGTCAATGTGTAGCCACCACCTACCTCCAGGGGAGGCTTGCAGGCTGCTATGGTGTCCAACGGGCTTCAGCAGCGCTTCTGGACTAAGACCAGGAAGAAAGGTCTGGTGATCTCAGTTCATGAAAACCTGATGGATCACAGCAGTCTGATCCACAAAGCATGGTGAGGCTGGCATAGGACCAACACTTCATTCCCTTGGGCATGGGATTGCCCATGGCTGAAGGCCAGAGGGGCGGCAGCTAAGTAACTGGTCTGGTTTCGTTGTTCTGATAACAGGTCTAGCAGGTCCAGAAGGGCCCTAGTCCGTGTGCACCGTGCTTCATAGTTGATAAAGAAAAGACTGAAGTTGTCAAGGGCTCTGTCTTGCTGGGATCCACAGTCAGTGCTCATGGAAGCAGCGGTCAAGATCAAAGGACCCATTGCACTGGGGGAATCGGCTGCACAGAACCTTGAAAGTGTTGAAGAGCAAGGGGTTTCCCTTCGAAGACTAGGTGTGTCTGACCCAAGCCATGGTATTTCCAAGGGCCTCCTATGCAGGTTAGAGTCGGACATTGAATACGGAAGATCAAAGAAACATTTAAATTTTGGTGCTGATGAAAAATATTGGAAGTACAATGGACTGCCAAAAGAACAAACAAATTTATCTCGGACGATGTATAACCAGAATGCTCCTTAGAAGCAACATGGTGAGATTTCATCTTATGTTCTTTGGACATGTCGTCAGGAGAGACCAGTCCCTGGAGAAGGCCCTCAGGCTTGGTCAAGTGGAGGGGCAGCGAACAAGAGGAAGGCCCTGGCTGAGATGGGCGGATGCAGCGGCTGCGAAACTGGGCACCGAAAGAACCAGGACTGTGAGGGCGGCGCAGGACCAGACAGTGTTTGGTTCTGTGGCACTTGGGGTCAGGGTGGGTCAGAGTCAGCTCAGCAGCACCCACCACCACCCACAGGCATTTCCCCAGGCCTTTCGTTGCCCTGCACTGCGTTGCTTTGCAAATCTTTCAAGTCATTGGTGGCAGACGGGTCCCCTTCCAGTCATGTTGAGCCCTAGACGGGAAGCACCTGGCTCACAGCAGAGCCCTGCTCAAACCACCAAGCGACTCCCCTTGAACCACTCAGAGAAGCAAGCAGGGTCCTGGGACCCGATGGAGGCACAGCAGGAGCGGGCAAGGTTCCATCAGGCTGAGGAGGAGGGCAGCAGGACCCCCCTCTTTCAGACCAGAGAGGGCTTCTCAACCTGGGCCAAGGCCTCCAGCAGAGGGAGGTGTGTCCCTGGGCCTCAGCTCTGCGGGTGCCTTCCTGAGTGTCCTCCTAACCTGCCCCTTCAGGTCCCCTTTCAAGATGCAGGCAGAGGGCACCAGCTCCAGGAAGCCTGCCCTGGTGCCCACTAGGTTGGGGTTACTGAGAGAGCTTTTTAAACCAGTAAACCAGTAGCTACTGAGTTTCCCCTGCCTGTCAGGGTGGAAGGATGTTCTGGAGGATTTTCCAGAAGGTCTCCAGGCCTTTCTGGGGAGGTACCTTTGGATAGACTGGTGACTACAAGCTCTTGGTTAGCGGCCATGATCCCTTCCCAGGGCCCACCTCTCAGGAGACTGTCCCTCCGTGAACCCGGCATCAACGGCACCCAGAGCAAGAAACAGAGGGCATGGTGGGAGCCCCGCCCCGCCCTGCCAGGACATCCCCACCTCTAGCCTGTGGTCCATTGGCGTGGTCTATTTTGGGGCGTCATGCAAATGCAATTCTTCAGGACATCCTCTTACATGTTTGGCTTTTCTCCCCTTCTGTGCGGACGAACCCACATCTTCCCTTGAACTGGCCGATCACTGTCAGTCAGTGTCCTTACCAAATACCTACATCAAAGAGCACTCTAGTCTGTGGCCCCCGGGGGGATACACACACACACACACACACACACACACACACCACATACCAGGGCCTGGGCTTGTGGGGCCACATGGAGACCGTCTGCTCACCCTGACAGCTGTGCCAACCCCGCCCCCAACCGCAGTGCAGGAAAGCTCTTGCTGCGCCTCCTCCTCCGTGCCAACTCTCAGAGCCCTCTGGCAGCCTCTGGAGTCCCTCTGTTTGCCCTTGGTGGGGCGCCACAGGAAGAGCAGGAGCTGCCTAAAGCTTCTCTTTATCTTTGTGCCCCCACCTCCCAGCCCAAGGGCAGTGATTGGCGGGTTCGGCTGCCCACCCCAAGCGGAGGTTTGAACCGACCCACTGCACCATGGGAGACAGATGAGGCGTTTGGTTTGCTCCTGGGAAGACTGACGACCTTAGAAATGCCTGGGGCAGTTCAGAAGTGACCGATGGCATTAGGTTTGTTGAGGGAAACAGGTGTGAGGGAGAGCGCCTGGTGAAGGGAGGGAGGGAGGAGGGACTGGGAAGATGGGGAGAGAGAAAGCCGCTGACGTTGAGTCTCTTCCGACTCATGGAGACCCCACGTGGAACACAGCAAGACAAGCCACAGCTAGTAGATCCCCAGGCCTTTCTGTGGTGTTCCTGGGTGGGTTTGAACCACCAGCCTTTAGCTCAGGGCAAAGAGAAATAGAAGCAAGCCAGCAAGAGAGACAGGGAAGGAGAGCAAGGAGGAAAGGAAAAAGCAACAAAGAAGCACAAGAACAAGGCCCGTGGCCGGCGGCCAGCAGAGGGAAACGTCAGCTGTGGTTGTGGCCGCAGCTTTCTGTGTCGCGGTGAAGCCACACTGCGTCCTGAGATTGAGCAACTGGACCGATGTTTGCCTTAACGGTTTCATTTCAGGATGAAATCTTCCAAACATGAAGTTCAGAGTTTGGGGGCCTGGGGAGGAGTAGGGGGGAGTGACAGGGTCCACTCGGTGCCCGCAGTGAAGGGAAGGTACTTGGGGCTCCAAGAAGGTAGCTGAGTTGGAGGTTGATGAGCAGCCTGGCTCAGACCAAAACCCCTGCCCCAGAGAAGGCACCGCCATCTCCTGGTCCCTGGCCCTGCCTCCACCTTCCCTCTACTCCAGAACCAAGTGGGGGCAGAGCCCAGGGTCCTTGGCCAGGCCCAATATCAGGGCAGGATCCACCGGGCAGTAGGCAGCACTGCTGGGAAAGGCTCCCTCGGATAGACAGGTTGGGAGGGGACGACTGGGAAGTGAGAGGAGGCATCTCATGCAGCCCCAGTCTCCTCACTTGGCAGCACGGCCCCACAACCCTCACCCCACTCTGCCCCCCACAGACTAGCCAGACTCACTTGGGTCTCAGCCAGAACCCAGAATGTGCCAGGGCAGGCTGAGTCTAGGGAGATCGTGTTGCCTCCATTTTGCCAACCTGATGCCAACTTTGGCTCTTCCCCCTGCCAACTCAGCACTGGAAGAAACACTAGGGCCCTTCAGTACCTGCCTACCCAGAGCAGGAGCCCACTCCTGGCTTTCCGAGTCCCTCAAACCCTCTAGGGCCGGACAGGGCCTCACCACCTCGTGGGTCCCCATGGTCTGACCGGGCAGCTGAACTCAAGAGGAGCCGCCGCTTCTTACCGCTCCCATGCAGGGTTTCACAATGGCCTTGGACGGGACTGGGACTCAGCTATCCACTTCAGGGGGACTGGCCACTGCAAACCCAATGGCTGGCATCGAAACACCATCAGTTCCTGAAAACCTCATGAACAGAAGCAGAGCTCTGTCAGAGATGGGGCCAGAAGCTGAGCCCCTTGGGCCAGAAGGCACTCCAAAGAGGACCAAGGAGAGTCGGTCACAAGGATGAGGGTGGAGGAAAGCCTTGGGGCCTTCTTTTTCAGGTGGGGCACAGCTCAAGGTGAGAAGAAACAACTGTGAAAATCTCATCCTCGGACCTTGGGATACGAAGTATGAATCCAGGAAAATTGGAAGTCATCCAAAATGAAATGGAACACATAAGGATGGAAAGACACCCTAGATGTGAGGAGCTAAAATGAACTGGCCTTAGCCATTTTGGATCAGATGATGACGTGGTTTATACAATTTACATGGTTTATTATACCCAGAATGAGAGCAGCCAGAGGAATGGAGCTGCAATCTTGATCAAAAGAGACACTTCAAGCTCTACCTTGTACAATGCTGTCTGTGATGCGATAACGTCTATTTGAACACAGGGAAATCCAATCAATATAGCTATCACTCAGAGTTATATACCAACCACTAAATCTAGGGATGCAGAAATTGAATTCTACCAGCATCGTTAGTCAGAAATTGGTCAAACATGCAATCAAGATGAATTGAAAATTATTGGCGGTTGGAAGGCAAAAGCTAGACACAAAGAGCAGCAGGGAGGGAGGAAAATGAGGAGCTGATACCCAGGGTTCAAGTAGAAAGCAAATGTTTTGAAAATGATGAGGGCCCCTGGGGGACGGACAACAGAAAAGGGGGGGAAGGGAGATGCCAGATAGGGCAAGATATGATAAAATAATAATTTATAAATTATCAAGGGCTCGTGAGGGAGGGGGGAGCAGGGAGGAAGGGAAAAAAAAGAGGACCTGATGCAGAGGGCTTAAGTGGAGAGCAAATGCTTTGAGAATGATGAGGGTAATGAATGTACAAATGTGCTTTATACAATTCATGTATGTGTATGTATGGATTGTAATAAGAGTTGTATGAGCCCCTAATAAAACGTTAAAAAAAAGAGATAGAAATTAAACACATACCAAAAAAAAGGGTTTTATGAGTCCCTAATAAAATGTTTAAAAAAAGAAAGAAAATGATGATGGCAACAAATGTACAAATGTGCTTGATACAATGGCTGTCTGTATGGATTGTGATCAGAGTTGTACGAGCCCCCAATAAAATGATTTAAAACAAACAAAGAGCAAGGAACAATACTTGGCAAATATGGACTTTCTTGATGACAGAAATGAAGCTGGAGAGCACAAGATAGAATTTTGTAAGACCATCGACTTATTTATAGAAAATATCTTTTTTTCAACAATATAAAAGGCTACTATACACAAGGACTTCTCCAGATGGAATCCAATCAAACTGACTACATCTATGGGAAGAAATGATGTAGAAGTTCAATATCCGTAGCCAAAACCTGGCCAGGAACTGGCTGTGGAACAGACCATCAATTGCTCATAGGTAAGTTCAGATTGAAGTTGAAAAAGATTACATAAGTCCACCAGAGCCCAATCATGACCTCGAACCCATCCCACTTGAATTTCGGGAACATGTCGAGAACAGACTTGACGCACTGAACACTAACGACAGAGACTCGATGAGCCGTGGAGGACACCAAGCACATCCCTCGTGAAGAGAGAAAAGGGTCACTAAAAAGACAGGAATGAAGGAAAAGGTCAATGTGGATGTCAGAAGACTCTGAAATTTACTCTTAATCCCAGCGTGGCTAAGGTAAGCGGAAGAAATGATGACGTCAAAAAGCTGAGCAAAGGACAGCTCAAGAAGACAAAGTGAAATTCTACAACGAAACGTGCAAACACGAGGAGTTAGAAACCAAAAGGGAAGAACTCTCGCAGCATCGCTTCGACTCAAGGGAAAATTCAGGCCCCGAGTTGTAACGTGGAAAGTTTCTCTGGGCAAAATATGGAAGGATGCAGGAAGCATCCAAAGATGACAGAGAAACGACAGCCACCGCACCAAAGGAGCTGGCTGGCATTCAAGGGGTAACACAGGAGCAAGAACCAATGGTGCTGAGGGGGAAAGTCCAAGCTACACAGAAAGCATGAGCTGAAAACCAGACTCTAGGAATTAATGGAATAAAGTCCAACTGCGGTTTAGCTGACCTCATTAAATAAATGTCTGTCTTGATCATTGGGCTCTTGTACGAAGGGGAGAAACAGGAACCACAAGTGAGACCAGGAGAGTGAGGACTGGCTCCCAAGTTCCAGAACGCTAGCGAAGGCCCTGAATCTATCGTGCGCCAGGAGCGAAGGACTGGGGGCAGGGCTTTGGGAGATCTCAACCGCCACACAGACGGGAGTTTTTAAAAAGCAAAGGGAGAAACGTGAGGACTACATGCATCATGGGAACGTGGCTGTCACCCTGGGACAGGGACAAGCTGGGGAATCCGAGGAGAGCTGGAGGCCGCTCGGCTCACAGTCATCCTCCAAAGTTGGTATCTTTAGTGTGGGCCACCCACCATGGTCACGTTAAGATGTGAGCCACAGCGGAAACTGTGCTGTCTCTGCAGGGTTTCTGTACACCTAAAATTACCCCAACGGGAGTGTTTGAAGGAAAAACCCCACGGAGAAGACATGTCTGAATCAGAATTCAAACGCAGATGTGGCCCCCTCCTAAGCCGCTAAGCCCACGCCCCCTCCACTCCCTTCTCCTACTCAGGTTGGAAGTTCAGCCTACCCCAAGGCCATGCCTACTTCATGGGCCTCTGCTTCTCCCGGCCCGCCCCTCTTTGCCTTCTGGAACTAGCCCAACGGGCCTCCTGCAGCTGGCTGAAGGAGACTCCCATTTCCCAAGTGGGTACCTCTCCAGGTCATTGTTCCCTGGTCCCCCACTCTTTGGAGTGACCTGGAGTCCAGTAAACTTTGGCCTCTGCAGCATCTAGCTTGCCTCTAGGCAGCAGACGCAAAAACACGGGGGCTCCAGGAATGGAGCACGTGACATAGGTTCGACCTACCATACACATTGTCCCCACACCTCCATGATCAGCCCAGGGGGAGCCATGTGACCCAAGGTGATCCGATTAGAGGGAATCCTGGACATTGACTAGGAATGCTGGGACAGAGCTAACTCTCTTCGTCCATGGTGGGTGTGAATGTAGAAGCCCCCTGGAGGCTTCTGGATAAAGGCAGCGAAGAGATGGAATGAGCTGCATGTGGACTCTCACTGAGCCACTAGATCAAGCCTTGCCTGGAAACCACCCTGCCTCTAAACTTTGCAGTCTGAAGAGCTGGGCTAGGTTGAAAAAAGATTCTCCAAGAGATAACCACGACCGAATGCCTGGACCTGGACGTCACCTTCGATGGCAAAGAGGTGTCTTGCAGATGTGACCCTGAATTTAGAGACGAGCAATGGATCATCCGTTCCCTAGTCGGCCCTTGGTCTGGCTTTAGCTGCTGCTACTGAGCTTTTCCGTCGTCTCTTCCCACCGGCGCAGTCCCTTTGATGTCTGTGAGTTCCCTCTGGGGAAGTCCACGTGTACCTGGTGTTGTTGAACAAAGGTCTTTGCTACGAGCAAGTCCTCGGTTTTGCAGAAGCCTCTCGGGCGATCTCCAGCTTCATTTCTATCACCAAGTCCACATTTCCCACTACTGTCCCTTCCTCTCTGTCTCCAGTGTATGCATCTCAGTCTCCAATCATTGTCAATGCAAAAGAAAATTAAAACAAGTCCATGAGGATCTACATTTCAATTCTGAGTCTATCCCACCTGAATTTCGGGAACATCTTAAGAACAGACTTGACGCATCGAACACTAATGACAGAGACCCGATGAGCCGCGGGAGGACACCAAGCACGTCGCTCGTGAAGAGAGCAAAGGGTCGGCAGAAAGACAGGAAAGAAGAAACGGATCAGAGTGCTGTTAGAAGACATTCCGGATGCGCTCTTAACCGCAGAGCAGCTAAAGCTAATGGAAGGAAGGATGAAGCCAAAGAGCTGAACAGACAATTTCAAAGGACAGCTCGAGAAGATAAAGTCAAATATTATAACTAAATGTGCAAAGACCCAGAATTAGAAAAACAAAAGGGAAGAAGGCATTCAGCATATCTGAAACTGAAAGAACGCAAGAAAAGAAATTCAAGCCTTGAGTTGAAATCTTGAAGGATTCTAGGAGCTCAATATTTAAGGAAGCATCAAGGGAAGGTGGAAAGAATACACAGAGTCTCTGTACCAAAAGGAACTAGTCGACAGTCAACCATGTCCGGAGGTGACATCAGAGCAAGAACCAACGGTGCCGAGGGAAGAAGTTCAGTCCGCACTGAACGCATTGGCCAAAAACAAGACCCCAGGAATCGACGGAATACCAACTGAAATGTTTCAACAAGCTGAAGAAGCCCTGGAAGCACTCACGTGTCTATGTCAGGAAATTTGTAAGACAGGTATTCGACCAACTGACTGGAAGAGATCCACATGTGTGCCCCACTCCAAAGAAAGGTGACCCAACAGAACGCTTAAACGATAGAACGATATCATCGATATCGCACGCAAGTAAAATGTTGCTGAAGATCATCCAGCAACGATTGCAGCAGCACATTGACAGGTGGCTGCCAGAGGCTCAGGTTGAATTCAGAAGAGAACGTGGAACAAGGGTTGTCATTGCTGATGTCAGATGGATCTTGGCAGAAAGCAGAGAATATTAGAAGGAGTTTTACTTGTGTTCCGTTGACTATGAAAAGACACACAAGCGTGCGGTTCATAAACTACGGAAAACCTTGAGAAGAGTGGGAATTCCAGCGCGCTCCATTGTGCTCACGAGGAACTTGTGTATGGATCAAGAGGTGTCTGTGGGAACAGGACAATGGAATCCTGCATGGTGTAAAATCAGGAAAGGTGGGCCTCGGGGTTGTATCCTCTGACCATGCTTGTTCAAACTGTATGCTGAGCAAATCATTCAAGAAGCTGGAATACATCGGGGTGAACGTGGCCTCAGGACTTATTAACAACCTGCAATCAGCAGATGACACAACCTTGCTCGCTGAAAGCAACGAGCACTTGAGGCACTCGCGGACGAAGATCAAGGATTGTAGCCTTTAGTGTGGATTACGACTCAACGGAAAGAAAACCAAAATCCTCACAATTGGACTGATGGGTAACATCATGATAAATGGGGGAAAGATCAAAAATAGTCAAGGATTGTGTCTTGCTCAGATCCACAATCCACGCTCATGGAAGCTGCCATCAAGAGATCAAAAGATGCATTTTATGGGGTCGAGCTGCTGCACAAGACCTTTCTGGAGTGTTGAAAGCAAGGCTGTAACTTTGACCCATGTGAAAATCAGACATTGAATGGGGAAGACTGAAGAAGAGTCGGTGCATTTGGATGGCGGTGCTGGAGAAGAATACAGCCCGTCTGTCTTGAAGGAAGTGCAGCCAGAGTGGACCTGTCAGGAGAGTCCAGGCCCTGGAGAAGGACATCTTGCTTGGTAATGTTGAGGGGCGGCTTGTCACATTGAGGAAGGCCCTCCGTGAGACGGACTGACACGGTGGCTGCAACAACGACGCTTAGGCATGGGAACACTGGTGAGGATGGTGCAGAACCAAATAGAGTCGCTTTGGGTAGTAGCGACTGCACGGTATCGAACACCACCACCACGGATGTGATTGAAGCTCTTGGCATGGACTGCCTTGGCTGGATCACCGGCATGAGGCATCCTCATCTGAGGAAGGCGAGGGAGAGTTGACACAGAGACGCAGCAAAGAAAGCAACACCACGGTCACACAGGCAAACCCTCAACGGTGAGCTCAAGCCAAGGACAGCTGGCAGCCACCGGAAGCTGTGACCCAGGCCAGCACTTCTGCCTTCAGCCTTCTGGCCTGCAGGACTGGGAGAGGACAGCTTTCTATCCCCATTTGTGGCAATCTGGTACCGTCGTCGCGGGAAACAAATCCAAGAACTAGTAGAACCACCCTGTTCTTTGGACCTGTTGGAATCGGATCATCTGCTCTTTGCTACAGGAAGCAGCCTGACTCACAGACTCCCGCTCTGCCGGCGGCCTGGCCCTCTGGCTAAGACATGAGCTCTGCTGTCATTGTCCTGTGCTGTGGAGTTGACTCCGCCGCCTACACGGTGAGCTGCTAACTGCAAGGTGCACAGTTCGAAAGTACCAGCCGCTCTTGGGAGAAAGATGGGCTCTCTACTCCCATGAACAGTTAGTCTCAGAAGCCCACAGGAGCAGTTCTGCCCTGCCCTCTAGGGTGGCTGAGAGCCAGTCTCTGAGACGGGAGACGCCGCTTTGAGATGGCAGTGACACGGGAGTTCAGTGACTCCTCAGGGCAGAGCGGAGCAGCTCACGGGGGTTCCTAAACTGTCACCTTTGCAGGAGCAGGACCGCCACGTCTTCCATTGGTGGGTTTGAACCGTCAACCTTTTGGTTAGCAGCGCATAGCGCTTAACCACCGAGAGGAGAAAAGCAGACCCCTACAGACCTTCAGCTGGGACACAGGGCTGGGGTGGACGTGGCATCAAGTAGCTCATAGACTCTGAGCAAAAGCAGGATGAGGATTTATTTACAAATAAGTCATAGCCACGAGGGCCCACTCACGTTGTGACCAGGGAGGTGGCAGAGGAGACCCCAGACATCAACCTCAGGCCTTCTCCAGCCAGGGCCCTGCCCGAGGGACCAGGAGTCAGGCAGGTGTGGGGACGTGGAAGAAGGAAGTCGCCCGTCAAGGTCCCCAGTCAAGAAGCTGCTCTTGGCCTGAAGAGCAGACACTGTGGAGCCTGCGGACAGACCTGGGTCCCGTGGGAAGCCCCTCTTTCTTGTTCAGCCCGCAGTCAGCAGCCACCACTTGGGACGGAGTGGAGTCACAGCAGGCCTCTCCAGACCTGTCCTGAGCAGGGGGATGGGGGGTGGGAGGGGCAGGCCACACCTCCCCTCATGCTGGTGGCTCCCCCACCTTGCTGGTGGCGCTCGTGAGCCGCTGGTTCTCCCGGAGGTTCCTGAGCCGGGCACTGAGGCTACTGATCTCTTCCACGTAGGCCTGGGGTACCCAGCCCTTCTCGCCGTCAGCCAGGCGGACGCCCTCCAGCCAGCCTAGTGGCACACAGGCCAGGGGCAGCATCAGTGGTATCAAAGGAGCACCAGGCCCCAGCCCTGTGGCAAGCCTCATCTGCAGCCCTGGGCCCAGTGTGACATCATCTCATCACCCCCCAGGGCCAGTAAGGACCCTACCTTCAGCAGCTCAGAGATGAGCATCTGACCTGTTCTTCCTGCCAGCCTCTAAGAAGGGTACTCCCCACTCTCCCCTGTCACTCTCCAGTCAACACTTTTATAAGCAGGAAGTTCCTCCTCTTGTCTAGCCAGATTCCTGCATGCTGCAGTTGGTCAACTCCTACATAATCTTTCCTGTGAGGTCTTAGGCATCTTGTTACCCCTTACCCACCCAAACCCCCTCAGAAAGGCCTTCCCAGGAGCCTCCTCACCGTCACTGGTTCGGGTCCTTACTGCCAGGATGTCTGTCTTCTCCAAGGTCAGTTCATCTGGCTGCAGTGCCTTGTATGTCCTGACGCACTGAACCTGGGGGCAGTCTGACAGCCAAGGGAGGGGGCCCGGAGGTAGCGTGAGGCAAACAGGGGCAGGGAGAGGAATTAAGGGGCTGTTAGCATGACCTCTGCTCCCTCTTCCTCTGGCCCCTCCCAAACTGAAGACCTGCCCTCTGCCCACCTTCGATCACTCCTCTCACACCCAAAAGAGCCCTGCAGAATCCAGGTCTCCCGGAGTCTATGCCCAGGGCTCGCATGTCGCTAGCTCCACTCTAGGCCTTGTTCCTGACCTTCAGAAGCCAGCCTCCAGCTGCCCAGACACCCCAGATGTCCCTTCATATGCCCTCTGCCACCACTCTGATGGTGCTTCCAACCCACCCTGCCCAACTGTGATTCAGGCCTGGTCACCTTCCTGCTTAAAACACTCCAGGACTTCCCATTGGGTTTCAATAAAATCCCAAACTCTGTCCACGCCAAGCAGGACCAGCGCTGTCTGGTGATGTCCTTCCCTAGCCTGCCCTCCCCTTCCGGGAGCTCCTGGTCCTCAAACCTGCTAAACGACCCCAGGGCCTTGGTACCTCTCCCCCGCCTGCTCCTCCCCAAGGGCTCCTTCTCAGGGGCCTTCTGAACCACCTCTCTGGAACAGGAGCCTGGCCCCCAGCCCAACTGGACCTCCTAGCTCTGCCCCTCTCTAGACACTCAGCTCCTGCCACCAGACTGGACAGGTGGGCGGTGTTGGAAAGGCACAGGGTTTGGGACCAGACATGGCTTGAAACCCAGTTTTGCCACCTACTGACTGTGTGACTTTGGGCGAGTCCTAGTGCCTTTCTGAGTCTCGGTTCTCGCAGAACAGGAAATGAGAAAAATGAGCCTGCCCCACGGGGCTGCTGTCAGGATAAAATCAAGCAGATGCGCCCATGAAATCCCTAGAACTGGACTCGGTGCGTGGCAGGGGCTCAGTAGAAACAATTCTCTTTGCCCTCCACTGCCTACAGCTCAGACCGACCTCCTTCTGCTCAAACACCCTCAGTAGCTCCCTGGGTCCCCAAACCCAAACGCCTTGAGGCTGAGTCCAATTCTGACCCCCAGAGGCACTGCAGGACCGAGAGCAGCTGACCCCGGGGGCGGGTACAAACCGGGGAGCTCCTGGTGAGCAATGCTTCAGCCACATTACCACCAGGGTTCCTACGTTCCCGCCTCCTAAAAGCAAACCTGCTGCCACTGAGCATCTTCTGACACACAGTGCCCCCACAGGACAGAATAAATCTTTACAAGAGCAGACAGTGCCATCTTCCTCCCTCGCAGTGCCTGGTGACTTTGAACCATGTCTTTGTAGTTAAGACACAGCACCATCAGAGCTCCTTAGTGCCTGCAACCCCAAGGTCCTCTCTGACTGCCCGCTGCCCAGGCTGCCCAATGGAAGGAGGGCCCCTGTGCCTGCTGAGCAGTCGCCGCCGCCACACCCTGCTTCCTGTCCTCTGTGACTGAAGCGAAGAGTGACAGGCCTGCCCTCCAGCCCCAGCTCTAGCTACTAGCTGGGTGACCTTGGACATGTCACCACGCCTCTGATCTCTGTTTTCTAACTTGTAAAGTGGGCTTCTGTTGGGATCCAGGTGGAAGGTTATACAAGGGCTTTGTCACCTCCAGGGGTCAGGCCAGCTGACTGGGCCTTGCTCCTCACTAACCATGACACCCAGGCTCAGCAACATGGCATGCAGGATAAGAGGATAGGGATGAAGCAATGCCATCCCCGGCCTGGGGCATGTGGGGTTTAGGGATGGCCAGGGGCAGGAGGGGGGGCAGGCTCTACCTTCCCCCTTGATGATGACCTCACTGTCCTCCTGGGGCCGGGAGGGGCACAGGGCTGAGATCCACCGCTGCTTCTCACTCCTGTGGGACGAGGAGAGGCTCCACTGCCACAACATGAATAGCACAGGTGCCCTGTGCCGGGGCCCGGGAGACACGGTGTGGGCATAATATCCAACCCAGGTCGTCTTGCCATCCCTGCCACCCCACATCCCCGCCCGCCAAGGGGCCCAAGCCTGTGCGCCACCTGCCTCTGATCATAAGAACAGAACAGCCCAGAGCCCCCAGACACCAGTCCTGTTCATGTCCTACTTACACCACCTTCCTGAAATCTGAGAAAAGGAGATGTCCAGACACCAATGAGGGGCTTGCTAGCCCCTTGGCACCCTCTCATGGCACAGACCACTGCTCTGCCACCCAACCTCCCCCTCCCAGGCACCTGGGATCCATGTTAGGCAGCCTCAGGGTCCTCCCTCTCCACGCCCAGGCCCCCTGAAGGCCACTCACTCAGTCCGAGCCCTCAGCAGGAACTGGTGCTTGGTGTGTTGGCCGTGGAAGAGCTGCAGCAGGAACACGTGCCCGGGGATGCCCTGGGGCTTCAGGCTCAGGCCCTTCACCTGCAGCTCCGCCATCTTGGCGTGCACGAACACAGCAAACTTCCCCAGCCTGGAAAGCGGCAAAGAGGCCGTGTCAAGGGCCATCCTCATTCGAAGAGAGGAGGCAGCTTCTCCCGAGGGGCTTGGCTGCTCAGGCCACTGGTCCTATGGCGACCAACAAAGTCCCTAAGAGGAACTGGGAGCAGCCTTCTTCCAGATCCCTGCCAGAGGTGGTGGGACCAGTTCCTGTCCCCCAGACAAGCTCTCCGCTTCCCTTGGGGCTGCTCTCTCCCCAAGCTCCAGTGCTCAAGTGGGCCCTTGACTGGGGAAGGCTTCCTTAGGGTTTTGTTCTGTGTCATCCTAACTTGTATATAAGCTTCAGGAAGGCTGGACCTGATCCATCTTGCTTGCCTCTGTCTGTACCCCAGTGTCTGCCACTGGCTAGTCCACATGTGGACCCCTAGCAAACACTTGTGGGATTGGGATGTGGAGTGGGGTGGGGCAGAGTCCACAGATATTTTTTGCACTAGAAGTCAATAGCTCCCACTCCAACCTAGATCACCCTTCTGTCTGCCACCCCAAGAAAAGACCCCCTCATGTTGCCCAAGATGAACTCTCATGTCCTCATCTTTCCCCCCTCTTGCCCCCACACCCAACCAGTAGCCATATCCTATGGAGCTCCTTGCTGTGACTGGAATCCACTTATCCCCAAGCCTGCCCCCTCTTCTGGAACATCTACTCATCTGGACAATTACAAGAGCCTCTGGTGTCTCCCCCCACCCCCAGTTCATCCCCCGAAAGTCATTCCTCTCCCTAACTCTCCCTGACTTCCCACTGCCCTCAGAATACATCCAACTTCTCTCTCGTTATTTTCAATATCCTCACTTCCCTCCCTCCATGTCCCCTCTACAAATGCAGCCATGATAGGCTTTGCCATTTCCCAAACATCTTCTGCTCTCCTACCCTACCTCGATCTTGCTGTCCTCCTAACCCCCCTTCTCTACAAAAACTCCTACTCATCCTTAAACCCCAGCGCAAATGCTCCTTCCTCTGTGAACTTTGAATAATTCTTGTCCTGTACCAGAGGGTTCCACAGTACCATTATACCCCTCCGTCCCTGGTCATATGGTAATCGGGGGGTGTGTTCACTGGTCTGAGAGCTTATGGGAGCTGAAGAACAAGCTCTATCCAGCTCCACATCTGTAGCTCCCCGCGGGGTGGGGGGGTGGGGGGGTGGTCTGGGGCAGAACAGGGATTCAGTGACGGTACATCAGGGAAGGGCATAAATCAGGAACGGATTCTTTCCGTAGCATAAGCTGTCCTCACTCCATCCAGGAAGTCTTCCCTGTCGCCCCTGACCGATAATAAGTGCGGCTAACATGGAGTGGGTCTCATTAAGCTCCGGGTGCTTGGCTCTTTCTGTGTGCTGTTATCACATCACATTTTCCAGGAGCCCTATCTGGCAGGCTCTGTTTCACCCATGGGAAACAGGACAGCACAGTCATTAAAGTCTGGGATCTGGCATCAGATACATCTGACTTGTTCCTGGCTCATCGATCTTGAAAATACCAAGGAAGCCTACATATCAGCGGGCACTTAGGAGGTTAAAGGGAAGAATCCACAGAGCAGGCCTGGCACAGAACAGGGGCTCAGTTCATGCTGGCTGCTCTCACAAGTACCCAGGACAGTCAGGAACTCCAGGTCTGGACTTCAGCAGAGAGCTTCAAGTCCTCTGCAGACAGCCCAGCCCTTGATTTTCACCTACAAGGTTCCAGGTGCCCTGGCAGCACAGCCTGGCACCACTTGAGGCTCCTTGACCCAGTGAGCCCAGTGGTGGAGAGCAACAGATCTTGGCTTGGAGACCCAGACCACCCGAACCCACCCTGCACCGACTCACTCCTTCCTCCGGGAGAGTAGCAGGCAGTCATTGAAGAGGTGCAGGTAGACTGCCTTGCTGGACAGCTTCAGCTTGGCTGGGGGTGCCGCGGGCAGTGGCGCCAGCTCCACCAGCTCCCCATGCCGAACCAGCCAGCGGGCCTGAGAGATCAGCGGGAAGATCTGGGGGTAGGGCATAGGCACAAGGAGAAAGCAGGTCCGGTCAGGACGGGAGGGTGTGGGCAGTGAAGGACTGGCCTGCTCCCAGTACTGCCAAGCAGGGGCACGCACCTTGCCCTCAAAGTGGATCTTCTTGCTCAGATGGATGAGCTCCTCTGTCCTCTTCATGGACTGCACACTGGCATTGCACTCTTGTACCAGCTGGGGAGGCCATGGATGGGTCACTTGTAGCCCCCTAACTGGCTCCCTGAGTCTAGCCCGATTCCCACCTGGGGACCAAAGACTCGCAAGACTGGAGGTTCTTTTGCAAACTCCTGGGGCTCAGGGAAAGGAGTCCTGGTGGTGCAGCGAATAAGCACTCAGCTGCTAACCAAAAGGTCAGGGGTTCAAATCCAGCAGCCATTCCGTTGGCAAGAGATAAGGCCATTCATTCGCTCTGTCAATATTACAGCCTTGGAAACTCTAGGGGGCAGTTCTACTCTGCCCTACAGAGTCATGATGAGACCAAATATATTTAGCAGCAATGGGTTTGGGGAGACCCCTGCCCGTGCCCCGCTCACCTCCTTGAGTGCATTGAAGGCCTTGGTGGCCATGTCTTCGTCTTCAGAGCCTGGGGCTGTCCTCTTCAGAATGTTCTGGAAGGTGAGGTCAGCGCAATGAGGCAGGGATTTCAGGAAGGACTGGGGGCTCCCGGCAGGCAGCACCCCACCCGAGGCCTGGTGCCCTCTAGGTACCTCCACCAGCATCTTGAGGCGGGTGATCCTCTGGAAGGGCAGGATGAGGAAGGAGGTGAGGGGCAGACGCTGGCACACAGGGGACTCCTCCAGGCGAGCCAGGATGCCAGGGAATTTGGGGCTCTCCAGGCTGAAAAAGGGAGCCGGTCTGGGGGGGTCACAGAGTACCTGCACCCCCAGGACCTAAGACCCAGGCTGCATCTTCAGTTCTTCGGGTTCTTTCCAGCACATTCTTCCTTCCCTCCCAGGGGAACCATTTGTCACTCAGGCTTGCCAGCCTGCCTCAGCCTGGACCCCCTTTCTGCACCTCCCTTTCAGAGGCCTCGTCCTTACAGCAGGCGCTGATACGTGCGCTCCTGGTAGGCCTGGTTGGTGACGTAGGGCAGGTAGACGCGGCGGAAGGCGGGGCAGTGGCGGAGTACCACGTCACACACGCTGAAGCGCAGCACATCAGCCTCCAGCCGCTGCTCCAGCTCCTGCAGGAACCTGAAGGGTCGTCGAGGGGTCAAGGGTCAGTAGGGGGCAAGGGCAGTGACCCTGGACCAGGAAGCCCAGGCAGCCCCAGGCAGAACCCTTACCCGCAGCCAGGCTGGACCATGCCCTCACCTCTCGCTGGTACTCTTAACCTCGGGCAGTTTGGAGAACAGCCACTGCTTGTCTTGTGTCCCCAGACACTCGCTCAGCTCAGTGGACCCCAAGAAGTGGCCCACAGCCACGGACAGGCTGTGGATGTACGAGGCTTCCGACGTGATCAGCTCAAACTTGGCCTGAGCGAGAGCCGGGGGCAGCTGAAGGGCCCAGGCCAGTGGAGGGGGATGCCCTGGCATCATGTTTGCCACCCCCCAGTCCTGGACACCACCTCCTTAGGCACAGCGGCACCCCTCCCCGCCCCTTCTCTAGACCCATCCTTCTGAAGGGCCTTGGCCACCTCCTCTAGTCCCATTCTGGCCTCGTCCAAGGTGGGGTGTTCAAATCCATCTACGGAAACCAAAACCCACTACCACAGTGGAATCCTGCCTACTCGCAGAAACCCTATAGGACAGAGTAGGACTGTCCCAAAGTGTCCCAGGCGGGAAATCGTTTTCCCACGGGGTGGCCGTGGGTTCCAAACACTGTTTTGGTTAGCAGCCATGAACTTCAAGGGCTGTTCCACCAGGAATCCCGAGCCTATCTCGAACCCATGATTCTGCCCCTTCTCTAGCTCCACCCCACCAACCCGTCCATCCGTTAGCTCTGCTCCCACCTTCCCATCCCTCTGCGCGAACGCCTACTCTAGAACCGCCTGGAACGTCACCCACCGTCCCATACCCTTACTCTCCCGACGGCTGATGCCTGGAGGCTGGGTCTCAACTAGGTCCTCATACTCAGGTGGATCCAGCACCCACCCTCCACTTTGACACCCCTGCTAGCCACGCCCTCTTTCTGGGTCCCAAGCCCACCTCCTTACTGTGCCCCGCCCCTTCTGCAGCCCCTCCCTCTGCGGAGCCCTCCTCCCCAGGCCGCGGCCCGCCCCTCCAGGTCGCGCCCCGCCGGCCCACCTCCTGCAGTTTGCAGTCGCGCAGGCTCAGCGTGGCCAGGACGCCGCTGCCGCGCACGTCGGGGATGTCCTGCCACAGCGAGAAGGTGGAGCCGCGCGCCGAGCGCTGCGCCCGGAAGGAGCTGCTCGGGGAGAGGTTGGCGCGCGGCGGCCCGGGCCCCTCCTCCGCGCTCTCCGCCTCGTCCCCGGGGCCCTCCTCCTGCTGCTGCCGCCGCAGCTCGCGGGCGCTGGCCACGTCGCTGTATTCCTGGTAGAGGACGGCTGGGAGGGGACAAGGGCGGGGGAGGGCCCAGGTCGCGACGCCGTGAATTCAGTTATTCACTCATTCATTCCATAAACACGGAGAGCCAGCGGCGTGCCAGCCCAGCGCTTGCTGTCGGTTGCGGTAGGGGCGACTGACTCATGGACCCCATGTGAGCAGACTAGAACGCTCCACGGGGCTCTCTGCCACCTCGCGGAATCGCTAGGCTGGTTGGCAGAGGTGCCTCTGGGTAGCTAAGCGGTGCGAGATACTGACAAGTTTCACAGGATCCCTACCCACTGAGGGCGACCTTACAGGACCGAGGGGAGCTGCCCCCAAAGGTGTCCCAGGCTGTGAATCCTGCCTGACTGCAGCCCACTGCCCACAACTTTCTCCGAAGTCGCTTCCCAGCTTCACCAGCACTTGCTCCCTGCTGCCCTGAACTCTTCAAACCCAGCTTTCCGGGGGGGCCTTGCCAGGCCCCCAGCCCAACGCAGCCGCTTCCCCCTGTGCCACACCCCGCCCACGTACAGTTCAGCAGGAACCGGGACTGGCGCCTCTCGTTGGAGCTCCTGGAACCCAGAGCCGGCTCTTCCTGTGCTTCCAGCCTGGGAAGGACACTGTCTTAGGGCGCTTCATCACCTACTCCAGCCCGAGACTCACGCCCAAACGCGGAGTGGTACCTGAGCTCAGGCCAGCAGCCAGGGCCCTCACATGGATCAGCGGGGGCTGGCGGTGCCACGCTGTCCATGCCACGTGATTCCCGTGCAGCCACTCTCCCTGAGAAGGGCCAGAGCTGAGGGTGAGTGGCCTGAAGGGTGGCCCTGGGCACAGGGGTGGCATGCCTTACTGCCCTCCCACCCCCACATCGTGCCCTCAGGAGGCCAAAAGTGGAGTTGGTACCTTCGCGTCCTGGGCCAGTAGCAGCCAGGCCCCTGCTGGCTGAGTTCCTCCCCAGCCGAAGGGAAGAGTGCAGCCGGGTCATGAGCTCCGAGGCTGAGAAGCGCCTGCGCTCTGGCCCCTCGAGGCTCCCTCGGCTGGGCCCGGACAGCTCTGGCAGTCGAGGCTCCTCCAGGCCCAGGGCCTGCTCCATTTCCTCCTGACCAGGCTCCAGGAGGGCAGCATGAGCCTCGGGACTGCTGGAGGCCTCTTCTCGCTGGTATACCCGCATCTTACGCCCTGCAGAGGGGCAGGAGTAGGGACCCAGGCTGGCACCCACTCTGTCTCTCCCGGACTCCCTCCAGCCGCTGCCTTGGGCCCTGGGCCCGAGGGAGGTTTTAATGAGAGGGGCAGAAAGCACAGTGTGGACTGCAGTGGGCAGAGGGGCCCAAGTGCCAGGGCGGCCAGTCACTGCCTCACCTTGGACAAGTCCCCTGAGCCCTCTATCCTGACTACTTACCTGGAGAACGTAGGGGCTTAATATGTCCTAAAAGGGCCACCCCAACCCTCCCCATCTGCCCCATAGCTTCCCACCAGTGACTCACAGGCTGACTTCTTCGAGCCATGGCTGGCCCGGCGCTGTGGCTGTGGGTGCTGAGGACTCCAGGGTCCTTCCAGAGCTGGGGACTGGCCACTGGGACAATGTGGCCAGCTGCCAGCCCTGCTGGGCCGCATCCCCCCACTGGTGGAGACCTCAGTGTCTAGGCCTTCTGGAGATGGTGGCCATAGCAGTCCTGGGAGAGGGGCAGGGGTCCCCAAGGACCAGCGGCTGCCTGGAGCCTGCAGCTTCTCCGGGGCAACGGGAAAGAGGTCCAGACATACAGGGCTCGGGGGCTGCAGGAGGGGCAGCTCCACAAAGGACAGGCTCTCCTGCTGGCACACGGCCACCGGGCGACGGGCAGCGCCAGGTGGCTCAGCCAGGTGGGGTTGGAAAGTGGCAGGTGGCCCACAATCCATTCCTCCCTTGCTCTGCCACCCACTTGGGCCTGCAAGGGAGAGCATGTCAGCGGCAGGCACAGGACAGCAGGACTGGCCGCAAAGCCACCACGTCCTGGAGGCCTGGACATGGCCTGCGTACACGTGTGCCTACAAATCTGCACGAGCGCAGTCACACACCTAATTACATAGTAGGCGCTAATACTTAATTGAAATTGAGCGACAGGCCACGTCCCTTCC
This sequence comes from Tenrec ecaudatus, assembly GCF_050624435.1. Lineage (NCBI taxonomy): Eukaryota > Metazoa > Chordata > Mammalia > Afrosoricida > Tenrecidae > Tenrec > Tenrec ecaudatus. The sequence continues at coordinate 39,849,666 of NC_134530.1, forward strand.
CCAGATTACCTCACTGAGTCCTGCCAGCGGCCCTATGGGTCGATGTCTCATTAGCCCCATTTTGTAGCTAAGGAGAGTGAGGCACCAAATGGCTGCGATTTGGTAAATGGTGGAGCCAGGGAGTCTAGTGCCAGAACGCGTGCTTGAAACAACCATCTCCAGCCACGTTTGTGATCCTCACCGTCTCTAACACGCACGGTCACATCAACCCACGTATGTCCCAGCATACGCCCAGGTACATCCCAGCATACATAGCCACATCACACGGTTTCTCCCCTGTGTATACACACACACACACACACACACACACACACACACACACATCCACACTGGCATCGGTGGACGCACACGTTTCAAGTTCACCGGCTCCCACATTCACAGACATTCATGTGTACCCAGACTCGCATATTCACACAAAGATGCTTTCTCATAAACACACACTGACCCACCAGATATGTACACATGGGCTCACGTGTACACACACACACAAGGCCAGAAGCCCTGGCTTCGCTGTGACACAGCACTCCTCCACCCACACAGCCCCCTCCCATGCCTCAAGTTGCAGCTTTCAGCACTCAGGGTGCCCACACCCATGCCAAGCTGGCTGGGAGAGTCGCAGACTTGCAGACGGCCACCACCCAGATCAGGCTGGGCCCTCCCAGGAGAAGGGCAGGGAGGGGCCCCAACCCCCCACCAGTCTGGCAGGAGAATGGGGTGCTTCCTTATCTCAGCTCCCAGCCCTAAGACCCCACCAGGGTCCTCTCTAAGCAGGACGACATCTGCCATGAGCCTGCTGGAACCTCAGGACAGACCTCCAGAGGTGAGGGTCTGAGCCCCACAGCCCTTGCCCCAGGTCCTCCACTGGCCACCCTCTGGCAGCCCCTCACCTCTCCAGCCGGCAGCTGCTGCTGGTGTTGTGAAGTCCTTCTGGGGAAGCCCTCTGGGCCGGCCCAGCTGGCTGGGGGAGATCCCACCCGGACAAAGAGTTTGATTCATCAAACCCTGTGGTAAGGCAAGGGGGAGGGAAGGAGGGAGGGAGCTGGTGGCGGGCTGGGCGGGGGCTTGCCCTAGTCTGGCCTCAATGTGGGCAGGCGGGGCAACAAGGACCCCCTCTAGACCCCCCCAACCCACCCACCCCCAGGAAGAAGGGGCAGTGCCCAGCCTGACAGGGCTAGGCAACCCAAGAGAAAGCGCCTCAGAGGCTCAGCTTCCAGACATGGAAACTCTTTAGAAAGCAACTTGGGACCAGAGACCCCAGAACAGCAAAACCACAGCCACTGCCATGTGAGGGGACTCAGAGACGGCTGCCGAGAGACAGGGACACAGAATTTCCAGCAGAGCCAGAGCAGGATGAGACACGAAGGAGGCAGAGGGATGAGCATTTCCAGCCCTGGGCTCCCAGTGCAGCAAGATTGCCAAGGAGAAGGGTTACAATCCAGACGGGCTAGTGCTGAGCCAGAGGAACCATCGGAGAAGGGTACTGGGCTTCACGCGAGGTGGGCCTCCCAGGAAGGCTTCCTGGAGGAGGTGCTAGCTAACTGCTCTATGGATGACATACTCAGGAATGCCAAGGTGCATAGTGGGAGAGAACCTTGGCCTAAGAGGGACCGTGACAGTGTCAGTGACTGTGAGAGAGGGGAGGACTCAGCCTGACAGCAGCTATATGGCTGGGACTCTCTCTGCACAGACTTCAATTGCTCCCTGCTCTCTCCATCCCCCACATCTGGCAAAAGAGTGTTGGCTGCTCCTCTGGGGCAGTTAGCCCTCCAGGTCCTCCCTCCAGGGAAGCTCTAGCTGGTACCCTAAACCTTCTGCTCCGCAGGTCAGACCATGTCCAGGTGCCTATACCTGAGCAAGGGTCAGTTTCCTCTTCTGGTGTGTAGAATAATCACACCCACTTCATACAGTTCACGTGAGAACGAATAGAGTGCAAGTGGAGGATCCGGGGCTTCGGAACTGCTGGTCATTTTCCTGAGCAGGATGATGATCGTCAGCAGCAGCGTTGTTCTTGCCAGAGGAACGACTTGGCCCATTACACAGACGAGGAAAGCGAAGGAGGGCAAGACGCACCCTTCTTTGCAAGAGTGTGTGGAAGGAGACTGGAAGGTCTCTAGCCAATCAGGTCTCTTTCTCAGCGGAATTCAGAAATCCCGTGGCTTCTGTGGGCCTCAGTGTACAAGCATACACTTGTGCCCTGCCCCCTTGCATTCTGGGAGATTCTCTCCACTGGTGTTTTCAAAGGGAGGCAGAGTGCCTGTTACAGGGCTACAGGAGCAAAACATGGGGCCTTTGGGGGCACCCTCAGTTGAAGGACTCAGATGGGGCGATTGTGGGGTCAGGATGGAGGGGTGAAAGTCTTGGGGAGGGTAGGCAGGTTCCTGGAGAGAAAGTAAGCTCCCCCACTCCCCACCCCCACTGTCCAGAACTAGGGACATTGGGAATGACCCATCATCTAGCTTAGAGGTAGCCCTGTGACCCTCCAGGGAGGCTGTCAACCCAATTTCAATGTCGAAGGTCAAGGACAAAGCTGTGTACACAGCTTATCTCCTGGGGGTGGGGTTGGGGGAGGGGAGCAAAACAAAAAACATCCAAAACTGCCCAGGGAGGAAGCTGTCCCAAGGTGGCAGAGACATTGCCAGACTAGTGCCGATTAGACTAGGGGCCTTCTAGAACTACAGGGGAAAGACCCGCCCAGGTTCAAGGGCCCAGGTTCAAGGCCCAGTGCTGACCGTGGCGTTGGGAGGCCTCCACAAGGGCCCTGGGTCCCATCTGTAAGCCCCTCCCAGCTGTGCCCTCTAGGAAACCTGTGTCATCCAAGTGTCAGCAGGCTGAAAAGCGTGGGGAGGGGCCAGAGAGGCTCCTATCCGGTGGCCACTGGTAATCACAGAAGATAAGGAGCCCACTGGTCCCTGGGCATCCAACGGCCCAGGAAAAGTGCCTCTGCTCCCCCAGTTATTTCCCTTGCCCCCTCCCTGATGCTCCTTGGTCTGCTGCCCAAAGGACAAGTCCCTCAAGAGATAAAGCTGAGTGAGAGGTCATGGCTGGAAAGGGGACCTGGACTAAGCAGGCTATGAAACCCGAGAGAGGTGAGTAGATGGGGCCCGGAGCCGAAGCCAGGCAGGCAGGCGGCACAAAGAACTTGCTGGGAGAAAGCTGGAGGGAGGAGACTGGGACCACAGCAGCTGGTTGGGGGCCCTACCTCAGCCAAGGAGTTCCGTCTAGCTGCTGGTACCGTCCAGGGCTCCAGGCCACCAGGCCACACTGGAGGCTTTGAGGCTGCAGCCGGGTCCTCAGGGGGCGATGTCAGTGTGGCCCCTGAGCCAGGCAATGGAAGCGCCTGGGTATTGTGTGGGGCTGGGAGGGGGAGGTGAAGGCGGAGGGAACCTTACAGGCAGGCAGGCAGGCAGGCTGGCGGCGGCAGGCGGCTGTCCCAACGTGTCTGCTCCCCGCCCCCCTTCTCCAGAACCGGTTTGGCCAGTCTGAGGTGCAAGAAGGGGGCCGGAACAATGGGAGTCCTATGCAGAGGATCAGCTTGAAGGACCCCAGACCTTCATCCACTGGACAGGAAGGTGCACTGTTTCCTATAGGAGACAGCCCCCCAACCCCTTCTGCAACTTCCCAAATGTGAGATAAGCTCAGGGGCCTTCCTGGGGTTGGGGAGCATCCTGACGGCTCACAGAGCCCCTCCTTGGGCTTCTGGAGAACCCTCTCAGAGCCCGCCACAGTATCTGCAGAGTGGGCGCACCCAGTGCCTGTAAGGAGGTGGGGTTGTGCACCTGACATCTTCCCGAGCGACTCTCCAGGATCACCGCCCTCCTGGAGCAGTGACTGGTCATCCTCTGTGTGATAGTCCGGGTAGACTAGAGAAACAAATCCATAGACACTCGTATATGTATAAGAAAGAGCTTTATATACAAGAACAGTTGAATATTGAGAAAACATTCCAGCCCAGATCAAGTCCATAAACCCAATATTAGCCCAAATGTCTGATACCATTTTATAAAGTCCTCTTTGACTCATGCAACACATGCAATGCCACCAAATGCAGGAAGATCACAGGCCAGTGGTTGGGAAGTCTTGTGGATCCAGTGGCTTTGTAAGCATCTCAGCGTTGGCAGGGGTCTCCACGTGGTTCCTTCAGCTCCAAAATTCAGACTGCTTCAGGGTAGCTGCATGTGGCTTCTCTTCAGAAATGTCTCACAGGGAGTGAGTCTAGAGCAGTGGTTCTCAACCTTCCTAGTGCCGCGACCCTTTAATAAAGTTCCTCATGTGGTGGTGACCCCGTGTGTGGGGGTATCTGCGTGTGAGCCTGGAGACGGATAGAGAAGCGGTGTCTTGGTTCCTAAGACCATTGGAAAGAGGGTCTTTGGTGACCCCTGTGAAAGGGCTGTTTGACCCCCAAAGGTGTCTCAACCCCTAGGTTGAGAACCACTGGTCTAGAGAGTGTGTCTCCCATCTCCAAGGAGGTAACATCAGAGCTCACAGAATCTCCAGAAGGCCATGTCCCCACAGAGGACTCGTTGGCTAGACAACACCCCTGCACGCTTAATCCTCAAATTGACAAACGATTATATAACTACCACACTCTGATATCTGGAATGACCATCTCACCCTCACCAAAGGCAAGCTCTTCCAGGAAGCCTTCGCAGACTACTCCGCACCCAATGGGCCCTCAATAACCCAATTTAAATAGCCAACATACAACCAGCCTCTGGTATGAGGGGAGGTTTGCAGTCTACCCAGCATGCAATGCTTTCAGTGCTCCCTATCCTCACCTGTGATAGCAGGAACTGCCAGTGAGTTGAGCATTGGGAAACGAATGGCTAGCTGCTACGTAGCAGTCGGCTCCCTAAAGATGACTGCATTGGAAACCCTATGGATTCCTGCAGGGAGTTCTGTTCTATCCTATAAGATTATCGAGTTGGAATCCACTCATCGGCAATGGCTATCTTTAGTATGATTCCTGGGAATCTGCATTCGAATCTGCCATCCTCTGATAACTCCTCTTGCTAATAAGGTTCCGTGAGCACTGACTATGTGCCAGGCACTCTTCAGAGCACTTCACGTGAAGGCCTTCATGTGACCCCCACAACCCTGTGAGGGAGGTGCCCACTCACACTTTAGGGTTAACCCCACCGCCAGGATCCCACTTAAATCTCTCAGGAGTGCTACGGAGCCTGTTTTATAGATGAGAACATTGAAGTGCAAGGGGTTAACTGTTGCCTAAGGTCATACTGCTTATTAGGGGCAGGATTCCTATCCAGACCCAGGCCTGCCTGTCTGCCTGCCCTGCTGTTCTGGCCACTGCCCACACCATTGGATTCTCCAGGCATCTGGGAGGGTCCAGGGCTCAGATCCCAATGAACACTCCCTTAGAGTGGGCCCTTTGGTCACCAGCTGCTGACCATTTAGTTCAACATAACTAGAGTCCCCTGCTCCCTCATTTCATGTCTCCCCTAGGAGACCTCTCGCTGCGTGGGTGAGGGCCAGGCGTCCATGGGGAGGTGGCACACTTGGGGGCAGAAATAGGTTTATTGTTGGCAGTGCACAGGAGGGATACTGGAGGTCTCCGGGGCTTTGTGCCGGCTCTGGGGACTCTGGCAAAGGCAGACCCCACAGTGGAAGGCAGAGGACCTCAGCAGGAATATCCAGGTGGGGAAGGGGCTAAAGTCACAGAAGGGTAGCCCCACCCCACATGCCCCTGTGTCCAGGTCCTGGGTCTTGGCTTGGTGTGCCCTCCAGAGAAGAGGAAATGCAGAGACTGGGAGACACAGACTAGGAGATAATGCAAAAGAAGGGGCGGGAGTGGAGAAGCTTGTTGAAGGCGGGGCCAACGGAAATTTGAGGGAACCCAGCCCAGTTGCCCTCTGGGCAAGGCTGAACCCGAGGACCGGGCAGAAGGGGTTGGGCAGAAACTGAGGGGCGGGCGAAGAGGCGTGGCCAGCCTGGTGTGGGTGGGATCAGAGGCCGCCTGCCGTGGCCAGTGCTTGCTGGGCCAGGAAGCTTTCTCTTGGGCACAAGCCATGCGAGAGGAGGCGTAGAAAGAACACCGCGTACTGGGAGGACAGATTGCCCTGGAGATCTACACTGAGATGCGGTCAGGTCAGCAGTTCAAACCCACCAGCCGCTCCTAGAGAGAAAAATGGGGCTTTCTGTTCCCTAGAGATGCACAACTTTGGAAGCCCACAGGGGCAGCTCTCCTCTGCCCCATAGAGTTGCTGTCGACCGATGGCAAGGGGTATCGTGTGCCCGGCCCTGGTGTGAGGCCTTTGTGACATGAATGCATTTAATCCTGATGTCTATGAAAACCCAATGCCACCGAGCCGATTTCGACACTAAGGTGGGTACCATTCTGAAGCAAAAAGAGGTGTTAATTTGTTCCACACCCACAGTGGTATGATTCGAACCCCCAACACGAAGGACCCTGCTAGGGGCAGGGCTAAGAGGGCTGGAGAAGGTGGGATTTCCCCTCTCCACCAAGGCTGCTGCCATGCATAATGATTACCGATGTTCAGTGCGCCCCATGAGCCAGGCGTCGTGCAAGCGCCTGGCATTGACTCTTGATATGCCCATTTAGCCAATGCGAGTCGCCCTGATGGAGCAGGGTTACTCGGGCTAATGGCAAGGTCGGCAGTGTGAAACTACCACCCTAAGGAGTTAGTCTGAGAAACCAGTGCCCCCCCCACCCCCATGCTCTAGGGTGGCTAGCATAGGGAACCGACTCAATGGCAGTGAGTTTGTTGTCTGGTTTATTAGCCAATGCAAGGGAGCTTCGAAAAGTTCGTGGCAAAAATGGAATGAAAAGATGACGGATTTCCCACACACTTGACGACAGCTCTTACGTGCCCATAGTCTGGACTGGAGCTCAGGTCTGTAGGACCTGAGAGCGGGTCCTATCTTGAAGCGAGGATGAAGTCCAAACGTACAGGCAGCAGATCCCAGGAGAGTGCGGTTCTCCAGTGAGCCCTTGCTCATGGGTTGCAGAAGACCTGGGATCCAGTTCAGGGTATCTGCCTGCTCCCCCAGTTTAGCTTCCTGCCTTCGCATTGAGGCCCCACCCCTCACCCATAGCCTGAGCCACCTCCACATCAACACAACAACCCCCACCAGCCACCCCTTCCACACCCCGCCCCGCCCTCTTCTCTGCTGCCTGCGAGTCTTCCACCGGCAGGTGGCTGGTTGTTCCACCCAGCAAGCAGAGTACCGCAGATAGTTTTTTAGTGGATTCAGGTGCTGCGTAGGGAAGTCCAAGGCGAGGGTGATGAGGGAATTCGTGAGGGAGAGGGCCTGCGAGGCCCCGTTCCCACCTCATCCCAGCCCAGGGTCAGCCCCGTGATCCTTCCTTCTCTGGCCTCCATGTCCTCTCCTGCCTCCTCCCACATCACTCACATCCCACATGGCGGAAAAGAGGGCCAGGGCTTCAAGCCGGCGCAGCCAGACTCTGATGCCCAGTACCAGCAGCTACCTGTCGCTGGGACTTGCACACAACCTGTGGGCAGCCAGCCGGACCTCCATCTGGTCGCAGAGCACAGCAAAAGGTGCCCAACCACCACAGCAGCCCAGGACACAGCCCCAGCCCACAGCGCCCACTCACCCACCCCAGGGGGTCCTCAAACAGGCCCCCAGAGTTAGTGAGCTCAGCCCCTGCTTGCTTCCTGGACCAGGCAGGGAGAGCAGCTACGGCCAGAGCAGCTACGGCCAGAGCAGCAGCTTTGTGCCAGGTGCTTGCAATTCTATCCTCCTGGGGCCCTGGTGGCAGCTGACAGCTGACAGAGAGGTGGCAGCTGGACCCCACTGGGTGCTCTGTGGGAGAAAGATACTATCATTTTGTTTTCTTAAAGACACCGCCTTGGAAGGCCTGCAAGTCAGTGTTCCTCTGCTCTCCAGCATCACCACGAATCAGAATGAACTGGGCACCAATGGACTAGTGGTACCACGATCATCCCCGTGGTCTAGGAAGGCACTGGAAGACCTTGCCCGGTAATAAACACACCCCCTGCCAGAGATTCTGATTCATGGCGGCCTCCTGTGTATCCCTGCAGAAGAGCACTCCACATAGTCCTCAATGGCTGGAATATACAGTCCCTCAGTCACACACGGTCCTCTAGCTGAAAGGTTGCTGGTTCAAAGCTACCTAGAGGTGCCTTAGAAGACAAGCCTGGCTGTCCCCTTCTGGCAGGTCATCGTCTTTTCTTGAAACCCTCCCTCGCAGTTCACCAGTACAAACATAGGGCAGCCATGAGTTAGAATCTACTCAACAAGTGGTAGGCAGGACCAACCCTTTGTAGCACGGAGAGTCCAAGAAAGATTAGAACCAGGCCTCCATCCCAGGCTGGTGGACACTGGAGTCTAGTGCACTTAACTCTGTGCACCCGAGATAGACACTCTTGGGCTCCAACATTGCTGACAGAACTCACTGGAGCCCGGGACCCTGCTGAGTGCCCCCCACCACACCCCCCACCAGATCGCCTGCCAAAGATGTTGAGAAGGGGGAGGGCGGGGGATGGGGATGGTACTGGTTTAAGCCCTGGGACCTGGTCTGTGCAGCAGTTCTGTTTCCAGGAGTCTTGTGGCAGGTGGAGGGCAGAGGGAACCTAGACTCCCTGCAAACCCTGAGCTCTGCACAGCCACAGTCCCCAAGGACAGCAGCATCCGTCTACCTTAGCATCACCTCTGGCTGGTCTCTGCCTCAAGCGCCGGTCTGGAGTCATTGGGCACCTGAAGGTCAGGCAGGGATGGCAAGGATGCTACCGCTGCTTAGTCAGGGGTGTTCTCTGGGGAGCTGGGGAGCAAGCCAGCGGCCACCTGGTCCTGGTGCCACAGCTGCTCAGCTAGGCTGTTGAGCACATGGGCCATGTCGACCAGCCCCGCCCACCCATCCAGCGTGCGCCCATCGGCCAGCCGCCGCCCCGGCACGCTCTTCACTCGCAGGAGAGGCAGCTCCCAGGCCTGCCGGAAGGCCCTGAGATCCTGCTCGGGCACGTCTGTGTGCATGTATTGGTCAAATCTGCGATGGGGGTCAAGGAGTCAGGCCAGGCCTCTGTGTCCCCCGCCTGTCACCCTCAGCTTTCCATCCTCCCTCCTGGAGGCCCCGCCCCAGGGCCTGGGATGCCCAGCCTGCCTTCTCTGTAGAAAGCTACTGGTGGACCCCACACCAAGCAGAGGACCTGACTCCCTACACCATGCCTGACCAGGTGGGGCCTCTGCCGGGGCCACCCAAAGGATACTTGGAGCCAATGACCATCTTGACGGCTCCAGGGGCTTCCCCTGCGACTCGGGCCAACTGTCCAGGGAGGTCTTCGAAGGAGGCACGGTCGGTGAAGGAAAAGAGGAAGAGGAAAGCATCCGCCTTCTCCTGGCAGGCCTGCGGACAGGGAGGGCGGCACACACACAGGCTGGCAGGGACCTCCTAGCCACTGCCAGGCCCAGGAAAAGCCAGTACATCTCCTTGCACAGATGGAGGAACTGAAGCCCATAGCAGGGAGACCTGGCTCGAGGGCAGAGCTGAGCTGGGACCCAATCCCCAGAGCCAGCTCACAGCTCTTCAGCACAGGGCAGGGCCCTCAGCCCAGAGCACCTGCCGCCCTGCAGGCCCCCCAACCCATCAGCCACTTGCCTTGCATCACTGCCTGCCCATGCTCACCGGCAGCATGTGATCAAACTTTGTGAGCGCCGACTCCCCGCAGTCCCAGAACTCAAAACGGAACATGACGACCCGACTGCTGGCCTGCAGCTTGGCGGGCCAGAACACCACGGTGGTCTGGATGCCTGTGGAGGGCCGGGGCAGCCGCTTAGCATGGTCGGGGCTAGGAAGGGGCAGTTTGATGGGGAGGCAGTTCCTCTCCTGGGAGAACTCCCAGTTAATGGAGGAAGCACGATGGCCATACCCCAGGAGAGCCCAGTGTGATGGGGAAGGTACAGTCCCTGGTATGATGGGGGTGGGGGTGGGGGGTGGAGTGGGGAGAACGACAGTGGGGCAGAGACCATCCTGGGGAGTCTCTCCAACATTTCATGGGTACCCATGGTCAGAGTAGAGCTGTGCTCCACACGGTCTTCATTAATTTGGGGAAATAGATCGCCAGGTCGTTCTTGCAAGGCACCTTTCACAACCTTTCGGGGGAATAACTTAGTACTTTAACCATGTGCACCACCCAGGGGTCTTGGGGCGCAGGGGGAACTGCAACATGATGGATAATCATCATCCAGCAGAAAGAAGCCCAGAAAGGGAGCCAGCCTTTCCTAGGCACTGACCCATGCCCATTTACTGCGGAACCTCCATTCTCTCTAGTCCCACACCCACCACAAAGGCTAGGAATGTGCTTGAAATCATCCCCATTGAACAGGGGATCCCATGAGGCTCAGCGAGGAGGAGGGACTGCCAAGGCCTTGGAGTGAGTGGGGGGCTGGTTACACTTTGGTTTGTAGAGTCCGAAAGCAGACTCCTCCCCCACTCACCCCTCCCCAAGGGAAAGCAGAGGCCAGGAGGCTGGGGGGTGGGACAGACACTCACCAGTGGTCTCGTGGTGGACCATGGGTACCTCTAGGCCAGCCAGCTTGGCCACCAAAGCTGTCTTCCCCACTCCACTCTTCCCCGACAGGAAGATCTTGTAGCTGGCCGTGTCAATGGTCACAGGAGGGGGCAGCACCGGTCGTTCCAGCAGCCCTGGGCCAAAAGGAAGCCAGCAGGCTCAACGGGCCAGCCTCAAATTGACCCTCAAGGGTTTGGGGGGAGCAATCATCCCTGGTTCCAGATACTCATCTGTTTGAACAGAGCCTGGGACATAGAGACTGGCCGTGTGGGGGGTCATCAGTGCTATTTTTTAGCTGCTCTCGACCTGGGTGACTCACTCAGGTGGGGACAATCGGCTAGTAACCAATCAAACTCACTGCGGACTCAAAGAAACACTATAGGACAGGGTCAAACTGTCTCTATGGGTTTCTGAGACTGTAATTGTTTACAGTAATAAAAAGGCCCAGTTTTCCCCGCAGAGCAACTGGTGGTTTTGAACTGATAACCTTGCAGTTAGCAGCCCAACGCATACCACTGCGCCACCAGGGCTCCTATGGCTCCCCAAATATCTGCAGGTCATTTAAACATTACAAAAAGTCAAAGCCATTGCTCAAAACCTGCTGCTGTTGAGTCAGTTCTGACTCTGGGGCGGGGGCGGGGTGATGGTGTGGTGTGGTGTGGTGTGTGTGTGTGTGTGTGTGTGTGTGTGTGTGTGTGTCAGAGTCAGTCAGAGTGCGCCTGTGCTCCATCCAGTTTTCAAGGGCTGACTTCCCAGGATAGATCACCAAAGCCCTGAAGGACCTCTGTATGGGCTAGAACCACCAACCTTTCTGTTGGCAGCCTAGTTAACCATTGGTATCACCCAAGGACTCGCAGACGCCATCTGCTGTCCAGTGGGTCACAGTGAGCCTGGGTGACAGAGCAGAACTGCCCCACAGGGTTTCGTGGGCTGCAGTGTTTCTGGGAGCAGATCACTGGGTCTTTTCTCCCGTGGGCCGGACAGGCTGAGCCTTTGCCACCAGGCTCCCTTATTCTTCAAGGAGTGGGCCCTGGGCCAACAGCATCAACACCTGCTTGGATGGGAGTCTACATGGGGACAGGACTCCATGAGCAGCGATGCTTGGGGCTTCCCTCCTCCTCGGCTCTCCAGCCTTCGGGAGCCTTGTCTTTCTGCCCAGCACTGGACTCGTGAAGATGCCAGGCCCTCTGCAGGCCAGCTCGCCAGGGAATTGGCTCCATTCTGGGGCACGATTCCCTCCCTGTAGCAGGCAGCAGGCTGTACTCCAGGCGTGACCTTACTTCCTCCCTAGGGCATGGCTCTGAACAGGTGTCCTACCATCTGTGACAGGTGCTGCAGAGAAACCTTAACGGGCGTCTGTGGGAACGTGGCCCCATAGGGCATGGAAGGTCAAGGTTTCATGCACAGCGTCTCTGGTGACAATGGCGCCTGGCACTGAAGATGGGATTAGCTCTAGGGAGGTATGGGGGTGGGGACCCCAAGGATAGGGTTTCCAGAGCTGAGGGGGAGGCCCTTTCTGACCCACTCCCCTGCTCCCTGAAGGGAGCAACAGGTGACACAGAAGTGACAGGTGAGAGGCACTCACCAAAAACGCGGCGGCGGCTCTTCCGCAGGATGCACCTCAGGTACTCCTTGCCCTCAGCGCTCTCATGCCAGTCTGGGACAAGCACCGAGCCAGGGGCAGGCGGCCTGGCCATGGCGAAGCACCCCGACCAGGGGCGGAGAGGAGGAAGGCTGAGCGCAGGGCGTGGGGAGAGCGATAAGTGTCCCAAACTGGTGTCACCCCCCCCTACCTGCGAGTGTCGCCCCCCCTACCTGCGTCGCCTCTGACTGTCCCGTTGGGGCGGGGCAGCTATGGAGTGCCCCCGCCCCGACACCACCCCCCCTCCCTGAAAAGCCTTTCTGGAGCGCGCGCTCCCGTCCGCTGTCCTGCTCCGTCTCCCTTCCACGGGCCGGGGAGTGCAACTCCAGCGCCCCGCCCTCCTGGCCGCGCCCACTACCGCCTCCGGGGCTCACAGCCCGGCTTCTCCCCCGCCCGGGCCCGAGCCCCCCACCAGCCCGACGCACCCCGCGCGGCTGCAACCCCTGAGCAGCCCGGCGCCGACGGCCCCTTTAAAAGCCCGCCTCGCGCGCGCGCGCGGCCCCGCCCCCAGCCCAACTTCCGCCCGGCCCGCTTCCGGCGTCGGCGCGAGGCTATTGCCATGGAGACGCCAAGGGGAGGGGCTGCCGGGATTCGCCCCTTCCCGAATTCCTGCGGCTGCCACCGCCCACAGACGTCGTCGGGGTGCAGGCCTTCCCGGCTGCGGACCCGCTCCTTCCCTACTGGACCCCCTCGACCACCACCAAATACTACATTCCCTCCTCCTCTGGCTGCAGTGAAGCGCGCCATCACCACGCTCCCTCTGACTGCACCTGGGGCCCGAGTGGCTGTGCTTGGAGCGGGATCCCCGTGGCTTTGCTTGTTCTTTCGCATGGCTCTTCACCACCGTGGCTCAGAGGTCAAGGGACTTGCTCAAGGTCTAAACAGGAGTCCCTGGCCCTGAGTGGTAACCTCCATCCCATTAGTCAGCAGTCACACTCTGCTGTGTGTTAACGACTACGCGCAGGCATGTATATGACTGGGTGGATCATCCGAAGAGCGGGAATTCCAGAACACTCAGTGTGCTCATGCAGAACCCCTACTGGGACTGAGAAGTACTTCTGAGAGAACAAGAGGACGCTGTATGACTTACAAATCCGGAACGGTGTGTCTCAGGGTGCATCCTTGCTCTGTACTTAGTCAATCTGTTTGCCCGGAAAATAATCCGAGGAGGGGCCCCCGGGCAGAGGAACTCAGGATCAGGTGTGGAGGTAGGGGCCCTAACAAACATCACGATGAAGATCAGCAGCCTTTCTTGCTGTTCGTGAAGAGGATTTTCTGATAAAAACCAAAGATACCAGCTTTCAGTAGGATCTATACCTCAACAGAAAGAAAACTTAAGTACTCCCAACTGGGCAACATCCCAATAAATAGAGGAAAGCTCGAACTTCCCACGGATTTTTGTATCTTTTTTTTAACCTCTCATTTTAGTGGCCAATAGATTCTGGCTGGCTCTCGATGGTACAGTTCAACAATACACCAACACCAAACATGTTCACACCCTGCAGAAGGGTTGGCTTCTCTGACAGTTACTCCTGTCAACTTGAGGAAGGGGTGGAGTCAATCAGGTGCCACCTCATTAGGAGGCATGACAGAGATACCTCACTGGAGGCCAGACATACACTCTACGCTACACATTCCTGTTGACAAGCCACATGGAGCTGCGTTGATGGAGCCAGAGCCCTGGAGCCGGAGGAGCCACGTGGAGACCCACACCAGCACTGAGGTGCTTCCACTGCCACTGGATCCACAAGACTTTCCACCCACCAGCCTGTGATCTTCCTGCATTCCGCGTCATTGCATGTGGTAAGCCTGAAGAGGTATTTACAGACTGGTATCAGATATATGGCCTAATGTTGGACTTATGGACTTGATCTGGACTGGCTGGGCTGGGATGTTTTCTTAATATATAATTACTTTTCTATATAAAGCTCTTTTTAAAATCATTTTATTAGGGGCTCAGACAGTTCTTATCATAATCCATACATCGATCCATTGTGTCAAGTACATTTGTACATATGTTGCCATCAACATTTTCAAAATGTTTTCTTTCTACTTGAGCCCTAGGTATCAGCTCCTCGTTTTCCCCCCTCCTTCCCTCATGAAACCTTGATAATTTATCAATTATTATCTTTTGATGTCTTACACTGACCGATTTTTCCCTTCACCCACTTTTTGTTGTCCGTCCCCCTGGGAGGGAGTTATATGTAGATAATTGTGATCGGTTTCCTCTTTTACCCCCACCTTCCCCTTACCTCCTGGTATATCTACTCTCATTATTGGTCCTGCGGGGTTTAGCTGTCCTGGATTCCCTATGTTTCCAGCTCTTAACTGTACCAGTGTACATGCTCTGGTCTAGCCATATTTGTAAGGTTGAATTGGGTCATGATAGTTGAGGTGGGGGAAAGCATTAAAGAACTAGAGTGTGTTAGACAGGGTTCTCTAGAGAAATAAAACCAAGACACTAATAATTTTATATATATTTATATAGATAGGTAACATAAGAAATAAATAGTTCATTAATCTATAAAGCAGTACAAATGGGTCAGTGCAATTCACTTCCACAAGATAGCTAGTACACTGGCAGTCCTTCAAGTCTTGAGGGCTGCCGGTTAATCCTCTGTAGAGCAATTCAGGCTATCCGGCCACAGGCAGCAAACAGCAAGGCAGGTCACCAATAGTCAGCCAGATGACAGGGTCCAACAGTCCTCAGCTCAAGAGATGTACCTTCCAGTAGCGTGGCAAAGCAGGTCTTGATGGAACCTCAAGTTACAGCGACACAGCCCACGGGTTAGGTGTCCCACAGGTAGTGTAGCTTGAAAGTGGAGGCACAGAACAAGCAAGGCAGCCGCACACTGGTCCAATGATCAAAGAGCAAGAGAAGAGGCGAGGCTCACCCACCCATTTATCTCTCTGCCCTTCAACTAATCTCACATGTATTCATTGGCCATGTTGGCTACAACAAACCTACCTATCACAATCCACCCTTGCCAACTTGGCACCTGTACACAATTCTTTAACCATATATAATGTCCAGACATTAATGAAATCACACTTATACTTAACAGCAAACATCTATCATACATATAAATGAAAATAGAGTCTAATTGTATCTGCTATATCATACATGAATAAAGAAGAGATATTCAATAAGCACATATAGAGAAAATACACTAAGAATCACAAACCTCGCTTTTGCAATTGATCACATGGTCGTAACTAATGTTTAGAACTACCTTCTTCTACTACCCATTCTGTACTACCTTTGCCCTCGGCAAGCACCTCAGCTGGCTGTGGTTTTTGGCCTGGCAGGGTGACCCAGACCTTCATTCCTGAGGGGTCTGGGTCATTACAAGTCCTGTCAGGATTGGGTTGCTGCAACTTACCATTTACTTTAATCACAGGGCATGGTAACACTAAGAGTCGGCCTATGGGATCTCCTGGATTCCAGACATATTCTTCTTTACCTCCATTATGTAGCAACAGTCCAATTTCTCCGTGGTAAGAAAGATCAATCACACCACTCAGTAGAGTGATGCCCTTCCTGACCTGTTGATCCAAAGGCATGAGAAGCCCAAAGTGCCCAGGGGGCATTCTCAGCTGCCAGT
This sequence comes from Tenrec ecaudatus, assembly GCF_050624435.1. Classification (NCBI taxonomy): domain Eukaryota; kingdom Metazoa; phylum Chordata; class Mammalia; order Afrosoricida; family Tenrecidae; genus Tenrec; species Tenrec ecaudatus. Next base: position 39,865,442 of record NC_134530.1, read on the forward strand.
TCAGTGGAATCCGTGCTGTGTTTCCAGGTGGGAGAGTTCCTTTCTTCGGGACCAGGACCTCCAGGCCTGAGGAACACAGGGTTGCTGGGACAGGAAGCAAAAATTCTGCAAGGGGATCACTAGGAGTAATAGTGAGTGGTGCCACTCCAGCTTCCACCCCTTGGTTTCTGGACCCATGAATTCTGGCTATTGGAGACACAGCACCATATATTGGCCGCTGGTTTAGAGCGTATACAGCTTCCTGGAGAACATTGCCCCAGCCCCGCAAGTGGTTGCCACCTAGTTGGTGCCGTAATTGTGTATTTAGGCACCCATTCCATCGTTCTATCAAGCCGGCAGCTTCAGGATGATGAGGAACATGATACGACCAGTGGATTCCATGGGAATGGGCCCATTGCCGCACTGTATTTGCTGTGAAGTGAGTTCCTTGATCTGAAGCGATGCTATGTGGGATGCCATGCCGGCGGATGAGGCATTCTGTAAGTCCACGAATAGTAGTTTTGGCAGAAGCATCGCGTGTAGGTAAGGCAAATCCATACCCAGAGTAGGTGTCTATTCCAGTAAGAACAAAACTCTGTCCCCTCGATGATAGAAATGGTCCTATGTAATCAACCTGCCACCAAATTGCTGGCTGATCTCTCTGAGGAATGGTCCCATATCTTGGACTTAATGTTGGTTTCTGCTGCTGGCAAATGGGGCACTCAGCAGTGGCAGTGACCAAGTCAGCCTTGGTGAGTGGAAGTCCATGTTGCTGTGCCCATGCATAACTTCCATCCCTGCCGCCATGTCCACTTTGTTCATGTGCCCATTGGGCGATAACAGGAGTAGCGGAGGAAAGAGGAGGACCAGTCTCCACAGCGCATGTCATCTTATCCACTTGATGGTTAAAGTCCTCCTCTTCAGAGGTAATCCTTTGATGAGCGTTCATATGAGACATGATTACCTTTACTCTCTTGGCCTATTCAGAGAGGTCTATCCACAGACCTCTTCCCCACACCTCCTTGTCACCAATCATTTTCCTTCCAATTCCCTGACCATCCAGCCAAGCCATTAGCCATGGCCCACGAATCAGTATACAGTCTCACATCTGGCCATTCTTCCTTATATGCAAACTGAGCGGCCAGGTGCACTGCTCGAAGTTCTGCCCATTGGGAAGATTTCCCTTCACCACTGTCCTTTAGGGAGATCCCAGAAAGGGGCTGTAGTGCTGCTGCTGTCCACTTACGAGTGGCACCTGCATATCGTGCAGAGCCATCCGTAAACCAAGCATGACTTTTTTGGTCTTAAAGTATGGTAAGGAACTCCCCAGGCGGCCATAGGTGCAGACTGCGAGAAGGAAGGTACTGTGATAGGAGTGGAGACTGGATCAAGCCCCACCAGGCATCCTATACCCTCCTCACCGATTTTAGATCACTTGTTTTCCCTTGTCTCTGGGTGGGTTGACACCCCCTTTCCTTTCCTCCTGCCTCCCCCTCTCCTGTGTCCACTGCCAACCGCCCCCCAGAAAAGGTCCTGTTGTTTTCTCCTCCAGATTGCTTACCCCAGTTATCTCAATAGACCTGCCGAAATAGTAATATGCACAAAAACAAGACCGAGCAAAAGAAAGCAACAAAAGAAAACAAACAATTGCTTCTTGACCTTTTGGTTAAGATCAAGTGTAGTAAACAAGTGTAGAAAACAAACCCAGCAGCAGCAGCAACAACAACAAAAAAAAAACTGACTAAAAAGAAAAGCCTATAAGTAGTTCCAGGTCTGTTTGTTGACCTTTAGGAGTGTTTTCTAGTAGAGTCTGATGGGGTACCATGCCCTGGCCCCAAAGTCCTTTTTTTAAAAAAAATTGGGGGCTCGTACAACTTTTATCACAATCCACCCATCCATCCATTGTGTCAAGCACATCTGTACATTTGTTGCCATCATCATTCTCAAAATATTTGCTTTCTGCTTGAGCCCTTGGTATCAGCTCCTCATTTTTCTCCCTCCCTCATGAACCCTTGATAACTTACAAATTATTATTTTGTCATATGTTACGCCATCCGACGACTCCCTTCACCCACTCTTCTGTTGTCCGTCCCCCAGGGGGGAGGTTATATGTACATCCTTGTCATCAGTTTCCCCAAAGTCCATTTTTCGTGTTCCCTGGGGACTTCATTGCTTTGCTCCCCTTGCTGCTCTGTTGCATGTCCTTAGTGTTTCACCTCAGTGTGGTGGGGTCACATCAGGCGCAATTCCCACACTGTGTCTCCAGTGTTGTCAGTGAGGGACGTCGTGTCTCGTGGTGGGGCCGGCCCTATGGTCCTCTCTGTGCATTGTCTGCTCTGAGCAGGAATATCGTCTTTGGGGCGTGGTGGGCCAGGATGTGCTCCACTCTCTCTCCTTCCCTCTTCGTTTGCTCCTGCATGCTTGATAGAGGTGCCCCTCTTCCTGAGCTGTAGCTTCAGTGCTGTCTTCCAAAGTGAATTCTTCTGTGCTGGTTCACAGGGTTAAGCTGTGGCTGGCCATCTGAGGAGCCTGTCCCTCTGGGTGGGCTAGTTTGCGCTCTCTCCCTTCCCTCCCATAATCATACAGCATACTCACCCACTGCCACCGACCCAAACCAACTCATAGCGACCGTACAGGACAGGGGCAAAGGGGCCCTGTGAATTCCCAAGACTGTAACTCTTTATAGGAATAGAAAGCCTCGTCTTTCTCCGGAGGAGTGGATGGTGGTACTGAATGGCTGACCTTGCGGTTAGCAGCCCAGTGTGTCATCACCGAGCCACCAGGGCCCCTTCCTACAGCATGGGGCTTTCCCAGTACCCCAGGGCTGAGAGTGCTCGTGTGTTGTGCAGGCTCACTCTCCGCAGGTCGGCCCTCCGGACCAGCAGCACGGGGTGAAGGAGGTGAGTCGGTGCAGAGGCAGACAGACGGTTTGTACCTCTGTCCTCTTGGTAACTGCAGCAAGGGTCAAACTGCTCTTCTGTGTCAGCACCATCATCCAAAAACGTCTGTTCTTCGGGCCTCTGTCTACACGGTCCTGACGACTAGACTGTGAGGCAACTGACCGTGGCTGGGGTCGGGGGAGCTTAGTCCTCTAAGTAACACTGGAGTCACTCTTTCCCACGTTACAGAGGCCTTTGGCGACAGATTTGCCCAATGCAGCACATTGTGTGGCTTCTTTTTTTTAAAAATTATATACCTTTTTACAAAAATTAAGCAAATACAGTTAACACAATCCAAGTTGGTATACTGATTAAAGTAGAACTATTGATCTCATGCAATGTCACTGTGTACCAACCCCAAACAATTGTTCTTTTTAAATCATTTTCTTGGGGGCCATTGTTTGGTTTCTTGACTGCTGCTTCCGTGGGTGTTGACAATGAACCCAAGTGGAATGAAATCCCAGCAGTGTCTCCAAGGTGGCCGCTTGGGGAAGGAGGCGCCTTGACCCGGCAGCAGCAGCAGCAGCACATGAGAGCGGGATTCAACGGTGTTTGGGGTGAAGACTCTGAGCTGTGACCTGCCTTCTCCTCCCGAGTCCGGCCCCCCGGCAGCAAGTCCATCCCATAAGAAGGCCCCTTGACCCTCCGTGACACACCTGCCACCTAGGGAAGCACGGCGCAGGTACATGTCTCTTTGGCCACTGACAAAGTAGAGGAACTAGACCGTGGCCTGCCAGAAGACCGAGCAGTCTGTCCTGGGAGCAGTGCAGCTTAGAATCGAGGATGGTGAGACTTCATCTCAGGTATGTGGACAGCCAAGCCGAGCCCCTAGAGAAGGACATCGCAGAGAACCAGAGAAAGAGCTGGGCCCCGGATGGGAATCATAGACACAGTGGCTGTCACCAGGGCTTCACACGTATCAGTGATTGTGTGCACAGTTCCCGTGGACAGTGGGCAGTGTTTCACCGTGTGGTGCATGGGGTCAAGAAACAGGTTGACAGCCCCTAGCAACGACCAAGTTCCTTGTCTGTTCTAGGGGTACAGTGGTGACCCAGAGGGCCCTGTCCCTGGAGCGGAGAGTTGAGCACTGAGGCTGTGAGCCTCTTTGGGCTGTGAGCTCCCTGCTCCGCTCCAGCACTGGGCACAGGGCCTCTGCTTCCGAGGCCGTGATCCTGGACAAGTTCCCTAACACGTCTGCAACCGGAAAGTGTGTTGTTGAGAAGACAGAACGAGAGGCGGTGCTGGAAAGTCCCCAGCGATCAGAAGGGCAATGTATAAGAGCTAATCTCCCACGAAGACCTGCCCAGGGTCAGCAGGAACTGTTGTTAGGAGGCACCGAATCCTTTGTGACGCACCGTGAAGAAGGAAATACCACCGGGTCCCACACCCTCAGCTTAAGTGTTGCTGCGTTTAGCTCCTTGTAGCCACTGTGTGGCTCCATCTTGTCAAGGGGCTTCCTCTGCCCCTGCTCTTCTACTTCACCAAGACTGATACCCTTTTCCCGGGGCTGGTCTCTCGGGGGCGGGGGGGGGGCACGGATACTGAAGGGACAGACATGGAAAGAGAGAGATATCCAGGAAGACAGAGCTAGAGAAGGCAGAGAAGTGGCAAGGGAGAGTCAGGTACCTGCCTGGAGAAAAGCCGAGAGATACTCACGCAAACTCAGCATAAACACCTACCCGTGCCGCCGAGCCAAGGCCGACTCACGCCGACCCCATCTACGTTTCAGAGAACACAACTGCCCGGAAGGGTCTCCCAGCTGTCACCTTTTCCAAAGGCATCCTGGTGACTGGGGGTCTCACAATGGGCTGCAAACCCAAAGGTCTGTCGTTCGAACCTACCGGCCACTGCTCAGGAGATAGATGAGGCTACGTGCTCCTGGAACGGGTCACAGCATCAGAAACGGCCAAGGTCTACAAGAGCTGAAGTCTCACCATCCTGGCCTCTAAGGCACATTGTGCCCATACTTCTTCCCAGACCCATGTGTTCGTTCTGTAGTCAGTATTCGTCGCCAGCACCACAGTGCAGACACGGCAATTCCCCCGTGGTCTTCCTCATTCAGAGTCTAACTTTCACACGCACAGGAGGCGAATGCAAACTCCATGGCTTGGGTCAGGGCATCTCAGTCCTCAGAGAGATTCCACTGCCTTTCAACACTGTAAAGAGGTCCTGCACAGCCGATTCCCCCAGTGCAGTGCACCGTGGGGTCTGCTGACGGCAGCTTCCATGAGCACTGATTGTGGATCCAAGCAAGACGAAGTCTTTGACAGCTTCCGTCTGCCAGGGCATTCCCCTTTCATTCTAGACACAGCCTCCGTCGAACATGTCGCCGCCACTCCCCCTGTCCTTCCACCGACGAGGGACGCAGAGAAATCACACCACCTGCGTGATCGGATGTCACACGGCGCTCGGGAGGAAAATGAGACTCAGACCCAGGGTGACCTGGCTGTGAAGTTCACACCCACCTAAAGGGGAGTACTTGCCAATATCCCAAATGAGAAGGCAAGGAGGGGCAGGGGGATCAGACACCTGAAATGGGGAACCCTGGAAGGAAACGGGGAGAAGGCTGACCCCTTGAGGAAACTATAACCAATGTCACAGGCCATTCTATGTATGGTTTATTGATTAGAAAACGGATTTGCTATGTGGACCTTCACCGAAAACACACGAAAAACGTGTTCAACCAATAAAGGACATTCCTGCTCTGCCAGATTGGGCTTTGTGATCTTAACGCTTTTCCTCCAGGTCTTGGGTAAGGGAGGAAGTGTCCACAGGGCCCTGACCCCCCAGGGAATAGGGGCCCCAGCCTGCGTGCAATGTTAGCTCAGTTCCTGAGGCAGCCTCCCAGGCCCCAGGTACTCCCTCCTTCGGTCTCTGCTCCTCAGGCCTGCCAGGATGCCTCCCTGAGCAGGCTGGAATGAGATCTGTCCCTGGGTCTCCCTGGCTTGGCTTGCAGTGAGGGTGTGAGGAAACCATGAATTTGGCAGTGACCTGGCGATCAGAGGAATGGACATGGAGAGAGAGGCGGCTCAGAGTTGTCAGTGGCAGGAGAATTAGGTTAGAGGGGTCAGTTTTCCTTGCCCTCTCGGAGGACACAGGGGCAGGGGGGGACCCCAGTGAGCAGTGAGATCTCCAGTTACCTGGGGAGCCAGCTGAAAACATGGGCTCTTGGGCTCCATCTCCTAGGTTCTGTCAGGGCGGGGGAAGGGGGGTCTGGGCACCTGCACACCTAATGAGAGCACTGGGCAGTTCTCAGGTCGGGGGTCCACAGACCTTGCTTTGAAAAACCCAGCTCCTGTGATGTACTCAGAAGCACGTTCCGGAAGGGTGCTGGGGACTGTTTTGATCTATGAGCTCTGTGGTCCAGCTACGGAACAGCATCACCGATGACCCCGTTTCTTCCCATTGTTCAGGTCCTAACTTCTCCCAAGGCCAAGTCCCCTGGCGAAGGCCAGCCATTTGCTCGGTGCTGCCTGTGCACCTCAATGCAGCATGACAGCCGGGAGAGGTTTGGGGTCCCTCCCCTGAGGAAGAGGGTGGAGAAGGGGCACTTACAGGGGACAGGCTCGGTGGGTGGCAGGGATGTGCTTCAGGGAATTCCCCAGTGCCAGGCCCCGTGGAGTCAGCTGGGGAAGAGCTCAGAAGGCCACAGGGGGTCTGGTTGTCCTGGGTAGGTGAGGCACTCTAGGACTTTAAGTGAAGGACATGGTCACAGCTGTACGGATTTAGCAAGCAGGGATAGGATGGGACTGAAGCGGTGGCAGTGGGCTGAGACTAGTGTCAGGGAGGCCAGGGAGGAGGCTGCTGCCACACTGTGGCTTCCACAAAGCGACAATGGTGGTGGAACAAGTGGGAGTCATGAGAGATCCAAGGCAGGATCTCACGTGGCAACGACCAGTGTGGTGGCCAGCTGAGTGGTGGGGACAGCTAGGGAGGAATTAGTGAAGAATGGGGGGGGGGGGGGCGGGGAGACAGAGGGTCGGTCCATGTGGGAAAGTCCAGCCCCACTGCCTCCTCACCCTCAGTCACAGAAGAGTCCAGGTCTAGCCCCAACAGGGCCCTGGGGTGCCCAGGTCAAGGGCAGCAGCCTTGCCCAGTTCACAGGTTCTTTCCTTTGCTCACCTGATGCCAGAATGCACCTCAGGTGACTTGGCAGTCAGTGATGTCCCTCTCTGGGATGGAAAACACAGGAGGAACTTGGGGTCAGGGGTCAGATGAGGCTCCTTTGAGGGACTGGGGGTGGGGCCACCCCCACTCTCTTCTGTTCTCACATAGTGGCCTGGGGCCCTGGCTGTGGATGGGAATGACCTAGTCCTGAGGGAGGTGACCAAAGAGAAGAGGCCTGCAGGCCACCAGAGAATGAAGTTGGGGCCCAGGTGGCCCCAAACGGCATCAGGCTCCCAGGAGAGGGCAGTGATGGGCAAGGTGACATGCTGCCCAGTGTCCCTGTGGGCTGAGAGGTATCCTCCACCTGGAGCTTTAGGACTCTGCTGGGGATGGAGCTAGACTGTGGTAGCTGAGAGAGGAAGAGGGGAGGTGGTGAAAGGCAGGAGTTAGGAGCAGGCAAACGGAGGAGCAAGGGCCCCAGGGGCTGCACCCTCCTGCTTCCCCTCGGGGACTGGCCTAGAAGCCCACTGGGCTCCCCTGCCCCTCCCAGGACAACCTGAGGCAGGCCGCCAAGAACCTCCACTGCTCTGTAGCAGAAACAGCAGGCGGAGGGGCTTCTGATAATGTCGGTCCCCACTGCAGTAACGTCCCCTCCCCATGGTCACAGCCTCACGGGCCTCACATGCCTCCCTCACACTAGCCTTTCCTCTGCACTTGGAACCTGTCAAGTTCAGGCCTGCCTCAGGACCAAGGCTGCCCTTCGCTTGGAATGCTCTTTCCTAGCTGGCTCCTTAGTGCCGCCCCCATCACTTTGTGGACACATCACCATCTGGAATGAGCCTGCTTAATTGTTCTCACAGCTGCCTGTCGCCCACTTACCCCAAGAACAGAATGTATGCTCCACAGGGCAGACTCAGTGCCGGCACACACTGGGGAGCTGGCAGCTGCCGAGTGCAGCAACCAGTGCTGGCAGGACACTCTGCTGCTCACCAAAGGGCGATTTTCATTAGACATGGTTTGACTGTGTCTGCTCCCCCTTGCCACTGCCTGCCTGGCCTCTGCCTCTTTCCCTGACCCCACTCCCACCCCTGCCACCCAGGCCCAGTCAGGCTCAGACCACTGTGCCTTTGCCCAGGCTGTTCCCTCTACTGAAGCACCTTCCCCCACTCCTCCTGGCACTTGCCGGATGCTCCTGTTTCCTCTTTGGCTCCTGGGCTCCCAAACCTTCAATCTAACTTCCCTGCTACATGGGAGGAAGATGCATTTTCAATCCCAGACTCCCCGGGTTAAGAGACGGAGCTACATTTCCTGGTCTCTGAGGCGCGGGGATTCCACGCAGACATTTTAGTCTAGTCATTTCTCATTCACTACAGCATCACAACTCAAATCTCTCCCAGGCTGTTGCTCTCCATCTCTGGCCTGAGCCCAGGGGCTGATGTTCTGTAGTGGTGAGGGGAGGCTGCCTGGGTGGCGCACCTTCTCAGTCCTGCTCCAGGGAGCATGGTCCCCTCCTCGGCTGCCCAGGGCCCTGCCAGCCTGGAGCCAGCTTGGGGACCTGGCCCGAGGGGTGATGATCCCAGGAGATCTGGTCAGTCCTGGTCCTTGGGGATAAACTGGTCCTCTCCCACAACCCTCTGTGCCCTTCTCAGGCATGGGGGACGTCCATCTTTCCTTCTAGCTCAGGCCCTGTGGGGGGAGGCTCAGGGGGGCAAGACTGCAGTGGGCCCCACTCCCTGCTGTTAAAGACAATGGACGCCTGCAGACATCTATTTGGTTCCAGCAGGTGGGGTTTACACCCTACTGATGATGGTTCCTGTGGAGATCTAGGGAACAGGTCAAAGTTAAGCCGCCATCCTAAACCTAGAATCTGCCCATCTTGTCACATGTATAACCCCAATCCCTCCCCTTCCTATTGCGTGTATGTCCCTAGATCACCCCCCTCTCATTACTGTATTACCTATAGGACAGCCCCTTCCAGTGACGTATGTCCTCACCTGTAATTAGGGGGCTTGCATGTCCCTAGAGAATATAAAAGGCCTGGGCTAGCATTAGATCTCTCTCTCTCTCTCTCCCTCCACGTGGACCATCAGCGGGGCTGAGGTGAGCATGCTACCATGAAATTTGTCTGACTCCATTTATTTCAATACTTCTATCTCTCATGCTCTCAATTTAACTCTACTATGATCTTTACTTATTATCGCTGTACAATTGCACCTACCGGACCCGTAATGATATGTTAGGGGCTGGCTTCCCCTGACAAGACCCTCGGACCTGTCACTATCCGAGTGACTGACTGACTCTGGAGCCCCCGCAGGGAGGCATTAGCAGCACCCACCCAGTGTTTTAGTAGGGCAGGCCGGGGCAGGAAGACAGCATCTGGAGGGTGCACTGGCCCTGGCCCTGGCCCTGGCCTAGCTAGTCTGTTGGTGGCATCTCCCGGGCTGTGGAAACTTGGGCCTTGGCAGCTCTGCTCAGCCCAGGTGGTGAAGCCCTAGTTTGTGGCCAAGCTGTAAGCGTCTCCAGGGGAGTCAGCAGATGCTCAGGACAGTCCTGGAGGAAACTCCGGACCCCTCTTCCCTAAGCGCCAGGCAGACAGGCAGGCTGCTTCTGCCAGGTCTCGCAGGCATTTACTTAGGGCATCGGTTTGGCTGGCGCACGCTGACAGAGCCTGGGCTCAGAGCCCGGCTCCTGGGGACATGGGCTTTCCCACAGCTGGGGGCAGAGGCAGAGGGGGAACAAGGGCTTGGGGACAGGGAAGGAATGGCACACGTCTCCCCAGCCTGACCCTGTTCCTTTTCTGGGCTCAGGCTCAAAGCTGTTCACAGGGCGCCCTCACATGGCTCTTTTGGGAATTGCAGCCATCCAGGGAATGACTGACCAGTTCTTGAATGGCGTCAGCCGACCCACATTCGAAGCAAGCTTTAGTGAGCTGACTGCTGAAACGGAGGCTCAGGGAGGGGGCGCCTTGACCCCGCTGCTTTTGCCTTTGTCGTCACCTTGTGACTTGGGAGAGCCCCTGTGGTACACCTTTGATTTGGGTCTTCTGAGTCCAAGGAACCACCCCCAAGGGTACGGGCAAGTCCCTTAGACCCCACCTCCACCTCCTTTACAAATCTGCTGTGAAAATCAGCCCTCCGGTTCCCTCCTCCCTAATTCACATCTGACTGAACACAGGTAGCAATGGCGAACTCATTCCCTCAGTCCAGCTGGCCCGCTTTGTTGGTAACCCTGGGGCGTGGCAATGGCCACTGAGAGCAGAGGGCAGGCCTTGGCTGGGATGGGCAAGGAGCGGGCTGTGAACAGGCAGAGAAGCAACGCTAAAAACTAGTCCCATGGGGCAGCACAAGCCGACCCGTCTATAGGAGGTGGGGGTGGTGATTGTGTGTGTGTGTGTGTCCCCGTCAGTCTGTCCATCCGTTCCGCCCATCAGGGACCTTTTTGTGAGGCAGAGCCTAAAGCGCATTGTCTGGAGAGTTGGCGGGATGGTGACATGTAATGAGACAGTGAAGACAATTCTGCCCATTTTGTTTTATTGTTAAATTGCTAAAAAGTCATGGGGGGGCATTAACAAAAATGAAACCGACACAGATTGGAATACCAGTGAAATCACGTTTTTCACTCCTACGCTGTTACATGCCTACAGTGACTACCTCAGGGGAGGCCACCTGGGACCCTGAGCAGGGCAGGGACATTGCTCGCAGCACCAGCTTGGCCGGGCACAACGGGTGTGCACCGGCATGAACCCTGGTTGGCAGGAGGGGAGCAGCGCAAGTGGTCAGGGGTCCCGAGGTTTGTCTCATCTCAGTCGAGCGGGAAATGTGAGGGGCCACTTATGGGTGAGCATGCAGACCACGCCTTGGGCAGCTCACTGGGCGGCTGTGCGGAGCGCGCTCAGACCCTCCCCGCGGACCTGCCGAGACCCAGAATGCCACACAGCAGGGCACAGCACCATGCCGGGGTCGGGGTCGCCACAAGGGGAGGACAGACAGCAGACAGACAGCAGACCAGGAACAGCTCTTTTTAGGGGAAGGGAAGGAGCAAAGCAGAAGCCACCCCCTGGTGGCGCTCTATGCTCAGAGGTGAAGGCAAGGCTGAAGTTGGCTTCATTTCTTCCCCCCGCCTTTTAAAGATGAGCATTCCCACACAGTTCCTAACAGAGCCGATCGTTTCAGCTCTAGCTACAGAACTCAAGTGTTAATATCAAACCAATCTGCAGAGCTGGTTGGGAGGAGCCTAAGCTGGGTGCTGCCTGAAAGCAAAATGTCGTCTGCTCCAGGATGTGGGGCCAGGGTGGGGTGGAGGGCCCTCCTTGTCACAGAAGCTGGACAACAGGAGCTCCGAGGGCGGCTTGGTGGTCCGCACAGGTGGCGTCAGTGCGACCGGGGCTCTCAAAGGCACACTTGCAGGAATGGAGGGGGTTTAAAGCTTCAAGTAGAAACAAAATGTACTTTAAATACTTAAATACTGATAAATATTTGTTTTTAGGTGCTCCTGAGGGTTTTCTCAGCAACTTTTAAGACAAAATCGGTGACACATCAAAAGTGGAGTTGCAGCTACATCTGACGGCACGGAGCACCCACGGCTCTGTGGCTGCTCCCTCAGTGGACACCCCTGAAGTTCCACCGCATCCACGGCCTCACGGGCACCAGGGGAGACCATCGCCTGCCTTCTCAGAGGCCTGCTCCCGAGGTATGTGGCCCGGTGCCCAGGAGCCAGAGAGCCCACCACCACCAGGGGAGGTCGGGCAGCTTCTCAAAGAGCTGTACACGGGCAGCCGTGTGGGTAATACTGGGAGGCCCCGAGTTCACTGCTCTCTCAAAATCCTCGTCTGTGGTCCTGCCTGAGTGGGCAAAGCAGGCCAGGTGGGCAGCTTGCTTAGGAAAGGCCAGAGCGGAAGGAATCAATTACAAAGTGGAGATTCTCAACATGGGCTCCCATGATGTTAGAAGGAAAGGGAACTGAGGTTGGAGGCGCTGTCTGGGACCAAACGCCACATCATCAGCAAGGTCAGGACGGCAGTAGGAGCCCATTGCCGGTCTCACTCCGCTCATGGGCCACAAACGAGCGCTCCAGTGGGGGAACAGTCTTTGCCAAGGCGGGACTGGCCAGGGCCCAGGGTAGGGGTCTGGGGAGCCAAGGGCTGAGCTTCGAGCAGTGGGACACCACAGCAAGCACCCGCACAGGCAACAGTGTCTGGGACACAGACACTGCCCTGGGAGCTGGCCCTCCTCCCAGGCTTGGCACGGGCGGGCGGAGGGCGGGGGGTAGCGGCTTTCCCACTGTAAAAAGCAGATGGTTTGGGGAAAGGCTTCAACATGATGCCACGGGGAGGAAAACATCCTTAGCATCAGACAGACTGTGAGGTGCTGGCAGTGAGCCAGGAGCCAGGGCCAGCTGAACCGGGCTTGTGCTTGGGAAAAGCTAACAAGAAAAAGGGACTGGGGGTGGGGGGAGGGGAGGAGCGTGGGGAATGCAATGTTTTCAAATCTCAATTTAAAGTCTAAAGGCAAAATAAATAATCCTCTTACAAGCCACATGTTACGTGGTGCCATTTGAAATCTACTTATTCTAGTGTTTCCTGTGTGTTGTGGAGTAGTGAACTTGTGATTTCTTGTACCACCCAAAGAAATGCTTGATTTGGAAGCACCTCAGCTCTGTCTGAATGAAGAGAAAGTTTAAAACTGAGTCGTCCCCCCCCCCCCCCCCACCCATGACACAGGGACAGGACAAGCTGGAAGTCTGGAGCTGCCTTCAGGGCCAGTCACTCACGACATTCAGCCTGATCACTGGTTCACAAGCCAGGCCAGAAAACACACCTGTTTGCAGGTGACAAAACAGTTCCCAGTAGGAACTGCCATCCATCGGGGTGCCGCTCCAGGATTGGCGTCCACGTTCTGTAAGAAGGCCGGCCAAACGAAAGGCTGTCCACAAAGGAGCAACCAGTGTCGTCTAGTGCGTTCTGCTTCTCTCATAATACAGGTACCTCAGAATTCCAGACTGGGTCCCTAGTGACACCGAGAAGAGGTCTAGTTTTAGCCTGTATCTCATTTTTCTAGGCACCTGGGCTTTGTGAGTGAAACCGTGAGAAAGGTTATAGGGCTTAACAAATCCATGGATATTAAAAAAAAAAAGCCTACAATGGAAAAGGTAGCCTCCAAGGACCAAGATTTTAGGAACAAAAGGGGAGACATAAATGTGTTTTTTAGAAAATTGCAACCGAATATGATTGTCAGAAAATGCCACAATCAGACACCAATTGTTTTCTGAGACACGCTGGGGGCACTCAAAAGGCCAGTGGACCATGCAGACAGGCGTCTGGCACACAACCACCACTCCCCTATGATCCTGGCACACAAATGTCAGAGCCAGCCGGGTCCCTTTCCTCAATTATCAAGGGCAACGTGGGCAAGACAGAGGGCAGGCCCTCCGAGTTTTCCCAGGACCGCTGGGGCTTTCTGAGGAGAGGGACTGGACTAGGCAGGCTGACTAGATAGGTTCCCTTCACCCCGTCAGAACCCGGAAACCCCCACCTTTATGCTTTGCACAGGCCCGCCGCCCTCTGACTCTCAAAGACCATATCAAGATTTCCAGGGGCTCTTTGGGGTCTTGTGGAAAGTTACTGAGTTCGTCTGTTCCCTAAATTCTCGGTCTAGTTACCAGCAAAGTAGAAAAAGGCAGCACAGCCTCTGCTAAAACACAGCAACAATTTTATCGGAACCAGGACGGAGATGGCTCCCCTTTTGTAAACAGAGTAGGCTATAGAATATATATCTATATATTTATATATACTTTTCTTCTGGCTGGAGAGTGGGTCCCAGCGTGAAGTGAGGGAGGTTAGGGGCTGGGGTTTTGGTGCCTGGGAAGAACCATTTTGCTCTTTGTTTTCCCAATTCTCAGTCCAATGGCTGCACACTGGAAAATCCCAAATGAAGAGCCACAGAAAGGGAGGGGGTGCGAACACATCATCTCTTAGCGCGCACGAAGTACAAGGCGTTTGTCTTGGGGTAGTACTTCACATTCTGCTTCTTGTCCATGAGCCCTCCGAAGATGATGAGCTCCCCCCTGCCCTGCACCACCGTGTGCAGGCTGGTCTCTGGAGGCCCGACCACTGAGCTGCCGTGGAAGACTTTCCATTTGACCTGCCCCTTCTCCTTGGCGGCCTGAATGTCCAGCACGTACATCTGCATGGGCTTGCAGTTCATACTCTGGTAGAGAGGTTTGCCAACGTTTAGGGACTGTGGAGGGTGGTGGCCCAATCGGCGGGCAATGGGAGGCAAGGAATGTCCGTCCCCTTGGGCTGGCCCTGGGCGGGGGATGGGCAATGTCTCGCTGCTGCTCAGACTCTGGTTCCCAGGGGAGCCTGGAGAAGACCCGAGGGGAGGGCTCAGGGCCGAAGAGGCTGAGGGGCCTTTGGATGACATTGCTTTGATGGCTTCCAGACTCCGCCGCAGGGCCCCAGGGGAGACGGCTCCTGCAAGGGCACTGGCCACGTGCGGTGGGGTATGCACGCCATTTGTCTGTTCTGAAGGGAGTCTCACACTTGCCCCCACTGTCCTGTTGTCCACACCATCTGTGTGATTGCTACTGGAAGCAGGTTTGAGGTCCCAGTTCACATCTACTGACCCGAGTCTCAGGTCTTTCTGATCTGGCAGTGATCCTCGTCGGGAGGCCACAGAGAGTCCCAGTTTCAGGTCATACCCTTCGGCGGCAGATGGCGTGCTTGGAGAGATGGCCTGTACAGGGCTGTCCAAGGAGGACCCACCGGCAGCTGCTGTTCCTGGAGACAAACTTCCACCATTGAGGATGGGAGAGCCATCTCCTTGGGCAGGGGAAAGACTCCCTTCCCGGGAGCCGGAGGGGGTCTGCCTTTGAGCCCTGGGCCTCAGTGTCCCCCAGCGGCCGTTCACACACGGGGCTTCATCCAGACTCCTTACTGGAGACTGAGAGCGGTACTCTCGGGTTTCCGGAACCAGGGCTGGAGGAGTGGCACTGATGGGTGATGGGCGAGAGTTCAAACTGGGGCTGAGTGGGGCTCTTCCACTGGGAGCCTGGCTGAAGACCACCACACACTGCCCCACCTGCAAGACAAACAAGCACCATCAGCCACGAGACATTCTACAATGACCATTTGCAGCATGCCAGGCATTTTGTAAGTCCTTGAGATATAGGGGTGAAAATGAGGCTGGAAGGGGAGACAGACGTGAAAACAACCCATTGCTTCTGTAGGGCGTGGGCTATTAGTATGAGTTACACCCAGAAAATAGAGGTAGGACTTAAAGCGCCCTGGAGCAGTTTTCTCAAAGTGATGCTCAGTGGGACTCACATACGTCAGCTGACGGAGCTCAGACAGGAGGGAAAATGCCCAAGGAGCTACGGCTTACATCCACCGCTGTGATGACAGCAAGGGGCTGTTAGCTCAGGGTATGTTTCCTTTGTCATCGGACATACTCATTTGGTTTTATAGCCAGGACCCCTCGCTGCTGGCTGCCAACTTCTTGCTTACCCGGCAGGCTGGGTGGCACCACAGTTCTGGGGCCCCATGATCTTCATTTTCCACCTTGAGTGGCTGCCAGGCCCAGGGACCCGAGTGCATGTGCAGCAACCAGGCGTCCTTGAAGAGCTGTAGGAGAAGCATGCAGTGCCTGTTACCCGGACAGCGAGCGCCTCGAGGCCGCGCCGCCTGCCGTAGGAGTATGTGGATTCTCAACGATGCGCAGCGTCCACTCATGAGCCCACCCTCCAGCCCCCAACTCGCCACCGGGCGGGCCAAGCATAAGCACCACGAGTCTGCCTGTGGCTGGACACGTGCATATTTGGGGACAGGGAAGAAGTCTATAACTTTCCGGATTGGCATTATTGCATAGGTTCCATGCAGACTGGCTGCTCTCAGACTGCTTTTCTGTTCTACGTCACTGACAAAATCCTCTCAGGCATCTTCACGGCCTGAAGGGAAAGGGCAGCTAGGAAGAGGACAGGCAGAAACACCCAAGAGCTGAATGCCTCCCCCATTGAAAGCATTCCCTCCGCTCCAGAAAACTGGAGAAGAGGGAGACAAAGGCTCCCCACGTGAGTGGACCCGGCCTCACAGAGATGGTCTGAGCACACTGATGAACCGAGGGAGAAGTCATGCCAGCAACACTCACGGCATTGGGGCCACCGCACCCTCCAAGGATCAAGATGGTCGCTTCATCTACAACAATCTGGGGAGGGGAAGAAGTGTCAAATAAGCTGTGCAGATCACAAGGGCTCTGGCTTCGGGTGTTTTGGGGGTGTATAAGGCTAGCCCACCCTGTCCCCAGATGAACGTTAGCATAAAGCTCTCCGTTCGCCCCAAGCCTTGTGAACCCTGATCCCTGAAAATAAATTACTGATGAGACCAGGAATGGGTGTGTTCTTTGTGGCTCAAATATTGACATGAGAGTGCCAGCCACATAGAATGCACGCTTCTCTTGAGAAAGGAAGTAGCAAAGTGGATGCTCTGGGGAGAGACGATCTAAACCCACGAGAATTACGTAGAACCCATTCGAAGATGAAAAATAAACACCAGCAAAAATAGTGCACACTGGCATCTTACCTGGTGCCCTCCTCCCTCTCCCGTCCAACCTGAAAGCTGCTATAGTGTTTGCTGAATAGTTATTTTAATTGCTGAGCACCTGAGATTGGCCACCTCGAGGGTGAGGACTGGGGCCGGCGATGTTCGGCTTGGACCAGGCCCACTGCTCTAGGTCCAGGACCCACACATCGTTGCTCCTGTGAAAGAAGGACAAAGCATGAAGGAGGTGAGTGACTAGGCCACCTGTCCACTTGTACTTTCACACGGAATGCCTGTGCCAGGGAGGCTTCAGGGAGCAGGGACCACTCGACTGGCAGAGTCCAGGGGCTCCCACACCCGAAAGACTGTTGAGGAAGCCTGACTCTGCAGCCTTGAGCAGTCACTTAATCAAGTGTAACTCTGATCCCCAACTTGTACAACGGAAATACTTCTACTATTCTGAATAACTGGCGTCACTGATTGAATTGTGCCCCACCCGAAAATACATCAATTCGGCGAGGCCCCGATTTCCAGTATTACATGGTTGTCTTCCGTTGTGTAACAGCATGCAGTTACTCTCCATTTTATGTGTTGTACACTTCCACCTTTCTGTGTCAACGAGGGAAGATCAGGGTGAGTTACAAGAGGCCAAGGCCTTCACAGGCCTCACGGTACACTCTTACAGGAGAGGAAAGAGCAGAGACGGGGGCAGAGCTGTGAGTGGGTGTGCCCTTTGGGCCCAGGGTTTCTGTGCTGAGAACCACCTAGACCCCGAGGAAGACTGACGCCAAGACACATGGGGAGCTTCAAGGGGTAGTGGACCCACAGATGTTGAAAGGAGACAAGGACCTTCCTCCAGAACAGACTGAGAGAGAAAGCCTTGCCTTAGGGTTGGTGCCTAAAAGCTTACTTCTCGGTTCCTAAATTAATTTCCGAGAGAATAACTGTCTGTCTGTTAAAGCCCTGCGTTCGGTGATCCAGTCACAGCACTGGCTCACTAAGAGCAGCTGATGTAAATGAGGTTACGTGGATAATTACATGGATAACGAAGCACAGCAAAGTGCAATGCTCACAGTCAGTCCTTCCCCGGTCTTCTTCTCTCTCTTCCCTCGGCCCCATCTGGAGCCTCTCAAGCTTCTGCTCGCTCCACTGACCCAAAAAGCCTCAGCCACACTATTCTCAAAAGTAAAAGCGACTTGGTGAAAGCAGAAATTAGCTACCAGTTGAGCTGTAGTTTTTAAAAAACAAAATCCACAAGGAAGAGAAAATTGTTTAAAACGCAACTTAATCCATGTCCAGGAGTCCTAGGGATTTATCAACTCTAGCTACAAAACACTAACTTTCACAGTGGCTAATGAACGCTACCAGGAGCCTTGATGGCACAGTGGTTAAGCATTGAGCTGCTCTGTTAACTGCAGGGTCCACAGTTCAAAACCACCAGCTACCCTGCAGGAGAAAGACGAGGCTTACTACTCCCGTCAAGAGTGACAGTCTTGGAAACCCCAGGGGACGTTCTATCCTATCCTATGTGGTCACTATGAGTCGAAATAAACTCAAGGGCAGAGAGCCTGATGTTCTCTTGTGTGGATGCTACAGCTTTAACAAGGGCAGATAGAGTGTCAACCCTCAAGGGACCAACACAGCAAGGAGAAACTCCTGGACGGCAGCCACTGTTTTGTGGATGGCAATCATTTATTCACACACAAGAATATCAAGTAACTCCTCAAGACCTGAGCCCTGTCATCTGGAGGCAGCTCCACACTGGTTTAAAACAAGGTGATGAAGGGGGTCAGGACTGGTCTGTAACGGTGTCACCGGCAGCACATCGGCTTCCTTTTCGAGCTGGCTTCTGGCTCGAGCCTGAGTTGGCTGGGAATAGCCGGAGGAGGAAAGGACAGCAACGGGGTAGGGAGCAGCCTCACAGAAGGGTGTCTCCCCTGACAGTTTCCTTACTCCTGCTTTCCTCCTGCTCACTCTGCCGCAACCGCCTCCCTTCTCTAAACTCCAGAGCAAGAGCTGGGTAAGCAAGCAAAGCAGAGAGGCCTATGCTTCTTGGGCACGGGGCCCTCTACGGGTAGCGGGGAGGCGCCATCAGAACTCGATCCTACAGAACAGTGCTGTGGACCGAACAAGACTTCCAGGTAGCCTTGACTTGTAAGCAAGCTCTTCTACTGGCTGGTGCAGGGCCAAGGGCTCAAAGACAGGCAGGGGCGCGGGGACAGACCCCTGAGAGGGTCAGGAGAGCCTGCTCAGGAACAGCAGACAAGCCAAATGTACTTACATTTGTCGGGACCCCAAGGAGCCACCAAAGACAATCATTTTATCATCTATCACACAGGAGGAGTGACCAGCCATAGGAGGGGGCCCATGGGTTGTCACAATGCAGTTCCACCTAATGTTAAAAAAAGAAGAAAAGTGGAAACCAAGAAGCCAACATATCTGCGCCTCGTGTTAACATGTTTACAGTGGAATACAGGAAGCTGACCCCCATCTAACATGACAATTATATCACCCTGGGTAGCGATACTGTTAGGACAATGGATGGAGGATGGTAAAGGTGTTTACGCCTTCCACGTTCAAGTTCTCAGTGTGCACAGCCGTGGTGGTTAGGGGAGAAATGAGAAGACAAGACACTACCATCAGGCTCCTTGGCTGCTTCAGCCTAATTAGCGGGAGCTGGCTGAGAGCACACACCTGCAACCTCCCCCATGTACAAGCCCTGATCGGCAGCGGCTGCCAAGAACCCTGTACTGAGTGTTCATGACAAGGAACAAGGTATGCTGTCATTTAGAAAAGACATATTTGAAAAACAATTGAGAGACAGTCTTGGGACATAGCAGGAGTAGGGAATCATCTGGATCTACAACACTCCTGGGAAACCGTGAACCCTAGATGACGAGCTCCCTGCTCTTCAAATGGCTCATTCACTTTCCTTGGAATAGAAATGCATTTCTTCCACTTGTTCCCTTTAGACTAAGGGTTCTTATACTTAGGGTCTTGAGGGTTCCTTTAAGTCCTCCGACATCGTAGCACAAGCCATAGACATAGACACACACACACACACACACACACACACACACACACACACACACACACCACACCCCCTGCTCTGGGAAAATAAATGAGCTCATACTTTAAATCAGACTCAAGGGATTCTTGACAAACAAACAAACAAACAAAAATGATTTAAAATCTTCTACTCCAGAGTTTTTAAAAATCTTATCGTTGTGGCTTACCAGTTTTTAGAGGGTGAATAAGTGTGTATCTCATCAAAGAATCTCTCTGGTTGGTGTAGGGGATAAGGGCTTGGCCGTGTCCAGCCACCAAACAGCACCAGCAGGTCCTTATACACGACCAGCGTCGCTCCAGCTTTGGGGGAAGGATAGGATCCTGGGAGAAGTCAGCACCACCGTTAGGATTCAGGCCCACAAGCCGCTAGCGGTCCCTACCCCCACCCAAGTCCCCTGGAGCAGAGCGCCTCGGCAAGCAGGAAGGGAGCAGCTCTTCAAGGCTCGGTGTGAACCGGCTCCAGCAAAACGGGAGTCACGGCACCAAGAAGAGTGGCTGCTGAGGGCCCCCAGCTGGATCTCTGAGCTACACTGACCACACCTTGAGGAAATAAAAACCCAGAAACTTGCTGCAAAACTACAGGGACAACAAATGTGCCAGAAGAGCCTGTCTTTGACCAAAGCAAGTGCATTTTCCCCAATCTCTTACTCTGCACACCACCTCTAATTTGCTCAAGACCACAGCAATTTGTTTTAATACCAAGGTGTCAGTAAATAGTGGACTAATAAAATTGTTGTTAAAATTGCATAATCTATTTTTCTTTTTAGAAAATTTTCATAATCTATTTTTCAAAGGAAATCTTAAGCTGAAGGAATTCCAACCCTGGATTCATCTGACAGTGGCTGAAGTGTTCTGGTTTAACTGGACAGCTTGGCACCCTCTCATCGGGAACAAGGGGTTATTGGAACATGGCGAGAAAAGATGGCGTTACTGGACAGAGCCAGGAGGGCGGAAAGGTGGGTGTCTTCCTACTGATGGAACTTAAGGGTAATCTGCTTTATTGAGAAAGTACCCAACCTCAGAATAAGGATTGAATACCTACTAAGAAAGAACATGTGCATCAACAGTTTTGAATAGTTTCCCTGTAGAACAGACTCTGATCCAGACAGGATCTGGTCACAGAAATGGGTTTTCTCTAGGAACTGTCCTTGTGTCACTCAATAGCACGAAGACACTGCTGGAGGGAGACCACCAGTCTGCTCTCTCTCCCTGGTGTCCTATTCCACATGAATCATGATGAGCTGTTGTCCACAGAGTTGGGATTTCTGGTTCAAGCAGCTGATCCTGGAAAAGCCTCCTCACCCAACCATCGAGCACTTTGGCTATGATTAGTGGTAATTTTCATTTTCTTCTCTATTAAAAAAATCGCTGATCGGCTGAACTTTACAAAAGGGGATGCCTGTCCAGTTTGGAGAAAAATGGCCATTTCAGTTCTTAAAAACAATAAATGTACTCCCCTAAATTCATTCCATTTTATGAGTGCCCTTTTATTCAAAATTTCAAAATACCAAAGCTTTAAAACCTGACTTTTTTGGGTGATAAAACCTGTCCTGAAGCAATGATCTTCTAAATAGTCGCTTGATTCAATATTATAACTATTTGTATGTTTTGCTACAAAAACATCATTACATTTTAATAAAGTGCTGCTCCAGGCTTACCAAAGGGGTATTACATTATCAAAGAACATGTAATGTATTCACATTCAAAAGTCTGAAAATTTCTGGATTCCAAATCAGAATAAGCGCCACAAGTTTACTATGAACTATGACTATGGTTAAGGGTTTAAGTTCTAGAGCCAGCCTATTGGCTCAGATGCCAGCCCTGTCATTTCACTAGGTGTGAAACTCAGACCAGTAACCAAGCCTCTCCCTGCCTCAGTTTCCTTACCTACAAAATGGAACAGCAACAGCACCTGCCTCATAGGCTGGTGGTGAAGAACAGGGAGTTAAATCCTGTGTGGGGCATTGAGGACAATGCTCAGTATTGTCAAGACAAAGTACCATGGAATTTCATGCAAGATCAATTCGTCAACAGATACAGGTATGCCACAATGATATTGTAGGTTTGGTTCCAGGTCACAGCAATAAAGCTAACATTAAAAAAAACTGGTCATATGAGGTTCTGTTTTTGTTTTGGGGGATGGGGTGGTGGAGGGGGGGATGGGGTTTCCCCAGTGCATATGAAAGTTATATTTACACTATAGTCTACTAAGCAGTCCTGGCGGAAAAGTGGTTATGTATTGGGCAGTGATCCACAAAGTCTTTAGAAAGAGAGGCTTTCTACTCCCATAAAGTTACAGTCTTGGAAACTCACAGGGGCAGTACTACCCTGCCCTATAATGGTCTCGATATTAGTCGGCATCGACTCTTTGGTTTGTTGTTGTTTTGGCAGTCTATTAAATGTGAAATAGCATTATAAGAAAGCTTGGAAAATTGCAAGAACTACCAAAACATTACACAGAGACACTGACTGAGCACAGGCAGTTGAAGAAATGGCAGCGACAGACTTGCTCAATGGTAGTTGCCACAAACCTCCCAACTGTAAATCAGCATGTTGTTGGAGACGCTCACTAACGCAAAGCACAATGCCACAAGGCAATGCTTGTAGCCTTGTTATCTACGTGAGTGAAACTTATGAGGGCAGCATTGAACCAGTGGACACATAATTAATTAATACTGCTATATGGCTAAGGTATTTCCTAGCAGAGTGGCTACGTGAGAAATAAAATGAGACTAACAATAGTTGGAATGAAAGGAAGTTGCTCCAAGTCTAAGTTTTAGTGTTTCCTGGACATCTTTTGAAATGAAAGGATCAATACCTTACGAGTAAAGGCAGACCTGATTTTATTTACCAGTTCTCTGTTTAAAGAAATGACAGTGTAGCATGGAAATATAAATCACTTACAGGGGGGAAAAACTATCATAGAGTTCACATGTAACCAACCACAGAAAAGATGACAACCGCATTAGGAACAGCCCCATTACAACACCTGGCCCCACTTCCATGCTGCTGCTAGGTGCCCGAGTCGGTTCTGACCCAAAGCGGCCCTGTGCACAACAGCACGCAAATGTGCTCTGCCCTGCGCCAGCCTCACGATTGCTCCCATGCCTGAGCCCACCCTTGCAGCCACGGTGTCAGTCCATCTCTCTGACGGCCTTCCTCTTTTGCACTGTCCCTCCACTTTACTCAGCCTGATGTTCTTCTCCAAGGACGGGTCTCTCCCGACAGCATGTCTAAAGTATATTTACAGGAATATTAAGCAAACTCGATGCAGGACAGTTGGTGACAGTACTGAACAGAGGAAACCTGTCAGGTAAGGCAGCAAGTTGAAAATCTCTGATGCTTCTGACACTTGACAATATGGTCACTACTGGCCATATTGGTTAGTGGCTACTGAACTGGGTAGCTGCTATGTTAGTTATTTCCATATCACAGGTCGTTCTATTGAACAGAACTGTCGTAGACAAAAAGTTTTAATATTATGAGCTGCAAGCTCCAGGGAAGGCAACAGAGATGGACAAGGGGCTTATTTTTTAGAAATAAATCCTAATTACTGCTACTATAACTATTACTACTACTGATAATATTTATTACATATTTACTATATGACAGGTTTCTTTCTTTCATTCTTTCTTTTTTTCATTCATTTTTAGTTTAAAGAAATAATGCTTTATAAGGCTCACTTCACAAGAATTCCAGAGTTTGACCCAGGGCAGTTTTTCAACTTGGACGCTGTCTTTCTGTCCCCATCAGTGTTACCCTTCATTCTCAGACTCGTCATAGGCACCTTTCTTTAAAAATATATTTTTTAAATCATTTTAAACAAAGAGATCCCGAGGGAGTATAAAGGATGGACTTTGGGGCCAGGACGTGGCACCCTACCTGATTCATCCGGAAAACACTCCTAAAGGCCAACAAACAGACCTTGAACTACTAACATTTTTTCCCCCCTTTTTTGCTATCTTTTTGTTTTGTCTTTTCTTTTTCTTTTTTTTTTACCTTGTAAATTTTGTATGTTAGTGGCTTTTTTGTCTATCAGCGTGTCGGTGTTGCTGCTGTCGAAGCCATGTTCTTATGTGCCACTTCGGTGCTGTCAAAGCCATCTGCATTTGTATGCACATATTACTCTATCAGCAGGTCCACCTAGACAAGATAGGCTGGACAAACAATGAGAGAAGAAAATAACAGGACCAACGGCCCTGGAGGGACATGAGAGCGTGGGAGGTAGGGGAAGGGAGGAGGTGTCGCCCAACACAGGGACAAGGGAACAGCGAGTGGTTCAAAACCAGAGGAGGGAGGGGATGGGAGGAATGGTAGGGAGTGATCAAGGGCAAGGTAACTGAGAGGAATTACTGAAACCAGAATGAAGGTTGAACATGATAGTGGGACGGGAGGAAAGTGTAAGGAAATAGAGGAAAGTTGTAGGAGGCAAAGGGCATACAGAGAAGCCTAAATACAGACATGTACATATATAAATATATTTATGATTATGGGGAAAATAGACATATGGGCATATATTTATAGGTTCAGTAGTAGGGTATCAGGTGAAAATTGGGCCTCCTCACGCACACTTCCTCAATACAATAGCACCTTGCCCAGCTTAAAGGTCATTCCATGATACCCACCTTCCCGACATGATCACTGAAACCAGACGTGTTTGTAAGCAAACGTGGTGAAGAAAGCTGATGGTGTCCGGCTATCAAAAAGATATAGCGTCTGGGGTCTTAAAGGCTTGAAGGCAAACAAGCGGCAATCTAGCTAGGAAGCAACAAAGCCCACAGAGAAGAAACACATGGCCTAAGCGAATACAAGGTGTTGAACGGACCAGGTAGCCGACAGCAAGGAACAAAATCATTGTGTGATCACCTTCTTCACATAATCGCTGAAGACGAATGTGTGCTTAAGCAAGTGTGGTGAAGAAGGCTGATGGTGCCCGGCTACTGAGAGATAAAGCGTCTGGGGACTTAAAGGCTTGAAAGCAAACAAGCAGCCATCTAGCCCAGAAGCAACAAAGCCCACAAGGAAGCAGCACACAAACATGTGTGATCGTGAAGGGCAGAGATGACCAGTTCTCAAACAACAAAGGCGGGAGGGGGGGATCACATTACCGTGAATGAGGGGGAGTGCATGATGGGGACCCAATGCCCATCTGTAGACAGCTGGACATCCCTTGCAGAGGGGTAGTGGGGAGGAGATGAGTCACTCAGGGTTCAGTGTAGCAACAATGAAACTCAAAACCTTCCTCTAGCTCTTGAACGCTTCCTCCCCTCCAATTATCATGATCCCAATTCTACCTTGCGGACCTGGTTAGACCAGAGGATGTACAGCGGTGCAGTAGGGATCTGGAGACACAGGGAATCTAGGACAGATGAACCCCTCAGGACCAGCATTGGGAGTGGCGACACCGGGAGGGAAGGGGGTGTAGAAAGGGAGAACCGATCTTGGGGATCTATGTGTAACCTCCTCTCAGGGAGATGGGCAATGGGAAGGTGGGTGAGGGGAGACGCCGGGCAGTGTAAGATAAGATAAAATAATTATTTATAAACTATTAAGGGTACAGAGGGAAGGGGGAGCGGGGAGGGAGGGGGAGGGAAAAAAGGAAAACGAGCTGATTCCAGGAACCCAAGTAGAAGGCGAATTTTGAGAATGACGAGGGCAACGAATGTATAAGGGTGCTTTACTCAATTGATGTATGTATGGATTGTGTTAAGAGTTGTATGAGCCTCAATAAAAAGATTTATTAAATTAAAAAGAATCATTTTATTGGGAGCTCTTACAGATATTATAACAATCCATAATTCAATTAAATCAAGCATCAGGGTACAATTGCTGCCACCATCAGTTTCAAAACCTTTCTTCTTGAATTCTTTAATATCAGCTTCCCTCTATCCCCTCCCTCACCCACCCAGCCCCCCAGGGACTTTGTTATTATATTATATAGTATTATTCTTATTGCTGCACCTTATACCATCCAATGTATCCATTCACCTACAACTCTGTATTTGTTTCCAGTCACCATTGCTGCTGGTTCACCCCCTCTGCCATACTCTCCGGGGATCAGGACTCCTGTTAATATTTCTGAAGGGTTTCATGTATCGAACGATCTTTATCATACAAGTGAACATGCACAGGTCTAACAAGATTGATGAGGTAAAACTGAGACCATCATAGCAAGGGGAAGAGATCTGAAGAACTAGAGGAGAGTTGGGTGTTTCATCAGTGCTACACTGCACCCTGGGTAGATCATCCCTTCCGTGTGGGCCTCTGTGAGTCACATGACAGGTACCTTTCTAAGTGCTTTACACTTATTAATTAGCTCCTAGTAATATTCCCATTTTCTAGATGAAAAAAGTCATTCAAATAACTTGTCCCAAGTCACTGAAGGGGATTCCAATTTATTCGGTCTAGTTTCAAAATGCATTCTTCTAACCACTGCCACTAGGCTGCTCTTTCTGTATACAGATACATGGCCACCAAGACCATGAAACACCTCATAAAAGTCCAAGTGTTTCAAAGGAGAAGCTCTTTCCTAAATCTAATTAGCGAGGCAAGCCACAGACCTGGACTAGTCAGACAAGGAAATAAAACAGAAGACTGTTTATTCTCAGGGGTCCTTTTTCTCCACAAGGTCAGGGTGAAACTCAGCCTTCTGCCATGGGACCATTTAACTGTTTTCTGGAGTCTCTACGGAAAGGAAGCTGAAGACCTTGACCATACTGCATCCAAACAAAAGGTTCTGAAGGATTCTCGTAGGGAAGGACTTTCTATAGTGATGCCTCAAATAGCTCAGCCTTACAAAAAGCTGGTAACTTCCCTTGCCCAAAGTCATAGACCCTCCCCAGCCAGCATTTCCAAGGAGTTTAAGAAACCTTAAAAAAAAAAAAATATATATATATGTTGTTTCAAGTGAAAGTTTACATAGCAATTGTTTACAGAAATCGTTCAGTGCTACCTGTCACTGTATCAGCATTCTTGTTACTTCCACTCTCTTAATTTTGTTTCCATTGATCTAGCTTTGCCTTCACCCCTTTGCTTTCAGGTAAACGTTGGCTATTTGGTCTCACACAGTGAAGCATTGGTGGTGCCTAGTAACAGCCAGTCAATTGTTTACAAAATCGTGCTATTCACAAGAGTCACTGCTTATTTTATTAGCAAAGCTATTGTTTGGCTGAAAGGTCACCTACAGAAATAGCTTCAATTCCATATTCAAAATTATCTTAGGGCAAGAATCTCAGAAATTTCTATTGGTACAGTTACATATGGCTTTCCCCCCCTCCAGAATTACAGCTTTTTTGTTAGGAATTTCTTACGACTTGTTCAATTTGTTTAGTTAGGGTCTATTAAAATTTCCTACCTTAGTCCGTTTGCGTAAATAGGTAGGAAGTGTGTTTTTAGAAATATGTCAACCTCTTCTGTATTTGCAAACTCAAACCTAAATCCACTGCTCCAGGGTCAATTCTGACTCGTGGCACGCCTATAATAGGGCTGTGTAGAACTGTTTCATAGATTTTCCAAGACTGTCAATCTTTATAGGAGCAGAGAGCTTCATCGTTTGCCTGTAGAGCAGTTGGTGAGTTTAACCTGCTGACACCTTGTGGTCAGTAACCCAGTGCTTTAACCCACTGTGTCACCGTGGCTCCTTCCAGTTCCTCACTGTGTTCTGTTATTATCCTTTGTTTCAGTAGGAACTCGAGTTTTGTTCTACATTTTTCCTATCATTCCATCTACTGTGCCTCTGGGCAGTGGTCAATAGTAGTCCAAGGCCTCTTTTGTGCCACAGGTATCGGGAGTTTTAACATTTCAGCATCTTACATTAATATTTCATCAGCTAAGTAGGATCACATTAAAAGTTAAATCAACCACAATCCACCACTTCAATTGTTAAGTGTGAAAAGAAACCAATACAAGAATGCACAGAGGGAAGAGAGGACTCAACATACAGCCTGTATACAAATAATTCAGCTATCAATATCAGGCTCACAAACTTTACATGGCCTACATAATGCTTGAAGCTTTCAGTATGGTTTACAACTCAATGTCAAGAAATGTCCTTGAAAAGAGGGACCAGACTTGAACCCAGAACTTCAAGGTGTGAATGCAACATTCCAGCGTGAAGTAGGGAACCAGCGGAGAGGTCTGGGAGGCTGGCCCCAGTACCAAATACTAAGTGGATGCCTGTCCCTCCCACCGGAAGAATTTGTTTCAAAGGACGACATTGAATCTGCAGCTCCAGGAGAGGGTCATATCTGATCAGAGCAGATGAAGGGGGAGTTGGAGAGAGTGGAGCACATCCTGGCCCACCAGGCCTTGAGGATGATGACCCCAATTATAGCAGCCAGTCCACAGAGAGGAGCACATGGTCAGTCCCACTATGAGACATGACGTCCCTCACTGACCCATGGCCCTGTGGGAGACAGCACCAGAGACACAGTGTGGGAACTGCGCCCAACCTGATCCCACCACACTGAGGCAAAGCACTGGGGGAGTGCAGTGGAACAGCAAGGGAATGGAGCGGCAAGGTCCCCAGGGAATGCTGAAAGTGGACTTTGGGGCCAGGGCGTGGTGCCCCAACAGACTGGACTGGAAAGCACTCCTAAAGGCCAACAAATGATCCTTGAACTAACTACAAGCTTTTCTTTCTTGATGTGTTTTGTTCTTTGTCAGTGGTTTGTTGTATATTGTTGCTTGGTTTTGTTCTGTCTTGTTTTTGTGCATGTTATTATCTCCGCAGGTCTGTCTAAAAAAAGATAGGCTGGATGAACTATCTGGAGGAAAAACAACAGGACCGACATTCCGGGGTAACATGGGATAGGAGGAGGTGGGGGGTAAGGAAGTGCTGTTAACAAACCCAGGGACAAGGGAACAATAAGGGATCCAAATTGGTGGTGAGGTGGGTGTGGCAGGCCTGGTAGGGAATGATCAAGGGTAAGGTAACGAAGAGGTATAGCTGAAACCCAGGTGGGAACGGAGCATGATAGTGGGACAGGAGGAAAGTCAAGGAAAATAGAGGAAAGAGCTAGGAGGCAAAGGGTATTTATAGAGGTCTAGACAAAGACATGTACATATGCAAATATATATATGAGAATGGGGAAATAGATCTATGTGCCTATATTTATAGGTTTAGTATTAAGGTGGCGGAAGGACCTTGGGCGTCTATTCAAGCACTCCCTCAATGCATGAATACTTTTTCTTCTATTAAATTGGCATTCTATGATGCTCACCCTCTGGACACAACCGCTGAAGCCAAAGTAGGTGAACAAGCAAATGTGGTGAAGAAAGCTGATGGTGCCCAGTTATCAAAAGATAGAGTGTCTGGGGTTTTAAAGGCTTGAAGATAAACAAGCGGCCATCTAGCTCAGAAGCAACAAAGCCCACATGGAAGAACACATCAGCCTGTGTGATCATGTGGTTCCGAAGAGATCAGTTATCGGGCATCAAAGAACAAAAGATCATATCATTGGGTGCACACCTCCATGATACGATCACTGAGGACAAACAGGTGCATAAGCAAATGTGGCGAAGAAAGATGATGGTGCCCGGCTATCAAAAGAGATAGTGTCTGGGGTCTTAAAGGCTTGAAGGTAAACAAGCGGCCATCTAGCTCAGAAGCAACAAAGCCCACATGGAAGAAGCACACCAGCCTGTGTGATCGCGAGGTGTAGAAGGGATCAGGTATAAGGCATCATCAGAATAAAAACAAAACCTTACCATAGTGAATGAAGCGGGAAGTGAAAAGTGGAGACCCAAAGCCTATTTGTCAGCCACTGGACATCCCCTCACAGAGGGGTCTAGGGGAGGAGATAAGTCAGTCAGGGTACAATGTAGCACCGATGAAGAATACAGCTTTCCTCCAGTTCCTAAATGCTTCCTCCCCCCAACTACCATGATCCAAATTCTACCTTGCAAGTCTGGATAGAGCAGAGGATGTACACTGGTGCAGATAGGAGCTGGAGGCACAGGGAATCCAGGGCAGATGATCCCTCCAGGACCAGGGGTGTGAGTGGCGATACTGGGAGGGTAGAGGGTGAGTGGGTTGGAAAGAGGGAACCGATTACAAGGATCTACATGTGACCTCCTCCCTGGGGGACGGACAACAGAAAAAGGGGGTGAAGGGAGACGCCAGACAGGGAAAGATATGACAAAATAATAATTTATAAATTATCAAGGGCTCATGAGGGAGGGGGGAGCGGGGAGGGAGGGGGAAAAAGAGGACTTGATGCCAAGGGCTTAAGTGGAGAGCAAATGCTTTGAAAATGATGAGGGCAAAGAATGTACAGATGTGCTTTACACAATTGATGTATGTATATGTAAGGATTGTGATAAGAGTTGTATGAGTCCCTAATAAAATGTTAAAAAAAAAAAAAAAGAAAAGTCCCTGCAATTCGGCCAATAGATAGCATCACAATGAAAGGAGAAAAGAGCAAGAATTTCATTTTATTTGGATCTACAGTCAATGTTCTTGGAAGCAACAGTCAAGAAATCTAACAATGTCTTGCACTGGGCAAATCTGTTGCTTAAAGTCTCTTTAAAGTGTTAAAGAGCAAAGATGTATTTTGAGGGTAAGGTGTGCCTGACTCAACCCCAAAGTATTTTCAATTGCTTCACATGCATATGAAAGTGGGACAAAGAATTAGGAAGAGCTGAAAGAACTGATTCATTTGATTTAGGGCATTAGTGAAAAATACTGAAAATACCATGGAAGGCCAGAAGAACAAACAAAGCTGTCTTGGAAGGAATACAGCCAGAATGCTCCTTAGAAGCAAGAATGGCAAGACTCCTTCTCATATACTTCGTACACATTATCGAGAGGCCAGTCATCAAGCTTGGGAAAGCACATTGCCAGCGAGGAGAGGAGGGGGAGTCTGGAGGAGATGGAGTGACACAGCAGCTGCAACAACCATAATGACTGTGAGGGCAGTGTGTTGTCTGTTGTACATACAGGGTTGCTATGAGTCAGAAATGCCTTGAGAGTACCTAATAACAACACAGGTAATTCATTCCACACAGCTGCTGGTATGACACCACATACTTGTTTAATTCTGTTTTGATGAAAAGAAATACACACATAGTGACGGACTAATTGGAAATTGTACATGGTGTGGGTACTCTGGCAATAGCAGGCTCTACATAATTAAAAGGCACCACATCACCATGGTTACACGAAGGAATAAATACTGCCTCTTTCAAGAAATCTTATAAATGGAGGTTCTGTACTCATCAGGACATGCCTTGGTCTGCCTCTGAGTGCAGTTGGCGGCTCATGACATCTCAGAGGCCGAGAGAGAAGGAAGGCTGTCACTCACTCTCATCAACACCACAGAGACCGACAGTGCTGATCTTGAGCTTAGTGACACATTGCATGAGCCAGTGAGAAGTTTCATAGACTTCATTCCCAAACAGACCAAAGGTTTCCTAATGGCAGAGCAGATATGATCAATGGAGCCAATTTCAAAACAAGATATAAGCCCAAACGGCAGCTGTGGGAAACTGGATAATCAGATAAGTACCCTAAGCAACAGAAATGACATTCCCTGAAGTTGCTAATTGGTTCATATGTTTCTCAAGGTTTCTACGAAAGCAGGAAAAAATTCACACGTGAACAACAGGAGAAGAGCTAAGAGACATTTCTGTTTACTTTTGCAAAATAGTTGCAAGTCCGGATCCTAGTGTGGTCGAGTGCCACATTCCCACAATTCAGGATTGGTAACGAGATAAAGCAAGCGCCTGCTGTCTGTCACTGGGGATGCTACAGTCTAGGCAGGGTTTTCAAAAGGTCCTTTTCTATTACCACACTATGACAACTCACTCCTTAACATCACTCTATTATTAAATGCTATAAGAATAGGCACTATTAAAAAAAAGATATTTGAGTGCCTTATTATACGCTAACCACTGAATACTAGGCAATTTTATAAGCATTACGTCACTTCATCATTACAAACTCAAACTACAGGGAGTCCTGTGAGTTTCACGTTAACGGATTTAAAACAGTTTTAAATAGTAGTAGCTAACACAATGCTCGCTATAAGTCTCACTGTTCTACGCGACTCCTGAATCACATGTTCCAAATCACTAGGAAGTCGCATCTAAAGTGTCACCACAGGAAGAGAGTTCTGGAGGTTTGGGTTTAGATAAGAACACTGGTTCGAGGCTTCCAGAAGGAGCACTATGAGTCTCAAGAGGGTCTGTGGTTCCATGATTTCCCTGCCCTAGTTTCCTCACAGCTGCCTCTGAGGGCAGGTGGCCAAGACAACAACAGCCACACATCACAAGATGAGCGGGCAGGTTTACCAAGCCCACCCCTTCTTCCTCACGCTCGCGGATAGTCCCAACCAACACAACTGACATCCACATACCACTCCCCGCCCGCAGGCACTATGCTGCTGCTGCTGGGTGTATACATTTCTATGTTTCAACCAAGCACAGCATTTTAGGGTCCTGTGAATAATTATTGCAATGAAATTATAATTATTATGATAAAAATATGGACCTTATAGAAGAAAAAGCAAGAGGCTTTTTTTGTGGGAAAATGGTTACTTTAAACACACTGTTGTCAAAATATCTTTTAGAAAGTAAAAATGTTTCATATACCTACAGAAAACAAACATGTGTTCAGATGTAGGTGATACATTAATGAGGGAGCAAGCAAAAACAAAACTGGTTCAAAGGAGAATTTGAGAAATAAAGACTGCTAAAATAATCCGTGGGCTAGCTAATATAACTAACTTGGGGCTTAATTTGTCCCACTTGACAGACATAACCTACATTTTTTAGATGCAAAAAGCCCTAAGTGAATATACGACTTCATAAAGTCCAGGTCCTAATCAACAGTAACCCAAACCCCACTCACTGCCATCGCGTCAATGCTGAAGCAGGACCCCACCGGGGGCTTCTGAGACTGTACCTGTTCAGGAGGAGACCCAGTGTCTCTCCTGAGGCACTGCTGACCACACGGACCTGTAACCACTCCCCCACTGTGTCAGAACAAGGTGCACATCCCTGAAACAGTTCTGCAGCTGGAGGTCTGGTAAGCAGATTGCTGAGTTCCTCTCAGAGTTCCGATTCAGTAGGAATGGAGTGGAGTTTGCATTTTTAACAAGATCCCAGGTGATGTTGATGGTCTGGAGACCATACTTTGATGGCCATGTCTTATAGAGTGAAATGATCCTCCTGTGACCTCATAGGGTACTGAAAGGGCATTCAGAAGCCCTGCCTCCCCTCCACATTCTGGGTGGTGTTTTGTAACACTGAACCGACTATAGACTCTTTTTCTGTGTCACACACATGCTGCATGTGAGTACTGGCAGGCAGCTTTAGGCCACATGCTTTTATAAAGGGCCAATCACATCATCCACCAAACACATCTGAAGAGAATTTTCACTTTTATGGAAAAGGGTGAAAAGCAGAACTAGTGCTTGTGACGCTGCTGGGCAGGCACTGAGCGCTTGCACTGCACACGAGGTCTGCAGTGCAGTGACCGGTGCTCTGGGAGAAAGGGGCGGGGGCAGGCCCGGAAATCATCCAGACCCATGACATCACACGCCTCCCCAAAGAAAAGCAGCTCCAGCCATCACTTATGGTGAGCTAGTGAAACCTTTGACCGAGTGGCTCTTGAATTGTGCTATAAATATGCAAATGGCCCCTGGCGGAAAGGTTCCTCATAGGTTCTCCCTGTGTCAGAGTGGACTGGAGGAGTGGGCTCAGGCCGGCCTCTTTTCTACTGCTTGATCACCTGCTTGGCAGCGACCCTGAAAGGAGGTAGCTGGCACTCCCAGCAAGAGCGATGCTGCCACGCTCTTTCCCTGGTAACTCCACTCAGCACCTCGGCTCAAGCCACAGTTTGGGCACTGTCGGTGAAAACAATGCCACAGAGAGTGCTACTTTCGGTTCTGTGTGTTATTTGATATTACTGAGTAAGTGATTTGGGGGCTCTGGAAACAAATTCTCAATACAAATAAACGGTAATTATTTCTTCACTTTGGCTTATAAAAGACTTAATAGGAAAAAGAGAGAGGCAGAGAGGCAGAGAGAGAGAGAGAGAGAGAGAGAGAGAGAGAGACTGAGAGAAAGGCTTCATAGATCCATTTTTATGTCCTTTGAATAATGGGGAACCCTGTATACAGAATTCTTCACTTCAAGCATGGACTAGACTCAAAGGAAGTTTCCCTTGAAAATCCTCTGACTAAAGGAGTAGTGAAAAGAATTACCTATTTAATATGCAACCATTTCCTCCATCATTCTCCCCTCCAGGCTACTGGACAACCCAAACTAAACAGAAAGGAAACCATTTCTTTTCCCAACTACTGATTTTTAGGCAAGTCACTTTTAACACTTATGTATAGAGACATAAAGTGACTTTTAATAATTCTATATGACTCTAAAAACAGAAAGTTTTTAGACTAAAAATTAAAGACTTTTAAGAGGTAAAATATATTTTTTAATGAGCATGAGAAATTTTACCTTGATTCTCACTAGAAGAGGCGTCCTCAAACGACAGCCCGCGGCCACATGCGGCCTGCCGAGGACATTTATCCGGCCCGCTGGGTGTTCTTGCCCGATTTGATATGTGCAGTGTGCATAGGAATTTGTTCAGTTTTTTAAAAACTATAGTCCAGTCCTCCAGCAGGTCTGAGGGACAGTGAACTGGCCCCCTGTTTAAGAAGTGCGAGGACCCTGCTCTAGAATGATAATGAACTCAGAAGATGATTCCAGGATACTTTAGATGTGCTTTTTAAAGGGGTCACAGTCTAAACTGTTTTTAAACTGAGCTTCAAAAAACTTTCCCTCGATACCTTCATGTTATTTTAGCTCATACTAACAATGCCAGAAGGAAACAGCAGAGAACGGGGCTTCTGGTTGGACTCCCCAACTCTCCACACCGGCACTCACTTTCCCAGGATATGTCCAAGTCTTCCCGGACAAACCTGGCCCAGGGCCAAAGACGTGCAGATAGATCAGATTGCCCAACACCTCAACCTCATAGTTTATGCGTGGGTACTTTGGGAGAAGCTTTGAGCAGGTGTGTTCATGGGGAGTATAAACAATTCACTGGCATGGAGTCAATTCTGACTCATAGGGGCCCTGTGTACAGGGCTTCTGAGGCTGTAAATCTTCACAGGAGCAGACAGCCTGATCTTTCTGGTAATGTAACTGGACGGTCTCTCCAATTGCTGGGTCTTTCTCCTGCTCAGTAAGAATAACACAGTTTATCATCCAACAGCAAAAACAAGAAACCAAACTCACTGCCACTGAGTCACTTTTGAGTCAAAATGAACCCCTTAGACAGACTAGCAGTGTCCCGAGTTTCTGAAAGGGTCACTTTATGGGAGTAGAAAGGCTCATCTTTCCTTGTGAAGCGGCTGGTGGTTTCCCCTCGCTGACCTTGCCGTTTGCAGCCCAATGTGTAGCCACTGTGCTACCGGGCTCCTTGCGCACAGTGAGGCTGACCAGGGAAGGAGAAAATGCCTTGCAAGAGGACAATGTGGAAGGCCCTGCAGGCAATACGCGAGTCACATGTCTCTGAACAAAGGAACAAGGGACGTTTAAAAAGAGGGTGCTAAAGGAAAACCATGTTTAGTCATGCCAAAACTAAAAACAAACTCCCTGCCATGGAGAGGCAATTCCTACTCAGACTGACCCAACAGGACAGGGTAGAATTACACCTATAGGTTCCAAGACTGTAGTTATCGACTGGAGCTGAAAGTTTCATCTTTCTCCCATGGAGCAGCTGGTAGTTTTGAACTGCTGACTTTGTAGGGAGCAGTCTGACACATAATCCCCTCTGCCACCAGGGTTCCCCATTCCTGGCAGGAGGTGGGGGATGCTGAGAAGCAGCCTGTACAGGGGGGATTCTGGTAATGGAGGGGCTCACAGGGGGGCAGCGCAGGGCTTTCTTGTTCTAGTGCCCTCCCTACAGGTTTTCTGTTCTTGGTATCTCACATCGCAGATAGTTAGTGGAACTGCATGGGTGTATTCTTGGGGCCAATTCATTGTTGGGTACCGCTGCTTTGAAGAAATGAGCTGGAACATTATTTCTCTTATGAAGAAGCAATGAAATGAGCCAGCTCATGGCAGTTTCTACCTGTGTCAACCTGACCTGAAATATGGGGGTGGAAGAATCCAGCCTTTTCCCTAACTTTCCCTGAAGCTTTCCCCAACACTAACCAGACATCCACACCAAGGCTTCTATGTCTAGGGAGCAAGGTGAGTTTTGTGGAGAACTAAAACGGGATCTTAGGAAGCTCTGACCAAGTCTTGGCTTGGTGCAGCTAATGTACTGGTAGTGCGTGACATAACTGACCTTGATAGCAAGAGTTCAAAGGTCAGGAGAAGGAATAATTTAGAGAAGCATTTCCCAGAATATCATGTTAGCATCAGAATCAGAAAGCCCAGAATGCCTAAGAGGACAGGCTGGAACTTACAATTTAGAAGGTGACTGACCAGTCAAAAGAAGCTAGTGCTCCAAGGGGAGGGTATTATTCTGTCTCCACAGGAAAGGGAGGGAGAGAGTAGACCTCATTCTGGTGCACCAAGCCTTGTGGGGAGTGGGGCACCAGACTTTGGGAAGAGCAGCGGGGTCTTGTAGAAGTCTCGCCCCTGGGACACGCGTGCTGAGGATGAAAAGGGTGTAAGTGCTGTTAGGTCAGCGAGTCCTGGGATATGGATCCCTGAAAGAAAAAGGGACTGGACTGATGGACTGATTACAATAGGACCTGCTCAATATTAAACGAAGGGATGCTCACCTACTCCGGGACAGACAGTTAGACTTGGAACTATTTGTATGGCCTTTCTTTTTCTGTTTTTGCTTGTTTCTTTTGGTGTCTTTTAAGACAGGATAGGCAGGATAAGCAATTCCAAGGAGACAGCAATGGGACCTTTGGTTGGAGGGGCGGGGGCATGGGCGAGGAAGGGACCAGGGGGGTGGGGGGAAGCACTGAGCCAATAGGGACAGGGACAGGGGAGGAGCAAGGGATCTAAAATTGACAATGAGGTAGGTGTGGCGTTCCTGGTGGTGTTTGAACAATTGAAATGTACCCAAGAAAAATTAATGAGAAAAAAAAAAAAGAAAAGTTAATGAGAGGTGAATGATGGGTAAACATGATAGTGGGGCAGGAGGAAAAGAAAAAGAACAAGTAAAATTACATATTTAGATATAAACATAGGTATGTATATATGTAAATATAAAAAGATAGGTAATATCTGTCTATGTGTGTGTGCTTGGGCCTCTACTTAAATCTTACCTCAGTTTAAGAACGGTTTGTTCTAAAAATGTGGCAATGTATGTTACTCACCTTCCTGACACGATTGCTGAAGACAAAATGGGTACATAACAAATGTGGTGAAGAGAGCTGATGGTGCCCGCCTATTAAAAGATATAATGTCTGCGGTTTAATAAGCTTGTAGTTAAACAAGTGGCCATCTAGCAGGAAGCCAACAAAGCCCACGTGGAAGAAGTACATCTCAGGGTGCAAAAGCAAATGTGGTGAAAAAAGCTGATGGTGCCCGGCTATCAAAAGATACAGCTTCTGGGGTCTTAAAGGCTTGAAGGTAAACAAGCAGCCATCTAGCTCAGAAACAACAAAGCCCACATGGAAGAAGCATACCAGCCTGTGTGATCACGAGGTGTTGAAGGGATCAGGTATCAAAGAACAAAAAAATCAAATCATTGTGAATGAGGGGCAGTGCAGATTGGGGACCCAAGACCCATCTGTAGGCAATTGGACATCCCCTTACAGAAGGGTCACGGGGAGGAGATGAGCCAGTCAGGGTGCAGTGTAGCAATGATGAAACATACAACTTTCCTCTAGTTCCTAAATGCTTCCTCATCCCACTCTCCCATCCCACAACTATCATGATCCCAGTTCTACCTTACAAATCCAGCTAGATCAGAGGATGTACACTAGTACAGATAGGAACTGGAAACACAGGGAATCCAGGACAGATGATCCCTTTAGGATCAGTGCTGAGAGTGGTGATACTGGGAGGGTGGAGGGAGGGTGGGGTGGAAAGGAGGAACTGATGACAAGGATCTACATATAACCTCCTCCCTGGGGGGTGGACAACAGAAAAGTGGGTTAAGGGAGATGTGGGACAGTTTAAGACATGACAAATAATAATAATTTATAAATTATCAAGGGTTCATGAGGGAGGGGGGAGCAGAGAGTGAAGAGACAAAAATGAGGAGCTGATGCCAGGGGCTCAGGCGGAAGGCAAATGTTTTGAGAATGATGATAGCAACAAGTGTACACATGTGTTGACACAATGGATGGATGTATGGATTGTGATGAGTTGTACGAGCCCCCAATAAAATGAATTTTTTTTTTAAAAAAAGAGAATTGGGGAGAGAATAGAGTAAATATACGTGCTCAATCCACCAAAAAAAAAAAAAGAAGTACATCAGCCTGTGTGATCTGAGGTATCAGAAGAAGTTCAAAAACAAGCAACCAAATCAATGTGGAGGGACATGGATGTAGTGGAGACCCAAAACCCACCTGTAAGATAATTGGACAGTTCTTCTCAGCCAGGGTGCGGCACAGCACTGATGAACCACATAACTATCCTCTAGTCCTTTAATATATCCTCCCCTTACTATTATGGCTTCCATTTGTTTCACCTCATTAGCCATTTGTACATTTAAGAATGTTCGGTACATGAAAGGCAAGCTAGCTAACCCTTCGGAACAGTGACAGGAGTGATGGGGAAGGGGGCTGGGGAGAGGGAACAGGGAGCTGATCGCACTGAGGACTGTAGAACCCCATGCGAGGGGATCGAACAGAACCGTATGTGAATGGATGTGTCGGATCGTGTACGATACGGGAAAAAAGAATTTTAGTCTTGGACTAAAAACACCTTGAAGACAAATGACTACTTAGAATGGTCTCCATTGTAAGTATCCAAGGGCCGTGGCATTTCTCTGGCACAGGTATCAGTTTGTCTTCTAATAATAAAAATATTTTCAACTTAATATTACTGAGGCCAATAATCATTACGGCAAATCCTTGCATTTATAATACCTCTATCCAAAAAAGATACAGAAAGAAAAGCTTACTTTAAAATGAGAAAGGAGGAGTCAACTGTCAAGGGGTTGTCAAACCCAACCCAGGGCCACTACAGGGTGGAGCTCATGTCCTACAACCTGACAGGACAGCAGGGAACTGCCCCACTGGTCTCCACGGCTGCAGACAGTGGGTTCCCAGTGCCAGCCTCTGTGTGGAGACAAGCAGGGATCCTTACACTTAGTAAGCACTCAGATCCATCCACGCACAGGACGCCTACAGAGGGCCCTAAGAGCAATCTTTCCCGCACAGTCCGCTGTCCAGCGCTCACCTACAGTGCTGCCGGAGGTCCTGCGCCCAAGTCTTGGCTCTCTCTAACGTAAAGTCTGAAATAGGGATTTCCGTTAGCTGTCGATGGCTTGTTAGTGGATGCAAAAGGACATTCATCTGCACAGTTAAGGTCTTCTTTGGTAACTTGGGCATCCTCTCATTTCCTATGCTGGGCTTGAGGCCCTCTTGGGGGAAGGAGATGGGGACAGGACACTGCACCTACCTCAATCTGAATACTTCAATTACCCACTTAAGGCCTCCCAGTAAGATTATGTTCGCACTATTCTACAGGACAGGAATCATTTTAAAAGAAATGTTGGTTAAAAAAAACTCAGCCATGAAAGCCAAGTGGTTGTACATTTCTCTGGTTGGCTCTATCATTACCTGGAGGCATCAGTGGCTTTTTAGCAGGTTTAAGGCCAAAACTTCTTATGCCTGCCTGTCGGCCCTCACTCCAGTTTTTAAAATTGTTTTCCCTTCTTCTTCCCTTTGATTTTCCTATTTTATTTCTCAGCTGCAAGAAGATCAAAAAGTTACTGGTTGATACTAGACAACACTTGTCTGGATCTTGGGCTAACAGGTCTCTGGTCTTTATTATCACAACCAGACCCGCCTTTAAAAACATCCCTCCTTGGGTCACTTACAGAACATTCCAACAACGGGATCTTCTGTACAGGCATGAGGATCCGCTGCCTCCCACATCAAAAAGAACCTCTTTGTTGGCATTGTCTTCACTTCTAAACAACTCTCATGAAAGATCATTGGAGCAGGGCATACTTATCAGGTGGAAATGAACAACCCTAAAACCTGTAATAGTTCCTTGTTACCATTTCAAGTAGTCTTTTGATTCACTTTCTGAGGGGAAGAGGAGGTCCAGAACCTCAGTTTAATCTGATAATGTGTTAATTGCCATTCTAATCAGGGGGTCCTCTTTCATGTGGCACCCTTTAGAAGTGAAAACAATGTTGCCAGTCATAAAGTTTCTGGCTTGGTGTCAAACAGGAAAGAAAACCCCAGTCAGCTGGGAGAAGGCCAGACTGAAATAGGGTCTAATCTGATTTATTCTCTCTCTCCTGGAGGGTCCACTTTGATCTAGAGCTAGGCTAGGAAACATTTCCCACTCTTCTCTCCACCAGGAGAGGATAGAGAGCCATCTTGGAAAAGCATATACTGTGGAAAAATCCCAGCATCTCAATTTACATGCACAGAAGGGCTTTCCTTGCACTCCTAGGGGAATCCACTGGCTCTGCGCTCACTCACCTCTCCTAACACCACTCAAGACCCAGGTGCTCCAGGACTGTGGAGGGCTACAGGACCACTCACTAACCCGTGGATCAAGACGCCATGAATACAGCAGAGAACTCAAAGTATTCACCCAAATAACATTTTACGGCTTCTTAAGGGAGATCAGGGCAGACCAATGGTGCCCTATTTTAAATACCCCATCAACTCTCTTGTTCATTTCTTTTTAGCTCTCTGTGTTGACTTAATGTCTTTCTTACCTCAGTATCCTATTTCTTGTTCACACCTATCTCTACAGTGCCTACAACAGTTCTGGGCACATGGAAAAATTTAAAAAACAAACAACATGAAAAAGAACAAGTAAATGAATGAAGGCAGTCACTTTTCAGGCTTTGGGAACCTGAATGTTCTCTGGCGAGAAGGCTTCACTGCCAATACTGCTTTCCACCAGAGCACATTCCTGGGCACATCACACTGTGAAACGGAACTGTCCTAAGCTCTAAGGGTGGGTTGTTTTCTTTTCATACCCATCCTCCCAGAGCCCAACTTGCTTTACCAGACTGTTTCAGTCTGAGACAGAGTCAGCAGAGCCCCCTGTGCTATGACGAACCCAGCACAGCTGTCCACGAGGGCCACTGAGGGAGCTCTCTCTGCTGAACCTGGAGGAGGACATGATCAAATTCACCTGTTTCTGCTGCTCAGCATCCTTAAAAGTGCACTAGGCAAACAAAAATTTTCAAGGAGTCTGTGGAAAACTGGAATTAAAACTTAATGGAACTGTTGAAGAGTTGATGGTGTGAAATGTGAATTCCTCACCTAATTCACAATAAAATCACCATCAATAATAATAGTGGAATTTCCCAATTTTTGAAGCCCACTTGCTTCAAAACCCTGGTGCTGCAGTGGGATAAACCACAGGGGTAGAAGTTCAAACCCACTAGCCACTTGGAAGGAGAAAGATGAGGCTGTCTGCTCCAGTAAGGATTTACAGTCTCAGAAACGGCATCCAGTCTGTGATCCACAGGGTCATTATGAATTTGAATCAATTCGAATGACAGTGGGATTTTTAAAATATCTGTGATTGTAATCCTATTTGGAAATAGGTGTCTTTGTCTTGTTAACAAAACATTATTAGTATGGGGTGTGTCTTAAACCAGTATCTTCTGAGAGGTAAAGGAGACAAAACAAGCAAAGATGACGAACAGATGAGGGTAAAGAGATGCAAACCACACAGACATCACTCAGGAGCAGAAGCTCACAAGACACAGGAGTGTCTTCCAGAGCTGAGAGAGGAAGCCTTCCCCCAGAGGCAGTGCGCTCAATTCTGACTTCTAGCCTCCTCAATGCGAGAAAATGAATGTGTTTGTTAAGCCATCCTCTTGTGTTCTGTGGCATTTCTGTTACAGCAGCGCTAGGGAACTAAGACACAGGGGAGGGGAATTTCAGATACTTGAGCCTAACTCATTTGGACTGCATGCTACCAGCAGGCTGCTGGCCTATTTAAGACATAGTATCAAGAGAGCATTTCCTCACAGGAAAAGGAAGATTAAGGGCTAAAACTCTGAGACCATTTTTCCACAGACTTTTGCATGTTCATTTATCTGGGGAATCCAAAGTTAGCGTTTCCTTCAGGCAAACAGTAGGCAGGTCTATCAGGGGAGCAATAACAGTAGTGAGAGGTAGGCACACCTTAAGATCAAAAGGGCAGTGTTTCTCTAAAGACAAAGGATGGTACCAAAAAGTACCTTGAGGCAACTGAGATGGAACAAACTGTATATGAATGGCTGAACATAATAAAACGGATGATCCGCTCTGTAAGCTTTACCCAATTCCTAGTGAAAAGTTTAAAAGGTGGGTTCTCTAGTGAGTGACAGCAGCACATCCATGTAGTAACTTTGCGTGGACTCACCAATAAACTATTACTTCATAAAAAGTAAAGAGAAATCTAAATGCTGGCTCATCAACAAAGTGCGGAGAACCTTCATTCTAAGTAAATTGAGTTTTTAATTATCCACTTAACAAATTTGTTTATTATTTTTATTTTCTCTGAACCTCCCTCCTATTCCTTTGTAGTATACCTTTGTTGCTATTAAGTGGCATTGAGCTGGTTCTGACACAGAGGCCATATGCACAGCAGAATGAAACCATGCCCTTGAGAAATACTCTGCAGCCCATTAACCTAGCATGCTTTCTACTGAGATGCTACCTCCTTCCTTTAGCCAAGTAATGTCCGAGCTGAGACGGTAAACTGCAGCCCACGTTTACAATTGTTCTAAGGCACTACTGGACACAGCAATCCCAGGCACCTACTGTCGGAAGTAACAGTATGGGAGGGTTCTAAGAAAAAAGAAACCACTCTTCACACAGAATGCAACTCTGTCCATTTTAAGATTAAGTAATGGGATTTCAGAAAGACTACAAAGATAAACAAAGTACACATAAAAGCCAACAACTCAAAATATAAATTCTATAGCCACAATTATTTCTAGAGAGAACTATGGGAAAAAGGAAATTATCAGGGGCACTATTTGCTGGAAAGGTAGAATCAACTAAGGCATAATTCAAGAGTCGAGCTACCAAAGAAAGGCTAAGAGGTAGCTGCTGCGCTTGGAAAGATCTTAAGTTGCTATTTATAAGCCCCAAACTGGCCAATCAGAACCTTTATTTATCAAGAGAGAACATTCTGGATTCTTTCCAAAAGCTCCTTCAAGTCATAAGAGTAGAAGAACTTGAGAAGTAGATCTGATCCCACTATACAATGGGCCAGGCAGGAGCACTCAGCACTGCTGTGGAAGCAGAGTTAGAAGCGCATGAGGATAGCAGTAACTTTTGTGTTCTTCCATTTAGGATTAACCTTCTACAATTTAATTTTTCCTAGTTTGAAGACTGCATTTCAGAACATAAAGTTACCAAATCTATATAGTATTACAGATATATAGGGATATTAGCATTTTAAAAAACCCCACTGAAATCCATGTCACTTCAGCCTCAACAACTCTATACAGAGTTTCTTGGGCTGTACATTTTTCTTTTTTTAAATCATTTTATTGGGGGGCTCTTACAAATCTTATATGACATTCCATCATTTAACTATTAAAGCACAGTTGTACACGTGTTGCCATCAACATTTCCAAAACATTTTCTTTCTACTTGAGCCCTTGGAATCAGCTCCTCTCCCTCCCCACTCCTCGGGAATCCTTGATCTATTATGTATTATTGTTATTTTGTGTTTAGCCCTGTCCGTTGTCTCCCTTCGCCCACATTACTGCTTATTCGCCTTCCTGGGTGGGTGGGGGTGGGGCATGCTGTATATTCAACCTTATGATAGGGTCCCCTTTCTCCCCCTTCCCCCCACCCTCATGGTATCATTATTCCACTACTGTTCCTGAGTGTTTTGTCTGTCCTGAATTCCATCTGTACCAATGTGTGTACTCCAGTCTAGCTGGATTTGTAAGTTAGAACTGGGTCAGGGTAGTCGGGGGAGGAAGCATTCAGGAACTAGAGGAATGATGTGTGTTTCATTGGTACTATACTCCACCTTGGTTGAATCGTCCTTTCCTTGTAACCCTTCTGTATGTGTGTGCAGGGGTGGGGGGGAGGGATGTCCAATTGTCTACAGAAGGGCTTTGGATCTCCACTACAACCCCTCATTCCTATCAATGTAATTGTTTGTCTTGGATCTTTTGATAACTGATCCCGTTGACACCTCATGATCACACAGGTTGGTGTGCTTCTTCCATGTGGGGTTATTTGCTTCCCTGCTAAATGGCTGCTTGTTTAACTTCAAGCCTTTAAGACCTCAGACACTATGTATCTTTTGATAGCCAGCCACCATCCACTTTCTTCACCACATTTGCTTATGCACCCATTTTGCCTTCACTGACGGTGTCGGGAAGGTGAGTAGCAGTGAGTGCCAGGTTATTAGAACAAGGTGTTTGTTCTTGTATTTAGGGAGGCCTTGAGTAGAGGCCCAAAGTCCACCTGCTACTTAATACTTAACAGAGCCGATACTGCATCTCAATATTGGTTACTATTGGGGATATAATGGATTTCTTTATGAAAGAAAGTAAAGGAAAGCAAGAAGTTATCTTAGAGGCTATCTGCCCAGGATTGCCCGCAGGGAAGTATGTTTGCGTCCACTGTTGTAGCCACGTGTCAATCCATCCCATTGAGGGTTTTCCTCTTCTGACACGGACCATCTACCCAGTCTAAAGACTTCCTCTAGGAGCTGGCCCCTCTTGAGAACATGTTCAACGTATGTGAGAGGATGTTTTACCTCTGGGGGCAGATTTGCTCATTCTTCTAACAGTCCATGGTAGATTACTGTCCTCGAGTGAGCTTTTCTAAATCAAAGGGCCTGAACCACAAGCCAGCACTTCAAATTGCATGTGCAACCAAAGGGAAGAAACAGGAAAGTTAAAAAAAGCCTTGGGAAAGGAGGTTCTATGGAGAGAATGTGGTAGGAAAGTAAATTGCACTCCCAGGACCCAGTTAGCAGAGCTGACAGACAGACGGAGCTTTAAATCTTTACCTAACATTTATAGACTCTCCCGATATTTATAGCCTCTTAACTATGGAGAAGTTTTAAAACTCCAATTTGTTCCTCTTTTGTAAATG
This sequence comes from Tenrec ecaudatus, assembly GCF_050624435.1. NCBI lineage: Eukaryota > Metazoa > Chordata > Mammalia > Afrosoricida > Tenrecidae > Tenrec > Tenrec ecaudatus. The sequence continues at coordinate 39,910,252 of NC_134530.1, forward strand.
GGGGTAGGTTAATCTTTAAGAAGCTTTGGAGAACAACAACAACAACAAAACACTTAATTTTAAAGTGTAAATGTTCCACTGGGCAGCTTTTATCATGTTTAAAAGTAACAGTACAAAAGAGGATTGAGGGTTTAAGATGATTATATACTAAAGAGACCCCAAAAATTAGTCTCAGTTTGAATAAAGAGGAATTCATTTGGGAAACCATGGCTTAAACACTAGTCTTTTAGTGGCCCAAGATCTTCGGCTCATTTGTTTTGGAAGTTCACAGGCTTAGTCAAACAAATTTGACTCAAGAATTGAGGTGTTACCTTAGTACAATACTAGAAAGTGAAACACTCAATTTCCTAGAGCCACTTGGCAAAGACTACAATGTACACAATTATGATTCATAATCACTGGCCAGAATTCCCAGTGGCTTCTGTTTTGTTCCACCCTAAACTGCTCATGGAAGAATAGAGCAATCATAAACTCTGCCTTCCCTCGTAAACTTATTTGGCCTAGTGTCTCCTTTTCAGAAAAAAAAAAAAAAATTACTCAGCACCTGTCTGGCAATTACAAACTTTTGTTACTATCACCCATAATGCAGGATCAGAATTAAGCGATCAAGTGTAGGTATCTGCTTTTGCAGGCCCCTGGACCAATGCAGCATGCCACCCCACCTTACGTCCGCTGTGGGGGGAGGGGGGGAATCGTTCATTCTGTGCAACACTTACAGATCATATAAATGAGTGCTCTCCACTTATAGACTCAGCTCCTTCTCACTAATGAAGGGCACTGCCCTAACAATTCCTCCCTCTAAATGATCGTGCCCAGGAGCACCTAAACATTCTATTTAATGTGCCATCTCCAAAACAAAACAAAAAAGCAAATGTCCTTCCTATGCTCTCCTTTACGGTAAAACACCTCAAAAGAAGACATGTGTTGCTTATAATCACTGTCTCCACACCTCTCTTCCCATTCTTTTATAACCATTTCACGGTATGGAGTTCAATAGCAACTCTCAATCCTAGTTGACTTGGCCTCTTAGTGGCACTTGACATCATGGGTTATTTCCTTCTTTCCTGGAAATGTTTTCCAAGTAAGGTGGTTTCTAAAATGCTCCGCTCTCCAGGTTTTCTCCTCCGCACGAGGGTGGAGCTCCTCGATGAAGACTGTCCTATACGGCCCCACACTCCGCTCTGATTCCCCTTACCACGCCCTCGTGTGGTTTCCACACTACTCATCTTCCAGGCAACATTAACTTTAATGTCTTCCCTCATTTGAATGTGATCCCTGAGAGTTACTTCATTCACTTATGTATTCCCAGCATAATAATAGCAGGCACATAAATATTTATAGCATGAAAAAATGAAAGCTGAGAGAAGAACTGAACTGAGCAGAAGGGAAGACCAGTCTGCTATTTTCAAATCCTAAACTCTCCTCGCAGTGACCTGACTTCACCACCTCCCTAGCTGTATCTGTGGGAGCCTAAAACATAAAAGCCAGTCTCCATAACCTTCTCACATCCAATCCATCAAGAAGAACCATCCAGTCTAACATGAAATTCAGCTCAGATCCATCTACTTCTCAACAAGTCCAGGCCATCATCTTTCACTCATGCCATTGGGTCTGTTCTGCCTCATGGAGGCCCCATGGGTAACAGCGTAGAACTGCCACACAGGATTTCCTTGACTGTAATCTTTATGGAAACAGATCACTCTGAACAATAGGGTCACTGTAGGTTCAAACAACGAGCCTTTCGGTCAATAGCTGAACGCTTAATTATCTGTGCCACCGGGGTTTATAATTCATTCGTAGAGAGCTGCAAAAGTATTCTTCAAACTGGATGCTATTCCTGTCTGAAATAGCCTGCCTCCCCACCTTGGGCTGGCTTCTCCGCCACTATCCTCCTTGCTCATGACGCTATGCTCACAAAGGTCAGCTTTCAGTTCTTCCAACTTGTGCTACGCTCTCCTGCCCCACGGGCTTTTGCTCATATCGTTCTTCTTTCCCCCATTCTTTATCTTTCAGGTTTCAAGCAAATTATATCTAATGTAGCCTACTCCCCGACCCCTTCTTCTACATCTCACTCCTTGTTTGTTTCCGTCATAATTTCTAACAATTTGCTTTGTTTTTTTAAAAAAATTCTTCCCCGTTACAACATAAGCTCCAAGGAAGAAGGACGTGATCTCATTGGAAATGTCTGAGAAGTGTGAGCTGTAATAAGATCCATCATCCCAACCGACATCTATCACTACCAGCAGACCTCCAGAAAGAGCACTTCTGGAAAAGGACAAGAAGGCAAGGTATCACTGGTAAATTACATTAATTCCAACTAAAAGGGAGAATGTGGCAATCTCATTTACATAGAAACAGAAACACACAAAGTCCTCTCATGAAGCACCGTTGTTTCCATCAAGACACAATGCTCTCTTTTCCAGGCGGCCACTTCTGAAGACTGAGTGCTAACTTACAAATACCCAAGTGGTGGATAGCTTCTTCCTCAGCCACCCTTCAACCTACCCTCCATGCATGAAAATGGGTGAGTCAGACCCATCAAGACTGATGAAACAAATGTGTTTTGTTCAAAAGACTCAATGATCTTTGTTAGGGAGGGATTTTGGTTAGGACTCTGACAGCAGAAATACTTCCTCAGGGCATGTTCCCATGGGATTTCTTTCTCAAGGAGAATCTCAAAGGACCCTTTATTAGGTGCTTGTGCATCTGTGTATTTTGAAGCAGTCATCTCTAAAAATCCAGCCACTTCCCCCCTTTAAAAACTAGGCTCTACTGTAGATGAGCTCCACGCAACACTAGATTCTTTGAGACACCTTGTTAGAATTTCCGTAAGCAGGTGTTCTCATGTCTCATATAAGGGGCTATCCTAAGGGTCTATTGGAAAAGCTCACCTGTTTGCGGTGATGAAAAGCTTTAGAGACCACTAATGCTGACAGATGCAGAGCACTGTGAATGAGGGTGATACTACGAAGTCACAAATGTTTTAAAAGGCTAAGATAGCAAATTTTATTATATATATATATCTTACTACAAAGTGGAAAAAAAACCAAACCTACTACCATCTCATTGATTCCGACTCATAGCAACACTATATAGGGCTGCTGAGACTATAAATAGCTACAGGAGCAGACAGCCTGTGTTAGTCTGGGTGGACTAGAGAAACAAATTCAGACACTCATATGCGTGTAAGAAAGAGCTTTATATACGAGAGCAGTTGAATATTGAGAAAACACTGCAGCCCAGTCCAGATCAAGTCCATAAGTCTGACATTAGTCCATATGTCCAATACCAAATTATAAAGTCCTCTTCAGACTCACAAAAAAACATCCAATGACACCTTAATGCAGGAAGTTCACAGGCCAGTGGGTGGGAAGTCTTGTGGCTCCAGTGGCGTTGTAAACATCTCAGCACTGGTAGGGGTCTCCATGCTCCAGAGGTCTGGCGCCATCATGTGTCTTCTCTACAGGGTGTCTCCCATGAAAGACAGTGCCTCCCATCTCCAAGGAGGAATACCAGAGTTCCCAGAATCCCCGGGAGAAGGCCATGCCCACACAAAGGCCTCATTGGTTATCACCTGATTGACAGGCTAGACTCCACCTCTTTACTCTTAATCCTCTCAAATTGACAAACGATTATATAACCACCACACAGCCTCATCTTTTCCCTGTGAAGTGGCTGGTGGGTTTCCACCATCAACCTTTCCATTAGCAGCCCAACACCTGGCCCGTGGGACCACTGTTCTTAAAATATTTAAATAACATCTATAAGAACCCAATTTACCAAGCCATTTATTTCTCTGATACTTCTAACTTAAGGATTTTAAAGCATAGTCCTAGAATTTAGTGGCTACGAAAATAAGAACAGCCCCATGTTCATCATACAGGGAGAAATAAACACAACAACAGGCTCTGCAGCTCTAGCGCCCCAACAAAGCCACCTTGTAGTACTCATGCATGCAGGCCAATCATCTAAGGCACGGAGCACAAGAGAGGGCAGCATGAGTACTTGTGACCAGAATGAGCAGAGCTGCTCTGAACTGGGGAACAGACACTAAGTATAACAAGATCTATCACAGGCGGTCGGACAACAGCAAAGTAGGTGAAGTGAGGCAGCAGCTGGTGTAAGACATGAAAAAAAAATAATTTATAAATGATCAAGGGTTCAGGGGGGTGGGGCAATGAGCTGATACCAAGGACTCAAGTATAAAGAAAATGTTTTAAAATGATGATGGCAACATATGTATAAATGTTCTTAACACAATGAATGGATGGATTGTGATAAGAGCTGTAACAGTCCCCAATTAAAAAAAAAAAAAAGAAATCCATTACATCCCCAATAGTAATCAATAGTGCATGACATACCAGAAAATATTTTGATTATCCATGCCTATAATCAATCAAACACAAAAGACTCTAAAGTGAAAAACTTAGAAGGTCATAAAACAATACAACCCTTTGAAAATGAAAAAAGATGGGTATTTATCTATGTAATAATTTTTTAAATCATTTTATTGGGGTTCAGGGCTCAAACAGCTCTTATCACAATACATACATGCATCCAGTGTGTCAAGCACACTTGTACATTTGTTGACATCATCGTTCTCAAACCATTTTCTGTCTACTGGAGCCCTTGGTAACAGCTCAATTTTTTCCCTCCTTCCCCCACAAACCCTTGATAATTTATAAATTATTATTTTTTCATGTGTTACACTGACATGGTTCCCTTCACCCACTTTTTTGTTGTCTGTCCCCCATGGAGGGGGTTACATATAAATCACTCTTTCTCCCCCCACCTTCTCCCCACTCTCCTGGTATCGCCACTCTCATTATTGGTCCCGAGGGCTTTAGCTCTCCTGGATCCCCTGTGTTTCCAGCTCTGATCTGTACCGGTGTACAAGCTCTGGTCTAGCCGGATCTGTAAGGTGGGATTGGGGTCATGAGAGTGGGGGGAGCAGGGGAGCATTTAGGAACTAGAAGAAAGTAGCGCACCCTCTTTCTGATAATTTTCATATAGAATTTCATCTGCATGAAACTCAGTTCCACCAGGAGTATCTGTGATCAGACTGTTTCCCTTATATTTGCCTACTGCAGAGTGGGAAAAAACAGGAGTTTATAGCTTTGGGGAAACAAAATGGAGCTTCTTTCCATGAACAGTGAAGCCTGTGGCCTGCACACTCACAGCAATGGTGGGATAAATAAACGAGAACATGCACTAGCTTTCCTAGCCCATTTAAAAATAGAATCATCTAGCCCTCTTCATCTCTCTCCCAAGAAGGTACAAAAATGTGTTCATAGTTATACACAGAACTGGAGATTATGCCAGGAAATGAAATTCATGTTTCCTTACGAGTAGTCCAATGTGCTGCTTCCCATGCAGTGATCAGCATAATCAGTCAGGGCTTACAGCAATAAGGTGCCTACCAAGGAAAGCACATCCAGCACAGCGCTCCATACCTGGTCGACACGACATCCCGTCACAAGCAGCTACTTCAATCTGAACTACCTGTGCCTCTTCAAATGGTTCTGCTTTATGTGTGCAAAAACAGGTTTTTGTACCCCCAAACTCCTCCTAGCAAGAAAAGCTCAGTTAAAAAGATAATTTAGTTTTTCTGCCAGAATTCTGGCACAGAGAGACTGTGAAGGAATGCACCTACTGTGGAATCTTCCCACACTTGTGAGTTATTAAGAGTAGCTAGCAGAGGCATGTCTCGTACACTCCCCAGATAGCTGAGCTGGCAACAACAAAAGATACTCAGAGACAATAGCTTCTGTGAGTTAAATGGAGTTCTTGTAGAATTGTGTTCTGGATTTCCTTCTATTTCATACCAAATGATATATCACAACTCTAAGACCCCACCCCACCCCCAAAAAAACCCTCTAAACTCACTGCCATCAAGCCAATTCTAACTCAAAGAGACTTTATAGGCCAGGGCGCAAATGTTCCTAGGGGTTTCTAAGACTGTTAGTCTTTATGAGCGTAGAAAGCCTCATCTTTCTCCCTTGGGGTAGCTGGTGTTTTTGAACTGCTGACCTAGAGGTTAGCAGTCCAACATGTAACCCACTACGCTACCAGGACTCCTCTTCCACTGTTAGGAGTACTTGGGAAAACCATGCAAATGAATCCACAATGTAGTACAGCAATTTCGGCAAGCACCAATATTAATGATAAAGAATATACAAGGGGCTTCAAAAAGTTCATGGAAACATAGTATGAAAAAAAAGTAGATTTTTTACAAGAAGTTTTTGAAGAACCTTCCTATCTCTCTTTTTCAATCTAAAGGTCATAGATATGCATATTATTACTCTTAGCATTTACACAGCAGAGACAACAAAGAGCCTGGTCCTTGAGGCTAATATCAAACAGGACCATGTAGTTTTCCGAACCCAGGAAGTTTTACTCGGTAAGCAGGGGAATAACAGCACTGCAAATCTTACCTGAAGCCAAAGGTCGGATCCACTCTTTGCTATTGAGGTCAAGTCTCCAGAGGTCATTGAAGGCAGCATTGCAGCTACTCTGGGTACAGCCTCCAAACACATACATAGACTGATTAGCATCGTAATAGCATGCACCTAGGAAGAAAACAATAAACTTTAATTTTGAAACCATTTTCATCCTCCCCACTCTCATCCACATAATTCAGCAGAAGGGGATGGAAAAATACCCTTGAACCAGTTCTAAAGACTAAAGGGATACTAATCTTCCATCGATTACCATTTTGGATAAAAGCAAATATCATATACAAATTAAAAACTCAAACTAAGGAAAAAGGAAAATAAACAGGTAAAGAAATTTCAAAGAGCTTCGATGCACTAGTACCATGCTTTTAGTGATCATTGGTTATTTTAAGTCTAGCTCAGTTTAGCACACTAAACTATCATTTTTAAGATCTGAAACTCTGGTAACACCTACTCAAGTTCAAAATTGGAGAAATGCTACCAATACTGACAAACCCCATGCCACTGCAGTAATTATCTCTATGGTCTACACTGATCCCGAGAACAAACCTCTTCACACACCCCCTAAAAGCTCAGCCCACCCAATAGACCCATTTATATCAAATCTACATAGGAAAGCCAAGGAAATTGGATGAATTTAGAGGTAATGAAAGCAGTGTGTTTAATCATTTAAAGCTAATAAGTCAGTGGAAGGAATGAATCCACGTGGCCCACACACTGTGCAATAAGCAGGCATTTCAAATTACCAAAGAAAAGTAAAGAAACTAGAGATAAAAAGATATGAACCACCAGCTAATCATCAAAGGCTCAAACCTGCAAAATACTTAATAGATCCCTTTAAGGAAATTAATCATATAACAATGATATGTAAAGATTCAAAGGGTCTTACATCTTCCGCTGGTTCTCAATGCCAGTTAAAATAACTTCTAAAATATATAAAAATTACTTTATTTTAAATCCCCATTTGAACAAGATGTACAAAATCACATTGCTTATGTTTTGGATTTGGTAAGAACTGCACATACACACACACACACACACACACACACACACATACACACACACAGTAGCCATGAGTTGTGGCTAATCAACTCAACAGCAATGAGTTTGGTTTGGTTTTGCCAATAATGTAAGAATGAAGTTAGAGGTTATTGGACAAAAAGATAATTACTGGCAACACATTTTAATCATCACTACAGGAGCGGCTTTGTCAATCTGTCATGCGGTGGTGCTTCTGTGCTGCTGAGAAGCTGGAAGCTGTGTCACTGGTATTTCAGACACCAGCAGGGTCACCCAATGGAAACAGGTTTCAGAGAAGCTTCCAGACTAAGAACAGACAATGAAGAAGGAACAGAATATTCACTTGTAAGGAGTTAACGATGGAAAACCTTATGGATAGAATTGAAATTCAATTGTCAGATATTAAAAAGCTCATGAAAAGAAGCAGAGCATTGTCGGAGATTGACAGAAGATGAATCCCAAAGGTCAGAAGGCACTCAAAACATGACTGAAGAAGAGCTACCCTCTCAAAGTAGAGTCGAACATAAGGATTTGGACGGAATCAAATCTGTGGGAATAAAGTCTTTGGAACCTTCATTTACTGATGAAGCACAACTGAAAATGAGAAGAAACAGATGCAAACATCAAATGATAATTGGATCTTGGAGTGTATGAAATATGAAGCTGGAAAATTGGAAGTGGTGAAAAATGAAGTGGGACATATAAAAATCAACATTTGAGGCATTACGAGCCGAAGTCATTTTGAATCAGAAAATCATATGGTTTATTATATGCTAGAAATGACACAATCTAGAAGAATAGCCATGTCTGCATTCATTGTCAAAAGGACATTTAAGATCCATCTTGAAGTACAATGCTGTCTGTGATGGGATTACATCTACCCAAATTCAAGGATATCCAATCAATACAACTATTACTCATATATACCAATCACGAAAGCTACGGATGAAGACACTAAAGATTTCTACTACCATCTTCAGTATGAAATTGATCAAGCAAGCAATCAAGATGCATTGATAAATATTGGTGAAATAACTGGAATATGAAAATTGGAAATAGGTAAACAAGCGGCCATCTAGCTCAGAAGCAACAAAGCCCACATGGGAGAACACACCAGCCTGTGCGATTACGAGGTGTCGAAGAACAAAAATATCTTACCATAGTGAATGAAGGGGGAAGTGCAGAGTGGAGACCCAAAGCCCATTTGTCGGCCACTGGACATACCCTTGCAGAGGGGTCTAGGGGAGGAGATGAGTCAGTCAGGGTGCGATATAGCATCGATGAAGAATACAGCTTTCCTCCAGTTCCTAAATGCTTTCCTCCTCCACACCCCCCTCATGATCTGAATTCTACCTTGCAAGTCTGGCTAGACCAAAGGATGTAAACTGGTGCAGATAGGAACTGGACACACAGGGAATCCAGGGCAGATGATACCTTCAGGACCAGGGGTGTGAGTGGCGATACTGGGAGGGTAGAGGGAGAGTATGTATGTATGTATGTATGTATGGATTGTGATGAGAGTTGTATGAGCCCCTAATAAAAGTTCCAAAAAAAAAAAGAAAATTGGAAATAAAGTGGAAGCAACAGTAGTTGGAAAACATGGCCTTAGTAACAGAAACAAAGTCAGAGGTTGCATGAAAGAATTTTGTAACTTGTAAGACCAATCAATTCCTCATCGCAAATCTTTTTTCAACAACACAAATGGTGGCTATACACCGGGACTTCTTCAGATGGAGCACATACAAAGAAATCAGACTGACTACAGCTGTGGGAAGAAAAGGTGGAAAAGCTCAATGTTAGCAGCAAAAACCAGGCTGAGAGCTAACTGTGGAACAAACCATCAGCTGGTCATGTGTAAGTTCAGGTTAAAGCTCAAGGAAAATAAAACCAGTCCACTAGAGCCAGGATAGGACTTGTGAGTCTATCCCACCTGAACGTTGAGAACATTTCAAGAACAGATTTGATGTTCTGAGCACGAATGACGGACGAGAGCTGATGAATTGTGGGAGGATATCAAGAACATCATACATGAAGAAAGCATAAGGTCATTTAAAAGGATGGGAAAGAAGGAAACGATCAGCATGGACGTCAGCAAAGGCTGAAACTTGCTCTAAAGCGCAGAAAGCTAAGGCACATGGATGAAATGATGAAGTCAAATAACCCAACAGAAAATTTCAAAGAGTATCTTTAAGAAAACAAAGTAAAATACTATAATGAAGTAAATGTGAAGAAAGCTGATGGTGCCCAGCTATCAAAAGATATAGCATCTGGGGTTTTCAAGGCTTGAAGGTAAACAAGCAGCCACATCTACCTGAGAAGCAGCAAAGCCCACATGGAAGAAGCACACCAGCCTGTGTGATCACGAGCTGTCGATGAGATCAGATATCAGAGAACAAAAAATCATATCATTGTGAATGAGAGGGGGTGCAGAGTGGGAACTCAAAGCCCATCAACTGGACATCCCCTTACAGAAGGGTCATGGGGAAGAGACGAGCCAGTCAAGGTGCAGTGTAGCAACAATGAAATATACAACTTTCCTCTAGTTCTTTAATGCTTCCTCCCTCGACTATCATGATCCCAATTCTACCTTACAAATCTGGTTAGACCAGAGGATGTACACTGGTACAGATAGGAACTGGAAACACAGGGAATCCAGGACAGATGAACTCCTCAGGACCAGTGGTGAGAGTGGAGATATCAGAAGGGTGGAGGGAAGGTGGGGTAGAAAGGGGGAACTGATCACAAGGCTCTACATATAACCCCCTCCCTGGGGGACGGACAACAGAAAAGTGGGTGAAAGGAGACATGACAAAAATAATAATAATTTATAAATGATCAAGGGTTCGTGAGGGAGGAGAGCAGGGAGGGAAGGGAAAAAATGAGCAGCTAATACCAAAGGCTCAAGTAGAAAGAAAATGTTTTGAGAATGATGGCCACAAATGTACAAATGTACTTGACACAATGGATGTATGTTATGTATGGATTGTGATAAGAGTTGTACGAGCCCCCAATAAAATGATTTTTAAAAATATATATTATAATGAAATGTGCCAACCTCTAGAATTAGAAAACCAAAAGGGACACACTCAGTCTATCTTAAACTGAAAGGCCTAAAGAAAAAATTCAAGTCTCACGTGGCAATATTGACAGATTCTCTGGGCAAAATACTGAAGGATGCAGGAAGCATCAAAAGAAGATATAACAAATACAGATTCACTGTACTAAAGAGAATTGTCTGGCATTCAACCACTTCAGAAGGTAGCATATGAGCAAAGGCCAATGGTACTGAAGGAAGTTCAAGCTGTACTAAAGCATTAGCCAAAAATAAGGCTTCAGGAATTGATGGATACCAACGGAAACATTTCAGCAAGCTAGTAATAGCCTAGAAGCACCCACTTCTCTATGGCAGGACAGGTGGAAGGCAGCCACGTGGCCAACTGAGTTTAAAAGCTCAGTCCCAGCGCTCCTTCCAAAGGAAAGTGACCCAGCAATGCCCAAAGAACAGAACAATGTCATTGATATCACATGCAAATAAAATTTTGCTGAAGATCATCCAACAACAGTTGCAGCAGTACCTTGACAGGCCAGATTCAGAAGAAGATGTGAAACAAGGGATTATCAAATATGCTGATGTCTGGTGGATCTTGGCTCAAAGCAGGGAATACCAGAAAGAAGTTTACTTGTGTTTTACTGACTATGCTGAGGCACTTGACTGTTGTAGACCTTAACAAACTATGGATAGCCTGGAGAAGAATGGGAATCCCAAAACACTACATTGTACTAATGAACCTGTACTTGGGTCAAGAAGCAGTTGTGTTAACTGAACAAAGGCCTATTTCATGGTTTAAAACCAAGAATGGTGTGTGTCAGGGTGACATCCTCTCACCATACGTACTCAATCTGTATGCTGAGCAAATCATCAGAGAAGCTGGGTTATATGAAGAAGAATTCACATCAGGATTGGAGGAAGGCTTATTATTAAGCAACCAAGATATGCAATGACATAACCTTGCTTGCTGAAGATCCGTATGGATTACAACTAGATATAAAGAAAACTCATATCCTCACAACTAAAACCATAAATAACATCATGGTAAATGGAGAAAATATTGAAGTTGTCAAGAATTTTGTCTTGTTTGGATCCACAATCAATGCTCATAGAAGCAGCAATCATGGCTCAAACGATACACTGTCCTGGCCAAATCTGCTGCACAGACCTCTTGAAAGTGGGAAAAAGGAAGGATGTCATTCTGAGGACTGAGGTGAACCTGACCCAAGCCATGGTATTTTCAAATTGCTTCATTTGCAAGTGGAAGTAAAATACTGAAGAAGGAAGACAGAATATCGATGCACGTGAATTGTGGTGCTGGCAAAAAATACTCAAAGTCCAATGGACTGTCAATAGAACAAACAAATCTGCTTGGAAGAAGTACACCAGAATGCTTCTTAGAGGCAAGAATGGCCAGACTTAGTCTCAAGTACTTTGGGCACGTTGTCGGGAGGAAACCAATCCCTAGTGAAAGACACCGTGCTAGGGAAAGCAGAGACGCTGCTAAAGGGAGGACAGACTGACACAATGACTACATCGATGGGTTCAGACACTGCTACCCAACAAATCAGGCAAACAATTTCAAACTGGCCACACTGGCTGGAGACATAAAAGAAAATTTTCATTTTGGTAATCTAGACCTCAAAAACAGATACAGCAAAGTCCTACGGCTTCTGAAATATTATTTCGTGTATGCTGCAGCATGTTAAGACAAATCCAGGATTGCGTATCTGAACGCGTCAAGAGGGTTTGTTTATGTATCCACGTTCCCCAAAGACCACCTCTTGGCAGCCGTTTCCTTCATGAGGCAAAGAGCATCACTGTGGCCTTCGTCTCACAGAGGCCGTCAACATTCTTCTTCTCCCAGAATCGGGGCCCCACGAGGCCTTGGCACATGTATCTTAATCCTCTACTAAAATAAAGCAATAAGTCTTTTCCTGCTTCCCTTTGAGCAAACAAAGGGCTCTGGGAGAGGAAAACACCTTGCAGTGCATGCAAAGCTAATAGGGCGAGAAAGGCAAGTTGTGCACTGTGTGTTTTCAAAGTCCAGCAGTCAATTATCAATGAGGCCGGGAGAGGAAGGGAGTCAAATTCTGCAGCTATGTTTAGAATTCAAATATAATGGAATGTGAAAATAACCATTAATAATACACTCAACTATTTTAGGCATCCTGCTGAACTTTGTTTAGTGCTTCTTTTTATTCAAGACACTTACTTGCTGGTGTAATTAAGGGGAAACCTGACAAGTTCAAACAGGCCTTTAGGAAAAAATAAGAATTCCAACAATTCTCAGCGCGCAAGTCATTTCCCTTTTACCCAAGTTCTCCTCCCAAATAGAAATGTTTTCCTTTTAGAACATCTAGACCATTGAGAAGTGCTATGAAATTACAGTTCAAAGTGCAATGTAAATAGTGTACTAAGAATACCGAGATCATTTATGCCAAATACTATATCTGTTCAAGTTTTTAAAATGAGTTAGACAGCTCCATGAACAACTGTTGTAAGATATAGGTCTCAAATTGCTATCTAGTAACTGCTATTCAAAGACAAGTCAAAGATTCACATTTTAATTATATGCACAGCAAGTAATGGACCTTCAGAGTTCTGAACACTCCCCTACTAGTCTACAATCCTCAAAAACACAAGAACCTCCCAACAGCCACTCAATAAATGCTCACAGAATTGAATGGCTCATTCTAATTTTTGCACCTGGAGATGTCGAATTCCCTTTTGTTTCCTTATTTGTCTTCAGGGAAAGGTCCTGAGGCTTTTATCCCATGTTTAAGAGACTGCGTTGTCATGTGTCTCGCATCTACAAGCCAGGGCACATTTGATAAGGCCTCTAATTACATAACTATGGAACAAACAAGGTTGGTTATCCAGTCTGGGCCTGCTAGCTACTGAGGGAGCAGAATTAGCATGTGTGAATGAACTGACCATCTTTGAAGCTTGAGAACTTTTCCAAAGCCTGAAGCCAGCAACCTGTGGATCTCAATGTTAGTCTGAAAGAACATCCTATTTAATCAAGACTTGCAAGATCAGCTATGCACATACTCAAAAAATAAGGCAGGAGAGGAGGTTTCAGTAAAGTAAAAACTCATTTCAGAACCGTGGCCCTCTCTGGAGACATATTTCTCTGGTAGGTACATTACTCACCCGGGACCTTTTCAGACTAGACTTCTGCATAGGAATAAAGCTAACTGCTCATACCTGTGTTGCATTCAATTCCACAAACTCTTACGAGAGAGTACCTATAAACCAGGTGCTCGGAGAGGTACACACAGCCTGCCTGTCCTCAAGTAGACAACAATCTCATGGAAGAGATAATACCAGCATCCTTCCATTTTGAACTTTAAAACTTACTTTTCGATGTATTTACTGCATCAAATTTCCCAGGAGCTCTGTGACATACATAAGATTTGCCACACATATTTTACAGTTGAGGAAATTACAGGTTAGGATACCAAGAAACTTGTCTCCCAAGTCTAAAGTTATTTCTTCTTTTGTATGTAGCTTCTCTTGTACAGATAATTATGGTTAAAAGCAGATGGTAAACTATAATACAGGGAAGGAATGAAGAGTATATGAGGGAAATATAAGCAGAAGAGCTTAATCTCCACAATGGAATTTGAGTCATTTGTGAAGGCGTCTTTTAGCTTTGATTTGGAGAAGTGTTTCTGAGGCTAGGACATTTTCAATCAATTAATAAGTGGCGGGGGGTGGGGTGTAGGGAGAGAGAGGGAGATTGATTTGCATACCCAGAAAACAATAAATGGGGAAGCTTAAGACAACAGGAGCTTTATGTGACTGGAGCTCTGGTGGTGTAAGGATGCGGCGGTGATGCGGGAGAGGTAAGCCCGGGCCCTGAAAGCCAGGCAGATGTGGAAAGCTGTACATGCAGCAGAGAAAAGCTGCAGCTTTTAAGGCAGGCTCTGCATGTCAGACTTGTGAGCGCTTGCTGGTAATTTGGGCAGGGCAGTTCTTTGTCAGTGGGATCACTCCACTTCCTGCAGGATGTTGAACACATCTGGCCCTTGTTTTCTAAATGCTGGTGGTGCTTTTTAGTCAAGCAAAAAGCAACAATAAACGATCACGTTCCCAATGCCCTAGGAGCAGCTCTGCCCCAGTCTGAGTGGTCGCCAACAGAGTCTAGCGCAGGCCCAGACGAGGAAGGGAAAGCGAGAACCCCACCTGGAAGTCACGGTGGCGATTTAGGAAAGATGTGGCGAGGACAGGGTCCGCCCACTGGGGTGATAGGAAAGGAAATAAAGGTATGAGAGTGGTTGCAGGGATCAAACAATGAACAAGACTTGGTTTCTGTTGAATAGCGGGAAAGGAAGGAATTGAAGATGACTCCAAGATTTCAAGCTTGGGAAATGAGAAATAAATAATTAAGAAAACAATGCCATTAACTAAATTACAGAGAAGAGGAAATTGGCCCGTCATGCGATGGACTAGTGAGTTCCGTTTTTAGCTGGCTGAATATAAAGCATCTCTTATCTTTGGGGCAACTCGAGCAAAAAACTGGAATGTGTGAGACTAGTGCTCAGTCAAAGTTAGGGACAAGAAATAAGACTGAGATCAGAAAGAAATGCTGAGTAGGTAGAGAAAGGAGCCAAGGGAAAAAAACTTAAGGAATTCCTTGCTTTCCTAGATTGAAAGCTGTCCTGTTTTTTAATACTGGTCATCTTCGAGATTGCTCTTTTATCTAGCTCACGTTGGGCACATCATTAGGACTGTTGATTGCGCTTGGTGCAGTCAATGAAAGTTGCTCATTCAGATGGACGGCACCGTGACTGGAACAATGGACTCAGACAGCAACGTCCGGGAGGCTGGCGTAGGACCAGGCAACCTTTTGTGCGGTTGTTCTGTTCTGTTATACGGAAGATTGCTATGAGTTAGTTGGAGAGGACCCCAGGGCACCTAACAGTGTCTTCTTTCAGCTTGACAGTTAGTTAAATAGGATATAAAGACAAATGAGGAAAAACAAGAGACAGGAGAGCCCGTCATCCAGACAATGAGAGATGATAAACTCCTTTTTAAAATCAATGGCACTTTTTCCTGGATTTCAAGTGAATACTTTTAAAACCATCTCTGAACCTCTGTTGGCTTACTTACTGTACCATCCGATCTACTTTCCCTTAAACAATGTTACCTTTGAAGTAAAGGTCTTTTCAAAAGGTAAGTAACTGAACAAAGTATTTTCCCCTCTCAGAAAGCTGAACCTTCGCTAAGATAATTATTCACTCCTGGATATTTCTTCTTTTGGTTTCTTTTTACTCAGAATCATGCAATTTCTATCACTTAGTATTCTAAAACTACTTGCTCCTTTAAAAAGTCTTGAGTCTTTAGAAACTTTCTACCTAACTCCAACTATTTGCAGGCAAGTAAAGTTATCCCTCCAGCAATAAGAAATACTGATTTACTGTAGATCTTCCTAACATTTCATTAAATATTCTCAACAGGATTCGGTTGCCATCTGCTCCAGCGATTATCAAATTTTAGTCTGTGGATCCCTGAGTCTCAGGAATCATTTAAAAGGAGTTTTTATACTAAGCCATTGCTTTGCCTTTTCACCGTGCTGATATTTACACCAGCTTGACACTCGGCAGTGGTGATTAAGACTCCTGGAGCCTCAGCATGAACTGAAGCAGCGGCACTCAAATACCCTAGTAGCATTCATTACTCTTCACTGTCACACACTCATCAGTTTAAAACAAAGATATATGACCTTCACAGATCTCCTGAAAGGTTTCCAAGGATGCCTCCTTTCCCCAAAAGGCCAGGGATCCTACTTTGTGATCCACTGCTCTGGGGAGTTTACACCACCACCAGAAAAGTTGCTCTAGAGAACTGATAGCACAGCCAACACTGGGGATCTATTTAGACCAGCACTTCTCAACCTGGGGGTCGGGGTCGAACAACCCTTTCACAGGGGTCGCCTGAGACCATTGGAAAACACCTATTTCCAATGGTTGGGGGTCACCACGACATGAGGACTGTACTACAGGACCACAGCATTAAGAAGGTGGAGAACCACTGATTTAAGACCTTTCCAGTTCAAAGGGACTGATGCATTGTAGTTAGTTACTAAGCCCTTCTCTGAATCCAGACGTGTTTCACATAGGGGCTGTGGGAGCTAGCCTCTGAGACGGCTCCCCATGATCTTCACCTCCTGGCATTCAAGCCCTTGGTTAATCTCTTCCCACACTTTACTAGGGTTGATCAGTCTGACCAATACAGTAAAGCAGAAGTGAGGGGTTCGCTTCAGAGTTTAGGCTGTAAAAAGACATGATGGCTTCTGATTGAGTATTGGTTGGTGTCTGTCTGTCTGAGTCTCAGATCACTTATTCTGTGGGAGGTCAGCTGCCAAGTCATGAGAAACCTTATGGAGAAGTACTCGCTTGGAAGCAGCTCTCCCAGCTCTGGCCCCAACTAAGCCTTTGGGTGACTATACCTCTGCTGACACATTAACCAAAACCTCATGAAAAATCCCGTCAGAACCATCCAGCTGAGGCACTTTCAGACTCATGGACCTCAGGAATACTGGGTGGGTATGTATGTATGTATGTATGTATGTATGTATGTATGTATGTATTTTCAGCCAACACTGATAACCAAAACATGTTCTTTCCCCTCAAGGGTTCAAAAACAGTGTAGCTTTTCTTTTTCTTTTTTAGGGATATATATATAGAGAGATATATAAACTTACAATGAAAGACAAGATAGGTTAAGTGCCAAATGAGCATTTCAGACAATATCTATAGGGGGGGGGCACCAAAAGATTCCCAAACGGAGTTGCCCTGGGTGACGCGGAGCTTCCATAATACACCTTTTCCTGCTAGGCAAGCACCGAGCACCTTGTGTGAGTAATAGCTCCCAGTCTCTGGTCACAGTGAATTTTTTCGTGAAAGCGGTTTTTCTCAAACCTCGTTTTTTTGTGATAGCTGATTTAAGAGAACAGCATACAGTTATGAAATTTTGTTTCTTGCTCGGGAAAAATGCTGCAGAAAGTGTGATGTTGAACACAGTTTACAAGACAGCATTATGGGGGAACACTCAAGTGTATAAACAGTTTTCTTGTTCCAAAAACAGTGAAATGTCGATTGATGACAATCCTTATTCTGGGCATTTGTCAATTCGTTCCACCTGGTCAGACTGTTAAGCTTTCTATTTAGAAGCTCTGAAACATAGCGTAACAGTGTGCGACGAAAAAGGTCTTTGATTTGTGGCCGAAAGGGGGACTGGTTTTACCACAACAAAGGATCTGCTCATATAACCATCTCAGTGCTCCAGTTTTGGGCAACAAACAGCCTGCCTCTCCTGCCCCACACCTTACTCACCTGCCCTTGGTGCGTGCACCTTTTTGTTTCTGGACATGAAAGGATAGTGATGTAGAAGAGGGGAAGAAAAAATTGAGGGAGGTGCTGTCAGCCATCAAAATGAGTTTGAAAAATGTTTCCAAGAATGGAGTTGCAAATTTGGAAAATGTATTCAGTGTAATAGAGAGTACTTTGAAAGTGAAAACGTTGTTTTGCAAAAATTTTTAAATACATAGCTTTGGGGGGCGGGAGAGGTACAGGGAGGAAGGGATTACGGGTTTTGTAAACTCCAAATAGGAAAAGTTTTTCTGTGGGTTAGAGTGTTGAAAACAGTTTTCTGAAGAAGAAAGAATTTCAATTAAATCTAAAGGTGAAGTGAGGTATGCATCTACTAAATGGATGAGAATCTTCTAGGGTGGAAGAAACCAAGTATCCCACAGGCTGAGGACAGTGTGTGACAAGGTAAACTCTTGGGGGAAATGGGGCAATGGCATCATCAATTTAGACTAAGATTACATGAAGGAGGGCTTTGAATGTAATGCCAAGTTTAGATTTCCTTGTAGGAAATGCACCAGCACTGACGTGTTTTTAATAGGATAATAGCAATCCGTGACAACTCTCATCGAGAGCTTTCAAAAGAGACCCCACCTTCCTCCATGCCTATCATTTTAGCCCAGTGAGCTTTCTTTATGTAAAACTATTAATAAATACAGTTTTTCTGGCCTACAATATACCGCAATGTCTACAAAAACTAATAAGAGTTAACTTTAAAATATCTCAAAAATACATATCTCTAAAACCTCTAAACTTTTTGCCTGAACATTTCATTTTAAATTTTACTTTTTAAATTTGTATTCTGTAATCAATATTTTCCATATTAAAATGTGACCTCTAATTCACTATTTGCTGAACATATACAATGTTAAAACAAACAGTAATTGTAGGACTTCATGCTGCTTCTGGCTGATGCCCAAGCAGGAAGGCTATCAGCATACCTTCATGTATGCCTTTCCTTTGTTTCCCTTCACACGACGTCAGCGGTTGAACATTCTCAGCCGAGACCAGGAAAATCCAAGGAGCATAATGTAAAATTGTAACAAAGCACCTATAGTATATTAGAGTCATGTTTGTCCCTAATTCTGAGTGCAAAATTAATAGAAGCCCTTGTTTAATATTCTAATTATTAAAGTCAGATGAAATACATGCCTCCAAAGTCGTTCCTGGAAACATGCTCACAGGCTCTGCTTTCACAGAGAGCACTTACTGTGTGAGAACCGTTGAGTGATCGGGGTTCCAGGGTAAGGGTAAGTCCGACTTTCCCACTGAATGTTTCCTTCCTGGACGGCCTTCATGAAACCATGGTAACACTGGTGGGCTACACCTAGAACAAGAAGACAAGTTAAGGGCCTCACCCTGCACACTTCACTTGTAAGTCACATCATCAGATACATCTACTGACCGTCTTTTCACTTACATAAGCTATGGGTTTCTCCAAGAATTATAAATTCCTTTTAGTTTCATTCCAAAACAGGGGGGGGGGGATATCACAGAATTTCAAAACTGGAAGCTCTTGCTTGATATTCTGGTAGGGTAAGAGACTTACTTGTCCCAGGTTATAAAATTAGCTCCCACAATTACTGTGGTCCCCTTTATATTATGATGGTGCACATCAGAATAACTGGTATGCATCACTCCAAAGCTAAGGGGCAGTAATTTAGCTTTGTGAGACTATATGGGGAAAAAATACATGGGAGTTTCAAAAAGCATATGAAAAAAACCCATTATCTTTTCATTTTCCCATGAACTTTCTGAAGTCTCATGTAGGGTCTGAAAGTTGGACATTAAAGAAATCCTCCAAAAAAGCATGGGTGGCTCTGAATGTGGCGCTGGAGAAGAACGCTGCACGTCACCACAGACTGCTGACCGGACTTGGACGAAGTACGGCCAGAGTCCTCCTTAGAGGCAAGGATGGCGAGACTTCGTCTCACATCCTTTGGACATGTCAAGAGATACCAGTCCCTGGGGAAGAACATGTTTGGTTACGTGGAGGGGCAGCAAAGGAGAGAAAAGCTTTCAAGGAGATGGGCTGACACTGTGGCTGCAACAATGGGTTCAAGCATGGGGACAATTGTAGGATGACACAAGATTGGGCAGTGTTTCATTCTGTTGTACACAAGGTCACTATGGGTCAAAGCTGACTTGATGGCATCAAACAATACAGTGTCTAGCATAAAATGGTGTTCAGTAAGCATCTGTGGCTAGACCATGGCAACCAAGCATTCTCTATCTTAAAAAAACAAAGCTCACTGCCGTCAAGTCAATTCTGGCTCACAGTAACCCTCAAGGAGACATGTTAAAAGGCTTAGCTTGCAATGGACTTTGAGATGACAAACCCATAACTAAGACAAGTTGTTTAAAGGTGGGAACTATCTATTTTACTAGCACACATTCAATTCTATCCAGGAGCAGAATTTTTAATAAAAGCACAACCAATGATGTTATATTTTGCAAGAATGTATCACAACATATCTTCCTGAGGTGGTTCACAGGATTTCTGCTAGACCATGAACCTACAGGCTGGCAGTTCACACTCATCAAGCAGAACAATGGACAAAAGCCTGGCAAACTGTTTCCATAGAGATTGCAAACCAAACCACTGAATCAATCCCAACGGCTCCATAGGGTTCCTGAGGCTAGAAATCTTTATAAAACAGACTGGATTCAAAGTGTCCAAACTTTGGTTAGCAGTCTGTCACTTAGCCCACTGGGTCACCAGGGCTGCTTCCATACACTGGTGCCAGGACTGCACTATGGAATAATTCTACACTGGTGCACAGCGGGCCACGAGAAGTGGTTACGCGGGGGTCCTCAAGCACATGTTTGGGAGAAAGATGAGGCTTTTACTCCTGTAAAGAGGTACCGTCTGAGAAACCCGGGGGGTGGGGGTTGGGGGATTTCCTGTCCTTTGGGGTTGCTTTGAATTGGTACAGACGTGATGGCAGTGAGAAGCATATGTTTTTATATGATTGTTCTTTTTAAAAAATCATTTTGCCCCAATAAAAAGATTAAAAAAAGAAAGAAAGAAAATGATTAGGGCAAAGAATGTACGGATGTGCTTTATACAATTGATGTATATATATGTATATGTATGGATTGTGATAAGAGTTGTATGAGCCCCTAATAAAACGTAAAATAAATAAATAAATTTTAAAAAATCATTTTATTAGGGGCTCATACAACTCTTAACACAATCCATACATACATCAATTGTATAAAGCACATTTGTACATTCAGTGCCCTCATCATTCTCAATTTATGATTTTTCAATGATTACCATTTCCACACTGTAAAAACTTTACTTGATTGAATGTAACAGGTAAAAAGAATATATGGAGGAAGTACCCACTCCCCAAAAAACTGGACAATTTCCCCCCAAAAGCTATGTATTTAATTGTTTGTTTGTTTTTACAAAACAACTTTATCACCTTCAAAGTACTCTTCATTACACTGAACACATTTATCAAACCTACAGCTCCATTCTTGAAAATATTTTTCAAACTCATGTGTTTGGATGGCTGACAGCACATCTCTTGTTTTTTTCTTCACCTCTTCTACATTGTCAAACTGCTGTCCTTTCCTGTCCTACTTCATTCACAGAAACAAAAAGAAGTCATATGGTGCGAGGTCAGGTGAGTCAGGTGCATGTGCGAGAAGCATGCTGGTTTTTGTTGTTGTTGTTTGTTTGCCAAAAACTGATGCACTGATATGGTGCAGGTGCATTGAGCAGGTGCGTTGTCGTGGTGGCAAAACCAGTACCCTCATCTGCCACAAATCAGGCCCTTTTTGTAGCATACTGTTATGCAATCTTTTCAGAATCTCTAAATAGAAAACTGGATGAACAGTCTGACCTGGTGAAACAAACTCCAATGCACCTTGGGGGAGTCCTGAGCTACCCCACAACTGTTGTTAGACTTGCGCCCATTGCTGCAGCAATGGCTGCGTCTCTTTCCACAACGCAGTCACTTTGGTGTTTGTGCACCTTTGCACCAGATGAGGTCTGCAAGTGTCATTGCGTCTAATGTTGTTTGATCATCTAACTTCACTCCTGTCACCCTGGCCAACTACCATTCCTTGGTTCCCAACTTTTCATTCCCATCGCCAATAATTACTAATACATCTTGATTGGATGCTTGATCAATTTTGGACTGAAAGAGTTGGTAGAATTCTCTAATTTCTTCATCACTAGTTTTAGATAAGATAGCTAGATCTTAAAATGTCCCTTTGCCAATGAATGTGATATTAGAATTTACCAATCCCGCCCAGTCTGACTGTTGATTGAGGATGGCTAATACCAGTCCATTTCCGCTCTAATGCCTAGGAGACCAATGTCAAAAAGATCAAAGTCGGGGAGCTGACACCAAGGGCTCAAGCAGAAAGCAAATGTTCTGAGAATGATGTGGGCAACAAATGTAAAAATGTGCTTTACATACAATGGGTGTATGGATGGATTCTGATCAGAGTTGTATGAGCCCCCAATAAAATAACTATTTAAAAAAATCAAAGTCCTCACAAGTGGACCAAGATAAATGGAGAAAATACTGGATTACACCTCGCTTGGATCCACAATGCATACTCATGGAAGCAGCAGTCAAGAGATCAAACGATTGCATTGCATTAGGTAACTCTGCTGCACACGACCTCTTTAAAAGTGGTTACTGAAGAGCAAGGATGTCACTCTGAGGACTCAGGTGGGCCTGACCCAAGCCGTGGTGGTCTCCATCCCCTGATATGCATGAGAAACAGGGGGACTGAACAGGGGGGACAGAAGAAAAACCGATTCATTTGAACTATGGGTTGGCAAAGAACATTAAAGTACCATGGACTGCCAAAATAACAATAGATCTCTCTTGGGAGAAGTGCAAACCTGGATGTTCTTCAAAAGCAAACAAGCAAGACGTTGTCTCACAGACTTTGGACATGTTATTAGGAGAGACCGGTCCCTGGAGAAGGACATCATGCTTGGCAAAGTGGAGGGCAATGAAATGAGACAGGCCCTAGACAAGATAGACTGACACAGTGCCCGCACTGATGGGCTCAAGCTTAAGAACAGCTGTGAAGGTGGCAAAGGACGGAGAGGTGTCAAGAGTTCTGTTGTAACTAGGGTCGCTATGAGTCAGAAGTGACATGAGGGTCCTAAGCACCACCACCATCACCTGTTACTTAACAGGCACGTGCTTAATCATTGTTCCGCCAGAGCTCCTTAAAACGAATTCTACAGATATGCACATTTCAAATCAAGGTAATGCTGTAATAAATAAAAAGCTGGATACATTATGATAGCGAAAAACTATTTGGGCACCAACTTCACCCAGAACATCTGAGGACTAGGTCAGAGCGCTTCAGTCTTTAAATTAAAAAAAAAAATCAAAGTGATGCAAATGCCAAATAAAATCTCCCCTATTTGATTAGCTCACACCCCCTAACCCACGACTTTCCATCTTTATTGTAGGAGTGAAACAATATTCCAACAGGGTAAAGGCGCCTGTCTCTCCTACAGTAGCCTGGCAAACAGAAGCAGCTAAGCAGACTATCCCCTCAGTGGTGAGCTGACCAGCACAGGGCCCCCCCGGGGAGCCAGTCTAGCCGCTGCTGGCCTTCAGCCCTCCAGGCAGAATGAGAGGAACTGTGTGTTCTCAATGAAAGCCACCCTGGTCCAAGGAAACCAGCTAAAACTGATCGACTTCCATCTCCAAGTGTTTCTTTCTCTGGCTGCCTTTGAAGCCAAACAAGTATCAATTTAAAAATATGACATAGCTAGCAACTTTAACATTTAGCTAAAACAAAAATTGAAATCTTGATTAGAAAACAAAGAACTAAAAGCACACTTTTTAATGTATGAAAACATGCATAGGGCTTTGAAGATACACTTGACGATAAAAACAAGCAATAAATCCACTCACAGATCCACATGTACTAGAATTAGCTTCTGGGAGAGACAGAACGTGATTACAAACAAGGATTTGAAATCCAGATGGACTGGATTTCTGATCTTCATGTAACTCTGGGTAAAATACTTCGTCCTACGGCAATAGTGTCACCTGTACAACGGAGATGATCAGAGTCCTTTCTCCTCATCGTGTGCTGTGAGGACGGCGCAGCACTTACACGTGCGTGGTAAAGCTATGTTAGTTAGCTATTACTATGATTGCATAGCTGTCCCCATTTCCCCTCAGTTAAAACAGGACAATACACAAAATTTAACTACGAATCCACAGGGGGGAAAATCCTCATTTTAAAAATGCAAATCTATAGTATTCAAATTATTCATAAAGCTAACCAGGACGGGAACCGATTACAAGGATCTACATGTGACCTCCTCCCTGGGGGAAGGACAACAGAAAAGGGGGTGAAGGGAAATGCCAGACAGGGCAAGATATGACAAAATAACAATCTATAAATTATCAAGGGCACATGAGGGAGGGGGAGAGGGGAGGGAGGGGAAAAAAAAGAGGACCTGATGCCAAGGGCTTAAGTGGAGAGCAAATGCTTTGAAAATGATTAGGGCAAAGAATGTACAGATGTGCTTTATACAACTGATGTATGTATATGTATGGATTGTGATAAGAGTTGTATGAGCCCCTAATAAAATGTAAATGAATAAATAAAGACAAAACAAAGAGAGAAAAAAGAAGCAGAAACAAAATGAAATTGTGAGTTTAAGCAGAACTTTCTTCCCTAGTTAATTTTGAAATGAATAAATAGACCTTTCTACTTCCTACAGTACCTTTGATAAGTCGATACCATTGTTTGCAGACGAGGGCTGCAGTTTTGTGCTCCTGATACGGCGAGAGAAAGGACAGGATATACTCCAAAACCTCTTCTGGCAGTTCAGACATGGATCTGTTATGTCTAGCCTCGTGGATCTCCAGGGCTGGATGAGACTCCTCATCATGCTCCATTGTCCCTTCCAGCACAGTTTCTTCTTGGTCCACAGCCATGAAACTGTCATCCTCACTGTCCGAGGAGCTAGCCATGACATTCCACTCAACAGCTGTAGTAGGAAAGAAACAACCATCAGTCTACACGTCAGAAGGTGTGAAGCGACTCAGGCATGTGTGAAGCTGTTCAGGATCTCTTTCCCATACTCAGGGGCTGGCTGCTCTGCAGCACTTTCCCACACTAGACACTTTCATGTGCCAAGGACAGTCACAGACCAAGCCCGTCCCAGGTAGCTAATAAATCCCCAAAGGCTTCTGATGGCATTGTTCTCTCCCTTGAAAACCAGAATGACAACTGAATTCTTGTATAACCATAAAGCCTGAAGGCCTGAAAGCATCTGCCTGGCAGGTAGCAAGGGAAGAGAAACTAGCCTCCCTTATCTAATAAAGATCCACGGCCTCAAACTTACAAGGGAAAACTAACTATGGGTAAGCCTAAGAGGGATGAGAACACATTTGGAGGATTTGGGTCAGAAACTAAGTTTTCCTTGCTTGTATACAAGATCATTCACTTAAGAGGAAAACAAATGCACATGTTTCAAGAAAATATTTAACTAGGTCAAATACTGAATACAAGGCAGTTTTCCACCTTCCCTCAAAATTCTATTTATAACAGATCCAGGCATTACACCAGAAATGCAGTGTACATGAGGGTAAGTTTAAAAAAAGGGGGGGGGTTACAAAATGAGAAATATTTATTAAGTATCAAAATGTGAAGCTATTGCTTCTTCTTATCTCCTCCATCTAGGTTTATACACTTCTGAAGACAGGGTTTCCTCTCTCCAACCTTCTTCCAAAGAATTCGGGGCCCTTTGATTTATACCATATCAAAATGGAAGGTTTGGTATCCTCAACCGATTGAAATTGTGGTCCAGGGAAACGGTATTTTGCGTTTTGAGAACGAAACGTAGTCTGGAAGTGCACTATCAAGGCTGTAGGGTGGATAGGTCAGGTTTCCCAATGGCAGTCTTGTAGGACAGCGCTTGCGAGCCTCCCTCCCTCAAGGAATAAGCAGGTACCCGGTCTCATGGGGAAACGATGCCTTGGCACAAACCTTTTCTCACCAAGGCAGCTTGTAACTTTCTTAACATGTCCTCAAATAAGCATCCCTGATTGTCCTGTGTCTGAGAAAAATCTATCACGATTAACTCTTTGAAATTCCGCCACCCCCCCCCCAAAAAAAAAACCCAAACCTGTCATCCTAACTTTCTGAGCTGACCAGAGCCCCTCGGAAACCAGTGTTTTGATTAAACTTTTTAAAGGCACCCTAACAAGACTAGACAGATACAATGCTGAGAGAGCTTGTCTGCATCCATCCTCTGACCACAAAGACAGAAACTCGTCGCCATCGAGTCAATGCTGGACTCAAAGGGACGCCTTGTGGGTCTCTAAAACTATAACTGTTCCCAGAAGCAGGAAGCCCGTCTTTCTCCCATCAGGGGCTGGTGATTCCGAGCTGTTGACCATGTGAGTCACGGCCCGACGCATCGCCATTAGGCCACCTGTTCTAGCACGTACACACACATTCTCACAAAGTGGTTCACTGCTGTGTTGTTCTCTATAGCAAAAACTGGAAACCACTCGAGTAGCTGTTAAAGGCCTGGAGCAGACCCGGCAAAGCCTGTCTAAAGGCAGTAAGGAACAGAGGTGGCAGGTAGAGGAAGCCCGCTATTGGCGGAAAGAGCAAGGTTCGCATCCTACTGCTTGGCTAACACACTGGCCGAAGCTGCCCTCGAGAAGAGCATGACCTGGCGCCACCGCTGAGGCATTTCCTGAGGAAATAGCAGCAAGTCCTTTCTTGAGGAGGCATGTGAATTCATTTTATTATTCATAATACAACGATTTCCCTTGCTCCATACACATCTGCCCAGGCTACTCAATGGCAACTCACCATATAATTTCTAGTATCCTCCCTGACACTGCTCAGAATAAGAAATAACAAGAAGAGTGAGCTTGAAATATTCTTTGGAACACCGAGAAAGATCGGAAATGTTTCAAAAGGAGTGGGAGATGAGGCGAGAACAGAAGCTTCCCATCTCAACACTGCCACTACTTTGACTCATAATGCTAACTGTGTACAGCTTTAAAAACCGGAAGACAGAACACACAGATGGTGCCCAGCTCCGACTACCCCGACCACTCTGACCAGGACCACCAGGTCACAAGACAAAACCTGGGTTAGAATAGTAAAAAATGTAGAATAAAATCCAAATTGGTGGGGGGACGGGGCACTTGGACAGGACTAGACTTACTGGTCTGAAAAGCAACTGGAGGGACCCTAATCTTCTAACTTAAGACTGAAACAATCTCTACTCACCGAATTTCAGCTAACAAGCAGACCTATAAAATAAACAGCTGGGAAGACTGTGCTCTTGAGTCAGGAAAATCAACTAAGACCAAAGGGGCAGCATCTGCTCAGAACCCACGATGAGAAAGTGGAAGTGCAGGGAAACCTGATGCGTGCACACAGGGAGCCCAGAAAGGAAAAGGGGAGAGTGCTGACACATGTGGAGAGAGCCACAAATGCCACAGAATAATCTGTGCATGAATGACTGATAGAAAATTAATTTTATTTATAAACGTTCACCTAAAGCACCACAAAATGTTCAAACACACACAAAAACTAGACTCAGCACATTAATGAACATGTAAACAAAACTCATAAAATTGCTTCCAAGATAATTTACCTCCCAAATTAGTGGAAAGGCCATGAAGCCACAGTATGTCCTGGCAGAGTGGCTGCTAGAAGCTTGATGATAATCTGCAATGAATTGGTGCATGCTGGGAAGTCGTGGAGTGGCCTAAATCCTTATGGTATGGGAAGAAAGGGGGATGACAACATTTCTCTCTTGTTCTCAAAAATAGAGACGAGTATGAAGTTTGCATTTACATCATTTCATTTAAGTGAACAAATGAGTTGTGCAGAAGCAGATGAAGGCGCTTGGCTGCTAACCAAATTGTCAGCAGTTTGAACCTACAAACTGCTTGGGGGAAGCAGACATACAGTAAGTAGTCTACTCAAATTGAAGTCTCGGAAACCCCACAGGGTTGTTATGAGTTAGAATGGACTCAGAGGAGATGAGTTTGGCTTTGATTACTTGAACTCCAAGCTGAACTTAGTGGAAAAGAAGGCCTTCTATCAAGGTTGCTCATTTCCAGCCCTCACTCCTACTCTAAAAAGTACTTGCTGCCAGAGAGTGCCCCTGTGGTTTGCCAAGACTGTAACTCTTTACAAGAAGAAAAAGCCTCGTCTCTCTCTTGCAGAGGAACAGGTGGTTTTGAACTGTGGAACTTGTGAATTGTAGATCAATGCCCAACCACTATGCCACGAGGGATCCTTCACTCCAAAAAGTACTGAACTCAAAACAAACCCATTGCCACTGAGTGAATTCCGACCCATGGTGACCGCACAGAGCAGGGTTCCCAAGGCTGTAAGTCTGTGGAAGCAGACTGCCACCTCTTGCACCTGCAGAGCAGTGGTGAATATAAACTTTTTTTTTTCCTGGCAAAAATCAGAATGGGTCACTGTGTATTTCTCTACCAGGAAAAACTTCACTTACCATATTCTTTTTTTTCCCATTGTATGTTATTACTCACCTCCCACTGGCTATATCCTCTAATTTATTGGTTTTCCCACTCAGTCCAAAAATTTACCAAGGAAAAGAGTCCAACAAAACAGAGTTCTTGAGTTTGACTGTCTCTTTCGCTGAACATCTGACAGTCTGTGGGCCTTGAGTCTGTCAAACTCAAGCAATAGAGGTTGTAAGAGATTATTTACATTACTGTTTTGTGGGCATTCTTCCGAAGTAAAATGAAGTTTGGTTCAATAAAACAATTTCCCTTTCCAAATCTTTTCAAAATATATGTAGCTTGATGCCAGAGTCAGCTCTAACTCATAACAGAGACCCAATAGGACAGAGTAGAACAGCTCTTAACAGTTTCTAAAGCTATAGATCTAAGAAGACAGATGGAAAGCCTCCTATTTCTCTGACAGAGCAGCTGGCGGGCTTAACCACTGAATGATCAGAGCTCCTTAAAAATTACAATCACCAAAACCCTCCTGCCACTGAGTTGACTCCAGCTCATAGGGATCCTGTAGGACTGAGAATTGCCCCTTCAGGTTTCTGAGCTGTCAATTCTCTACAGGAGCAGGTCTTAGTGGTCTCCCACAGAATGGCTAGTGAGTTTGAACTGCTGACCCTGATGTTAACAGCCCAACCCGAAGGAAAATCCATTCAGTGAGTCTAAATGAAAGGGCTCTTGCGATCAAATAGCCAGCTTTGAGGAATCCTCACCCTTCCAACCTTTCATGGTCCACAAAAACATCCAACCCCACGCCCAGGGGCAGACTTGCTCACTTGGCACAGGGCCCAGCTGCCAACAGTCACACACAGGGATGGGCTCAGATGCAATTCCTCTGTAATTACACATCCAGCACCAATTTGCTCAGCCCTTCATTTTCACTCCCATGATTGGGTCATGAAATCATCACCCATGCTCCCAGGGGATACAGACGCATTCTCAAACTCTTGAGTTACAGTTTTTCCTCTTGTTCATGCCAAAAGAGGATCTACAAAACACTTTACATTTAAGTGTATTAACTCAGTAAATGTAGCTTTCATCAAAGTCTTTTTTGAAAAATCTTCCTCACCCTTCACACTGGTTAGGCCTTCTCCGTTTCTGCAAGCTGATGGCGTTGTCTTTAGGAGAAAGCACGCACTGCACTGTCTGCCATCTAGGCTCCTTGAGAGGAAGTGGAGAGACGTCTAGGCATCTTTGCTTGGTTAGTACTTGGCATCTAGATGAGAACAACGTCTATTGGCTTTGCTACTCGGAGCACCCATGTGCTGAGTCATGTTATTTATAGTAGAAATTACATCATGAGTCCATCCAGGAAACAGCAGACCCTACCCTTATATGTCGCTGGGTGCTGTCAAGATATTTTATTGGACAAAATTAGTATACCTCTCTTGTTCTTTGAGTTTTGACCTTTTAAGGACAGATTCCCTAGCTCCACCCAATGACCCTTACTAGGTCAGGAGGGATGACACTGACGAAACTGTTGCTCAAGCCCTGTACAATCTTCCCGTCTGAAAACCGCTCTTATCAAGCTAAATGCAAACCTGTTTGTAAAATCTCAATACCTTGCCATTCTGAGGTACAAGCTAAGGTTAAGCTTTTAAAGCTGGGACAGTGAACTACTGGCTCTAGCATCATGCCAGGGTAAGCCATACCATCTAGCCAATCTATGCCATGAAAGAGTTGAAAGAGCAGATAACAATGACTCTGAATCTGTTGGAGGAAACGGATAAACTTGTAAAGAGTTAGAATCTTTTTTTTAAAAAAAATCAAAATGGAAATGAGATTATTTTATTATCCCTATAAAAGTCATTATCATAAAAAAGTCCTTATCAGATTTTGACATTATATTTGTGATTTTGACTCAGTTGTGCCTTTGATTTCCATGCCAGACATCTGAAAATAGTCTTAAAGAACACATCTTTATGCAAATTAGAGTAAACATCATTTACCTAAAAGGAGGATGAAGATTTAAAATGCCATCAAACTTAACCGCTGCAGTTTCAAAAGATGTTCTTTCTTTAATGCAGTGAAAGGAATTTCTGACCCACAGTAGAGGAAAGCACTGCGAGGTAAGGGAAAAGCGGCTGAATGGGCAGGAACCAGCCTGCCATCATCAATCAGCATCAACCTTCTGAGGCTCACGGACAAAGCAGTAACCCTGCAGCCTCCGCCATGGACCCATGAGGTTGCCTCCTCAGCAGCAACCCAACACTGCCACCAAGCAGATGCCGACTCACACCGCCCCAAGAGACCAGGGCAGCACTGCCTGCCCTGCGGGTGGCCAAGAACGTATGGAAGTAGAAAGCCCTGTATCGTTAGCAGGGCTCCTCTTCAGCAGCAATAAAGTGAGCTAAAAATTTTAAAAGCTAATGTTGGAAGTAATATGGGGAATTTACAGAAGATTGTAATATGATTACAAATGCTGATTTCCTGCAACTCTTTGGGATAATTAACAATTGGAAACCATAATGATTTACCAATAAGAGACAAGACTGATTACACCTCACCTTTGCACAATGTTTTACGTATTTATATAAATCTGCCCGTCCTAGATGATGAGCACAACATCAAAAATCAGCCTTCTCATATACAAGTAAATGCACATGCAGATAAAGGTGTACCTGAGGCACATGTGCTCCACATACAGGTGGCTTCAAAGAGTTAATGGAAAAACTAAATTAAAAGATAGACCTTCTGAAGCCCCTCAGAGATCAACATACATAGCAAACCACATAGAGGGCAGTTAGAATCTCCCTAGATATTGACAAGCAACTCACAGAGTTGGTTTACTGGGTTAAAATAACCAAACAACTCACAGGACTGCATTATTAAGTTAAAAGTCTTGAGATCACAGCAGGGCGCAGCTTAGTCAAATGGTCATACTTCACAAAGATACTGTTCTGTATCATAGTGTTCTGAGGTGAATCTGGGGTCTTCAAAGCTTTAAAGCAACAACTGGTCTCTACTTGGATGGAGCAGAAGAGAATGGAGGAACCCAAAGATTTAAAGAAGAAACTAAAAGCCCACACAAAACCTGCCGCCACTACTCACCTGAGACCAGCACCGGAAGGTGGCCAGCTACCACTACCAACAGTCCTGACTGAGGACACAATTGAGGGAGCTGGATAGAGCGGAAGAAGAATATGGAACAAAACTCAAGTTCCTTTAAAAGGTCAAGACTTAGTTGATTACTAGAGAGTAGAGGAACCCAGAAACTACTGCTCTAAGATAACCTTTGAATGTGGAATTTAAGCTATTTCTGTGGGTTGCTTTCAGCCAAATAGATTGGCTTCTAAAATAAACAATGTCGCCCATGAGTCATGTACTTTCTCACACAATGAACTATGAGGTCGAGCAGCCAACATTTATACAAAAGCAGAAGGGAAGAGCTATTAGATCAGTGAAAATAGAACAAGCAGAATGGAAATAAAGATAACACTGAAACACTGTAAAAAAATGTAACCGAAAATAAATAAATAAATAAATAGGTTTTTAGTGTGGCCGATGGCTTGGCACAATGTGTGTAACAAGTCCCCCACAGTACAATTTGTATAATGATTGTTAGAGGGGAACCTAATTTACTGTATAAACTTTCACCTGAAACACAATAAAATGTGTTTAAATATTAATATGAATATTATACAAAGGGGTTTGAAAAAAGTTAGGAACAAACCATCACAAGATGATGGATGTCTCTCCATGAATTTTTGAAACCCCCACTGTCATGTGTATTATATATTCCACCATCACTATTATCTTGGCACCGAGTCAAATGAAAAAGTGATAGAAAGTGTAAAAATGATTAAAATATGAAATTCTACCTAATTTCATGCATTCAACTAGTTATCATGAAAATATTATCTATATGCAAAAATATTGTGTTTAGATACCAAAGGAGCTACTGAAAGAGAGAATATCTCAGTATTTGCTTTCAAAAAGATATAACCCAGTAAGGGCCAAAGATACATACATAAATAATTTTGACACGGGACATTATATAATAAATGACTGACCTATAGTACACAATAAAAGGCCTTAGCCATTCAGGGAAGGAAGAAACAGCTTGCAACTGAATGGTAAGAAAGCTGTACAGAAGCAAGCATCTGAACTGATTTTTGCAAAACAAGTGGGATTTCAGAACAAAGTGGGGCAAGGTGGAGGGCAAATGATTTTCAAATTACGGTCTCTTGAAGTGACACAGTAGAATTATTGTTCCTTTAAGAGTAAAGGGTAAAACCTACTTTACTCAATGAGTATTTTACCCCATCACAGACTGTTTAATATTTTATCTACATTAACAAAAACTTAAATTCTGGAGACTCCTTAGTTCCTGATAGTCAATGTTTTGACAAAAGTCTGGAAATTTAAAAATTGGCATAACTGCTATTGCTATTAGCAAACTGTTCACTATTTTTACAAGAAGATTCAGAGAGTTGTTTCTATAAAGCAGTCCAACTTTAATGACTGCAACAGATGATTATTTACTCTGGCTCTTGTAGCCATAGCCTTTGTTACTCTTACCAAGATGATGGGAGAAGCTACAGATTGTTATATGATTCAGCAGCAAGTCATTGCCATCCTCCAAGCCAAAACCTAACTCACTGTCATCGAGTCAATGCCAACTCAATGTGACCCTGTCGGACAGAGTAGAACTAATTGCCCCTGTGGGCTTCCGACACGGTAACTCTTTACAGGAGTAGAAAGCCTTTGTCTTTCTCCCTTGGAGTGGCTGGTGGTTTTCAACCAACCACCTTGCAGTTACCAGCCCAACACGTAGCCACTTTGCCAACCGGGGATCCTCTAATTACCACCCTATTGAGTATAAAATTAGCCATCTCAGAAGCAGGATGCAGGAGTCTCACTACAAGCAACAGAGAAGAGCCAGGAGGGAAGCACATCTTTTGGATCCTGAGATCCCTGCACATTGAACTCCCTTGACCCAAGAGACAGTTTTGACACCAAAGAAGTGGCAGAACGGCAGCAGCAACAGAACCAAGGGCTTCACTGGCAGGCGTCCTCAAACTACAGCCCCATGGGCCACATGCGGCCCGCTGAGGACATTTATTGGGCCCGCCAGGTGTTTTTGCCCCATTTGTTTTTTTACTTCAAAATAAGATATGTGCAGTGTGCATAGGAATTTGTTCATAGTTGGTGGGTTTTTTTTTAAGCCTAGTCCAGCCCTCCAACGGTCTGAAGGACAGTGAACTGGCCCCTGTTTAAAAAGTTTGAGGACTCCTAGGTTACAGCATGAGACAGAGCAGTAGACTTGTCAACCCACAGAATAAGTAAAGCTGAGTGTTTTGGAGCAAGAGTAGGGTTCCTCTGGGCACTTGATTGGCTGGGATGGGAAGAGGCCAAATTTGTTGACCCAGAGCTGAAGTTGAGGTTTACAGCAGAGTAGCATGCTCTTTGTGCATTTTTCGGTAGCCCTACGAGAGTTTTGAACATTGCCCAAGCGGGGCAGAGGGTCAAGACCTGCCTGTAGGCACAGCAGATAAGAGACTACCCTAACTGAGCAACTATATACATCCTAGGCATCTCTCACAGAATTGTACCCTAATTTCTCTAATAAGCTAATAATACTCATTTCCCTAATAATACTCATAATCCTGAGTATCATCTGCGGTACATGGGGCCACCATGTTAGGCCACAGAACCTAACAACAATAATAAACTGTATAAAATGAAAAGTGAATCCAACACACTGCAGACACATTCAAAGGACACTTACCGCTTCTGCTATGTCCCCACAACACTACGACCTGGCCTCAGGTGTGTGTCTGACTTCCTCGCTCTTACAAAGGAACCACAGAAAAGCACTGCACTCTCTAAATCAGTACCTGACAGATGTATGTTTAATTATTGTTTAATGGGAGTGGGGCTATATTAATATTTTGCATTTCACAAAGTTTGTTTTACAGATCTTTCCATGTCAAAATATACTAAAATGGTCACATTCTTGGCGACTGCTTTAAAATTCTGGTCTTTTTA
The DNA here is from genome assembly GCF_050624435.1 of Tenrec ecaudatus. Classification (NCBI taxonomy): domain Eukaryota; kingdom Metazoa; phylum Chordata; class Mammalia; order Afrosoricida; family Tenrecidae; genus Tenrec; species Tenrec ecaudatus. Next base: position 39,944,669 of record NC_134530.1, read on the forward strand.
AAAATCATTTTATTGGGGGCTCACACAATTCTTATCACAATCCATACATCCATTGTGTCAAGAACATTTGTACATATGGTGCCATCATCATCCTCAAAACATTTGCTTTCTACTTGAGCCCTTGGTAGCAGCTCATTTTCCCCTCCCTCCCCACTACCCCCTCCCCATGAATCTTTGATAATTTTAAATTATTATTTTGTCATATCTTACACCATCTGATGTCTCCCTTCACCCACTTCTCCACTGCCCATCCCCCAGGGAGGTTATATGTAGATCCTTGTAATCTGTTCCCCCTTTCTCCCTCACCTTTCCTCTACCCTCCCAGTATCATCACTCTCACCACTGGTCCTGAGGGGTTCATCTGTCCTGGATACCCTGTGTTTCCAGTTCCTATCTGTACTAGTGTACATCCTCCGGTCCAGCAGGATTTGTAAGATTAGAATTGGGATCATGACAGTGGAGAAGGGGAGGAGAGGAGGAAGCATTTAGGAACTAGAGGAAAGTTGTAGGTTTCATCATTGCTACATTGTACCCTGACTGGCTCATCCCCTCCCCGCAGGCCTTCTGCACAGGGATGTCCAATTTCCCAGATGGGCCCTGGGTCCACACTCCCCCTCATTCACAATGCTATTTTTATATATTTATTTATTTATTTGGTTATTTATTTATTTATTTATTTATTTGTCTTTGATGCCTGATCCCTTCGACACCTTGTGATCTCATAGGCTGGTGTGCTTCTTCCATATGGGCTTTGTTGTTTCTCAGTTAGATGGCCCCTTGTTTATCGTCCAGCCTATAGGACCTCATATTCTATATCTTTTGACAGCTGGGCACCATCAGTTTTCTTCACTGCATTTGCTTTTGCACCTGCTTTGTCTTCTGCAATCGTGTCGGGGTAGGCTGGTGTGCTTCTTCCATGTGGGCTTTGTTGTTTCTCAGCTAGATGGCCGCCTGTTATGAGGCCTTTAAGACCTCAGATACTATATCTTTTGGTAGCCTGGCACCATCAGCTTTCTTCACATTTGTTTGTGCAACCATTGTCTTCAGTGATCTTGCCAGGAAGGTAAGCATCTCACACTGCCAAATTGTTAAAACAAAGTGTTCTTGTGTTGAGGGAGTACTTGAGTAGGGGCCCACTGTCCATCTGTTTCCTTAATCCTAAACCTACAAATATATGTACATAGATTTATTTCCCCCTCGTCGTATATATATTTACATCTGTATACGCCTATATTTAGATCTCTATAACTGCCCTTTACCTCCTAGTTCTTTCCTCTATTTCTTTGTGCTTTCCTCTTGTCCCACTATCATGTTCAGCCTTCATTTGGATTTCAGGAATTTCTCTTAGTTACATTGTCCTTGATGGAGACCTGCAAGACCTCTTACACCCTCCTTGCCACTGATTTTGGATCACTTGTTGTTCCCTTGTCCCTGGGTTTAACAACCATTTCCTTTCCCCCACCACCCCTTTCTCCCATGTCCCCCTGGAACTGTCATCCTGTTGTTTTCTCTTCTGGCTTATTTATCCCGCCTATTCCTTCCAGGTAGACATGCATCAACAACATGTACCATCACAAGACTGAGTACAACGAAGCAACAATAGAAAGTAAAACAATAGCAACAACAACAACAACAACCCTATAAATAGTTAAGGGTCTATTTGTTGTCCTTCACAGGTGCTTTCTAGTCGCGTCTGATGGGGTGTCATACCCTGGCCCCACATCTATCCCTGGGGACTTCATTGCTCTGCTCTCCCTGCTGCTCTGCTGCAAGCCCCTAGTGGCTGGCTTCAGCTTAGTGAGCTCAGGACACACACAATTCCCGCCTTGTGTCTCTAGTGTTGTCCCCAATGGTGCTATGGGTCAATGAGGAATGCTGTGTCCCATGGTGAGGCAGGCCGTGTGGTCATCTCTGTGCATTAGTGCTCTGAGCAGAAGAATTGTCCGCGGGGCTTGGTGATCCAGGATGTGCTTCATTAATTTTTCCCCCTCGTTGGCTCCAGTGTGCTCTAATCAGACAAGTCCCTCTTCTTGAGCTGTAGCTTCAGTGCTGTCCTCGGAAGTGAATTCTTCTGGGAGGAGGGAAGTAAAATTCTATTCTTTATTACAATGTACCTAGCCATTTTCCTATTAGTAGACATTAGGTTGTTGCAGGTTTCTGCCATATAAAGCAGATGCAGTCAACTTTACCATGGGCGTATGGATGTTTCTGTTGGAAAGCCACATGAAATTGGCTAAGTCAGAAGGTCTCATTTGAAATGGGTAAATATTGCCAAATCCAATATAGCATTTTCTTTTTCTTTTAGCATTTTCTTTAATGTTTCTTCAGAGATATTCTTCAATGTTGGGGGATCTGTGTTGGCCATACTTTTCAAAGTATCTTTCCTTGTGACCCAAAGTTCAAGGCAGGGGGAGAGGGGACACATGAAGCGACAGGCTAAAAGGTAGACAGGTGTTAACTTGGGTGAAGAGGAAGATAGAATCGCCCAAGAGGAAGAAGGGAAATTAAAGAGGGGCCAAGGCAAGCTATTGTGAAGTTTCATAAGTAGTTTAAGTTGTTGACTATAAAACTGGTTATCTGAAATGTAAACTATCACCTAATTATAAATAAAACCTTTTTTTTAATGCTCAAGAGAGAGGAGAGACTGTGATATTCTATACATTAAAATGTCAGGTTAAAAAGAAAAAAAGCTATTACCAAAGACTCAAGTGGAAAGAAAATGTTTTGAAAAAATGGTGGCAACATATGTACAAATGTGCTTGACACATGGATGTATGTATGGATTGTGATAAGAGGTGTAAGAGTCCCCAATAAAATGATTTTAAGTCAGATTATAAAGATTAATTCAATTATACAGTCTAAGATACCTGAATTCTTTGAAGATATAACTATTTCTTTAATGAAATATGTATGCTTCCCGGAGCCCAGCTGAAAATAAAACTTTCAATAATGATAAATTACACAGGAATAAAAAAGGGAAGGCTAAGTTGAGAAACATAAATTATTTTAAAAAGAAAGATAAACAGCAGAATCATATAGTGCAAGAAGAGGAAAGTAAAAGGAAGTAGAGGAACGAACCAGGAGTCAAAGAACATTTATAGAGGTCTAAATACAGGCATGCACATATGTAGATAAAATTATATGTAACAATAGGGAAATAGATCTATGTACATATATTTATATGTTAACTATTAAGGTAAAACAGACATCGGGCCTCTACTCAAGTACTCCCTCAAAGCAAGAACACTTTGTTCCAATAACCGGCATTCTGTGATGCTCATCTTCCCGACACAAACACTGAAGAAAATAAGGCTGCATAAGAAAATGTAGTGAGCTCTTCTCCCTCTCTCTGTTTCTCTGCCACCCCGAGTGTGGTGTTGCTCCAACTTCACCATGTCGTCTCATAAGACTTTCAGGATCAAGAGATTCCTGGCCATGAAACAAAAACAGAATTGGCCCATTCCCCAATGGATTCGAATAAAAACCGGTAATTAAATCAGGCACAACTCCAAGAGAAGACACTGGAGAAGAACCAAGCTGGGTCTGTCAGGAGCCCCACGAGGGATGGCACACATGGCCGCATTTTCCCAGGCTCAAGTCATGTGTTGCATTAAGACTTTTGTTCCCATCTGATCAATTGAACTTCTATTGGCAAATAATTTGGTTTATTCCTTGGTTTTTTGCTTGCTCATCAAGTTTAACAATAAATAATGTAAGGCTGTTGGTTTGAAAAAAAGAAAATTTGGTGAAAAAACCTGATGGTGCCCGGCTATCAAAAGATATAGCATCTGGGGTCTTAAAGATAAACAGGCGACCATCTAGCTGAGAAGCAACTAAGTCACATGAAAGAAGCACACCAGCCTGTGTGATCATAAGGTGTTGATGGGATTAGTTATCAGGCATCAAAGACTCAGAACAAAAAATCCTATCAATGTGAATGAGGGGGAGTTCACAGTGGATACCCAAAGCCCATCTGTAGACAGCTGGACAGAAGGAACAGACGAATCAGTCAAGGTGTAGTATAGCACCGATGAAACATACAACTTTCCTCTAGTTATTTTTTATGTACATAAGAGTTTTATTTATTTATTAAGTCATTTTCTTAGGGGCTCATACAACTCTTATCACAATCCATACATACATCAATTGTGTAAAGCATATTTGTACATTCATTACCCTCATCATTCTCAAAACATTTGCTCTCCACTTAAGTCCCTGGCATCAGCTCATTTTTTCCGCTCCCTCCCCACTCGCCCCTCCTTCATGAACCCTTGAAATTTTATAAATTATTTTTTGTCATATCTTTCCCTGTCCGACATCTCCCTTCACCCACTTTTCTCTTGTCTGTCCCCCAGGGTCCTTGTAATCAGTTCCCTCTTTCCAACCCACTCTACCCTCTCAGTCCTGAAGGTATCTTCCACCCTGGATTCCCTGTGCCTCCAGCTCCTATCTGCACCAGTGTACATCCTCTGCTCTATCCAGGCTTGCAAGGTAGAATTCGGATTATGATAGTTGGGGGGAAGGAAGCATTTAGGAACTGGAGGAAAGCTGTATTCATTGGTGCTACATCGCACCCTGATTGACTCATCTCCTCCCCTAGACCCCTCTGCAAGGGGATGTCCAGTGGCCGACAAATGGGCTTTGGGTCTCCACTCTGCACTTCCCCCTTGATTCACTATGGTAAGATTTTTTTTTTCTGATGATGCCTTATACCTGATCCCTTTGACACCTCGCGACCACACAGGCTGGTGTGCTTCTTCCATGTGGGCTTTGTTGCTTCTGAGCTAGATGGCCGCTTGCTTACCTTCAAGCCTTTAAGACCCCAGATGCAATATCCTTTGGTAGCTGGACACCATCAGCTTTCTTCGCCACATTTACTTATGCACCCATTTGTCTTCAGCGATTGAATCAGGGAGGTGAGCACACACTGTGATTTTGTGTTCTCTGAGGCCTGATAACTGATCCCTTTGGCATCTCGTGGTCACACAGGTTGATGTGCTTCTTCCATATGGGCTTTGTTGCTTCTGAGCTAGATGGCCACTTGTTTACCTTCAAGCCTTTAAGACTCCTGAAGTTCTTTTAATGCTTCCTCCCCCCTCCCACACACACACACACACACAATCACAACCCCAATTCTACCTTACCAATCTGGCAAAACCAAAGTATGGTCATGGGGACAGATAAGAGCTAGAAACACAAGGAATCCGGGACAGATAAACCCCTCAGGACCAGTAATGAGAATAGTAATACGAGAAGGGGAAGGGGAAGGTGGGGGAGAAAGGGGGAACCATCACAATCTGCATATAACCTCCTCCCAAGGGGACAGACAACAGAAAAGTGAGTGAAGGGAGACATGGGTCAGTGTAAGACATGAAATGATAATAATAATTTATAAATCATCAAAGGTTAGGGAGGTAGGGAGGAAGAGAGGGAGGGAAGGGAGGGGGGAAAATAAGGCGCTGCTACCAAGGGCTCACGTAGAAAGAGAATGTTTTGAAAATGATGATGGCAACATATGTACAAATGTGCTTGACACAATGGATGGATGGATTGTGGTAAAAGCTGTACAAGTTTCCAATAAAATGATTTAAAAACAACAACAAAAAGACACATACAGCTTTCCTTTAGTTGTTTAATGCTTCCTCCCCACCCCACCCTACCACCCCTATCATGACCCCAATTTTACTTACAAATCCTGCTAGACCAGAGCATGTACACTGATACAGATAAGAGCTGGAAACACATGGAATCCAAGGCAGATAAACCCCTCAAGACAAATAATGAGAATAGCAATTCCAGGAAGGTATTCCAGAAGGTAGGAGGAGAAAGGGGGAATCAATCACAATGATCTACATATAATTCCCTCCCAGGGGGGTGGATGACAGAAAAGTGGGTGAAGGGAGACATCGGTCAGTGTAAGACATGGAAAAAAAACATTATAAATTCATCAAGAGTTCATGAGGGAGAGTGGGTGGGAAATGAGCTGATATCAAGGGCTCAAGTAGAAAGAAAATGTTTTGAAAATGATGATAGCAACATATTTACAAATGTGCTTGACACAATGGATGGATGGATGGATGGAGGTAAAAACTGTACAAGCCCAATAAAATGATTTTTTTTAAATCGGAATCATGCCATTTAAGAGTGAAAAGTAACACCGAGGACTGACAAACAACAAACAAATCTTTCTTTGAAGAAGTACAGTCAAAATGCTCACTAGAAGCAAGGATGGTGAGGCTTCATCTCATGTACTTTGGACATGTTGTCTGGAGGTACCAACCAGTGCCTGGTGATGGACGTCAAGCTCTGTAAAGAATCAGAGTCGACTAGCGCAATGGGTAGCTACCACAACGGGCTCCAGCACAACAATTGTGAGACAGGCAGCATCTCGTTCTGTTGTACCAGGAGTCGGAGATAACTCAGTGGCATCAAACAACAATCGTTTTGCTCCCAATCACTCATGTTTCTTATTGTTTTAAGCATTTTTAAAATTCAGGTTAAAACTACATGCTGAAAGTGAACAAATCCTAAAAGTAAAGCTGGCTGAACCTGCAAAGTAAACATATCCAAGGTGTAAAAGTAAACAGCCATGTCCAGATCACTCATTGTAAACTTACTAACTGCCACTGTGAAAAATCCCAAGATATGTATAAAATTGTTCCCCAAAAAAGGGTCCAAAGTCAAGACTCAAAACCATCCCAATATGCGTTTGTTAAAACCCATCAAACTTTACAGAAAAAGTAAATCTTCATATATGCAAATTACTGTACTTGGGTACCTGGGGGTATCTGCCAGGAAGGAACAAGAACGTTGACAAGACTCTAACCATCTTACAAATGAATAAAGCAACCACAGTGAAGGGGTGGAGGGACAGGGGTAACCTAAAACTCTAGAAATGCAAGACAGCAGTAAAACTAAAGAAAAAAAAGAACCGCACATAACACTGTGCTCTAATCAGGAATGAATGTGGCTTAACAATCCTGATACAGCTATGCATGCAGACTAGAGCTCAGAGGCAGCTAGGAAGACAAGCCTGTTGATTGGCTTTGGGGAAGCAGTTCTGCTCTGCAAACATGGGCCACCAAGTGTTGCAACTGACGATGTCTGTCAACTCACGACAACATGCTTTGAAAGCTATGGCCTAATAATTTCATCAAAATATTATCACTGATCGGAATAATTAAACCAAATAAAAAATATTCCCAAGGACCAGAATAATGTCATCTTATCTGCTTACTGTGCAGCCTAGCAGAGAGTAGGAGCCAGGTTTCTCACTTCTGGAGTAGGAGGGTATAGATAAGTGAAGGAAGACAGCTAGAATGATATATGTGATAAAAAATCAGCAACAGAAAGTGTGTTTGTAACATACATAACAGTATGGACTCGTGTAGCTGGCTCTGACACATGTGGCTCTATAGAGCTACTCACAGCGCGTGCCTATCTTTCCTTGCTCTGCCCAGCGAAAAGGGCCTAGATGAAACGATCCTCCAGGAAGCAGCGAAGCACAAATGCCATTTCCCAGTGAAAGGACCCAGGGCTGCTGAGTCAAATGGCTGGTTCTAGGACTGGGGCAGAAAAATATGTAAGATGACTCCAGAGCTTTTTTTTTTTTTAATTTTATTGGGGGCTCGTACACTTCTTATCACTATCCATACATCCATCCATTGTGTGAAGCACATATGTACATTTGTTGCCATCATCATTCTCAAAACATTTGCTCTCCACTTAAGCTCTTAATATCAGCTGTTCGTTTTCCCCCCTCCCTTCCCACTCCTCCCTACCTTGACTCCGGAGCATTTTTAAGAGCCAAAAAGTAATGAAATGCTTAAAATAAAACTACATTGATGGAATTGTGTAAAAGGAGCCAAATGGAAGTACTCCTAATCACAAAACATATAAAGCAGCGGTAGCCTAAACACAAAATAAATATCCAAGAGTTCATACTGATATAAATTAATGACTGAACATACCTTAAAAGGGAGAATATAAAAGAGACAAAACCTTTGCGGATATCCCAATAAGGAGTGCAGATTCTGACCTAGGAAAAGTTATTACTATCAACACAATATACACAGTTGAACAAGGAGCCCTGTTGGTGTAGTGTGCTAAGCATTGACTTGTTAACCAGAAGCTCAACCACTTGAACCTACCCATCAGTCTGACGGAAAAAGAGGAGGCAGTCTGCTTCCATAAGGACGTAGAGCCTGAAGAAGCCTATGGAGCAGTTCTTCTCTGTCCTGCAGGGTCACTTCAGAACTGACTCAACTGCAATGGGTGAGTAGTAACCGCCAACCAGTCGATGCCCACTCACAGGGGCCCTATAGCACAAGGTAGAATTGCTCCTGCAAGTTTCTAAGACGGTCATCCTTTACAAGAATGGAAAGCCTTGTCTTCACCCACCTAGAGCGGCTGGTGGTTTCAAACCGCTAATATGCCAGTTAACAGTTCAACTTGTAACCACTATGCCACCCGGGCTTGGGTATGTAACTAGACAGTAGAATAGTTTGACAATGGATAGAAAATAATTTCAATCAGAGGACCACTGCAAAACACCATTCCTCATAGCTTGGGAAAACAAATCTTCTGGGCATATTTATGCCAAGAAATCCATAAAGGGGAAATCGAAGTTTAGAATACAAGGAGTACCTGTAAGACCTCACTTCCAACTGTCATACGATTTCCAAGTTACTTTTGCCTCACAGGTATTCTTATTGATGTTTTGTACACTGAAAACTACACTGTCTGTCTGATTAACCGACTAATGAGTGAATCCCAAAATCCACGCTGGCATCGTACAGGGAAACAAGGCAAACCCTGGATTTGTAGGAAGCATTGTCATTAGTTAGGAGTTCATGTGGGCTCCCAAACTTGTAGTTAGGGGCTGTTTTTTGTAGTCTTAGAACAGCGTTTTTAAACTTGTGAGCTCTAGCCTATCATCAGGTGACAAGGGGACAGAAAGTGCTGCATAAGCAACTGGTCTAAAGGACAGTGTCCTTTTAACTGTTGGGGTCTAACCTAGGTCGAGACGGCTACTGTCAGAGAAAGAAATTTCACATGGGTGGCTGGTGTCAGAAATGAACAGAGAGGTAAAATTAGGGATTTCCATTCATGCTTACGTAATTATAATCATCACAGGATACAAGTGAAAATGCCACCGCTCTTCTGCCACTTGAGATATGTTTAACTGTAGACACTCAGAACTCGTGCTTTAAAATAATACTGCACTCACGGGTTAAAAGAGCTTCTAACTTCTCCAACACAGCAGGGAGACAGAGTGCTATTATTACTATTATTGTACTGAGCAATTTTTAAAAGCTTATATAACTATTTCTCTATAAAAATATAAACTGTTTATCAAACATGAAAAAGAGTCAGTGGATGAAATCCTGATATAATACTACTTAAGACAGTAAGCAAATTGCTATCCTTCTGTACACTGAAACATCTTAAATTTTTTCTATCAAAAGTTTGATAGAATAAAACTTGATAAAATAAAATTATCAAACAACAGCTACAAAGCATGCCAGAGGTTTAAGAATAAGATCAATAGCTTTCCTCAAACAGTTTTTAATTCCGTCACCTCCAAGGCTCTACTCTTTGCTCCTTCTAGCCACACCTCTTTCTGGAATATACTCTTGCCACTTCTTACCAGTAGGGCACAGACTTACTCATTACTTAGAAGTTACTTCTTATCTGAGGTTCTCTCATTCCCTCCAGCTAATGAAGTACTCCCTCTTTGTCTCTATTCATTTTATACAATATCTTCATTATCTTAGAGTTGAACAAATATTTGTTGAGTGAGTTGGCCCATAAGATTTAAGTAACAGTAGCTAAATAATACAGCTATAATCTAATCTCCATAAGGTACAATTCTGCTTATTAGTCACTTGTCTAACTAGATTCCTTATTTCACTTGTCATTATTAAGGATTCCAATAAAGCCCAGACTAAAGGCAAGCAAGATGCAACATGCACAACTAGAATTTCACTTTTAAATAGGCAATATGCCCAAAGATATGGTGTCCAGGAATCTAAGGCTATTGCCAATGCCGCTGGCCCTTTTACACGTGTTCTATCAGACTGCTTCCGAAGGGAGAATGTGCGAGGGGGAAATCTCTACTGCCCTGAGACTCAAACTAAAATGCTAGCAGGGAAATAGCTAAGAAAACAAAATGGGACAAAAATGCAGAACAAGATTAAAATTCATCAGTGAAAATTAGGCCTAACTTACTGTTTTTGATGAGGCTGTGGAAGCTCCAGACTGCAGCCCTTAAACATCCCCCTCAACCTGGAACTGAACCCACTCTCAGGAGATTGCCTTTCAGCAACACAATAGGCAGGCCTGAAAGGTGACCATTATCACCTGAAAACAATCAACTAACTATATATGACCAAAAGGGTACCCATTTGTCCCCCCACCAAAAGTTCAAAAAGCAAGCAGAGACAGAAAGATGGGCAAATGGACACAGGGAACTCAAGGAGGAAGGAGGAGGGGGCTGGCCCGTGGCAGGGATTGCAACCAGTGTCACAAACAAGCTGTTCGATATCATGGACCGGCAAGCTAATTTGCTCTGTAACCTTTCACCTGAATCACAGCAAAACAAATTTTTTAAAAAAGGAAGCTAGGAAAACTGGTTTCCCTGGAAACTCAGTAGAGCAAACACTTTATGTGCCTCACTGCTAAACTCAAGGCTGGAGGGTCCAGTGCAACCAAAAGCACTGTAGAAGAAAAACCTGGTGATCTAGTTCCAGAAAAATCCATGAAAACTCTAAAGAGCCCAGTTGTACTCTACACAAACGGGGTTGCCAGAGTCTCAACTCAAGACAACTTGGGTTTGGGGGTTGTTTCTTTTAACCTTCCTTAAATTTCCTAAATTCTCAGTAAAACTGATTTTGCATACTTTATAAAATGTCTATGTTTAATCCCACCCAGAAATTTCAAAATGTAATTATTTTGTACCATTTCTATAAAAATAAGTGAATGGGCATACTACAGATGTATTAAAGAAAATGTGTAATCTTAAACTCAGCTACCAGGCAGAAAGAAATGAGAAGCAAAAAATTTTACTTCATTATAATTGACTCTACAGCTCTAATCAATACCCTCCTAACACCTTCCTTTCCTTATTGGTGCTTGGAACAAAAGGTCAATTGTTTGGTCTATTATAAACAGCTAACTTTTAACGATTCTGAAAAAGAAACCCACAGTGAGAACATAATATAAACACAGGTGCTCCCAACTTCACATTCACTACTACTGGATCTGTTTACAGACTTCAAAATCAAAGCTCCCACCCATGCAGTATTACCACACAAAAGAAAAGCAACACCTACACTGCCAGGGGTTACCTACTTCTCTGACGTTTCTTTCATGCTGCCTACCCTGAATCAATACTTCAAACAGGAGACATGCTATGTACAGAGTGCTTACAAGACCAATCATATACACAGGTATGCAAAAACATTCTAAGTTCTCTTACTGTTACACACGGAAATGCTCTGTACAGAAGAAAACACCATTGGGGTTTTTAAAGGGTATTTCTGAGTTATCATCTGGGACAAGGTAAAAAAAATGTTAAGAACTAAAATTATTTAATTTTACATTGCATCATAACAGCAGTGAAGATTTCATTCTAGAGAATTTAAGTTACAAGTTAGAAGAAAAATAAATAATCAAACTATAGTCAATAAATCTTATTTGTAGGCACAATATTGGCACTGTTATTTCAAAACTATTATAGGCATTTCTAAAGAGTCATAGCAAGTCATCGCTGGGCTGCTATGTGCAAGCCCAGCAATTTTAAACCACCAGCAGCTGGGGGGTCTTGGAGTTCAAGGTTTTCTACTCCCCTAAAGATACGCAATTTCATCTGAGGGGCTGGCCCCAATCCCAAGGGAACACCTGCCTCTCCCCCCAGAAGAATTTATTTCAGAGGACAGCACTGAATCTGCAGCTCAGGGAGAGGGACATGTCTGATCAGAGCACATGGGAGCAGATGAAGGGGGAGAAAGAGAGAGTGGAGCACATCCTGGCCCACCAAGCCTTGAGGACGATATTCCCACTCAGAGCAGCCAATCCACAGAGAAGACCACATGGCCGGCCCCACTATGAGACACAACATCCCTCACTGACCCATAGCCCTACAGGGGACAACACTGGAGACACATTGTGAGAATTCCACCCAATCTGATCCACCACACTGAGGCAAAACACTGAGGGAACAAAGTCCCCAGTGAATACAATAAATAGACTCTGGGGCTTGGCACCCCAACAGACTCAACTGGAAAACACTCCTAAAGGCCAACAAACAGTCCTTGAACTACAAGCTTTTCTTTCTTGTTGTTGTGCTTTGTTGGGGTTTTTTTTTTTTTTGTCATTAGCTTGTTGTTTTGTTCTCTTTTGTTGCTAGGTTTTGCTCTGTCTTCTTTTTGTACATGTTATTATCTTGCAGGTATGTCTAAATAAAATAGGCTGGATGAACAATCGGGAGGAGAAAACAATGGGACCGACAGTTCCTGGGAACATGGGAGAGGGGGAGGTGGGGAAAAGGTAATGGTGTTAGCAAACCCAGGGACAGGGGAACAAGTGATCCAAATCAGTGGGGGGGGAGTGTAGAAGGCCTGGTGGGGCGTGACCAAGGGTAATGTAACCGAGAAGAATTACTGAAACCCAAAGGAAGGTTGAACATGAGAGTGGGAAAAGAGGAAAGAACTAGGAGGTAAAGGGCATTTATAGAGATCTAAATAAAGGCATGTACATATGTAAATATATTTATATATGAGGATGTGGAAATAGATCTATGTGCATATACGTATAGATTTAGTATCAAGGTAGCAGATGGACATTGGGCTTCCACTCAAGTACTCCCTCAATGCAAGAACACTTTGTTCTATTAAACTGGCATTCCATGATGCTCACCTTCCTGACAGAATCGCTAAAGACAAAGCAAGTGATTTGCAAATGTGGCGAAGAAAGCTGATGGTGCCTAACTACCAAAAGAGATAGTGTCTGGGGTCTTAAAGGCTTAAAGGTAAACAAGCAGCCATCTAGCTCAGATGCAACAAAGCCCACATGGAAGCCTGTGTGATCGCGAGGTGTCGAAGGGATCAGGTACAAGGCATCATGAGAAAAAAAAAATCTTACCATAGTGAATCAAGGGGGAAGTGCAGAGTGGAGACCCAAAGCCCATTTGTCGGCCACTGGACATCCCCTTTCTAGGGGAGGAGATGAGCCAATCAGGGTGCGATGTGGCACCGATGAAGAATACCGCTTTCCTCCAGTTCCTAAATGCTTCCTCCCCCCAACTACCATGATCCAAATTCTACCTTACAAGCCTGGATAGAGCAGAGGATGTACACTGGTGCAGATAGGAGCTGGAGGCACAGGGAATCCAAAGCGGATGATACCTTCAGGACCAGGGGATGTGAGGGGTGATACTGAGAGGGTAGAGGGAGAGTGGGTTGGAAAGAGGGAACCGATTACAAGGATCTACATGTGACCTCCCTGGGGGACAGACAACAGAAAAGGGGGTGAAGGGAGACGTCAGACAGGGCAAGATAGGGCAAAATAATAATTTATAAATTATCAAGGGCTCATGAAGGAGTGGGGAGCGGGGAGGGAAGGAGAAAAAAAGAGGACCTGATGCAAAGGGCTAAAGTGGAGAGCAAATGCTTTGAAAATGATGAGGGTAAAGAATGTACAGATGTGCTTTACACAATTGATGTATGTATGGATTGTGAAAAGAGTTGTATGCGCCCCTAATAAAATGTTTAAAAAGAAAAAGAAATGACAAAATAAGTAAATTACTATTTTGTAAATCTTAAGTGATTTGCAATCCATAAAGAGTGATTACATGAAAATCCATGGTCATCGGTCAATTCTAACTCATGAGGACCCATGGGTATCAGAGTAGAGCTGTGCTCCAAAGCAGCAGATGGTCTTCCTTCTGCTGTGCACTGGGTGAATTTGAACCACAAACCTTTCTGTTAGTAAACCATTTGCACTAACCAGGAACGCCATTAAATGAAAGGCTGAGAAACCATCACTTGAACCCAATGCTTAATCTTAGCACTGCTAAAGGTGAGACAACTAGAAACTGTGCCTCATAGGGAGTAAGACTCGACTTTTTACTTCCATAAACAGTTACAGCTTCAAAACCTCATGGAGGCCGTTCTACCCTGTCCAATAAGGACCCCTATGAGAGGCATCAACTCAGTGGCAGTGAGTGTGCGACAATGGGAAGTTTACAGTGAAATATTCTTGCTTTAACACTCTAATTTCATCATGCCAATCTAGTAAAATGCTAACATAAGGAAGCGATTAAATAAATGCAGGCAAAAGACAACAGAGAGCAGGACATGCTCAAATGACCCAGTTTTGCATAAACCAATTCTGTGGAGTGAAAAGGAAGCAAAGAGACTGCTCTGACAACCACATGCAATGTGCGTCATTTTGTGATCCTTGTGTCTGTACAACTCTAAAAGCAGGTCTTTGTGCATACAAAAAGTAAAAATATGGAGTGATACCAGAAATACCGAAGAACTATTTTTAGTAGATGACAAAAATGGAAATAGTGATTACTTTTTTTTTTAATCACTTGCACTTCTGGTTGTGATGGAGATTAAGAACCAGAATAACCTTAAACTAGAAATCTGAAAAAAAATATGAAACAACTGTTTTCAGACAAGGACAAGAACAGCACAGGATTTGAATGTCGGGGGGGAAAAGATGACATGAACCCATGATCACTTAGGCTTCCTAGAGACAATTTGTGACCCAAAATGCTGTAAACTCCCTGCCGACTAGTTAGTTGCAACCCATCACTAAGATTTCCATGAGAGTTTCCAAGCTCATACATCTTTACAGGAGCTGAGAGCCCCGTCTTTCTCCTGTGGTGCTGTCAATAGTTTGAAATGCCATCCTTGTAGTTAGCAGTCCAACGTTAACCCCAAAGGGTTACCAGGCCTCCTTAAAGGTAGTCAAGGGGACCAGAGCAGCTCATCAATCATTCTAAGGTGAGACGATAGGTAACAGAGTTCAGGAGGCCTAGGGAGCAGAATTACAGAGACAGGGATGTGCACAGAAAAAGAGATCAAGAAAAATCTACATCTTTGTAAAGTATCAGGCAACACAATAAAACCCTACAAAATTTTCAGCCACAGGCAAAATATGACTAAATAAAAATTTATAAATTATCAAGGGTTCATGAGGGAGGGGATAGAGAGGGAGAGGAAAAAATGAGGACCTGATGGCAGGGGCTTACGTGGAGAACAAATGTTTTGAGAATGATGAGGGCAATGAATGTACAAATGTGCTTTACACAATTGCTGTATGTATGGTGATAAGAGTTATATGAGCCCCTAATAAAATGATCTAAATAAATTCAGGCAAATTATGACAATAAAGTTGTAAGTGGAGAAATTCCCAAAGCTCACACATGGCAAGAAGACATATGAATACAAAAGGAGGGCGCTGTTGTCTGTACCCTTGGGAGGGGGTTATATGCAGGTTCTGATCGGTTCCCCATTTCTCTCCCTACCTTCCCATTCACCTTCTGGTATCACTATTCTCATTACTGGTCCTGAGGGGTCTATCTGTCCCGGATTCCTTGTGTTTCCAGATCTTATCTGTCCCCATGACCATGCTCTGGTTTTGCTGGATTTGTAAGGTAGAATTGGGGTCATGACAGTGGGGGGGAAGGAAGCATTAAAAGAACTTCAGGGGTCTTAAAGGCTTGAAATTAAACAAGCGGCCAACGAGCTCAGAAGCAACAAAGCCCACATGGAAGAACACACCAGCCTGTGTGATCACGAGGTGCCAAAGGGATCAGTTATCAGGCATCAAAGAACAAAAAATTTTATCATTGGATGCACGCCTCCCTGATTCGATCGCTGAGGACAAACGGGTGCATAAGCAAATGTGATGAAGAAAGCTGATGGTACCCGGCTGTCAAAAGGTATAGTGTCTGGGGTCTTAAAGGCTTGAAGGTAAACAAGCGGCCATCTAGCTCAGAAGCAACAAAGCCTACATGGAAGAAGCACACTAGCCTGTGTGATCACGAGGTGTCAAAGGGATCAGGTATAAGGCATCATCAGAACAAAAAAACCTTACCATAGTGAATAAAGGGGGAAGTGAAGAGTGGAGACCCAAAGTCCATTTGTCGGCCACTAGACATCCCCTTGCAGAGGGGGCTAAATGCCCCCCACCCCCCCGGCCCACTATCATGATCCAAATTCTACCTTGCAAGTCTGGCTAGACCAGAGGAGGTACACTGGTGCAGACAGGAACTGGAAACACAGGGAATCCAGGGCAGATGATCCCTTCAGGACCAGGGGTGAGTGGCGATACTGGGAGGGTAGAGGGAGAGTGGGTTGGAAAGAGGGAACCGATTACAAGGATCTACATGTGACCTCCTCCCGGGGGAATGGACAACAGAAAAGGGAGTGAAGGGAGACGCCGGACAGGGCAAGATATGACAAAATAATAATTTATAAATTATCAAGGGCTCATGAGGGAGAGGGGAGCGGGTCGGGAGGGGGAAAAAAGATGACTTGATGCCAAAGGCTTAAGGGAGAGCAATTGCTTTGAAAATGATGAGGGCAATGAATGTACAGATGTGCTTTACACAATTGATGTATGAATGGGATTGTGGTAAGAGTTGTATGAGCCCCTAATAAAACGTTAAAAATGAATTTAGAAAGTGAGTTACTCAATATATATGTTGAGCAAATAATCTTACAAGCTGGACTATATGAAGAGCATGGCATCAAGATGGGGAGATTAGTTATCAAAATCGGAAGACTAGTTAACAATCTGTAATGTGCAGGTGACATCACATGGCAAGAAGGGAACTTGAGGCACTTACTGATAAAAAGTCAAGTCTTCAGTGTGATTACACCTTAACATAAACAAAAATCATCCTAAATGAATCAGTAAAACATCATCACGATAACCAGAAAATATTGAAGTTGTCAAGGATTTATTTTATTGGATCCACAATGAACGTTCATGGAAGCAGAAGTCAAGAAATCACACAATGTAGTGCACTAGGGAGATCTGCTGGAAAGTGTTCAGGAGAAAACGTCACGTTGAGGTTCTGGTTGAACCTGACTTAGTCCATGGTATTTTCAAACACCATGCACGTAAACAGTGGTCAGTCAGTAAAGAAGACCAAAGAAGAAGTGATACATTTGAATTGTAGTGTTCCCCAGCAATAATGAATATACTATGGGCTGTCAGAAAATGAACAAATCTGACTTATAATATATCAGAATGCTCCTTAAAAGCAAGGATGGTACTATTTCATCTCAGGTACCTTGGACATGTCGTCAGGAGGGACCAGTCCTCCGAGGGAGACATCATGCTTGGTAAAGTAGAGGGTCAGTGAAAAGAGAAAGGCCCGCAACACAATTGCTGACAGTGAATGAGGCTAACATTGGATCAAGCAGTAGACGGGAAGCTGCTGAGAATAATGGATGCGATTTTACCCTGAAAATAAAGCACTATTTTAGTTGTTGAAATGCAGACATTTTTGTACAGATGAGAAAAAGCATACTTTAAAAGGAAGCATATTCTAGAATACAACTGACTGAAGTTGTAATTAAAGCTATTTTTTAATTTCTATTTTAAATGTCTTAGTTTATTTATATAATACAAATATTTCATAAAGCCAATGTAAGGATTAAATACATTGAACCTCTTAGAAGAGTGAAAACCAAACCACGAACTTCCCTCAAGATGATTTCGACTCTGGGCAACCTCATCTATGTCACCGCAGGTTTTCAATGGCTAATGCTTTAGGCTGACGGCTCGACTTTCCTTCTGTAACACCTCTAGGTCAAATTCAGCTTCCAACCATTTGATTAACAACTGGGCATTTAATTACTTGCTACATGCAGGAATGTCTGAAAAGTGTAAGGCAAATAACAGATAGTCAACCCCCCCCCACACACACACACACATTTTAGTGGACAAATATTTTGCAGAAGTTGTTAGAGTAAAGCATTTTAAATAAGTCAGTAGTAAGAAGAAATTTGTTTTACCTTGTTGTGGTAGTTACATAATTTATTGTCAATTTGAGACTTAACAGTGAAGGGGTGGAGCACAGCCTATCAATCAGGTTGCATCTTGATGACCTCATTTGGAGGTGCTAAGGAGATAAATAGCTCACTGGAGGCAGGACACAGGCTCACTCCCTGCGAGACATCCCTGTTGAGAAGACACATGGAGCTACACTAAAGATCTGGAGCTGAAGGAGCCACGTGGAGACCCCTGCCAGCACTGAGATGCTTCCACTGCCACTGAATCCACAAGACTTTCCACCCACTGGCCTGTGATCTTTCTGCATTCGGCATCATTGCATGTGTTGCATGAGTCTGAAGAGGAATTTATAGATTGATATCTAACATATGGGTTAACATTGGACTTATGGACTTGATCTGGACTGGGTTGGTATGTTTTCTTAATATTCAATTGCTCTTGTATATAAAGCTATTTCTGACACACAGTCTCCCTGGATGTTTCTCTAATCTACCCAGACTAACACACGTGTACACCAATTTTACATCAGATGGTATTTACTAAATATCTTCCTGTTAGTAAAACCTACTACCATCCAGTCGACTCCTACAGCCACCCTATGGGACAGACTGGAACTACTTCCCAGGGTTTCTGAGGTTGTAAATTTTCCAGGTGCAAAAAGCCTCATTTTTCTCCCATGGAGCAGCTGGCGGGTTTGAATCCCTGGCCGTTCTGTTACCCATGCTTTGAGTAAAGCAGGTATGTATTCTGAAACAATATTCGAAGGGGTACCCCCTACACACAAATGGACAAAACTCCACTGGGCAAAGGTTTTGTAATACACCCCCCACCCCACCTCTCCACTACGTGAGTACTGAGCAACTTGCTCTGAATTAGTGCACCCAGTGGCATAGCCTGGGAAGATTCTCTGGTCACAATGAATTCTTTCGTTAAAGCCGCTTTGCTGAACCTTGTTTTTTGTGATGGCCGATTTAAGAGAACATTTGGCTGTAAAATTTTGTTTTGTGCTGGGGAAAAATGCCACAGATATTTGTGATATTGAACACAGCTTACAAGGAAAAACTATGCTATGGGAAAAACTCAAGTGTACGAGTGGTTTTCTCATATCAAAAAGGCAAAATTGTCTGTCACTTGATGGCAAACCTTGTTCTGGATGTCTGTCAACTTCCTGAACTGACAAAAGTATTGATTCACATTGCATTCAGAGTTCGTTCCACCAGGTCAGACCATTAATCAAGCTTTTTATTTAGAGGTTCTGAAAAGATAGCTTAACAGTGTGCGACAAAAAAAACCCTGATTTGTGGCAGACAGGAGACTGGTTTCGCACCATGAAAATGCACCTGCTCATGCAGCTGTCTCATTGCACCAGTTTTGGACAAAAAACCAGCATGCTTCTCTTGCCCCATGCACCTTACTCACCTGACCTCACTCTGTGCAACTTTCTGTTTCCATGAATGCAGAGGGACGTGAAAATAAGGGAGGTGCTGTCGGCCATCCAAACAGATGAATATGAATAATGTTTCCAAGAATGGAATCGCCGATTTGACAAATCTATTAAATGCAACAGAGAGTACTTTGCAGGTGATAAGGTTGTTTTGTAAAAAAATTTAAATACATAGTTTTGAAAAAAATGGTTTAGGGTGGTACCCCCCTTGTATATATTAAAGAATCATTACTTCTAACAAGTACAAAAATATCAAAGATGCAAACTCCAAACTGTTGGTAAATACATACAAATATCCTCCAAGTTGCCAATGTTGTTGTTGTTAGGTGTCATGCAGTCAATTCTGGCCCATGCCAACCTTATGCACAACAGAACTAAACACTGCCCTGTCTTACAGTCCTCAGCGCAATGCTTGTGCTGCAGCCACTGTGTGTAGCTGCTCAGGGCTTTCTTGTTCTTGTTTCTCTGGCTCGTGTTCAGGACTTTCCTCTTTTGTACTACCCTTCTACTTTACCAAGCACGAATGTCATATTAGGAGGCAAAAAAACATTTTTTTTGGACATAGTTTAAAATCAAGAAAAGAGTGTGTCAACGCTGTCTCCTCTCACCATACTTATTCAATCTGTTAGCTGAGCACATCATCACAGAGGCTGGATTATATGAAGAATGTGGCATCAGGAGAGCTAACCTGTGATATGAAGGGGACACAGCCTTGCCTGCTGAAAGTGAGGACTTGAAGCACTAGCTGATGAAGTTCAGTGTAAAGAAAATCCAAATGCTCACAAATGGACCAGTAAAAGTAACATCTGGGTAAAAGGAGAAAAGACTAAAGTTAAAGGAGTTTGCTTTGCTTGGATCCACAATCAACGCTCCTGGAAGCAGCTATCAAGAAGCCATCAAGAGATCAAAAGACACATTGCAATGGGTAAATCTGCTGCAAATCTCTTTAAAGTGTTGAAAAGCAAGGATGCTACTTTTCAAACTAAGGTAAATCTGACCCAAGCCATGGTTTTTCTTTTTCTTTAAATCATTTTATTAGGGGCTCATACAACTCTTATCACAATCCATACATACATTTATTGTGCCAAGTACATTTGTACATTTGTTGCCATCATCAATTTCAAAACATTTGCTTTCTTTTTGAGCCCTTGGTATCAGCTCATTCCCACCCACCCCCACGAACCCTTGATAATCTACAAATTATTATTATTTTGTCATGGTATTTTCAATTGCCTCATATGCATGTGAAAGATGGACATTGAGTAAGGAAGATCAAAGAAGAATCTATGCATTTGAATTATGGTGTTGATAAAGAACATTGACAGGATCATGGACTTCTCAAAGAACCAAAAGATCTTAGAAGTATAGCCAGAAAAAAAAAAAAGGAAGTACAGCCAGAATGCTCCTCAGAGGGAAAGATGGCGAGATTAGATCTCATGTACTTTTGGACATGTCGTCAGGAGAGACCAGCCCCTGGAGAAGAATATCATACTTGATAAAATAGAGGGGCAGCAAAAAAGAGGAAGGCCCTGGACAAGATGGACTGATACAGTAGCTATGACAATGGGCTGGAACATAAGAGCAACTGTGAGGATGGCAGAGGACCAGTGTTTTGTTCTGTTGTACAATGTCACCATGAGTCTGGAATGACGCAGTGGCACCTGACTACAAGAAGTCTGCAAAATGACATCACCCACACAGAGAAATGCTTATATGTAGTATATAAAAACAAATATTTATATACATTTGATATAGAAACATATCCATCTTTAGTGCTAAGTAACGACCCACAATTTAAAATCTCATACTGTATCTTTAAAGTTCCATTAAAAAAAATACCATGGGGGGGAGAAGGGGGAACTGAAAACAATGATCAAAGTGTAACAACCCCCCCACCCCCCACACACACAAACCGAGGGGAACAAACAACATAAACGTGGGTGGAGACAGCAGATGGTGTAAGACATGAAAATAATAACAATTTATAATTTATCAAGGGGTCATAAGGGGGGGAAGGGCAGGGGAGGGAGGGAAAAAAGAAGAGCTGATACCAAGGGCTCAAGTAGAAAGCAAATGTTTTGAAAATGATGATGGCAGCAAATGTGCCCATGTGCTTGACACAATGGGAGTATGTATGGATTGTGATAAGAGCTGCATGAGGAGCCAATAAAATGATTACAAATTATTTATAAAAATAAACTAATAAAGTATTGAAAAGCAAAAAATGTATCATGTACCAAAGAAATGTTTCTTGTTTTTCAAGTTGTATCATTAATTTTACTTTAAGGAGCCCTGTCAGCACAGTGGTTTAAACATGTGGATGCTGGCCGTAAGAAAGGTAAGCAGCTCAAACCTACCAGGCACACCAGAGTAAACTGTGACAGCTGGGAATTCATAAAGACTTAACTCTGTAGGACATACATTATCGTCAATCCCGTTTTACAGAATAAGAAAACGGGGTTCAATTAAATTCACTGGTCTGTGATTTCATAGTGTGTGTGAGCCAATGATGACAATAACAAAATCCAAATATGATGAAGGAAAAAGTATCTTAGCTTAAATTGTGAATACCGGAGGGAGGGGGGAAATAAAGAGGACCTGATGCAAAGAGCTTAAGTGGAGAGCAAATGCTTTGAGAATGATTGGGGCAGGGAATGTAGGGATGTGCTTTATACAACTGATGTATGTATATGTATGGATTGCGATAAGAGTTGTATGAGCCCCTAATAAAATGTTTAAAAAATAAATAAATGGTGAATACCCAGTTGGTAGAGACTATGGAAGACGGTGGGAGCCGAAACCCCACCTGCAGAGTGTCTAGTCAGATTAAGCCGCTGGCAGATCCCTCTAGCTATAGGCAAGCGTCTCAAACAGCTCCCTATCAGAGAGCACTGTGAACTTGATTATACTGGGCTGAACCTGATATTGAGTCAACTGACCTCCCTCTTAAGGCAACCTGAATTTGTTCCAGGCGCAATTATTTCTTGCTTGTGCCATGACAAAAATCTCTTCCCTGGCTTTGTAAATATTGATGGTGGTCTTTTCTTTTGTACTCATTGCTTTTTAATCCTTATATTATTATTTTATCTTTAGCATATTATTCTGGTTTTGTTTTTCATTGTTTCGGTTTCCTAGTTTGTGAAGCACAGGAGTAGATGCAGAGATAACAACTGAAGCAAGGGTTTATAGGAAATGTATGGGTGGGGGTGGGAGATAGGAAGGGTGAGGGGATTTAGGGAGCAAACAATGAATGCAGGAAGGGGAAGGGAGCACTAGAATGGATTCTGATTATACAATTCATTTTAAAAGAAATTTAACCATGGAAGTATTTTTTAATAAATCATTTTATTGGGGCTCATACAACTCTTATCACAATCCATACATACATCAATTGAGGAAAGCACCCTTATACATTCGTTGCCCTCATCATTCTCAAAATTCGCCTTCTGCTTGGCTTCCTGGAATCAGCTCATTTTCCTTTTTTCCCTCTCCCTCCCCCCCCCGCTCCCCTCCCCCCTCACAAACCCTTAATAACTTACAAATTATTACTCTATCCTATCTTACACTCCCCTCACCCACTACCGGCTGCCCATCCCCCAGAGAAAAGGCTACATGTAGATCCCCGAGATCGGTTCCCCCTTTCTACACCCCTTTCCCTCCCAGTGCTGCCACTCTCACCGCTGGTCCTGAGGAGTTCCCTGTCCTAGATTCCCTGTGTTTCCAGATCCCCACTGTACCGCTATGCATCCACTGGTCTAACCAGGTCCGCAAGGTAGAATTGGTATCATGATAATTGGGGGGAGTGGGGGAAGCGTTCAAGAACTAGAGGAAGGTTTTGAGTTTCATTGTTGCTACACTGAACCCTGAGTAACTCATCTCCTCCCCAATACCCCTCTGCAAGGGATGTCCAGCTGTCTACAGATGGGCATTGGGTCCCCATCACGCACTCCCCTCATTCACGGTGATATTTTTTCCCCCACCTTTGTTGTTTGAAACCTGGTCCCCTTGGCCCTTCATGATCACACATGTTGGTGTGCTGCTTCCATGTGGGCTTTGTTGCTTCTGGGCTATATGGCCGCTTGTTTACTTTTAAGCCTTTAAGTCCCTAGATGTTATATCTCTCACTAGCCGGGCACCATCAGCCTTCTTCACCACACTTACTTATGCACACATTCGTCTTCAGCGTTTATGTGAGGAAGGTGATCACACAATGATGGTTTTTGTTCTTTGGTATCTGCTACCTGGTCCCTTCAACATTTATGTGAAAATACTGTATCAAGAAACCACACACACAGACACCAAACGTACCAATGGTTTACCATAGGCAAAGGAGAAAGAGTTGTTGCATTAGGGCACAGAGTTTATGTCAGTGGTGGTAGAATAATTTGGAACAGGTCATCAGTAGTGGCTGTACAGCATTAAGAGTATAATCAATGACACTGAATTTATACAAGTAGAAGTTGTAGAGTTAGAGAATGTTCTGTTGTGTACGTTTTTGCCACAATTAAAAATTATAATTACATGAATAACAATGACTATAAGGAAGAGAATAGTCTAGAATTGAATATGGTGACAACTGTACAACTCTTCTTGATCTGACTGAATTACTGAACAGTATGACATGTGGATAAAATGCTACTGAAGCTTTTTTTTTTTTAAGGTGAGCTGTTTGAATTTACCAGTTGCTGAGAGGGAGAAAGGTATGGCAGTCAGCTTCTGTAGAGATTTACAGCGTTGGAAACTCAGAGAGCACTAAGGGTCTTGTAGGGTCACTAAGAGTCGGAATAAACTAGAGAGGGCTGCATACATTAAGTGTACATACACTTTCCTATTCAAGATATTCCATTTAATTAATGCGAACAGCACTATTTGTCCCTTGTGACTGACATGACTGACACAGGTTTTCAGAGTTCATCCCTATGGTAACGTGTATTAGGAATTCATTTTCCTGGTTGAGTAACATTCTACTATCTGTATATGCCACATTTTGTTTATCTATTCATTGGCTGATGACCATTTAAACTGTTTCCACCTTATGGCTATTGTGAATAATAGCGATACAAGTATCTATCTGAATTAAGAATACCTTTTAAGAAATGGAGGAAAGAGCTAGGAGGCAAAGGGCATTTATAGAGGTCTAAACAAAGGCATGTACATGTTAATATATTTATATAAGAAGATGGGGAAATAGATCTAGGTGCATATATTTATAGGTTGAGTATTAGGGTAGCAAATGGACATTAGGCCTCCACTCAAGTACTTCCTCAATGCAAGAATGCTTTCTTCTATTAAATTGGCATTCTATGATGCTCACCTTCCTGACACAATCACTGAAGACAAAGCGGGTGAATAAGCAAATGTGGTGAAGAAAGCTGATGGTGTCCGGCTACCACAAGATATAGCGTCTGGGGTCTTAAAGATTTGAAGGTGAACAAGCGGCCATCTAGCTCAGAAGCAACAAAGCCCACATGGAAGAAGCACACCAGCCCGCGTGATCACGAGGTGCTGAAGGGATCAGTTATCAGGCATCAAAGAACAAAAAAATCATATCATTGTGTGCTCACCTCCCTGGTACGATTGCTGAAGACAAATTGGTGCATAAGCAAATGTGGCGAAGAAAGCAAATGGTGCCCGGCTACCAAAGGATATACATCTGGGGTCTTAAAGGCTTGAAGGTAAACAAGTGGCTATCTAGCTCAGAAGCAACAAAGCCCACATGGAAGAAGCACACCAGCCTGTGTGGTCGCGAGGTGTCAAAGGGAGCAGATATCAGGCATCATCAGAACGAAAAAATCTTATCATGGTGAATGAGGCGGGTAGTGCGGAGTGGAGACCCAAAGCCCATTTGTAGGGCACTGGACATCCCCTTACAGAAGGGCCTCAGGGAGGAGACGAACCAGCCAGGGTGCGATGTAGCAATGATGAAAAATATAACTTTCCTCTGGTTCCTAAATGCTTCCTCCCCCTCCACTATCATGATCCCAATTCTACTTTACAAATCTGGCTAGACCAGAAGATGTACACTGGTACAGATAGGAATGGGAAATACAGGGAATCCAGGGCGGATGATCCCTTCAGGACCAGTGGTGTGAGTGGTGATACTGGGAGGGTGGAGGGAAGGTAGGTTGGAAAGGGAGAAGCGATTACAAAGATCTACATATAACCTCCTCCCTGGGGGATGGACAACAGAAAAGTGAGTGAAGGGAGACATCGGACAGGGGAAGATATGACAAAATTATAATTTATTAATTATCAAGGGTTCATGAGGGAGTGGGAAGTGGGGGAGAGGGGAATAAAATGAAGAGCTGATGCCAGGGGCTGAAGTGGAGAGCAAATGTTCTGAGTATGATGATGGCAATGAATGTACAAATGTGCTTTACACAATTGATGTGTGTATGGATTGTGGTAAGAGTTGTATGAACGTCTAATAAAACGATATAAAAAGAATGTCTTTTAAGAGGAATCTGGTACAATTCTGTGACCCCATTTAAGAAGGTTAGAAATCTTCAAAAAAATAACTAAAAGTACAACACATGTTGTCTCTCATACAGATGCTCACCTTTCCCCTGATACTTATTCTCACAACAGCCTTCCCATTGTTATTCCCCTGTATTCAGTCGATACCAACACATAGCGACACTACAGGACAAGGTAGAATTGCCCCAGTGAGTTTCTGAGACTGTAACTCTATGGTAGTAGAAAGCCCCTTCTTTTTCCTGAAGCGCAGCTGGTGGTTTCAAACTGCTGACCTTGTGGTATGCAGCCCAACACGTAACCAATATGCCACCAGTGCCCCTTCATTCCCCTGTATTTCAGTGGTAACAGTTGCTATACATACTGTTGGAGACATCTAACTGCCAGCTCCAATCAATACTTGCCCCATTAATACTCAACTCATTGTCAATGAGTCCACTCTGACACAAGGCAACCCTCTAGGGTAGAGCAGAATTTACAGAAATAGAAAGCCTCATCTTTCTCCCAAGGAGCACCTGAGGGTTTCAAACGGCTGACCTTGAGGTTGGCAGTCTAATGCATAACCACTACACCAGCAGAGCTCCTCATCCTCGTCCTATCAACATGGTGTGAAAATTACTCCACAGTCTCTAGAAATCAACCAAAGGTGAGGAGAGGAGACACATGTGTTCCAAAAAGGAGAATTCAAATTACCCCCACAGTCCCACAATGTTAACAAACCTCTTGGTTTACATAAAAGGCAGCATTCTCAACGACACACAAAAATATTCTGCAAAGAACATTTTGCACTTTAGCAAAGTATTATGAGGGAACTAAAGATCATTCTATTTGTCTTCTGGTGGTAGAGGTGGTGCAGGATAACTTTTCCTAACTACTCCATTCCACGTTGATCACCTTTTCCAGGAGTCAGTCCACCTAATCCAGTGTTTCTCAGCCTACCTCATGCCCCAACCCTTTAATACAGGTTCCTCGTGTTGTGGTGACCTCCCCCCAACCATAAAATTATTTTTGTTGCTACTTTATGACTGTCATTTTGTTACCGTTATGAATCAGACGACCCCTGTGAAAGGGTTGTTCAACTCCCAAAGGGGTCGTGACCCACAGGTTGAGAATCCCTGGTGTAACCCATTACACACTGATATTTAATGTCACATAATTTCAGACTGTTGCAGATGTTTTTATATATAGCTTTTCTCTATAATAGGAATATAAACACATAATGTCTGCACTGCTTCCTATCCCTAGGAAAACTGGATGAAGTAAATCTTTGCTTCATAAACTTGCCTGAACAAAAGAATCACCAAGCAAGTACACTTCCCAAAGCAAAACAGACCCAAATTTGTAAAATGTAGGTTTAACCACAGCAATCATCAGTTACTGGAACAAGAAGAAGTCTGGGTTAATCCTCTGCTAGACGCATAATCTCCCTTTTTTACAGGAGAACACCTTGTGCACTGCACAGCAACCAAATCATTTGGCTGAGAGTGGGAAAGGGTTCCCCCGCTCAGAGATGGTGGCAATCATACCACTTTGAATAATCTAGTCTCCAACATCAGGCTCCTACAGGGGCTCACTATGTCTCTTACAAATTTCCCATTCCAGTTAACATTCTGCTTGACGGAAATTTTTTAAATGTGGGACTGTTCTGATTTAAATTAGTCTGCCAGACAAATTCTGTTTGCACTGGTCAATGCCCTAGTTTTAACGAAACAGAGACGAATCCTGGAATTTTAATGTTTTTAACAAGCACCTTAGATGGAAGTTCAGAAAACCAACAGGACTTCTAAACCTTAATCTTATATTCTTCTTGTAATTTTCCTATACTTCCTTACACATTTTACTAAGCATTGAGTAAGAAATGTGGTTCATAAACTTCTTAGATATTATAGAACAATTCAACCTTTATTTTATAAATGAGGTGACCGAGTTCTTAACTGACTTCCTTAATTAGTAGCAAAACAGAACCTATAACTTTTGAATTTCATCCCAGTGCTCCTTCTACATCACACAAAAATCCATTTTTAAAAGATCAGAAATAATACATTATTTACCGATATCCTTCAAAATGGAACTAGTAAACCATCTCTGGTACAAACATACATGAAAAAACATACAGCTATGGAAATGAGTAAGGATCACCTCTGCTCCAGGACTGCATGGTATCAAGAACACATGCAATAAAACAAGCAAGGTGCTGAAACGTGTAAACTAGGAGACAAATAACCCATTGTGCTTGTTTTGTAAAAAGAAACACTGAAAAACTAATTAAGAAACTAATAAGAAGTAGACAGAGAAGGTTGGTTCAAGAGCCATTTGGTCATCCCTTTGGTCCCAGCTCCTAAAGTGGCGCCAGTCCTGGAGGTCGTGGCCTTTCCTCCATACTTAAAAATCTGTTGCCAAAAGTCTATTCCAACTCAAAACAACCATATAGGGCACAGAACAGCCCCCAAAGGTGTCAGGTTGTAATCTTCATGGATACAGACAGCCATATTTTCTCCCCTGGATAATGGCTGGTACATTCAAACTGCCCACTTTGCAGTTAGCAGCCAGTTGCTCAGTCATTGTGCCACCAGGGATCCTAATACTCAAAAGTTCTTGTACCAGCACCTCCCTTCTGTTCCTCTGACTCTGGAAGTCAGAGTTCCATTCAGCAGCTGTTCCAATAAGTAGGATGTTACTGTGAGGACTAAAGTGTACCTCTGTCAATCATGCATGTGAAAAACCTGGACATTGAACAAGGAAGACTGAAGAAGAGTTGATGCTTTTGAATTATGGTGGACTGTCAATGGCCAGAATGCTCCTTCAACATGTTATTAGGAGAGATCCAGTCCCAGCGAAGGACATCATGCTTGGTCAAGTACAGGAGCAATGAAAAAGATCCTTGACAAGATGGACTGACACAGTGGCTACCACATACTCACACATCAGAACAATGGTGAGGACAGCCGTGCAGGACTGGGAGGTGTGTCCTTCCGTTGGACGGAGGTCCTGAGTTGGAACCAACTTAATGGCAGCTAACAACAAAAACAGCAGTCATCTCTGGATTTTCCTACCTTCCTCTTCTTCCTCTACACTTCTGCTCTTAAAGTCTGCAACATTTATATAGCCAGTTTCCGTATTACATTTTTTCTGTTCCTACTAGAATAACCAACAGATAAAAAAGGGATCACAAGAACAACAAAAACAAAAATCTAACTCTGACTAGTAGTTTTGTAGGCAGTAAGACTGATAGGCATAGGGACAATTGTGAAGATAGGCAGGGGCAGCCAGTGTTTTGTTCTGTAGTATCGGGTTGCTATGGGTTGGAACTAACTCCAAGGTGCCTACCAATGATAGTCATTTTAAACCTTCTCATGCATTCTGTAAGGAGTCCTGGAGGCATCTGCTGTGGGGGAAAGATAAGGCTATCTGTTCCTGTAAAGATTAACAGTCTCAACAAGAAAGAAAATAAAGATTGACCAGTCTACTGTCCTAGACAATCACTGAGTCAAAAGTGACTCATTGAGGGCAGTGGGGTTATCTATGTTGTCACAGCCATTTGGTTGACTCTGACTCATAGAGACCCTACAGAGCAGGGCAGAACTGCCCTGTGATTTCCGAGACTAATTCTTTATGCGGCTGCAAAGTCTCCTCTCTCCCTTGAAGGGGCTGGTAGTTGCGAACTGCTGACCTTGTGGTTAGGAGCCCAACTCATAACCCATGACAGCATACTGCTCCACCATTTTTTAAATCTAAGATTTTCAGTATTAGAGGAGGGAAATACAAATCTAAAGGAAAAAGTCTTACAATATGTTAAAAATTCAACTGGAAATATCAAAATGAAGTCTTTTCACTAAACATATTTTCCAGCTGTCTCCTGAAAGAGCCTAGATGCAGTGAGGACACAGTGGCAACAAGCATCCCCAGCACTCCTAGCTTGGCTTATAATCAGGACTGAAGCCTTACAACAATGACTGCTTTCCAGTCAAGGACAAGAGAATACAAGCTAAATCTAGGATATTTTATTAAAGAAATGACACAGTACCCAAAATGGTGTTTATGTCAAAAGGATATAAGAGCCAAACTAGACAATTTCAAGTGAGTTCAGTGACAAAAAGACTGATGAATAGTAGAAAAATTAAAATGCACGATATCCAGTAATACAGAAAATAAACTAATTTGCTACCGCTGAGGTGGTTACGCATTAATTCTTTATTAAGAAACTTAACAATGAACATCAAAGAATCAAACACTGCATGTGTGCATGTATGTTTTAACTGCATAGTCAGTGAAAAGTTACACAGTTAAGTCTGGTTAACATTTACTACCCACCTGACATTAGTTACATTGTTTCACATTCCCATTAATTCCCTTCTGCATGTTTCTTGCTTGTAATAATCTAGTTTCTCATTGCCCTTACCCTTTCTATCTTTACTTTAATTGTTGCCAAACATTCACTTTTTAGGAAAGATTAATTCATTCTCAGTTGATGAAATCTTAACAAATATGGAAGGATAACAACACACTTTGAAACTTCCAACCAACCGATTTGAACACCATAGTTCAAGTGCATTATTGTCCTTCAGTCTTGCTTATTCAATCCAACTTTCACATGCATATGAAGCAACTAAAAATACTAAGGTTTGGGTCCAGCACACATCTTAGTCATCAAATTAACACCCTTGCTTTTCAAAACTTTAAAAGAGGTTTTGTGCAGATTTACCTAATACAATACATCAGTTGATCTCTTGACTTCTGCTTCCATGAGCATTGATTATGAATCCCAGCAAGACAAAAAATTCTTGACACCTTCAACCTTTTCTCCATTTATCATGTTACTTATTGGGTGACTTGTAATTCATACTTGAAGGTTCCAAGTCTTTTTTCTTTTTAAAATCATTTTACTAGGGGCTCTTACAGATATTAATAATAATCCATAAATCAATTACATCAAGAAAACTTGTACATAAGTTGCATCATCATTTTCAAAACATTATCTTTCTACTGGAAGGCTCCAAGTCTTGATCTTCATCAGCAAGTAATTCAAGTCCTCCTCATTTGCAGCAGGCAAGGCTGTGTCATCTGTGTATAGCACAACAGTTCTCAACCTGGGGGTTGAACGACCCTTTCACAGGGGTCACCCAATTCCTAACAGTAGCAAAATGACAGTGATGAAGTAGCAGTGAAAATAATTGTATGGTTAGGGGGTCATTACCACATGAGGAACTGTATGAAAGGGTCACAGCATTAAGAAGGCTGAAAACCACGGGTGTAGCAGGATGTTAATAAGCCTTCCTCCAATCCCATATAGCCAGCTTCTCTGATTTGCTCAGCATACAGAGGGAATAAGAATGCAATACAACCCTGAAGGAACCCCTTTCCTGATTTTAAACCATGCTGTATGCCCTCGTTCTGTTGCACAACTGCCTGCTGACCCACGTACAAGTTTCTCATGAATACAACGAAATGTTCTGGAATTCCCAATCGTCTCACGGTTGTCCAGTTTCTTATGATCCACAGTTGAATGCCTTTGCAGAATCAATGAAACACCTGTTAATATCTTTCTGGTATTCTCTACTTCCAGCCAAGATTCAACTGGATCAACGATAATATGCCTTGTTCCACATCCTCTTCTGAATCTGGCTGAACCTCTGGCAGCTCCCTGTGAATGCACTGCTACAACAATTGCTAAATGGTCCTCAAAATTTTACTCGAATGTGATGTATCGATGATATTGTTCTATAACTTGAACATTCTGTCGGGTCGCCTTTCTTTGGAATGAACACAAACACGGATCTCTTCCAGTAGTTATCTTCCAAATGTCCTGGCATGAACCAGTGCTTCCTCTTGTTGAAACATTTCTATTGGTATTCTACCAATTCTTGTAGCCTTGTTTTTGGCTAATGCTTTCAGTGCAACTTGAACTTCTTCCTTAAACTACCATTTGTTCTGGCTCCTAGCTACCTCTTGAAATGGGGGACTGCTGAATAGTTCTTCTGGGTACAGTGACTCTGTGTATTCTTTCCATTGTGTTTAGATGCTTCTTACATCATTCAATAGTTTTCCCATAGAATTTTTCAACATTGCCACTCAAGGCTTGAATTACTTGAGTTCAGTTTAAGAAAAGCTGAATTACTTGAGTTCAGTTTAAGATAAGCTGAGCATGTTATGATATACTCTTATGTATAATATAATAATTTTACTTTCTTCTTGAGCTGACCTTTGAAATTTTATGTTCAGCTCTTTGACTTCCTTTTTTTGAAGATCATTTTATTGGGGTTCTTACAACTCGTTACAACCGATATATCAATTGTATCAGACATATTAGTACATATATTGCCATCGTTCTTTTCTAGACATTTTCCATTGAGCCCTTGGGATCAGCTCTTTTTTTCCCTCCCTCCCCCTGACACCCTCATGGCCCCTTGATAAGATTATAGATTATCATTGTTTTCATATCTCCCATCCCCTCTGGTTTGTTCTTCTTCCCCCTGGCAGGGGGTGTGTGGTTATGTGCCATTCGTTGCAATCAGTACCCACTTCCTCCCCTTCTATCCCCCCTTCCCCCTACCCCTTGGGTATCGCTATTCCCATTCCTGTTCCTGGGTTCCATGTGTCATGAGCTTTCTCTCTTGCCTGTATCTATGTGCATGCTCCTATCCAGTCCAGAGTGTGAAGCAGCACTGGGGTCATGATAGTGGGGGGAAGGAGGCCTCAAGGAGTCACAGGTATATTGGGTGATCCATCGGTGCTCTACTGCACCCTGACTCATCTCCTCCCTGTGACCCCTTTGCGGAGGGATGTTCCACTGTCCATAGATAGGTTTTGGGTCTCTGCTCCAAACCCCCCTCATTCTCACCAATGCATTTTTGTTTGTTGTTTATTATGAATCTTCTAATGCCTGTTACCTAGCCCCGATGACACCTCATGATCGCATCGGCTGGTGTGCTTCTTTCATGTGGGCTGTTGCTTCACTGTTGGATGGCTGCTTGTTTGTTTAAATTCTAGCCTTTAAGAGCCCAGACGCTGTATCTTTTAATACTCAGGCACCATCCGCTGTCTTCGCCACATCTGCTTATGCGTTCATTTTGTCTTCAGCAATCGCGTGTTCCGTGGGGGGGGGTGGGGAGGGTGAGCATCGCAGATGCCATTTTGTTAGAACAAAGTGTTCTTGTATTGAGGGAGGGTATGCACATCGACCAAGACCTCTATTTTTATGGATTAATGTATTTACATAAGTACACACCTCTGTCAAGACCTCTAGCTATAGCTTTGCTTCCTAGAGCTTTCCTGTTTCCTTTTGCCTTCTCCTGCCCCACCATCATGTCCCCCTTCTTTCACCTCTTAGTCCTTCCTCTCAGCTCGATTGCTGTTGCTCTAATACCCACAGGATCTCTACACCCTCCTAGATGTTGGTTTCAATGTCCTAGTTGTTCCCTGTCTATGGCGTTGTTTGCTCACCACATCCTCCCCACCCTGCCTTCTTTCCCCCAAACCCTCCGGGGCTGTTGTCCTGTTGCTTTCTCCCGGAGCTTGCATCCCATGTCCATCTTATACAAGAAGGCAAAGCAGCAATGTCCTAGTCAAAACAATAAAACAAAAACAAGAGTCATACAGTTCCAGGTCTATCCACTGGCCTTTATGAGTCCCTCCCCACTCGTCCAGGGGGAGTTCCAGCGGCTACCCCTCCTAGCCCAAAGTCTATCTGGGGGGCTCTTTAGGGGGTTTGTGGGTTGGCTTTGCTCCAATTGCTGATCTGTTATGCTCCCTTCTTGGTTTGTCCCGCGGTGGGGGATTCAGGCCACATTTTCTCCCCGCCGCGTGTCCCCATCATTGTCCTCTGTTGCCGAATGCTCATTATGGGACGTGTCCTGAGATGCTGGCAGTCCCACAGTCTTAGCAGCTCCATGCAGGGTCATCCCTGGGCTTGGTGCGCCAATATGGAATCGAGGCTAACTGTCCTTTTCTCTTTCTCCTTAGTTTGCTTCCATGTGGGCATGCTAAGTTGGTTCCTTCCCCCTACCTGAAGGCTTAGTGATGTTCTCTGTTACTCATACTTCTAGGGAGGGGGTCAGATTGGCTCTGGTTGGGGCCGGCCCTGTAGCCCAATCTTTTCATGCATTCCTCCACGTGGTTGTGTCCCTCCTGGTTTGGTGCGCCACACCTTGTTGGGGTCTGTATGCACACTACCAATTCTATGGAGACACAACCAATACTCTCCCCTGGGTGTGTTAGTGCCCTGTTCCCCCATGCCACAATCTGTTCCTCCCCACCCTTTTCTCCTCCTCCTTCCCCCCTTTCCCCTTCTTTATGTTGGATTCACATGAACCTCCCTGGGTTTGGTCTGACCTCCACCCAACTGCCTGCACCTCCACCCCTATATTGTGAGATAAGTGTCTTCTCTTCTATACCTACTGTGCTAATTAGACTGACCTCAGGGAACTCATGTTATACTTGTCCTTTTGTGATTGGCTGACCTCACTTAGAATAATTTCCTCCAACTCTTCCCGTGAAACGACTGTTCACTGTGATTATCCGTGTTTAGGGCTGCATAGTATTCTACTGTATGTGCCAGAGTTTACTAATCCACTCATCTATGGAGACTTACATCATTTCTTCCGTGTGCCTTAGCTATTCTATGGTTAAGAGCAGGGTTCAGAGTCTCTTCTGACATTCACTTTGATCTTTTTTTCCTTTCCTGTCCTTTTAAAGACTTGCATTCTTCATGAATAATGTTCTTGATGTCCTCCCCCTCTCATCAGGTATTCTGACACTAGTGTTTAATGAATCAAGTTTGTCCTTGACATGTCTTTGAAAATCCTGTGGGAAAGAGTCAGGCTCATATTTTGGCTCTCATGGACTTGTTTTAATTTTCCTCAGCTTCAATATGAAGTCTGTTGTTTTGGGTGCCAACAAGTCAGTTCTGACCTACAGTGACCCTATGGCACAACAGAATAAAACACTGCCGGGTCGGTCCTGTGCAATCCTATGCTCGATCCCACTGTTGCCAGTCACTGTGTCAATCCATCTCATTGAGGGCCTCCCGAACTGATATATGAGGAACTGGGAGTCTGCTTGAGTTGGCCCCTGACCTGGTTTTAGCAGCTGCTATTGAGCTTCTCCATCATCTCATTCCACAGATGGAGTCAATTTGGTTTCTGTGTGTTTCACATGTAGAAGTCCATGTGTATAATCAATCATCTTTTGTGTTGTTCAAAAAATCTTTTTTTGATTAAGTCATTGCTCTTGCAAAATTCTATCATGAGCTCTCCAGCTTTGTTTCTATCACGAAGGCCATAGTTTCTAGCTATTATCCATTCATTTTGGTTTCCAACGTTTGCATTCCAATAGCCAATAATTATCAATGCATCTTAACTGTATGCTTGATCAATTTCACATTGCATGCATTGTAGAATGCTTCAATTTCTGCATAACTTTGGTGGCTGGTGTATAAATGTGATTGTTGGACCGAAAATGGTTTCCTTGTATGCAGATAGACATTATCCTATAACAGGCAGCACTGTACACTTCAAGACAGACTCTGAAATGTTCCTTTTGACAACGAATACAATGTCATTCCTCTTGATTATCATTCCCGGAATAGACAACTTTTCATTTTCCTAGATTCATACTTCACATGTTGCACGTTTCAATTATTCGTTGATGTCTGCAGTTGTTTCTTCGCATTTTGAGTCATGCCCCATCTGCAAATGGCGGTGTGGAAGGCTTTCCTCCTGCAAGCTTTCCTCCACCGTCGTTATCTTGGTTGACTCTACTCCAGAAGGCAGCTCTTCCTCAGTCATATTTTGTGCCTTCTGACTGAGGGGCTCATCCTTCAGCACTATCTCTGACAGTGTTTCAGTGCTAGCCATTGGGTTTTCAGTGGCTATTTCCTCTGAATAGATAGCTTATTCCTTATTCATAGTCTGTTCTTGAGTCTGGAAGTTTCGCTGAAAGCTGTTCACTCTGGGTGACCCTACTGATATTTGAAATGCTGGTGACAGATTCCAGCAGCACAGCAACCCCCAAGCTGCCACAGTACAACAAACTGACAAATAATGGTTTGTCTGTCAAACCTTTAGATTTGACTTAAAAGGAGTTACAAGACACGCTAAATGAAAATACAAGGAAATATTAGACAAATCGGGAATGCGGAGCCATATATAAGAGCACCCAATTGGTCTCTTTAAATATCATCAATCCCATCGAGGAAAGAAAAAAGGGACTAAAAAGACTATTTTAGAACAAGAGTCAAAAGGGAAATTTCAAACAGACACAATATAATCTGGATTCTGCTCTCTACTTTAGTCCTTTGTATTTGCTGTTCCATCTATCCTCAAAGTAAACTTGACGCCTTCCCTGTGTCTTGGGTCCTCCTCAGTAAGAACTTGGCCGAACCAGCCAATCTTTTTCAGTCAGTCTTCCCTTCCCGTCCACATCACAATCACAGCACTCTGGTTTTCTCTGTGGTATTTAGCTGTTACTCTGACAGTTCTTTGTTTTTCATTTATTGCCTTCATCAATCTGAAATGTGAATTCCGGGAATGTGGGGTCCTTGTCTGTCTAGTCCATTGTAACCTTAAAGTCTTGAACCATGCCTAGCACATAGGAACATTCAAAAGCCATTTACTGAGTAAATGGACCAATCACAAACAAAACAAGCTCACTGCCATCTGGTCGATTCGGACTCACGATGACCCTACAGGATAGGAGAGACCTGCCCCTGTGGATCCCCGAGACTGTAACTCTTTGTAGGGGAAGCAAGTCTCATCTTTCTCCCATGGAGTAGCGGGTTGTTTCAAACTACTAACCTTGAGGACCGCAGCCCAAGGCTTAACCACCACACCACCAGAGCTCTTTGAAGAGACCAGGAGAGAGGAAAAAAAGATAAGAAAATTTAAAAAAATTTTTTGAAGACCTTTGTTTATCAAAT
The DNA here is from genome assembly GCF_050624435.1 of Tenrec ecaudatus. Classification (NCBI taxonomy): domain Eukaryota; kingdom Metazoa; phylum Chordata; class Mammalia; order Afrosoricida; family Tenrecidae; genus Tenrec; species Tenrec ecaudatus. The sequence goes on from NC_134530.1 coordinate 39,981,538, forward strand.
GAATGTTGAAGTGCCTAATATGTAAGCATTAACTCAATGTCATCCAATTCAATGCAATCCATAGCAATCTATAGGACAGAACAGAACTGCCCTGTGGGTTTCTGAGACTGTAAATCTGTACAAGAGTAGAAAATCTCACCTTTCTCCCATGAAGCAGCTGATGGGCTCTATCGTATGACCTTGTGGCTGTAGTGCACAGCCCACTATACCACCAGAGCTCTCTGTAAGGACTAACGGTGTCTATGAACACACGAAGAATATCACATGCAAGTTATACAACACATGTTCCTAATTATGCCATTCAGCATCAAATACATATAAAAAAGATACCACTTTGAGGGCTAAAGTGCACCTGACCCATGCCATGGTATTTTCAGTCACCTCACACACATATGAAAGATGGACAAAGAATGCAGAGGCTGAAGAACTTCTCATGTCTTTAAATCATGGTGTTGGCAAAGCATATTGGATATACCAGGGGCTATCAGAAGAAAAATCTGTCCTGGAGGAAGCACAGTCAAAATATTCCTTGAAAGCAAGAACGTGAGACTTCCTCGCACTGATTTCAGACATGTTACCTGGAGGGGACAGTGCCTGGAAAAGGGACAGCATACTTGGTAAAGTGGAGGGTGAAACAGAGGAAGACCCTCAGTGAGACAGACTGACACACTAACTTCAACAATGGGTTAAGGGTGGTGAGGATGGTGCAGGGGAGGGCCATCTTGGTTCTGTTGTACATAGCATCACTAGGAATTGGAGCCCACGGACAGTAGCTAACAACAGCAGCAGTGATTACTGAGTGTTTACCAACTGTTAGGCATTTTGTTGAATATTTTACATAAATGTCAGGAGGTAGGAATCATCATTCTCATTTTAACGATGAAGACCTGAGAATCACACAACTAGCAAGTGATAGAGCCCTGGCAATAAAACTCAACAACAGCAGCTCAAATAAAGTGTCATGGCAGCAAATATTATGAGCAGGGAAATCTATGTGATACTGAGGAAGATGTTACAGAACTATGTGGGAGAATACAGAGAGGAGATGAAGTAGAGTATAAAGAAATGATCATCAGTACTATGGACTCTCAGACTGGAATCAAATCATTCTAGCTACAGAAATCAGAATAATTAAAAGAAAATTTGGTTAGTAAAGATTTTTTATCTTGAAATATAATGTACTCAGTAGATATGCGGTATAAGGTGTTCAGACAACCAAAAGGCCTCAATGAAAAATCACATCTAGATGTATGTGTGGTATCAATCAGGGCAGCAATGTCAAGAGCTGGCATGAAGAAGCCACATTCTCCGATCAAAGGGAGAAAGAGAGAGAGAAGAACACACATGTATGTCTGCTACAGGACAGGTATTCTTCTGAGATTACCTTATGATGAAGCTGGATGATTAGTTTCTCTTGTCCCAGTTTTAATATCCCATAAAAACAATATAATAATAATGTTTAAGATTTGAGTATCTACTATATGATAGTCACTTCTAAACTCACATGCATTCTTAAATTTAATTGTCCCATAACAGATATAATTATCCCCATTTAATAGAAGAAAAAAAAGAGACTTGAAGGTAAATTAACTGAACTAGGATTGGAACCTAGGTCAATTCAAACACATAGTGACCCTATAGGGCTGAGTAGAACTGCCCCTGTGAGTTCTGCAGCCTGTAAATCTTTAGTGGAGTAGAAAAAGCCTTTGCTTTCCTCCTAGGTCCACCAGGTACCAAAGAGCCACAATGGTGCAATGATTAAGTGCTCAGCGGTGGTTCAACCACACCCAGTACCTGTGGGAGAAAAGCTGGCAATCTGCATTGGTAGAGCATAGCCCTGTGGCACAGTGTAGTTAGAAGTCAGAAAGGACCTAACAGTACCCAACAGCAATAGTACTCCAGCCAGACCACAAGCATATGTCAAACATTCAATTACTTTTAAGTTACACAAAATGTCTTGAATAGTAACCGAGAGGAATTACTGAAACCTTAATGAAGGCTGAGCATGATAATGGGACAAGAGGAAAGTCAAAGGAAATAGAGGAAAGAGCTAGGAAGTAAAGGGCATTTACTGAGGTCTAAATAAAGTCATGTACATGTAAACATATTTATATATAGGATGTGGAAAGAGATCTATGTGCATATATGTATAGATTTAGTATTAAGGTAGCAAATGGACATTGGGCCTCCACTCAAGTACTCCCTCAATGCAAGAATACTCTCTTCTATTAAATTGGCATTCCATGATGCTCACCTTCCCGACTGGATCACTGAAGGCAAAATGAGTGTAAAAGCAAATGTGGCGAAGAAAGCCGATGGTGCCCGGCTATCAAAAGATACAGCATCTGGGGTCTTAAAGGCTTGAAAGTAAACAAGCGGCCATCTTGCTCAGAAGCAACAAAGCCCACATGGAAGAAGCACACCTGCCTGTGCTATCATCAGGTGTCCAAGGGCTCAGGTGTCAGGCACCATCAGAACAAAAAATCTTATCATAGTGAAAGACGGGGAGAGTGGAGTGGAGACCAGCCAGTCAGGGTGTGATGTAGCAATGATGAAACATACAACTTTCCTCTAGTTTCTAAATGCTTACTTCCCCTGCCCCAACTATCATGATCCAATTCTACCTTACAAATCTGGCTAGACCAGAGGATGTATACTGGTACAGATAGGAACTGGAAGCACTAGGAATCCATGGCAGATGATCCCTTCGGGACCAATGGTGAGAATGGTGATACCAGGAGGAGGAAGGGAGGGGGGATTGGAAAGGGGGGATCGATTCAAGGATCTACATATAACCTCCTCTCTGGGGGACGGACAACAGAAAAATGGGTGAAGGGAGACGTCGGATAGGGCAAGATATGACAAAACAATAATTTATAAATTATCAAGGGTTCAAGAGGGAAGGAAGAATGAGGATCTGAAGCCAGGGGCTTAAGTGGAGAGCAAATGTTTTAAGAAGGATGAAGGAAATGAATGTACAAATATGCTTTACACAACTGATGTATATGTGGATTGTGATAAGAGTTGTATGAGCCCCTAATAAAATTATTTTTTTAAAAGAAAGTAAATTTAGAAAAAAAAATGTTGTGAAAAGCTAACCTACCTGTCATTAAATATTTCCCTGGGAAAATCCATCCCCAAATTCCATTACAACATATGAAATACACTTTTAGAAAAAGGCAGAAAGCATGTGGCCTGAGGAAAAAGGGAAGGGGACAGAAGATGGACAAGTGGCAATGTGAAGGCTTCATAGGAAAATAAAAATGTCAACACACTAATAGGGAAGAGGTCCACTTGCTAAATGTTACAAGACCAAATGATATATTTAGAAAGATGTAAGTATCCCAAAGCAGACCAGAGTGCAAACACAGCTCTGCTTGATCTCAACATGACAAGACAATCAGTCAAAAGATTCAATAAGAAACACTGAAATTGAGAAATGTCATTCTCCCTTGATTTACATCTGAGAAGTCAACAGATGGGAAAGACAAAAGCTAGCATAAGTTTTCTATGATTATATTAATAAATTAATTGTCTATTTCTTCTCTAAGCTAATGCACTTGAAGAGTCATTCAGTAAAAAAAAAAAATTCCATGCTCTCTATATTACAACTTGAATCAAACACTGAAGCTGAGAGTAAAGAAGAGAGAAATTCAGAAGATTATGCTGCACTTGTGAATGCCTTCAATATTTTAAATATCCTAAATATTACGTATTCTAAGAGAATATTACTAGGTAAAATTAAAACTTGTTTGCCTTTATGGAAATTAACTACCTCAAATCTATGCTCATATAGAACTAGAAAACAAGTTACTATCTAAACTCTATTAACATTAAAATTTTACAAAGAACTGCTGCTTCATATAATACTTATACACTGATCAAAGAACTCTGGCAGTGCAGTGGGTGGGCAGTTTGAATCCACCAGCTATTCAGAGCTTCCAGCAAGATTTACAGTCTTTGAAACTCTATGGAACAGTTCTACTCTGTCCTAGGGTGGGGTGGGGGTCATTTTGAGTTGGAACTGACACAATGGCAGTGGGTTGGTTTATGCATATATCAGGTGTGTGTGTGTGCCTGTGTTTCTGTGTGTATCAAAGAACCACAAGGTGTTTCTACCTTTAAAGCAAAATACTGAATATTGAAATTTTTTAATTAAAAACTTAGGAGAAAAATATGTTTAAAAATGAAAAAGTTGAAATTTAAGACAGCTAGAACTGGGCTTCAAAGCAAATTGTAAAGCTTTCCAATAAACATGTAAGTCAGGAAACACCAACTAAGGGAGCAGCATTACCACCACCAGGCTATCATGTTATAAAAATTTTAGAAGAAGGGCTATAAAACAATCTTACAATTAAGATGTATTATGAGGTTGATACTGAACTTTTTTTGTCTTTGACTCCCCTCCTTTTTAATTAAAAGATCATTTTATTGGGGGTTCTGACAGCTTTTAAAACAATATATATATCAATTTTGAGAATGATATAAGGGTGCTTTACTCAATTGTATGTATGGATTGTGATGAGTTATATGAGCCCCAATAAAATGATTTATTAAATAATATATATATCAATTGTATCAAGCATATGTGTACATATGTTGCCGACTCATTTTTTTTAATTTTAATAAATCATTTTATTGGGGCCTACAGCTTATAGCAATCTGTACATCAATTGAGTCAGGAACATTTGTACATCATCATTTGTTGCCATCATCATTTCCAAAACCTTTTCTTTCTACTTGAGCCCTTCATAAAGTTCCTCTTTTTTCCCCTCCGTCCCTCACCATTCCACCCTTGTGAACCCTTGATAATTTATAAATTATTGTTATTTTCATATTTTATACCATCCGCTGTCAATACAGGACAATTTTTAAGTTACTTGTCTTTATGTCATGTCTTTCTGCATTGCATGTAACACACAGCCACAATCTAGAAAAATGAACATTGTCACCTTCACTTTCCGCCAACCACAACCTTAGAGCACTCATTCTTCAGTTAAGATGTGGACACAGCACTGATACAGCACGAATTACAGATTCTGCTCAATCAAAAGCTTTGTTAAAATGTTGCAACAGGCAGAAGAACATGTTAAATTAACTGTGAAGCTACTAGAGCACTGAGTTAAGGAGCTTGTATTAGGACATGTACCGAAGTTCAAGATCCAATACGCTGAATAACCTCAATCCACAGAAATAGGCTCCATAAAGGAGTTGAATCTATTTCTGGGTCAAGCTGTTCAGCTTCACAAAAACGGAACAAGGGTACCAATTTCCCATGAACTTTTTGAAGCCTCCTGTATTTTATTTATTGGGGAAAGGAAACAGTGGAAATAACCCCCTGTCCTCAATGTCCTAATCAAAGCACTACAACTAAGCTCCACTTGCTAACTAAACGAGATCAAATGGAAAAACCATGAACTACCTCTTGTGCTAGTTTACAACAGAGAAAAACAAAACATCAGCACTCTAAAGTTCTCACCACCGAGCAGTCTGAGATATTTTCACTGCAGCTGCGGTATTTGTGTTTTTGCCTGTGTGTATGACTCACTCTTAGAAAGGTTCTCCCAAGTCTCCCTTGGATTTTTTGAGAATGTAGAAACCATAACTGGGGCATTCTGTGTGGGAAGTGTAATGACAGTGAATGAATAAGAGCAAAAGAACTTATGACAGAATTTTTTATAAACACCATCAGTCACTCACAAACATCATCTTTTCTGCAGAATGACAGGAGGCTGGGGAAAGCCATCCTGCCTCTGAGAAGCTTCCCTGGTTGGAGTCAGTATCATCCCAAAGCATGCAGCTCATGTGCTTCTTACACTACGTATACTGTTAGTTAACTGGTTTCCTTGTCTGGCTGGCTCACCAATTGGAGTTCAAGGCCAACTGGGACCAAAAGTTGTCTTAGAATCCTTACTACTTACTTCCCACAATTCCTGGCACAAGGAAGGCTTTTAATAGGTATTCCATAAAATAGAAACCATCGACCTTACATTTATCTGGTATTTTTACATCTAAGAAGCACCCTAACAAAAATATCTCTTTTGATCCATACAACAATCTTATGAAGTGGGAATATCATTATTTAACTTAGTGATTTCTGGTTTTATAGAGTTGTTAATTCACCCACTAAAACAATTCCGAGATCAGAAAGAAAAACACATACTTGGTCATCTTTGACGAAGCTTCTTTTGACTATCATAAAACCCAGAGGTTTCACTAGCATTTTCTCTGCTTGCTGTCCCTAAGAGTTAAGAAATCATACACACCATGGATCTTCTCAAAGACATTAAGAGGCAGCAGAATGTTCTTATTTTCCTGATCCTGTTGATTTTGTGACTCTGACAAAGGTAAAAAAACCTCACTGTCATGGAGTGGACAAAGCTAAGGAATGACAAAAGCCAAATGCTGGCAAGTGAATGATGTCACAAAGTTGCATCAATACTTGAAGATGATTTAGCACAACAATGCAACACACTGTGCCGACTGGCACAATGTAAAACTGCCGGATGCTGGACTGCATTCATTTCAAGGTGCCTTACTAACAAACTGACACAGAGTGGGTCTCCAATTCTGTTTATAGCAAGGAAGTTGCTGGTTAGGCTTTATATACTTTGCAAAGGTACTAATAAAATCTACAAATCTGGGGGTGGTGGGCACTCCTTATAAATAGGAAATGGTCAAGGAATTAGTTAATGTGAAAACTATCCTTTTTAAGTTGACGTTTTAATAGTTAACAGCCTAAAGATGTACACACGCACACCCACAGATCAATGCACTGGGTTTATTAAACACCGAGCAGGTCTGAAATGACAGCCTGCAATAAAAGGCACAGAATCAAATGGAACACACACCACCATGCTCCAAGTTCCGAGCATCGCTAGTCACTGCAGAGGCTGGATTTTAACTGGTCAACTCCAAAGAACTGCCTTTCTTCTCAAATTTTCATTATCCCTTTAAACGTATGATGTCATCACTCTTCAGCACAAGGAAACCAATTTAAGTTACAAAGGATAGCTGATGCGTCCCCGGCAAAATAATCCTAAGCAATTCCCCCATCGCATGATCCTTCAGAGGAGCGACCACCCGTCCTCAAATCTGCTTTCCTCCTGCAGAAAAACGCAATCGAGTCCCCAATTAGCAGCCAAACAACAACAAAAGTTGTTCTCCAACAAGGAATCACAAGCATAGCTCGACGAGGCTGAACCTCCATCTCACGCCCACCACAGAAAAGTCCAAAGACTGGCAATTAGGATACGCAGCTTTTACTTTCCTAATAAGTCGGGCGCTCTAAGAGACAAAGCAATTGGGTATTCCGAATCTTAAAAAGCCAAAGGTTGGAAACTAACGCGATCATCATTAGCGGTCAAGGTACTCGGCGGAGGCTATTAGGATGTTACAATTGTTTTGTTTGCCCCGTTGACAAACTCGTTCGCACCCGCCACGGACACATCGCGGATTGCTAGTTCAACCTAGGAGATCCGCAGCTCGGATCGCGCTGGGGCTTCCCTGGACGAGCTGGAGGTTAGGAAACTGGAAAGGCTGGCTGTTTTGCCTCTTTTCTTTCGCTTTCCAAAATCTTGCCCTTGCAGCTGCGGCTTCAGAGATGCTTGGCCCTTGGCCGCAGCCTCAATTTTTGGAGGGCACCCGACTCCGGTTCCTCTCACAAGGAGTTAAAGGTTCGGGGGCGGGGTGAGCGAGTATCTGACACCCCTCCAGCCTTCCATACCCTGGTCTCTCCCCGTCTCGCACACACGCACGTACACACACACACACACACACACACACACACACACAGCCAGGGTGGAGCGGGTGAGGGGGCGCAAATGCCTCTGCTGGCGGAGGGGCTGGGTCCGCTCCGGTCCCCAGGGCTGGTGGGAAAGGTTCTCCTCCTCGCCTAACCCTGGGGCATGGAGGACGACGACAGCAGGAACCCCACACCAGCGGGCTCCCTCTCCACGGGGCTGCGCCGCACCTGGGGCGCCAGCTGCCCCCTGCCACCCGGGGCATAAAGGGCAGGCGGCGCCGGCTCCCCGCCGCGGCGCCCAGAGGTGGGGAGGCCTCACCTGGCCCAGCCCGCGACACGCTCTCGGGTTTGCTTCGCCGGCGACGGTGGGAGGGGAGCAGAGGGCAGGGCCCGAACAGAGGCGCTCGGCTTCAGGCCGCGCTTGCAGCCATCAGGGGGGGGCCCCTCACAGCAGACGGGACCCCGAGTCTCCCGGAGCCGCCATCTTCCTCCACTCAAACGCCGCCGCTCTGGCCGGGAGAAGACAGCGGGGAGCGCGCATGCGCCGGAGCGATGCGCGGTGTGCGCGCGCGCACGCACGCACGCACGCACGTCAGCGCGGCGGGCCCGCACGGGGAGGCTCGGGGGCGGCGCCATGCTGGGGCGGGGCCAGCGGCGGCAAGGGATCCCGGGCGGAGAGTCTCCTGAGCTTGGAACGCCGCCTTGGAGAGCTAAGTGGACGTAAAGCGAAGTTAGGCTTCCACGCCCTTTTCCTCTGGTTTCCTGGGAGCACCTCCTGCTGCTCTGACCGGTGTTCCCGAGCTAACTTCCCAAGTGACTCAAAGCTGAGTAGTAGATGGAGAGCCTGGAATAAAAGCATTTTACCTTGGGGGCCGAGAAGTACCGAGACGGTCTATGGCGGGTGGAAGTGGCCTTGTCTCAGTGCCTTGGTGGCGCGAGCAAAGCCTCCCTGACAAGTGGTAGCCACCTTGGGAGTTGTCACTCGTCCCCTGTTAAAGTCATTCACCCAGAGCCTTGCATCGGGCGTCCAGCTTTACACATTGGTCTGCTAAGCACAAAGTCAGCAGTTCAAAGCCATCAACTGCTCTGCGGAAGAAAGATGAAGCTTAAATGATCACAGTGTACAATTACAGTCTGCCCCTGGTTAAGAGTTACAGTCTCTGAAAACCTCAGGGGAAGCTCTACCGTGTCTTCTAGTGTCCGGATGAGCCAGCCTCAGTTCGCTCTGTCATTAGGGGAGCGTGGGTTTGAACTCTAGGCTCTCGGCTTCCCAAACTTCTTTATACTATGACACAAGTGTGTGGGGCCCAGCAAAACACCCTTCCAAGGGACTAACCATGCCTAGCACACGTGGTCTAAGGAGATGCCAGAAATAGAGCCCAATAGCATCTGTCTTAATCCTATGGTGTCCTAAAACTGGAGAAACCTACCTTTCTCATTGAAGTCATTTTGTATATTCATTTAACAGTATATACATATATGTGTGCACTAATATAGAGATAACTTAATCATTATATAATTAAGTACACAAAATGGTTAATTTTTTTTTGCTCACCCTTGAATTACCAGCAGACTCCCTAGGCCAGTGGTTCTCAACCTATGGGTCTCGACCTCTTTGGGAGTCGAATGACCCTTTCACAGGGGTCGCCTAAGACCATGGGAAAACACATATTTCCCATGGTCTTAGGAACCGAGACATCGCTCCTCTGTCTGTCTCCAGGCTGGTCCGCCCACGTGCAGATATGCCCACATACGAGTACCCAGCATGAGACTGTTACCCATGCTACACCATGCTTCAAGACAAAATTCCATTTATTTGTCATTAGAAATAAATATTTCACAATATATAATGATATTGTTTTTGTGATTAATCACTGTTTTAATTATGTTCAATTTGTAACAATGAAAATACATCCTACATATCAGATATTTACATGGTGATTCAGATTCATAACAGTAGCAAAATTACGGTTATGAAGTTGCAACAAAAATAATTTTATGGTTGGGGTCACCACAACATGCGGAACTGTATGAAAGGGTCGCGGCATGAGGAAGGTTGAGAACCACCGCTGTAAATCATTATGAGTCGGCCTGGACTCACTGAATTTGTTCAGGGTTTATGTGGAAACAGGTCAACTCCTGGCCCATGCATCTGCAGTAAATGGCATCACTGCCGTGGAATGCCAGCTGACTCACAGCAATTCTTTGTGGGTTTCCAGGACTCAGACAATCCCTGTAACTGTTTACGGGAGTAGAAAGCCCAGTCTTACTCCCACGGAGCTGGTGTGGGTTTATATATGTGCGTATGGCTGGTGCTGTCGGTTAGACGTTGGGTGTCTTCAAACAGGTCTTGGTTCAAACCTACCTAGCTTCTCTTTGGGAAAAAGAGGTGCTGTCTGCTCCATAAAGACTTACAGTCTTGAAAACCCTACCTAGGGCAGCTGTGAGTTAGAATCCACTTGGTGGAGATGGGTTTGATTTTGGTATTTGTGTGTGAACACCACACAGGGTCTGAACAGCTAATCTTGCAGCTAGCAGCTCCCTGTGCCACCCAGGCTCCTTCAGCAGTGTTAGGGATGTCCGAGTTTTGTTGTTGGGCCGCTAGGAGTTGGAATTGCCCTGACAGTAAGAGGGTTTGTTGGTGTTGAAATTTTGCAAGAGTCCCTAGGAAAATGGTTAAGTACTGGAGTCCTGACAGTAAGGTTGGCAGGATAAGCACACTAAGTGCCTTAGAAGCAAGTCCTGGCAGCCTCCTTTCAAACGATCACAGCCTTCAAATCCCCACAGAGCCCCACTCTGTGCACACTGGTTCTCCCTGAGTTACCGTGTACTTCAGTGGCAGCTGTCAAAGTTAAACTTTGTTAACAGTCGCATTCTATTTTCTTGTGTGTGTGTGTGTGTGTCCTGTACAATCAACATGGCAAGAGGTGTCTGAGTGTCTCTGACTTTATGAAGGGAAGGAGAATGCGCATCAAGCTGAGGTTGATTCTGTAAAGTGGAGGTCAGACCATTCTATTCTAATGTCCGCCTTCCCATCTTCCCATGGCACTTTCTACTCCTCTGTTGGGTTTGGTAAATCCTTGCCATGGCCACACTGAACACACAGACCATACTGTCAGGGGGTTTGGGGTTGCAATTCAGGATCAGGAAAGACTCCAAATACAGGTTTTCCGTCAGGACAGCCTCTTCTCAGCCATCCTGAACCAGCCTCTGCCCTGCTCAGGCAAGTGCTACAAAGCTTACATGTGCCTAAGAGGTCGGGATAGAAGGCTGTATTAAATAATTCACTGCACTGCAATTGCTTAACATGATTGTCTAGCTTCAGCTTGTACATTAGACAGAATTTTCTATGATGTGTCATGAACCTGCAGTTGTTTGTTAACTTTTTTTATTGTGGTTCGATGGAAGGTTTTTTTTTTTAACATTTTATTAGGGGCTTATACAACTCTTATCACAATCCATACATATACATACATCAATTGTATAAAGCACATCTGTACATTCTTTGCCCTAATCATTTTCAAAGCATTTGCTCTCCACTTAAGCCCTTTGCATCAGGTCCTCTTTTTTTCCCCCCTCCCTCCTCCCTCCCTACTCCCTCATGAGCCCTTAATAATTTTAGATTATTATTTAGTTATATCTTCTTACCCTATCCGGCGTCTCCCTTCACCCCTTCTCTGTTGTCCGTCCCCCATCGATGGAAGGTTTATAGGGAAAATTGGTTTCCCATTCCATGATTCATCATCTTTTATTTCATGACATCGATCACCATCCCCACAATACATGAGCACTCTTTCCACTTCCTCCCTATGGTAACTATGTTCCTTTATCCTTCTTGCATGATATTACAGCCTTCTGAACTTTGTTGCTCTCTTTGGATGCCATTGAGTCAGTTCCGACTCAGAGTGACCTCCTGCACAACCGAAACACTGCCTGGTCCGGTGCCCTCTGCACAGCTGTTGCTATGCTTGAGCCCATTGCAGCAGCCGCTGAGTCAGTCCATCTCCTGGGGGGTCTGCCCTTCCTTCATTGCCCCTCTATGTTTCCAAACATGATCTCCTTCCCTAGGGAGCCGTGTTGCATGAGAACATGTCCAAAGCATGCAAGAAGTCTCGCCATCCTTGCCTCTAAGGAGCACTCCAGCCGTACTCCTTCCAACCCAGATGGGTTTGTCCTTTCAGCAGTTCATGGTACTTTCAGTATTCTTCTCCAGCACCATAATTCAGATGCATCAATTCTTCTTGGGTCTTCTTTAGTCAATATCCAACTTTCACATGCATATGAGGAGATTGACAATACCCATGGCTTAGGTCAGGTGCGCTAACTCAAAGTAACAGCCTTGCTTTTCAACACTTTAAAGAGGTCTTCTGCAGATTTACCTAATTCAGTGTTCTCTTAACTACTCTGTGGTATGAGTTTGGGGGTGCCAGCCCCTCACCACTAATCACGGGTTCAGTAAGCACAATTGCACGGTTGAGATATATAAATATTATATTGAAGTCATCGAGAGCATGAGAGAGAAGAGATATTGCAATCATGGATTCAGACACATCTCCTGGCAGCATGCTCACCTCGGGGATGGCCATGATCTTACCAGGCAGGTCCGCGCACAGCGTGGGCTGAGGCAAGGTGGGGTGGAGACCCAGCAGGAGGCTCGAGGACCAGGCAGGAGGTTGGAGAGCCGGGCTGGAGGCTGGAGTCCCAGGCGGGAGGCTGGAGGACCCCATTTACTGTTAATCAAGCATTCTATCTCTTAAGGGGGTGTAATTGCAGGTCACACGTCACAGGAAGGGGCAGTACAATAGACATACACATCGTAGGAAGGGGATGTATGATAGGCATAAGCGTGACAGGAAGGGGATGAGCTAGGGGTGTGCCTACAGCAATGGGAAGGTCTAGGGGTATACATGTGACAAGATGGGCGGACCCTAGATTCATAATGGCAGCCTAATCTTAGTCATCCTTGGGCGGGTTTGACCTCTCTGGGGTCTCCTACAAGGAAACAGACAACTACTATCCTTATCAGAAGAGAGTCCCTATTTTCTGTGGGATAAACAGTGGTGACCGCTTGCTCTGGATGGCTGATAACCCTTAGGGAGAATGACCTCTGATCTACTCCTGATGACCTCCAAGTGTATAGTCATTCGCAAGCAGCTAAGTTTGGCATATATTTGGGGGAGACAGCTTGGGAGAAGTCCTTCTGTATCCCACACTACTCCTTCCATGAGTATTAATTTTGGACCCAAGCAAGACAAAATCCCTGACAATTTCAAAGCATTCTGAAGTTTCTCCTAGAGCATTGATTTCATATTGTTAATCATTCACACATGAGGACCTCCCTTATAACACAAGACACCCATTGGTCTATTGTTTGGCGGAAAGTTTAGCAATGAGAGGAACTCAGCTCAGGACTGAAGATTGTGACTAAGGGCCATGGTCTGGGGCTTCCTTCCACCAGTGTCTGCTGGACTCTCTGGTGGTCCTTTTGAGCAGCCAGCCGTGGCTGCTAGGCACTGTCTAATGCTTGTCTCAGGATGGGAAAGAGTGAGGTTCACATAGTCCGTTGGTCCTTTGGACTAATTATTTCCATGGGTCTTTTATCCTTTTATTTATTTAAAATAGATTATTTTATTCAGGACTCTTACATATATCATAAAAAAACATACATCCTGTATCTCAAGCAGCCATGTACAAATTATCGGCATCAACAATTTCTAAACATTATCTTTCTTCTTGAGTCCTTTGATATCAGCTCCTTTTTCCATGTGTCTTTCATTTTCTTAGCATTCCTTTGCTCCCAACGCTGAGATCCATAGTAGCATCTTAGATGGCCATTTGGATGGAAGCTTTAATGACCCGAATCGCTACTCACAAACGCAGAACATTGTCTTGGTGACTGTTATGCCAGTGGACCTGATGGCCCGCAGGAAGGAGTCTTCCGTTTTGAGCGCAGGTCTCTGACGTGCACCAGGATGGTGTATCGAACACATTTCGCAAGAAACAAAACTGCCTGCCGTAGGTTCTCTGGCAATACCTGTGCATACCCTGACTTCAACCCGCTGCACTTTCCTGCTGGTGGAGCCCCTGCCCATTATAAGTGGCTGAAGCTTAGCTGCCAACCATCAGGTCGGAGCTTCCAGTGCAGCAAGAAGTGCCTTAGAGGTAAGGTCTGGCAATCTTTCTAGACCCGGTGGAGCACCATGCAAGTCTGGACCACAAGGAGTCATCAGGGATCAGAATCAGCTCCCTAGCAGCTGGCCTTTTGGTTCCACCTTTTCCCGTTTTAGAGCTTCTTTGATCCACTCCCCTCATTTCGTAGAGAGGGAAGGCGTTGCCTAAAGTCAGAGGATTAACTAGGTATTTCCTTTGCAGTTTACTCAAGAGATACCCAAAATCTCTATCAAGTTCAAACTTCCATCCCAGGAATGTCCAACAGAGCTCAGGCCCTACCATAACAAAACTGTAAGACCCTATCGCCCTCTGGTGGTGGTTATACGGTATGACTTCTTGTCGTTGCAAAGCGTAGAGCCCGTTCCAACTCCCAGCAAGCCTGTGAAACACTGCCAGGTCTTTTGCCATCCTCACAGTCATGACTCTGTGTGAGCTCGTTGGTACAGACACTGGGACAATCCATCTCACTGAGAAGTCTTCCGCTTTTGTGCTGCCCTGCCACTTTACCAAAAGCATGCTGTCCTCCCCAATGCTTGCTTCTCCCAAGACAGATCTGCTCGGCCTTCTGGCAATCCCTAGTACTTTTGAAACTCTTCACCAATTCAATAGCAACAACTCTTCCCTCCTCCTTGCTCATTCCCAGCTTTCTTTTTTTTTTTTTTAATCATTTTATTAGGGGCTCATAAACTCTTATTGCAATCCATCCATACATACATCAATTGTGTAAAGCACATTTATACATTCATTGCCCTCATCATTCTCAAAACATTTGCTCTCCACTTAAGCCCCTGGCATCAGCTCCTCGTTTTTTTCCCTCCCTCCCCGCTCCCCCGTCCCTCGTGGACCCTTGATAATTTATAAATTATTGTTTTGTCGTATCTTGCACTGTGTGACATCTCCCTTCACACACACTTCCGTTGTCCATCCCCCAGAGAGGAGGTTATATGTAATCCTTGTGGTCAGTGCCCCCTTTCCACCCCACCTTCGCTCCACCCTCCTGGTATCACCACTCTCACCACTGATCCTGAGGAGTTCATCTGTCCTGGATTCCCTGTGCTGCCAGTTTCTCTCTGTACCAGTGTACATCCTCTGGTTTAGCCAGATTTGTAAGTTAGAATTGGGATCATGAGAGTGGGGGAGGAGAAAGTACTTAGGAACTAAAGGAAAGTTGTATGTTTCATCATTGCTACACTGCACCCTGACTGGCTCATTTCCTCTCTGCGACCCTTCAGTAAGGGGATGTCCAATTGCCCACAGATGGGCTCTGGGTCCCTAATCTGTCTCCCCCTCATTCACAATATGATCTCTTGTTCTTTGATGCCTGATACCTGATCCCTTCAACAGCTCATGATCATGGTTGCTTGTTTACCTTCAAGCCTTTAAGACCCCAGATGCTATATATTTTGATAGCCGGGCACCATCAGCTTTCTTCACCACATTTGCCCATGCATCCATCTGTCCTCAGCACGCATCATGGAATTCCAGTTTAATAGAACAAAGTGTTCTTGCATTGAACACCTGCTACCTTAATACTAAATCTATAAATATATACACATAGATCTATTTCCCCATCATCATATATAAATATATTTACATATGTACATGCCTGTATTTAAACCTCTATAAATGCTCTTTGCCTCCTAGCTCTTTCCTCTATTTCCTTTTACTTTCCTCTTGTCCCAGTATCATGCTCAGCCTTCATTTGGGTATCAGTAATTCCTCTCGGTTACATTACCCTTGCTCAAACCCTACCAGGCCTCTTACACCCTCCTTGCCACCAATTTCGGATGACTTGTTCCCTTGTCCCTGCGTTTGTTAACACCACTTCCTTTCCCCCACCTCACCCTCTCCCATGTCCCCCTGAAACCATTGGTCCAGTTGTTTTCTCCTCCAGACTATTTATCCAGGTGTGCTCCCTAATTGATTCACTCCGTTTTGGGAGGTTCAGCTTGTGCTGCTTCCCTGTGGGGGAAAGGCCAGCCCCCACAACTCATCACGGATTCAGTAAGTGCAATTGTACAGTTAAGAAATATAAAGATTATTATAAAATCATAGAGCATGAGAGAGATAGGAGAGTAAAATAAAGAAGTCAAACACATTTCATGATAACATGCTCACCTCAGTCCCGCTCGGTGGCCCATGTGGAGAGAGCCCAAGACCTTTATTGCTAACCAAGGCTTTTACCTACTTGGGGGAGCAAGATTACAGGAAGGGGCAGTACAATAGGCATAGGCATAACAGGAAGGGGATGAACTAGGGCTGTACACAGTATAAGAAGGGGAGGGACTAAGGGTATACATGTGCCAAGGGTGGATCCTACACTCAATATGGCAGCCTAACCTTGGTCACCCTTGAGTGGGCTTGACCTCCCTGGGCTCTCCTTCAGGGAAACAATCTACTACTATCCTTATCAGAAGGGAGTGGGCCCCTACTTGTGGTGGGATAAACAGTGGTGTCTGCTTGCTCTGGATGACTGATAACCCTTAGAGTGAATAACCCCTGACCTACTTGTGTTGATCTCCAAGTGTATAGTCATTAACCATGTGTAGCAAGCAGCTGAGTCTGGCATATATTTGCGGGAGAACTTGGGGAAAATCTGTTTCCCACACTTCCCCAACATGTGACCCCAGAAATGTCCTGTCACGGTCTGCTCCAGGAAGGGGACAGCGTGACATGTGCTGTTGCCATTTGTCCAGTCCCCTCTGTCCCATTAGCTCCCTGCAGGGACATCATCCCCCAAGCCCTGGTATGGGGTCCTGTCGGGCTCTCTTTCTCTTCCTCCCTCCTGGACTGCCTCCGTGTGGGTGTGCAATGCTGGCCCCTCTCCTCAACTGTAGGTTCAATTCTGCTCTCCGCCACACCCACTGACATCTTCACTTTTTAACCACTGAAAGAGCTCCTTTGCACCAGATAAGCCTGCTGTAATCTATCCTTTGATTTCTTTAGTGCTGTTTCTATTGCATTGATTGTGGATCTAAGTTGCCGTACACCAACAGGGAGTTGCCAGACATTTAAGGTAGACTGGGAAGAGGACACGGGATATTATCGCCGATGTCAGAGGGATCGTAGCTGAAAGTATTAGGTCTCTCTGGAGCTAGAGCTATACCTCGGCTCCGTGTGAGAAAGAATTCACCACGCCAAAGCCTGGTTCGTGATCCAAGTGAGTTTTATGAGAGTGAGAAGAAGTTTCAGGTTTACACGGCACCCATAGGACTCCTTCCGACCACAAGCCTGGAGGAAACTGCTCAGCTTCACGCAAACAAAAGTCTGCCATTTCAAGGATTCCACGGGGAGGCGTGGTGGACGACCCCTGATCGACCCCATTGGCTGAATTAAATTCACCTGGCCTAGGTGGGCCGATCCAGGTTTAGCGCCCACCCATGCCCACCGGCGGGAAGCCTGAACCTCTGAGCATGTGCAGTGCGCCACTCTAGTTCCGTGCTTGGCTCTCTGGGCATGTTTTAGTGGACATTCCCCAGCTCTATGCTAACCTACCTAACAAAAGCAGAGAACACCAAGAGGATGTTTATCTGGTTTTATCGGCTGTGTGGGTCATAACAAATTGCAGATGACATTGTGAAGAACGGCATGATTCTGTCAGGGGCTAATGGTAGTGTTGGACCTCATCTAACTTCATGGAGCAAGAGAATCCGCTTCCGTATCACCCAAAGCTGATTCTTGTGAGGTGGAAGTCAGATAACTCCTCGCTCTCCATCCTTTATTACCAACTCTGATACCCGGTGTCCTCCCACAACCCTTTGTGTTTCTCTACTGGGCTCAATAATTCATAACTCAGAACCCACAGACCATAGTTGCATAGTCTATGAACCCACAGACCATAGTTGCATAGTCTATGAACCCACAGACCATTGTTGCATAGTCTATGAACCCACAGACCATTGTTGCATAGTCTATGAACCCACAGACCATTGTTGCATAGTCTATGAACCCACAGACCATAGTTGCATAGTCTATGAAGAACAGGATCAGTGATGTCCCTCAGTCTGTGTGGAATGGGTGATTACACTGTCAAGTGGCTTGGTCCTACTAGGTCTCCTTGGTCCTACTTTGCACACTAACTGACCAATCCCCTCTGTGGGCTAAACTGACCAATCCTTTTGTAGGCGCATTGCGTAATCACTGACCTCTTGCGTAATAACTGAACATTTTCAGGTGGCAGGGACTTCTTCCCAGAGAGGATTAGGGCCACTGTAACAATCTCTCAGGACCCAGGAGAACAGCTACCAGAATCTTAGATGCCTTTCTCTCTCTCACAGAAGTGGAGCAAAAAACCACAAAGAAACTTCACCACAACGACAATGCCTCCAAGCAATGGAGGCAGTGCCTTTAAGGAAAACTAATTGTACCCCAAGAGTGAGACTTGGTGATAATCTGATACACTGACAGTCTCATCCACCTTGCTGTTACCAAGACCCAGTCAGGAGGGTTCATTTCAAGGAAGAAGGTCACAAGAGAGTGTATTCGAAATAAATGCATGTGGGAGGGGAAAGGAGGGCAGCAGACGAGATATAGACAGATGTTAACTTGGGTGAAGGGGGTGATAATATCTAAGAAAAGGGAGAAGGAAAAAAGAAAGGGAGGGAAACAGGACAAGTCATTGGGAGGTGTGGGAAGTTGTCGAAGGGGAAGATGATTTGATCTGTAAGCCCTCATTTAATTCACAATAAAAAATTAAATAAAATATAGTTCCAAAGAACGAGCAAGATAAAATATGCTGTCTTTGAGGTTGGCCAGGGAGTTAACAGAAGTATTGAGCTTTAGACATGAGACATTGAAGCTGCTAGTGGAATATCCACCGCTTGTCAGACCGTTTGTCGCACTGTGGTGGCTTGTGTGTTGCTGTGACACTGGAAACGACGTCACTGGCATTTCAAGTGCCAGCAGGGTGCACCATTTTCATCAGAGCTTCCAGACTGCGAACAGACAATGAAGAAGGAATCGGAATCGGCTGCCCACTTTGGAGGAAGGAGCCTCTGTAAACCTTATGCGTAGCTTCGAAACACTGCCCAAAACTAAAGGCCTAATGAATGAAAACAATGGTGAGGATGGTGCCGGCCTGAACAGTGGTTTGTTCTGTTGTGCATAAGGTCACGCAGAGTCAGAACCGATCCCGTGGCACCTAACAAGAGTGGAATAAAGTGGAGCTATGTGAGTCAGAAGCTCCAGGTCAGTTCTGGGCTAGAAACCAAATGTAGAGTTGTTTTGTTTTGTTTTTGCATACAGGGGGTGATTTCTACCATGAACATTTATGTAAGAGAGCAGGGGACTGAAACACGACCCTGAAGATGAACGATCATTTCAGGGTCAGGAATCTGTGCAACCAGAGAATTAGTAACCCCATCAGTTTACCTTCTAAGTAAAGGCTTGTAATATTGAGCACATGGCTGGAACTGATAATAATAACCCTTAGGAGTACAGATTACAACATTTTACAACAGGAAGCAGTTACTTGAAAAAGATTAACAGCATGCTAAAAACATGAGAAAAAGCATTCTCAGACGCTTTGATTATAGCCGTTCAACGGACACTCCTGAATGACAGATTTTTAAGACCGAGGGATTGATGAGAACATGTTAGCGAGACTAAAAACCACCCAACGCATGTTTTTGTTTTGTTTTGCCGCTTTTATTTTAGGAAAGAAAGGATGATTAAAGAGAGGACAATTATGAAATTTCCTCAAGAAGGCAAAGCATCTCCAAATCTATAATAGAACCCTTAGAGCCAAGCTCTGTTCTAAATTTCTCAGCATGGTAACTTGTTTAATCTTTACAATCTATGTCATTTTTGGTTTTATTTATTTTTTAACCCTTTAATTGGGGGGTGCTTATAACTCTTATCACAAGCCATATATCCCTGCACTGTGTCAAGCACATGTGTACATTTGTGGTCCTCATCAAATCACTGTCATAGAGTCAGTGCTGACTCAGAGCGGTCTCTCCTGGTGCATTTCTGACACTGTAACTGTTTACAGGAGTAGAAAGCAGTCTTTCTCCCAAAGAGATGCTGGTGTTTTTTTTGTTGTTGTTTTTTCTGTTTGTTTGTTTTTTAAATAATTAAGTCATTTTATTGGGGGCTTGTATAACTTTTATCACAATCCACACATACATCCTTGTGTCAAGCACTTTTGTACATTTGTTTCTCTCATCATTCTCAAAACATTTGCTTTTTACTTGAGCCCATTGGTATCAGCTCCTCATTTTTCCCCTCCCTCCCTGCTCCCCCTCCCTTGATAATTTATAAATTATTATTATTTTGTCATATCTCTGCTGGTGGTTTTGAACTGCTGACCAGTCCAGCTTTTAACCACTACACCACAATTTAAGCTCTGATTCATGTTGATTTCATTTAGTTATAATTTAGGTGCGGTTTATATTTCAGATTTTTTTAAAGATCTTTTAACTTTGTATTCCATAATCTACTAATCCAAACTCTCAATGGTTTACCCCTCCTCAACTCCTTGATTTCCCTTCTCCCTCCTGTGGATAATGGCTCCTTGGGTCAGCCAGCACCCATCACACTTCAACCCAGTGCTCTGCAGGCAAGTTGGGGCTCTCTCTGGAGCCAGATAGGGCTCTTTTGGTACACCCATGTGATTCCGAAGTAAAATTGAAACCATTTAAAGGCTGTATTCAGCTAATGGTGACTTTATTTGTTTGTAAAAATATACTTAATGGATCTCAAATCATGTTTAAATTGCTGTGAGGCACAGGAGTAGCTCTTCTGTCTCAAGAGTGTGCTAGGCCTGTTCTAGTCCACTGCTCTCTTCTCCCTCCCTTGCCCTACCCTCCTTTGGTGATTCCTATGTCTATTCCCATGGGCATGAAAGGTTTTGTTTGTTTGTTTGTTTTAATCATTTTATTGAGGACTCTTGTCACAATCCATCCATTGTGTCAAGCACATTTGTACATTTGTTGCCATCATCTTTCTCAAAACATTTGCTTTCTGCTTGAGCCCTTGGTATCAGCTCCTCATTCTTCCCCTCCCTCCCTTCCTCCACTTTTCTGTTGTCTGCCGCCTGTCCCGTTCCCGCGGGACGTTCACCGTGGGTCCTGGAGGAGAGAGTGGGAATTGGGGGGGGGGGGGGGTACAAGAGGCACGGAGAATGAGGACAAGACAATATCCTGATCAAGTCCTGTTTTAATGAACAAAGAGTCACAGCTTATAAGGGCCAGCCAAGGGGGGGAGCCTCAGTCGCACATGCAGATTAGGCTACCTTGGCAACAGGCCAATCAGGGTGTTCAGGGGAGCGTGCCCTGCCCATGAGTCAGTAAGGGCTTACAGTCTTCAATTAGGTACTCAGAGGAGTGGCATGTACATGCAAATCAAGCATAGGGGAAGACGATCTTTTGCCCAATCAAGGGGATGCAGGACACGGGTGCTTATCTAAAGAGCATCACCCCTTGTTTGCTCAAGCTTTACAGCTGCAGTGCTCTGTCATGTAGGCTGGGGTAGAAGAATGCCCAGAGCTCAGGCTAATAAATTCCAAGTAATGGCCAGGCCTCACGGCTCCAGGCAAGTCCTAATAAATTCCAAGCAATGGCCGGGCCTCATGGCTCCGGACAGCCGCCAGGGAGGGGATTAAATGTAGATAATTGTGATCAGTTCTCCCTTTCTCCCCCCCCCCCCACCTTTCCCTTACCCTTCTGGTATCAGCTACTCTCATTATTTGTCATGAGGGGTTTATCTGTCCTGGATTCCCTGTTTCCAGCTCTTATCTGGACCAGGGTACAGCCTCTGGTCTAATGGGATTTGTGAGGTAGAATTGGGATCATGAGAGTAGGGGGGAGGACACATTATAGAACTAGAAGAAAGTTGTATATTTTCATTGGTGCTATACTGCCTGCACCCTGTCTCCTCTCTTCCGTGTGACCCTTCTGTGAGGGGATGCCCAGTTGCCTACAGATGGGCTTTGGGTCTCCATTCCACACTCTCCCTCATTCACAATGATATGATTTTTTGTTTGATGCCTGATACCTGATCCTATCTACACCTCATGATCACACAGGCTGGTGTGCTCCTCCCATGTGGGTTTTGTTGCTTCTCAGGTAGATGGCTGCTCACTTGTTTATCTTCAAACCTTAAGACCCCACACACTATATCTTTTGATAGCCAGGCACCATCAGCTTTCTTCACCACATTTGCTTATGCACCTGTTTTGTCTTCAGCATTCGTGTCAGGAAGGTGAGCATCATCAAATGCCAGGGTTAATAAAACAAAGTGTTCTTGCATTGAGGGAGTACTTGAGTAGAGGCCCAATGTCCATCTGCTACCTTAATACTAAACCTACAAATATATGCACATAGATTTATTTCCCTATCGTTATATGTAAATATATTTGCATATGTACATGCCTGTATTTAGACCTCTATAAATGCCCTTTGCCTTCTACTCCTTTCCTCTATTTCTTTCTCTTTAAAAAAATCATTTTATTGGGGGGATCGTACAATTCTTATCACAATCCATACATACATCCTTTGTGTCAAGCACATATGTACTTCTGTTGCCATCACCATTCTCCCTCTATTTCTTTTACTTTCCTCTTGTCCCACTATCATGTTCAGCCTTCATTTGGGTTTCAGTAATTCTTCTCGGTTACACTGCCCTTGATCAAGCCCTACCAGGCCTCCTACATCCTCCTTGCCATCGATTTTAGATCACTTGTTGTTCCCTTTTCCCTGGGTTTGTTAATACCCACTTCCTTTCCCCCACCTCCCTCCCCCATGTCCCCCTGGAACCCTCAGTCTTGTTTTCTCCTTCAGCTTGTTTATCTGCCTCTTATCTAGATAGACCTGCAGAGATATAATATGCACAAAAACAAGACAGAGCAAAACAAAACAACAAAAGAAAACAAAACAACAACAAATAAAACCAAGGACAAAAAAAAGAGAAAAGCCTGTAAATAGTTCAAGGTCTGTTTTCAAGTGGAGTCTGATGGAGTGCCACGCCCTGGCCCCCAAGTTTATTTTTGGTATTCCCTGGGGACTTCATTGCTCTGCTCCTCTTTCTGTCTGTTGCACTAAGGGAGTGTCTGTTGCACTCCCTTAGTGTTTCACCTTGTTTCACTGTGTCTCCAGTGTTGACCCCTGTAGGGCTATGGGTCAGTGAGGGATGTCATGTCTTGTAGTGGGGCCAGCCATATGGTCCTCTGGCCAGGATGTGCTCTACTCTCTTCCTCCCCCTTCATTTGCTCCCCTGTGCTCTGATCAGACATGTCCCTCTCCCTGAGCTGCAGCTTCAGCGCTGTCCTCTGAAGTAAATTCTTCTGCAGGGAGGGGCGGTTGTCCATGTAGTATTGGGCGGCCCCTCAGACCTCTCCACTGGTTCCCTGCTTCACGTTCGGTATGTTGCATTCACATCTTGGAGCACTGGGTTGAAGTCTCAGCAAACACCTTTCATCCTTCATTTAGGTATAAAATGTCTGAAGAAATGAATTTATGAAGACTTCTCCAAAAAACCCTACATTCACTGTCACGTTGGTTCTGATTTATTGCGACCCTAAGAGCCACAGGGTGGAACTGCCCCTGTGAGTTTCCGAGATAAGTAACACTTGACCAGGGTAGAAGCCGCAGAACGCCGGTGTTTTCGGAACTGCTGAGAACTACTCACTTAGGAGGAAAAAAAGTTTTTGGTCATTGCCTGCCCTTAGAAAAGATGGTTCCAAAGAACACACTACCCCTACGCAAGATGATGACTTCACGTGGATTCCCGTTCGGTACCAAGAAAACAACGCGCTGCCTTTAAGAAAGATGGCGTCGTCGCGGCTTCCATGCCCTCTTCCAAAATGGCTGTGCGAGTGCTGCGACGCCATAGGCCCGGAGCCTCTTCCGCACCTCCAGGGGGCGGGGCCGGCTGCGCAAAGCCTTGCGTGCTGGCGCCTGCGACGGCGGCGCGTCTCAGGACGCAGGCGCGGGAGGGCGTCGGGGGAGGAGGGAGAGCGGCGAGTAAGATGGAAGATGAGGAGGTCGCTGAGAGCTGGGAGGAGGCGGCAGACAGCGGGGTAAGGAGGAGCCGCCGCCCCGGGGCAGGGCCGGGCGGGACCTGGCGTGAGGGGAGCCTCCGGGCAGCGGGTCCGGGGGTGGCCTCCCCCCGGGAAGGGCCCCACACGTCGGGCCCTAGGTGGAGGAGAGGTCCCTGTCCCTGAGCGCCGTGAAGGCCTCTTAAAGGGGCCGCGCTCCATTTCTTCCGCCACCTTTGCCCCGTGCGCTTCTCTCCACGGCCGCGACGTCTTGTGTCACCCTGGAAGCCTCACCACCCACCCAAGCCCCCATTTCTTGGACTCCGCGCCCTCTTGCGCGTCCCCGGCCCCTTCTCCCCTTCCTTTCCCGTCGGATCTACCCACCCCCGCCCCGCCCGGGGCACCATTTTAAAGTTCATGTGCTCCGGTGGGGAGGGACGCCCCGAGTGTGGCGGGGGTTCTGCACGTTGGGGCGGCGTGTCCGGCCCCGGAGAGGCGCAAGAGGAAGCAGCTGAGGGCGGCAGGGCAAAGTGAATCCTCTTCGCGCCCCTCGACTCTTCAAATAAACTCCCCCACCGTTTTGCGTCTTCCAGCACGGCGGGCGAGACTGGCAGTTTTAGTTTTACTCCGAAACTCCCTTGGTAGCGGGTCTTCCGGGGACCCTTCCAGAGCAGTCGGGGAGCCCCAACCTCCGGGAAACCACCCTCAGCTCCGAGCCCACCCCCGAGGGTTTCGGAGTTTGTAAGTCCGGGTCCCGGCGGGGGTGGGCACAAGGTGTAAAATAGTCTCATTTCAGGGGAGAGGCGAGGGGGGAATGGACCGATCCACGTTGCTTTCAGAAAGTGTAGGGAAGTCGTGCCTGCCGAGCGGGCACTGCCCGTTCTATGGAGCTCGTGATCAGTGTGGTCATTTCCGAGTTTTGTGGTTGTACGGTGACCCTGGTGCTTGCCCCTCCGGTGCTGGCTGGCCCTGGCGGCGTCCACCGTCCGGGAAGACCCGGAGCTGGGTCTTCCTTCCCTACAGCCTCGGAGGCCGCCTGTCCGCGCTGGGAAAGGCCGAGAAATGCGCCCTCGCAGCTTTCGTGCGTGTATCGCCACCGGAATGTTGAAACTTGATGTGGACTACCCCCTCTCCTTCGCCTTTCTGTGACGGCGTTTATGGCTTATCGCTTAGCTTGATTGAGAGTATTTGATTTCACCACTGGGCGTGTGGGGGGTTCCTTCGTTTGGAGGGTGTTTAGGACAGTTCCATGCCGGGCCTGAGTTCCTTGGTTTGGGAATAACACGTAACGACTTCATAGGGAGCAACAAGTATGAGCTAGGCTTTCATTCAGCAAGAATTTTTTGAGTATTTCTTATGTGGTGGGCAGTGTGCTTCAGAAGAGTTGTCCCAGAGAGTGCAGTATTTCCGGCAGATTCGTTTATTGCCTTCCTCCAACTCGGGTGAGTCAGCCAGACACCTCTCATGCCACCACCACCCCCTGCAGAAAAGCCTCGAATTTGAACATTTGAATGTGACTTAAATGACAAGTTTCTTGGAGATTTTATATATCTATATATATATATTTGTTGTTGCTGCTGTTTTTCATTTTTCCTTATTTCAGACCATGGGTTTCTCGGATTAAAGAAGAAAATGAAAGTCATGTTCTGAAGAAATCAGGGATTATTTAAATGTTTCAGGATGGGTAGTCCAATCTTCCATTTTACAGCTGAATACATTCCAGGTGATTAAGATTTGTTTTAGATCTTTCTAATGTTTGTCCATTATTTAGTAAAACCCATTAAAAGTGCTAGGTACAGAGATGGAACACAGTTCTTGCCTCATTGACATTAAGAACAGTACTGCCAAAATTCAAATTTCCATGTACATCTTTTTTTCCCCTTTAAATGTGTTTTTATTTAATTATAGACATTTTAGACACCTTATTGACATATACACCTTCTATGTCTTTCATAGTGTCCTGATGGTGCAGTAGTGAAAAGGGCTCAGTTAACTGAAGGATGGGGTGGAAATCCACCAGTGCCTTGTTAGGAGAAAATGGGCGGTTCTATTCTTGGAGGGGGGGTGTTCCTGTACGTTGAAATTGACCAGTGGCGGAGGACTTGGGTTTGGTCTCCATCTCTTACTTAATGAAATCCTCGAGACCGGGGAGGGCATTAGCCTCCTTTTTGATAAGGAAGCTGAGGTTTGGGGAGTGACCTCTTTTGGTCGTGGTTGTAAGTGGGGAAGCTGGGGTTTGACCCAATGCTGCATATTTTTTCTCTAGCCCTATGCTTGGGCTTATGTTTTAAAGTTGTCTTTGACGCTCAGTTTGAATATGTCAAGGAGTGTGCTAAGGACTGCACTTTTGAGAAAAGGGAACCCCAGAGGAGCAGGTGAAGCCCTCTCCCCAGCCCCGGGAAGCCACGGGACTATATACAGCTCTCTATTGTAGCCCAGGTCCATACGTAAAAATCTTTGCTTCCGCTGACAGCAAAGGGCAATCAGTGTTGTCAGAACAACCACCAACACAAAACTAGCTAAGGAGCATTAACTAATTGGATTAAGTGAACCATCAAACTCCAAGTAATCCAGAAACAGTGTGAGTTCTTGAAAGTGGGGGTGTGCTGACTCCTGCCCTTACAGTGCCACACAGCCCACAGAAATTGGTCCCAGGTTGGGTGTTTGACATGCCTGTCCCTCTGAAGTCTTTGGTTCCAAAATAGTTTCAGAACACTCAGTGCCAAATTGTATTGTGTCATTCAGTGAAAGATTGACTTTGAGAAACAGCTCTTTTGTCAATAGATTTTTAAATTTTAGTTAGTATAGTGAACAATCACATACACGGTCACTATGAGGCAGAATTGACTCAATGGCAGTGAGTTTTTTTGAGGCAGTGGTAGACTGAACAGTGACTGACTGACTCGTTTTGGACATGTTATCAGACTGGAGAAAGACACGTTTGCTAAAGTAGAGGCTCAGTGAAAAGAGGAATGAGACGGCTGGCACGGTGCCTGCAACAGTGGCCTCCAGCATGGCAGCAGTTGTGAGCACGGCCTGGGACTGGGCAGTGTTTTCCTCTGTTGTATGTGGAGCCCCTGTGCGAGTGAACCTGCTGGGTGACACCTACCAACAACAGCGTGAATACTTAGCTGCTCCAGCCCTCTTTCTCTCAAGGGTTTACTTTGCCAATCAAAGGATAATTCAAAGAATTTAACTTATATTTCACTAAGAAAATGCTTCTTGTAGAACATACTGCTTTTGGGAAAAATATAAAATTGAGTTAGCATTGATCCAAACTGTATATTGTATCCTTAGTCTTAAGCAAATCTCGAGACAAGTAGATTATTTTGTAATTGGGAGACTTCTTTGAGCTTCAGAAAAATTATACCAACACTTAGCTTGGTTTCTGATCATTTGAAGCCAGTTCATATTCAGTGTAGGTATGTATAAAGATAGAGCCTATCCCTCTGATTGGCATGAACTCACCAATATTGAAGAAACAGATATGTAAGTGGAAGTAGTGCTGGTTGTGTGCTGACTCTGACTTTGGGTCACTGTAGCACGGAGTAGAACTGTACTGTGGTTTCTTAGCATGTAATCTTTACAGTCAACCTGATAACAGTGGGGAGGGAGTACATGTTACAGAGTTAGATCCTTCCATCTTTCTCCCACAGAGCTGCCGGATGGGTTCGAACCACCAACCTTTTGGTTAGCAGCTTTTGCGCCTGAAGTGAACTGACAGCTATTATGATGCATTGCATTTAGACCTCTCTCATTTCCCCACATTGCAAGTGCTGCCTTTGTGTTAACTTTCAACCCGCGTTGAGCCGGTCATCCAAGCACTCCTCTCATGTCTTTAGGAAGGCACCAGTAAATACTGAGTACCTGCCTATTTTGTATCAGCAGCCCTGGTGGGGTAATGGTCAAACATTGGATTGCTAATCCTAAGGGCAGCACTTCAAACTCATCACTCACTCCTTAGAAGAAAGAAAGGCAGACCATCTGCACCCAGAAGAATGTGCAGGCTCAAACCCTTTGAAGCAGTTCTCCCTTAGCCTGTAAGGCCACTATGAGGTGGAATCGTCTCAGTGACAGTGGTTTTTTTTTCTTCTGTGTATTAGGCACTGACAGGTAAGCTAGTAATTGAAGCATAAGCAGGGAACCATGGCTGGGATCAGAGGTCTTACAGAGGACGTAATGCCTTAATTCATATTTGACGGACCAGTTGAATTAAGCAGCAATAGATCTGGGAGGGTCAGGTAGAGTATAAGACCATGGTACACGCCACGGCAAGGCTGAGGCAATGAGAGGAGTGTGGCAGTGTTGGGAGAGTTACAAGTATTTCTCCTGGCCAGGAGGGTAAAGGGTTGGCAGGGCTGAGTGGAAAGAGATGAGGCCAGAGAGGTATGCAGGGGCTGGTGAGGAATGGCCTCTGGAGCCCAGTGCTGGGGAATTTGGACCTTGTCCTGAAAGCAGTGGAGAGCTTTGAAGGGTGTTTTGGCAGAGGAGTGACATAGATGTTAATTTTGGAGATGAGAGCCTGATTGACTATCTGTTCTAGAGATAGGCCATTCTCCCTGAAACACAACTGCTCTCTCCCTTTACCCTTGGTGCTTTCTGTCGTGGCTGCCATCACGTGATGTGCACAGTGCGCTTCCTGTGCCGACCTCACAGGGAAGGAGGTGTTCTGTGTTGTGGGATGAGATAGCACACATCCAGGTGTACTGTGCCTGAAAGGGCCCTCTGGTGCAAGTTCTGGACCTTTTGAGAAGCCTCAAGCCCTAGGGGCTGCGATGTCCTCAGAGGGGGCTTTAGAGAGAGAAATTGGCCAGTTTGAACATGATTGTGCCAAGTTGTCTGCCTCTGGGACTCTGGGAAATGATGTGTCCCCGCTGTGGCTTCAAAGAAAGGAAGATAATGAGCTTTTCACTAGAAACTCCTCGGCCTCTCACTGAGGTGGTATGGGCCTTGTTCCAATCAGGGGCTGGCTGTCTGAGGCTGTTCCAGAGCACCAGGAGGGAGCATCGTTCATCTTTCTAAAGCTTTTCTAAAGTTCTGGGAGAGAGGTCGCCATTGTCTAGATCTGATGACACAAACACGTTCTTGGAGCAAGTCCTATCTTCCCAGTGTCCGCTTCTATACATCGTGGTGGCCCTTCTCAGGCAGCATCCATGTCTGGCTGTATCTGGTGTGTAGTGCATTTCCTGCTTCTGTGAATAGAATTTTTCCCCCCATCAGGATAACCACTGACTTGTTGGTTTCCTGGGAGAAGGCTGAGTTTAGCAACTTAAATCTGTGGCCAGAGTACAGAATGCAGTGATTTTTTTTTTAAGTGGTAACCATAGAGATTTCTCTTCCCAAGTGTTTTTAACTCTTAGGTTGTGCCAGGCATCCTTAACATCTCCGACTATGCAGGGAAGATTGAAGTTAAAACTAGTTACTGCAGAAATTAGCATTAAGTCCCCACAGTGATCTGCAGATAAAGAATCATTTCCCTGACCAGGAGGCACTTCAACCCCATCACAGGGACTTATCTCTGTCCCACATAGCTCTTAGTCTTATCAAAGGTACAGGAAATAACAGACCTTTCTGAGAGGAATGATGACTATGCACAGTTGTCAAGGTGATTATACAGAAGGCCACAGTTGGGAGGCTGGGAAGGTCAGGACTGTCACCACCCCTTCATAGACCTTGAGAGTCAGATTTTCAGTTCTTCATCATTTCTGTTTCTGCTGTCTAGTTGCTCATCTTTCTGGTGGATGGACACAGCCCACTCCCACATCTGGCAGGTTCTTTCTCAGTGGGCTTCTGGGATGGTATATTGTGAATATGTATTCTCTGGTGGCAGTGTTTACCAGTTGAGCTGCTAACTGCAAGGTCAACACTTGAAAACCACCAGTCGATCCTGGGGAGAAAGATGGCTGTAAAGAGTTACAGTCTCAGAAACCCACAGGGGTAGTTCCACCCTGTCCAGAGTTACTATGAGTCGAGTCACTATGAGTCAGCACCAACTCGATGGCAGTAGGTTATTACATAGTCGGAAGACTGCATTTTTCATTCATTATCCATTTGGTCCTCAGTGACCACTTGAAGTGTAGGCACTGTCACCCCCAGTGTCCAGGAGAGGAAATCACAGGGTTTATCCCATGCTGCTGGACCCAAGCCTATACTCTTAAGGAACTTTTTGGGACGGTGTGCATACAATTACATAGTACCAGAGAATTAACTGCCATAGTTACATGTTTTAGGGTGCTTAGTTGCTAGTTCCCTTTGAAAGATTGTATTTGTTTCCATCTGGCAAAAGCTGCTGCTTTACGAACTAGCCTGGTTGATGAGCTAAAAAATTGTGTCTTTGAGAGATTGGAACTCAGTGCTCCAGAACCAAAGGGATCCTGCTGCCTTCAGTTGTACGATTAAGAATGGTAATTGCAAGTGAGATGCTGGTTAAACTCTTTTTTTTTTTTCTCCAAAGACTTTTTTTTATTGGTCAGTGTGCTTTGGAAGAAGACAGGACATCAATCCTACTGCTTCCAACCCCAGAAGAATAGCTGTACACAGGACAGGCACAGTGCTGGTTAGACTCTTGATCATAAACCAATTGGGGCTGAATTGATTCCCACTCACGGTGACCCCATGTGACAGAACAAGTTGCCAAGCCTCTCTTTGGAACACCACCCTTTACATTAACAGCTGATTGTAAAGTGCGCGTGCTACCCAGCGAACAGACTTGACCACAAATGGGAAATGGCATTTTAATATCTGGCCCCAGGTAAAGAAATGACAAATTGTTTTTGCTCAGGAGTGCTTGAAACCATTGAACAATTCAGCTATCTTTGTTGCTGTTAGCTTCCCCCCCTGACTCATGGTGACCCATGTAAGAGATCAAACCACAGTTGTCAGGGTAACCAGCCCCCAACAAATATTATGGGCTCTCAGGCACAATTGTAGGACAATAATATATAAAGATTAAAGTCACAGAGAATAAGAGAAATAGAAGAGAGATTAAAATGGAGGTGTCAGACACATTTTGTGGTAGCATGCTCGCCTCAATCCCTCTTGGTCCACATGGGGATGGGAGACAAAAGGAGTGGGGAGAGGGAAGGAGGGGAGACTGGAGGAGAGGACATCTTTATTGTTTGGGGGCTTTTATAGGTAGCCATTATTCATGCATATTCAGGAGTTACATGCGTCACAAGGTAAGTGGTAATCACTGTAAAGTCCCTGAGCCTCACAGGTGAGGAAACCTAATATCTGCATTGGGGGGAGGCATGAGGGGGGATGGGTGCCTGGGGGAGGGGCTGTGGGAGGAGATTATCAAAGAATGTCTGCTTCTACAGGGGAGAAATCAACCATGTGCTCGCATTAAGGGGGAAAACTGTGGAAATGATATTTAAAGCAGGATAATGTGCTTGGATTTTATCTCTAATTTAGCTTTCCAGATTCCCTCTGATACAAGTTAGAGAATATAGTCCTGGTCATATTTCCCTCAGTGTGAGTTTCCCACACAGTGATGGGGTTTTCGTGTTGCTTTTTGATCCATGGGCTTTTCATTGGTTGATATTTAGAAGTGAATCACTAGACCTTTCTTCCTAGTTCTTCTTAACTCTTCTTAACAAAGCCTGTTCCGCATCGCTGATGGACGTATATGAGGTGAATTGGCCAGAAATTGACCCGTCTCTTTTGGGAAGGTGCAGATTTTATCACTGAACCACTACTGCCCCTGCCTGCTATTTTAGGATCCCTCCCTCCAAGCAGTTCTTTAGGCAGCATGGTGGTCACAAGTTGGGCTGTGACCCACAAGCAGTTCAAACCCACTAGACACTCCAAGGGAGAAAGATGGGGCTGTCTGCCCCCACGAAGAGGTACAGTGTCGGAAACTCCGAGTCAGCTCTACCTTGTCTTAGGGGGTTGTTCCAAGTTGGTGTAGACTCGATGGCGGTGAGTTTGATTTGGTTGTAAGCAGCCCTTTTAGAAGTGAGGATAGTGACACTTAATTTTCTGTGGAACCAGTCACTGGAGAAGAACGTCATATTCGATGAAACTCAAAGCTAAACTCACCAACAAAGGGTTGTTTCCAACTCGTAGCAATCCTACAGTACAGAATAGAACTCCTGTGGGTTCTGAGACAAAATCTTTATTGGTCCAGACTTAACTGCCATCAGTCAATGCTGACCTCATAGTGACCCTATAGGACAGGGTAGAACTGCCCTTAAGGGCTTAACAAAATACCTGTGGTTCAAACCACCGACTCGTGGACTTTCCACAGATTACAGCCTTGGAGGTCCTGGGGGACAGTTCTCTGTCCTGTAGGATCCCTGTGAGTCAGTAGCTTAATGGCAGTAGGCTCTTTTGATTTGTGTCTGCAGGCCTGGACCAGGAGAGTGCAGTTCACAGGGTTTGTATTCTGTTCCTTCTGCCTGCTTTCATCATTTACATTACAATTTGGCTCTGGGACATCATGTTTGCTTGACCTTGGGCGTTTGCATAAAATCTCATGACTTGTTTCACACACTCCCCCCCCCCCCAAGCCAGTGTGCCTGGTGGTCTTTGTGGGGGACACTGCTTTGATGTCTTCATTGTGAAAGGACAGAAGGTTGTCTCTGCCAGTTCAACGCCCATGTTTTCTCCATTGATGGCGATGGAAAACAGAAGATAAGTATAAATGCCGGGTCTGATCTGGGGGCACATCCCTATACACCCCACTCTCAGCTTCATTTTCCTAATTGTACTGTTAAAATTTGCCTTTCCTGGTGATAAGAGTTAAAGCACTTCGCCAAACCAAACTAAACTTACTGCCATCTGGTCAATGCTGACTTACAGTGACGCTATAGGACAGGGTAGAACTGCCCCTGTGGGTTTCCTGTTTTACTATGGGAGTAGAAAGCCTCATCTCTGTCTCATGAAACAGCTGGTGTTTTTGAACTACTGACCTTGAGGTAGTTTAAACTATGGCACCATAGCTTAAAGGCAGCTGTTATTTTGGGAGGGGGAATATGCACACTGCTTTTTGTTGTTTGTAGTCTTGGAGTCTTGTGCTGGTGGAATTAGAATCCCATTGTTTCATGTGTGAGGACATTGTTCCTTTGGATGTCCAGCCACTGATAGTGTGCCTTCTGTTTGATTTGGGTGTCGAGATCTTTTTAAAAAAATCTTTTTATTAGGGGCTCATACAACTCTTATCACAATCCATACATACATCCATTGTGTCAAGCACATTTGTACATTCATTGCCCTCATCATTTGCTCTCCACTTAAGCCCCTGGCATCCGATCCTCATTTTTCCCCTCCAGGGTGTCAAGATCTTAAGACTGGCTAAGGGATCTTTTTCGTGTGGCCTTGAAAGCAACTATACCGTTCCTTGTTAGTGTGTGAAAACAGGAAGGGAGAAGCAATGATAAATGGAGGTTCTATCCTTCCACTTTCTTCCTGCGGAAAAGCTCCATAGAGCCTCTCCGGGACACGTTGTTTCAAGATGGTGGTTCACAGACTTTTCTGAGGCCTCCAGCCTAGGATTTGTCTCTGCTGAAAGATTATTTCATTTTGGGTACCTCTTCATAGCTTTAAGATCTGGATGAAAAAAGAAAGTTAACAGAGTAACAATAACAAAGATCTGGACCTTAAAATCAGATGTGGTCTTGTAGTTGATTACTTAGGAAACCTGGGCATAAACCATCTTGGCCTGAGGGTATAGCCGAAGAGAGGATGGTGTTATCAACAGCTTTTAACCTGCTGTCAGTCATTCCTGCTGCCACCTGCAGGCTACTCGGCTGAACCTGTTTACTTCCTCTTGGGGTTTTTAGTTCAATGCTTCTGCTTACTGTGTCGCCTTGGGCAAGACCTGACATAGAAAGTGACTGTAGCAGGGATGCCATGGAATAGTAAAATCAGAGGTTGCTCAAATGAAGATAGAGAAGCCTGAAGTAAGTGAGGGAGCAGGTAATGCAGAAGCTGGTGGGGGTACCCCAGGCTGAGAGGACAAGCTAGTGCAAAGGCCCTGAGGGCTGGAGCATGCTTCTCTTATCTGAGGAATCTTGGGGCCCACTTGATAAGGAATGGGTCAGGGGAAAATGGCTGGAGGAGAGGAGGTCTGAGGTAGTTAGATCCTAAGTAGTGGGCCCTGGTGGGTACTGCTGTAAAATAGGAAGCTCTGGAAGGGTGTTGAGCAGAGGCTAACTTTGGTTTCTAAAAGGCTCATGATGACTTCTGTGCGGGAAAGAAACTAGCTTGTTAAGGTGGGAACCAGGTGACTGATGAGGAAGCCAGTACAGCTGAGAACTGTTGGTGATTTGGACCAGGATGGTAGCATGCCTATGAGATTTGCCAGTGTAAGGCATAAAAGCGACATCGGAGATAACTCCAGGTCTCTAGCCCAAGCCTGGAATTGCTGAGGTGTTGGGGTGGGGGTTGCTATGCTGGCAGTGCAGGCATGGGCAAGTGGCTGAAATCAAGAGGTTGGTTTTGGACTTGAAAGGGTGAAACCCAAGTGAGACTGTTGCATTGGTGGTTGTAGATCAGGGTTTATGAAGCTATGGAGCTAGATAAGGTATTAGTACAGAAGAGAACTGAGCTGTGGGGTCCTCCCACCTCAAGAGGTCAGGGGAGGTTGAGCAACTTGCAGCGAGTATTTGTAGAAGCATTCCAATACTGAGTGTGAGAAGGAGCTCCCAGGGAGGTGGGAAAGAATCAGGAGTCGGTGTCCCACGTGGAACAGCAGTGGAGTCGTGGGCAGTTTTGACAACAGCTGTTGCAGTTGAATGGTGGGACTTAGAGAACTCGATTATGCGAAGTGAGAACTGTAACTCAGAGCAGGCCTGAACCTAACATCAGACACTTGGAAAGTGCTCCTTGTTGGGATACCAGTATGACAAGAGACCTCCAGAGTAGGTTTTGCCTAAACAAACACCTTGCCCCTCAGGTCCTTAACCGTGCTCAATTAATTGCCAGTTGCAGATAGATGAAATCTATGACAGGGACACATCTTATTCTCAGGTCCAACTCTGAAGCAGTTTGTCCAAAAGAAGGACGAGGGAAGTCAACTATAACCACTATGAAAAAAGTGTGTTCAGAGACATTTTAGATTAACTTTTGAACTGTTGGGAAAAGATGTGCATTTGGCATTTACAGCACTTCTCAGTAGAGACTGACCACTGAACTGGGAAACGCTGTGTGTGAGTTCGAAGGAGGTGTGCTCAAAGGATTGCTTTTTCCTGGGTGGGCACAGAGAGAACCCCTAAAAGTTCAGCGAACTTGGGAAAGAGGAAGCAAGGGAGTACTTGTTTGGTGTTTTCAGCCCAGCACCCCCAGAAGCTGCCAGGCTGCTGGTGCCCCTTGGTTTCTTCAGATTCAGAGCTGGCTGGTTGTAGAAATTAAAGCTAATTTTCTCAGCAGCTTTTGGAGTAGTATTGATTTTGGTTAGCACCACTGGTGACTGTGGGTAAAGTAATCTCAAATGGAGTTCCAGGCCTAGCTTAGATGAGATCTTACTGGGTCACATCTTACTTGGATTCCTTTTCTACTTTTTAGGAGGTTCTCTGTAAGTGTTCATCTGGCTTTTTCCTTTTAGCAGAAATGTGGTGGGGGGTCACAGTGGAGCCCTTGCGACATACTTACCAAGCTTCCTTGGAGAAGGGCCTGTAGAGTGAGAGCTTGCCCCTTAATTAAAATGGAATGTTGGTCCTTGGGGTGGGAGGACAAACAGAGCCCTCTAACTGACTTGACTCTGTACTAAAAGGCAAACTGCTGAATTCATGGCGTCACTGGGCGTCCTGTCCCATCCTGTCTCCCCATCACCCCCACTTAGACTTTGGGTTTTAACCTCTAAATTCTGGTTTTTGCGGCGTGGTGACCTTATAAACTCCATCCTAAGGTGATATGACTGGGTTATTCCCTCCCTGCACTGCTGATATAGAAAAGCAAGTTAGAATCAACCCGTGCAACTCTGGGAGCCTTGGGTAGCACAAACAGTTAAATTCTTAACTACTAGTTGAAAGGTTGGCTGTTCCAATCCAGCTAGAGGCACCTCAGAAGACAGGCCTACTTAAAAAAGATTACAGCCTTGAAAACACAGTTCCACATTGTCCAGCTTTTCTGAGCATGCGTTTGAGAGTAGATTGGTTGCAAGGCCATAGCCATGGAGAGAAGGAACCTGGACAGACTCCAGAGCAAAATGCAGTGTCCTCTCCTGCCTGGACAGCTCTGAGCACGCCAGAGTCCAGCTGGCCATGTGAAGGTGGCCACAATCAGTTTTCCACCAAAGCCTCTTGGTTTAGATCCCATTCTTTAATCTGATGGAGGAATCCCTCCCCGGTCTCATAAAACTGTCTTGTCTGGTGTGATAAATTCTTTTTTTTTTTTTTTTGGTCTGGTGTGATAAATTCTGATGTCATAAGATCTATGGGAATATTACTTAATAGCATGACAGAAAGCACAGGAAATCAGGTGTGGGGGTGGGGTGGATCGTTAGCTAGTGGCTCTCCCAGCATTCCCAGAAATTTGAGCAATTGTGGGGGTATTTTAGCATGGGAGAGAGCCTCAGAAGGCTGCTGCCTTTATGTTGACTACTCTGTAACCTTGGGCAAGTTTCTTAACCTCTTTCAACCACATTACTCTCATCTGGCAGGTAGGGATAAAAGTTGCAGTTGGCCTTCCATATTTCCTTGAGTTTTGTATCTGCAGATTCAGCCAAACTCAGGTAAAAATTGGGTGGTGGTGATGGTGATTAAGTGGTCAAAGTAATTCCTCAAAGGCTCTGAGGGAACATAAAGTCCTATTTAGCATTTACATTATATATAAAGAATCTAAAACTCACTGCCATCGAGTTGATGCCAACCCATAGTGACCCTACAGAACAGGGTAGAACTGCCCTCTGTGGGTTTCCGAGACTCTGACTGTTTATTGGCAGAAGAAAACCTCATCTCTGTCCTGCTGGCCTTGTGGTTAGCAGTCCACTGTGTAGTCCACTCTGCCACCAGGCTCCAGATGGAATGAGACTTGAGCACCTCTGAATGTGTATTTACAAGGGGCCTGGAACGAATTCCCTGTGGATACAGAGGGCATCAACTACTTTGTTCATCCAACAGGGTGGATATGAGGAGAAAATGAGCATGTGGAAGTGTTTGACAACTTAAGCCATTATACTGGTTTAAGGCATTATTTTTAAGCCAACTTTATTGTTAGGTGCTATCTCTTTGGTTCCAACTCAAATAGTGGCCCCACTTGTAATAGAAACACCGCCAAATTCTGCACCATCCTCTCAATGGTTACCATGTTGGAATGCCTGTTGTTGCAGCCACTGTGTCAGCCCATCTTATTGAGGGACCTGATTTACCTTGATCCGTCCCAAGTGTGATGTCCATCTCCAGAAACATGTACAAAACATGGGAGATGAAGTCTTACCACCCTGACTACTTCCAGAGCAGATTAGTTTGTTTTTCTGGCAGCCCATGATATATTAACTATTCTTCACAATTGTGCTAGTTTAAAAGCATCAGTTCTTCTTGATCTTATGTATTGGTCAGCTTTCTCATGCATATGAGGTAATTGAAAATAGCATGGCTTGGGGTCAGGTATACCTTGGTCGTCAAAACGATCATTTTATTAGGGGCTCATACAACTCATCACAATCCATACATACATCAATTGTGTAAAGCACATTTGAGCATTCTTTGCCCTTATCATCAAAACATTTGCTTTCTACTTAAGCCCTGGCATCATATCCTCATTTTCCCCATTCCCTCCCTGCACCCCCCTCCCTCATGAAACTTTGATAGTTTATAAAATTATTTTGTCATATCTTACACTGTCTGACATTTCCCTTCACCCACTTTTCTGTTGTCAGTCCCCCAGGGAGGCGGTTATATGTAGATCCTTTTAATTGGTTCCCCCTCTCGACCCCACCCTCCCTCTAACATCCTGGTAGTGCCACTCTCACTACTGGTCCTGAAGGGATCATCCTTCTTGTATTCCGTGTTTCCAATTCCTATCTGTACCAGTGTACATCCTCTGGTCTAGCCAGATTTGTAAGGTAGAATTGGGGTCGTGATAGTGGGAGTAGGGGGGTGGGCAGGAAGCATTTAGGAACTAGAGGAAAGTTGTATGTTTCATCACTGCTACACTGCACCCTGATTGACTCCTCTCTTCCTCGGACATTTTGCAGCAGATTTGTCCAATTATAACATGTCGTTTAATTTCTTTTTTAAAAATCATTTTATTGGGGGCTCATACAGCTCTTATCTCAATACATACATAATCCATTGTGTCAAGCACATTTGTATATTTGTTGCCATTATTTTTGAAACATTTTCTACTTGAGCCCTTGGTATCAGCTCCTCATTTTCCCCACCCTCCACCCTACCTCCCTCATGAACCATTGATTTATAAGTTATTATTTTTTCATGGTTTACACTGACCGGTGTCTCCCTTCACCCACTTTTCTGTTCTCCATCCCCCCACCCTCCTCCCCTAACCTTCCCCTTCCCTTCCTCATATGGCTACTCTCATTATTGGTCCTGAGGGGTTGATCTGTCTTGGATTCCCTGTTTCCAGCTCTTAATCTGTACCCGTGTACATGCTCTGGTCTAGCCAGATTTTTAAGGTAGAATTGGAATCATGATAGTTGGGGTGGAGGGCAGCATTAAAGAACTAGAGGAAAGTTGTATGTTTCATCGGTGCTATACAGCACTTTGGTTGAATCATCTCTTCCTGATATCCCTTCTGTGGGGGGTGGCCAGATGGGCTTTGGGTCTCCACCCGAACCCCCTTCGTTCTCATCAATACAGTTTGTCTCATTTAATTTCTTGACTGCTGCCTCTATGAGTGTTGATTATGCAACCAAGTGAAACGAAACCCTGGACAAAGTCAGTCTCCCCTCCATTTATCATGATGATGTCTATTGGTCCCATTGTAAGGATTTTTCTTTTCTGTGAACGTGTAGTCCATACGAAGCCTGTAGTACTTGATCAGCAGTAAGTGCTCTTCACTTCCAGCCATCGGGGTCATGTCATGTGCATATAACAGGTTATTAGAACTCTTTCCCCAGTCTTGATGCCACATTCTTCATGGAGTCCAGCCACTGGGGTTATTTGTATGTACGGTGACATGGTAACAGCTCTAACATGATACCCTTGCTGACTTTCTCTTGCTCTCTTTGAATGATTGCCTCTTGACCTGTGGTTCTTAATGGGCACAATCATGAGTTCTGGAATCCCTATTTTTTATAAAATTATAATTTGTTATCCTCACAGTTAGATGCCTTTGCATAGTCAGTTGACAGGCAAGCATCTTTCTGGTGTTCTACACAGCAATGACCTCCCTCCTCCTCTGTCTTTTTCTGAATCTGACATGAATTTCTAGTAGCACCCTGTTGATGTACTGCTGCAACTGCTTTTGAGTAGTTTTCAGCAAAAGCTTACTTGTGTGTAAGATTGACAACATTATTTAATAGTTTCTTCATTCAGTGGGATCACTTTTCTTTGGAATGGTCACAGATGTAGACAAGAAAACCAAACTCATTCCCTTCCAGTCGATTCCGACTCACAGCAGTAACCCTGGAGCACAGGGTAGAACACCCCCCTGTAGGTTTCCGAGACTCTTAACTTTTTA
The DNA here is from genome assembly GCF_050624435.1 of Tenrec ecaudatus. Classification (NCBI taxonomy): domain Eukaryota; kingdom Metazoa; phylum Chordata; class Mammalia; order Afrosoricida; family Tenrecidae; genus Tenrec; species Tenrec ecaudatus. The sequence continues at coordinate 40,021,011 of NC_134530.1, forward strand.
CTGGAGTAGAAGCCTCGTGTTTCTCCTGAGTAGCAACTGGTGGTTTTGGACTACTACTGACCTTGCAGTTAGCTGAACACGTAACCCCTCTGTCACTAAAGTTCTTCGGATAGCTTCCAGTAGTGTTATATAATATGTCCAGTGTGCTGGGCGTGTTCTAGTTTGGGGACAGAGACACCATTACACATCCATGGCCCATAGTGGCCTCTTAAAGGGCTTTTTACCACCAGCTTCTATTTCCTAGGAGTAGACGTAGATGCCCAGACTTCCTTAATACCCCAGAGAGAGGGGATGCTGTTTGCTCTGTGGAGAAGAAACTTGCGTGGGCCCTCTCAAGCACAGCAAGTGAGAGGTGGTGTTCTAGCCTCCCGGCCTCACCAGAGGCTTACCGTGCCTTCAGAGTCCACTAGGCTACTTTTGCCTAGATACAGCTTGAGAAACACAACAGCAATTACAGTGTGTCATTTGTTTCATATTGTTTACAGAATATACAAAAAAAGTGGGATGTAAAAGATGGGGGACATATACTCCAAAATATACTAACCAATAGAAAGCTCCCATAGCTTTGCTAACATTAAATAGTAGGTGTCTTTGTTTTTGGCTTTTTAGTCTAGCGAGTGAAAGTTACAGAGCAAATTATTTTTCCATTCAACAGTTTAGACATTTTGTTTCTTGACTTGGGTGGCAGCCCCCTCAGCAATCAGCACTTATTCTACCTCTTCCCCGGGGCCCCAGTTTCCATTTGGCCTTCTTTCTGGCCTCTTCCTGCCTACTGAGCCTTATTTGGGGGCAGACGCTGCCATTTTGGTCTCGTGTGGTTTAAACAGTAGATTTTTAAGGTAAGCTTATTTCATAAACTTTTTAGTTTGCAAGAACAAATAATTCTTTACTCTTAGTCACTAGGTGAAACAAAATAATAAGATTTGAATACTGTCATCTTGAACTGTGCACCTACCGAACCCTGTCCTCATTAACTGTAGATCGATTTTCAGCACACACTTGACATGCTAGGCTGTGAGGCAGAGCTCAGCCAATCTCAAATTTCAGAGCCACCTTACTAACCAAGGTCCTTGGTGTTGTGAATGGTGGACCTTGCTAAAAATCCCATCTATCTTGAAAAACCAAGATTTCTCAATCAGAGCACTGTTGACATTTGGGGTCAAATACCATATATACTTGAGTATCAGCTGACCCCAATATAAGCTGAGGCACTTAATTTTGCCACAAAACCCGCATTTAAAATGTGCTGGGAAAGGCGGCTTATACACGAGTATATATGGTAATTGTTTGTTTTAGCAGAGGTTGGAGGGAGCTCTTTAGTGCATTGTAGCACACCCACACACACCAGTCCCAACAACCAAGTGGCTTAAATGTTCTCTCAATCACCCCTCATCCCCACTGAAAACCATGGTTAGAGATTTCTCCAGACAAATGCGTTTTTTTGTGGTTTTTTTTTACAAATGCGTTTTTATGACAGTCTCTCCACTCTGCAGCAGCTTAGGTGGCTCACCCTCACCGAGGTTGAGGGAAGTAGTGCATTTTCTAAGGAAAAAGTGGTGAGAGCTGAGGAGTGTGGCAGTTTGCTCTTTGTGCAAAGCCTACACCCGTCCAGCGTGTGGACTCTGGCCCTGAGCAGGTGCTCCTGTTTCATTCCAGGCCATTGTTAGGCCCGAGGCCTACTGCACACAGTGAAGACATAAATTATAAAACACTTGGTAGATATGACTGTGAGGATTGTAAAGAAAGAAAGCCGGTCGATCTCTCAGGAGCACGTGAATAACTGCATGTGGTGAGATCAGAGATGTCACAGAGGAGGCTGTAGACATCCAGGGCGGGTGTGAGGGATGAAGGGAGCAGGGCATTGCAGTCAGTGGAGCAGCATGCTAGGTCCTGAGTTGCTAACAGCTCAGCATCACTGCAGTGTAAGACAGGAAGCTGAAGATAAGCAAAGGCAGTTTTAGGAGCTTGGATTGGATCCTGCATGCAATCAAAGGGTTTTGAGCAGGGTTCAGATTTGTGGTTCGAAAGTTGGTTTGAGTGGCACTTGGGGAAGTTGGAGGCTCGGTCAAGAACCCAGCTGGCAGTGAGGTCTAGAACGATTGCTGTGTCTGTCGAGGGCTCAGAAGGGAGGCAGATACACAGGGAATCTCAGGGCCCCAGCCCCAGCATCCATTTAAGGAAGGCCCAAGTTGTTAACTGCCCGAGAGGACACCAAACTTAGTTCTGAATATAAAGATGTAAGCGTTTATTTGAGAGAGATTTTTTTTCCACTTTTTATATACATTTTTTTCCTCTAGGAAATAGACAGACGGTTGGAAAAAAAACTGAAGATCACACAAAAGGAGAGGTAAGGCTGCTATGTGGTGTGAGGGCTTATACTCAAGCCGTTGAGAGCTGGGCAGTCGGTAGGCCAAGCACCTGGGTAGGGAACCCTTCCCTCCTAGGATGAGGTGGGGAGAGCAGGTGGATGCCTGGGTGTTGTATCTGCCTCCTGCTTTAGTGGGCTCCTGTGTGAGGTGGTATGATAGAAAGTGGGAGGCAACAAGTCAGAAAACCTGGGGCTTGTACCCGGCTCAGCCCCTCATTGTTAAGAGGTTTGAGGCAAGGTGTTTCCTCCTCTGGACCTTAGTCTCTTTTTCTGCAATTGAGGAGGTTGGACAGATATTTTATCTAGGCTCTTGGTGATGTGATGGCATGCGGTTATTGGGGTGTCCTGGAAGAAAAGAACTTGAAAGACCTCTGTAGGAAGGCTTTGTTCCCCACCCAGGCAGTGGAAGACTGGGTTTCCAGAGTCATTGAAAGGTGACTTCAACAGGCTTAGGTAACCTCCCAGTTTCCCACAGGGACCAGCAGAGGAAAAGAGATGAGAGCCTTCTCTGGATTTCCTTATTGGGCTGCAGCCTCTTCCCCTGGGGCATGCTGGGATGCCCTGCTAGCTTTATTCACCCCCTGTGCTTGGATCAGCTTGCCGACTCCTTGTCTGTCTGTCTGTCTGTCTGCTCACTCAGCTCAGCAGTGACATTAAAGCCCTCTTTCCCTTGCCTTCCTGGCCTGCCCTGAGCCCCTCCCAACTTCCCTGGCCCCAGCCCAGTTCCTCCAGGCACTTCCCTCGAAGTGATACAGGCCCTGGGACTGTCAGGTGGACACTCTTCACCTGGATTTCTTTCTCCTGTGGTTCTCCACCTCCCACCCCACCCCTGTGTTGTGTATCCCTCTTTGTTTTGGTCACCTCAAGGGTTTGAGCCCACTTCTGGTGACTGAGGCTTCTGAGTGTTGTTGAGCAATCTCTGGGATCACCTTTACCCCAGCCCCGCCGCTTGTTGACAGGCCAGAGTGAACTGGTGGGGAGAGGGGGGGCCCTTTCTTTGCTTACCAGCTCTTGCCAAGAGGCGATCTCGCATCCTGGTGTGGCTTGTCTTTGGGAGGCCTCTCTCAGAGGGACACAGGCAATTTGGTAAATCCTGTCTTTGTGCCAGGCTGTTGTGGTGTAGCAGGTGTCTGGGTCGGGGTAGACCAGTGAGTGCACCTGGTGGACGATGTTGACTGGAAGAGGGAGTACTTCGTTGACCCCCAAGCTGAGGGGTTCCTACTGTACCAGCCTGTCGAGCTGTGGTCTGTGTAGGAAAACTGGGATTTTCCTTGAATTCATTGGATTCAGAGCATGAAGTGTTTTAGCACCGCATCTGACCAGTGAGTGGCCTGTGGCCTGTCATGGTTGGGGGAAAGCAGCCCCAGCTGAGCTGGTGGTCGAGTGATCCCCTTGGCCAGGGGTAAGTCTGAGGAGCAGTTCCTGTGAACAGTATGAGCTTGTGGCTTGTCAGCTCTTTTGAGAAACCCTGAGGAGGGGGAGTTTGGCCTTGTCTGGTCACAGGCCAGAGAAGAATGAGTAGAATCAGGCGAGGACGGGAGGGAGGGAGGGACCGAGCAGAAAGTGCTGCTGGGTAGCTGTGGGACTCCGCAGGGCCTCCCCATCTTCAGGGCAGCAATGGTGAAGCTGTGTTTGCTCTTTGTCAGCAGGAAATCCAAATCTCCTCCCAGAGTGCCCATTGTGATTCAGGACGATAGCCTTCCCACGGGGCCCCCTCCACAGATCCGCATCCTCAAGAGGCCCACCAGCAACGGTGTGGTCAGCAGCCCCAACTCTACCAGCAGGCCAGCCCTCCCTGTCAAGTCCCTAGCCCAGCGGGAAGCAGAGTACGCTGAGGCCCGGAAGCGAATCCTGGGGAGTGCCAGCCCAGAAGAGGAGCAGGAGAAACCCATCCTTGACAGGTGAGTGCAGCTGCAGGCTGACCAGCAAAGACCCTGCCCATCCACTGCCCTCCCCCACCTCACTTCAGGGGGGAGGGAGCGCAGCAGCCTGTCTTCAGGGAGAGGAATGAGAATTGCCAGCAGCAAGGGAACCTCCCTGCATCAGTTGCCTGGCCGACTGGCTCAGGGGCCAGCCTACAGAAATGCCTGGCAGCTGTGTTGAGGTGGCCTCAGGTGGCTGGCCATGCGGCTGCGGACTGAAGCCCTGCATTCTGGAGTCAGTCTGTAAGGTGCGTCAGTCTGTAAGGTGCGAGTTCATCGCTGCCACTCACTGGCTCCTTGCCTTGCTCGCCTAAGCTGGGAAGTGGGGGTGATGAAAGTTGGGCATCAAATGAGTACGTGGGCAGAGCATGCTGGGAGCCCAGCCTGGCGCAGTGAGAAAGCTCAGTAAGGGCCTAAATTCTGTGCTCCCCTGGGTCCTGTGGTTAGCCCACGTCCATGTTTTTTTGGATTTGCTAAATTCCTTTGGACTTGAGACCGCTTTTTTTCTGTAGTCCTAAAGGCTACAAAACAGCATGTACCACCACAGCCTTTTCACTTTAAGGGCCTCCTCCATTGCTTGGTGTGCTGGCACTTGGAGAGCCAGTCTTTGCACCTTCTGTCTAGCATTTAATCGTATAGATGCACAATGCCTCTCCCCCAAGCTTCCGTCTTTCTGGAATGAAAAAAAAGCCGCGCTTTTAGTCTTCCATAATAATAGGAGTCAGCTGGTTTGGAGAGAAGCCAGAGGACAGCGTGGGGTGGGGAGACAGGAACATGTCACACTCGGCTAAGCTCTGGGTTAGGGGTCTGGAGAGTCTTTGCCTGAGATGTTGTGGGTTGTGCTATCTGCCATTGCTGCGAGGGGGCACAAATGCTGTAGCTGCCCCAGGTGGACATGAACCACCAACCCCACCTGTTTCTGGGACCTTCCAGCTTGAAATGGCCCTCTGTTTGCTTGCCAAAGAATCGGGCTCTGAAAGCCAGAGTCAGCTGGGAACCCCCAGAACTTCTGCCCTGACTGTAGCAGGGTAGGTAGCAGTAGGCCTTTTGGATTGGGGCCATTGTTTAGATCCCTTATCAGACCTTCCTCTGATCTTTGTCCCTGCAGGCCAACCAGGATCTCCCAGCCAGAAGACAGCAGACAGCCCAATAATGTGATCAGACAGCCCCTGGGTCCCGATGGGTCACAAGGCTTCAAACAGCGCAGATAAATGTGGGCAAGAAAGGATGCCACCGCCGCTGCCGCCACTGCTGCCGTCGCCTCCTGGGTCGTCTGCCACGGGTCGCACTGCCGTGGCAGACAGCTGGACTTGAGCAGAGGGAACGACCTGACTTACTTGCACTGTGATCCCCCTTGCTCCGCCCACTGTGACCTTGAACCCCATGCACTGTGACCTCTCCCTTAGCCCCCTTCCCACTGTGATTGGCACGTCTACAAGGGCTGTCCCAAGTCCACGGAAAGGGAAAGGATGAGGGCTAGGGGAGGGCTGCGGGGACTCACCAAGGACTCAGAGTAGAGTCAGACAGTGCCACTTGGGGTAAGCCGGTGCCAGCAATAAGTTTATCATGCTCATGAATTTGGAATTTCAAAACGCAAATGAGAACCTCCCCTCCCAAGTGCATGTCTTCACTTAAAAAGCAAGTTCCATTTGAAAAGATTCCTCCCCCCCTTATTTTTGTTTGTTTTTACAAATAATCTGATTTGCAAGAAAAAGCGCATGGGGGGGGGGTTTAGCAGTTTAATGAATTTTTAATTGAGAAAGGGTAGTTTGATAGTCTACTTAAAAATGTTTCTGGGAAATCCACTAGAAACATTAACCAATAGGATTTTGGTGAGCTTAGCTTCTGTGTTCCTACTGCCGCCCAGAAAAGGGGCAGGGCTCCGCAGCCCCCAAGACAGATGAGTACCCCATGCCTATATCTCCCTACCCCCCAGCTAAGGCCCAGGCCATACCTTGGCTCTGCCTAGAACCTGGGCCAGCTCTAGGCTCAGGGAGCCTGGGGAGGGTGCCAACCCCACCTCTAGTATTTCAGGAGATAGGGAAAGTGAACAGGCTTCCCCTCCTCATGCCCCTCAGGGTGGTTCCCTACCAGCCAGGCTTGCTACTTCCGGAGGAGAGCCCAGGATTGGAGAGTAGCTTTTGCATTCTTGGGCTTAGAAGTAAGGGATGCGAGACATGTTCAGTATTTGCTGTCCACTCAAGGGAAGCCAGGAGAGAGTCAGAGTCTGATCTGACTCGAGGTATTCGAGTCTTCTGCCTAGTGTGGCCGAAAGACAGACGGGTGGCTCTTCCTCCTCTAGTGAGGCGTGCGCTCTCCAGGGTCTGTTGCGAGTGCTCCATCTCTGTTGATGGCACCGGCTCAACTATATATACTTGGTGCATTTCCTTTTAACATCAGGACACTGGGAGCTAGGCCCTTCTGGATGAAGTCGCGGAAGGTGACATTATGCATTGCAAAGATTGGTGATGACAGACTGGCTCCCCGGGGGCCTCTTTCCAGAGCAAGAGTCTGGGAGAAAGGTAGCTTCCCTCCATCTCTGGATCCCGGAGATTGGCTTTGCCCTTGAGGTGGCAGAGCTCTGAGGACAGCCACCCAGAGCAGCTGGGTGTATGGCTGGCTGGCTGGCCTCTTCCTTGCACTGCGCCTTATCCCTCAGCCAGCCAGCCAGCCTCACTCGCAACCAGCAGGTAGGTTTGGGATTGGTTGGTGTGACATTTTGCAATTAGGGCAGCTCATGGTGGTGGCTAGCTGTAGTTGGCCCACTCCACCTGGCTTAGCCTTGCCAGCAGGCATGGTAGGCAGGCCCAGCTGGCCAGGTGCCACCATACTTCCCTGTAGAGGGCGGGGCTAGCCACTTGAGTCGATGGCTAGCCCATAGCACAGCCTTAAAGCTGTGTGAACCAGGAGATGGTGAGCAGAGCTGGAACCGAGCTTTGGTCTGGGAGAGGTGTAGGTAGCTGCATCATGATCTGAGGGGCACTGAGCTCCCCAGTAGGCAAGGGAGAATGTTGGCTGCTATCCTTAAAGTTCCACTGCCCTGACCAGGTTTCTGCACTCTCAGATGTATGGTGTTGGCCGCCATCATGTGCTAGTGGTCTCTGGCCCGAGGCGAGGCTGCCCCTTCAGTGGCAGAGGTGGCTCAGGTGGGAAGGACCAGAGGTGCTGATTGCTCAGCCACTGGGACCACCTGGTCCTTGACCTCACGGGGAGGGCTCGCTGAGGGGTGTTTGCAATTAGGCCATGGCAAGGCCTGGTGCACCCACCTCCCTCCAGCCAAAGATGGGGCTCTGCCCACTGTGTGCCCGGCACACTCACCAGCAGCCGTGCCCTGGCTTCCTAGATGGAGGGGCGGCAGGCAGGAAACCTAAAACAGGATACTGTTGTGTTGGGGGGAGGCGGGAGGGGAGACGGGAGAACGGTTTGGATTTTGTTTTATTTTTGTAGTTGTCTGTAACTTTACTTAAGTGCTTTTTTTTTTTTTTTTTTTGAGCTGCAGGCTTTGGCTTGGAAAATCCCAGGGGTTGGGGGGCAGAAACCTGAGGCTGCTGCCCCTTTCTCTGCCTTCATGGTACTGTCCCCTTGTTCCCTTTCCCTAGCTCCTCCCTGACCCAATGATCCAGGCCTCAGACCTTCCAGCTAACCGCTTCCCATGAGCCACTACTCTGATGTCAGCCTATAACCAAAGGAGCTGGGGGTCCGGGCCTGGTGACCAGCCCTTCTCAGCCCATTCAATCAGGGTGCTCCCCACCTGCAGGCAGGAGGCAACACCCTATCTGCTACCATCAAACCCTTCCAGAGCCCACCTGCCCTGCCCCGTCCAGCCCAGCCATACCCTGCTCTGCCCCATCTGGGGGTGCTCTGCTCAGGGATGGGCTGGCGGGCCTACTTCCAGCCTCCCTGGTAAGCAGATATCTGAGAAACCTCGGGGGTCCTGTTTCCTGTCCTGTGGTCCCAGGAGTGCGTGTGAGCCCCTTGGGTGTCTGAAGCCAAGGGCATGGAAGGGAGGGCTGCAGTCCTGCTCTGCTGGTGTAGTGGGCAGCTGCCTACCCCACACCTCGGGCTCCTGAGTCGGCAGATTAAGCATTTTATAAATTGTATTTTAAATACATGTTTTAAACTTGTCAGCATCTGTTCGTCCTCATTTCTGACCCTGGCCTGCTAACCTCTTGGCTTCAGCTTCTGCAGCCACCAGCGGGAGCCACCTCTGCACAGCACCAGAGTGGACCTCTCCCTTTGTTAGAGCAGACCCAGGTGGGGTCTCCAGGAAGGAGACAGCTGACACATGTCTAGGCCATCCCTGATCTGGCATATCCAGGTAGCTACCACTCCCTTCAAGCAAGCGCAGAGAACTCAGCCCCATGTCCTGAGTGGGAGGTTATCCCCTTTCAGAGCAGGCAGGAACAGCTTGAGCAGGCCCCCGGAGGCCTTCCATGTCACCAGACACAAAAATACCTAGGTGTTTATTGGCTTACAGGCTGTGAAAACAGTCCAAAGGCAGCCCTGTCCCACCCCAGCCCCCCTTGCCCTGATGACACTTCCAGTCTGCAGGTCTTGAACGGCTGCCTGAGTAGGGACTAGAGGATCAGTGAGTTCGAGCTGGCATGGGGCTGAGCCACTTCCGGCTATCAGAGCTGTGTTCCCTGGACGGGCAGGGTAGAAGGGCGGGGGTGGTTAGCCTTCTCCCTACCTACAGTCTGTGTGGCAGAGTGAAGAGGAACCCTCCTGGCAGTGATGGAGCCAGCCAGCAGCCTTGGGCTTACTTCCCACATCACTCTAGAGTGCCTGGAAGGGGCCTGCTGCTATACTTGTCCCACTACTGAGTGTGGAGTTGGAGCAAAGTGGGACAGTGCCAGCCTACGAGAAAGACAGGGACCGCCCAAGTCCTGGTCACAGGAAAGCCAGAGTGCACAGACTTCCATGAACCCTTCCAGCTGTAGCAAACCTTGCCCTTTCTCTTTCCTGGGACTTCCCAGTCACTACATGGAGGGTGACTCCCTAGGCTTAGGTCAAGAGCCACCACCAAGGAAGGCATGTGGGTCCCTTCCCCCTGAGCACCCACCTGCCTCCCTGAAGTTCTGTCTTATAGAGGAGACTGCGAATGTCCGGGCTCATGTTGTTGCTCGGCTTCCGGCGGACCACCTTCTTGTCCAGCCGGGGGTGGAGTGGGATGCAGGGCACTTGGCTGTAGGGACTCTGCAGGTTGGCTGCTAGTGGAGGAGGTCAGAGAGGGAAGCGCTTTAGTACCTACCCAGCCAACTAAAATCCTGCTGCTGTCACAGAGTGAGCTGGGCGGTCTTGAGCAAGTCACTTCAACTCTCTGAGCCAGGGGAGGGAGTGGTACGCACCTCGTAGAGAAGGCTGAGGAGCATTTTAGGAGTAGCATGCAAAGCACTTGGCTGAGTAAAGACTAGTAACAGCTTCACAAGGAGCAAATCTCTCTGTAGTGGGCCCTGTGGTTGACAGGGCCAGCTCATGAATTCTGGCTACCCAGCTCTAGAGAGACTCTGGGGAGCTCCTAACCCCACACTTGGCTCCCACTCTAAGGGGGGTTCTCAAACGTGATAGAAAGATAGCATTATTTTTCATTCCATTTCCCCATGGCCTTGTCGCTCTCCCTTCCCCATATAATAGGGCAGTCTTATCCTGTGGAGAGAGCATTTGGATGTCAGACCTAGCTGCAAATCCCTTTCTGACACTAGCTGTGGGGTCTTTGGCAAGTCACTTGAACTTCCTGAGCATTCGTTTGTTCGTCAGGTGGCAAGTAGGTGGGTAAGCCTCTGAGCACTCCTGCAGAGGACCCACCGACCAGTGACCCCAGTGGCTGCTCAGTGGGAGGGGAGCTGGAATTGTTCTTCTCTTCCTGGTTGAGTGCTTCTGCAAGCCGTGATGTGGGACCATGTTCCACACTGGGGTAGGAGGGGAAGGGGCGGTGCAGGACTTGACCACAGGGTTAGGTGTGAAGTAGAGATTACCAACCAACACCCTTTGACTGGCATACACAGTTGAACCCCAAGTGCGAGACCAGGAGCCCCCCCCCCCCTTGGCATCCTGGGGCTGATGGGCTGTGCGTGCCCAGCACTCTCACCAGTGTTCTGCTGCTTCAGCCGGCTCAGGATCCTCAGGACTCCTCGTTCTGGGGCCTCCCCGTTGTCTGCCTGATGGGGGTTGTAGGGAAGCTTCCTCCGGGACCGCAGCCGGCCTAAGGTTGATTCTGCCTCACTCGCCTTGCAGGTGGCCTCCTTGAGCTTCTTCTGGTAATACCTGTGGAGGCAGCGCAGCACCTCAGACCAGCCGTGTGGTTTGCCCTCTTCCCAGCACGCTCTGACCAGCTCTGGAGCAGGAACACAAATCCAATGCTCAGGAGACCTGCTTTCTGGTCCCAGCACTGCCACGAACTTTCTTCCACCCATTCAAGCCACTGCTCTGTCCTAGGCCTCCATCACCCACCATAAAAGGAGCAGAAATGGGTTTCTGAGAGTCACGTGACTTGCACACATGCTATAAATCACCAGGAGGCTGTCACCCACCTGGCTCGGTGTCTGTCATGTGTGGGTACTGCTAGCTGCCATGGAGTTGGCCCCCAACAAATGTTGCACCGTGCAGGATGGAATAATTCTCCACCGTGGTCGAGTGCAGATCAGACCATTGGGATTCCTCGGGTTTCCACTGGGTGATTTTTGGAAGCACCTTGCTGGGCCTTCCCAGCCCGTCTTAGCTGGGAAGCTCTGCTGAAACATGCCCAGAACCAAAGCAGTACACACCCGCCTCTGACAAGTGCCAGGAATCGAGCCCTAGTCTTCCCAAATTCATTGCCATTGAGTAAGTTCTGCTCGTAGCAACCCTATAGGACAGGGTAGAACTGCTTCTGTGGGTTTACAAAATTAGAAAGCCTTATCTTACTCCCAAGGAGTAGCTAGTGGTGCCAAACTGCTGATCTTGTGTAACCTAGTTAGCCACCAGGACTCTAGTGCTCAGGTAGACTTTGGTCAGTGTTAACGATATTATCTATATTTTTGCTTAAACATGCTGTGTAAATCATCTGTGCATTTAGCACCTGCTCATGTTTCAGGCCTCAGTTCTGGGCCAGCAACCCCAGAAAGCCCCCTACAGACTAGTTAATTTCCGGCTGCATGCCGCTGGCAGCTTGGACTCACCCCTTCTTAACCCACAGCCCCGCTTTATTAACTCTGTACCACATGCCATTCACACTACATTGCATTGCCATTTGTCCTGTCAGCACAGTCAGCAAACAAATGACTGCTGTGTGCTTGGGAAAGAGTGGTGAAGGCAGTCCTGAGGTCAGTCTTTCAGCCCCACTTCTTGCTCCAGACACCACCTGTGACAAGCAGTTTGGTGCAGACTCTTGACTAGCTTTGCACAACAGGGACAGGCAGACAGGAGCTCTACAGGCCTGAGACTTACTGCCCCCTACGTTTCTCGAACACTTGTAACCGGGAAGTTCAGGGAAGTGGCGGGGTGGGAAGGCACCCTTGACCAGGAGAGATAGTAACCAAGGCTTTCAGGCCTCCCCCTCTTGACGGACAGAATCCTCCGATTATACTTGGAGCCTCAGAGAATTGGATCTGACGGTTTGAATTCCTAGCACATCCTTATTGGCTCTTCCTCCTTCCCTGTTCACTTCCTACTCATTCCCATTCCTACTCCCTTGGAATCGCTTCCCAGATCAAGTGGGAGAGTCAGACCATACACAAAATGCAGTGTGACAAGTGCTCTCTCAGAGTGTTCTGTTCACAATAATAAGCAAAGACGTGAGAAGACATTTGCACAAAATCTTGAATGAGGGAGTGAATCAACTGGATATTTGGTGGAAGCACCCTCCCGACAGAGAATGGCAAGTGGAAAGGCCTGGTTGCAGGAGTGAGCCTTATGGGCTCTAGGAAGGGCCAAAAGGTCAGAGGGGATGGAGACTGTTTTTCCAAGGGGAGAGGGGTAGGCAGGGACATGGACAAGGCCACATCCCCTGGGGCTTTGTAGCCACTCGAGTCCTGGGAAGCCCTTAGGTAACCAGAGGTTGAAGCTGGTGGTTCTGTTAAGTCTTGTGCTTATCCTGGGTCTTGACGTTTGGAGTGTTTATGGGTCTTGCAGAAGAAAAGGAGGCTTTTAACTTCCCTACAGAGGTCTGGTCTCCAAAACCCACAGGAACAGTTCTACCCTGCCCTATAGGGCCACTATGAGTCAGAATCAATTAGATGGCAGTGAGTTTTTTGAGGTATGGGTCTTGAACACAAGACAAATACCAGAGTTCTCACATGCCGTGTGTAAAACGGACCTCCAAAACGTAACACCCTGATTAACAAAATGAACTGGAAAATAACTGCCAAGAGGATGGGAATAGGAGCCAGTAGAATGTGAGCAGAGTACATGGAACTTACTGGATAAGGATCCCCTTACTATGGGCTTGGATTCAGTTATGAGTGCTGATATAGGGAATAGTGAAGCAAGTTGGGGGGATGGGGGTGGGAACCCAGTTGCATCCCCGTCTGCTTCCTCTGGACTGTTAACATGAGAGGATGACACATTACAATCTAATGTATATATCCAATCTAGAATTAACAGGCCTACTCCTTAACTAATACACCAACTTAGAATTCTGTACCTAGCTAAACTAGTCAGTTTATCTAATGAAGCTAAGAATGAAGACGCTTGCAAACAATTTATAAAAATATTTTCCTCCCATGCATCCTTTCTCAAGAAGCTACTGGAAGATACTCAACACCCCACCCCACCCCCCAAAAAAAAACATACACCAAAAAGAAAAGGGCGAAATAGATTCAGAAAAAAAGAGATCTAAAACAAGCCAAAGGGAAGATGGTGAAGGGAGATCTGAGAATGATGGTGTGACAGGTAGAAAGGACAACCAGACGAGTCTAGAACCATCACTGTAGCTTGAGACGCAGACATTTTTAGGGCTAACATCACCATCTCTGCTGGTGAGCTACTGCCTGCCTTACTCAAAAAAGCTACCTGTACCATTCTCATATTTAAAGCAAGGAAGTACTCTTAAGAAAGCGTTGCTACAAGATCATAACCTTTCTGAAACAAAAGCATCAATGTGGAGCTGTTGTTTCTTGACACTCCAGCGGAGGTCTGTATGCTCCCGAAGATGGTGTTCCCATCTCTACCCCTTCCGGAAGAATTTTGTGCGCTTTGATTTACAACACAGCAAAATGGCAGTTTGGCATCAAGGGGCTCAAATCAAGTTCATTCGAGCTGTTGTGTTTGGGGAAAAGAAAGTGCAGAGGTGGGTCAGGCCTGGCAGGTGGGAAATGGAAACTATGGGTACAACTTTCCTGGCCTTTTACTTTTTAAAAATCAACTTTCTGAAAACATCTTCCTAGTTTGCCACCATGAATGTCTTGTGTTGTTTGAGAAATGTCTTATCAAGTTTATTCCCTTGGAATCCCCAAACATGGTTGCTCTAGCCTTCTGAGCTGATCTCTTGACTTGAATTTAACCAGCCCAGCAGATCCCCTTGGAAGCCACTTTTGACTGGACCTTTTTAAAAGGCATCCTAATGAGCCTTGGAATTGAACAAGGAAGCCATTGAATAAGGAAGACCAAAGAAGAATGGATATGTTTGAATTGTGGTGCTGGGGAATAACATTGAAAGTACCATGAGCTGCTAAAAGGACACGCCAATCTGTCTTGGAAGGACGACCAGAGTGCTCCTTACTGGCAAGGGTGGTGAGACTTCATCTTGCTCACATACTTTGGATGGTCTGTTGTGAGACCAGTCCCTGGAGAAGGGCATTATGCTTAGTAAAGTGGACAGGTATCAAAAAAGAGGAAGGCATTCCACGAGTTGTGTTGGCGTAGTGACCGCACCAATGGACTCAAGCATAGGAATAAGGCTTGGGACCAGGCAGTGCTTTGTTCTGTTGTCCATAGTCACTGTGAGTCGGGACTGACTCGATGATGCTAACAACAATGACAAGGAGCCCTTTCACATAAATCAATAGTTGGCACCCACCAGCCCCTCTTAGACTTTTCTGCTCCTGTAAAGATTTTCAGCCTGATAAAACCTGTATAAGGTCACTGAGTCGGAATTAACTTGATGGGAGTAGGTTCTGGGGAATACGACTAAGATATGCCTGATCCAAACCAGGGTATTTTCAATTGCCTCATATGCATGTAAAAGCTGGACAATGAAGAAGACCAAGAAGAATTGATGGCTTTGAATTAGGGTGTTGGAAAGTACCAGGAACTGCCAGAAGAATAGACAAACCTGTCTTGGAGGAAGTACAGCCAGAATGCCCCTTAAGGGCCAGGATGGTGAGACTCATCTCACGTACTTTGGACATGGTGTCCAGAGAGACTAGCCCTTGGAAAAGGAGATCATGCTTGGTGAAGTAGAGGTTGGTGGAAAAGTCCTCACGGAGATCGATTGGCAACAGTGGGTTCAAACAGCAGGATGGTGACATGGGGCTAGGCAGTGCTTTGATCTGTCTTACATAGGGTCGCTGAGTTGGAGCAACTTGAAACAAGTGTGTTCTTGAGAGAGCTTGTCTGCAGCCGTTCACCGATCACAGACTAAGAGACATTTGTGTTTGGTAAACCCATGTATGTAAGTAGAAGGCCTAGAAGCACAATATTTTTTACTTGCCATTGCCTCGACCCACCCTGCTGCCTCAGTCCATATTTGCAGACCCCAAATGATGTTCCCTCCTCCCACTCGCCTTCATTGTTTACTCACGAAACCCTCTCCCACTCCTCACCACTACATCCCCTCTACGCATCCATTCCTGTGCTTCACAAACTGGGAAACCCAATAAACAATTTTTTAAAATAAAAATAATTTGAAAAGGGTAAAATAATAATAAAGAGAAATATAAGAAAGACCACCCTCGATGTTTAAAACGCCAGAGATGAAATGTTTTCATGGGACACACTAGAGATACTTGAGCCTAGAAAAAAGGTTGGGTCAGTAGGTCAGCTGATCAAGTATCAAGTTAAATCCAGCATAATCAAGATTAAGATAGGCTGTTTGAGACCCTTGCCTGTGGCTAGTGGGGGGTCTGCCATCGGCTTATTTGAACCTAGTTACTCTGCAAATGAGTTTTGGGCTCCCACTACCTCCGCAGCCTCGTATGACTTGGTGGTTCATTATTTTAGTGCTGATTTTTTTCCCTTCATATTTGAATTTTGTTATTGCCATCATTGGATCACACAAGGTGACGTGTTCCATATGGAAGAACTTGTTTAGATGGCTGCTTATTTGAATACAAAGGCCTGTAACTACAGCAGTGGTTCTCAACCTGTGCTTCAAGACCCCTTTGGGGGCCGAACGACCCTTTCACAGGGGTCGCCCAATTCGTAACAGTACCAAAAGGATAGTGATGAAGTAGCAACGAAGATGATTTTATGGTTGGGGGGTCAGCACATGAAGAACTGTATTAAAGGGTCGCAGCATTAGGAAGGTGAGAACCACTGCTCTTGCCCCCTCAACAACTGCTGGTGTCAAACCACAGACTTGTGGTTACCAGTCCAGTGCACAGCCACTACAGTGCCAGGACTCTTCCATAGGTCATTCCAAACCCAACCCGACCCTCTACCATCAAGTCCTTGATGACTCATAGTGACCCTATAGGACAGGGTCAAGCTGCCCCTCTGGGGTTCCGAGGCTGTAACTCTAAGGGCATTAGAAAGCCTGGTGGTTTCAAACTCTGGACCTTTTGATTAGCAGTCCAATGTGTAGCCACTATGTCACCAGGGCTCCTTCAGATGTCATGAGGGGATTGTAAATGAAAGCAACAATGAGACAGATACCACTGCACATTTTAGTGGAAGACGAAAATCCACCAACACTGCCATGGACCGCGAGAATGTGGCATCCCCAGAGCTCGCTCATCGCTGGTAGGAATGTGAAAGGCGACAGCTACTTTGAAAGACTGGCACTTTCTTGTAAAGCTAATGTAGTCTTAGCAAGCGATTCGGCAGATGGGCTCCTAGCTATTTCTCCAGATGAGTGAAAAATTTAGATACCCACCATGTACGTGGGTGCATCGTGAATTGCAGCTCTATTCATAATTAACCAAAATTGGAAGCAAGGAAGATGCCCTTCAACAGATGAATGGATAAACAAATGTGGTCCCTCCAGACCAGGGATTCCTACTCGGGGATAAAAAGCCAGAAGCTGTTAAGCCACAAAAAGACCCGAGGACCCTTAAAGGAGGATTGCCAAGTGAGAGAAGCCCCGCCTGAAGAGGCCACCTACTGTCTCCTGATGACCTGGGTTCTGAAAAGCAGTAATCTCAGAAACGATAAGCCAATCAGTGATCTCCAGGGGCTGGGGTGGGGCAGCGGATAACTGACATCCATTTGTCAAACCTGTAGAGCTGTCTCTGAGCAGGATGAGCCCCAGCGTAAGCTGTGGGACTGCTTAATGGAGCAGTATGGCTCATCAGTGACTTGTACCACGCGGCACAGTGTTCATCACAGGGACCTCTAGGCAGGGGAGAGGGCGTATTGGTGAACTCTGCCTCCTGCTCAATTCCTCTGTACAACTCTCGAAACAAATGAAAGAATGAGGAAGCAGAATCCCTCCTGCTGCTCACGGTGCTGAGCTAGAAGGATGTGCGTTTGGGGTTGCCGTTGCCATCCTTCCCGTTGTGGTGAGAGCCTAGCTGAAACCGTATGCGGAGATGGGCATGATGAAGAGACGGAGAAACAAAGCCTTAATGGTCTCATGTGGCCTGCCATTCCTGAGACCCTGGCCAGCTGTGTTAGCCAATACATTCCACCCTTTCTTTTTTTAAATCATTTTATTAGGGGCTCATACAACTCTTAATCACAATCCATACATATATCAATTGTGTCAAGCACATTTGTACATTCATTGCCCTCATCATTCTCAAAACATTTGCTTGCCACCTAAGCCCCTGGCTTCAGATCCTCATTTTACCCCCTCCCTTCCTGCTCTCCCCCACCTCGTGAATCCTTGGTCATTTATAAATTATCATTTCATCATCTTACTCTGCCCAACGCCTCCCTTCACCCACTTTTCTGTTGTCCGTCCCCCAGGGAGGAGGTTTTATGTAGATACTTGTAATCGGTTCCCCCTTTCCAGCCCACCCTCCCTCCACCCTCCCAGTATCACCACTCTCACCACTGGTCCCGAAGGGGTCATCCGCCCTGGATTCCCTGTGTTTCCAGTTCCTATCTGTACCAGTGTGCATCCTGCAGTCTAGCCAGATTTGTAAGATAGAATTGGGATCATGATAGTGGGGGTGGGGGTGGGGAGGAAGCATTTAGGAATTAGAGGAAAGTTGTATGTTTCATCATTGCTACACTGCACCCTGATTGGCTTATCCTCTCCCTGCAACCCTTCCGTAAGGGGATGTCCAATTGCCTGCAGATGGGCTTTGGGTCCCCACTCTGCACTCCCCTTCACTCACAATGATAATGATTTTTTGTTCTTTGATGCCTGATCCCTTCGACACCTCGTGATCACACAGGCTGGTGCGCTTCTATGACCTTCCACCTTTTCTGAAGCCTGTTCTATTTGGGTCGCTTTCACTTGGCATCTAAGTCCCCAGTACGCAAGACCTCAGTTGCCCAATGTCAGGGTCGCCATGAGTGGGAATGGGCGGAGATGCTTGCTGGGTCTGCAGCCCCCAGCCCCTCCTCACTTGGTGATCTCCTCCATGGCTGCCTCTGGCAAGGCCAGCATCTCCACCATCAGGGACAGGATCTCGAAGAGCAGAGTGTGGGGGTTCGGAGGAGTCACATCCGTCAGGACATTCTGTTCTGGGGATGTGGATGATGGCTGCCGTTAGCATTTGGCAGCTCAGGATGCCCACCCCTCCCACAGCTCGGGTGGCCCTGGTCTCCCCTGCTTTGCTTACCCACAGAGCAGAAGAAGCGCTTGGTGTCAGTCATCACGGCCAAGAAGTCTTTGAAGTCCACGTGACCATCTCCTGTGGGGCTCAGAGAGGTAACGAGATAGACCAGGGCCTTCCAGGCCAGGTTCAGGCACCAGGACCCAAGCATGGCCACCGGCACTCTACTCACTCAGCAGGCCTGATCGCAAAGGTAACAGCTACTCGGTTCAGCAAAGGGGGTGCACACAGGAAAGTAGAGGCAGCTCCACCCCTTCCTAGCTGGCTCTGTGACCTTGGTGAAGTCTGTCCCCTCCTCTGAGCTTCACTTACCCCACCGGCAGGGTGAGTGTCATAATGATCCTGTTCTCATGGGGAGCAGGCCTGGTGGTGCAGTTCACAACCACCAGCCAGCTCCTTGGGAGAAAGACATGGCTTTCTACTCCTGTCAAGAGTGACGTTCTCAGAAACTCACAGGGGCAGTTCTTCCCGGTCCTGTGGGCTCCCCAAGAGCCAGAATTGATGTGATGGCAGTGAGTTTTGTTTTTCTGTTTTTAGTCAGAGGGTAAAAGGAGGCAAAGCACTTAGAGCAGGGCTCTGCATGTACTGTGTGTCCGTCTAAATGTCAGGGATTATGGTTGCTGCATGAGAAGACCTGCCCAGAAGACCCCCTCCAGGGCTGCCTCCAGCCTCACCTTGTACCTAGCTCTCCCCAACACCTACCTGATTTCCCACCAGGACTCCAATTCCTTTCTTGTTTCAGGGCCTTTGCACATGCTGCTGCAGCTTCCTAGAATTTTCTCCACCACCACCGCCTTGCCCTCGAAAGTATCCTACACATTCTTCCCAGTCAGTTTGACCCGTCACTTCCTCAAGAGAGTAGACCCTCCCAGGCAAGCTCCCCGGTCAACACGCTCATAACCCCTCTCTGCTCCCACCGCCCAGGAGCGGGTCCGTTTCGTTCTGCAGCTTGTCTCAAGGGTTGCATCTAGGTAGACCAGATGCCACCCAGGCGATCCCAACTCAGGCAGCCACGGTTGGTCAGGGTGGATCCATGTTCCACGGGGTTTCCAGTGACTGGATTTTGAGAGATAAGTCACTAGGCCTTTCTTTGAGGTGACTTACTTTGGAGGTGCTTCTGGGTGGCACCCCTTTCTTTGGAGGTGCCTCTGGGTGGACTTGAGCCACCAGTCTTTCAGTGAGCACACTAGCTGCACCAGCAGGGGTGCCGTGAGGAAGAGCTGTAGCTGGGCATTGCTGGGTGCCTTCTGTGTACCTGGCGCTGTGCTCACTGCTGGGCCTGGATCGAGAGGCAGGTACTGCGCTCAGCCCCAGTTGACAGGTGAGGGTGCCTAGCCCTACTGAATAGCATCCAAGGTCACCCATTCCTGGTCAAATCAGTGACAGAGGCATGAGTGAATGGCTGGGGAGCACACACCCTGCGGGTAGGAGCCAGGTTTTAGTCACCTCAGGGTCCCCAGAATCCAGCCCTGAGAAGGTAATTCAAGGAGCCTTCAACCTGGGGTCTAGGACCGGCTGCCTCATTTGCAGGACCCCAGGGAAAAGGAACATGCAGGGGGAGGCTTCCTGTTCACAGATGAAGAATGTTAGGACGGGCCATTAAAAAACACAAAATGCATGACCATCGAGTCGATGCTGACTTGTAGTGGCCCTATAGGACAGGGTAGAGCTGCCCCTGTGGGATTCTGAGACTGTCACTCTTTATAGGAGTCGAAAGCCCCGTCTTTCTCCTGAGTTGCTGCTGGTGGTTTTGAACTGCTGACCTTCTGGATTGATGCCCAGCTTGTAACCACTACACCGCCAGGGCTCCCAGCCACTGCAGACCATTAAATCCAGCACCTCAACTTGAGCCAGATAATGAATCCTGTCCCAGTGACCCATGCCCTTCCGAGCAGGGCAGTGTTGCTCTGTTGGGTCTACATGGCTGTGACCTTCCAGAAGTAAATAACTGAGTCTCGCCTCCAAGGCTCTTGTGGGAAGGGCGAGCTGCCCATCTTTTGTTTAAGCAGCCAAGTGCCGCCAAAGGCCACCAAAGTGATAGCAGGGACCTTGTAAAGCAGGATCCCCGAGCAACTGCACAGGTCTCCCTTGGTGAGGCAACACTCTCCCCCCCATCCTCACCATCAATGTCGGCACTTATGAGGGCGTCCTCCACCTGGGCTGGGGTCAGCGAGATGCCCACCAGGAGCAGGGTGTTCTCCAGGCTCTGTGCATCCACCTCCCCGTGGCCATCAAAGATCTCAAAGTAGCTGCGGAAGGCTGTGGGGACATGCGACACAGAGTATGTCTTGCTTCCATCTTTTATCACGTCCCCTCCAGCCACCCTCCCATGGCCCAACATCCTCTGCCACCATGGCCAGGGCAAGGGGTGGCTGCTCTTGTTAGGAGCCAAGGCATGTGTTCTGACTCTTGGTGACCCCACGTGACAAAGCAGAACTGTGCCCATAGGGTTTTCTTGACTGTAATCTTTACAGGAAAGAAGTGAAGGAAGGAAGGAAGGAAGGAAGGAAGGAAGGAAGGAAGGAAGGAAGGAAGGAAGGAAGGAAGGAGCTATCTGAAGAGACAGGTGTTCTTTCACTTTTCATAGTTCAAGGATCTTTATTTGAGAATGCCCTCTTTTTAATCACTGAAGCTTGCCCTTGAACAGAGTCACTGAAGTGAATGGAAGAAATGATGACGTCAGTTCTCAAGAAGGTCTCCTCTGGAGAAAGCTAAGGGTGGTGATGAAACGTGCAGAGACCTGGAGCTGGCGAAGCTCAAGGGGTGACCAGCACGCCTGGGTGTCTCCAGCTGAAATCCCTGATGGAAAAATGCAGGCCGCGAGCTGTGCGATGGAAGAATTCTATCAGCTACGTTTTGGACAATGCGGGAACATTAAAAGAAAAAGAAAGATGGCGAGAATAAGCAGCCACCGTGCTGAAAAGAATACTCGACACTCAGCCATTTCAGGGGTCACGCAGGCTCAAGGACTGATGGTCCTGCGGGAAGAGGGCCTCGCTGCGCTGAAGGCGCTGGTGGAACACAAGACTCCAGGAACTGGCGGAGTTCAGCGGAGATGTCTCAATAAATAGGTGCATGGCCGGAAGGGCTCTGGGGCCGGCCAACAGGGTGGAGGAGATCCATTTGGTGCCCATTTCAAAGAAAGGCAGCCCAACAAAAGGTGGGATATATTTGATATCACACACCAATAAAATTTTGCTGAAGATCATTCTAAAAGGGGCCGTAGCAGGACATCCATGGGGGAGTTGCCAAAAATTCCAAACCAGATACAGAAGCTGCAGAACCAGGTATGTCATCGCTGACGTCAGACACACCTTGGTTGAAAGCTGAGCCAACCAGAAAAGTGTTCACCTGGGTTTCGTTGACTATGCTAATTACGGTCAGCGAAAAATGAGGAAGGCCAGCCGTGGGGTGGACTGATGCAGTGACTACCACAGTGGGCTGGGCACCTGACCATGACACCTGCTGCCCAGGGTCTGGGAGGCTCTTCCTGGGCCAGGCCTTCCCTCACCTTCTTCTTGCTTCTGGGTGAGCTGCTCCTCGGCCCTGTCCTCCCATCTCGGACCCAATGTCAGTGGGCTGTGCTGGTCCTGCTCCTGCCTGCAGAGGACAGAGCCAGGCCCAGGACATAAGCCAACCCCTCTCCTGTCCCGAGCCCAGCGGTCAAAGCTAGGGGAGGTTGGGACATTATGGCAAAGGTTATGAGGGAGATAGCCCTGGAGGGGGCGTTGAGAGGCCGGGGAATCCAAAACAGTTGGGGAGTGTGGGGGCAGGCACAATGAGGAGAGATGTAGTGGAGGGAACATAAAGGAAGGGAGACCCCAAAGGAAGAGAGGGTAGAGGAAAGGGGTCAGAAATAGGGAAGGGGAGTAAGACTAGAGAGAGCGAGAAGAGACAGTCACGTGAGACAGAGGGACACATAGCCAGGAAGGACGGGCGGTGGCCAGGACTAGAGTCTGGAAGAACAAGATACCAGGGACCCTGGACTCTAATTAGGTGGGTGGGGTCTTACAGTGCCATGAAGTAGCTCAGGCTCCTCTCATAGCTCTGGTGCAAGAGGTCCGCTCTCCTCCAGGGCAAGTCCACCTCCTGGACCGGCAGTGCTGCACTGGGCACTGAGGCTGGACCTGAAGTTCCCATAGGCACAGACACTGGCCCAGGGGCAATGGGCCGGGCCCTGGACAGGGCCATGGGAGTGGTGGAGGTGTAGGTCAGAGGCAGAGGCAGGCTTGGTGTTGAGATGCTGCCAGAGCCCAAGGCGGGCATGGGGGTCAGATTCCTGGGCAACTTCCGGGCTGTTGGGCCCCGGACCTTGGACACCCTCCGGTGCGTAGCCTCTTCTTCCTCCCCTACCTCCAGCAAGCACTTCATGAAGCCTTGCCAGGGAGTCCCGAAGTTCTGGGGCCCTATGGCCACCATGCGCTCCTGAGGCTGTCTCTGCAGTCTGATGTCCCTCACCTCCTGGGGACAAGGGACAGGGAGTCAGGAGCCCCCAGCTGGCCAGGCTGTCCCAAGGAGCTTCTCTCTGTCACCCACTCTCCCTCACTCTGCCCCTTCTTTTCTGAGCCCCTGGAAGACGTGCCCCTAAGCCCACATCCCAAGACCCTGGCTCTCTGACTCCTGGGTCACATCCCAGCTCCCAGAACTGAAGTCTGGAGCAATCACTGAGCTCTGCTTGGTGCCACCCCTTAGTTTATGCCCTCGTCGCATTACCGCACCCTCAGTGCAGGGCCTTGTTCACACCCATTGCTGCTTGTCTGATGGTAGAAGGTAGGGAGGCTTCAGGAGGGCAGGGCCACGCCTGCCTCTTCCGTGCATGTATGCCCAGCACAGAGCACCCACTCAGGAAATGCCTGCGCAGTCATCAGTGAGTCCAGCCACCTCCTGCCTCTGTCACCCTCTGGTCTGCCTTCCCTCTGATGATGGAGGGGCGACCGGGCCAGGCCACACGCACGCTGCAGCCCAGCCCTGCTTCCAAGTCAAGGTGCTCATCTTGAATATGAGCTCTCTCGCTCTCTTTCTGTACATGCCCTTCCAGCAGGATGAGATGTGTGTTCGACACCAGAGGCCTCCCATCAGCATATAAATAGGCTGTGATATCTTTCTCCTACAAAAGCCCAACCTCTCCGCATTCTGTACACCGCAGCCCCCAGCCCCAGCTGCCGCTCTCGTTCTCAGCTGCCCCTGAGAACAAAATCGCTGGCAAGTGTTGAATGCATTTGGTTTTCACTTCCCTCCCGGTCACGTCGGGCATCTTGCCCACCACGCCCCAAGCTTGCCAAGGCCATGGACAGATCTCTGATCTTTGACCCGCTCTCAGCCCCTCAGTAGTGCTGGACGAAAGTGGCCACTCCACCCCTCCAGAAACACTTTCTGTTCCAGACTCCCACCCGGGCCACTCCTCCCACTGCCTATGTCAGCTTGTCTTACTTTTGCTCCGTTTCTGGGGGAGGAGAGGGGGTGGGGTGGTTGGCCTCAGGCTTCATTCCATCTCCGAATTCATTCTCTCTCTAGATCTTTTCTTCTGCCGGAACTCTATGCCTCACGCTTCTATCCAAACCCAGCATCTCTGTCCTTCCCACAGGCCTCTCCCCTAGTGTCACCACCTCAGTTAGGAAGACCCTCTTGTTCAGGCCCCAGACCTAGAATTTTTGGGGATTCCTCTTTCTCCCACCCATGAAGCAAGCCCTTAGCTTTCCTTGTCCCCCAACTTCACGCGCACGACTCACCATGCACTAGTCTCATAAAAACCAAACCACCGCCATCCTGTCCGTTGTGACGCACCATGACCCCATAGGACAGGGCATCGTTACAGAGGCACACAGCCTCGTCTTTCTCTCAAGGAGTGGCAGGTGAGTTTGAAGTGTCAACTTGGCAGTTAATAGCCCAGGCTGTAACTCACAGGGCTCCTGTGCACTAGACACTCAGCACCAATTAGTGGAATGGAATTGCACTTGCTCCTTTCCACTAGCCATGGTGTTCAGCCCCGGCTGTGCCTGGATGGGGCCGGGAGGTGACCTCTTTCGAAGGACCTCACATTCGTCCTATCTGTTCATGTGTTCAACTCATTCATATTGCATGCCTACCATGTGTCAGGCATTGGTGCAAGCACAGAGTGTCGAGTTGTGACTAAAACAGGGTGGCTGCCCTCATGGAGCTTAGATCCTAGATAGCACATAAGTTAACTAAGTAATAAAACACTGGATTTTTAAAAGGGAACACAAAGACAGACAAATAAAAGTGGGTAATAGGACAGAGGGACTGCAGTTGACTGGCTACTTGAGCTGGAGTGGCCAGAGAAGGATGACTCCATGTAGTCCACCAGGAGAATGTCCACGGGAAGAATTCCCGGCACAGGGATTATAGTACCAAGGGCCTGAAGTGGAGACTGAATCTTACATTTGGAAAAATGGACCGTGACATGTGGACCAGGGTGATGGGAGAGGACATGGAGGGAAGAACTGGATTCAAGATTCATTTGGTAGGTAGTGCTTGGCAGGAATGAATTCCTTCTGAGGAATTATAGTAGGAAAAGGCGTAGTCAGAGGGGATTCTGAGCTGCTTGTCAGGAGCAGGCACTTGAGCCGATGGTGGTGGCATCTGCTGAGATGTGGACGCCTAGGGCTGGAGCAGCATCGAGTTGGAAGCTGGTCTGCTTCAGTTTGGGCCGTGAATTAGCTATTCAAACGGAACTCAACTCCCAAACCCACTGCCATCCAGTGAACTCTAACTCGACCGTCTGCAGTAGACAGTAGAACTGCCCCTGTGGGTTTCCAAGGCTGCACATCTTTACAGGAGCAAGAAGTCTCATCTTTCTCCCAGGGGGCACCAGGGGCGTTCAAACTGCTGACGTGGCAGCAGCCCAGTGAGTAAGCCACCAAACCGCTAGAAGTCCTTGGAATTCAATGAGGTAGCCCAACATGTACATCTGGAGTTTGAAGGCGAGGTCTGGGTGGAGGTATGACTTTGGGACTCATTAGAGGGACTGAATGATGTCACTCAGGGAGTGATTGGAGGAACGAGGCCTAAGGTAGAGCAGACAGGGTAGCCAGGGAAGGAGACCAGGCAGAGCGACAGCCAGAGAACCACGAGACGGCTGCCCTGGGACCTGGAGGCGGCGGCCCTGAGGAGATGCTGTGTCTCGGTGAGATCTGCCAAGACAGTGTTTCCCTTTGAAAGTTGGGCAAGTTAGCAAGGACAGCGCTGCAGGCATTGTGCTGTGAAAGGGCACAAGGAAGTGAGCCTTGACTAGAGGGGAATGTGGGCCAAAGGAGGTGTGTGTGTGTGTGTGTGTGTGCGTGCGTGTGTGTGAGTGTGTGTGAAGGTTTACAGGGCAAATCAATTTTCCGTTCTATAATTCATACACTGTTTGTTTCACGCTATTGTTTGCAATCTCCACGTGGTAGCACCATCTATCCCACTTCCCTGTGTTTCTGGTTTCCATGCTTCCTTCTTGCCCGACCCTTCTGGTCTCCAATGGTTAAGTATCCTAAGGAGTGTATACAAGGGAGACACTTTTTGTTTGTTTTGTTTTATGATGGTAGATAGTGCAGTGTTTGTGTGCGGATGGGAATGTCACCAGAGAAATGGATGTTGCTCATGTAGGGGAGGGGGGTAGAAGGGGGATCCGAAAGGGGATGGGGGTGGGGCTTAATGTGTAAGCAGAACCAATAGAGGCAGGAAGGGGGTGGACTCGGGGGTGGGGGTAGGAAGATCTGGCGGGTCTTCTCATCTGCTGATGCAGTTCATTTTTTTCTGGGGAACATTGACAAGGTTGTTGGTGGGGGGAACAACATGGAGGGTGCATCTTGGAGAGGATGAGGTGGCGTGGTGGGGAAGAGCAGGCTGGTGTCTGGATCATCTGAGATTTGCAGTTACGGCTTTAAGACAGCCTTTTTGTCTGTTGTGTGGTTGGGCTGAGCTGCTCCAGTGGGGGTGCATAGAGTGTGGGTGGTTAGGGTTTGAGTTTTTGTCCAGAAGTAAAGCACAGAGAGAGACGGGGCAGATGACCTGAAGGTGTGTGTGAGGTCGTGATGGTGAGAGGCAGTGCTCCCAGGCTATGCCATCAGGCCAAAGAGCCAGGAAGTGCCAACAGGACTTCCGAGGTGGTTGGGGGAGCCTTGAAGGAGTAGCAGGTTATGCCTTGGGCTGCTAACCGCAGGTCAGCAGTTTGAAACCACAAGCCACCCTGAGGGAGAAAGATGAGGCTTTCCATTGCTGTCAAGGTTTACAGTCCTTGGAGGGAGGCACGGGAAAAAAGAGCTGATACCACAGGCTCAATAGAAAGTAAATATCTAGAAAATGATGATGGCAACATAGGTACAAATGTGCTTGATACAATGGATGGATGGATTGTTATAAGAGTTGTAAGAGCCCCCCCCCCAATAAAATAATCTTTTAATTTAAAAAAAAAGAGTTACAGTCTGGGAAACCCACAGGGGCAGTTCTGCTCTGTCTTATGGCATCTCCGTGGGTCGGGATTGACCCCTGGCAGTGGGTAGAAGTGGGTGGGTGAGTGAGAGAGGGCTCGGGGCATCTCCTAAGTGTCTCTGAAGCTTTCCGTTGTGTGGCCGAGGACAAATAGGTGGAAGAAACCCATGCTGACGTGGAAAAGACTACGGACTACGGTGGGGGGGGGGGTGAATGGAAGGACCCAGCAAAGTGTCAGGGCATCCTTGCATCCCATCCCCAACAAAAACACGCCCACATGCACACACAGGCCCACATATGTTCCCCAGCTTGTCTTCAAATACTGTTTCTGCTCTTGTCACCTTGCTCTTCTTGAATCCCCCCAGATAGCCCCGCCCACCCACAACCAACTTACTGGTGAAGCAGCAGGCTCTGGGTCTGGCTGGGTCTCCACAGCCTCTCCCCTAACAAGGAGAAACGCCCCCCAGTAAGGGAGGGGTTCAGTTCTGGGTTTGTGCCTTTCAGCTCCCTTCCCTCCGCCCCAAGATCTCGCTCAGCTTCAACATGCCTCCCTTCAGATCTTAAAGGGGCTCTTCATTCCCCAGTTGGGTCACGGCCCCTGAAGGAGAAGCCCAGGAAACAAAGGATTCTGAGGTTAGAGCTAGGATGTTGCTCAGAGGGCTCTTATTCTAACATGTTGCAGATGGGGAAATTGAAGCTCAGAAAGGGTCTGCCTTGCCCTGGGCCCTATTCCGGGGCGAAGCAGTCAGAACTGAGATTGTCTCAGGCCTGAGCAGGAAGAGTCACCTTGCTGGGGTAGAGGACAAGAGGAGGACAGAATACGAGGCTCACTCACCCTCCTTGAGGTGTCGGAGTGCCTGTGTTTGGTGGCTGGATGGGGTCGTTCATCTCGTCTTCCAAGGTCAGTCTGGGCATCGGGGACATTGTTTTTGGGGAACTGTCCTTATGGTCCCGAGAGCCTGGCTTTGGCAGAGTCCCCTCTTACCTGGTAGGTGGGGTACCATCCTCCCCGGCGGGCTGGTCTCCCAAGGGTTGTCCATAGCTGTCCAAGGTGCACCAAGGTTCTGTTGACGGTGTCCTGTCCAACTCACCTTCCACCTGTTGACCTGGGATGGGTTGACCCTCTGGGTCCTGCCAAGCACAAGGACACTCAGGATTGAGAAAAAGCCCATTCTGGTCCCCAGATGAATAGTAATGTTCAGACACGTGCACGCACACACACACACATGTCTACAAATACAGGTGGGGGTTCACACAAAAGCACACAGTCACACCTTCCCCAGTTTGACTTCAAATTCCCCAGATCGTGTGCCCCTTCCTCCTGGGTCCAGGCACGGAGGCATCATCGTGCCGAATCCTCCCAGCAGCCCTGCAAGGCAGCGCAGGTGCCCCATGTGGAGGAATGGGGAAACGAAGGCTCAGAGACTGTGTGGCTTACCCAAAGCCAGAGTTCACCTACTTCATTGTGGAGGGGGAAAGGGAGACTGGAGAAAGTGAGAAAAGCTCTTTTAATTGGGATTTCCATAAAACCATTTCAAAGAAACAAAGAGTCCTTCATGGTGTCCCTTTGGGAAAAAAATAGAGGGCTTTGCACCCCCTGATTAAAGTATTTATGATAAACTCCTGTAATCAAAGGCATTACGGTAGTGAAATAACAATAGGTCCATAGAGGAATAGAACAAAAGAGAGCACAAATACAGACCTATGTCTACCTATTCGAGTGATTTTTGACCAAGGTGCTAATTCTCTGAAGAAAGGATTCCTTTTCAACAAATATTGTAATAATTGAATAGCCACATGTGAACAAAATGAACCTCAGCCCATACCTCACACCACAGATCAGAACCCACACCAGATGAATGAGATCATACGTATACATGTCAAACCTATACAACTCTGAGACGCATGCGAGAAAATCTTTCTGACCCTGGATTACGCAAGATTATTAAGGCATGATGCCAAAAACAGACCTATAAAAGAATTTAAAAAATCAATGAACTAGATTTCATTAAAATTAGGAGCATTCTTCAAAAATCACTGTTAAGAGAATTTTTTAGAAGATATCTCACCGAGGGCAGTAAACATTTTAAAAACCACATATCTAATCCAGACCCTTCATCAGAGTAGGTAAGTGCTCTCAAAACTCAACAGGAGTAAACAAGCCATGCTCTTTTTCTTCAAAGGCAAAAAGCAACAAGAAAACCCACAGATGGGGAGCAACAACATGTGTAAATCATCTGTCTGGAAGGCCTGGTATCCAGAATAGATGAAAAAATACCCAAAAAAACTCAAGCAAATCAACAGCAACATCAAAAAACCAAATTTAAAACAGATGGTGGATCTCAACAGACATTTCTCCAAACCAGGTGGATATGCAATGACCGATCAGCATATGTTCAGCATCATTAGCATACACATGCACATGGAACCATCATGAGACCTCACTTCACATCCACCAGAATGGCTGGAATAAAAAAGACAGTTAATACAAAGTGTTGATAAGGAGAGAGAGAAATTGGAACCGGACTGGAAGGCATGTAAAATGATCCGGTGACACAGGAAAACGGTGGCAAGTTCACAAAAGGTGAGACATGGAATTAGCACAGACCCCGGTGAGCCACCTCCTCGAGAAGCACTCCGGAGCCATGAACAGATGGGCACACAAACCCGGGCACACCAAGGAGCACAGCTGCCTTATCCATAACAGCCAAGAAATGGAAACCACCCAAATGTCCGTCAACCGCCTGATGAGCCGATCCACACAATGTGCGCTGGCCATGCCCGGAAGCCCTGGTGCAGCCCACCGCATGGATGAGACCTGGAGACCACACAAACAGAACCAGGCCCAAAGGCCATAGATTGTAGCCTGTACACAGAACGAGTAAACTCCCAGAGATAAACACACGTGCACACCTGTGGTTGCAAGTGGGTAGGATTACGGGGTTTCTCTTGGGGGAGGTGCAATGTTCTACAGCAGCGGTTCTCAACCTGGGGGTCGAACGACCCTTTCACAGGGGTCGCCCGATTCACGACCGTAGCAAAAGGACAGTTATGAAAGTAGCAACAAAAATAATGTTATGGTGGGGGGGGGGTCACCACAGCATGAGGAGCTGTATGAAAGGGTCGAGTGTTAGGACGGCTGAGAACCACTGTTGTAGAACCCCAGGGGTGATGCACAGCTTTGTGCAGATGCAGGTATGTGTTGCTTCACACCTACAATATGGTCTGTGAAATTAGACGCCAGGCGAGTCAGACACCGTGCGGGCAGGTGTATACAGGTATATGACAGGGACATGCTATGTGAAGTCACATGGCCTGTGAGCAGCTGCAGGTCCTCCCAGCTAGGGTCTCTAAGATCCCACTCTTCCCAAGGGCACCGGGTTCCCAGCTGGGAAGAGTGGGCCGGTAGTGTTTATTCCTGCCTTCCTGGCACCGATCCCCCTCCCCACTTCAGCTCTTGTAGGGGCCCTCAGAGCTAGGGTGTGGAGCCCTATGAGCTGAAGGGGGTCCCCCCCCGGGAGACCCTCACCCCCACTCAGACAGTGAGGAGAGGGGTTCTAGGAGTGCACTATCAGGAAGCCCCCCTCCCCTGCCTCACTGTCATCGTGGAGCCTACCATCACAGGACCCTGCTTCATCAACACCTGTCCAGCCCTAAGGTGCTCCCCCCCACCCCCAGTCAGAACCGTAGAGCTTTGGAAAGACAATTCCTGGTCTTGCCATGAGCTCCCTGACCGGACGTTCCTGTGGGAGTAGGGGGAGCAGGACTCAGGGTGCTGAAGAGCCTGCTCAGGGCCCTTCCCTGCAGCCCCAAGTGTGGGAACAGGTTTGAAATGGCAGAGGCCAGTTTGGAGTGGCCCATGACCCAGCCTCCAGGGCTGGGCTCTGCGCACAGAAGGCGCTGGCCACAAGCAGGCAGAGATGGGGAGGGGTGTTTGCCTGGCCTTGGGCTTCGCAAACCTGCAGGGCACTGCATCAGGAAGCCACGCAGCTTCACGTGCAACTCACTGCTGCTAAGAGTGCTGAACGTAGGGCAAGTGTGGCCACGCCCCCAGTCAGAATGTCAACCCCTGCAACGGTGCAGTAAGGCCTTCTGAGGCCACACCATGCCCACTTCCTCCAGCACCTCCAGACCCACATGGGCAAGTGAGGTCATGAGCTAGAGCTCACAGCTCGTCCAGCACCAGAGGGACCCTTACTGGGTGTGGGCAGAGCAGCCAGGATGGTCCATAGAGGGGCCTCGGCCTACCAGAGGGAAGGGCCCCTGTCAGTCCCCCTCTCTGCACTGCCCGGCTCAGCATGCCCAGTGCGTGCATCCTGGTTGCTGATGGGGGAAGTAACAGGTGGATGTGTGGCAGGGCCTTGTTGGAAGGATTTGGACACTTTAAAACGATGACTTATAGTATGTTCATTATATCTCAACTGAAAATGCAAAGCAAAAAGACAGGAAAAGGGGGTAAAAGATTTGCACAGAATTTTGCCAAAGATATTAAAATATGAAATAAAACCCCAAACCAAAAATAAAGTAACACCCCAAACCGTTGCCACCGAGTCAATTCCGACCCATAGCAACCCGCAAGGACAGAGCAGAATTGTGTCATCGAAGGTCCAGGACTGTCCGTCTTTAAGGAAGCAGACCACAACCCCTTCCTCCCAAGGAGTCAGGACCACAGCTTCACCACTGCGACCTCAGGGTTTCTCACTAGTCATTTGAAATATTGTGCCATTGCATTGATTCTACGCAGGGCCACCTTAGAGGGCAGGGGAGTACTGCCCTAGAGAGTTTCTGAGGCTACAAACCTTCACAGGAGGAGACATTTCTCCTTCAGACCAACAAGTGGGTTTGAATTGCTAACCTTGTGACTCACAGACCAGTGCATAACCCACTGCTCCACCCAGGGCTCACTTGTCATTAGGGGAATGAAAATAGACACGGTGAGATTCTACCATCCACCTCTTACAATGATGGCTATGCAAAAGACTAGCCATGGTCAGTTTGGGCAAAGATGCGAAGCTACCAGGATTCCTAGACTTTGCTCGTGGAGAAGTCAGATGGTACACCCATTTTGGAGAAGAGTTTAGCAGTTTCGTGACAAGTACCTACTTGCACAAACCAGTCCACTCCTACCTATGAAACCAAGAGACCTGAAATCAAATATGCCTACAACAACGTGGACATGAATGTTCCTAGGAGCTGCATTGTGTTGTCAGAAATTGGAATTAACCCAAAGGTCCATGAATCAGAGAATGCTGTTCTTGTTGGGTGCCTCGCGGGCGGCCCTGTGCACAGCAGAAACACAGCCCTGCCCGGTCTTTGCCATCCTCACCACGGCTTTGTTTTACCCTAGTGTTGCAGCCACTGTGTCAACAACAGGTGAGCAGATGAAACAAACGGTGACATATTCACACGGTGGGAGCTCACAGAAAGAGTGCAGTATTTGGTCAAGAACAGGAATAAGGCTCAAAAATCAGCATGCTGAAAGAAACCAGACAAAAAGAAATGGCAGATTGTATGTTATAAGTTGCATTGTGCCCCCCAAAATATACAGGGCAAATCCTGACCCCATTTAGGAATGGGCTTTATTAAGTTGGTGAGTCAGTTTTAGGTAGGGTGTGTCATAAATCAATCTCTTTCAAGATATGAAAACTCAATATAAATAATTATTCTATTTTCACACGTATAGGAAAGCGCTCTCCGTTCCTCTGCCATCCCGACTGTCGTTGTTTTCTATCTTCACAAGGCCTTCTCCTAAGACTTTCAGGATCAAGAGATTTCTGGCCAAGAAACAGCAGCAGGACCGGCCCATCCCCTCGTGCATTCAAATGAGAACTGGTAATCAGATCAGGTACAAGTCTGGGAGAAGACACTGGAGAAGAGCCACGCTAGGTCTGGAGAAGCCCCTCGCCCCCACCCACCCTCACGTGAGCATGCGTGTCATTGACCTCCGCTTACGCGTGGTCTGTCATGCTGAGTTGACGACTTTGCCACTGTTTGAGCCGTGGGATTTGTACTGGCGAATATTCTGGTTTCTTCCTTGGTTTGTATGCTTCTGTACCGAGAGTTTGCAACTAATAAGTGAGGTAAGGCCATTGCTTTGGGCAAGAGCAGAGTAGACAAAGAAGCACCACCAGGACCAGAAGCCGCCTCTCTAAGAACCAGCAGAGAGAGGGCAGAGTCCTTCCCCAGACGCCTAACCGGCGAGAAAGCAAGCCCTCCACGTGTGTGATTTGCCAGACGTCCCGCTTTTGGCGGGACAGTCCTGATTCTTAACAATTTGTCCCGCGGCATTTTTTAAAAAGTCCCGATTTTTGGAAAGACTGCACAAGCTAGGGAATGGCGGGAGAACGGGAAGGGAATCTACATAATACGTAGCACCATTCAAACAGCTGCTGATGTGTTGCCCGTAGATGTGGAAAATATTGTTATTAGAATATATTCTTATTTCTATACACTGTGTGCGTTGAAATGCTTAAAGAATTTTGTGAAATATCAGAAAATACTTGGATACAGTAAAATGTGCTGCTTAGCTCTTTTGCCAGCTGTCGAATGAATTTTGAAAATATACGATCCTTTGAAATCCTACTTTCTATCACAGGATAAATGTCCTAGAATTTTAGAAGAGTTTTTTGAAAAAGAATCTTCAAAAATTTGGCTAGAGTTTGTACACAATCAAGCAGTTCTTTTTCAAAATGCTACAAAACTTATTGAAGGTGACAAAATTTCAGTAATCGAGGTAGCAAATGAAGTTAGTAATTTAAAATTTCAGTGTCAAGAGCAGTTAGAAAGTAATTTTCTTCCGTTAACTATCCGTAATAGTATAAGCCAGCTAGAAGAACAAGGTTCAATAAATCATGCAGATATCATGAATCACATTTAAAAGTTCTATAGTAACTGCATAGATTATTTAGAAGAGTGGACGGTACATTACAATGATGTTGAACATTTTCATTGGGTTACATTAAAACAAGAACTTAATTGGAATGGTGTGCAAAAATCATTTGATCATATTACTCAAAATTTCCCATATAGTAATACTTCTGAAAATGATCTTTTTAATGAGGTATCATTATTAAAAAATATATTGATATGGAAAAGGTTAGCCCTTGGGCAACAGCAAAAATCACAATAGAGAACAAATGGTTAGAAATATTTCATCATTTTGAAACCAACCATGTTCCATACAATAATGCACCAAAAATTGTGGAATACGCGCTGTCCTTACCAGGAACTAATGCTGTGACTGAACGCGTTGTTTTTTTTTTTACGGTAAATAAAGTGTAGACAGCAGAAAAATCACAATTAAGTGTTGAGACTTTGAAAGCTATTTTATGTGTGAAATATAATTTAACAAATTCTTGTGAAAAATTTCATGACTTTTTAAACGACAGCAATCTACTAAAAAAATTCACTCAAATGAGAAATATGCCAAAGAATAAAATAATACTATACATAATTTTTAATGTATTATATTTGTAAATTGTACTTATGTTGAAATTAAAAATATATATTACAATACTATTTTTGCGTTCTATGAAAATTTTTGTTGCTCCGTATACACCAAAATTTTCATCAAGAACTCCCCCCGCACCCCGGTCAATGGTGTCCCGCTTTACCAATGTTAAAATCTGGTCACCTTATATTTGTGTTATAGCAGCCCTGCATAACTAAGGCATGATTCCATTTTTGTGAGATTCCAAGACATGCAAACCAATTGATAGAACCAGAAAATCAATCAGCAGTGGCCTGGGTGTTGGGAGGATGGGAGGGCTAACAAATGGACACAAGGCTCTTGTGGGGTGAGGGAGAGGCTCAGTGTCTAGACTGTGGTGATGGTTCCAGGACGGGGTGCAGGTACCAGAATGCATCATCAGAGTGGACACTTGGAATATGTGCAATGGTGCGTCAGTTGTGCCACATTGTGTTATAGGCACAAATAAAAACAGAGCCACGCCAACTGTGAGGCCGGTCAGTCTGGAGGCCAAGTATTGTATTATTTCACTCATGAAACATCTAGAAAAGACAAAGTGTGTGTGTGTGTGTGTGTGTGTGTGTGTGTGTGTGTGTGTGTGTTAGTCATTAGCAGAGGCAGGAGGAAGGGTGAGCGCGTTCGGGTTGGGAAGCATTGCATTCTCAGGGAGATGAGAAGTTAGATAGTCGGTGTTGGCTGTACCGCACGAAGACTGCAGCTGATGCCACGAAACTGTGCACGTGAGAAAAGGCTGAACTAGCCAGCGTGTCATACACATTACATTCCCAACAGCAGCAAATATTTTTAAAAAGGAGATCTCGAAATTAGGATTAAAAGATTTTTTTTGTTGTCAAACGAATTTGGAAAAGGCAGCAAACATACATGAACCACCTCTTGTAAGATCCACAGGGCTCAGCAGCTAACACATAAACCCCAAACCCACTGCCAACGAGTCCATCCAGACTCATGCAGCCCCATGTAGGCTGCAGATCTTCATGGGAGCAGACAGCCTATCCGGTCTCCCATGAAGGGGCTGGTGGGTTTGCACTGCCACCTTGTGGTTATAAGTCCAAGGCTTACGCAACGGTGCCACCAGGCTTCTTGGCTAATACATAGCTTCTAGGGAATCCTAGCAAACAGGAACCTGTCTTATCTTTGTTGAACTCCGCATTTTTATTTGTGCACAAGATCCGCCTACCCCGGGACCTACTGACATACTACTGGGCCACGTTGGCAATCTGCCTTAAATGTGGGTAATCAAGTGTGGGAGTGCAGGCTGGAGGCTGGGCATCTCCAGGCATGGAGAGCAGCTAACTCAGTGTCCGGCAGAGTGTGTGTGTAGGGTGGTGGTGGTGGTGGGGATAACAAAGAAGGCTCTTTCCCCTCCCTGGTGGATCAATCATTCCACACCCTCCTGACCACATTTCCTGAGGGGGGGGGGGGGTTACCTGGTAAAGCCCAGGGATTTGGTCTTCCTTGGTCCTTGGATTCGGTTGCCTGCCCTGCTGGTTCTTGGCCTCTGAGCTCAGCCGCTGCAGCCCACCAGACGTTACTCGCTCACCCCCTGGCTTGGTCTGATTCTGGCCTTCTTGCTGCTCCCCAGGTGCTTCCAGGGGGGCCCCAGACGACGGCATCTTCCTGGGGAGAAAGACAGGTACACCTCAGCTCCCAGACAGGGCATTCCTGTCTGTCATTGCCCCCACTCCCTGTCCCAACACCTGCACAGGGCTAGGTACACAATAGGTGCACACTTAATGCCTGGAGGAATGAGGGAAGGACTCATAAATGCACCCGTTTCCAGATACTTTAATATCAATGTTTAGAGGAGTTAGGCTTTCATTTTCTTAGTATTATTAATTTTCAGAGAGAAAAAAAGAAAGAAAATTACAAAGAACTGGTGTTTAGAGAAGGTGAAAGAGACTTGAGTTATGAAGCTAAATATGGCAACTCAGAATTTGAATCTGTGTCCACCTGGCCTCCCTGGAATGCCCTGGGATATTCCATACTTCAAAAAGGCCCTTTGTATGTGTATATGCATATACATTACATAGTATACTTATATCTGTGTATGTATATGGGTGTAGTGGTTACATAGTGAACTGTGATCCTTAAAGTTGGCAGTTCAAAACCACCAGCCACTTTGCAGGAGAAAGTCGGGGCTTTATACCTTGTTAACACTTAGTCTCAGAAACTCACAGGGGCAATTCTACCCTGTCCTCTAGGGTCCCTATGGGTCAGCATCCACCTATGGCAGTGAGTGGTGTATGAAGATATGTAAGTGTAAAAGCATTGCTGCAAAATCACAGAAGCTTTTATCAAAAGTAGCAAGTGTGAAGCCATTGTTTCTTGATACGTCTTCCATGTAGATCGATACACTTCTGAAGGTGACGTCTCCACTTCTCTAACCCTTTCTGGAAAACTCTGTTCTCTTCAATCACATCAAAATGACAGTTTGGGCAATCTCGAGGGACTCAAACCATGTTCCTTTTCAATGTCATTGGAGTGTGGGGGTAAAAAGAAGCCCGAATTATAAGAGTTGCACGAGCCCCCAATAAAATGATTTTTTAAATGAAAAATGAAAAGCCTGAACTAGACCAGAGCATGTACACGGGTACAGATAAGAGGTGGAAACACAGGGAATCCAGACAGATAAACCCCTCAGGACCAATAATGAGAGTAGCGATACCAGAAGGGGGAGGGGGAGGGGGGAGAAAGGAGGAACTGATCACAATGTCTACATATAACCCCCTCCCTGGGAGATGGACAACAGAAAAGTGGGTGAAGGAAGACAGGTCACTGTAAGACATGACAAAATAAAAATAATTTATACACTATCAAGGGTTCATGAGGGAGAGAGGGTGGAGGAGGGAGGGGAAAAATGAGCTGATACCAAGGTCTCAAGTAGAAAGAAAATGTTTTGAGAATGATGATGGCAACATATGTACAAATGTGCTTGATACAGTGGATGGATGGATGGATTGTGATAAGAGCTGTACGAGCCCCCAATGAAATGAGTTTTAAAAAAATTTTTTAAAAGCAAGCCTGAAGGGCAAGATCGGGGCTGCAGGATGGCACCACGTATCCCACTGGACTCTCACGGGACAGCCTTTGCACCCCTGGGAGACGGGCAGAGGCGTTGTCAG
This sequence comes from Tenrec ecaudatus, assembly GCF_050624435.1. Lineage (NCBI taxonomy): Eukaryota > Metazoa > Chordata > Mammalia > Afrosoricida > Tenrecidae > Tenrec > Tenrec ecaudatus. The sequence goes on from NC_134530.1 coordinate 40,058,204, forward strand.
GATGGAAAAGAACTCCTCCGCCCGACTTCCCTGGCCTTTTCCCCACCCATGCTGTTTTCAATATCCTTAAAAGGGCTTCCCAACAACCCTCTGTGAACATCGACTGGCAAATCTGTCAATATTGCCTTCTTTGCAAGGCCCCCGAACCTTCTGAGCTGATTCCTCCACCTTGCAGTTTATGGACCCAGCAGATCCCCTCAGCAGTCACTGTGTTGTCGGACCCTGCTCTCTGGACCACAACTGGCCAATGCAAGATTCATCCCTGGTTAAAATGCGTTCTAACACATGTGACCTTGCTGAAAAGATGGACGGCAAGACCCCCTCTCTCTGCTAGCTGATATTCCTGCACCGCGTTTGGTATCTACTACATCCAAAGCATGCGGGGGCCAAGGGGCCCTTGCAACCTTGAACATGCTGTGGAGCCACATCCCGGCTTTGTGCCAATGGCATTCGTGGGCATTCTGTGGTGTCTCACTCCGGGCTCTGCGCTTCACCTCGGTTTCTTCCTGCATTGGGTGGATAGTCTCCCTGCTCCTCACTCAGCCCAACCAAACCAGAGCCACTGCCTGCGTGGATCCTGACCCACAGCAACGCTAAGTAGACTCTCCGGGGCTGTGAATCTTTCTGGGAGCAGATAGCCTCATCTTTCTCCCGTGGAGGGACTGATGGGTTTGAACCACCAACGTTGCAGTTGAGCCCAGGCGAATAGTTAATACAAATACTGATGTATTGTGATTCGTGCTATGGAAGAAAAGTACAGAGTGCTACAGTCCGAGAGCCTGGGCGTTGTCTCCGATCCCTAACCCAAAGCACTGATGGGCCCCTTTGCCTTCTTCCCACTCCTTCCAAATTCCATGCTGCAGAATCTGTTCGACTCATAGCACCCCTCCAGGACCGTGGAGAAGCGCTCCTTAGGGTTTCAGGATGGCCATCTTTGTGGGAGCAGACGGCTTTATTTTCTGCCCGAGAGTGGCTGGTGGGCTGCGACCACGGGCTTTGTGGCTGGCAGCCCCGTGTTGAACCTCCTACACCACAACACCCCACGTTTCAACAACAACAAACAAACTCACTCACTTCGACGGAGACCAACCCTGTGGGAGAAAGTAGAATTGCCCGTGCGTTTCCGAGGCTGTAACTGTGCACGGGAGTAGAAGGCCTGTCTTTCCCCCATGGAGCAGCTGGTGGTTTTGAACTGCGGACCCGGTGGTTTGCAGCCCACGCTTAGCCACTTGCGTGCCAAACACAACCAAAGTTCCCAGTTTGAAACCGGACAGAAATAGATGAGCAGTCTCGGCCTTCCTTACAACGCCTGATCTCTGGAAAGACGATGGTCTTGTGTGGGCAGCGTCCCGTCCGCACGTTGCCGAGCTTCAATGACATGAAAAGCTGTGACACTAACAGCGCTGAGAGAACTTGTTTGCGGTCTTCCGCTGATGGCAGAGACATGCTTCAATCAGTTTTATTGAAATAAACCTGTGCGTGGGATGACTGGAAACCTCGCAGCAATACATTGTGCTTTTGAGCATTCGAGACTTCGCATCGTTACCGAAGCAGATGGCCTCGTCGCTCTTCCACAGAGTGCCCGGTTGGTTTGAACTGCTGGCCTTGCCGTTATCAGCTCAATGTGTAACCCGTCACACCGCCAGGGCTCCTAGTCATGGGAGGAGCATCGTGTTTCATGCTTATGTCTTTGTGGTTCAATAGCTCGTTTTGTTTCGTTCTGCTATCAGACCAGTGGACAAAAAATTTCCTGAGCAGCTACTAAGTGCCAGCCACAGTACCAGGCATGAGAAATTCAAGGCTGAACAAGACACACAGAGACGCCATTCAATGGGACGCATGGCAGGGTCTGTGGTCTAGTGGGAGAGCCCTGACAACTAGTTAATGCGAACACTAATTTAGCCTGATCCGTGCTGTGGAATAAAGGGAGAGTACTGGGAAAGCCTGGGGGCTCTCTCCTCTCTGCAGGAGAGTGACAGTGATGGGGGACTTCCCTGGGCACCCCCTGAAAGTCCCCTCAGCTCACCCTGGTCCTGTCTCAGGCCTCAGCTTCTGGCTCCTGAGCTCCAGAAGCCACGTCTCTGCTGCTGCTGTGTGTTCAGGTCCCTCCTCTGGGCCTCCTGGCGCTGCTGACTGCCATGTCCCATCGTCCATTCCGGCAGCATCTGGAAACACGGCCTGGGACAGAGGTGCCTGTGAGCTGGCTTAAGGGCTGGCCTGGGAGGCATTCTGAAGGGGTCCCTACCACCGCGGCTCTGGGCATTCTCCGGGTCTCAGCATAGGGAGATCCGGCCCCTAACTAGGAAGGTGTTGGAGAGAGGTGAGGAGGAGGACAGAGGCTGGGGTGCAGGGTCTGGCCCAGCCTTGAACCTGCCAGTCAGCTCCCGAGTCGAGGAGGTGGTCCTGAGAGCAGGAGGAGAGAGCGTCTGGGGCACGTCAAGCCCCTGCAGGGTCGCAGCTGCGGAGCACAGGCTCCAGGATGGGTTCCCGCTTCCACTGCGACCTATCGTTCTCCAGGTGCGTCACCCGGAGCTAACTGCAGGTCTCACCTGAGTCTGCAGGCCCCAGGTGACCTGGCTGACAGCACTCAGGGCCTGTGCGAGGCGCCTTCCAGGAATGAAAGGCTAGTCCTCGCCAGACACAGAGGAGACCCAAAGGGTACGGTGGCATGCCCAAGGCCATACAGCAGAGAAGGTGGCAGAACTGGAAGCCCGCACTGTGTTTACTGAGTAAATGAATGGGTGGGTGAAGAACGCCCTGCATATTTGCCAGGGCATCCTCCCCAAACACGTGCCCCCTGGGTCCTCAGTGAGAAGCCATGACCTATGCCAGGCTTCCCTATAACAGGGAGAGGGCACTTAACCCAGGAGACAGTGGGCTGTTTATGGACACGGTTCGGGCCCTGGGGAACCTGGGTTGGAAGAAAGATTGCTTCGTTTCATGCTACTTGGCACTTTGGGAAGATACACATTGGATGGCAAGGAGATCGAGGGCCATGTTGGAAGCTTGCGGTGGAGGCAGAGCCTCGGAGAGGGGTGGATGGAAGCCTGGAGCCTGCGCAGTAGAATAGAGGTTAAGGTCCTGGGTAGAGGCCATGATGGAGAGACAAGTGAGAACGCAGGTAAGTTATGTCTGGAATGGTCTCACATCTTGTGTGGTTTCACCGGTATCTCTTTTAGTCACAGAATGTGGGAAACCGAGAACCAGGGAGAGAGCGAATGCGGGCAAATACTGCTCACAATGAAGAGTCTGGGAGGCAGACTTCCCGTTCGTGAAGATGAATCCCAGTCACATGTTCCTGACTGAAAGGTATCCCCACAACGTCCCCCCGTAACTATGCTGATTTTAAGGCGCTGCTTGCAAGGACATGTCAACCGATTGAAGGTTGTCTGCCATCAAGACACGCACCCTGAGGACAGCCTTCTGACAGGATCGTAGATGGATCCCCAGAAAAGAGCTCAGAGACACTAAAGGTCAAGCCAGCTCAGACGACCAAGGCTAAGCCGCCATCTTAACTCTAGAACCCGCCCGCCTTGTTACGTGTGTACCTTCCTGTCGTGTGTATGCCCCCTACCTGCTACGTATGTGCTTACCGGGGCTTGCTAAGCCAAGAGTTTATAAGCGTGTCGGAGAATACATTAATGCTCTCTCACGCTCGCTCAATCCTGCCGTCAGAAGAGGTGAGCTCTTACATGTCTTGTCTGATGTTTCCTTAATTTACCCTTCAATTACACAACCGCGCCTTTGGACCCATTCATTTGGGAAGGCGGATCCCCCCTCCCACAGAAGCCAGCATTCTCCTTGCGGGAACTTTCTCTTCTCCACTTAATCACTGAGGGCTGGCTGGCTGAGCATCAGTCCTGACTCCGGTGTACCAGGATATCTAGACCCCACCCCCACGACTGGCTCAAGGGTGAGCACGTGATCACAATCTAGATCGATGACCGTGATGCCAGGGACCTGATTCGACTATAGCAGAGAGGCTCTCTTCTTCTGCAGTTGCAGAGACAGAGGATGTAAGGCAGGAAGATGGGACCAGGGGTATCCTTGCCATCTTGTAGGGGGAACCTACTTGACAATGCAGCCAACAAGGAGCAAGGAAGAGCCAAGCAATATTCATTTAGTACCTTGATCCAGCCAGACCTGAAGTCTACCACTGGGTTTATCAGCTGTTTATTTTCACTCCTGCTTTATCCAGCTCGAATTGGGTTTTGTAGAGGAAAGGGTCTTACATAAAGCAAGGTGGGAGGTGATGCAGATGGGGGAGGCAAATGGTGCCAGCCAGTGGGGAAGGAAGGGATCAGAATATGAGGTGTGGGCCCCTACCTGGCTGACGCCTGATATGGTGGGTTCAACCCCAGTCCTCTTGCTGGTGGTCCTCAGGCTAGAACTTGGCCAAGCGTCTGCAGTGTTGACCCAATCCTCTGTGTATGCCTGGACATTGCTGCCATCCATTGTGCCCAACTCAATGAAGGTCCAATAGACTGGGCATCAGCCACTGTGCTACTGAAGGAGGGCTTCAGTCAAGGTTCCACGGGTGCCATTACTGACCACTGCGGTGGCAGCTCTTGCCAGGTCTGCAACAGAAAGGGCATCACTCGGGGAAGGGACTGGGTCCAGGACAGGCCCAAGAGGGGCATGCAGCAAAACCAAAGTGCAAACTACCTGCAAGTCAAACACACACACACACACACACACCAAACTCGCTCCACTGACCCAATTCCAACTCATAGCGACCCTGTAGGACAGAGTAGTGCTGTCCCTGTGCATGTCCGAGATGGTTAACCTTTGCACGAGCAAAAGCCTCATCTCTCTCCCTGTGACTGGTGGCTTCAAACTGCTGCCCTTGCAACTAGCAGCCCAACTCATCACCCACTGCACCACGCACTTTCCCAGCATTCTCTCAGCAGTTCTGAGCAAAGGAGGCCAGAGGTCTAGCACCTCATAGGTCACAGAACAGGATTCGAACCATGGCTGGCTGGGTCTCTAAAGGTTGTTCTTTGAAATAGCCATCCCACAAAGAGAGAGAGAGAGAGAGAGAGAGAGAGAGAGAGAGAAATGCAGATGTGTTTGGAAAGTTCTGGAAACAAAATTAAGCAGACTTATCTCCTGTAGGAATTTTCAGAGCCTTTAAACTCTTGAGCAGAAAGCCTCATCTTTCTCCCCAGGTCAAGGAGCAACTGGTGGACTTGTGGTTATCGTCCCGACTTGGAACCCACGATGCCACCAGGGCTCCTGAGCGGAGAGAGGAGTGATGGAACTGGAGAGTCGCAGGCAAACAGTCCAACGGACCCACAGACGTCAGCTCTCACAACCCTGACCCCGAAGAACTACAGGGTGCCTGGTTCCCACGCCCAGCTGCTTAGAAAAGGGTCACCTGAGAGGGGCTGGGTAGAGGGGGAGACAAATGTGGAGCAAAACGAAATTTCTGAGAGAGACTAGATGTCTCTGCCAGATGGAGACAGGGGGGGACCATGAAACTATGGCCCTTAGTCTGGGACGGACTCACCCCTGTGCTGGAATAATCGACCATTGAAGACCAAAAGAACAGGTCACTGGGTGAGGAACGGAACTTGCTGTGGATGAGCGGAAACCCGTGTGGATGTAGCGCTGAAAGTGTGCTCTGCAAACCTTTCCCTAGTTCCCAATAAATAGACAGGGAGGGGCCGTGCCTGGAGGAGGCCATCCTGCTTGGAAAAACTGGAGCGCCACAGGGAATGAAGCCCCTCGGGGAGATAGATGCCTTCACGGGGTGGCTGCACAGGTGGGCTCACCCCTAGCCCCACCTGTGAACCCATTCTTTCCTGCGTTGTAGGGAGTCGTCACGAGTAGGAGCTGACTGGACAGCCCCTACCAACCGTCTTCGTTATGCGACACCAGCCTTTTATGCACACCCACGAGAGAGCAGTCATGGGTAAACCACGCACGCCAGCACGTTCACGAGAGGAAGCTGTGGCTGACTTGGCCCATTGCCACCGTCTCTGGTCCCGACGTCTGCCGCGACCATTCACCTCGCACAAGCTGTCACCAAGTCGTCGAGACCACTTGCGAACGGGGAAAGCGTGAAGCCTAAAGATTTGAACTCATCTGACACAGTTACTGCTTCCCCAGTCCTAATCGAGTGGGTGTGGTCTTACCTTTGTGCCTCGCCAGGACTACCTGGCAGGTAAGGAACTGAGCACTTCTGTACTTGTTTAAAACGTGGAATCCCGACAAGATGGCAGCTGCCGAAGACGAATTACTGCTGCCAAGGCTCCCTGAGCTCTTCGAAACCAGTAAGCAGTTTCTGGATGAAGTGGAAATAGCGACGGAACCTACTGGTTCCCGGATAGTCCAGGATAAGGTGCTTAAGGGACTCGACCTCCTTGAGAAGGCTGCCGAAATGCTCTCTCAGCTCGACTTGTTCAGCCGAAATGAAGACTTAGAAGAGATCGCTTCCACTGACCTGAAGTACCTGTTGGTGCCAGCATTTCAAGGAGCCCTCGCCATGAAACAAGTCAACCCCAGCAAGCGCCTAGATCATTTGCAATGGGCTCACGAACACTTTCTAACCTACTTAACCCACTGCCATCACTATCATGTTGCGGAGTTTGAGCTGCCCAAACCCAAGAACAACTTGGCTGAAAATAATACTGCTAGTTCCTCCATGGCCTATCCTAACCTCGTTGCTATGGCATCTCAAAGACAGGCGAAAATAGAGAGATACAAGCAGAAGAAGGAAATAGAGCACAGATTAGCTGCACTGAAGCCTGCTGTGGAAAGTGGTCAAGCTGATGATGAGCATGTTCGTGAATATTACCTCCTTCATCTTCGGATGTGGATTGGGATCGGCTTGGAAGAGATTGAGAGCATTGACCAAGAGATAAAGATTCTGAGAGAAAAAGACAACTCAAAAGAGGCATCAACTTCTCACTCATCTCGTCAGGACAGACCACCATTGAAACCCTTCATTCTCACTCGGGACAGGGCCCAAGCCAAGGTATTTGGAGCTGGTTATCCAAGCCTGGCAACTATGACAGCGAATGACTGGCATGATCAGCATCGGAAATCTGGAGCATTCCCAGATCAGGGAATAGCCAAGACAAAATCAGAGTTCAGAAACGCAGCTCAGCAAGAGGAAGATCAGGAACAACAGGAGGAGGAAGATCAGGAACAAACTTTGCGTGGAGCCCGGGTTGGGATGACTGGAAGGATACCCATCCTAGGGGCTATGGCAACAGACAGAACATGGGTTAATTGTCGCAAGACAAGATGGATCGGGAGGAGCTTACATCTTCATCTCCAAGGAAAGCTATTCCGTTTTCTCCCTGGGCTCCTGCTTCAGCTGTCGACAACAAAAGCAAAGACAATTCATCTTGCTTTGTGTCCATCAAAGTGTCGAATGATTAAGTGTGTATTTGTACCTTAGAGATAAGCCAATAATCTTGTTTCAGCATTATCATTCTCATCATGGGGTATTACGATTAAGTGGGAAGAAATGAGCTCTGGGAAATGGCTCTGTATAATCAATGGCTGTATGAATTCTGTGTAAAAAAAAATAAAGGCCCTTCTATCACACGAGCCTCTGCAAAATTAAAAAACAAAACAAAACGTGGAATCCCACAGGGCAGCGTGCCCAAGCCCATGTACAATGTCAGGCCTTGGGGACACACGGGATTTTCCAATGGTTGTTACATAATTTACCAGCAGCATATTCCCCTAAGAGGTGCTGAGCCAAAGACCTCCTGCCTCCTTTCCCAGATCCTTCCAACAGAGCTCCATCCCCAGAGACAAATAAGACCTGGGCTCCCAGGTGAGCTCCCACCCCAGGAATAGTGCTGGCCTCCCCAAAGACCTCCCACTCTTACTCTGCATGGAAAAATTCGTCCCTCTCCCTTCCCCTGGCGGTCCTCTGCTTTCCCTATTTCTCTGCCATTCCGACTCCTTAAGCTTGCAATGTGAGTGGGTGGACGTGCCCTAAGGGCAGATGGGCCAACGGGGGACATCTACCAGAACCCTCGAACACACCGGCCATTGTCCACTGTCTCCACTTTAGAAGCTCAGCTTCCACCTCGGAATTCTTAGCCTTCCACATTCCACAAGCGGAAGGACCGCAGTTCCAGAGGGGCTCCAGCAGCTGCATGTGGAGCTGCGGAACCGAGCCCCAGGAGTCCCAACCTGAGAGGAAGCGCATGGCCTCCATAGCGGTTGTGTCCTCCTTTCAGAGCCCTGGGGGGCTTCCCCTGTACTAACCGATGTATGAAGATCAAACTCACTTACCATCCAATTAATTCCCTCCTGGAGAGTATGCCGGCTGGAGGCTGATAGTGTTTTCACAGACCAGAGTGTTCATTATCACAGCCAAGTGGAGGACATGGTTGGCACCCTGAAAGAAGCACCATGCGCCTTAGTGACCAGCTTGTCACCCTGGCCATCCCAACCCCAGCCCCAGGCTTTCCGGCTCCATTCACTCATTCCGTCTCACCCAAATGGAACCTTACAGTCTTTTGTGCCCGGCTTCTTTCTCGCTGCACAATATTTACAAAGTCCACCCATTTGTAGCATGTCCTGGATTTGGTTCCTCTTCGTGACTTAACAATTTTCCATTATGTGGTTAGATTCCCTTTTGTTTACTCACCTGTCCATGCACAGATCCTGGGGTGGTTTCCACCTTTGGTTATTGTGAACATTCTGCTGTGAACATCCGTGTACAGTGTTTGTGTGGTTTGTGTGGATATATATTCTCATTTCTATGAGCCTATTCCACTCCTGGGCAGGAATGGAATTATTCGGTCAAATGGCAACTCCCTGGACCAGGTACAACGCCAAACTTCTTCAAAACGACGGGACCATTTTCCATGGCCACGAGCAGGGAAGGAGGGTTCCCATTTCTTCACACCTTCACCTACACTTGTTACTTCGCTGTTTGATTTTAGCCGTCCTCGTGGGTGTGAGGTGGTCTCGTGATTTGGACTTGCAGTTCCTTGATGGCTAATGACATTGAACTTCCTTTCAGGTTGAATTTCCGGGCCATTTATATTTCTTCTTCTGAGAAATGGCTATGAAAATCATTTGCCCATTTAAAAGTTGGCATATTTTTATAACTGAGTTGTAAACATTCTTTATATATTTTGGATACAAGGGTTATCAGATATGACTTGTAAAATGTTCTCTCATTCTGTGGATTGCTCTTTGTTTTTAACTTTCTTTTCAGTAAAAAATATGCACAACAAACAAACACCAATTCAACAGCTTCTAGATGCACAATTCTACATGTGACCTTGATTACATTCTTCGAGTTGTGCTACCTTTCTCAATTTTCTTTTCTGAATGATTTCATTGCCAACATAAAGCCATTGCTCCCTAAGCTTCTCATCTAACCTTTCAAGTTGCTGTTACAAATCTGATCACATATAAGTAAGGTTGAAATTGTTAAGGATTTCATTTTACTTGGATCCATAACCAATACTCATGGAAGCAAAAGGCAAGAAATCAAAATATGTACTGAATTTGCTGCAAAAAAACAACAACATACAAAAAACGCTTTTGAAGTGTTAAGGGGCAAAAATGTCACTTTAAGGTTCCTCGATACAGGTCACAATATTTTCAATCACTTCATATGCATTTTGCACAGTGCATCAGGAAGACTGTAGAAGAATCGGTGCACTTGAGCATGAGTGTTGGTAAAGAGTTTTAAATGTACCCTGAGCTTCCAGAAGAACAATCTTTCCTGGAAGAAGTACAGCCAGAATGTTCCTTAGAAGTGCGTTTGGAGAGACTTGGTCTCACGTACTTCGGACATGTTATCAAGAGAAGCCCCCGTCCTTGGAGAAGGAGAGAGAGAGTCCATGAAAAAGAGGCCGACTCTTGATGAGATGAACCGACCCGGGCTGCAGCAGTGGACTCACACACCACAGAGTTGTGAGGGTGACACCGGCCCGTGCAGTCGTTCATTCTCTTGGGCCCCTGGGTCTGCAGGACCAAGAGGAGGACACCTCACCGCATCAACAACTGACTCGATTACAGGAAAGGCATTTTGGAGTTCTGGATCCCTGGTAGCACAGTAGGTTACACATTGGACTGCTAACCACACGGTCAGCAGTTCAGACCTACCAGTCGCTCTGGGGGAGAAAAGTGCAGGCTTTCTGCTCCTGGAAAGATTTACAGCCATGGTAACCAACAGGGCCAATTCTACTCTGCCAACAGCGTTCTTATGAGTCAGAGTTGGGTCAATAACAGTGAGTTTTTGGTTTGAAGTCACTTCTCCGATTCCTCTTTGTTATGGGGGATCAAGGGCAGGAGCCCAGGCAAAAGAAGAGGTTCGCTCAGAGGCTGTTAAAAAGTCCCATGATGACCAGTGTGAGAGTGGCGATACTGGGAGAATGGGGTGGACAGGGGGAACTGGTCGCAGGGATCTACATGTGACCTCCTCCCTGGGGGATGGACAACAGAAAAGTGGGTGAAGGGCGACGTCGGACAGTGTAAGATATGACAAAGTAATAATTTATAAATTATCAAGGGTTCATGAGGGAGTGGGGAGTGGGGAGGGAGGGGAAAACGAGGAGCTGATGCCAGGGGCTTAAGTGGAGAGCAAATGTTTTGAGAATGATGAGGGCAATGAATGTACAAATGTGCTTGACATAATGGATTATGTGTGGATTGTGATAAGAATTGTATGAGCCCCCAATAAAATGATTTTTAAAAATAAAATAAAAAGTCCCGTGATAATGGTCTTACACAGAATGAAGAGAAAGCGAGGAGAGAGGCAGCGTGTGAGAGAGTTTGAGAGTATTCAGTGAATCAGCGATTTGAGGCCTCCTTTGACCCTGGTGGTGTAGTGGTCACCCTTGGGGCTGCCAACCGCATGGTGGGCAAGTGGGCCGAAAGCCTGGGCTTCTACCCCTGTGAACAGGTACAGTCTTGGGCACCCACCAAGGGGTGCTGTGACTAGGCGAGTTTGGTTTGGGTTGGTGTAACCGAAAAGATGGCAGTGTGAACTCACAAGCAGCTCTCTGGGAGAAAGGTGGCAAATCTGCCTTTGGAGAGATTATAACCTTGGTAAACACTGAGGGACAGTTCTATTCTGCCCGACAGGGTCACTGCGACTCGGCATCGGTTGGATAGCAATGGCTTTGGGTGGTGTGGATTAGTGGCCATTCATTGTCCGCTCTCCACAGAGGAATGAATGAGACTGTCAGAGAGAGCGTATTTTAAGACTGACTAGGATCGGACATTGCGCTTTCTAGAGCAGTCTTTTAAAAATCTAAATTAAGACTGGAATTCTTTTAAAATTATGTACGTATGATGCTAAATTGTAACTCCTTACTGAGCCTTGAGGGAGCATCTAGGGCACTGGGCATATCCATGGGTTACTATTGGAGACGCATGCAGGGCATCATGGAGGGTGGTGGAAGGACGAGGCAGGGACACCCCACTTAGCTTGGTGGCTCAGGTAAGAGAATTCTCTAGGGGAAGCCCCGCTCCAGCTGTATAGATTCAGAAGGAAAGACATCCAGGCTGCAGAGGACAGTGTTGTAGTCTGAGATGCTTGGATCTTGGGGAGAGAATTCCAGCTTTGAATGGCAACCAACTCGGCCCCAGGTGTTAAGGCAGGACGAGGATCCACCAACCGGTGTGGATTTTGGTTAAAGCCGCTATTTGTCGTGAATCAGAACCACCGGCAGAGGGCGCGCGAGCGGGGTGGCGCCAGGTGCGTGAGCGGTCGCTCTAGCTAGAGCCGGGTCATAGAGTCCGGCCGCTTCTGCCCCCGCGGCGGGCAAGAAGCCGGAAGTCCGGCGGGCTCCGGGCGTCGAGATGGAGGAGCGCGGCTATGAGTCGGTTCTGTGTGTCAAGCCGGAGGTCCACGTCTACCGCATCCCACCGCGAGCCACCAACCGGGGCTACAGGTGACCGCCTGCCGCCGGACGGGCTGGCCCGTCTACAGCCCTTCCCGGCCGCCCGACACGCCCACCGCGGGAGCCGCGGAGGGTCCCGGCCAGTTGGAGGGTGGAGCGGGGAGAGAAGGTCGCGATTCTTCGAGCTAGCGCCAGGGCAGGGAGGGATACCAAGCCCCTCGGCCCTCTCAGTCCGTCGCACCCCTCTTCTACCCCCCGCCCCGAAACGACGCCGAAGATGTGAAAACTCTTTCTACTGCTTGGCGACTTGGCGGCGGGGGTGGGGGTGGGGGTGATGCCACAGACCGTCGTCTTTATGAGCTAAGCGTTGGCCTTGACGGGACCTTTGACTAAAAGGGGAAGGGATCCTATCTGGGAACTCCCCGGGCGGCAGTAAGCAGCTGACCGAGCCCCCGGGACTCCCCCATGCCCAGCTGTCTGCGCGCGAAGCTGATCCCCGATCGCTAGCGATCGGAGGTGGAGAGAGCAGAGAAATGCTCACTGGCGACCAGTAAACAGTACGGGGACCTCGAGAAGGGAAGGCAGGAAACTGCCGGAGAGGGAGGGAAATGGGCAGGGAAGGAGACTTCCTTTAGGGTCTGGACGCTTGTGTCCTGCCTGCGTTTTCTTAGCCTGTGTAGGGATGGGTCGCCTGTCAAAAGGCCCTGGGCATACTGCAGGGAGAAGCGCACCTGATAGGGACAACCTGACTGTTCTGTGCTGATGGCTTGAGGGATGGGCTACCAGTTGTTTGTCCAAGAGAGGATGGGCCTGCACCGTAAGAAGGGGGTGCCCCATTCCTGACAGAGCCACCACCGCCGTGACATAACTTCCATAGTTGGACAATGGTGATAAAAACACCCAAGACAGTCTTTTGGTACCCCTGGGAGATCTGGGATGTCATCAGAATAGAGATGGACTCCCAAAGCTGGGTGGTCTGGGCCTCATCCCCCTTGGGGTCTTCAGTAGGCTGGGTTGGGATCCTCTTGGTCCCAGAGGGTGAGGTGGTCAAGCAGGCTCAGGGCTGACCGGTGTGGCATAGAGGAAACTGCCGGCCTCTGCGTTTCATCCCGGCTTTGCCTGTTGCCCAAGAGAGGGGAACTGAAACCCTGTTTGCTGAGCTGTGAGTCCAGAGCCTGCATTTACGTCTCTCAAAACGACCCTTGTCTGCAGTCAGGCTGTCTTAGGAGAGCTCTTGAGAGCCTGCGCATGCCTGGGAATTTCCGAGAAAAGCGGCAGCAAACACCCCAGCTTCTTCCTCTTTGGAGCTTTAAAAGCCCCGGCTGCTCCACGTCTGCCGTTTCCCCGCGAGAGTGTGCCTCGTGAGCACCATTCACTTTTCCTAGGTGTGCTGGTTAGCCGCCTCTGTTCTTGCTTGCTCCCCTCGGTGCTAGCCCTTCGAGAGGGTCTTGTAGCTCCAGGTTGGGTTGCTCAGCCCATCCCTGCCTCCCACTGTCTCCACAGAAACAGCCCCAGTAGCTGCCTCCCGGCCAGTATGGAACTGGAAGGAGAGTTTTACCCTCCTGAGCTATTCTTGGGCTGCTGCCAGCTCAGGGTGGCTGTTAACATTTTTACAAGGCTGAGTACGATCTCCAAAGTTAAGATGATAAGAAACTCAGATGTCACTGCCCAAAGTTTGCTTTTGTTTTTTTCCCATTGAGTTTGAAATACAGCCATGCTCCAATAGAAAATACTTGACTTAAACACTCAAATCACCCACATGCCCTCCTACTCTCTGGGAGTGCTCTCTCTCTCAGCACAGGGGCAGGCATGAGTAGCAGCGACAGAAACCATAGGACCCAAAACATTCCCTCTCCAGCCCTCTCCAGAGCAAAATTTGACAACCCCCAACCTAGAACTAGAAGCCCACTTGGCCTTTCCATGTTCGTCTCTGGCGTCGGAGGAAGGGAGCAGGAGCCCTGCCAGCGCCTCAGTGGTTTTTGTCCCCGTAGGGCCGCCGAGTGGCAGCTGGAGCAGCCGTCATGGAGTGGCCGGCTACGGATCACTGCACAAGGGCAGGTGGCCTACATCAAGCTGGAGGACAGGACCTCAGGTAAGGGCAGGGGAGGTCTGTGGGGCTGGGGTGCACATCCCTGCTCTGCCAAGGGCCAAGCAGCTGGAGCCTGGCCAGGCCACTTGAGTCACGGGAACCTGGTTTGGAAGCCATAGACCCTGGCGCCCTTGGTTTAGAACCCTCTGTCCCCCCCGTGTAAAAGGTGGTATTCTCTGACCAGGAATGCTGGTTCCTTTTTGGACGCCTTAGGAAAATGCTAGGGGAGCCCTGCAGACCTTGCCCAGGGGGGGTGGAAGGGGAAGCTGCTCAGCCCTCTCCTCCCTAGAATGCCAACTCCCCAGTGGTGGTCCCACTGCCTGCAGGAGCTGGAGACCCTCCCTGTTGGTCTCCATGAGGACGAGCCTGTCTGGGTTTGGGTCAGCTTGCAGTTGTCCACTTTAGGGACATCTCATCAGAAGTCGTGTGTCACCGGTGCCCCTGGGTGAGCTGTGCGGAAGGGCCAGGCGCTGCCTGCTTGGTCTAGCCTCGCACGGGGCGTAGTTTTATTCTGGAGAGCCCTTCCTTTGCGAGGCAGAAGGGGCCATGCTCCCAACAGTCTATGCCACAGGCCAGGTCAGCCACAGCTTTCTCGCACGCAAGCACTGAGGTTCTTGCTTTCACTCGTGGTGTCTCTTGTGGGCTTCGATAAAAGCCAGCTCAGGGACAGAAGGTTGGCTGGGAGAATTGACAGGATGTCCCATGTGATGTCACAAAGGAATGTGGCAGCCCTTCCTGGCCTCTCGGCGCCCTAGGGACACTGACTGTCACAGGACCACATAGTACAGTGGTTCTCAACCTGTGGGTCGTGATCCGTTTGGGGGTTGAGAACCACTCAACCCCCTTTCACAGAGGTTGCCCAATTCATAACAATAGCAAAATGACAGTGGTGAAGTAGCAGCGAGAATAATTTGTGATTGAGGGCCACCGCTACATGAGGAACTGCATGAAAGGGTCGTGGCACGAGGAAGGTGGCGCACCGCTGCCCTAGTGTTTCTTCCGCAGGACCCACTTTCATCTGCCCTCAGCCCACAGTCACGCTCACTGGACCATGTTGCATGCTCACTTTCCAAGATAATGGGTGTAATCAGCTGGGGCCAGCCTTTTTCAGCCTCCGCCCACGCTAGTGACATTCGGTCCGAGAGTCTGTGATGGGCCTGCCCTGTGCATTAGCAGATGTTTAGCACTATCCCTGATCTACTCACTAGATGCAAGGGGCCATCCCCCAAGTTGTGGCAACCAAATTGTTTCCAGCTGTTGCTGCCAAGGGAGGCGGTAGGGGCGGATAAAGCCGTCCTGGTGAGAACCGTTGGCAGCCCAAGGTGCCCAGGCCCCTGGACCCCAAACAGGGCTGAGACATTCATCAAAAGCTTCGGGCTCCAGCCCTCAGTTTCGGCTTTGATTCGGTTCTGCTCTGGTTGCAGTCACTGCTGAACCACAGGACCCGTAGAAAGCATGGGGTTAAACCCTGGCAGCGGCAGTGAAGGCCAGCTCATGGGGAAACGGTGATAGCAGATGCAGATGCGGCAGCGGCGCATTGTAGAGCCAGTCGGCCTCCCTGCTGCTGCCAGGGTGAAGTCAGGCCGCTGCAGGCTCTCCATGGGCAGGAACACTTCCTCCTCTCACAGCACCTAGCGCCCTGCCTCCCAGCCCAGGTAGGGGTGATTTACCTAAGCCAGGACCAGCCTAGGAGCCCTGGTGGTATAGTGGTTACAAGTTGAGCTGCTAACCACCAGGTCAGCTGTTCGAAACCACTAGCCGCTCAGTAGGAGACAGACAAGGCTTTCTACTCCTGTGAAGAGTTACAGCCTGGGAAACCCTCAGGAGCAGTTCTCCCCTGCCCCTATAAGGTAGGGTCCCTGTGAGGTGGAGTCAGCTCAATGGTATCAGTTTTAAATGAAACAAAGACCCTAAGAACTTGTCTGCAGCGATCTGTTGGGTGCAGACGGAGATGGAATAAACTCCTTCATCTGTGATTAGCACCCTGGCAGCAGTACAGTTTGACCTACCCCCATGTGGATGGGTGGTCTGCATTGAATTGTGTTCCTCCAAAGTGTGTCGGCGGGTATGACAGCCTTTGGGGATAGATTGTGCTTGTGTGATGTGCATGAGGCAGGCAGGATGAGGTACCTGGAGGTGGCCTCTTTTGAGGTGGGAAAGATTCAACTAGCAAACTAGCAAGCAGAGAGGGGAAGAGAGAAGCTGAGCTCTGAGAAGATCACCCAGGAGCAGAAGCTCAAGAGAGACGGGACTGCCTTCCAGCAGAGCCGACACCCTCCGTTCAGACTTCCAGGCTATGAGAAAACACGCTGTGTTTGCTCCAGCCGTGCACTGTTGGTATTTCTGCCCCAGCAGCACCAGGGAACTGCGGCTGTGAGCTTGTGTTGTTAGGATTGTTAGTGGCGAGTGCTCAGCAGAATACACCCCGAGAGTTCCTACATGGGGGGACTTGGGGCAGGTTCCAGCCACTGCCTCAGGGTGGTCGCCACGTCCCTGTGCACCATGCTAGAGAAGTTAGGCTCAAATTTCTGGGCCCAACAAAGATAGACAATTTCAATCCAACGGATTGAAAATGGCTTTGATTTATTTATAAATGAGAAGAATGGAGGGTGGGGTACTGATTTAGAAATCCTACCGCTGGTGATAAAATAAGAGGCAAAGGGATGGAATCACACTGCCCCCTCCCTTCCACCCCATCCCGTGACCAAAGGCCAGTGTGAAAGAGGACAACATGGCGAAGTCAGTCAGTCGTACTGGGGCATAATTCATTGTATCCCATTGGTTGCTTTTCCGAGATATTTTTATAGCCCTTGATAAAAAATACTTTTAAATAACTAAGTGTCTTAGTTCTGTGGCCTTGATTACATTCTGCGAGCTGTGCAGCCGTGGGTGCCCCCCCTTTCCAAGTCGTCTGCCTCCCGTCAACCCGCTGCCAGCTAAGCTGCCCGCCTGCTCTTTAGCGTTTCTGATGCCAGAGCTTTGGATTCGAGGAGAAACGGAAATGTGGGTTCATTCACATGTAACCCAATGTGAAGGAACCTTGTTATACAGTGGCTAAATATTAGGCTGTTGATGGAAAGGTGGCCAGTCCAAACCCACTAGCCACCCCCGGAAGATGTGGTTGGCTGTTCCTGTAAAGATTTACAGGCTTGAGAGCCCTATGGAGGCAGTTTGGAATCTACGGCTGTAGGTTTGTTTGTTTTTTAATGTCAAAGTATTTGAAATAAATGAAACAAAAGCTTTACAACTGCACAGTAATGGGAGTAATGACTCCCTGAGAATACAGGAAGGGGTGGGGTGGGGGAGTGTGACTGATAGCAACGATGACTGTATAACCCCACTGGAGGGAAACGAACATCAGCATTTCAGGTGAATGGATACATGGGATGGTGCGCGCTACAGCAGAAGCAATAATAATGATCTATATTAAGGGTTCTTCCTGGAGCAAGACTGGATTCGATTGGCTTCCTAGAGTGAGGCTCAGTCGTGGGGTGGCGGTGCTAGGCCGGCGGAGGGGCTGACGGGCCGTGTGCTTTCAGGGGAGCTGTTTGCGCAGGCCCCCGTGGATCAGTTTCCCGGCACAGCTGTGGAGAGTGTGACGGACTCCAGCAGATACTTCGTCATCCGCATCGAAGATGGGAATGGTAGGTGTGGGGCTCGCAGCTCCCTCTGCCCACCTCGGCCCAGGGAATGTGGGCTTGATCATGTGTTGTCCCCCAGGGCGACGGGCCTTTATTGGAGTTGGCTTCGGGGACCGAGGCGATGCCTTTGACTTCAATGTTGCCTTACAGGACCATTTCAAGTGAGTGGTCCCCGGCGGCACCTGCTCGTGCGATCTCTCCCTTCCCCGGAGGCAGTGACTTCCCAGGTCCAGATCCTGGGTGGTGGTGTGTGATTTATCTACTCGCAGACAGGCCACCTTCTCTTCCAGGCAGGTCCCTCTCTCACTCAGCCAGTCCCCAAGGCCCTCTTACTATGCTGGCACCATGAAGCGTGAAGGTGTCCTCACTTCTGCCCTCAGCAGCCAGAGCCCGGCCCTGGCCCCTGTCACCCTCCCGGCCTGCTCTCTGTGAAATAGGATGTGGTAGGATTCCCAGGCCACCCGACAGTCACCCTGGTAGTGCTTTTAGTGTGCCTCCCTTGTTGGGGTGCCCCGCCATCACACAGGCACCTGACTGCCCTGGCGGCAGCTGGGTGATGGCTTTAGGAAGGGACAAAGGGGAGACCTTTATGATAGGCTCCATCTCTGAGCACCTGTCTAGGCTCCCCAGCTTCCTTCTGAGCCTTTGGGGTGGGATAGAGACCTTGTCTTAGTTCTTAAGCCAGGTGTTGGGCAGGCCCAGGCGGTGTGCTTGGACCCTCTGCAGGAATGGTCTCCTTGAACTATCATTGCGATTCTTAAGGCAGAATTGTCATCATTTTGGTGATATGGAGGCTGAGGTGCATGTAACTGTTAGAGCCAGGATTTGAATCCAGGCCTAACCTCTGACCTGTACTCCTACCCCCCCTCCCGCCTCAAGGGACAGAGGAGGGAAAGTGCGCCAGCCTGGACTAGTGGCAGGTGGTGAGTGGGTGCAGCAGACCTCGTCTTCCCTCTTCACCTTCCTTCTCTGGTTCTCTCCCCAGGTGGGTGAAGCAGCAGTGTGAATTTGCCAAACAAGCCCAGAACCCAGACCAAGGCCCCAAATTAGACCTGGGCTTCAAGGAGGGCCAAACCATCAAGCTGAACATTGCGGTGAGTCTGTCCCTGGCTTAGCCTTGTTGGCCATAGTCACATGATTGCATGGGCACTCTGGTCACCAAACCAGCCTGGCTGATTCCATCGCTCCTTACTCAGGAATGATCAAGTCAGGACCTGCCTTGTACCTGGTCCACTCTGGTGAGGTGAGCATGTGAGGCTTGGGTGCTTTTTTGGAGCTCGGAGGCGAGGAAGGGTGGGATTACAACCTGGCAGGAGCTGTTCTGTGAACACGGGCGTACAGCCCACAGTTGGGGAAACCAAGGACGGCCTCCTGGGAGAGGGGACCTGTAAACAAGGAGCAGCATGTGCAGAGCCTCGGGGTTGAGAAGGGGCGCCCGTCCCTTGCCCCCTGGCTGCTAATGTTGGTCAGTGGGAGTCAGGATGCTGTTCACTCTCAGCTGGACCTTGGCCTTGGACTGTGGGCAAGGAGCTGTCCTGGTGGGTGCTGGTGAAGGGCCAGTGCGTCCTTGATCAGGGGACATCATGGGCAGAGCAGCTTCTGCGGATAGGGTCTCGCGGACTCCTTCTGTCCCGTTTTTGAGCTGCCCTGTCCTGTGCATGGCTTTCCCTTCTCCGCACCTGGCATGCTGCCCCGGTTCCTCTGAGGTCAAGCGAAGGGTGAGCTCACCTTGGTCACCAAGACAGACTGCAAGGGCTGGGCTGGGGTACCTGATTTGAGGGAGGCAAGGATCCGGTGGCTTTGTTTTTTGAAGAAACTAACCCTAAAATCATGTTCCTCTTTATTTCCTGTCTCTTTCTCCTCTATTCTGCTTCGCGCTGCTGCTGATTTGGGACCTTTGCAGTTGGCCAGCTGGCCCTTAGGGACAATGTGGG
Source organism: Tenrec ecaudatus (assembly GCF_050624435.1). Classification (NCBI taxonomy): domain Eukaryota; kingdom Metazoa; phylum Chordata; class Mammalia; order Afrosoricida; family Tenrecidae; genus Tenrec; species Tenrec ecaudatus. The sequence continues at coordinate 40,077,702 of NC_134530.1, forward strand.
TCAAACCCCGTGGACTGGTTGGGATGTGATGGTCGGTCTCACTGGAACAAACACTTACTGAGCGTCCTCTGCGGGCCAGGTAGTGTTCACAGACCCTTTTCTCATTTGAACGAAACCTGCTCCTCCCCCCATCGCCGAGGAGAGGCAGGTACAGAGCGTGAGCAATAATTGGGGTGGCTGGATTTACATGGAGAGCTTTGAGGTACCTGGTCTTCACTTGATGAAGCCCCTGCTTCCCTAAATATTGGGACCGTGTCCCCTTCCTCTCTGAACCTGGTTCTGGTATCCGACTCCAGCTTGGTTGGTTTGGGTTTTTTTTTAACCTTTTATTTGAAGTAGAATAAAATACATGCAAAATACCCAGATCACAAAGGCAGAAGTCAGGGGATTTTGAAAAAACAGAACTCACCCTTGTAACCTCCAGGGCAAGAAGCAGAGTGCTCGGAGCTGGCAGCCCCTCTCCGACTCTGCTTACCCCGAGAAAGCACCAGCCTGACTTTGAATACGCTGGGTGTTACCAGTGTTTAGTTTTACTTTTATTGGTTCGTGTATTTGTTTATTAAACTGTTGTGAGTTGGGTGAAGGTTTACAGAGTAGTGCATTCAGTGCCTCACACGATTGTTTCATTGACCCTCTGCTTTGACCCTCTGCCCGCTCCCTCCCTAGGTCCCTGGTCTGTTCCTCTGTCTTAGGCTCACCCTCCTGAGCCTGGTCCTTGGGTAAGCGCTGCCTTTTGACGATCCATCCACAGTGTACCATTCCCCTTAGATTAGAGACCTGTCTGTTGTTGGGCTGAACATTGAGCCCTTGGGGTGAGTTCATCTTCAGCCTGGAGGGTGACAGAGGTCCCTGGTCTCGGGGTTGGTCCCCCAGGGTCTGTCTGAGCAGTGAGCGGCTGCTGGTGGTGCACAGGAATGCTCTGATTCTGGTCTCGGGGTCGTGGAGCCTGGTGTTCCGGGGGGGCATCAGTCCCTTGGACGCTTCCCGTGTGTTATTTTTTTAATCGTTTTATTAGGGGCTCATACAACTCTTATCACAATCCATGCATACATCAACTGTGTCAAGCACATTTGTACATTCATTGCCCTCATCATTCTTAAAACATGTGCTCTCCACTTAAGCCCCCGGCATCAGGTCCTCATTTTTCCCCTCCCTCCCCGCTCCCCACCCCTCATGAACCCTTGATAATTTATAAATTATTATTTTGTCATATCTTGCCCTGTCCGACGTCTCCCTTCACCTACTTTTCTGTTGTCCATCCCCCAGGGAGGAGGTCACATGTAGATTCTTGTAATCGGTTCCAACATACCCTCCCTCCACCCTCCCAGTATCGCCACTCACACCACTGGTCCTGAAGGGATCATCCGCCCTGGATTCCCTGTGTTTCCAGTTCCTATCTGTACCAGTGTACATCCTCTGGTCTAGCCAGACTTGCAAGGGAGGATTCGGATCATGATAGTGGGAGCGGGGGAAGCATTTAGGCATTTAGGAACTAGAGGAAAGCTGTATGTTTCATCATTGCTACATCGCACCCTGACTGGCTGTCTCCTCTCCATCCCGTATGTCTCTGACCCCACAACTCTTTGCTCCAGACAGGGAGAGCACGATGGTTGGACCTTAGGTGACCTCAGTCGCTACTCACCAAAGGAGGATGTGGAATGTTGTCTTGGTGGACTCTCTTCTGTCACTTGGCTTTGGTGGTCCCCAAGACGATGGCCCTGCTCCCCCAGGCCTAGCAACTCATTTCCCTCAGGATTGTGTGGCTGTGGCTAAGAAGTATTCGTGTCTTTGCCCCCTGTGTGCCTGATCCGCCTGTTTCCGAGTTGGTTGATAGACTGCATACCCTCTTGTTTGGGGAGAAGTCGGTATTGCTCCTGGGTTCCAGCTCACACCTGCGCAGGCTTATTCCATACAAAACCCATGTAGACGACTCCACGTTCTACACGTGCAGACTCGCTCTCGGTCATGGACCCCACTGGTCTTCCTTAGTCTGCTTGGAGAGTCTTCTGAAAAGTCCAGTCAAACAGTGGCAGGTCTGCTGGGGTCACTTCAGCTCCAGGCAGAGGTCAGCTCAGAAGGTTATGGACACTGTTCTGGGGGGATCGGGCTTCCCTGTATGACAGATCGTGGGGGCTTAATAGGACGCTGGTTTAAGAAAACTGAGGGCTGCGTGGGTGAGGAACACGCCCGGAGAACTGTGGCAAGGAGCTGCTTCCGTCGTGGCGCTGTCCTTGCCGTCCCTTCTCCCAGGGTAGCAAGGGCTGCGCCCGGGGGAGCTTGTTTAGAAACCCCCTCCCTCTAGTCCACAGCCTGGTCTTGCCCTCTCAGACCACTTTCTGTCCCCAGAGCTCACAGAGCACATCAGGGGGCTGCAATCGGAGTCCCTCGAGAATGCCCAAACCGCCCTGTTGGTGTGGTGTGGGGTCCATGGAAGAGGACACAGTGCTTTGGGGAAAAGACCCCCTTCCGAAGTGGACCGGCCTGGCCGGTGAGAGCCGGGAGATGTGTCCCGGTGTGATAGTTGTTTCGTAGGGTCTCCCTGTGACGTGGGTCTGCAGCAACACTTGGCGGCTCCCCCTCATCAACGACTTTCCTCCTCCTGACATTCGGCCGGGTTGCTGTGTGTGGTTATCGGTATTCCCGGCCTTGCCATGCCCCGTGGGGAGAACACACCCAGTGTGTCTATCCACTTTACCGACAGTGGACCCTGGGGGATGGGGGACATTTGGGGCACTTACTTTTTTTCTTTATTAATCATTTTATTGAGGGGCTCTCACAAATCTCATGGCAATCCATCATTCAGTTGTATAAAGCACACTTGTACATAGGTTGCCATCAACATCTCCAAAACATTTTCATTCTACTTGAGCCCTTGGTATCAGCTCCTCTTTTTCCCCCTCCCTCCCCTGTCCCCCTTCGTGAACCCTGGATCAGTGATACATTTTTGTTGTGATTTCAGTGTCTGAACCTGTCCCTTGCCTGCCTTCATGGAGCGCTGCCTACCAGCAGTGCTGTGAGTGTGTGAGGCCATGGCCTTTGGTGCGCGTGTGTACGTGTGTCTGTGGTGGGGTCAGAGGTTGGCATTCCCCTTTGCTGTATTCTTCCAGGTGGTTTTCCGAGTCTGCATGCCCAGCAGCCATGTGTGTGTTCTGGTGCCCCCACCCTTCTCAGGCCTGAGGATCTTCATCGCAGCCACTCTGGAGGGCATGGGCTGGTGCTTCGTTTGATTTGCAGTCCCTCTGATGATGAGCAGAGTCAGACGCTGGCTCTTTAAAGCATCCGACAGCTTTCTAACGTGCGACGACGTGGAGGGGCTGTGGACATCTTAGGCAGAGTCATACTGGCCTCTCCGTGTGAGGACCCCAACAGAACGGAGTGGTTGGCCTTCCTCTCTTTAGAACATGAAGAAGAAGGATGGGGCCTCCGGCACACCCCGAGCCCGGCCTGCCAGCACCGGAGGCCTGAGCCTGCTTCCTCCTCCTCCCGGGGGCAAAGTCTCCACCCTCGTCCTGCCCTCCGGAGAGCAGCCGGCTGTTGGAGAGTCCCTGGCTCCCAGTTCAGGTCAGTGCATGGTGACTGTTGACCAGCTGCCCCTGAGTCGGTTCTGACAACTGGTGCTGACGTGTGTGTGTGTGTGTGTGTGTGTGTGTGTGTGTGTGTGTGTGTGTCCGTCCCCCGCGGAGAGTTATGCCCATAGCATTGACCAGGGCAGTGTTTGAAAGAGTAGATCACCAGGCCTTTGTTCCCAGGAGCCTCTGGGGGACTGGCCCTCCAGCCTTTCAGCTTATACCGCATGCATTGTCCCGCAGAGGGGGTCATAGGACACCTGCTGAGCTTGGGGAGGGAGGGCCAGGAATCTGCTTTCTCGCTGTGCTCCCTGCAGAGCTTGATGCCCCTGAAGTCTGGGTGCCAGCAGCCCCCGGTCGCAAGTATTTCTTTACACTAACGGCTTTCTTTCGCAGTGGTTGGAAATAGGCACGGGCATACCCCAGCTTGAGTTTCCACCGGTACGTTCCGTGACCTCGATTATGTTTCTTCGAGTTGTACCGCCACGTTCACCTGCCCTTTCCGCGCTGCCCTCCCCGCTGCTGAGCTTGTGACGCTGGGGATCCTGCACCAAGTCCCTGTCCTCCAGGCTCAGAGTCCCCAGGCAAAATGGGTTCAGATGACAAGTCGGGAATAGCTGACATTTGTTGAACACTTCTGCCTGCTCCAGAGCCTTAGAGGCATAGTGGTTACCTGTTGGGCTGCTAACTGCCAAGGTCGGCAGTTCAAATTCTGGTAGAGAGTTGTAATCTGAGACCCTCCCAGGGGTATTTCTACCCTACCCTAGAGGGTCTTGATGAATCGACCTGATGGCCCTGTGTTTGCTTAGTTTTGTTGTGGTTTTCTGCATGTTCCCAAACTGCCCCTGTTCACATCTTGGGGACCTTTGGGAAATCGGCAGTGATGCCGCAGGCATAGGGTTCTTGGGATCAAAGAACTGACGCAGGCGCAGCCCTCAGACCAGTGTCCAGAGCACTGTCAGCCACCAAACGTTAGCATCCTTGTTGTCACTCTGACCTGCTCGAAGCTCCACTTAGGTTTCCGCATCTAACCCTCCATCTAGACCTCTGAAGTTGCCCTGGTCTTGTACCCACCTCACCCCATTTTAGAGATGAGGAAACAGAGTGAAGGGGCCTGTGTGAGGTCACACGCCTCACCCCCTCTTTCCCAGGGCCGGTGGTGAGGCACAAATGAGACAGTCGGTGTCAACCACATGGTGAACTGTAGAATCCAGTCTGTCGAGAGCCTGCTTTGACCTGGCCTCCCAGCCCAGGGTCAGAGCAGCAGCAAACTGGGGAGACAGAGAGCCAGGCATGGAGTGTTCAGAAGTGAGACTTGGCAGCCCACTGTCCACTGCTTGGTCACTCCTGAGAGGCCCTTCCCAGCCCCTGCGCTGGCTGGCTGGCACTCAGCAAGCACTGCTTGTTGGGACATCAGCCCAGGGCTGCACATGAAGATGACCTGTGGATTGGGTGAGCATTCTCCATCCAAGAAGCCAGGAATGAGGAACAGGTTTTTGACTGATTTTTAACATAAACAGTTGACGACAGGTCTGAGCGGTGTGAGCATGTAACTCACCTCACTGCCACGCCTCCCTCCTGCAGCTGTGTGTGGCGCTTGGCCTTTTCCCCAGAAGTCTCTGGGACTGGTGAGAAGCAGGGGAACCGTGCAGCTCATTGGTGCGCTCTCGTCCCAACATACGTCTCACCTGGCCTCATGGCCTGATTTGGGCCCCGGGCACAACCGCTGAGAAAGAGGTCTCTGACTCGTCTTCCTTCCCACCCCTCACCATCAATAGGAGGAGGTGCCACCGTGTCCTGGCCGCAGTCCACGGCTGCCACCGCTGATGTCTGGGGCGACTTTACCAAGTCCACAGGGTGAGGAGGATCGAGTTCCCCTGGTGGGGCGGGTCAAGCTGCTTCTCCCCCATCTGGCTGGTTGGCCCTTTCAGGGTAGCCAGAGAACTGGGCCCCAGGGCGGCCTGCGGCTGCGCTCCCTGCAAATCCTCCCAGTCCTTTGAACCCCCCCCCCCCCAGCTGTGTGTGGCTGCTTGTCCTCAGTACATCCCTCTCCCTGAGCCCCAGAATACCGGCCTGAGAGCTGAGAAGGCCTGCCTGGCCACCTGCGTGGGCCCCGCTCCCCGCCCCCGTATAGAAGCTCCGCTAGTTCTCTGGCCCTTCCTGGCGCCATAAAATATCAAGCCTTCCTTTGAAGTCAAGGTGAAGAGATGCCCCTCACAGATGCTCTGGGCCAGGGGCCAGCAGACATTTCCCATCAAGGACCCGATAGCAAATCTCTAGGCTTAGGGGCCCATACAGTGTCTGTTGCAAGCAGTTAGCATGTTGTAACATGAAAATTGCCACAGCCAAGTAAGTGAATGTATGGGCGTGCGTGTACCAATAAAACTTTATTTGCAAAAACTGGCAGAGGGCCCAATTTGTCCTGTGGACCATGACTTGCTGACCCCTACTCTAGAACATTCTGAGCGAAAAGATAACTTTTATCTGTTTTGCATCTTCAAGCCTTTGACACCCCCACGCCCCCCTGTCTTCCTTTTGGCAGGTCAGCGTCTGGCCAGACTCAGCCAGGCACCGGCTGGGTGCAGTTCTGAGCAGCGCGCCCGCCTCCCCCTGACAGCTTCAGGAAAGGAGGTGCCGCATCGGGACGGCAAAGCACTCCCTGCTGGAAGGTGGAGCCTGACTCTCCCCCAAGCCTGGCTCCTCTAACAGGCTGGCGCCTGGCACTCTGTCACCCCAGTGCTTGGGATCCCCCTGTGTGATGAGAACACCATACTGAGGAAACTGCTCCCGGAGCCCCTCCCCCCTCTGTGCTTTTGCCACGAGCGGCTGAGACTTGACCCCTCCGGTCAGCGACCGTATTAAACATAGGCCCCAAGAGCAGAGAAGGGCTCAAGTGTGCTGTCTGCATCCGGTGGCCGCGTCACTGAGTGGAGGGACGCCTCTGGGCCGTGGCCACTTAAGACGCCGCAGCTGGAGGGAAATCAGTACTAAGCAGCTTTTTATTCCATTGGTGATATTTGCTTGCTTTGCAAATATGCTGATCTGCACTAACTCCTTGACTTTGCACAGGGGCCCGGAGGCACTGCCCTTCAGCACAGGACTGCCCTGAGCTTCAGGAAGCAGCGGGCATCTCCACTATGGTGCCCGGCTTCCATTGCCTTCCAGGCTGGGTAGGCAGTACAAGGCCAAGATAGGCGCTGGAAGAGGGCTGGCACTGAGTGGGCAGAAGGTGGGCACTGTCTCGTGGAGGCGGTCAGCCTTCCTGACCACTGGGGGCTTACGGCCTCCAGGTTCCCTGGCCGACTTGGATTACTCCTTGGGAATTTCTGCAAGTGCCTTGTCTGCAAACTCCTTGCTTGCTTATCTCCTTCAGGGACTTGGTTGGCATGAACTGGAAGTCTGGGCTGTCCTGGATTCCCGGCTCATCAGAAATCATTTTATCTGAGCACACCTCTGAAATTCCTTGTATAGATGCATCTTCCTGCTCCACGGAAAGGTTTCTTTGTGAAGGGTCAAGACTGTGAACTACAACTGTTGGCCTTAAATGTGGGACCCTAATTTTCTAAGACGAAAATAAATATTTTTGCTTCTGTCAATATATGTGAAAGACTGAAGTGTTTTTGGCAGTATGCCTGCTGAACCTACGTACTTCAAGATGCCCCAGCTAGACTGGCAAGCTGCCCCTGTTCCCTCTCAGCCCAAGTCATAATGTAAAGTCCCAGGCCAAGGTGTTGGCTTGGTCAAAGTGAGATTTGGAACCTAATGCCCTGAGGTAGTCAGACACTTCTCTGTGGTGCACCTAGGCACGCTGCATGTCTCCACTCCTGGGAACGATTGTGGAAATCACTCAAATCGTTTCCCTTAGGGCTGAATTCTCTTTGAAAGGAAAAGGTGGTCCCTTTTTATAGGTCCTTCTGAAGTGGGAGTGGGGCCTGGGGCCCACCTCCCACAAGACCCCCAACATGGAGCTGTCAGCTTCAACAGGAAGGGTGGAGTCACACAGTGCCCTTGCCGGAGGAATCCGTAAGAAAGCTGCAGCTTTTACCACTGGGTCGGGAAGCTGCCATTCTGGCTAATAAACAATGCTGTTATTTTTAGCTGTCAAGTTGGCCACTGACTCATGGCCACCCTGCATCAAGCGGAAGGAAATGATCTGAGGCCATCCCCATGCGTGCTTGTGAATCAAACCATTGTGAATGTGTCTAACCCCCCCAAACCACTGCCATCGAGGCGGGTCCGACTCAGCACCACTGCACAACAGAATGCCCCTGCCCGGTCCAGTGCGGTCTGATGTGGGAGCCCCTTGTAGCCGCTGTGTCAATTCAGCCCATTGGGGGTCTTGCTCTGTCGCTGCTGCTCTCCTGCTGTCCTCCAGGGACTGGTTTCCAAAGCACATGCGTCCAAGTCTTACCCTCCTTGTTTCTAGGGAGCCTTCTTGCCGCACCTCTTCTAAGGGAGCTCTGCTTGGGCCTCGGGCAGTCCACGGCAGTCCTCACTAACCCGTCGTCCAAATGCATCCATTCCTTGCTCTTCCTATTCTGTGTCCAACTTTGGCATGCATATGAGACGACATGGCTTGGACCAGGTGCCCCTCCTTTGTCTTCAGAGTGCCTTCCAGCACTTTCAAGAAGTCCCCTACAGCGGATTGGCCAGTTGCAATGTACCTTTGGATTCTTGGCTGCTGCTCTCATGAGCGTTGCTTATGGAGCCGAGGACCAGGAACTCCTTGGCAGTTCCGGTCTCCTCCGTGGGTCGCGGTGTTTGTTGTCTTGTGTGTCCGGTGGTGAGGATAGAGGTTTTCTTAACAGTGAGTTGTAATCGCAGTGGAAGGCTGCAGTTGAATGTGGAAACCGTGTAGGATTCTGAGGCTGTCCTTGGTTACAGGAGCAGATTGCTGCCTCGCTTCCGGCAGAGCAGCTGGTAGACTTGAAGCACCGACTTTGCAGACTGCAGTCTGCTGCTTCCCTGACGGCGTCCCCGCTTGCCCGTGGAATAAGGACAAAGCAAGCATCTGAGGATTCTGGGTAGTAACTTCTATCTTAAAAAAATTTTTTTTTTACATTTTATTAGGGGCTCATACAACTCTTATCACAATCCATACATATACATACATCAATTGTATAAAGCACATCTGTACATTCTTTGCCCTAATCATTTTCAAAGCATTTGCTCTCCATTTAAGCCCTTTGCATCAGGTCCTCTTTTTTTTTCCCTCCCTCATGAGCCCTTGATAATTCATAGATTGTTATTTTGTCATATCTTGCCCTATCTGGAGTCTCACTTCCCCCCCCTTCTCTGCCATCTGTCTCCCAGGGAGGAGGTCACATGTGGATCCTTGTAATTGGTTCCCAACTTGTATCTTTTCATCCACATGACTTCTCACCTGTGAGGTGGGTGGGAATGAGGAAGCTTATAGAGGAAACCCTTCATTCGAAGTGCCACATGTCATGAATGGTTCTGGACTCCCACGGTCCGATGTGGGACCACAAGCTCCTGTAAGCTGGGCACCGCACAGAGATGGTTTGTAAAGCGCCAGCAAGTGCCCATGGGCGAGTGTAGCCCTAATTACTGGGACTTAGAGTTGGGTCATAAGCTGCATGATTTGGAGCTAACCGGTCACAGTTGGTAGCGTCAAATAGCATGCCCAGAACGATTAATTAAAAGGAAGCAGAGGTGACTGCTGATGAGGTACAGCCATGAGGGATCTAATTGGAATCTGGTGCAGCAGAAGGTGGCTCGGTGCTCGCTCTTACCAACAGAAAAGCAATTGCCACCAGCTCAGGGTCCTCGGGAAACCCTGTCAAACCAGACACCACCCTTCCTTACATCCCTGACAAGCTTGCAAGTCTGCGAGGGGATACAATGGATGGTAGGAGACGGGCATTGGGATTGAGGTCTGTGAGACCTGAGCTGTTCCCCACACAATGGGGTGGGGGGTGAAGGATTGGGATACACTGAGTTTGGAGTGGTAGCCCAGGTGGGCCCTGGGACCGATTCTGGGATTTGCACTCTTGTCTCATCCCCTCCCCGCGAAGGTGGGTGGGCTCTGCCATGCCTTTACTCAACAAGCTGTGACAAGGTTGCACTGTTGGCCTGCTGAGGGAGGAAGCCAACAGTGGGGCTGGCAGCAGACGGTTCTGGCTATAAAGAAAGGGGGCCCTGGCCCCACAGTCTTCCATGGACAGGACCCTACCTTGAAAGTACATCTCTCCGCCGACATCTTGACTGCAGCCTGTGGGAGACCAAGAGCCAAAGGACACGGGACACTGCCCTGCAGGCCTGACCCCAGACTCAGAACCAGTGGGCTTGTCTTCAGACACTAAGTGTGGGGGTGAGTTGTCATGCAAAGCAGTGGATAATAGAGGCTATTTCCATCTTTTGCTTGTTACAGGTGATTAATCTTTGTTTCTCTACTTGTAGCTTTGCCGACCTTGGATCTGTCCTCATCATGTGCTGCGGAGTTGATGCTGGTTCTGAGGGGCCCATGTGACAGAGCAGATCTGGCCCACCGGGGCTTAGGGAGCAAGTCACCCTGGAGCAGCTGGTGGATTCAAACCACCAACCTTTAGGTTCCTAGCCAAGTGCTTAACCATTGTGCCACCAAGACTCCTGGTTGGATCTGTAATCAGAAAAATCCTAAAAAATGCCCAATGTCTTTGTACAGCTGCGCTGCTGTGAGGTAAAGGTGCCCTCCCTATTCCGGCCCTACTGCCATAGCCTCAGCCGCCCCTGGGCTCCCAGTCACCCTGCTCCTTGGAGAATCTGCCACACGATGGCCTTTTTTCTCAGTGTGGAAGGGATGAGCACTGCCCACCAAGCCTCCCTGGTAGCTTAGCGGTGACACGTCGGTTTACCAATCATCAGATGGTCAATGGTTTGAGCCCATGGGCTGCTCCGTGAGAGAGAGATGAGGCTCTCTGCTCCCACAGATTATGGCCTTGGGAACCCACAGGGGTAGTTACGCTGTGCCCCGTCGGGTCTCCTGTCAGTACAGAGGTTGATATGGGGGGACCAGAGAGCCTGTGGGACAGTAGAGATGGATGGCGGGGCTTGGGGTTGGAGTTGCGGTTGTGAAAGCGTGGGTGCTGGCCTCAGCTCCCATCACGACCCCCACTGACTGGTCACGGCTCCCTGGGCTCGGTGACTAAGCACTCGCCAGTTGGAGCCCTCCCAGCGGTTCCAAGGGAGAAAGATGGAGCAATTCTGTTTCTGTGAAGACGACAGCCTTGGGAGCCACAGGGGCGACTCCCCCGCTCGGCCTGCCAGGTCCTGAAGAGCCAGAAGGCACTGCGTTTGGGCTTGTTTCTGTACCTGCCGCAGTCATGCTGTGGTGGCTGACGGGTGGCAGCTCCGCCACCTCTACTTCCAATAAGAATCACCGATGGAGGGCAGCTTCAGCAGAGCTCCAGACTGGGACAGGCTAGGAAGAAAGGCCTAGTGACGTAGCTCATCAGTTAACCAAGGAAGCCCATCACCACAGAGCACTGCCCACCTCGTTTCTGACGTGTCACCACGTGGGCTGTCCCTGGAGAAGGGGAAGCCGAGGGCCAGCGAGGGAGAGGGAGACCCGCAGTCAGATGGATCGGCACATTGTCTTCAACAGTGGGCTCCCGACGGTACTGGCACTCACGCGGCTGACAGGACCGGCGGTTTGGTGCAGTTGGTTGAACATAGGGTGCCGTGAGCCAGAGGTGGCAGCAGCGGCCTCCCTCCTGCGGGCAGTGGTTGTGATGAGGGAGTGAGTTTTATGCATTCTGTGCCTAGAACAGTGCCAGGCACAGGGCAGGCACTCATTTTACAAGCAGTCGCAGCTGCGTGGGAAAGAAGGGGAAAGAGGCCCCGAGGAGCATGCTAAGTGGCCACCCAGGGCCCCACAGCCTTCTGTAAGTCTGTCCAGATTCTCACTTGTCCATACTGTCCATCTCAAAAACCCTTGGTGCCCATCTTGCGCTAGGTCCCTATTGCTACCAGCTTGAAGCAACCCATTTACTATCTCTCAGTGTGTGGGGGTCAGGAGTTGGCTCGGCTTAGCCAGGTGTTCTGGAAGGCTACAGTGGAGGGGAGGCCAGGGCCAGGGTCTCACCTGGACACTAGATCGGGGAAGGATCCTCTCGCAAACACCTGTCGTTTCCGGCAGCATTCACTTCCTACTGGATGCCCGATGAAGGATTTCCATTTCTTACTGACCCCCATCTCGAGGGACATTTGGTTTTCTTCGTTCAGCTGTTAGAAGTCAGGTATTTTTAAAGACTTTCCAACTTAACCCACTCATCCAGCAAATCCAGTTAATCAGAACGCCTGTCCTCTAAGCCTGGTTAGTGTGGTTTTTACTGATGGTGGGTAGAGTTCAACCCTGCTTCACACCAGAATTTGCCATGTGTTCGACCTTAGCAACTTTGTTTCCCAGTTACCTGAGGTGCAGATTGAGAGCCCTCTGCAATGAGTAGGTGAGCACCTGGCTTACCTACTTGTTTTGAGCACACTGGGCTGCCTCCCACCTGGGCACAGGCCAAATGACCAGTGGTGTCAGCCCTGGGGATTCAAATGGCCACAGGTCAGGCTGAACTGAGCCACGGAGTCAGCACAGTAGGGGACCCAGGCTCTTGGTAGAGGGAGCTAGAGGCCTCCATGGGAGGCAGAAGTAAGCATTTACCCTCGAGCAGCGGGGAGAGAGCAGGGGCTTCCTTGAGCTGGCCCCTGTGGGCCCCAAGTATAAAAAGATAAAAGGGAGAGAGACTGTTTGCTGTCTCTCCCAAAATCTCAAGTGAAGCCACGTGGTAGAGAAAAGGGCATGGGATTAGCAGCCACTGAGCTGTCTGCTGTGTGTTTTTGGACAAGTGCCTCTACCTCCTTCTATAAACTGAAGATGAACCTAGAACCTGCTTCATAGCTGTGGTCAGAGGAGACCAAGGCCCAGATGAGAGGAAGGAAGCAGCACAGTATGAGGGCACAGCCAAGAGGGACAGGTACTGGTGGAGAGGGGTCTGGGCAAGGCCTGTGGAAGGAGGAGTAGGGGCTGAGAGGAACACTCTGGAGCAGTGGTTCTCAACCTGTGGGTTGAGACCCCTTTGGGGGAGGGGGGTCGAATGACCCTTTCACAGGGGTGGCCTAAGACCATTGGAAAACATATTTCTGATAATCTGAGAAAGAAGCTATCTCAACCTTTGCACTGAGGTCTTTTTACGCATCCTGTCACCAAATGTAGCCATGTCGTTTACTGTTGTTCTATTAAGACTGTTACCCGTGCTTTAAGACAAAATTTCATTTATTTGTCATTAGAAATAAATATTTCACAATATATAATTACATATTGTTTTTGTGATTCATCACTCCGCTTTGTTTGTGTTCCATTTGTAACAAGGAAAATATGTTCTGCACATCAGATATTTACATGATGATTCATAACAGTAGCAAAATGACAGTTATGAAGTCGCAATGAACATAATGTGATGGTTGAGGGTCACCACAATATGAGGAACTGTATTAAAGAGTCACCACGGCATTAAGAAGGTTGAGAACCACTGCACGGGAGAGGGAAGGCTTGCTCTGTAGGGACAGGATTAGAAGTGGACTGGGGGTGGGCAGGGGACTGTGGGCCTGTCAGGGCCTAGGTTGGAAGACTCCGGATGGATCACAAGCCCGTATGGTCACCAATGGGGGTTCACCCCTTATGGGCAGGCCATTGAGTTATTAAAGTTTATTGTACCAACCTGGCTGATAGACACATGTGGGGTTAGTTGAAGGGTGGAGAGAGAAATAGCTGAGTCTCGCCTTTTGAGTTCTTGGGTCTCTTGCTTTGTAATGGTTGGACCAGGGTGAAGCTGTCTTAGTTCCCTGCTTCAGCTGGCAAGGCTCACTTCCTGCAAGACATCCCCAAGGAGAAGCAGCCATGGGTGCTGGCGCAGCCATGTGGAGACCCCTGCCAGCGCTGAGATGCTTACATACACACTGATTTCCTTCTGCAGTTGGCATCATAGTGTGTGTTTTGTTAGATGGAGGAGGACTTTGTGGATTGGTATTGGACATATGGGTTAATGTTGGACTTGTGGGCTTGGCCAGCACTGGGTTGGGATGTTTTATTGATGTGCACTTAACCTTTATATAAAACTCTCATACATGAGTTTCTGTGGATTTGTTTCTCTAAAGTACCCAGACTAACACATTATGGTACCTTGGGAATGGGGTACTGGAGAAATAAATCAGCCATGTTGATGGCAGAGATCAGCCCTCCCTCAGCTGGGTAGGGCCACCTCAGGGGGACTAGATCCTGATCCCAACCTGTGCCACCCCCAGCCCCTCATCCCCAGGGATGGACCAAAATCTAATTGAACTCTGGTCCCCGTCACAGCCATGCTTCGCTGCCATCGAACTTGCCCAGTGGCAGAGCCCAAAAGGCACGTTAGCACCCTCTAGTCCAGACTAGCTCAGACATTAGAGCCAGTTGTTACCCTCTTTGAAAAACAAAGTTCCCCCCGTGAATCAACTCCAACTCACAGCGAGACTCCCATGTTTGCAGTCGAACTCTGGGGTTTCCAAGGCTGAGGCCCTTTGGGAAGCCGAGCGCAGGCCTGACCAAGGTGCCTCTGGGTGCCTCTGAACCGTCAACCTTTCAGATAATAGCACTCCTGCACCTGTTGGTGGCACATAGGGGTCATCTCACTCTCCTGGAAATGCAGACCCAGTGGTCGTGGCCTACGGGCATTTCTGAGGATTTAGTCGTTTCCAGTTTTCATAGAATTCCAATGAAACACCACGCTTCTTCAAGCAAAGCACAGCCCCTCCTCAGCCCTGAAGACACTGGGAGGCTGAAAGGAGCCCATGCCTCCTGATTGGCTATGGCACCAGCAGAATGATGAAAGAAGGGGAAGGGTCACATCCGCCCTCCTGGGGATACAGAAGGGGTTGGAGCCTGGCTGTGGTGGAGAACCACAGCGCACTCTCCTCTCTGGACTTCCCGACTGCTGCTTCCACAGGCAGTGATTGTGGGTCCATGTAAAAGACATTCTGCACAACTTCACTCATTTCTCCATGTAGCATGCTGTTTTCTATTGGCCCAACGGTAAAGATTTGGGTGTTTTTATATGGTGTTGGAATCCATACTGAATGAAGGCTGCAGGCTTTGATTTTCACTAGTAAATGCTTCAGGTCTTCTCTTTCAGCAAGGCTTTGTCATCTGAAATCCCTGGTTGTTAATAAGACTCCCTCCAGTCCTGATGGTGTGCTGTCTTCATATAATCCAGCGTCTCAAATTATTTGCTCAGCATACAGATGAAGTATGGTAAGATGATACAACCATGACATACATCTTTCTTGAGTTAAAAGAATGCAGTATTCCCTTGTTCTGTTTAAAAGACCGCCTTTGGTCTATGTAGGTTCTGTACAAGCACCATGAAGTGTTCTGGGATTCCCATTCTTGATGTTATCCATAGTTTGTTAGAATCTTTAATAGTCAATAAAACCCAAATAAATATCTTTCTGGGATTCTCTGCTTCCAGCCAAGGCCCATCAGACATCAGCAGTTCTGTCACTTATTCTTTGTGTCTGAATTGGGCTTGAATTTTAGGCAGTTGCCTGTTGTACTGTAGCAAGCATTTTCTCAACACATGGTATCCTCTAGGGCAGTATCCTGGTCTAGTGAGGGGGCTTCTTCGTGAGCTTGTGAAAAGGGATGAAAAACTCACTGTCATGGAGTGAGTTCTGACTCACAGCGACCCGAGGGCGGCACAGAACTCCCCTGTAGGTTCCTGAGGCTGTAGGTCCATACAGGAGCAAAAAGCCTGATCTTTCTCCTGCAGAGAGGCTGGTGAGTTTGAACTTCCAGCCTTGTGGGTTGCAGTCCAATGCTAACCCACCACACCAGCCAGAAGTCCTGAGAAGGGATGGGTAGCGGATTTTACAAACCGAAGAAGGCCAGAATGCCTTCGCCAAGGTCTCAAGAAAATCGCTCTTTCCTGCCTCTCAGAGTTGAAGCCTCGTGTTGCTTCTGTGGGTTATGTGGAGCGGGAGCGGAATCCATCCCTCCTCGGTCTGTCTGGGGCTTGGCTCACTTCTCCGAGACCAGGGTTTAGGGATTTTTATGCGTGGAAATCGATTCCACGGCCCCTAACAACAAAGACTGGGCCAGAGACTAGTGGGCCTCTCCTCACGGCTTTGAGATTACGATGCTGATCAACCACCGTGCATCGGAATGACCTTGATCCGCTTGCCCGATGTCCGCTTTCTCGTTTATGCAAATACAGTAACCATCTCTCTGTACCGGGCTGCCCAGAGCCGCCCATGCCCGCCTGTGAGCGTAGCACTGGCTGTTTGAAGAAGTAGCTGCTCTAGGACCTCAGCTACGGCGGCCAAGCGCCGCTCGCCCCGCCCCGGGCCGGTGACGTCAGAGTGTGGGCGGTCCAGGATCTGGCTCCGCCCCATCCCTTCCCGAGGCGCGAGGCTGGCCCCGCCCAGCACGGCCTGCTAGGCCCGCCCGGCCTCGGCGGCGGCGGCGGCGGCGGCGTGGCGCGGAGGTAGGAGATCCGGGCCGCGCGCACGGGGGGCGGAGCGCGTTCCCGCAGCCGCGGGCCTGGGCATGCGCGCCCCCGACGGGAGGCGGCTGCGAGCGCGCCGGGAGGCTGAGGTTATCCTTACGGTGCGTGCGCAAGGTGGGGGCGGGCCGCGTCGGTGGTTCCCGGGGCGCTCGGGCCACTTTGGGCGCCTACAGCCACCGTCCGCGGACGTCCTGCTTCCCGCTCATCCCCGAAGGCTGCCCTGATCCTCGCGGGCGGGGTGTGTCCGAGCGCCGCGCCTTCAAGGTGCCCACACGCCCCTCTGCACTGGAGGCCCCCTTCGTCCATCGTCCTGCTGGGCGCCCTGCCCCGGTGGGACGTTGCTGGTCATTCTCCTTCCCTGCGCCAGTCCAGATTATCCTCCGAGGAGGAATCCGAGGCCCAGAGCGGCCCGCGGAGTTGCCCAGGAGCCCACTACTCCGGGCTTCCAAAATGGGGCACGAGGCCCACCTTTCAGACAAGCTCTGTCCCCACCCTGATCCATTCACACCGCCTATCTGGACCTCACTGACTCCTCTGCCATCCTGTGGTTCTGTTTGACATGGTGTTTGGGACACAGCGGTCATGGTGGTGGTGGTGATGATGGTGGTCAGGGTCCTGTCTGTCACATGCCAGTTTCCCTGAGTTCTTCAGTTGAGCCTGTGGCAGGCAGGCTAACAGCGCTGAAACACACAGGGGGTGTTCAGCCAGGTGTTAGGAAAGAACCTAACCCCCGAGAACTCTGAGCCCCGGATGCTGGGAGTTTCCCATCCAGCAGAAAGCAGAGCCTGGACCCTAGCCCGCCTGCTTGACAAGTACTCTCCTTCCTTCCTCTCAAACCCTGGACTTGAGTGAGCCCTGGAGGCTCCACACCCTTCCAGCCTCCAAAACAGGCCCCTGCCAGCTTGTTACCTGAGCTCAGGGCATTTATGCTTGGTACCTTGAGCTCACGGGATTGATGCCGACTTCTGTCTTTCCAGTGACCCCCGTCTGTGGGTGACATCATCTACTGCCAGGGGGATAGGTTTCTTCTCCCTGACCCTTTAATTTCCCATTTGATGACGTGTCCCTTGGCCTTCATTCCAGGAGTCCTGGTGACGGTTAGTGAGTTACATGTCGGGCCGCTAATTGAAAGGTCAGCCATCCGAAACCATCAGTTGATGCACTGGAGAGAGTTGAGGCTTTCGACTCCCGTAAGCAATTGTGATTATTGTTGGGTGCCCTTGAGTTGGATCCGACCCGTGCAGAACAAGACTCGGCCTGCGCCTGCGCCGTCCTCACCATTGCTCGATCCTCGAGCCCATGTTGGTGCCACTGTGCCTGAGGGCCTTCCTCTCTCGCGCGGCCCCTCCGCTTTACCGAAGCCTCTGAAATCGCATGGGCTTGCTGTGAGCAAGACTCAGTGTCAGTGAGCTGGGTTGGGTTTGGAGCATCCATTCATTCAACAGCTGTTCATGAAGCTTTGGGCCACAGGCAGACCTACCCCCTGCCCTGGGAGGAGACACACAGAGAACCTCTATGTTGAGGAAACAGTCCAGCACTGCCAGGGAGTTCAGGGTTAGGGTGCTCAGAAAGTGGCTTTTTAATTTTTGTTGTTTTTGTGGTTTGAAGTATACAATTCAAGCATAGTGTTGGGCAGATACCATCCTGTCATCTGCTGAAAGTTTTTCATCACCTCAAACAGAAAGTCCCTCTTAGGCAATAACTCCTCACTCCCTCTGTCCCTCGTGGTTACTCCCTTGCTGCTGTTCAGTGCCACCTAGTCATTGCCGACCCATGGCAACTCTGTGCACAGTAGACCGAAATGCCACCATCCACAGAACTGTTCTTAGGCTTGAGTCCGTGTTGCAACCACAGTGTCATGCCGGCTCACTGAGGACAGTCCTTTTTTTTTTTTTTTTTTAATGGCGCTCCACTTTACCAAGAATGCTGTCCTTCTCCGGGGCCTGGTTTCTCTCGCTAACATGTCCAAAGTACATGAGGCGAAGTCTTGCCATCCTGGCCTAGGAGAAACAGTCTGGCTATGCTTCCAAGTCAGATTTGCTTGCTCTTTTGACAGTCCACTGCACTGTGCATATTCTCTGCTAACCCATAGTTCAAACGGGTTGGTCATCCTTCCTCAGTGTCTAACTTTGACATGCATAGGAGGCAATTGAAAATGCCATGGGCTGGAGCAGGCAAACCTCAGTCCTCAAAGTAACATCCTTGCTTTTCAACACTCTAAAGAGGTCTTGTGAGCAGATTTACCAAATGCAGTGCATCGCTTGATCTCTTAACTGCTGTTTCCATGAGCATTGATTGTGGAT
This sequence comes from Tenrec ecaudatus, assembly GCF_050624435.1. Taxonomy (NCBI): domain Eukaryota; kingdom Metazoa; phylum Chordata; class Mammalia; order Afrosoricida; family Tenrecidae; genus Tenrec; species Tenrec ecaudatus. The sequence continues at coordinate 40,096,101 of NC_134530.1, forward strand.
CTAAGTAAGACGAAATCCTTGAGAACTTCAATCTTTTCTCTGTTTATCCTGTCTTATTATCAGTCCAGTTGTGAGGATTTGGGGTTTCTTTACATTGAGTTGTAATCCATACCGAAGGCTGTAATTATCGATCTTCATCAGCAAATCCTTCAGGACAAGTTTCAGCAAGCCAAGTGGTATCATTTGCATACTGCAGGCTGTTACCAAGCCTCCCTCCAATCCCGATGCCACACGCTTCTTCATAAAATCAAGCTTCTCTGATGATTGGCTCAGCATACAAATTGAGTAAGTCTGGTTAGAGGATAGAACCCTGAGTCACACCTTTCCTGATTATAAACCATGCAGTATTCCCTGGTTTGCGCTCCACAACAGAAGGTGATGTTGAGTGGTGAAAAGTGCTGCGGCGTGTTAGGGGTTCAGACCCCTCTGGTAGTGCAGTGGAAGAAAGGCCTGGCAATCTGTTTCACAATGATCACACCCAAGAGACCCATGTGGAGCAGTTCTTCTCTCTGGAGGTGGACTTGTGACTGCAACAGGTTTTCTTTCTTCCTCTCTTGGTTGGGGGGTGGTGGTGGAGGAGGAGATGTATTCCCAGAAGAAGGCCTGCTGGTGGTACCATGGTTAAACATTCACCTGCTGACCGAAAGACCACAGTTCAAACCTACCAGCTAGCAGCTTTGTTGGAGAAAGAGGTACCAGTCTGCTTCCACAATGAGTCTAAGACGTCTTGGATCCCTGTGAGGGCAGGCCTCCTGGGTTGTATGCAGTCGCTGTGAGTCAGTCCACTAGATGGCAATGAATTTTCGTTTTTCCTTATGGTGGTGAATTGTCTCTCTTTTTGTTTTTTACTTGTGTTTTTTAGAATAACATTTTATTGGGGGCTTGTACAAGTCTTGTCAAAATCCATACATACATCCGTGGTGTCAAGCACATTTGTACATTTATTGTCCTCATCATCCTGAAGACATTTGCTTTCTACTTGAGCCCTTGGTATCAGCTCCTCATTTATCACTTCCCTCCTCGCTCCCTCTCCCTTATGAACCCCTGATAATTTATAAATTATTATTTTGTCATGTCTTACTCTGTCCAATGTCTCCCTTCACCTACTTTTCTGTTGTCATCCCCAAGGGAGGGGGTTATATATAGATCCTTGTGATCAGGTTCCCCTTTCCACCCCACCCTCCTGGTATTCCCACTCTCACCATTGGTCCCGAAGGGATTATCCTTCCTGGATTCCCTGTGTTTCCAGTTCCTATCTGTACCAGTGTACATCCTCTGGTCTAGCTGGATTTGTAAGGTAGAATTGGGATCATGATAGTAGGGGGGGGGAGGAAGCATTTAAAAACTAGAGGTAAGTTGTATGTTTCATCATTGCTACACTGCACCCTGACTGGCTCGTCTCCTCCCCGAGACCTTTCTGTAAGGGATGTCCAGTTGCCTACAGATAGGGGTTTGGGTCCCCACTCTGCATTCACCCTCATTCACAATTATATGATTTTTTTGTTCTTTGATGCCTGATAACTGAGCTCTTCGGTACCTCGTGATCACACAGGCTGGTGTGCTTCTTCCATGTGGGCTTTGTTGCTTCTGAGTTAGATGGCTGCTTGTTTACCTTCAAGCCTTTAAGACCCCAGACGCTATATCTTTGATAGCCTGGCACCAACAGCTTTCTTCACCACATTTGCTTATGCACCCATTTGTCTTCAGTGATCGTGTCAGGAAGGTGAGCATCATAGAATGCCAACTTAATAGAAAAAAAATGTTCTTGCATTGAGGGAGTACTTGAGTGGAGGCCCAGTGTCCATCTGCTACCTTAATACTAAACCTATAAAAATATGCACATAAATCTGTTAGATCTCTCCGGAGATAGAGTTGTACCTTGGTCCTTGGCTCTGCGAGAGAAAGAATTCACGCCAAAGCCTGGTTCGTGATCCAAGTGAGTTTTATGAGAGTTAGAAGACGTTTCAGGTTTACACGGCACCCATAGGACTCCTCCCGACCATGCAGCCTGGCAGACTGCTCTGTGTCATGCAAAGATCTCTCCCTCCCTCTGGGCTCCTGCCTTTTCAAGTATTCCACAGGCGGCGTGATGGATGACCCCATATCAACCCCATTGGCTGAATTGAATTCACCGGGCTCAGGTGGGCCGATCCAGGTTTAGCACCCACCTGTACCCACCGACGGGAAGCCTGAACCTCTGAGCATGTGCAGTGCACCGCTCTTTGTTCTCGTGCTTGGCTCTCGGGACTTGCGTTAATGGACATGCCTGTCCCTGTACTTATCTGCCTAACATCTATTTCCCCATCCACATATATAAATATATTTACATATGCACATGCCTATTTAGACCTCTATAAATTTCCTTTGCCTCCTAGCTCTTTCCTTTTACTTTCCTCTTGTCCCACTATCATGCTCAGCCTTCATTTGGGTTTCAGTAATTCCTCCCAGTTACATTGCCCTTGATCAAGCCCTACCAGGCCTCTTCCACCCTCCTTGCCACTGATTCTGGATCATTTGTTGTTCCCTTGTCCCTGCATTTGTTAACACCACTTCCTTTCCCCCACCTCTCCCTCTCCCTTGTCTCATTTTAAAGCCAAGATCTGGTTGACAAGGAGAAGCCATCCAAACAGGAAGTGGGTGGAGCATTCCAGGCTGAGGAAATCACCCATGCAAAGGCCTAGAGGTAGGAACCTGGCCCGTTCCAGGCACAAGGTTCTCCTTTGGAAATAGGAAAGAGCCAATAATCCGAATGCGGGTGGTGATCACTTTAACAACAACCCACACTTACCTCGGGGTGTCATTAAGAAAACAGCAGTGCCTGTGATAGGGAAACCCGACATCTCAGGGGCAGACCACAACTGAAGCTGATGTTTAGTTGTGCAGAGTGCTGTGCAGTGTTTGGCTGGTGGTGACACAGGCACCCAGGCCCCTTCCCTGTGTGCCTCTGCCACCCCTAGAGCAGCCGTCCTCAACCCTCCTCATACCGTGACCCTTTCATACAATTCCTCATGTTGGGGTGACCCCTAACCATAAAAGTATTTTCGTTGCTACTTCATCACTGTAATTTTGCTACTGGTTTTTTTTTGTTTTGTTTTTGCTACTGTTAAGAATCGGGCGACCCCTGTGAAAGGGTTGTTCAACCCCCAAAGGTTGAGAACTGCTGCCCTGGGGTCTCAAGCGTTCTTTCCTTCCAGCCAGCGGCAGAGAGAACAGACTTCCTTGTGGGAGGGTTTAGCTGGGCTACATCTGAGGTGCTACACAGCCTTTCTGCTCTGATTCTATGGACCAGAACTTGGTCACAGGGCCAGATCCCACCACAGGGGTGCCTGGGAAATGCTCTATTTGCCCAGGAGGAATTGACAGTTGTTTCTGCCGATCCAGATCCAGGCACATGCCATCTTCTTCACTCCTCAGTGTCGCAGCTGCTCTGATGTGTCCAGAGGCTCTTGGTCTCTGGAACTGAAGACTGGACTCGGGGCCCACAAAACAGCCAGCAGAAAGCAGTTTGTTGGAAGGGAAAGAAAACACCTGCCACAGCAGGTGGGGACTCGAGTGAGTGGCAGCAGAACGAACTGTCTGGGGGTTCTCATCAGGTGTGGGGGCTCTGACCTGTCTGCATCTCCCGGTGACGAACGGGCACATCCCAGGATTGGACTTATTTCTCAGGTACGATCCTAAACCCGGTCATGTTCATCCCACGGCTGGGTCTTGCAGGGAAGTCAGCCTGCAATGTTCAGCAAAAAGAGGCTTGGGTTTGGTTTGATGACCTTGGAGTTTAGAATCAGCCTTGGGGTCTGATGCCTGCAGGCTTAAGCTGAGAGTGTCCCAGGCTGTAGAGATCACTTGCCACTCCCAATGCATCCGGCCTCTTTCCCTCACTCTGCCTGTGGGTTTTCTATCTCCCATCTCTTATGAGGCACCATTATCATGGGCACCCTGCTGGTGAGGAGACAAAACCCAGCCAGGGAGTCATGATCTTATCTAGGCCTTTCCTTTGAGGGATTCCTGGAGGAAATCTTTTTTTTTTCTTCAAAGAATTAGATGGAAGTTGCAGGCGTCAGGAAGTGCGCAGAGACATGGGGTTCAGGTGTGGAATTTAGACTCCAGAGGAGAACTCGGGTGGAAGCCAAGGGTTGGTATCAGCCAGTGCCCAAGATTCTGGCATCTTGCCCCTCCCCCAGCCCTTCTGGACCGGCTGGGGACAGCACTGCAAATCCATTCACCTGTCACTTCCTGGCAGGCCAGCAGGCAGGGGTTGGAAGCTTCACCTAGGTGTCTGCCCTGTGCTCTGGGTCCCAGGGCTGCAGCCTGATGGGAGGGCTCTCTGGGCGTAGTGGTAGCTCCGCCCCTGACTGGCTACGAGTGGCTGTTGGGCCCCTTTTGAGTTTTGCCTAAATCCAGCCTCGGTTGCCATAGCAACTCGGTGGCATTTCTCTCCTTGGCCCGGGTTGCAGTTTCCTGGTTTTCCATTTCTTGACTCTGCGCGGGAGCGGGCCCGGCGTGGAGAGGTGTGTTTACAGGGCACCAGGGTCTGGCACAGCGGCAATCTGGAGGCGAGGGGCGGCTGTGGGACTGGAGCGGAGGGTTCACCTGCCCCAGCAGAGCCTCACCCTGCATCGGTGAGAGCGCCAGCCCCTGCTCGCCTGTTTTCCTCCGTCAGTGAGGGTGCAGGTGCGGGGCGGATAGATAAGGTGAGCACGGCGCGTGCAGGTAGCAGGTGCGCCATTCGAATTATGGCTCCTGGGGACACCAGAGACAGGCAAGTGGCATGCTTAACCAGCCAGGGGGAGGGGCACCCAAGGGCCGGCACAGCCCAGGAGGCTTGGGTAAGCGGTGGATTGGGTAAGCTCAGGTGCGACGTCAGGGGAGCTAAGGGGGCCTGGAGGCCAGAGGGGAGAGGGCAGCAGGCTGGGAGGCTCATGGAGGGCAGAGCTGAGCAAGTGCGGCTGACTAACTCCCTCTGGGACCCAGGTAGGAGCCCGTGGGTCACGCGTGGGGCTTCTAACTTGGAGGTCGGCAATTCAGACCTACCAGCTGCGCCTCAGAAAGACGTGGCCGTCTGCTCCCTTAAAGACTGACGGCCTGGGACAGCCGGCGGAGGGCTGCCTTGAGGGGAAGTCAACTCCGCGGCAATGGCTTTGGGGTTTATGGATTGGGTGAGAAGTCCAGCGATGAACTGCTAGGCTGCTCATGGAGGAGCTGGGACCCACCAGCTGCTCTGGGAGAGAAAGAACGACGACCTCTCCCCCTGCCCCTCCCCCCTCAGCCAAATTCTTCACCCACCGAGGGACTGGTGGGCTTGGACCACCAATCCTGCACTCAGCACGCAGCATCACTGGCTTCAACCTTGGAAACCCCAAGGGGCAGTTCTCCTCTGTCCTGTGGGGTCACCCCCTCCCCCCCGGAATGTGCACTCGATCTGGTGTGTTTTTTTTTTGTTTAATGGTCAATCATGTTCCAAACCCCCTCACCTCCCAATTCACTAATCTGCACAGAAGCCTCGGTAGGAGGGACTGTTATTCCCATTGTAGAGATGGGAGAACTGAGGCTCTGGGAGGTCACCTGTCAAAGCAGCAGAGCACAGGCTGCAGGCGAAATGGCGCCAGAGTGTGCCCCTCACCACTCTCCCACACAGCCACCTTGCCCCTGGGCAGGGGTGGACCCCGGGGTCAGGGGCTGTGCCTCTCTTGCAGTTAGCAGCCCAACTTGTAACCCCCACGAGGCCCCCAGGGTTCCTTAGGGCCTGTCCCTTTGGGATTTTCCAGTGTGCCCCCCTGGCAGCCCCAGGAGGTGGTGTGATGGTGGTAGAGGTGGTGGTACCATGAGAACCACCGCTAAGGCTCAGAGAAGCAGTTACTTTCCACTTTCCACAGCGTGTGGTAGGATTTAGTTCCTTATCCGCTCTGGGCGATTCCACAGCTTGCAATTGACCTGGAGACGGACACACACACACACACACCACACCACACCACTACCCCACCCCCGCCCCGTTAATACTTTCTTAGCAAACCACGTGCGTGCGTGCGTGAGTCCCGTTCGTTTGCCGGGGTCAGAGAAGAAGCGCCTCTCCTTGGACTTAGAACTCTAGCCTTTCCTGCCTGCTTTGGGCCTGGCGGGCTCTAGGACCCAGCAGCGTTTGAGGAGGGGGATCCCCACTCCTACTGGTTCCTCTTCCTCTCAACCCTCCCCCTGCATTCTTCCACCTCTCCCCCTCCTTTCACGGACCCCCCCCCCAGCTCCTCCCCCTCAAGGGCACGTGGGAGCACCGCCAGATTTAAGCCTAATCTTTCCAGCACTCCGCACGGCAGCCTGGCACAGGGGCTGGAGGGCCAGGGGAAGGGGTAGGACGTCTGTCCACAGCACCCCTTCCCCCAATGAGCCTGGGACTGGAGGACTCGCAGGAGGACCGGCTGGCCTCGGAGACGGGCATCCAGGTGGGTCTTGAGTGCTTCCTAGGAAGGAGGAGGGTGGGTTCCTGCTGGGGTGGAGGTGGCAGTGGTAGGGTGCCCTGGGGTGCAGCTCCCAGTCAAATGGGGCAGAGAGGTAGGCAGGGTTCCCCTCCAAAGCTTCCTTCTCCTGTTGCCCTGGGGGTGCTGGCACCCAAAATTCCCTGGAACACCCCTCCCATCTCACCCCCCACCCCTGTCAGCACAATAGGGGCTCTCTCACCTGGGGCTGGCCCTGGATTTGCCCTCTGCAGCAGCCTAGGGAACCACAGGGTTTGGCTTGTTTATCTGGTCCTTATAGGGTGGGAGCATGGAGACTGCCCTCCCTGGGGTCTCTGTGCTGGTTGGATGCTGATGCCCAGGCTTCCCCACTGTGGGGGTCTTCTGAGCAGGTCACCTAGGCACCTGCATCTTGGGCAGCAGGGCTTCGGTCCTCTCCTACCCTGGCCAGGGAACCCAGGTCCCAGGGCGCCCTAGACCCACTCTCTTTCCTCTGCAGACCCTGGAGAGCAGCATCCTGGGGCCTGACCAAGAGAGAGATCTGAGTAGGCAGGACCCAACCCAGGACTCTCCACCTGCACTGCTCTCTGCCTGCCTCCGTGAGCTTGTCGCCTGGAACCTCTCCCCACCACCAGAAAGCCTAGGTACCATCTGCCCTACTCGTCCACCTTCCACCTCTTCACGCACCCCTCCTCGCCCAGTGGTGCCACGGCATGGCTCTAGCTTCCATTCCTTAATATTCTTCCCTCTGAGACAGGCCCAGTGGCCCCACGAGGTGAGCACCCATTTTATAGATGAAGAAACAGAGGCTCAGAGTGCCCAGGACTTGCACCCCATGGGATGTGACTAGAGGGGAGGGCTGAGCAACCCCCGGCCCCAAATACCACATCGCCTCCCAGGACAGAGGTCACTCAGCTCCGACTAGGACTTGAGATAGTCTGAGGGCTGGTGGCGTTCCATCCCTGTATGTGCAGGGGGATAGGTGGGCCCCCACTCTGCTGGTGGGTGGTGTGCACACCCGCAGGGTGTGGCTTGAAGGTCCCCAGAGGTGAGCAGCTTGCCTTGCTGGTGCTTCTGTCAAGTCCCTGTCCACCTGCTGGGTCAGGGACTGCGCTCCTCGCTCCTCGGAGGCCTCAGGGAGAGACTTAGCATGCCCCTTGCCCCGGGCTGGTAGAGCGGGCAGGCTGCAGCTGCTGGGGCTCAGGGCATGTGTCTAGTTCTAGGGGGGTGAGGGGCAGCGTTGCTGCTTCTCCCAAGGCCTTTTTTTCCTCCTCCTCTTCCTCTGTCTGCTCTGCACAACCTGGCGTGACAGTGACAGTGCCTGGCTTCAGAAGTGGCGGAAAGCCCTTCCTCTGAGGGAGCTTTTGGACTTGCCTGGCAGAAGCTTGGACCCTTCTCCCCATCTGATAGACTGGCAAAAAGGAGGCCAGAGCGGGGTCGGCACCGGAGAAGGAAGGAACTCAGACCCGAGGCTTCCTCTCCTGGCCCCTCTCTCTGCCCACCTTTCTGCTCACTAGCTGTGTTTGTGGGGCAGTGCCACAGCCAGGCTGGCCCCAGGTCCTGGTCGGCCTTCCTGCCTCTGGGGACGGCGGTGGGGGGCAGGGAGAATGTCTGTCTCACTGCACACAGGAGACAGCCAGCTAAGTCCCTGCTGTCCCTCACCAGCCCCGCTGCCAGCCCCAGAGATGGCGTCCCTGCTGCCCCTGCAGGAGGAGAACCGGCTGCTGCAGCAGGAGTTGTCCCGGGTGGAGGACCTGCTGGCCCAGAGCCGTGCCGAGCGTGATGAGCTGGCCATCAAGTTCAACGCTGTCAGCGAGAGGGTGGGTGCAACTCCGGGGGCCAGCTCATACCTACACACTCATCAAAAGGTTGGGCCCTAAGGTCAGACAGGCCGGGGTTCAAATCCAGGCTCTGCCAGCGAATGGCCTGGAGCAGGTGGGTCACTGCCAGCCTCAGAGCCTGTTTTCTGCACTGGGCAGGGTGGTGGGGGGCGGGGGAAGGGGGAGCTGCAGCAGGGATGTTGCCTCCCTGTCTCTCCCAGGCCTGGCTGGGGTAGGAGCCCGGGGGCCATGACCCTAAAGGCCTCCTGTCCCTCAAGGCTCTGAACACCCTCCTGCCCTTCAGTCACGTGGGCCTCGTGTCCAGGCAGTCTGCTGATGCTCAGCTACTAACCAAACAGCTAATGGTTCAAATGCACCCGGAGGCACCATACCAGAAAGGCCTGGTAAACTCTATGGGGAGCGGTTCTACTCTGACATCCGGGGTCACCAGGATTCAGAGTCGCCTTGACACAATGGTTTTGGTTGGGGATTGATGCTGGGACTGGACTCGGGAGCAGGCCGGAGTAGGCACAGGCCTGCCTGCGGTGGGTGTGGGTCAAGAGACCTGCCACTTCCCGGAGGAGGGTGCTGGGGGTGGTGGTGGTGAGGTTCTGCCTCTGTAGGGAGAGAAGAAGCCAGCTTCTGGCCTGCTTCGAAGTCCCAACAGGGCCCAGGGCACAGGGCCCTTGTGGTATATACTATCTCCTCTGGGCCCCGGGAAGCTGCTGGGTGGACGTCGGTAAGAGATGCAGAGGAATGTGTGTGTGTGTGTGTGTGTGTGTGTATGTGTGTGTGTGTGTGTGTGTGTGAGATGTGATGTGAGAATGCTCACGCCAGTTGTAACTTTTGCACCAGGGGGTGCTAGGCACTCTCTGTGAACCTCGGAGGTTGGTCCCTTCCTGGTACCCGTTTCACAGAGGATCAGCCTGGGGCTCAGCATGGGGTAACAGTACGGCTAGCACCCACATCTCCCGACACCCACTCCAACGCTCTGCAGCCTGGTTTGTAATGAGATGTCTGGGTTGGGGGATTCCATGGGGCAACAGATCCCTAGAAAACTGAGGGGCACTTGGGTGCCGAGCAGTGTGACAATCTGATGTTACAGATGGGGAGACTGAGGCCCAGAGGGGGCAGGGCCTGACACAAGGCCCCCGTGCGGTAATGGCAGAACCAAGGTTAACCCAAGGCCACTGTGCTCTTGTATACGTGTTGGGAAGGGGTGTGCGTTGCTACGTTTGTCTACGTGTGTGCCTTTGCCCTGCTGTCTGCTTGCCTGCTGGAGCGAGCCCCTGACTTGTTGGGACTCGCCGGTGAGCAGGCAGGGGTCCATGGTGGCCCCCCACCCTTGGGACAATACAGTTAGTTTTCCCAGGGTTTGTGGGGGGTGCGGTCCCATCCCTACATTGTTGGGGTGCTGGGGACCTGAGCCAGCCCCCTGGCTTAGGCTTCTTTTCTTTTGGCCCATGGCCTTATGCCAGGCCCCAGGGAGCTGCCTCTGAAGTACAGCTTCTGATGATTGGTGAAGCTGACACTGCCCCCTGGCTGGCTTGGGAAGGGAAGGAGAGGTGGGAGGTGGCAGGTCCATTTGTGCTACAACAAAAGTGCTGCATGCTAGGTTCCTCGGCTGGGGGTGGGGTGGGGAGTGATACCAGCCTGGGGGCCCCTGAGCAGCATGTGGAGGAAGCCTCAGATGGTATCTGGGAAGCCCTCCCTGCCCCATAGGAAAGCTCTGAGCCAGGTATCGCCATAAAACAGACAGGGAAACAGGCCTGGAGAGGGAGCGTGATAGGCCAGGTTAGTGGGAAAGCTGGGACAATGATTCGGGGCCCTGGACCCAGTCCAGCGTCCTGCTATCCTATGTCTCCGTCTCTCCCTCTGCTGACCTGCCCCAGTGCTACAGGTGCAGGCCCGACCCTGGGGACTGGGACAGCCAGGGGGGTCCTATCCTCTAAAACCTCACAACATCCTCTTGTGGGGTGGGGCTCTAGAGAATTGTGCCTTTTTGACTGCATGTAGGGAAACTGAGGCAAAGTTTCCAGGATCTAGGACCCAGGTTAGAATGAGGACCTCACTGCCCTGTGAGGATCCTCTCTTCCCTGACCGTCTCTGCCCTCCTTCCCCCAGGAGCAGATGTAGGCAAGGCAGCTGGGAATGGGGAGGAGGGGTGGTCACGCCCCTCAGCTCCAGAGGAGGACCCCCTGGGCTCCCCCAGTGTCCATGGCAACCTGGCCAGAGCGAATTGAGTGGCCAGCACCCGGGCAGCAGTTGCCAGGGGAGATAGTAAACTTTTTTTATCCCTGGCTTGGTGGTGGCCTCCTCCCTTTCTGAATTACAAATAAAACTGAAGGGCTGTTCTGTGAGGGGCCAAGTTCGTGGAAGGGTATGAATAAGAGTGGCCTGGGGCCAGCTCTGAGCAGCGAGGAACACTAAGGGGTCCTCATCCCAGGGTAGGGATGGGAGTTCCTCCAGGTCCCCAGGTATATTGGGGGCTGCCTGTGTGTGCATTATGCACGTGCATGTCTAAGCTCAGATAGCCATGCCTCTGACAGCATGTATTCACACATGCATCATGATCTCAACCAGCCACCACTTTCTAGGCACTAAGGGACTATGGAGAACAGAGCCCAGGCTCTCCTTAGTACGCTGTGCAGGGGGGTGGGAGAGAGGAGCCGGGAATCAAATCCTCAGTACCTGCAGCGGGATTTGTGTGCTGGACCAGAGGCCCAGGGTGCAAGGGGCTTCAGAGGCTTGCATCCATGTGTGTCTGTGTCAGCACACATGTTGGTGAACCACCTGCATGAGAGCATGCATGCCTGACCTGTGTGTCCCCTGCATGCCCAGCTTGTGTGCCCACACACGACTACATTAATTGTGCACATGCACGTGCATGCCCATGCATCCTGGGCCTGCCTGCAAGCGCGTGCCTCCTCCGGTGCCCGGCTAACAGACTGCAAGGCATTGTGGGGCTGGGCCCAGCCCCTGGCGCCCATGCAGTGGCCTGCGCCTGCCTTCCTGGGAGGCCCAGGACTCTCACCCAGGGCCCTTCCCTGCAGCTGGAACAGGCAGTGCGGCTGGAGTCGGGGGAGCTGGAGACCCCGGAGCCCAGGGGCCTGGTTCGGCAGAGTGTGGAGCTGAGGCGGCAGTTGCAGGAGGAACAAGCCTCCTACCGGCGCAAGTTGCAGGCCTATCAGGAGGGCCAGCAGCGGCAGGCCCAGCTTGTACAGCGGCTGCAGGCCAAGGTCAGGGCCACCCACCCCGCTCCTCGCCCATGCGCACCTTGCCCCTGCCTACCCCCGGGCTAACTTGGCACCCCCTGCCCCCCGCGTCGCCCCCAGATCCTGCAGTACAAGAAGAGGTGCACAGAGCTGGAGCAGCAGCTCCTGGAGCAGACCACCGCGCTGGAGCAGCAGCGGCTGAGGGTGGGTGTCAAGATGGGGTCAGGCTGGCACCTTCCTCCTGCTCCCGGTGCTCAGCCTGATGCTCTCCCGCTCCTGCCCGCCCGCAGGACACGGAGCACAGCCAGGACCTGGAGAGCGCCCTCGTCAGGCTGGAGGAGGAGCAGCAGAGGTGGAGCCGCGGCAGGGGCGGTCCTTCCAGCCCAAGTGGGTGGGCCTCAGGGTGGGGCTGAGGCGACACGCCCCCCTGCCCTTTGACCTCCGCAGGAGCGCCAGCCTGGTCCAGGTGAACGCCATGCTCCGGGAGCAACTGGACCAAGTAGGTTCGGCCAACCAGGCTCTGAGCAAGGACATCCGCAAAGTGACCAGCGATTGGACACGGAGCCGCCAGGAGCTGGAGCAGCGGGAGGCAGCGTGGAGGCGAGAGGAGGAGGTAGCTATGTGGGGGCACCCTGGCCCTGAGGACAAGGGAGGCATAGGACCTCGGACTGGGACGTGGGGAGCTTTGTGGGGGAGGGGGCGCCAGCCGGGAGCTCACTTCCGAAAGGTTGTCCTTAGAAGCCGTGTTTCTGGTGCCACGTGCCATTGTCGGCATTTTCCAAAGACGCCATGCCCCTGGTCGCTGGGGGTGCAAACCTGGGGCTTCAGCACGTTCGCTGTACCCCCCCCCCCCCCGGAAGTGGCGGCAGCTCCAACGCACCACCCTCGCGCAGGCCGTGGGCACCCCGCTTCCGGTGAGCCTCCCTCGTCTTTTCTCTGCAGTCCTTCAACAGCTACTTCAGCAGCGAGCACAGCCGCCTGCTCCTCCTCTGGAGGCAGGTGGTGGGCGTCCGCCGGCTGGCCAGCGACGTGAAGATGGCCACCGAGAGGTAAGCCGGCCACGAGGGGCGCCTGTGGCAGCGGGGAGGCGGCCAACCCCTGTTCAGTTGAGCTCCGGTCAGCCAGACGCCCTGCCCAGGGAGCTCGGCCATCCTGGCCGGTCGGCCCGCCGCTGCCCACCTCCTTGCCCGCCGTGGGGCAGGGATGTCATAGGCCCTGTTTCACAGATCATGACACTGAGGCAGAATTTGGACCCAGGGTCAGCTGCTTCTGGAGCTCCTGCTTTTGATCTGCTAGACCCTCGGGCTTTTGCACCAAGCACCTTGTAACTCCAATGACTGGAAACGTACAAAGACACCCCCCCCCCAATTTCTTTTCTTTTTTTCCCATCGTTATTGGCACCTAGTCTACATATTCAATTCAGTCGTTCCGTCATTTCAGGGAGAGTTGTATAATCAATTTTAGAACACCCCTCCCCTGTGGTCAAATCACCTTTGCAAGGAGATGTGTAATCACAATCAGTTTTTGGCTCCCTCCGCCCTCCTGCCGCCATTGTTAAGGAGCCACCTAATCGGCTCAGGCACTGAGTGGCCGTACTCACCCATGTGACCAGAGGCTCTGTTCCCTTTTTGCCTTTATGGTACGTGTGCATCAGGACCCATAGACGTCCACGGAACTGGATTTGAGTCGACTTGTCACCGGAGTCTCTCTCTGTCCGTGTCTTGCCTTTCCCCCGTTACAATGGAAATGTTTTCGTTGTTGAGACTCTTCAGAGCAGGACATACACCAATCCAGCCGTGTGTCTACACAGACAGCCTGGCGGCGCGGGCTCCATTCTCCGTGCCATGCAGACCTTCTCGCCCTCCATACTCATACTGTCCCTTCGCCTTCACCCACGGGTCCTGTCCCAACTCGGGAGCGGCTGTTGTCCCTTTGTTCCCGTGGACATAGATCTTGAAAGAGTCCCATTAGGATTTATTTGTTCAGGAGATGTCCTTGAGAGTCTCAGTTTGGATATGGCTCCTGGAGCCCCTGGAGCATCATTTACCACGTCCCTCCTCCCCTGTATTGGCTGCAAATCGGAGATCCGATGGCGCTCAGGCTAGCTCAGCTTCCGGTTTGGGTGTTTTGACTGGATGGCCTCATGAGTGATGGCGTGCGCCTGGGAGCGCCTTTGGTCCCGTTTGTCTCCTCCTGTGATGTCACTCGTGGCCCTGTGACCTGCAGGGCCAGCCCAGGCCTTCACGCGAGGCTGCGCAGGCGTGGTGTGGTGTCATTCTCTCACCTCTTCCACTCTAGGATGCGGCTCTTCATCGTGAGCCCTTCTCCGCGGTACCACTGGATGCCCAGGACTGAGCCCGCTAGAGCTATTTTAAATACGTTTCTCTTTAATGCGCATTTAAAAAAATAATTTTATTTTCAGTTTTACTTTTGAATGTGTTCACAAGGGCCAGATTTCCATGGGTGGGTCCCCCTTTCTCTGCCGCCCCTGCCATTCCCCTCCTCAGAGGCAAGCCATACAAGGGGGAGGTTGGTGGAAAAGGTTGGTGGAAAAATGGAATTGAAAGATAATGGGGTTTTTCCACCAGCTTTTTGAAGCTCCTTCTATTATGTTAGCTAAGTGATCTAGGATTATTTTACTCAAACAAATAGCAAATCGCACACCACACGTACACACACACACCCACTCCCCTCCCAGTCTCTCGGTAGGGCTTCAAAGCCATGGTCCCTGGAGCTGCTTTCCTTACCGAATTTTTCTCACCGAGAGGGGCCTCCACATCAGGCCAGGGAAGTCCCCTCCTTTATTCCCTGCCTTCAGAACCGGCCCTGGGTGGCTGTGCCATGATTTATTTGACAGCGCTGTCCCTTTAACGGCCATCAAGGACCCCTGGTGGCGCAGTGGGATCCACACCGAGAACCCCACCAGCTGCTGCACACGAGAAGGCTGAGACTCTCCCCCCTCTAAAGACTGACAGCCTCGCCAACCCCGACGGCAGGTCTGCCCTGTCCAGCAGGGCCCATAGGCATCGGGATGGCAGGGAGCTTGGATGTTGTTTTTAACCATTTTATTGGGGGCTTATACTGCTCTTACTACAGCCCATCCATCTAGCGTGTCAAGCACATTTGTACCTAGGTTGCCCTCATTCTCAAAACATTTTCTTTCTACTTGGGCCCTTGGTGTCAGCTCATCATTTCCCCCCTCCCTCCCCCACTCTCCCTCCCTCACCCTTGATATTTTATAAATTATTAGATTTTCATGTCTTACATTGACCGATATCTCCCGTCACCCACTTTTCTGTGTGATCTGTTCCCTCTCTCTGCCCCCACCACCCCCTCCCCCTCCTGGAATCGCTGCTCGTCATTGGTCCTGAGGGGAGGAAGCTTGGCTTTGATGGGTATTTAGATCAGTGTCCCTGGTGGGCCACTAGCAGGAGCCCTGGTGGTTGCACGTCAGGCTGCAACCTGCATGGTTGGCAGTTCAAAACACCAGCAGCTCCAAGTGGGAAAGAGAGAGCTTTCTCCTCCTGTAAATAGTTGAAGTCTCAGAAACCCACAGGGGTTGTTCGGAGTCAGCAGTGACTAGACGGCCGTGTTATGTTGTGTTTTGTTTGGGGCCGGGCCCTGCAACCACAAACGCAGACACATGCACTTTGTCCTGAGGGTGTGCAATAGGACTCACGTTTGTCATGGCTGGGGGTGAGGACATGAGTGAGCTTTTCTCTGACAAGGGCACGGTAGGCCAAGTGAGTTTGGGGACCTGTGACTCGGTTGTCACCGAGTTCTGCACACGAGCAGTGTTGAATGGAGTCGAGTCCACAGAGGGCACTTCTGTGTCAGAGGTGGGCCCGGCAGGTCAAGGCCCTCCATTGTGGTTGTGCCAAGTTGCTCCCTGGGCGGCACAGCTGGTAGAAATGCTTGATGACCAACTGGAAGCTTGGTGGTTCAGACCCCCACCCTTGAGGCACCTTGGCCTCCTGAGGAGGTCACGGCCTTGCAGGCTCCGTGGAGCGGCTCTGCCCTGTGCACGTGGGTCACCCTGTGTCGGCACAGGCATTTTGTTTGGGTCTGATGGTTATTCCCACTTACCCTCCCCCATACCGTGTATCTCACACTCCACACCCCATCTCCCCCCTCCCCCCAACCCGGCTAATCTGATAGTGACAAATCCACTCTGGCTTGCTTGGCACCTGGGAGTCCAGGACCCTTTCTCATTGCCACCCTGTGTCCTCTCCTTAGGGACCTGCGGCAGCTGGGAGGTGAACTTGCCCGGACATCACGGGCTGTCCAAGAGGCGGGCCTGGGCCTGAGCTCGGACCTGCAGCTAGCTGAGAGCCGGGCCGAGGCGGCCTGGGAGAAGCAGGCCCTGCTGCAGGCCCAGTTGGAGGGGCAGCTGCAGGACAGGGTGCTCCTTGAGAAGGACCTGGCTCAGGTGAAGGTGCAGAGTGACCTGGACAAGGCCAACCTCAGTGCCAGGTAAGTGCCTGTGTGGGCACCGGTAAGCAGACCTCCCTGCACAGGGGGCCTGGCGATGTCGAGAAGAGGCAGCGTCCACCCAACAGAGATGAGCCCTTCCCCAACATGAGCCTAGCGAACCTTCCCAGGCAGCCCATTTACCAGAGAGGGAGAGTGAGGTTCAGGGGCACGGGCCCAAGGTAGTGCAGGCTCTACTCCCAGAACTTGTGCTCCCAACTCCTGCTCCTGGACAGGTCACAAAAGGCATCCTGTGAGGTTAAGCGGGTGACAGCTTCGTTCCCAATTTAGCCCGGAGAAGTCTGAGGCTCAGAGAGCAATGACTTGCCCAAGAGCTCACCGTGTGAGCTCAGGTGAAGGCTTGGGTGCCTGCTTTGTGTTTGGGGAAGCATGGAGGGTGCTGGAGGTGGTAGGCTTGGGGAGAAGTTGGAGAGGCCCCCATTCCCCTTTGCTGCTCCCCCACCTCAGAGTGACTGAGCTGGCCCTGGCGGTGGAGTGTCTTCAGAACCAGAATCGGGAGAAGGATCAGGCCAACAAGGCCCTCATGGAGAAGCTTGAGGCCCTGGTGAGATGTGGCTCCCTGCCGTGAGGGGCACAGGGCAGGGCGGGATGACCCGGACCGTGGGCCCAGTCTTAGAACCCCAGCAGACTCAGAGCCACTGGCTCATTAAGTAAGCAGCTGTATATCCCAGACTTAGCAGTGAGCACATCCAGCCCCTCAATCCCACCGCATCCTGCAGCTACACCTCCCTGTGAGGAAACTGAGCCATGGAGGGAGCATACTTGTCTCTGAGCCAGTCAGCAAGGGAGCTGGGACTTGAACTCCGGTCTGCTCCCTCCCGGCCCGGCTGTCTTCCCCTGGGAACTCAGCTGCCTCCACAGCAGAACCTTTCTGTGTGGCTCTGACGTGGCTCTCTTCCCATGGACTGTGTGACCTGGGGCAGGGCACTGGGCTTCCCTCGGCCCTGACTATCTGGTGAGGGCTGTGGGGTTGCCGTGGGGTCTACCAGGCCCCTGCCCTTGGCCAGGGAGGAAGATTCGGGCGAACTTGAGGGGGGGTGTGGGTGGGGGGCAGAGACTCCAAGCAGCCTTTCCATGGTGACCCCTCCCACCCTACTCCAGGAGTCCCTGCGGCTACAGGAACAGGCTGCTCTGGAGTCCGAGGACACCGAGGGACTGCAGCAGACCCTGAGGGACCTGGCGCAGGTGGGAGGCCAGAGAGGAGAGGCCGAACGGGTGGGTGGCTGGTGCAGAGGCAGGCTTGGCAGCCCCTATCCACCTGCCCTTTGGTGGCTTTAGGCCGAAGTACACAGGGTGGTGGGCTTGGAGACCCAGATAGATGCCTCTGCCAGAAGGGCGGGCCCTTTGCCTGTGGGGAGCTCCAGCACCTGCCCTGGTTGATCTGTGAGAAACTTGAATGAAGCCTTCAATTCATAGTGGATGTTTGGGGGAAATGAATGGGAGGCGGTTGCGGGGTCGCAGTAGTGTGAGCTCGTGGAAGGGAGGCCTGTTCTTGGGAGGTCCCAGCCTGCAGTTCCCCTCTCCAGGCCGCCCTGTCGGACACAGAGAGCGGTGTTCAGCTAAGCGGCTCGGAGCGAACGGCCGATGCATCTGACGGCAGCCTGCGGGGTCTCTCGGGCGCACGGACCCCATCCCCACAGCAGCGCTCCTCGCCTGGCCGGGGCCGTTCCCCTCGCCGGGGCCCGTCCCCCGCCTGCTCCGACTCCTCCACACTCGCCCTCATCCACTCAGCCCTGCACAAGCGCCAGCTGCAGGTCCAGGTAAAGCCCGGCTTAAACATGGAGTGGGGAGCCCTGGCCCTGGGAGGACCCTGGAGCCTTGAGTGGGAGGTGCTTGAGCAGTTGAGGGCGGAGCCTAGGGCAGGGGAGGAGCCTGGGGTGGGGTGGGGCATGGGACCGGCTAGCCCCAGTTGCCTACTCTACCTGCTCCTTTGGAAGCCAGCAGCCTAAGCAAGGTCTGGGAGGAGGAATCGGAGCTAGAGGGGGAGGATCGAGGGAGGGGGCCGAGTGGGAGCCTGGGTAGGAGGGGGCCTGGGGGGCAGCCTGAGCCGAAGGGGGCGGAGCTGGGGGCTGTGCAAGGCCTCCCTTGGGCAGCAACCTCGTTCTTGAGACCTAGGAGTGGAGGGGCATGGCGAAGCTTTGTCAGGGAAACGGGCTCAGAGCCCTGGCAGAGGGCTCAGTGAAGGAAGTAGGAAATAGGTGCTGGCAGCCTGGTCCATTCTCCAGCCCAGGCCGCAGTGGTGAATCCCCCCGAAACCTACAAGGGTCAGGGGGGTCCCCAGAACCTCCAAGCTCTGAGTATTTCCCGCATCACGTCGCAGGACATGCGTGGGCGCTACGAAGCCAGCCAGGACCTCCTGGGAACCTTGCGGAAGCAGCTCAGCGACAGCGAAGGTGAGCGCCGGGCCCTCGAGGGACAGCTGGAGCGTCTTCGGGACAAGGCTGATGGGGTCACCCAGGCCCACCAGGATGCCCAGCGTGAAGCCCAGCGTCTGCGCAGCGCCAACGACCTTCTGAGCAGGTGCTGGGAGGTCAGAGGTGGCGGGTCCAAGCTGTAGGCCGGAGTCTAGACCTCACACTGCCCAGGCCTGTTAGATGTGAGGCTGCACCGACTTCCCCGGCAGCTCAGCTGTTCCCAGGGCCTCCCAGGGTGTGGGGCAGCCAGGGAGCAGCCAGGTTCTCTCTGCAGGAGTAGCCAGCACCAGGGAGTCCGCAGGAGGCCCTTAAAGGATGGAGAATGTGGCTGCCCTCTTCCCTGATGCCCCAACCTCCCCCTCAATGCCTCATCCCCTTGCCCTATAGGGAGAAGGACAGCCTGGCCCACAGCCTGCAGGCGGCCCAGCAGCAGGCTGAGGAGCTCCAGCAGGAGCGGGAGAAGCTGCAGGCGGCCCAGGAGGAGCTGCGGCGCCAGCGGGACCTGCTGGAGGAAGAACGGGAGGACAGGGTGCAGGATGGGGCACGGACACGCAGGGAGCTTGAGCGCAGGTGAGCTCCGGGCTGTGCGCTAGGCAGCCCAGCAGCGTGTCTGGGGCCTGGTGAGCACCTGGGCTTAGGTGTTCTAGGTGAGGCACATCACTGACTTCCTGGCCTACGAGGTTGTATGGCAAAGTCCACCCAGAGGCACTTTGGAAGAAAGACCTGCCAGTTGACCTCCCAAAAGCAAGCCACACATAATGGACGGACCCAGATAGAATGGGCGAACAGTGTCATACAAACCTTAAGTTCTTCAAGATGGCCAGACTTAGGGGACCAGTGAAGACTAGAGGAAGCCCCAAGACTTCAAACATGGGGTACCGTTTGAGCTTAGAACTGAAACCACTCCCCGTGCTCACCATTCAGTCACAGAGGGGCTCATAGAATAAAGAAAAGGCACCGTGCGCACTATGACCCTCTAACACCGCCGGAGGAAAGTCCGGCCCTGCGCTGCCCCAGGCCCAAGACATCACCAGTGACTGCTAAGCTTCCGCGCCTCACCAAAGAGAACCAGTTCCAGCCATCACATTAGGGCTGAGTGAGCGAAATGCTGGCCCAAAGACGGCAGGCTGCTCTTTGATCATTTGCTCAGTTGGTCATTCTTTCTGGCCCGCCAATGCTGTCAGAAATAGCCAAGTGGTCCTTAGCAGGAGAAAAGGCTCCCCGCCGCTGCTCTAGCTGATCCCCTAACAGAGCCTCATGGTTCCCAAGGGCACTCGGACTATTTGGCTCAAGGGGCTGGGGGCAGACAAGTGACACCTGTGTCCCATAGCCACCGACAACTGGAGCAGCTGGAGGGGAAGCGCTCGGGGCTGGCGAAGGCGCTGGTGGAGGTGAGGGAGGCACTGAGCTGTGCCACCCTGCAGCAGGACGTGCTCCAGGCGGAGAAGGCTGAGGTGGCCGAGGCACTGACCAAGGTGAGTCCTTCCCGCCATGCAACTGCTGACCAATCCTGAGGCTGACCTCCGACCCCGCCCATAAACCCACCTCAGGCTCTTGTTCCCAAGTCTTCCCATTGTGCCTATAGACTGGCCCCATTTCTGGCTGACCTCTGACCTTGGTCTTGTCCTTTTAAGACATAGGCTCACCTGTGACCCAGACTACAGTCTGACTTCTGTTTTCAGTCCTACATGAAATGACCCTTGTTGGTGGCCATAGCCTTGACTTCCCAGAGCCTCCTGGGACAGTACTTGCAGCTCTGCACCCTGGTCCCTGAGAGAGCCCTGGTCTCTGAGAGCCCGGGACCAGGATGTCAGTGGGAGTGAGCTGTGTGCTTGCTGGGCTCCCCAGGCGTGGGTTCTTTTAAAGCTCCTGTTGACCCCCTCCTTATTCCCCTACCCTGATGCTGAGGATCCCTGCCCCACCCTGTCTTTCCCAGTCTCACCCATCTCTCTCTCCCCAGCCCATGTCCCCCTCTGATCTCTCTGCCTGCCCGTATTTAGCTCCTGGGTCCCCCTCCCTGTTCCCCTACTCTGTGCTTGAGGGTCCCTGCCCCACCCTGTCTTTCCCTCCCCGGCCCCTGCCCGCCTCTCCGGTCTCTGCCTGACCCCATCTGGCTCCTGGATCCCTACCCGATAGGCGGAGGCCAGCCGCGTGCAGCTGGAGCTCTCCCTGACGAAGCTGCGGGCAGAGGAGGCTTCCCTGCGGGACTCCTTGTCCAAGTTGAGTGCCCTCAATGAGACACTGGCTCAGGACAAGCTGGGGCTGAACCGCCTCGTCGCCCAGGTACGGTGGCCCCCTCCACTGTGTCACAGCCGGGTTGTCCCCTCCCGCCCTGCCCCTTTCCCTGTCTGCCCTCTCATGAGGTCGCAGGCCCTCCTCCTCCCTCCCCATGCCTGCAAGGCCAAGGACAGAGCCCTGTGCCCCTGCCCTATGACAGGGCTGGGAGGAAGAGGCGTCCCTGGTCCCAAGAAGGTCCCCCTGTCTGCGTCAGGTGATATGGTTGGGCTGGACTGGGCTGATCTGCTCAGTGGCCCCCACTCCACCCCGGCCCCCACAGCTGGAGGAGGAGAAGGCTGCCTTGTTGGGGCGCCAGCGGCTAGCCGAGCAGGAGGCTGCCCTGGCGAGGGAGGAGCTGGAGCGCATGGAACAGCTACGACTGGAGCAGGAGCTGGAGCGGGAGGGCCTGGAGGGCTCCCTGCGGGCAGCTGAGCAGGCCCGGGGGGCCCTGGACCATCAGCTCCCCACGCTGCGTCAGGAGCGCAGCTGGCTGCAGGAGCAGCTGGCCCAGGTGGGCCCGAGCACTGTTGACCTGTTTGGGGTATGCGGGGGCGGGGGGCGGCGGGACCGAAGCTCTGATTCTGGGTTTACATCCTAATCCTACTTCCACCAGCTGGTGACCTTATCCCCAAGCTCTCTGTGCCTCAGTTGCCCCATCTATAACTACTAGTTCTTCTCACAACGGCTGTCTTTACATGAGAGGACCCATGTACAGTGTTTAGCAGAGGCGGATATCTGGCACCAAGTCATCACTCAGGAAAGGTTCATTAGTATCAAGTGGAGGCCCCTGACTTTGTTGGGAAGTGGAGGGACCTTCGGGGCTCAGGGATCCAGCGAGCTAGGGGAGTGGGGCACAGGGAGCAGGGAGTGGGGCAGTGCCCTTCTGTGTGTTGTGTGAGTATAGGTAGTGTCTCTGGTAATGTTGCGGGGAAGGAAGGGATTCTATCACTCTCAAAACAAAGAACGAGGACCCTCATTTTAAATCGAGTGTGTCATGGGCCTGGAGGAGGCTGCGATTTGCCCAGTATAGAGCCTGGGCTTGATTGCAGGTCTCCTGGCTGCTCGGTCAGGCCCAGGGTTTAGGGGCTGTGTGGTGAGCAGGCTGAGGACAGGTGCTCACGGTCCCCTGGTGGGGACAGCTCTCCCGACAGCTGAGTGGGCGGGAGCAGGACCTGGAGCAGGCCCAGCGGGAGTGGCAGCGGCAGGTAGAGGCGCTGGAGCGGGCAGCCCGGGAGAAGGAGGCGCTGGCCAAGGAGCGGGCCAGCCTGGCAGTACAGCTGGCAGCTGCCGAGCGAGAAGGTCGGACCCTGTCGGAAGAGGTGACCCGCTTGCGGTAAGGCCTCAGGTTCCGCCCCTTGCTTAGTCCACCCTCGAGCAGTCCCCAGGGCGGTTACTTAGGAGCGGGCCTTGCCAACATGTCCTAGCGACAGCTATAGCTTCCCCAGGGAGGGCTGGGGCGGCCGGGCAGGTGGGCTGGCACCCTGCCCACAGCTGGCTGCACCCTGGGAACCCAGACTGGGTGGCTGAGTCTCTCGGTCCTGGGGGTTCTGTGCTGCAGCCTGGAGAAGGAGGCCCTGGACAGCAGCCTGTTTGAGGTGCAGCGGCAGCTTGCCCAGCTGGAAGCCCGTCGGGAGCAGCTGGAAGCTGACGGGCAGGCCCTACTGCTCGCCAAGGAGGCTTTGACAGGTACAGGTTCTGGGGCGGATGGGCACACTGGGCTCCAGCCCAGACTTGCACCCTGCACAGCCCTGGGGTCTTTAGAGTCCGGTAGCTCCGGTTCCCAGGTCTGGGGCTGCTCCACTGGTTTGCCTCCTTGGTCTGCAGCCTCCTTGGTCTGCCTCTATCCTCTTGGGGCCACACCTGCCTCTGATCACAGAGAGGAGGACAGAGATGCATGTCAAAGGCTTGGCTCGGGGCCTGGCTCGGTCAACAGTGGCCTCTGCTTCATGTCACCGGGGCAGTGGGGTGTTCTGAATAGAGCCACCAGGGTTTCTAGATGACTCCTGACCCTGCAGACTCCGAGCTCAGGGGCTCCGCTCACACACAGAGCCCCTCCCTGGGCCAGGAGAGTGAGTGTCCCTGACCATAACCATGACTGCCTCAGCCCCCAGGGCTGGGAGAGGAGATGACCCTGGAGTCACTGGTGGGTTCCCAGCCCAGGAGCATGGTTTCGCTCCCCCCTCCCACCCCAGCCATCAGTGCAGATAGAAAGTGCTCGGGCATGAGGCAAATTGTAGCAGTCATCACCGGGTGGTGCATCTTTGGGAAGTTACTCATTGTCCCGGAGCCTCTGTTAGCTTATCTGCAAAATGGGCACGAGAATAAGTTATGTCGACGTGCGGTGAAGACGAAATGAGACCTGGTCTGTAAGGTGTCCGGCCAGATGCTAGCTGGATCTGACTCTGATCCCTGGGGAGCCCTGCATGCCAGGGAGGGCTGTGCTCCCTGGTGTGCTTTCAGTGGCTGAATCTTTTGACAGTAGGTTACCGGACCTTTCTACCAAGGTGTCTCTGAGTGAACTTGAACTTTGAACTTTTGGGTGAGCAGCCAAGGACTTTCACTGCATACACCACCCAGGAACTTGTGACCCCAAAGACAGTTATGTTCTATTGTGGCCTCCCCACTCGGGAGCCATGATTGCCCCCCATGAACACAGTTCCACGTTATCAGGGAGGGGTGTGGGCTCGAGGAGCCTGGGCTGCAGGTGGAGGGACTAATGCCCACAGAGGATAAGCAGCTTTGTCAAGGGGACCCGGGCAAGGTACCAGGCAGGCCCCCCGCTCCCCTTCCCTGCTGGCTTTTGCCCACGTGGCTCACCGGCTTGGTCCTGCTGGCTGGAAAAGAGGTGGCAACCTGAGCCCGTCCCCTCCCCCTTCCTTCCCTCCCAGGAGAGCTGGCTGGGCTGCGGCAGCAGATGGCCACGACAGAGGAGAAGGTGGCGTTGGACAAGCAGCTGATGGCCCAGAAGCTGGCGCAGGCCGAGCGGGAGGCGCAGGCCTCTCTGCGGGAGCAGCGGGCAGCCCACGAGGAGGACTTGCAGAGGCTCCAGCAGGAGAAGGTGTGGGCAGCGGAGACAGGCGGGCAGGGCTCTGAGCCCCCCTCCCTCAGGGACCTCAGGCGAGCCATCCCTCCCCCTGTCAAAGGGGCTTGCGCTCTGCTCTGGAGGCAGATGCCATCTGGCCCGTGGGCTGCGCTGAGTCACACGGTCTCAGCAGCAGCAGCAGCAGCAGCAGCAGGCTTTCCAGTGGCTGATTCAAGGTCCCTCTGGGTGGGTGCTCTCTAGCCTTCAGCCTCCCGAGCAGCACCCGAGCATCCTGACCACTCATCCCTCCAAGCCCCTCGGAAGCCCGCTGCCCGGCGTGGAGTCCCACTCGCATGTCAGGGCAGGCCTGTGCACCATAGGGCTGCGGTGGCCGACTGTGCCGAAGCAGGTCCCCAGGCCTCCCTTCCTCAGCACCTCTGGTGGGTGCAGGCCCCCAACCTGGTCAGCAGCCAAACGCACGAGCTCTTGCACCACCTCAGGCTCCAGACAAGAGCCTCCCACCTGGGCCATTGTCATCTGGTCGGTTCCAACCCAGAGCAACCCTCTGAGGTGGCATAGGACTGCCCCGGTGGTCTCCATCAGAGCTGCTGGCTGGGGACCACCTGCCTTTCAGATGGCAGGACCACCTGGGCTCGTTTCTAAGACCCGGCCACAACCCACAGCCATTGGATAAGCAGCTTCTCCACAGGACAGAGAACAGCTGCTCCTGGGGGGTTTCCGAGCCTGTAAATCTCCTCGCCCCAGTTCTAGGGGGGTTGTGCTGACCTGGACTCTTTACCATTCCCTCTTTGGCCTAGTGCTGCTCGTCCTTCCTCCAGGAATCAGTCCCTCCTCCCCAGGCCGGGCTGCTGCTGCTGCTCCCTGGCACCCTGGAGTTCCCTTGCCCCTCACCCTGTCCTTGGGGTTTGGGCTGAGAGGGACCCTGCTGCCCTGAGGTTTGTGGGGGCCGTGTGTCACCGTGCCGGGGCCTGACCCCCCAGGAGGAGGCGTGGCGGGAGCTAGAGGCCGAGCGGGCACAGCTGCAGAGCCAGCTGCAGCAGGAGCGGGAGGAGCTGCTGGCCCGGCTGGAGGCCGAGAAGGAGGAGCTGAGCGAGGAGATCGTGGCCTTGCAGCAGGAGCGGGACGAGGGCCTCCTCCTGGCCGAGAGTGAGAAGCAGCAGGTTTGCATGGCCCTCTCGGCCCCCGGCTGGGCATGGCATCCCTGTCCCCGCCTCCAGGGGGGTTCCCTCCACACTCCTAAACCCCCAAAAAGGTCCCCATGCATTAGCTGACCTGCCTGCAAACGAGCAGGCTCTCTTGACGTCCCACAATGGGACAGAGACAGAGAGCAGAGGACCCCCGCCTCTCCTCACAAGGCCCCCCCCAAGGGCTAGTCGCTTCCCCTCTCTGAGCCAGTTTCCTCATCTGCAAAATGGGAAGAATCAGGCCCCCGCCTTGAGAGTGCTGTGGCAAGTTGTGGGGCTGTCTGGGCTGTTGTTAGAACCCCCGCATGGGGGGTATGCACCTCTGCCCTGCGCTCCCCTGCATTTGCCCCTCAGGTGCCTTGATGGGCACATTTCCTAAGAAAGGGGGAGGGCAAGGAGGGGGCTCTGGCTGTTCCTAGGAGCCGCCCCCCGCAAGCCTGCCTCCTGCCTCTGCCCAGGCCCTGTCCCTGAAGGAATCCGAGAAGACAGTGCTGTCTGAGAAGTTGCTGGGCACGAGACACAGCCTGGCCACCATCTCCCTGGAGATGGAGCGGCAGAAGCGAGATGCTCAGAACCGGCAGGAGCAGGACCGGGTAGGGCGGGCCAGGCAGGTGGGCCTCCATCTGAGGGGCGGTGGGTGGCACAACCTCGCCTGGAGGAGCCCCTCTCTCAGGGAGAGGCTTGGCCATGCCTGGGGAAGCCTGCAGTCTGTGGGGGGAGGCTGAGCTTTGGGAGTCCTCTGTCTGAAGGAGGCAGTACAGCCCTTCCCTGGACAGCCCCCATCTGAGGGAGGAGGGCACGGCTCCAGCCCAGAGAACCCCCGAGCCTGCTCTGCAGGCAGCAGTGGCCAGGAATCGAGGGTCAGCCGAGGGTCTCATAGGCTAGTGAGCGGGGCTGTGTTCAGAGCTGTGAGTGAATGGTTCAGCTCGGGGAGAGGGTGACGGGACAGGACCAAGTCTGAGGTGCCCACCTGTCCCAGAGCACCATGAATGCCCTGACGTCCGAGCTGCAGGACCTACGGACCCAGCTCGAGGAGGCAGCTGTGGCCCACGGCCAGGAGGTGAAGAGGCTGCAGGAACAGGCCCGAGACCTGGGCAGGCAGAGGGAGTCCTGCTTACGTGAGGTGAGCATCTGTCCCCCGCTGGTCAGCACGTGCTGGGTGCTGTGAGGTCCCCAAATAAGTGAGCCTCATGCCCCTGCAACTGGGGACAAGGAATGAGCAACTTAGAATGGGGCCAGTGAGCCTTTGGCATTAGTTACTTTTACGTGGTAAAAGCATGTGTGACCCCACACTCGCCAATGGAACGCCTCTCACGTGTACAGCTGGGGGGCTGGCATCAATTCCACTGGTCAGGTGGTGCCAATACCTGATGCCAAATTCCCCATCCCCACGAGCAGCACACCGCTTCCCACACTCTGCCTCCCTCCTTCTCCTTCCCCCGCTGGTCACTCAGGTCTCGGTACAGTGGCAGCAGACATTTAGGAAGCACCTGCTGTGTACCTAAACCCTCGGGGACTTGAGGGGCTGGTGGGGTCCCTGTCCTCTCCGAATTCATCTGCAGGACAGTCCTGGTCCCTTACTTGAGGCCCAAGCACTGGTGACTAACATGGCCTGTGTGTGTGTCTGTTTATTTGCCTAATTTGGTTCTGACACCTGGAGACCACGACACATACACACACACAAACCACCATCACCACCACCACCCCTGGTACAGAGTAGAAGTACTCCATAGGCTTTCTTGGCTCATCCTGAAGCAGGTCACCGCCGGGCCTTTCTTCTGTGGTCCAGCTAGTTGGGTTAGGCTTGCCATGTCTTAGGTTGGCAGCCGAGCCGGCTTGATGATCTAGATTTGTTGTTTGAGGAAAGAGGGGGTGCTTTTGGCTCCTGTAAAGAGTCTCAGGGTCCGACACCCACAGGGGCAGTACTGCCCTGTCCTACGGGGTCGCTATGAGTCAGAACCGAATCAGTGGCAGTGAGTTTTGTCTTTCTGTTTTTAAATTATATGAGTGTCAGCACAATAAAATACAATGACAGGGAGCACCCATGGATACCACACGAGGGAAAAGTGGAATTTCCCCCCGAGCTCTTTGATGTCCCCTCACTGGCACCCTCGGTACCCATCGGAGTCACTGCTGAAGGCCAGGGCAGGTGCCCCGTGCCGGGCTATGGGAGAGGTGCTGCCCACGGGGCCCAGCCTCAGCAGGGCAGTGCTCTGTTGCCACAGGTGGAGGAGCTTCGGACCCAGCTGCGCCTGCTGGAGGACGCCCGGGACAGTGTGCGCCGGGAGCTGCTGGAAGCCCAGCGCAAGGGGCGTGAGAGCCAGGAGGGCTGCGAGGCCCAGCGGCAGGAGGCGGCCGAGCTGCAGCGCAGCCTGAGCGAAGGGGCCAAGGAGCTCGAGGTTCTGCAGCGCGCCAACGAGGAGCTGAGGGCAGCCGTGAAGAAGGCCGAGAGCGAGCGCATCAGGTTAGGATGTGGGGACCGAGCCCACCCCTGAGCACAGGGCTCATGGAGTCTGGGCCCCAGAACCCCGGCGAGACCAGGGAGGCCTCTCTTCCTGCCAACCCCAGTGAAGGATCCAGAGGCCCCAACCTGGGGCCTCTCAGGTATCTCCCTAGTTAAGGTGGGAGAGGCTGGTCCAGACCCCAGCCCCACCTGCTGCCATCACCCTGGAGACTTGGCTTCCTCTGCTGGTCCCACAAGAGCAGGCAGCGTAGGGGTACCTTCAGGCCACAAGTCAAGCGGGGTCCATCCCAGGATCTGTGTAGGGCTGCAGACTAAACTGCCCAGGTCCCTGGCAACCTCTGCCCTCTGCCCGCTCCAGCCTGAAGCTCGCCAACGAGGACAAGGAGCAGAAGCTGGCATTGCTGGAGGAGGCCCGGGCAGCCTTGGGCAAGGAGGCTGGAGAGCTGCGGGCTGGGCTGCAGGAGGTGGAGCGTGCCCGGCTGGAGGCTCGGAGGGAACTGCAGGAGCTCCGGTGGCAGGTGGGCCTGGAACAGGAGCTAACTTGCTCGTCTACAGAGCACCCAGCAGAAGGTCTGGGGCTCATGGGTGGTGGCGGCGGCGGTGTGTGCGTGCATGCTACACGCTACTCCTACATTTCTCCAAGGGGAGCGCCTGTCGCTCTGACCCAGTTCTAGGACTCAGTGATCAACGGAGCGCTGTAGGTCAGGGCTTGGCAAACCAGGGCCCGACAGTCCGTATAGTTTTAGAATGGTGTTTTATTGTGTTTTGGGTGGAAGAGCTTGTACAGTATGCGGCTTCCCCGGGGGCACCTTCTGTACCGAGGGTTCGGCGGTGCCAGTTCTAGCGGTGGCTCCTCCGGCACTCGGGTTTCTCATCTTCATGCTGGAGAGCGTGGCCCGTTTTCCGTCCCTGAGCTCCTGCAAATGGAGTGCAGCACCCTGCAGAGGGCACAGAGCGTTGACTCGGCTTCCACTCTCTCCGTTCACTGAATGGTGGCCTCCACTCAAGGAGTCTCTCAGGATGATAAATAGTCTCAGCGTGTCTTCTTGCCTCAACGGGTCCAGAAAGTCTAGACTTTGTTAGGAATTTGACTCCTGTTGCTGTGTTTCTCTCCACTCCAGCAGGGTCCACCTCTTGTGGCCCTGGCCAGAGCAGTCAGCAGTGGTAGTGAGCACCATCTAGTTCTCTGGTCTCGGAGGCTGTGACTCCGTTCCGGAGAGTCTGGATTCCTCCTTAGCCTTCTGTTCTGATGAGCAGACACACTTAACCGTATCTTGGATGGCTGTCTGCAGCAGACAGTAATGATCTTCAGCCTCATGGCCTCCTGAGCTCTGCCCGTCAGTGAGAAAGCCGCCTTCTCACCGTCATTGCCACCCAGTCGATGCCCACTCACAGTGGCTCCGCAGCACACGGTAGAACCGCAAGTCTGCACAGGAGTAGGAAGTCCGCACGTTCTCTTACAGTAAACAGGCAGGCAGCCAGGTTTGGCCTGTGGGCTGTCGTTTGCTGATCCCCGAATTAGATGACCCCCAGCTGCCCGCAACAGCATGCACTTACCAAGGATCTGCTGTATCCTGGGCATTGCGGGCAGGGGTTTCTAGAACAGAAGACAAATCCAGTTGGGATCTGGGCTCTGCCCCACTCAGAAATATCACAGCCCCAAAGCCCAGTCTTCCGCCTCCTCCCCAGGCTCCCTGTCAGGCCCCCCTCTGTGCTGAGGTCTTGGGAATCCACAGGAAGGCCTTCAAAGGCTGCTCCCTCTTGAGGACGAGGCCCCTGCATAGGTTTTGCAAGCTGTAGCAGCAGGGCCCTGTTAACTGACTATAGCTGTATATTCCATGTGCTTGGGATAAAACCCCAGGCTGCTGCTCCCTGGCTGTGTGACCTTGGGCCAGTCACTTCACCTTTCTGAGCCTCAGTTTTCTCATCTCTTCAATGGGGATAAAGTTAGTATGCTACCCTGTCGGGGTGTGTGAGGTCTAGAGTTCATAGGAGCGAAGTGCTTAGAACAGTGTCGGCCACACAGAGAGCACTTGGGAAAGCTGGTCCTCACTGTGGGGATGACAGGGAGCCCAGAACGCTGGGGTTCCCGCCTCGCAAATCTCCAGGCCGGACAGGTTTACCTCTCCGTGCTCCCCCACCCTCACCTGCCATGAAAGGTAGTTATTAGCCCACTGGGTGATTGGTAAACTGAGGTTAGTGCTGCCTGGGTGCCCAGCTTAGCGTGCACCCCATGGGGTGGTGTTCAATGCACGCTGCAAGCCTGCTTTGCGGGTGGGGTAAGAAGCAGAGGGGTATAGAGGCAGTGCTAGAAGGGAATGGGCGTGCTGAGCATGGGCCCTAGGTGCCATGTGTGGCCGCCCTGTTTCTTGCAGATGAAGACGCTGGACAGTGAGAATGCCAGACTGGGCCGGGAGCTGGCAGAGCTGCAGGGCCGCCTGGCGCTGGGTGAGCGGGCCGAGAAGGAGGGCCGGCGGGAAGCCCTGGGCCTCCGGCAGAGGCTGCTGAAAGGTGAAGCCAGCCTGGAGGTGGTGCGGCAAGAGGTAAGGACCGGAGGGGGGCAGGGGGGCAGGCTGCCTGGGGGTGGAAGCCCCAAGGGGGCTGTCCCTCCAGTGGGATGCAACCTCTCCTGGCACAGGTCCTGGCATCAGTAGGTCCTCGTTACCAGTGAATTGTGGCAATCAGGGAACGGGCTAGCTTATGCCCTCAGCCTGTCTCAGTCCAAGCCCCACCGGACAGTGAGGGCTCCTCAGCAATCACATGATACGGGGGGAAGCAGTACTGCCTAATGGTTACGAGGACAGCCTCTGGCGCCTGGTGCCTGTTTGGGGTCCAGTTCTGCAGCAGATGACCTATGTGACCTTGGACAGCAGCTCTGTTCTTCAGTTCCGTTCCTCCCTCTGGAACATGGACGTGACTCACGGAGGGTGATTCACAGTAAACGGTTTAGCACCGATGAGCCCGGTCAGTGGGTTCGCTGTTAGAATGACTAATTGGGTGCGTTATAAGGCCTACCAGCTGACTTGAGAAAAGGCGATAAACAGTCGGCCCTGAGGGTTCCCTCCCAGACTCCTTGTTTGGGCCTACACCCCTAAAGCACTGTGTTGTGCAGGTCACTTAGCGGGTAGGCTTCTGATTGGGGCCTGGAGGAAGGGCGGCGGCCCGTGGGTTGGGGCGCCCGCCTCCCCTCGGTGTCCTCACTCCAGCTGCAGGGGGCCCAGAGGAAGCTGCATGATCAGGAGGGCGAGTTCCGCGCCCGCGAACGAGGCCTGTTAGGCTCCTTGGAGGAGGCGCACGGAGCAAAGAAGCAGCAACTCAGCCATGCGCGCAACCTGGAGCTGAAACTCGAGTCGGTGCGGGCCGAGGCTGCGGAGCTGGGGCTGCGGCTGAGTGCTGCCGAGGGCCGGGCACAAGGCCTAGAGACCGAGTTGACCCGAGTGGAGGCCCAGCGGCGAGCGGCGGAGGCCCAGCTGGGAGGCCTGCGTTCGGCCTTGCGCCGGGGCCTGGGCTTGGGTCGCTCCCCCAGCCCCGCCCCGCGGCCATCACCAGGCTCCCCTGTCCGAGGAGCACCTGCCGGAGGTGAGTGGGGGGTTAGGGAGCGGTGGGGGGCCGAGGTTGCATCAACAGTGGTCCTGTCTGCAGGGATGCTTAGGCTGCTGGTGGCGAGCTGACCCCTTCCTGCAGTTCCAGAGATTGCCTCCAGGTGGCACCCTGCCCCTCCGGCCTCCCCTTTGCTGGTCAGCAGCCAGGCTGCCTTGGAGAGGTTTTGGCTCTGGTTGTGTATTGTCGAGTTGATTCCAACTGACTCTTGAGATTCGAGGAGCTTCGGGCGGCTTCGAATGGTCAACCCTTCAGCCAGTCGTTGAGCATGTTACTGCTTGCACCACCCGCAGTTCAAGTCCTGCCCCTGGAAGGCTCCCATTTTGAAACTCAGCCGATCTCTCAAGTGCTCTGAGGCTGCTGTCTGGGGTGTGGGGAAACCAGTACTCGGCTCTTGGCAATGAAGGGACGAGGTGGCACATGCCCAGCACCTAGTAAAACACTCAGTCCAACAGGTGTTGAAGGCCGGGGCTCTGGGAGATGCAGCCCGGTATGGGAGAGATGAGGCCCAGGCCCTCATGGTGCTTCCAGTGTGGGTGGGGTGGCAGACTGCAGACTCCCCGAGGTGGGACAAATTCACCCAGCCCGCCCGGAGTCAGGGTGACATTGGCATCTGTGCCCAAAGGATTAGTTGGACAAAATGGGGTCCTGGGGAGGCCATGAGAGTGGAACAGGGAACGTTCTAGAACATGGGGGCTGAGGGTGATACAGTGTGGTCAGATGTACAGGGTAAGAGGACGATGCTGGGGTGAGCAGCCTGACCTCCAAAGTTGACACCGAAGCTGGGTTTGGCTCTGAGGGTTTGGGTGGCCCCTTCTGGAGGCGGCAGGCAAGGGGGAGAGAGGGATGCAGAGGAACCTGCAGTCGCCATCCTGCAGGGCCCGGTGGTCCGTGCCTCCCAGAGCATATCTTCTTCCAGGAAGTGGGGAGGGGCTCAGCAGCCCCAGCTCCTTGGAACGCAGCCCTGGGTCTGAGCCTCCCTCCCCAGGGCCTGCCACCTCCCCAGTACCTCCAGACCTGGACCCCGAGGCGGTACGGATGGCCCTTCGGGAATTCCTCCAGGAGCTGCGGTGTGCCCAGCGAGAGCGGGTGAGGAAGCAGTGAGTGGCCAGAGAAGCGGGTGGCCCAGGGCCCTGCGAGGTAGTTGAGAGCTGGCTCTGCTGTCCCCGTCCCCCTCATGTTGGGGCTGCAGGGTGAGCTTCGCACCCAGATGAGTACCCAGAGTCGCCGGCTGGCCGAGGTGGAGGCTGAGAGGGACAGCATGACCTGTCGGGCCAAGCAGCTGCAAAAGGCAGTGGCCGAGAGTGAGGAAGGTGAGTACGGCGCTCTAGGTTCCTGCCTTGCCCTCTGTCCTTCACTGGGGTGGGGGGACCTGACCCGAACGCCTCCTGCTTCTTGGCCCCAGCCACCTCCCTCCCCATTGACTAGACCCATAGACCCTTGGACCTCTGAGTGGCCAGGCCATTCTTGTTGTGGGTGGAGAGCCAGCCAGGCCATCTGTGGACTGGTCACTCTGCCCAGCCACACCTGACTGGCTGGTGGCTGCAGGACGCCGCAGTGCGGAGGGGCGGCTGAGCGGGACCCAAGTGGAGCTGGCGCTCAAGGAGGAGAGCGTGCGGCGCAGCGAGCGGGAGCGCAGGGCCGCACAGGACCAGGTGGCTGCCATGGAGAGGAGTCTGCAGGCCGCCGAGGCTGAGCACAGGGCCAGCCAGGTAGGCAGAGCAGGAGGGTGTGCAAACGGGGTGGGGGACATCCTGAGCTGTCTGCTGGCACTCACAGCAGACTCCGAACGGAACATCCAGTGACTCCACAAAGTCATGCCCAGGTCCCACCGCCCCATTTCACACTGGCGTCGCCAGGCTCTGGAAGAAAGGGCCTTTGAGTCAGGCTAACTAGGGTTCAAGTCCTGTCCCTGCTTCCTGTATATTGTCAGTCTTTCCTCCCCCAAGAGGCGAGATGGTGATTCACTGGGAAGCAGTGCTCCACTTGGCCACAAGGCGGCCTCGGGGGCCTCTTCTTACCTTCTGGTTCTGGCGCCCTGGAGTATTCCTGTGTGTTTGGGGTGTGCGTGCATGCGTGCATAGCTGTGTGTATGAGTGTGTGCCTGGGGCAGGAAGCCCAGGCACTGGTGCTGACGGTTCCGGTTGCTGCAACCTCCAGCCTTTCTTGAAGCCAAGAATCCCCTCTTCCCTTCCCTCCTCTGGTTCCTCCCTGGGCCTCTGTGCTGCCCCCAAAGCCCACCCCCTGCCTCTGGCTCCCAGCCCAGACTGAGCTGGAGTGTTGTGTCTGCGGCTCCGGCTCTGGCTTTGGGCCCGGCCGCAGGGGCCGGGGGAGGAGGCCGGGAACAAAGATGGGCAGCAGCTAGTGTGGAAGCTGCTGGGCCCAGACCAGGCAGGGATGGGGCTTGGAACTGGCAGGAGCGGGGCCAGGTGGGGGCGGGGCTGTAGTCCTTCTCTCTTGACCCAAGGATGGCAACACTGAGCTCCCAGACTGCCTTCCTGCTCTATTCTCATTGCCCAAGTGCCCCTAAATCTCCAGAGTGTCAGGGCCAGGGCTTCTGCCCCACAGGACTGTCCTTATCAGTTCAGGACCCTCTGGGCCACCGCCAGAGAGACTAGACTCCCCCTTTTTATAGCCACTCTCCAGGGCTCTGGGTCCCTTTGGGTACCAGCTTTCCCACAGCATGGAAGGGATCATTCTAGATTACATAGCCCGATTGATGCCGGCAAAACTGGAAGACGCTCAGGGGCCCTAAGCCCACCACCTGTGAACAGGTGGGGAAACTGAGGCCCTGAGAAGGTCACAGGTGGGCCCAAGCCCTGCAGTGTGTGGTTGGACCAGCTGCCCCCCACTTTCTCCTAAGTATTCTCAGGGAAAGTGGGTGCTGTGGGCAGACTGGGCAGCTGGGCCTGAGTGCACTCTGCCCACAGGAGAAGATCAGTAAGATGAAGGCCAACGAGGCAAAGTTGGAGAGTGACAAGCGGCGCCTGAAGGAGGTTCTGGACGCCTCTGAGAGCCGCACCATCAAGCTGGAGCTACAGCGGCGCTCACTGGAGGGGGAGCTGCAGCGCAGCCGCCTGGGCCTGAGTGACCGGGAGGCCCAGGCCCAGGCCCTCCAGGATCGGGTGGAGTCCCTGCAGAGCCAGGTGGGCCCCTCCCACATTCAGTATCACCCAGCTGCATGCCCTGTTGTGCCAGGCACTTAACAGGAGCAGCATCAGGCCCACCACCAACCACCTGCTGTTTACAGATGGGCAGACGAGGCTCAAAGAGGGGATGCCATTGCCCACGGTCATATAGCTCATTCAAGGCAGAATCACAACTAAAACTGGGCATAGAACCTGCACTCATGCCAACCTGTGGGATGGTTAGAGACTTAGATTACACTCATTTCCCTTTTTACCTTGGCTGCCAGGAAACTCTGTTCTAACCGGAATGCCCTGTACATCTACCAACCCTGAAGGGTACACCCATCTAAGTCAAGAAGAGGGAGTCTCAGGGTTGTAGTGGTGACCCTTTCTCCTCTGTAGCAGGGAGGAGAGGAGAATGAGGGTAGGGGCATACCACGTGACACCTGAGACAAGCAGGTTGGTGGCAGTCTAGGCGAAGGTAGATACCTGGCTTTAGGGGTGGGGCCCAGCTTTCAGGAGTTTTGCCAGTGGCAGTGAGCAAGCTCATGGGTCCCAGTGAGAGATGGGAAAGGTGTGGACTGAGCACTCCTAACGAGGGTCACTTAGGGGCAAAGCCACTTGACCTCTTGTCTTGCCAGGTGACTGACAGCGAGGCAAAGGCAGGGACCCTGCAGCTGACGGTGGAGCGGCTGAGCGGGGCCCTGGCCAAGGTGGAGGAGAGTGAGAGGGCCCTGCGGAGCAAGGTGCAGGGGCTGAAGGAGACCCTGGCTCAGAGCAGTGCCAGCCTCACCAGTGCCCAGGACAGGAGCCTGCACCTGCAGAAGGCACTGACGGCCTGTGAGCACGAACGCCAGGTGCTCCAGGTAAGGTGGTTGTAAGTGATTGTCTGGTGAGGGTGGGCCCAGTGAGTCAGCCAATCAGAAGAAGCATGGAGGGATCCTGGTAGATCAACCAATGATAGTAGACTTGTTTGGGGAGTGGGGAGGTCTACTTAAAAGCCAGCCAATAGTGGTGACTCTGGGCAGAGCAATAAGAGCAAGCCTAGGCCCACAGGTGCAGGGCTAATGGGGTTGGTCGGGGGAGGGGGGTGTCTGTGAGACCCCTTTCCTACTCTGACCAGTGGCTAGGCTGTGGGCCAGGCCAGTTGATGCCATGCGCCTCAGCTGTGAGCCTGGCCCGACAAAGAGCAGAGAGGGGCCCTTGAACCTGGTCCCATCAGCTCCTGTCCCCCAGGAACGGCTGGAAGCCGCCCGACAGGCACTGTCCGAGGCCCGGAAGCAGAGTAGCGCCCTGGGTGAGCAGGTGCAGACGATGCAGGGTGAGCAGGCAGACCTGGAGCTGCGGCGGGCAGAGGCTGAGGGCCAGCTGCAACAGCTTCAGGAGGTAAGGCCCGGCCCGGGATGGTGGGACCGTAGGAAGCATGGGTCATCACCCAGGTGGAGATGGGTTGGTCTGGTGTCAGTTCCAACAGCAGGCTGGCACTAGCATCCCTGAGCTCCAGGTACCCACCCCACCCTCCCCGGGAGGTAGGGGGAGCCCAAGGCGGGCTAGCCTCGTTGTGGTTGCAGGTGTTGCGGCAGCGGCAGGAGGGCGAGGCTGCAGCCCTGCGCATGGTGCAGCAGCTCCAGGAGGAGCGGCGGCAGCTGCAGGAACATCAGGGCAGCCTGCAGCACACCCTGGCCCAGGTGGAGGCTGAGAAGCGGGAGGCCGAACGGTCGGCCCTGCGGCTGGAGAAGGATAGGGTGGCCCTCCGGAGGATGCTGGACAAGGTCAGCTGCTGCCCACGGCTTCCCCTAACTTCTGGGCCCTAGCCGGTACGGGTCCCGTGCGGGTCCTCAGGGCCTAATGAGTCCCTGGTCCTCAGCTGGCATGAGGTTATTGCTTACTCCAATGGGAACAGAAACCCTGAGTCCCCTCTGGGGTCTCCCTCCGCCTCAGGCCCTGTGTCTGCGTCTCCCCACCTAGGTGGAGAGGGAGAAGCTTCGCAGCCATGAGGACACAGTGCGGCTGAGCGTGGAAAAGGGCCGCCTGGACCACACACTCACAGGGGCCGAGCAGGAGCTGGCGGAGGCCCAGAGGCAGCTCCAGCAGCTGGAGGTCTGGCCTCTGCCCACCCAGCCCGGACCCCCGCTCTGGTCCAGCCGAGTGCCAGGCAGAGCTACTGACCCAGCCAGACCCAGGGCCCTCAACCCCTGCTACCCAGGATCCCAGGCCCTTGGTTTGGGGTCCCAGAGCTAGATCCTGGAGGGAGGGGTCCTTCCAGAGTGGGGAGAAAGATGCTGAAAGCATGGGGTTCCTGTCCGTTTGTGGTTGTGGAACCCTAGGATGTACACGTGAGCTCTCTTGTGGATCTGGCCTGGAAGACTGTTCTGTGTGAGTACGTGTTTGTGTACAGATGCGTCATACATGTAGGAGTACTGTGTTAACTTAGGTTTCCCTTATGCCTGCATGTGTAAGGATCTGAATGTGTGTGTCTGTCTGAGTGGCCGTCACTGGGCCCCCAGACCCAGAACTCACGGGCTTACTGTAAGGCCCGGGATAGAGAGTACAAGGCAAGGATCTTGTCTGCATCCTGCCTGCACTGTCCGTGCCCTGAAGGGCGAGACCCCCAACGAGGGCCCTTCCCCACAGGCCCAGGTGGTGGCGATGGAGCAGAACCACAACCCCGCTCAGCTGGAGGCAGACCAGGAGCAGCGGCTGGAGCTGCAGCAGGAGGTGGCGCGCCTGCGCAGTGCCCAGGTGCAGACAGAACGCACCCTGGAGGCTCGGGAGTGGGCCCACCGCCAGAGGGTGCGAGGGCTGGAAGAGCAGGTACTCAGGGCACCCAGGTTCTGCTCCTAGCAGTCGGTGCAGGACTCGCCCTCAGGGAGGCTGGGCCAGACACAGAGTTGGTTCAACCTCTTCCCATCACGGAGCAGTGCTGGATTCAGGGCTCCAGTGACATCACTGGGCCCAGTCCCGCTCCACGCTCAGGCAGAACCTCCCCCTCATGGCAGAAGTCCAACCTTAGGTTATCCCACCAACCCAGAGAAGAAAACAGGCCTCTTCCTGGTTGACCAGCCAAAGTCCCAGGGATGTTCCTCATTGGTCAGCTTAGGTCACATGCCCTCTCTGCCACCCTGAACCAAGGGTACTCTGATAGGCCAGGCGTGGGTCACATGCCAGCCCCTGGAGTCTGGGGGAGGCCCACCTAGCGATGATGGGGAATGGCTTCTGACCCTTTGGGAGACACCAGCCTGCAACATGGACACAGTGAAACTGGGTCTTTTCTGACAGGGAGCAGCAGGTCTCCATTAGCCACCGGCATCCTCTGACAGCAGGCTGGGGACCCGGTTGTTCCTACCGTCCCTGTCTCCTCAGGTGTCCACACTGAAGGGGCAGCTGAAACAGGAGCTTCGGAGGAGCTCGGCACCCCTTTCGCCCCCCTGTGCTCCCGTGGGGAAATGAGCCCTTTCCTGAGAGCCTGGAGGAGCGCAGCCCTGTGGGGGCAGAAGTGGGGCCTCCTTCCCAGAACAAGCCTTCTGACCGCTGGGGAGGGGCTGACACCCTGCG
Source organism: Tenrec ecaudatus (assembly GCF_050624435.1). Taxonomy (NCBI): domain Eukaryota; kingdom Metazoa; phylum Chordata; class Mammalia; order Afrosoricida; family Tenrecidae; genus Tenrec; species Tenrec ecaudatus. The sequence continues at coordinate 40,133,738 of NC_134530.1, forward strand.
CACCCATGGTGGGGGCCCAGCAGTAGACCCCACTTAGCACAGCGCCCCCTTCCTCCTGAGAGCCCCTCCAGATCGTCCAAGGACGGCCGAGCCCATGCCAGGGGCAGGGAGAACCTTGTCTGTGGCTAGCCCTGGAGCTCGGGCTTGTGGGAAAGAGGCGCCGGGTAACCAGGCCCGGCTTCCGGCTCGTCGGAAGGTCCCCAGAGCACAGAGACTTGTATTTTCTTACCTTTTTACAGTGTTCGCCGTTCAGAGTTGTTTTTTTTGTAACAAGACCACATTTTCTACAAGCGGTGTTTGCAGAAGTGTGTCCGCTGCTGTTGTCCGGCCCTCCGAGGCAGTGGGTGTGGGGGAGCGGAAAGGGCAGGGCCCTGGGAGGCGGGGGCTTGTGGAGGATGAGGAAAGCAGCAAAGCTCCCACCATGCCTGGGTTAGCAGGTGGGCTCCCTGGGGCTGTGGCCTTGGCTTCCTCCACCACAGCCGCCTTGCCCCCCCTCGGGCCTCAGGTCCAGAGTACAGGCTTGGGAGTGACCTGGGAGGCAGCGCTGCGGCCCCCTTCCCCTGAGCCTCTCCCTGCTCATCTGTAAAACGGGCCCCCAGCAGCCGCTGTGCGGGACGAAGGCGTGGCCACCTGCTTCCTCAAAGGCTCCAGGCTTGGAGCGCCCATGGGCAGCTGTGCTGCCCTCCAGACACCGGGCAGCAGTGGCCTCCGACTCAGTGGGTCTGTGAAGGGAGAGCCCCCGACAGAAGCCCCTCACCACACTGTCTTCCCTGGACGCTAGAGCTGCTAGGTAGACCTAGCGCTTAACCACCGCGCCACCTCCCGCTGCTGTGAATGCTCCGTCTGATGGGTAGCGAGCTGGCCCGAAGGGGTCGGCGGCTTGTCTTTCCGTCTCTGGCCTCTGGGCTGTGCCGCCTCCCCACCCGGCTACCGGGAAGCCCTTGGCCGCCCCCACAACCCCCGTGCACCAGCCTGACCTATGCTGTGCGTTCCCCCAGGTGGTGGTGACCCCTGCCCTTGCAGCAGCAGTGCTGACGGATAGCTATAGCCTTGAGGGACACCGGGGGCCCACTTTCTGGGAGGACAGGGAGGGGCAGGCTCGGGGGCTCAGAGTCCAGGACCCTTCTCTGCTGGGGGCCTCCAGGTGGGGGCAGTTGCAGACACCTACTTGCGCACACCTGTGCTCTCGACTGAAAAAGTCAATCTTGTAAAAACCTCTTTTTAATTTTGTATGAAACCAAGGCGGTCTGGGCCCCCAGGGTCAGGGGCATTGGGATGGGGTATGCGGTCTGTAGAAAATCCAAGCCGACCAGCTGGGGGTGGGGTCGGGGCACAGCCTACCTCAGGGGCCTCTGACGGCTGTCTTCAGAGGATCTAAGAGGGTACGTTGGGGTCCCAGTCCCCCCCACAGCACACAGCCTGGGGCGCCCCCCCCACCCAGGAAGTAGAGCCTGGGCCATGAGGATCCCCGTTCTAGCCACAGGCTAGGGGAGGGGCCTGTGGCGTGGCCTCCCACAAGCCCCGGGGTTTGCAGTCCACTAAGGTTTGACGGGCAGGGTGTGGGAAGAGGACAGCACCAGGCCGGGCCGGGGGCCCGTGGATTGAGGCCACTCCATCTAGCATCCCCCGCAGCTCCGGGCGCAGGAGGTCGCCACAGACTGGCACAGGCCGCTGCTGGCCATCACGCCGCATTTTGAGAACTTGTCTCGGCACATATCAGCTGTCGGGGACGGGAAGGCAGCAGCGGGGATCAGGGCAGGGCTGGGTGACAATGCCCCCTCCTGCCCCCGAGGAATGGGGGGGAATGGTGAGTCACACCCCCCAGGAGGCGGGGGAGGGACCGACAGCACAAGGGGCAGGGGTCTCCCCACCTCGGAGGAGCTCCTCGTGGGCACAGACTGTGCGGACGCAGATCTCCTTGTTGATGACATAGACGCGGCGGAGGCTGGGGGAAGGGACCAGGTGGTCTCAGCTCTGTGCTCTCCCCCAGCCCCCGGGACTTGTACCCTAAGCCTGGGCTTAGATGCAGGACACACTGCCCTTCCTGAATCCCACCCTGCTGGCCGGATCCCTCCCGTCCCCGCCGTGGCCGTCCTCACCTGTAGAAGCAGACCTCGTTGAGACACTGTTTGCAGGGCTTGTGGATGGAGTAGAGGCGGGTGCAGGGGTACTGTTCCTCCCGGCAGTCTGGGGTGCACACGGGCGTCAGACTAGAGGCCCAGAGTCAGGGAGCCCTCTGGAGGGGGTAGGCCTCAGCCTGGTGCACCCTGAGACTGACCACAGAGTCTGGATAGAACTCCTGATCCTCAGGCCTGGTCTGACCAACACCCACCACCATCCCACCCAAGACCCGCAAAAGTCCACCCCCATCTCACAGCCTCTTTACCTGCTTATACTCAACACACAGGACAGCCCAGCAGGCACAGGGTGAGCCAGTGGGCATCTCCGTCTCTCTCCCTCCCCCTTCGCACACACGGGGTTCTTGTCTGGATTCTCTGGCCCCTCCTTGCCTGGCTGCATGCACCACTAACTCCCTCTGGCCTGCAGGAAGCCCCTAGCACACGCCCTGCCCCTCCCTCCTCTCCCAGAGCTGCCTGGGGGTGGGATGGGGGCTGGAGTTGCCAGCCTAAAGTGGGGATGCTCTGTAAGCTTCCCTGCTGCCCCCCAAAGAGCCCCCAGCACCTACCGAGCTATAGCAAGGTCTGGCTGACTGCTCCCTCCACACCCCCACTTCTGTTAGAAATGACCACTTACCCAGAGGACCGGGCTCTGTGGGCTCCGACTCTGGATTTCCTGGTTCTGCAGTTGGGAGGGAGAGCCATTACTGGGAGGGCTCTATTCAGAGCAGGGTGAAGAGGACATTCCTGGGCCTCTGTGTGCGGGGTGGGGGGGGGGGGAGAGGGGGCACCTCTCCCTGCCAGGGTCTGCCAGGGCACAGACCCGTTCCTAGGAGTTCTGGCTTGAAGGGGTGAGCAGGGGCTTGTGGCCTACCTAAGTCAGTGGGGGCTGGAATGACGTCCTGTGCGACTTGCTGCTGGGACTGGAACTGGAGCTGCTCCTCGGGCCGCGGGGACACCTCTGCAACTAGGGGGGGACAGGTCTGCCCCTCCGCCTCCCCAGGTCCCCATGGGTGTCCCTACCCCAGGTCCCCATGCGAGTCCCCACCCCAGCTGCCCGCAGCCCTTTACCTTGATAATCGTAGTAGTCCCGGGTATCTGAAACAGATGGAGGTGGGTTTAGAGGGGGATCAGCTGAGAAATTCCCATGGCTGCCACCACTCCCCTCTCTGGCTGACCATGCACACCTGGAAAGCCAGGACTTGACCCATCCCCCGGGGTGGGTCAGGGAGGCCCTTACCAATCTGGTCGCTATAGTGGGTATACTGGAGATGGTCAGGAAACAGAGGCAGGGGGTCCAGGTCATATTGGCCCTGAGCCAGCAGGCCTGCTAGGGAAGGCAAAATATAGGGGGAAGGCAACAGGGGTACAAGGTGTTCCAGAGGACAGGCAAGGGGCAAGGACAGGCCCACAAGAGCTGAGAATTTTACAACCAGATGCTTAGGCCCTAAGAGTCCAAACTCCTTCCTTGGCTGTAAAGATGCTTACACTCTCCTGGGACTTGCCACACCACTGCCTACCCCAGGGCCTTTGCACTTGGCTGTCCCTGCAGTATTCGAGTGACTCTGCTGAGAGGTCAGCTGGCCCACCTATCAGCTCCTCCCCAGCTGGTTTCCATCACTGCCCCTTAGCACAAGCGAAAATTTATCATGGCGCCTGTGTTCTGTCTGCCTACTCTTGACAGCTCCCCGAGGGCAGGGCCTGGTCCATGGCTGGGTCCCTGGGCTGGTCATCTGAATGAATGCATGAATGAAATGTTAGAGGTGCCAGGGGACTAGGGACCCCTACTGATAGCTCCAACAGAGACCCCCCACTCCACAAGGCAGGGCGTTTGAGGGCCAAAATGGAAGGAAAGAATAGGATTCTTCCGTGAACACGCTGCAGCCCCTGGTGTCGGATACTTGGCTCCCAGGGAGCCTGAACCCGGGCCTTCTACCTCCCTGCCTCGGTGCTCCTTACTTCTGCACACTGGTACCCAGGAGTGCCACTCAGAGAAGCATGAGCTCTGGGTACCTGCTGTTACTCTAAAGGGAGGGAGGGGGCCCAGGGGCACCTGGCCAGCCTTCTCTGGGGCCCAGCAGACAGAAAGCCTGGGAGCTGAGCACAGGTCTGGCTATAAAAAAAACAAAAACTAACACTGCCACGAGCCCATGCCAACGCATAGCAACCTTATAGGACAGGCTAGAACTGCCCGTGAGCTTCCTAGACAAATTCCAGGAGTAGGAAGAAGCCTCTTCTTTCTCGTGGCTTGTGGCTTTGAATGGTTGGCCTTGCAGTTAGCAGCCCGACACATAACCACTATGCTAGGACTCCAGAACTGGCAGTAGGTCCCAGTTGAAAGTTACCTCGGATTCCCCACCAGGAATCTCACTCCCAGCCTGGTGCCACTTACCAGGCAGGGCCAGCAGGAAGAGGCAGGCAGCTCTCATGCTCACAGGTGGGCTGGGATGGCGTCAGAGGGCTGAGGGGGCTGAAGAGGGAGAAGGCTTTACCCCAGGCCCACTAATCCAGGCCTGCAGACCCGCTTCTGACCCCCCTGCATTCAGGTTGGAGGACTGGGCCCCTTGGTGACCCTGTGCTTAGGTCACAAGTGGCAAGGTCTTCAATCCGGCTGCAGGGCTGACCAGGACGAACAACCTCAACCTCGGGAGATATGTCTAATCCCCACCCTGCTTTCCTCACCACACCACATCCCACCCCACTCAGGCTCAGTACCTCTCCAGGCATCCAATACGCTGACCATGTGAATCTGGAACCTGAGGACCCCAGGCTCGTCCTCAGGACCCCAGCCCTAGCCAGCTAAGGCCACGGTCTGGACTCAGCTGCTCCGCCAAGTCCACCACCTGCTCCCAATTAGCCCCCCTGCCCCCAGCATCTAGCTCAGCAGGAAACCACGTGCCCCTGGGCCTGGGGGACCTGGAGCAGCCAGGAGCAGCCAGGCTGGGCAGGGCTCCCAGCCCCCAGAAGCCTGCTCAAGACCTGGCTGTCTTCAGGGCAGGCTGGCTCAGGAGACTGAACTGTTTTTCAGCAGCAGCAGCAGGAAGCCTTCAGGGCGGAGACGAGAGGGCTTCTCTCAGCCCTGGAAGAGATCAGGCCTGGCACCCAGCCCAGGGCTCTCTGAACCCCCTGATACTGTGTGGCAACGGTCTTGTGTGTGTGTCTGTGATTTGGGGGCGGGCTAGGACATGGATCCATAGCTTTCACCAGGTCCTTTAAGTCCAAGAGCTCCTGGTCTGGTCCACCCTACACACTGGTTACAGTGAACTTGGCTGAATCAGAATCACTAGGGCCTCATGTCCAAGCCCAGCTCAATGGACAGCAATCTCAAGACTGTCGGCCTACTGTCTAAAGGGCCATATGGGCAGCGTCCACACAGCTCTGCATCGCAGGAGCCCCGCCCTACAACTTAGCAAGTTTTAAGTAGAATCCTCACTTTGCTGTATTTCTGCCACCACCTTGGGGGGGGGGGGGGGAGAGAGACATGAGCATCTTTCTCCTTTTCCTCCAGTCCTGGGTCTTCTCCAGGTGGTCGTCTCCCCACCCTACCCCCGCCCCAATCCCTTGTCCACTTCATACATTCAAGATCCCTCCTGGAGTGGAGCAAACAGGTACCATGCTCGACTTCTAACCCACCAGAGGCACCTTGGAAGAAAGGCCTGGTGATGCCCTATTGACAACTCCTGGAGTGCAATCCAGGCTGATGCAGATGGAGAAGGCTAGTAATTGTCTGATGGGTGGGGGGAGGGCAGGGGGGGCATGGGCACCTAGCACCTCATACCCCATCTGAAAGCCAGAGACTCCACACTCCTTTCCATCCTAACCCCCCACCCCAGGCTAGTGGCAAGCTGGGAGCCAGGCCAGTGGAAGCTGTCATCATTCAAGGGGAGGCCCCCAGATGGGGCCTGATGGGGTTCCACGAGTCTGGGGGCCCTGTCTGCCGCCTACTTCCCTTCATAGCAACGTTTCCTAACCCAGAAAGACTGGGACCCTGGTCCAGGCTTAGCAGGGCGGCCTCCCAAGGGGTGAGAGTCGTAAAGCTGAGTCCAGGTGGGAGGAGCAATGCAATGCGGGAGGCCTCCCTGCAAGGGGCCCAGTCTGTCTCCAAGCAATTCCAGACGCCCACACTCTCAGGAGCGTGGGGGGGGGGGTGTTCCAGGGGAGGGAGGTCAGGACGATGCCCTCCCCGAGTTGACCCCTTTCCAAAGCTGGGTCAATCCATCAGCGCGCAGGGCTCTGGCCTCGGCCGGGGCCAGGCCGGGTCGCTGGTGGAAGCCAGATGTGGCTGCGCCGCCGCACAGCTGGGAGCAATCTGCCACGGAAACTTGCCCTGGCGCTCCCATCTCTGTCTCTCTTTGTCTCTGAGTCTCTGCCCCCGCAGACCCCCAACGCCCCACCCGCCCAGGGAGAACAAAAGCCATCCAATACCCTGACGCCCCACTTCTGGCTCCCCGCAAACTTTGGCTCCCCTCCCTCCACCCCGAGCCCTTGCACCAGAGTGAGCGCCCCCAAGTTTTTCAAATGCCTTCTGAACACCCCTCAGATGGTTCCGGGATCAGGGCCCCCCTTACAACCAGCGCCCCAAAACCAGAGGTCCCGTCCCCGCCTCTGGGAGCCCTCCAACGCCCACACCCGCTTGAGAGCACCCCCAGTGCAGTGGGCCATCAGGCCTGCTCCTACCTGTCCGGGTCACTCTGTCGCCAGCTCCGTGTCCGCCTGTTGGAGCCGCCCCTTTGCCCGATTGCAGCCCCCCTCCAGGCCCCCGACGGGCTGGCGCCCGCCCTCCAACCCCCCTCTTCCGCTGGGTCCTAACGCGAGCACTCCACTTTGGCAGCCAGGCTACACCCTTGGGTCCTCGGGCTTCCACTGGGTGTGAAAGGGAGTCCTTTGTGGGAGAGGGCACCAGCAGAGCCCGCCCACGCTTTACACCGTGCAAAACTTCACCTAGTCACATCTGGTCCTTGGTGAGGAAGCTAAGTGGGCATGTCTCCCCATTTCACAGAGGAGGAAACAAGGCCCTCCCTGCCACCCCCCTCACACACACACACACACACACACACACACACACACACACACGGCCCTAGCCAGGCTCACATCCCACAGGCTACTTGGGCCTAGTGCCCTAATGTCCCCAAAGCACCTCCAATTGGACCAGAGCCCAAGCTCACAACCTCCGAATGCTCCCCTTAGCTCTACTGCCCACCCAGCACAGCTAGCCCCTCAGCTTCCTTTCCATCTACCCACCGACTGCCCTTGCCAAGGCAAATGCCCTGCTGCCCACTATTGCTGCTAGCCTGGGCCCTGAGAAGACACCCAGATCTTCCCCCATCTCATCCCTCCAGTGACATTTTTGAAATGCAAATCAGGTCTCAGGGCCCTCCCAATCATGGCCACAGTCCCACCCCCCTGCCAACCCCAGTTTCCAGTACCTGTAGGGCAGGATCCCCAAAGGTGTGCCCTACTCCAGAAGGTGGGGGAAGCTCACCTGAAGTTACACGGCCAAGAGGTAGCTGCCACCTCAGAGAAGAACCCCTTTTCAGGGAAAAAGTAAGACTTCGGCATTATCAGGGAAACAGAAACCATGACAACCAATTCCACTGGCAGCCACTTGATCCCACTCATAGTGACCCTACGGGACAGGGGAGAGCTGACCCAAAAGGTTTTCCAAGGATGTAATCTAGTCCTGGTGGTGCTGTGGTTAAGCATTGGGCTGCCATCCCCATGGTCGGTAGTTCAGAACCACCAACAGCTCTCAGGGGGAAAGGCTGGGCTTTCTACTCCTCAAACAGTGACTACCTCAGAAACCTCCGTGGCGGTGAATCTGTGAGACTTTACAGAAACACTGCCAGGGCTTTATCCTGCCCAGCAAGCTGCTGGTTTGGGCTGCTTCACCACGAAACCCCCCAAGCCCACTGTCACTGAGCGAATTCCGGCTCATAACCACCGCAGGTGGGGTTCCTGAGGCTTTGTAAATCTTCACGGGTCCAGACACAGCCTCATCTTTCTCCCCAAGAGTGGTTGGTGGGTTTGAACCACTGGCCTTGCAGTTAATGTTCCAACAATTACTGTGCAGTGACCACAGCCAGGTTCTACAGTGCCAGTGTCCTCGGGTCCGTTCCAACTCATGGCGGTTCGATATGTACAACAAAACGGAACACTGCCCGTCCTGTGCCATCCTCACCACTTCTTAGGTGTGAGCCCCTGTGGCCGCCACGGCGGCGTCCTTCCGGCTTCCCGAAGGTCTTGAAGGTCTTCTTTTTTCACTGCCCCTCTGCCTTGCCAACACGATGCCCTTTCCCAGGACCATCTCTCCCAACACAGTCAAAGCACGTGAGATGAAGTCTCGCCATCCTCGCTTCTAACAGGCCTTCGGACCGCACTTCTCCCAAGACAGGTCCTTCTTCGGGCAGTCCACGGGGCTTCGACAACAAATTACCAACAGCAGCTTCTTCCCTTGGTTTCACCAAGGAGACTGAAGAGCCCTTATTGAATTTGTAATTTTTCCTTCTACCTGCCCCAGGGCCTCGGTTCCAGCTGCTTCCTCCTCCTGCACTCCAGGCTGGCTCCTGGGGTGGGGGTGGGGGTTCCTGCTAAATCTCCCTTCCCCCCTCCATCCCTCCCTCACCAGAGACAGCTTCTGTTTGACTGCACACAGTGTCAACTTGCTCTTAGATCTGTGACCATTTGAGTCTGGTCCCTGTCCCCGCCGTCCCTACCCACAGCATCACGAATGTAGAATGAGGTGAGTCTCGACTCATCAGGCACAGTGCCAGGCCCTGAGAAGCAGTTCAGTAAACATCTGTGGAACGAGTGACTGACCTGTACACTGATTCTCCTGAGAAAGACTAGATTTGGGAAGGTATGGCCCCCTGCCTCCGGGGCACCCCCGGCCCTGCCTGGCCCAATCCTGAAGTGTGACTGCAGGCCAGAAGGCGGAGGAGTGGAGGATGCTCCTGATTTGAGCTCCTCCGCCCCCAGGGCTGCCCCGGCTCCCTTCCTCTTAGACTCCAGTCCCATGAGGCTCCCTGAACAGACTCCACAGCCACCAGTCAGTCAGAGCTGGTGTGTGCAATGACTACGGGGCTGGTGGCTGTGCTGTCTCCCTCTGCCATGTTGGTGGGACCGTAGCAGGCAGGGGCCTCCTCCAGCTGGAGTGTGCTGGAGCTGCCGGTCAGCCCAGCCCTGGGGGTCAGCCCAGCCCTGGTTGCAGCCGCTGCTACCAGTCCTACTGAGATAAGCAGAAACGCTCCTTCCACTTGCAGTTTGTGTGGGGCGGAGGTGGGGGGAGGTGGGGGGGGGATGGAACACTGTGACCTCAGCACTGCCAGCTCCAGGGTCCTGGCTCTCTCTTGGGTCCTCTCTCAGCGGGCAGAGACTGGCATGCTAGGGGAGGTGGCAGCAGGTGGCCTGTGAGTGACTAGAGGCAAGTAGGAGAAGGGAGATCACAATCCCCTGGCTCCCTGGCTGCTCCCCACCTCCTGGTCTGCGTCACCTGAGCTCTCTGAGCCTAGTCTGGGGGCAGGGTGGGTAAGGGGAGGCCCGGGTGCCAGCTACCTTCACTACATGCCAGGGCCTCGTTTCTGTTTACTCCTCACAGCAACCCTTCCTTTCGGAGAGCTCTTTTCACCCCCATTTTCCAAATGTGGAAACCGAGGCTCAGTGTGTCCTGAGCATCAGAGACAGGAGACTAAGGACAGTCGCTGAGGGGCATCCAGGCACTGATGAGCGGGGGCTGCAACTGGAATTTCAGGAACTGGGCCTGTAGACCCTGCTCCCTGCTCCCCACTCCCCTTCCAGAGGGGCAGCAGCTTCACACTCACTGACATGCCAGGGATGGACGTCCAGGTCCGGCCAGTGGGAAATCAGGGTCCCTCTAAGCTCCAAGTGAAGCTCCAGGGCTTAACTGAGCTGTGCCCCATTTTCTCCTTTGCAAATAGATTGGATTGTGTCCCCTGACAAACTCGTTCTGACGGACGGGAAGACAAGATGCCTGTATCTATGGACTTGAGATGGCGCGGTCCACCCCATCCGCAGGTAGGTTTCCTTTGGGACTATGAAGTCATCGGTTCCCCGGGGACACCTTCAAGTTAAACAATAGCGTGCTGTGGCTGTGAGGTGACATCAGTGGGCTCTGCTTCACAGCGACCCCGTGGACAACAGAAGGAAACACGGCCCCTTCCTGCTCCACGTCACCGTGGCCACGCTTGGAGCCACTGTTGTCACCACTGTGCCCACCGCCTCATGGAGGGTCTTCCTCTTGTTCCGGGGATTGGTCTCTCCTGACAGCAGGCACAGAGTGCACTCTGGAGGAGGCGCATTCTTGGAAGAAGTGCTATGCTCCCTCTTGAATGGCTGGATGCTAACCAGTTCGTTTTTTCTTTATTTTGAATACATATAGCAATTATTCCATAGTTTAATCACATAAATTATACAATTGCTCTCACAATCAGTTTTCCAAACCAATTCTTCTTTTTAAAAAATTACTTTATTGGGGGCTCATACAGCTCTTGTCACAATCCATGCATCCATCCACCCACTGTGCCAAGCACATTTGTACATTTGTTGCCATCATCATTCTCAAAACATTTTTTCTGCTTGAGCTCTTGATATCAGCTCCTCATTCCCCCCACCACTCTCCCTCTCTCATGAACCCTTGATAATTTATAAATTGTTATTATTCTTCCATGTCTTACACTGGCCGATGTCTCCCTTCACCCACTTTTCTGCTGTCTGTCCCCCTGTGATCATTTTCCCCTTTCTCCCCCACCTCCCTCCACCCTCCTGGTAACACCACTCTCTGTCGGTCCTTCCAAACCAATTCTTTTTGATACAGCGGGTCCGTCTGTTTCTTCGATCTTTGGAAGCTTCTTGCATCAGCCAATGTTTAGCCCAAGGACTCTTTCAACATCTCAATTCCAGGATTGAGCCCCCACCCCCTCCAGTTCTTTCGACTTGAGATATGCTGAGCACGTCTTTCTTCTTTAGCGTTCCAATTCCGAGTCTTTGAACATTTCAATATTATAATCTATGCTGTCCTCTTGCGCTGCCCTTTGACCTTCTTTACCTTTGCCTTCGCCACCCTCCTGCTTAAGAGCGAGTCCCGTAGCTGCCATCCGCTTTGATCTTTTCTTTCTTTCCCTGTGGCTCTGCCTGTGGGATGTGCTCTGTGTCCTCCCGCACGCAGCCATCACAGTGTGAAAAGGGAAAGCTTTCCACCACCGGAATCTTTCCGGGACACTCAGCTTTGAGGAGCTCCCCTGTATTTCGGATGCCTTTCAACCCCAGGGCCTCCTCTTCAGGGCTCGGAGATTTCTAGTGGTCAACATTCGGTAGTGGACAGCCAGAGAATCATTCTCGCAGCTGTTGTTGACTCAGCAAAGCGCTGGCTTCCGATGCTCATTAACCCCCTGGCCTTTTCAGCCTGCGTGTGGTTGATGGGGGAAAGCCCTGGCCTTTCAACGTTTGCTCTGCCTGTGGGAGGAGCGAGCCACCAGCCTGGAATGCACCAGTGGAAACTGGTAGAATCTCTCTGTAACATTAAAAAAAAATTTTTTTTAACCATTTATTGGGGCTCATACAATTCTTATCACAGTTCATACATATACATACATCAATTGTATAAAGCACATCTGTACAGTCTTTGCCCTAATCATTTTTTTCTCCTCTTTTCTTTTTTTACATTTTATTAGGGACTCATACAACTCTTATCACAATCCATACATATACATACATCAATTGTATAAAGCACATCCATACATTCCCTGCCCCAATCATTCTCAAGGCATTTGCTCTCCACTTAAGCCCCTTGCATCAGGTCCTCTTTTTTTTCCCCCTCCCTCCCCTTTCCCCCGTCCCTCATGTGCCCTTAGTAATTTATACATCGTTATTTTGTCATATCTTGCCCTATCCGGAGTCTCCCTTCCCCCCTTCTCTGCTGTCCCTCTCCCAGGGAAGAGGTCACATGTGGATCCTTGTAATCAGTTCCCCCTTTCCAACCCACTCACCCTCCACTCTCCCAGCATTGTCCCTCACACCCTTGGTCCTGAAGGTATCATCCACCCTGGATTCCCTGTGCCTCCAGCCCTCATATGTACCAGTGTACAGCCTCTGTCCTATCCAGCCCTGCAAGGTAGAATTCGGATCATGGTAGCTGGGGGGCTCTGTAACATTTTTTATGATCCCTGGTGGCTGCCTATGCCTATGTGGCCCATCGTGGACTGCCGGAATGACGGCCCACCTGCATGTAACCTGACAAGGAGCGGCGTGGTGGTGGTTGGCTGTGATCTGAAAGGTCAGCAGGTGGAAACCAGGGAGAAAGATGAGGCGTTCTGCTCTCGTTGAGTGACAGTCTTGGGAAGCCACAGGGGCAGTTCTCCTCTGTCCTACAGGGTCCCTAGGAGTCTTCCAGGATGAGTTTGTAAATAAATTCAGCTGGATTATTGATCGGGCTCCGTCGCTCCTGGGCCAGGAGCTGACATTTGGGAGGAACAACTGGCTCTTCCTCCTAACCTGTCAGATCTAGGACCACAAACCAAAGCCAAACCACTGCCAGAGGCCACTCCTCTAGGCCGAAGTAGACCCGCCCCTGTGGGGTTCCCAGATGGTAGCTCTTGAACTCTGTGGGAAGTAGAAAGCTTCACCTTTCTTAGGAGGAGCGGCCGCTGGTTTTCAAGTAGCAGCCCGACATACTGGCTTAAGCCTCTGGGTCTCCACCTGGGGAAAGGTTTCATGATGCTGGGCTGTGACATTCCGGTGGCAGGAAGCAACTACAACACGGGCAGGCTGCCAGGAGAGGGCGGCACCGTAGCTTAGGAAGCAGCTTGTTAATGATGGGTTGGCCTTTGGCAAGGGGTTCTTTGGGAGAACTCTCAAGTGCACGAGCTTGGAGAGGCGGGCTGTTGTAGGAGAGGCATGGCCGTGCTATCTGGGTGGCTGTCTCTGTAACCTGCTCTGGTGCTCTCTTGAGGCACTGACATGGCAACGAGGACCTTCTCTGGGAGGTGTTTGGGCTCGGCGGTGCTGTCCAATTGAATGGTATCTATTTACCATACATGTATTGTGGGTCTCTAAGCATCTAGGCCCTTAGTGTCCCCACAAGTGTATTATTAGGCGAGATCAGTCTCTGGAGGGGCGCGCATCAGGCTTGGTCAAGCGGGGAGCGGGCAGTGAGAAAGAGGAAGGCCCTCAATGGGATGGATGGACACGGTGGCTGCAAGGATGGGCTCAAACTTAGAACCACTGAGGAGGGTGCAGGACCGGGCCGTTTCGCTCTGCTGGGCACGGGGTCCCAGTGTGTGGGACTCCTGACCCATTTTCTGGTGGATGCAATCCTGTGGGGTAGCGGGGTTTTACTGTTATGAAGCGGCTCGATGTCAGGGAGTCCTCAGCCCAATTCCTTCTACGTTACGAGGAGCAGCACAGACCCAGGGAGGACCACCAAGGATCTGAGGGGTGTCCAAGCTACCGAAGCTGACCCAAGAATCTCCCCCCGAGCTGACTGAGCCATCCACTGGAGCTGGTGCTTTGAACGCAAGCGTCTAGTCTAGCCACACTAAAAGGACAAACCGATCTGACTCGGAAGAAGTCAGGCCAGAGTGCTCCTCAGGAGGCGAGACTTCGCCTTACATACTTTGGACATGGTATCAGAGGCACCAGCCCCTGGAGAAGGACCTTCTGCTTGGTAAAGTGGCGTGGAGGGCAGTGAAAAGAGGCTGGCAAGATGGACTGGCACAGGGGCTGCTTCCACCAGCTCAGGCAGAGGAACCTTTGTGAGGACGGCGCAGGGCCGTGCAGTGTGTCCTTCTGCTGTGCACAGGGACACGATGGGTCGGGGCTGACTCGAAGTCACCTGACAAGAAGCCATGCTGGCACCTCAAGGTGCCCTCTCCGACCAGCGAGTCAGCGTGCGGCCCCACGGGCGGCAGGCAGGCCGAGGCCTCGGGACAAGGCCTCCCAGGCCACTATTGTTCCTGCGTGGTATGAACGGTGAAGTGCTCACAAAAGGTGTGCAATCTGAACCCACCCAAAAGCACCCAGGAAGAAAGGCCTAGCATTCTGTCATTGGAAACTCAGTTCCACTCTGAAACACATAGGCCCATCAGCCATCCGAATTCCTGATGGTTTGGGTGTGGTTGTGTTCTTAGGTTCAGGCCTGCTTCCTAGTCCAGGCTCCAACTCTGCCTCTTTTCTGCACTGGCCCCAGCCTCATTTCCAAGCCTACTTCCTCTGAGAAGTCCTCCTCCCTGCTCCTTACCTGACTCACAATGTGGGAAGCAGAGAACGGGAGAGAGTGCACATGGATGAATTCTTTTTGTCATCTATTAAGAAGCCCGGCAGGCTGGGTTTCTCGGGTGGAGGGAGGCTTTCACCCTGGAGTTGGAGACAGTCCCAATCACATTTTCATAATTAATAATGTTCCCACGATATCCTCCCCAAGTAGTGCTCCCTTAAAGTTCCCTCTTACAAGCACATGGCCGATTGCTATGTAGCGGCAGCTTTAGCTCAAGGAGCAGACTCCTGCTATTGCTCTCTAGGCTCTGACGATAACCACTCCCCTTACCTGCCCCTGGTGTTAGGTTACTCCTCCAATGCATTCAGGGGCCTTTTTGGGTTAGCCCACTTTGTTGCATATGTGGTTACTTGTAACTAGGAGGGCTTGCACACCCTTAGAGTATATAAGCCTCTGTTGGAACTATATTCTCTCTGTGCGTACCTGGTTCCTGGAAGCATGGTGGCCAAGGTGAGCGCTGGCATGCTTTGTCTTGTCTGATGTCTCTTTAATTTACCTATCAATTACACAACTGCCCATTGGACCTATTTGGTTGTGGGGCTGGTACCCCAGATCACAAGGTGCAGGGCCCAGAGACCTTGCACATTTCCCTGTGGGCCAGCAGCCTGCTCACCTTGATTTGACTGGGTGCCCTTTACCCCATCATGGCCAGGCTGTCCTCAGAGTGGCCCTGTGCCTGGCTGCTCTCCCGGGAAACCCTAAGCCACCTTCTGCCCTGCCCTGTGCACTCCAACCCACTCTGCTCCAGCCCCTGGGCCTTGGCATGTTCCAGCATCTCCCACCATCACCTGGCCTGCTTTGTACCCTTCCATGGGCAGCTGGCCTCTGCAGAGAGCTCCAGACCCCCATCCTACCCAGGCTGGCCCTTCACCCACCTCCCTTCCATGCTCTGCTCCCACTTGCTCCTTGGTTTGGCTCCCTGCAGCCAGGCCCTTGGGCTAGGTTCTGAGCAGCTCCCAGGCAGAGCACGTGTTCAGTTCACGTGCCTGGCACTCGACTGCCTGACACTGAGCCATCAGCTAAGGACAGGGCAGGGATTTGAACCCAGGCCCCTGCAGCCTCCCCTTAAGCTGCATCAGCAGCTCTGAATTGATGGTGGCTGGAGACTCCTCAGGGTTCTTGGCAGGCCATGGCACTCAGTACACCGCCCCCCCCCCCCACCGAGGAGCTAAGGGCACTTTAGGGGCAGTGATCAGCCCTTCCCTGTTCCCCTCCGCCCAGAAGATGAGACAGACTACTGGGCAGCATTTCCCAAGAAGTGGGGCTTGGCCAGTGTGCGTGTGTGTATAAACATATGAGGTCAGGGGGATCCTACCCTTCCCCAGGGGTCGGTGCCTGGGGTTCTGGCTGGGAGATGTGGGCTGAGTCCTGATTTTCATCGGAGGCAGGAACTAGGCCACCAGAGTATCCCAGAGTGTGGGGTGGTGAAGGTAGAAAAGGCGGGGACCGCTCCAGTGCCTTGCTTACTGGGCCCTGACATTCGGTGAGCACATAGCTGTGACAAGCATTTTCACTCCTCAGGGCTGAGTGTGGACGCTGGAGTCAAAGGGAATCAGACTCAACTCTCCCTCCTTGTGTGACTTCCATGCCTCAGTTTTCCCATCTGTAAAATGGGCACAAATAACCCCTAGAACCCTTTGCCACTGTTATCGACTGACTCGACAGCAACCCTGTGGGCAGAGGATTCCACCGCTGGGTTTCCAAGGCTGGCCATTTTTCTGGAGAAAGCCGGCCCATCTCTCCCCAGTGGGGGTGGTAGGGTTACAGGTCAGCTGAACGCGGGCCTGTGAACAGCAACCAGGGCAAGTCATCCCATAGACCAGGAAACGCAGGCCGAGAGGGAACTGTCCTGTGTAACCTGGAAGCTCGGAGGGCAGATGGTGTGCCCTTGGTGGGAACCCACCCCACAGCATCAAGGGAGCAACAGGCTCGGGGCCCAGGTACGGGGCACGTGCGCTGAGCCAGAAAATAACACGACTTTATTTGCTACACGGGCAGCAGCTGAGAGGGGGCTGCTGTCTGTACGTGGACTGGTTTAAACCGAGGGGCAAAAACAGTCCGTGCGTCCCCGGGCTGGGGGCAGGGACAGCCAGGCCGGCTAGCCTGCGGGCAGCAGGACCGCAGGAGGTGGTGGCGTCCCTGGAGGGCGAGTCCCGTGGGTGGCGCGAAGGCCGGAAGTCCAGTGTTCCGGGCGGCGGCGGGGCCTGCACTACCTCCCGGCGCGGGCGGGCGGCGGCGGCCAGGGCTGCTCGGCCAGCTCCCGCTCCAGCCGCCTGAAGCGCTTCTTGGAGGCCCGCTTGGGCCGGAGCCGCCGCCGGCAGGAGGGGAGGCACTGGTCCAGCACGCTCTGCGGGGGCAGAAGGCTGTGCAGGGCCCGCGGCAGAGCCCCGCCCCGTCCCGTCCCGCCCCGCCCTGTCCCTGCCCGGGCCCCACCTCCAGCAGGAAGGCCCCCACCAAGTGGAAGGCCACCAGACCCAGCAGCAGCAGCTTGAAGCAGGTGTCGGTGATGTTCCGGAGCGCCAGCGGGCCCTGCAGGAGGCCGGGGACCAGGATGAGGCCCACCAGGACGGAGCCCAGCGCGGCTAGCAGCACCAGGAAGGGCACTGGGGGCGGGGAGGGGAATCCATCAGGCCAGCGGGACACACCCGCAGCACAAGCCGCCCCCCAGCCTGCCCCCCACGCCCCAACCCCTTCCCCAGTATGCCTGGCAGCCCTGCCCCCCACACCCAGCACCGTTGGTGTAGAGCGGCCGGCGGAAGGGTGCCCCCTTGGACATGGCGGCGGCCAGGATGAGGTACTGGAAGCTGGACAGGGAGAAGACCACCGTGTTCTCATAGTTGGGCAAGTTGTCTGGAGCGGGCACGGTCCTGTTCAGAGGCACGAACCTGGGCACAGGGGGTGGGGTGTAAGCGCAGTGGGAGGGGCGAGGCAGGGGGGACAGTGGGGATGCGGGGGTGAGGTGGGGGGCGACCTGGGCAAGGCCCTACTCACCAGGGCTGGGCCACAGTCATGAAGTAGCCTCCCAACTGGATGCCAGCCATCAGGGCCACCTGTAGCAGAAGGCTGCCCAGCACGGGCACGCTGAGCAGGGCCCCCGGTGGCCGCGCCCGGCCCAGCACCAGCGCCGGCCCCGTGCGGCTCATGAGCACGGCCACCGTGGTGGTGATGCCCAGGTCGATGGCCAGGAACTGCATGTCGCTCAGGTTGGTGTTGACCTGCAGGCAGCGGGGCTGAGGTTGTCATTCTTGGCCCTGGCCAGGCCTCCCCTCCTGCGTTGCTCTGGTCCTCCTCCCACCTGACCCAGTCTGAGGAGGCGAGCCCCAAGTCTGGTGTGGGAAACATATCCCGGCCTTCTGGGAGACTCCTCACAGCCCTGGAGGGCAGGGAGAAGGCCTGGCTGCTGGCCGAGGGATACTCAGTACCAAGGGGTAGGTCCCCTGCCCTCAGGAACTCGGCCTGATGGGGGAGGGGCAGCTCAGCCTGAGAGTTGGGCCTTAGTTTAGCTTGTGAGGGCTCCTGCCTTGGAGGAAGTGCCTGGATTCTCCGTGGGCAGGGTGGGAATCAAGAACAGGAGCTGCAGGGCCCCTGGCATCACCTCATTCTGGGGGAGCGGGGCAGGGGAGAAAAGACCCAACCCAGTGTCCTGCCCCTCCTGGATTCCCGGCTGCCTCACCCCTGCCTGGGCTCTGCCTCCGTCTCCCCTGCAGATAACTCTCCCAAGAACAGGGACTAAAGTTCAGCATACGACAGTGGCTCCCATTTGGGGGGACCTATTGTGTCAGAATGAACCAAGGGGGGAGGGGGCAGTTGATTAAGCACTTGACTGCTGACCAAAAGGTTGGGAGTTCAAACTGCTAGCTGCTCTGCGAGAGAAAGACTTGGCAGTTGGCTCTCATAAAGATTTACAGCCTCGGGATCCTCTTGGGGTGGATCCACCCTATCCTGGAGGGTGACTGGGAGTCGGAATGGACTCAGCCGTGAGCTGGGTGCTTGGTGCTCCCCTCACCTCATGTAGCCTCATCTCGAGGGCTTGCCCCCCTGCCCTGCTAGCTGGCCCTCACCGTGTAGAGGATCAGGACAGAGATGAACTGGGTCAGGCTGTACAGAGCCATGTACTTGAAGACGCTGAACGACGTGTCGAGAGAGCACCGGCCTTCCCTGCGGCAGGGGCATGGGTGTTAGGGGCCAGCTCGGCTGATGCCCCAGAGCCCCCGCCTGCCAGCCCCGCCACCTCACCTGATGACCTTGGGCACACACTCGATACTGGCCAGGCTCGAGGTGAAGGATGAGACCACGGAGGCCTCAGCCTGAGAGAGCGAGATGCCCACGTCGGCTGCCTTCAGGGCCCCGCAGTCGTTGGCGCCATCCCCGCACATGCCCACACAGTACCTGGCAGGGAGGGGCAGGCAGGTGGGGCCCAGGTCTCCCCCTGGTTTTGGGTATGTGACTCCGCCCCTCTTTAGCGGCTGGCTCCCAGGTTTGCTGGGAAGGGATTCCTGCATTCCTGTGTCATGGAGGCTGGGGTGCCCATGGCCTGGAGCTCTGACCCTGAGGAGCAAAGCTCCACCCTGCACATGGGGCAGGCTGGGGTTCCAAACCCCCACCAAGGAATCAAAGCGGGCAGTTCAAATCCACCCAGAGATATTGAAGAAGGAAAGGCCTGATAATCTGCTCCCACCAAGATCCCAACCAGAAACAGTCCTGCTCAGGCACCTTGGCCTTGCTCTCCCACGCTCTCGGGCTTTAGGCGCTCAGTGCATAGGTGCTGGGGTTGTTTGCAGCACACTGAGGAGTGCCTGCCTGGTGATGGCCGCTCTCCTCCACCCGGATTTGTGGGCAAGCTCACTCGGACAGGCTTGCCCCCGCCCTGCCCCCCACAGGCCTGCCCACAGCACTCACTGCAGCTTCTGCAGCTCGCACACCAGCTGGGTCTTCTGCTCAGGGGCCATGCGGGCAAAGACAGTGCCCTGGACCAGGACCTGGCACAGGGAGGGGAGGGAATGAGGCGGCCACCAAGGACAAGTTAAGAGGAGGCCTCGGCTGAGCTGGGAGGGGCCGGCCACCCTACCTTGGGCAGCAGCTTGGGGAAGTGCTTCAGTAGGATGCTGAAGGTGGCCCCACTGAGTGCCAGGTGGCGGGAGCGGAGGTCTGGCTCCAGGGTGTAGCTTTCGGCCTGCACAGGGTCCTGGGGGCCCAGGACGTTCAGTTTAGATCCCCTACCCACACTGGTGAGGTGGGACCAGGTGGGTGGCAGAGGGGTGGGGCTGGGGACTCGGGCAGCCTCACCTTAGCCCCATTCATGGCTGCAGAGGTCTCCACAGGCAAGAACTCCAGAGAGGCAGGCTGGCCCCGCTCAGGGGGCACGGCATGCACGATGACCAGCCGCTCCTGGGGTCCTACCATGCCACAGCCCCGGGCCACAGTGACTGCGGTCTGCAGGTTGTCCCCTGGGGAGCATGGGGCAAGGTCAGGGTCCTTACCCTGACCCTTCAAGGCGTGACAGGCCACCACTCACAAGCTGGGCAAGTTACCCATGCCCCTGGCCGCCTGGCTCCTTGTGTATAAAAGCAGGTGCCAACGGGCTTCAGAAGAACCAGGCCGGGATGCCAGTGCACAGACAAGTCCCTGCTGTGTGAGTCTCCTGAAAGGGGGTGCCCGTGACCGCCTGCGCTCTACTGTGCGGCTCGGCCACAGGACCTTTACTGGCTCCACAAACCGGTCGCAACCTTTGAGGCTGGCACCATTGTTCCTGGTTCTCAGAGATGGACAGTGGGACCCCGAAGGTGACAACACAGCTGGCGAGTAGCCAGGCTAGACCCCGGGCCATCTGACACCAAGCCTGGGCTCCACGGCCTCATCTGTTAAATGAGGGATGCTGTGAGGCTCCCATCCAGTAGAGGGGGAAGGGCCTGCCTGCTCAGTACCTGTGACCATGACAGTGCGGATGCGGGTCCTCCGTAGAGCCTGGATCACTGGCGTGCTCTGTGGCTTCAGTAGGTTCCTCATTACCAGCAGTCCCAGGAGGCTCAGCTCCTGCTCCACAGTGTCCCTGGGGGATGGATGGGCAGCCCCAGGTCAGAGGTCCTCTCCATGGCCCCTTGGGCCTTCAACCCAGTCCTCCAAGGGGGCAGGGGCACTGCCTAGGGCCCACCTCGTCAGCTGCTGAGCTGCCCCCAGGTCAGGAACCATAGGCAGGGGCTTGCCGGCGAGCGCCACCACGCGATAGCCGGCAGCTGTGTGGCTCTGCAGTATCTGGGCAAAGTTGGCGGGCACTGGCAGGGAGAGGCGCAAGTGAGCAGGAGGAGGCTTGAGGCTGGGGCCCTGCCCCTGCACGCCAATGCCGGAGTAGTCACCTGTCTCAGGTCTGCAGAGGCCTGCCACCAGCTCCGGGGAGCCCTTGACGTAAGCCTCGGGCTGTGTGGCCCCTGGCCAGGTCACCACCACGTCCATGCGCTGCAGGGTGGACGAGAAAGGGAAGCGGCAGAGGATGCTGACGGGCACTGGGCGCTCCTGTGGGTAGAGAGACCACTGAGGTGCTGTAGAGAGCCGGCCCTTCGGCCCTAGCCCCAGCCCCCCTTGGCTTACCGCTCCCTGCAGCTGGGACACCCCAAGCAGGGGTCTCATCACCGCCAAAACCTGGGTGTCCAAGGCCCTGTCTTCTGCCGGTGCCTCCTCCAGGACCTGGGAAACAGGCAGAGATGGTTGGCCAGAAGAGACAGCAGGAGAGATTCGAGCTAGACTTGTGGAGGCAGGGCAGTGCAGAAGTGAAGGACTTGGGCTCTGGGATGGGGAAGACAGTGTCTAAACTCTGGCCTTGTCCCTGGTGGGGTGACTCGGACCCCTGACTCCCTATCTGCCCCAGCCTGCTTTCCTCCTGGGAAGCAGGAAACCTTCCTGGGGAGACCTGAAAGGAAGGCAAGGTCAGCTTGCTGAGGGCCTAGCTGCCCAGAGGGTGGGGTGGGGCTGAGCTGAGGCACTTGACCTCCTCACCCAGCCTGTAGACTCCACCATCTTGAGGTCCATGGGGTCGCCCATTAGGGTGTCTTGGAGCTGGCTGAGGGTGTGGCAGGTGGCCAATGCTCGGAGCAGGGGCCCCACGGGCAGGTGACGGGGCTCTGGGACCAGCGGCAGGAACACCTGCCCCTTCAGGGGCACCACACCCATCACGTCCAAGCCGTCCTCTGTGAGGGTCCCCGTCTGCAGCGGAGGCAGGGTGGCGGGGAGCCTGGTTAGGAGCCTTGCCTGAGAGCCCCAGCTGGCCTAGGACAGGACACTTTCTGCCGGCTCCCCTTGCTCTCCCCGCCCCCCAGGCCTGACTTCACTCCCTCCTGGAGGTGTCTGGGAGCTGGAGGGAAACTTGCTCCAGAGATGGGGAGCGTTCCACGAATGAAGGAGGGAGAGAATGAATGAGTGCCTTTTCCCAGTGCACTTCAGCTGTCCACTTATACCAGGAGCCCTTCGCCAGCACGGCAGCCACTCCTGTGTGAAAGCTCCCGGTGGGTCCAGGAGTAGCCTGCCTGTCTCTGTCCCCAGCCAGGGCCTCTCAGGTGCAGCTATCCCACCTGTCCCACGGCTCCCAGAGCAGCCTCTGCTTGGAGCAGTCATCTCTTGGGGCCCCCCACCGACTACTTGACCAGTCCCCGCTCCCTCCCTTCAGCACCCTGGCGCACTGAGCGTGGCAGTGGCCAGCTGCAGTCCCTCGGTGGTGTTCTCTGATCAAACAAGAAATGGCTGTGGACATAGCATCTGGCTGTACGTGGGGGCTTGGCGGGATCCCGTGAGTGTCCCCACCTTGGGACAGAGCATGGCACCCAGCAGATTCTCAGTCAACGAGGGCAGCCTATGGGTCCCCGCCCCGACTGCCCATGCTGCAGCGCCCACCTTGTCAAAACACACCAAGTGCAGCTTGCCGCCCAGGTTGATGCGCATCGGGTGGATGCAGAAGATGCCCTGCTTTCGCAGGCGGCTCTGGGCATACAGCGTACACACCGTCATGGCAGCCGGCAGGGCGGGCGGGACCACCACGGTCACCAGATCCAGAGCCCGGATCACAATCTCCTTCAGTGGCACCTGGCAGGAGGCGCCATGAGTGCCACCGGCCGGGCCGGGGCAGCACCCAACCACCCCCGCTTCACAGGCCCCTTGAGACAGACCTGGTTGTGGTGGAGGATGAAGATGCTGTAGGCGGTGCCCAGGAGAGCTGGGGACACAGAGCAGGGACTGAGTGGGACCAGGCCGGGCAGTGGGGTCACTGGCAGCATGGGGTGCATGGGATACTCACCCAGGACGGAGAGGGCAGCCACAAACTTCATGCTATGCCTGTAGAACTTGAAGTTCAGGGGCCGGGGATGCAAGATCGAGCTCACCAGGCTCCCTTTAGCCGTGCAGAACCCTGGGAAGGAGCCAGGGAAACTGAGGCAGAGCAAGCCACTAGAGCTGGGTGGGGACACTGGGTCCCATGCCCAGGTGGCAGGAGCCTGCTGGGAGTGACTGCTCTCCTCAAGAGAGGCAGGCTCTCCTGCTTGCCACACCCCTTGCCCATCCACTCTAGCTTAAATGCTTGCCCAGTCTCCTTAGTACCGATGGGGAAACCGAGGCCCAAGGAGCAATGACATTTACCCAGGTCCCAGGCGGGTCAGCAGCTGGGCTGGGTGTGGGGCCCTGGGCCTGCCACCTCTCCTGTGGGTGTTTAGCTGAGCATTGTGCTTGTGAGCCTGGCTCCTACCTGTGCGTGTCACCACTGCCAGGACATGGGGTCCTCCGTAAGCCCGGGCCTGCAAGATGCAAGTCCCACAAAAAAGTGTGTGCCGCCGGTGGGTCTCTGGGCTGTAGGGCCCTGGGCCGGCCGGCAGGGCCGTCTTCAGGACCGGAACACTCTCTCCTGGGAGGGACAAAGTGTGAGGCCTGGGGAGAGGGGCTCCATGCCCCTCACTCCTGCCAATGGGAACGGAAGGGCCGACTGGCTGGGACCGCTTCGTAAGCCCTGTCTCTGGGAGCTCTCCTCACTAGCTAAACCAGTGCTATTCCAGACAGGGAAGGTGAGGCCCAGGGAGGACATAGGGCGGCAATCTTGCAAGGCCACGTGCCAGCCGGTCACCAGGGAACACCTCTAGGGGTGGGAGGTGGGAAGGGTGGTCACAAAAAATGTGGGCACACTTGTGCTGGGGGGGGGGGTAGTGGGTCTGGAAAACTTTCTCTTGTTGGGATTACTATAATGAACACCACGACTTCATTTGCTAATTGAAACCGCTAAAGACGGGGAAGATTCACCTCTGTAAAGCACCCCCCCACACACACACATCCTGCCCCGCAGTCCCACCCTGCGGCGGCGGCGGCAGCAGCAGGGTTGTGACAGGTGAGGCAGGCCAGGATGCAGCCCCTTTGAGTCACACCGACCTCATCCACTCCCACAGGCTCTGCCCCGAGCCTCCCACCCTCCCGGGCCTCGAGCACGCAAACGGAGGGGCTGCCGTCGTCCCAACACACTGTCCCCGGGCACCAGAATGGTTGGAGGAGGCAGCGGGCACACGGGGCGGAACAGAGGCGCAGAGCCTGATGGAGCACCTCACACCCCATCCGTGAAGGGAGGAGGGGGTGGTCCGGGGCGCAGGGCAACTCCTTCGCCGCAGACATGCGCACACACAGTATACCTGCTCCCCGGGACTATCCACCGCGGGAAGTTAAGCAACGCGAGGCGAAGGCGGCAGGCAAACGCGAGCTTCTGCGGCCAAGCAGAGGGCTCTGGGCAGAGGGGGCCGGGCTGACCTGTGAGAGCGCTCTCGTTGACCACACACTCGCCCGCCACCAGGGCGGCATCGCAGGGCAGCAGCCCCCCCTCCTGGGGCAGCACCAGGCAGTCTCCGGGCACCAGATCGCTCGAGTCCACCCAGTCCACCTCTGGGGGAAGGAGGAGCCTCAGTGCAGGCCGGCCACCAATGGCACCCCCGCTGTCCCGCCTCCGCCCAGTTCTTACCTCCTCCTGGCCGGGACACGCACACCTGCACAGACAGCTTGACCATGTCCCTCAGGGTCTGACTTTGCTGTGGGACAAGGGAGGGGTGGGTGGAGGTCCTTGGGGACTCACCTGTCCCCGAAGCCACCTCCTGCCTCGTCTTACCCCACCCCACTTCACCCCACCCACCTTTCTAGTTTTGTACAGTGACAGGCCAATGGAGATGGTGGAGACGATGAAGATGCACAGGGCGTACCCGTAGTAGTGGTCGGCTAGCCACAGCGCAATGCTGAAGGCCTGCAGCCCGTAGTACGGGTTCAGTACCTGCAAGGGGAGCGGGGTGCAGGGAACACATCAGGACCACGCCGTCGGGGAAGCCCAGTCAGAGGCTCATGGGTGCAGAGGCCTGGCAGCTCCAGAGGACTCTAGCCAGGACCTGATCCCAAACAGTCTCCTAGTCAGACTTGACCCGGCCAGTTGTCGCTTGAGCCCCATCTTCTCCAGGTGTTGGGGACACTGACAATGATGGTGCCACCACTACATGTCCCAACTGTCACCCAGCAGTGACCACTCAGGCACAAGGGTGAGCCACCTGCCTGACACCCAAGCCCATAGCAACAGCACACTGGGGTTTAGGGCCCGTGTCCTGGTCAGAGGGATGGGGCGCTCCTGTTTCACTCAGTCCCAGTAGCCCCCTTCTCAGAAGACTACTGAGTCCCCTCCTGGCAAGGAAACTTTGTACTTTGCCCACAGACCAGGATGAAGTGAAGGTATCTGCTTTGGCAGCTCCCCCTCCCCCCCTCCCCTGCCCATTGTTCCAGCATATTCCAACCACTCTACCAAGCTCAGCTTCCTCAGAGGGGAACAGAGTCTAGCCCTCACCCCTCCCTCCCCCCGGGCTGCTGGACAACAAAGGCGGCTGACCATGCCCAGGGACCCGTCTTCTGGTACACATCAGATGCTCAGGCAGGGTGGGCTTGTTCCCAGCCCCCTAAGGCCCCCATTCAATCCTAACCTCCAGCCCAGGCCTGGCCCAGCTAGAACCACCAGTTCCGAGGCCTGGCTTCTTGCCAGCCAAGCTGGGCTGCTGCATCACCACTGAGAAAGCCAGGCGTGCCCAGCTGGGGTGAGGCCTAGGCACCCTACCTCGTCCACCAGCAGCTGGAGATAGGACTTGACTGGAACACTGATCACGTTGGGGCCGAAGACAGCCTTCCTGTAACAAAGGCAGTGGTCACATTGCCAGGCGGCTGGACCTTGCAGGGAGGTTCGGGTTCCCTGTTTTATAGCTGGAGAAGCCAAGGCCCGGAGAAGGCAGGAGACGAGAAGGCCACACCAGGGCGGGCAGGTTGGGGGTAGCACCCACCTCACAGTGCGGTCCTGGAGGCTGAGTCCACAGCGCGAGATGTGGATGTCATCACAGGTGCGGCCCTGGTCCAGGAGGCTGTGGGGTGAGTGTCAGGGACACTTGTGTAGGCCATGGGGGAGGTGCCCTGTAGCCCCACTGTGCTCAGGCCCTCCAGACCTTCTGGTCACTTCTGCCACGTGACACGTCAGGTGAGGGGGAAAGCAGGCCACCCGCTAACTCTGGGGTTCACTTTCTTTTTAATTCTTCTGAGCCTCACCCCCCCCTCCCTCCCGGGGAAAGCAAGCACGGAGACTGAGCTGCTGCTGAGAGCATTACAGGGACAAGAGCCCAGGAGGATGACTCAGGCACGTGCCACAGTCCCGTGTCGGGCAGGGCAGCGGCAAGCCCCTGGGCAGCTGAGTGAATATCAAGCACCACTTCATGCTCTCTAGGCAGGGCCTGGGACCCAGCCAGGGACAAACATTGGGGCTTTGGCTGCTGTTCCTACGGCACGGCAGAGGGGCCCTGGCCTCCTTGACACCGCAGTCCCTGCAGGCCCTGGTCTGTGTGTTAGGGTGTATGCTGGGAAAGCCCACAGTGCGGAAGACTTAAGGGACCTACCATCGGTGAGGGTGGGTGATGTGGGACTCGAGAACCCACCTTTGCCCCCCCCCTCAGGTGAGGGAACCAGAGGTGCTTGCTCCAACTGGGACCAAACTCCAGGCGCTTTGCTGGCTGCTTCTCTCCCCACCTCTCGTCCCTAGCTGTTTCCTGGGCCACCCCAAGACTCAGGGGCATGTGGGGAGCTAACCCCCATGAGGAGCTTAGGCGTGGAGAGAGAATGAACTAGACTCAGCCCGCCACCTGGTCCCAAATCACACTCTCATGCACCGAGCAGGACTACCTGGGGCAGAGGCTGTGGCTCAAACTCGCTGCCCCACCTTGGAGCCCACCCTCGGGGCAGGCTTGGCTCCTGCTGTGGACCGAGGCTGGGCAAGGCAGAGACAGCCCAAGGTCCCCCGTGCAGAGGCCAGAGCTTTGCTCCCACCCAGGATGCCTGCATGGCTCTGCCCTGACCCTACCTGACTTGGCAGAAGGCTTGCTGGGTGTCAGTCCAGACATAGCGCTGGCCCCGGAAGAGGTAGTACCTCAGCACACACGTCTGGGTGGGGGAAGGCGGGCAGGTGTGTGCCCACGGAGAGGGGGAATGAGAGAGACCAGTGTCATGGGATGAGGCTGGGGGTGAAGCCAAGGTTAGACAGCATTCCAGAAGGTGCTCAGAGAATATGGGGCCCACCCCCGCCTTGTACACAGGTGAGACTGAGGTCCAGAGGGGTGGGGGCTTGTCCAGCAGTCAGCTGGTGGGCTACTGACCCCCTCCTCCTTCTGGTGGAGCTGAGTGGTGTCCTGCCACGTATATTCTGGTTCTGCTCCCACGGCCGCTTGGCTCCGGCCGTCTTCTGGCTGCATTGGGTCCAGGCTGGGGAGGTAGCTGGGTGCGGGTTGGGGTGTGTTACTTGGAAGCTTTCTTAGCACCTCTCTGCCCCACAATCACCCACCCACCCACCCTGGAAGTTGGGGCTACTAAGCTCAGGGCC
This sequence comes from Tenrec ecaudatus, assembly GCF_050624435.1. NCBI lineage: Eukaryota > Metazoa > Chordata > Mammalia > Afrosoricida > Tenrecidae > Tenrec > Tenrec ecaudatus. Next base: position 40,161,039 of record NC_134530.1, read on the forward strand.
TTTAGAGGGAGGAAAGGGGAAGCAGGGGCTTCTGGGAGGGGGCAACGGGCTCTCACCTGGCCTCACTGAGGGCCTCCGTCTGCACCTGGACAGTATGGAGCTGCCAGGAACTATCCTGGAACACAGGAGTGTGGGCTCAGTCCTGGGGGAGCCCCCAGCCTGGGAGGCCCTGGGGAAGGTACACAGCAGGGTGCTGGGCAGCTTCCTCCAGATCCACCACCTGTATGCCCACTGCTCAGAGGGGAAGGCCAAGGCCCAGAGAGAATGTCCTCCCAGAGCCTCACCTCTCGGTCTCTTGTTTCGATGACGAGTGTTTCGGCGCGGGCCAGGGTGCACGGCTGGAGCCGGAGCCGCACGCCCCACCCCGGCTTCCACCGGAACAGCAGCAAAGGGATCCCGGCCATCAGCCAGACCACGGCATGGTAGCCCACGGCCCTCCATGGATGGCCACAGTAGCCGCTGAGCCTCTGTGAAGGCAGGCCAGCCGGCAAGAGAAGGCCAGTGAGGGGCAAGGTGGGAGAAGGCAGCCAGGTTGCTAGGGTGGGCCGGGGTATTCTGCTCCCCCCGCCCCCCCAAACATACCATGGATGAAACTGAGGAGCTGAGGGGATCGACAGATGTCTCTATCATCAGGGTCCCATAGCTGGCGGGTGGGTTGCCCACGAGGGGGCTGCTGTCTGTGGACAGAGGGACACGGTCATCTTACATGCTTGTCTGAGGTCCCCACATCTTGCATCTGGCCGCTGCTGCTGGCTCCTGCTATATCTGATGATCTCTGCTGAGTGTGGGCCCCAAGTGGGGTACGCTGCTCCATCATCAGTGACTCAACTGCTTCGAGAACTGTGCTCGCCAGCCCACTTTATACCAGCTGGCTTTATATTTCCCCCACCCCTGTGACCAGATCTGGCCCAAGGAGAGGCTAGAAGTAGAGTGGACAGATGAGTGTCAGGCCTGCAGATGGCTGTGGAGCCTGTAAGGACCCTGAAAGAAGAAGAATGGGGACAGGTAGAGGGACCCAGCCATGAGGTGTGGCCAGGAGAGGAAGAGCCCCTCCAAGCCTGGGGAGAGAAGCTGCTTCCAGGGCCCACCTGTACAGTTAATCGGGTGCCCATTTCACAGATGGGAGAAGCTGAGGCTCAGGGAACAGCAGCTGACAGCTCTATTGAGGGGACGTGTCTTTCTCCTAGTCTCTTACCAGGGGTGGTCTTGGTGCAGTGTACAGACAGACAGGGTACTCTGCAGTGGGCTAGGGGGCTACTGCTCCCATCCTCAGACAGCCTCCCGTCAGAGCATCTCTAAGGTTGGCCCCCGGAGCACCTGCTAGGCATGCTGATGCCCGTGCCCCCGCCAAGCCTGCTGGACCAGTGCTGAGCAAGAGGTGGGTGCAGCGTGCTGCAGGTTCCAGAGGATTTCCAGAAAAGCTCACTGGGGTCAGGGAAGCCAGTGGGGGCGGGGCGGGGCATGATGCAGTATAGGGAGGGTGACTTTCGGGGGTCCCTTCCTCCCCTGAATGGGGGGCTCTGCCCCCGGCACTGCACTCAGGGAATACTCTAATGCAGTGGTCCCCAACCTTCCTTATGCTGCAACCCTTGATGCAGTTCCTCATGTGGGGGTGCCCCCCAACCACAAATTTATTTTCCTTGCTACTTCATCACTGTCACTTTGCTACTCTTATGAATTGGGTGACCCCTGTGAAAGGGTTGTTCGACCCCTAAAGGGGTCTCAACCCACAGGTTGAGAAGCGCTGCTCCAACTCTGTGAGGTCAGTGTGATGGGCATCCTTTTCGCAGGAGACAAGGACGCTCAGGGGTCACACAGCAAGCAGGTGGGAGGAGCACAGCAGACTGGCTGGCCCAGCCTTCTGCTGTGGACCTCGAGGCCCCGCCTGGGGACTCCTGCGACTTGGGGCCATCATGTGAGCCCTCAGACCTGGCAGCCTGCCCTCTCTGCTCCCTAGCTTGCATCTTCTCACACCCGAGGCAACAGTAATTGCAGCAGTCACAATGATAACAAGAGCAGAGAATCCGCCAGGGATTTCCTGGGAGATAGGAGCCAGCAAAGCCCCAAGGCCTCACGTGACCCTCTCAGCCACGAGGGGACCATTTACACAGCAGGGGGCTGTGGCTCAGAGGGGCACGACCCGCCCTCCCACACTGCCAGAGGACAGGCCTGCCCCTCCTGAAGCCTCAAGCCTCGAACAGCCAGATCCCCACCGGATGGCCAGCCCCTCCCTCGTCCACTGGGCCGGTGTAGAAACTAATGGTGGGTTCACTCCTTCAGGGAGAGCTTGGAATCAGGGGCATCTCAACACACACACACACCGTCTCACCACATTCACACACACAGACATACCACTACACACACACACCATTTCACACACTCTGACATGCACATTTGCACATTCTCGCTCTTAAACAAGTTCCACACAAAACTGTGGGCTCTGCCTTCGGCACTGCATGCGAGGAATACTCCATGAGGTCAGTGTGATGGCATCTCACCCCATTCACACACATATACAAACACACGACCTCACATACCATTGCACGCACATCCACAGTTCTCACACTTATACAATTCACACCCCAACACCACCCAATATAGACATACCACCTCACACACACACACACACACCATTGCACACACGCGCATAGTTACACATTCTCACACACTCTTACAATTCACATATCCCGCCACACACACCATCTCACCGCATTCACCCTCATGTGTACAGACATACCTCCCCCACGCTGACTCCCATCATTTCACACACACGGTTACACATTCTCTCACACTCTTACTACAGCCACTAACTGGAGGGAATGTAGCCTCCAGACAGGTGGGTCAGGCCACCTAGGTCTGAGTTGCCCCCTGTGTGCAGGGGCACCCAGCCCGGGACTCCGGAGCTGTGGGGCACTGTGGACACCAGTTGGTCTCCCCTGGTGCTAGCCCAGCCCCAAGCAAGTCCTGTCAGGGCAGGAGCATGGCTTCCCTCCCTTCCTGATGTTGGTCCATGGACAAGCAGGAGCCAATGGGGCAATGGCCACTTACGACCACTGACACAGCGTGGTGCGCTGGCGTCTCCGGTTCTTTGCCATCAACGAGCTCCTCTTTCAGTCTGCCAGGCCTGTGGACCCTGGAGTCCCCGTGTCTTTTTTTTGCCAGAGGCTTTTGCCTGACTGGAGACCTGCTCCTTAGAGTGGGGCACGGTGGGCAGTCTGTGGCCATTGGGGCTGTTCTAGGGGGGCTCCCATGATGGAAAGCAGGGGTCCCTTGGGCTATGGGGGGTTTATTTCCAGCCAGGCCCAGTTTTCCATGTCTTACTCCCCACAACCCCAGGAAGTGGGTACCCTTTTTAATCCTTGTTTTGCAGATTAGAAAACCAAGGGCCAGAGAGGTTAGGTAAGTTGCCGGAGGCCCCCCGGGCCAGCGGGTGGTAGCCTGGCTCCTGAGTCCATGCCTTTAGTTACTGCATCGTCTGTGTTTTATAAGGCAAGGCCTTAGCTTCTCCGGGCTTCCCTGTCCAACCTGCAGAGTGAAAATCCCAGGGCAGCCTGAGCAGCAGCCAGGCCCCATGGGCGGATGCAGGCTGGGCTGCCAAGGAGGTGTGGTTTCTGCTGCGACCCACTTCTCAGGCTCTCCTGGCCGGTGCCACCACTCCCCCTGCACCCAGGGTACAACTGCCGGGCCTGTGGCCCTGCAGGCCAGTGGCTTGGGCTTGCCCCGGGAGAGGAACCAGTCTACTCATCTGGCTTCTCTCCCCATTTTGCAAGTGAGGACAGAGCTTTGGAGGGGCAGGTGCGCATGGACTTGTCTCTTAGCTTCTCTGCTCACCACACCCACGGATTCCACACGCTCCCTACGGAGCTCACCTGGGGCCTCACCGTCCTGCTCACAGCGCCTCCCAAGCAGGGCGGGCTCAGGCACCACGGAATCAAAGGGTGGCTGCCCACCCCTCTGCTGCCATAACTGCGTGAGGGTGACACTGCTAGGAGTCACTGTACCCACCCCTTGCCTGATGGGAAGTGCAGAGGGGCCCAGGAGCTGCTTACTGGGCCCCCTCCATCACTCGCTCCCCCAGTGTTCACTCTGGAAGGTTCTCTCTTGGGCCTACCCTACAGCTATCACTGCCCAGTCAAGCTTGGAGAGGGAAGGGAGAGGGGCAAGAGGGAGGACGTCTCAGCCACGGGCCCAAGTAAAGGCACCTTTCCCACCTGACACCTGCCGAAACTCGAGTGTCCACACTTTCAAAACTCGGGTGTCCACACTTTTTTCTGTGCACATCGCAGGCTCCCCAACAGCACCCTGGCTCAGGCACCCCAGCAGGCGTTGCTGTGTTGGAGAACTTTGGAGCAACTGACCTCTGACCTGGCAGCACCTCGGATGCAGTGTTAGAAGCACTGACTCAGCGACCCTTCACCCGCCACCATCTGAGGAAGGGGAGCTTTATTAGCTCCACTTCACAGTTGGGGAAGCTGAGGACCAGGCTGTGATGTTCAGAAGCAGCCAGACATGGGAGCTCTGAGGGTCCCATTCCTCTTAGCTGGTCCGCAGAGCACCCCCACCCGCCCCAAGCGAAGGATGGGGGATGGCACTCCTTTAGGGTGAAGCTGCCTCTGGGACCCTAAAGGAGCAGTTCTGCTCTGTTCTATAGGGCCGCCAATGGACTCTGTTTCAGGGGGCTTGGTTTGGTTTGGAATGACAGTGCACAGAGGGGAGAATGATCCTGGAGGGGTTGGAGTCAAAGCCATTTGGGAACCTCTGGCTTCCCGTGGAAGCTGGGCTTCCTGCTGGTGACCTGGCAGCAGCCCAGGGCAGCAGTGTGGCCTCCTCTCTTCATGGTTGCCCTGGGACCGACCAGGCGGAGCGGGAAGTGGGGAGGGCATGAAGATCTATCAATAGCATCCAATCGCTCTTATCTGTGAACCAGGCAGCCAGCTTCCCCCAGTCCTCCTCCCTTTCCCTGAGAAGGGTGGGATGTGGGGGGAGATGGGGACTGCAGAGCAGGGTCAGCCTTGGGGGGGCCTATGGCTGAGGTCTCAGGTCTGTGTGGCTGAGCCATGGGCCTCATTCGCAGCCAGCACACACCCACAGCTGCTGCCCAGCGGGTTCTGACTCATCGTGGCCCCTGGTGTGAGGAGGGGACTGCTCCTTCCTATTTCTTTGGCTGTTATCTTGATGGGGGCACTTGGCAGGCCTTTCTGCCAGTGGAGCTTTTGGGCAGGTTGTGGCACCACACCCGGAGACCTCATTCACATTCCACTCGGGCCAGAAAAGGGTGCTTGGAGGGTGTGGTCCTTAGCTCTGGGTGATGACAAGGTTCCTCTGGGAGCCTGGGGCCCAAGGGATGGAGTGATGGTGCCCCAAGACTCGCCTGTGATAAAGATCATCCATCTGGCCACGAGGGGCACCTGCCCGGAGGGAGGGAGCCCCAGATGCCCCCGGCTGCAGCGGCCTCCCTGCCTCTTGCCTCCACCGGCCCTACCTGAACAGTCACTAAGGACCAGAGTCCGGTGGGCGGTGGCCGTCCCCCACGCCAGGCTCCCAATTCGCTCTTGCACCTGCGCCGGAGCGCTCTCTCTCACGGCAGCCGGGCTGGGGAAGGCGGGCCGGAGGGCACCGGCCCCGAGAATCCGGGCTCCCAGGGGAAGGCTCTGGGAGCCAATTCCTGAGACTGGGGGGGTGGGGGGGTGCTGGGCCGGAGACCCAGCCGTCCGTCCGCCCGCCCCGCGGGCCGCTCCGCTCGCCCGAGCCCCCAAGGTGGACGTGTCACTCTGCTGCAGGTGCGATCTGGAGCAGGCCGGGTCCGTGCGGGCTCCCGGCTGGCAGGCCCGGGCTCGGCACTCACCTGCGCTCATGCCGGCGCCTCCCGCTCATCGCTGGCCTCCGCGCTGCGCTACCCAGCCGCGGGGGCGCGGGCCGGGGCCGGGGCGGGGCGGGGCGGCCGGGAAGCGGACCGCGGCACCTGGGAGAGGGGCGGCCGGCCGGCGCGCGCACTCGCTCGCTCCCTCGCTCGCTCGGACGCTGTCGCAGGCGGGGTGTGCGCGCCGCCTAGCTCCGCCCCGCCGACTGCGGCTCCACGTGCGCGGGCCGCGCCGCCCCGCTGCCTGCTGGGACTTGTAGTCCGAGCCGGGTCTCCGGGCCCGGGCCGGCCTCCGCCACGAGCGCACCGAGGCCCGACGCGGGGGACCCAGACGCGCCCGCCACGCAGGCGAGACACAGCTGCTCGCTGACACTCGACAGAATGCAACCACGGCCCGAAACGCGCGGTGTCAATCGGTCTTCCCCCTTTCGCTGACCCTCTACCAGCACGAGGCGGTCTCCGGGGTGGGCTTCTCTGATGGCTGGTGCGCCGTAGCGGAGACACGCTGGCCATCCCAGTGAGACGCTAGCACTCGCCCCTGCAACTCCCCCTGGCCGATCGACCTGCAGACCCCGCTCTCCCATCTCAGAGTCCCGCTAGCGGCCGGCTTTAGAATGCACTCTTCGCTCTCAGATCAGAGCATTGTCATGAACATGACTGCTCCTTTTGAGGTTGTAACCAGGATAGTCCTATCCTTATTTGATTAACCAGGATGTTATCATCGATGTTGGACCCTGCAACGCTCACTAACGAAAGAATAGTAACGTTAATTGTGCTTTCTGCGTCGGTCCATGCTTGCTTAAGCACGAAAGGAAGGCTACATGAGTTCTTACCTGGAAAGAGGGGCTGGAATGTCCACTCGGGACTGACTGCAATCAAAGAATCGCGTGTAGATTCCAGCAGTCCTGTTATAACCGAATAAAGACTCTTCTGATTTATCCAGACATTGTAGTGGCTGACCTTTATTTGAACCTGAAACGTTAGCTTCCAAGGTGTGCTCTGGGTTTGTTCCTTTGGCTGGAGGTCCGGCGTGTCCTTCGTGTTTTTGGTGAACGCCGCAGGTGGGATGCATCAGTTCCTTAGTCTCTCTTCCTCAAAGTCCAGCTTTCTCGAGCTTCTGAGGCGGCCACACGCATCTGATCCCGCAAGGCGACATCTCATTGCAGCGAGCGCTGGCGGCAGATTCCCTCCGTGTCCCAACTGTGTTCCCATGGACCTGCTTGTGGACCCAGTAAAATGAAATCCTTGACAACTTCCAGCTTGTATCCGTCTGTCATGACGTCGTGAGGACTTTCGTTTTCTGTGTGTCGCTTCCACAGAGCTTGCCGGCTCAGGGGAAAGGAGCTGGTGACCTACTTCTGAAAAATACTGGCCCGAGGGGCACAGCTAGGCTGGAAGGCCCTCGCAGTTAGACTGGGGAGCACTGCCTCCGGGAAGCAGCAGCAGCACTGGCTGCCACGGGCTGATTCGGACACCTGGTGACCTGTTAGCACAGGGCAGACTGGTTGGAACTCTTTCATGGGAGTCGAAAGCCGCCTTGGTCTCCCTCCAGGAACTGGCCGGTTCACGCTGCTGACCTTGCAGCCCGTCTGGGAAGCATCACCCCACCAGAGGCTCCTCTCTTCAAAGTCATTGACCTTCGCTGGTGGGAGGGAGCTGTCAGGACTTCATTTGCTGACGGGGCAAGACGCCGAATGAGAAGGAAGGACAGCTAGCGTCCATTAACTAGAGGAACCTGGACCGCATGAAGTGTGGGTCCAGGAAGTCAGAGGAGGTGGATTAGGGCTTAACCTCTGAGCACCCTGGTTTGCAAAAGGGTACGGATGACAGTGACAGCCCCAAATCCATCGGCAGGGTCCCCACATAGATTAAGCCTCCTTCGATTGCTTTCTGATCAGTAACCCTGGGGTAGATCATCTTGCCCTCAGGCACAAAGCCTTGGAGAGTGGATCGGCTCCACCCCTCTGTGGCCAGCCCTAGGTGTGTGCTGGATGGAGGTCACCTTACTGGGGACAGTACAGGAAGTTGCATAGTTGAGTCATGCCTTATCAGTTTGACCCTGACTGCTTAGGTCAGAAGGCCCTGGACCAATCTCGTAAGCCCTTGTATCTAATCATAGACATGTCCTGATCTTGGTCCTGCCCTTGCTTCTTGTAACTGTGATGTATTGATCTTTTGTGACAGTTTCCTTCACCCCCACCTTATTGATCTCTCATCCCAGTTGTAAACCCTGGCACGTCTGGGTGGTCTCCCTCATCTGGATGATGTGTCTGTTTCTATTAAGACTTAATGAATGAAAAAAAAAAAAGACTTAATGAATGTTCTCTTGAAATGATATTCGAGATGGGGTCTCCTTTGTGCCCCAGAGGTCAGAGGCTTCCGCCACAGCATGCTTATAGTGACCTCACCAAACGCCCTCTCCCTTTCGTCCCTCCCTCCCAGTAAGGTGGGGGCTGCAGCGGGCTGAGGCGCTTACAGGGCCCAGCAGATGGTTCTGAACAAGTCCGTTGCTTTCTAGAGATTCTGGTGCTGGGTTATAGCTTCCTAACAGTGGGGGTCTTGGGGACTGCACTGTAAGGTCGCCCCCTTAGTCCTTGTTCAGCTGGTGCTGCTTGGCATTAAGGAACTCCAGCCCTGAGCCATCTGGGAATTGCTGGCCACCTGCAACCCAGCCCTCTCCTTGATGGGCAGGAGGCCAGTGGAGGCTGCAGAGGAGTGGCTTATCTGCAGGTCGCCTTTGGGAAGTGGCTGTGGGCTGGGCTCTCCTCCCAGATAACCTTTCCAGAAAGGTCCAGGGAGTCACTGAGGAGCTTCCCTTCTGCGCAGCCGCTCCCTGGGGTGGGGTGGGGGCATGGGAGGGACGTCCTACCCGCAGCCCGAGTGGTCAAAGGCCTGCAAACCCCGAGTTTTGCTGGTTCATTCCCGAGGGTAGCCTTTCTTCCCCATTTCTCTGGTTTCACTAGGAAAGTTGGGCAACAAAAGGGGCTTTCACAGCTGAGGTGCCTGATGGTAGCCCCGCAGGATGGGGACCTCAGTGAACCCTGCTGAAACGCACGCCTGCTGCATCTGACCAGGTCACCGTCTGCCCCCTCTGTCTCCCCCAGACCCAGCAGGAAAACCAAGGTCGTTTGGTGGAGGTCACCTAGGCTGCAGGGGCACTGATGACACCAGGATGCTAACCTCAGCTCAGTAGTTCATAAACCAACAGCTGCGCTTCCGGAGAAAGATGGGGAGAGCTTGACACAGTCTCAGAATCCCGCAGGGTCCCTCTGAGCGGGCCTCCCCTCGGAGGCAGGGAGTCTGGTTTGGGGAACCAAGACTATGATATAATTCACTAGTGGCAATGCAGTCACCTCCAATCTCACACGGGCATTTAAACTCGAACTGCCTTGGAACTATCAACAGATTGCTTCACGTACTGTATTTGTATAGGCTCTCATTGCACTGGAGGCAAACATTCTACGTCCACAAAGACTTCTGGTAAAATCGCAGCCCTGAGTGGAGACAGTACTTTATGCCCCTTCTATGCCTCACTGGGTGGCGGGGATGTTTTGAGGTTTTCTTCCCCAGAAAAAGAGGAAGGCTCTGGACAAGATGGATTGACACGGTGGCTGCACCATGGGCGCAGACAGCAGAGCCCCTGTGAGGTTGGTGCAGGCCCGGCGGAGCCTCCTTCTCTTGTGCCGAACCCGCTGGCACCCAATAGCTCAGAACCGAGACGAGGTCCGACAGAACAAGAAGAGTGGCAGAGTCGAGCCTGCAGCAGAACAAATGCTCACTGGCTTGTCTCCAACACCCGCCGTGTGAAAGGCCTTCCTCGGGGCTGCCGGGATGGCATGGCCCTTCTGGGCAGTGCTTGGGGACCAGAGGTCCTCTGCTCAGAGAACAGCCCCTGCCCCTCCCTGCCCCGGGACAGCTTCTCTCTGCTGCTGAAACTCCACTTTGCAGGCACATATCCCTGTCACGGGACCTGTCACAGGACAGAAAATCCCCTCTTATTGCCAAACTCTCCGAGTGAAACTGAGAAGGGGAGAAGAGAGGCTAGCCTCAGGAACCAGCAAGACTCAGAGGGTTGGCAGGTATGATGTCCCCCCCGCCCCCCGCCACCTCCCCCTGGTGCCTCCACCCCCAGGGAGCGGCTGCAAGCTCCTCAGTGACTCCCTGGACCTTTCTGGAAAGGTTATCTGGGAGGAGAGCCCAGTGAGCCACTCACAGCCCAGTGAGCCACTCCCCAAAGGCGACCCGGCCTAGGTATCCTGCCCCTCAAGGAGAGGGCTGGGCTGCAGGTGGCCAGCGCAGTCCTAGATGGCTCGGGGCTGGAGGCCCTCCATGCCAAGCAGCACCAGCGAAACAAGGACTAAGGGAGTGATCTTACAGTGCAGTCCCCAAGCCCTTGGCTTCTCTGTGCCAGCAAGAGAGAAGAGGCAGGCGTGGAGCCTGTCCTTTGGGCGCAGTGAATATCCTTGATCCAGGAGACAACGTTGATACCAGAGCGCAGCAGCAGCAGCAGAACCAGAGCCTGAGCCTTCTGGCCCACACAGCAAGGGAGGCTGAATGCTTGGGGGGCAGAATGCTAGCTTGTGGAGTGGGTGGGTGCCTCTGGGCTCTTACTTAGGTGGTGACCTGGGTTTGCTGGTCCACAAAGCTGGAACTGGGCCCTTATAGCAGAGTGGCATGCTCTTTGGGCATTCATGGGCAAAGCAGCTGAAGGAGCTTTGCCACATTGCCCTAGCAGGGTGAGGCCAGCCTGTGGGCACAGTGAAGAAACTGTCCTTACTGAGCTCTGTCTCCTGATGTTTCTCATTGAGTCACAACCTGCTGACTTCCCTCAAGAGCTTGTAACTGCCAGCATCATCTGTGAGCTCTGTGTGGCCAGACGTCAAGTGCCGGGAGAGGGAAGGCTGGTGTCAGGATTGGGAGGGAGGTTGGAGGATGGGTAGGTCTGACCTCTGCCTCAGAGGACTGGACCCTGAGCAGCTGATGCTGATGCTAGTGATTCTCCTTCCCCTTGAGTCGCCAGAGGCCAGCCCCCCCCCCCCCCCCCCGCTCCCTTTGTCCAGTGACGTAATGGGTCAGCTAGGCAGCTGATGCAGCTGGCTTGATGTGGCACCTCCCCAGCTACTCGGTCGCTCTCTTTAAATGGTTTTATTGGCATATACGTCACATATATACTTTAATCGTTCAATCACTTTCAGAAGTTTTCTTTTGCATACTTCTTATTACCGTCCCAGCCCCCCACTTCCTCCTCCATGCCCCTAGACGATTATCAAACAAAAGAAACCAATAAAGACGACTAGATAAAACACAGGCAAGTCTCAATCAAAAAGCAGAAAATAGTAAGATTTGAAGCTACTTTAGAATGGATCAGACGTATTGCCATCGAGTCAGTTCTGACGCATAGCGACCCTAGAGGACAAGGCAGGACCCCCTGTGAAGATGGGACTCTGGGGGAGTCAGAAGCCTCTGTGAAAAGGGACCTCAAGTGATACACGGCAGGACATGTTCACCTCACTAGTATAAAGGCCTTCAAAATGCGTTCTGACAGCTAGGCTGTTCACCTGCCTCCACTTTGGTCAGAGGGGAGGCACTGGAGGCTTAATTGGCGTGAGGACCTGCAATGGGTGTGGGGCTTCCCCTGTCTTCCTGCAGACCAGCCACTCACAAGGTAAGCTCTGATACCATTTCCTCCTCGGATTTGGAGTGCATGATGTATAATCCTTGGATCACATGTCACTTCGTTGACGCCTCACTTAGCCGGCGGCTCATTCGAAGACAACCCGCTGCCGCTGCCTCTTTTCAGGAACTCGGATTTCCGAACTCTTCTTTATACACTCTGACCTTATTCCTGAGGGAAACCGGTCTCTCCCTACAGATGGAGGGACTAGAGGCACACTCCAAACCTCCAGGAATCCACGGGGCAGGGCCTGCCTGGGGCTGGGCGGGGTGAAGAGCTGTCTGAACCGCAAGGCTGCAGGTTTTGCCTGTTTTCCAGGTGCCTGGTAGGGGTGTCCATCTGTTGTGTCATGTTCTCATTTCTTGATTTTAGGTTTCACTTCCGGAGGTCTGCGGCAGTCAAGGATCCCAAGGCCCTACACAGAGAGCAAGGTCTTTGTGCTCTGAATTTCCAGTTAAGTCAGTTTGTTCCGTTTTCTCTTAGTGGCTTGACTCCCATGTGGCAGGGAGCAACTCCTCCTCTCGTTGCCAGAACTCCAAGGAAACCACACTCGCCACCCCCAAGTGGATTTTGACTCATAGCGACCCTGTGGGACAGGGTAGAACTACCTCTGTGGGTTGCAAGACTGTTTTCGGGAGTAGAAAGCCTCGTCTTTGGCCTGCAGAGCGGCGCTGGTGGATTCAAACTGCTGCCTAGTGGTTGAGTAGCCCAGCGTGTGACCCACTGCTCCACCAGGGCGCCTTTGCCTGAAACTCAGTGAGTGGTGAACTGTCCTCTTTTAAAGCTGGAAATGCTCATTTCAAGGTTGCTCCCCAGGAATCAGGGCTTCACTTCGCTGCTGGCTTGGGTTGCAAGAAGCCTTTACATCCTGCAGGAGCTCACTGCAGCCGTAGGTCAGTCCCTAGAGTGAAACTAGGGGGCCAGAGGACTAGTGCATTAGCAGAGAATGCACCCACCCCACAGAACACTTGGGCAGTAGTGTGAGGACACTGTTGTCAGGTGCCATCAACTCGGCTCCGACCCACAGCGCCCCATGCGCCACAGAACAAAGCACTACCCGGTCCTGCACCGCCGTCCTCACAGTTGTTCCGATGCCGAGCTCATCGATGTCCCCCCACAGTGTCCATCCATCTTCTCCAGGGACTCCCTCTCTTTCACCGCCCCTCCATTTTACCAGACATGACGTCCTTCTCCGGAGACTGGGCTCCCCTGACAAATGTCCAGAGCCTGTAAGGCAGTCTTGACATCCTGGCTTCTCCGGAGCACTCTGGACTTACTTCTTCCAAGACAGACTGGTCTGCCCTTTTAGCAGTCCGTGGTCCTTTCAATATTCTTTTCAAGCCCACAGTCCAAGTGCATCTAATCACAGTCTTCCTTATTCAGTGTCCGACTTTCACAGCACAGGATGCAATGGGGAACACCATGGCTTGGGTCAGGTGCACCTCAGTCCTCGAAGGAACACCCTTGCTCTTCAACACTCTAAGGAGATCTTGCGCGGCAGGTGGACCTCATGTAGCACCCCTTTCATCTCTTGGCTGCTGCTTCCAAGAGCGCCGATGGCGGTGCATTAAGATGAATTGTAGTTGCATTGCTTGGATTTCCTTGAAGGCGGATAGATATAGCCAGTCACAGATTGCATTGCACTTCGTGATGGATTTAGCAGATCCTTTCTGACATTGGACACCGTGTCACTCCTTCAAAGCGAGGAGTCCACTTTTTCTTTGTTGTCATTTGTGTTAGTCCAGGTTGACTAGAGAAACAAACCCAGAGACACTCAGGTAAATGCAAGAGAACTTTGTATCTAGAAGTAATTGTGTATTAATAAAACATCCCAGACCAGATTACTGTATATACTCTAGTATCAGCCGACTTGAATATAAGGCAAGGTACCTAATTTTACCACAAAAAACTTCGGAACTCATTGATTTGAGCATAAGCCGAGGATGGGAAATGCAGTAGCTATTGGTAAATTTCAACATACAAATCGATTCCAATAAAATTAGATTGATGCATCAGTAGGCTAAATGCATTTGAATATTTCAAAGAAAAATAGTAAACCAGCGCTGTAAGTGGAAAAGAGGGTCAACAAAAACAATATCAACAATAACTGTACTCTTTGTGTTGCTGCCTTACTGCATGTACACACAACACAGCCTGTGTACTTTGAGGCCTACCGCAGGCTCATGATATTCCAGAATGTGATACAGGACACTGTGTGCATAGAGGATGTTTGGGCCGGGTCTGGACCGGGCAGCCCCGCCTCCTCAGGAAGATGAAACCTCAAATCCCCTGTTCCCAGCCTCTCCGGAGGATGGATGACCTACTCAACCATGCATCTCCTGCCCCAACAGTCCAAAGAGCTTCTCTCTCTCTCCAGGCCAGGTTTGTGTAGCCTTTTCCCCAGCACCCCAGGAAGCAATTTATCTTCCCAGGGTGGTTTGTACAGCCCCCTTTCCAGCACTCCAGGGCGCAGGTTTGCAAACTATGACTTCCCACGGGTCAAATCCTGACTCAAGGCCCTGCAGCTACAAGCAATAAACAATCTCCCTTCCATCTGTCAGCGTATACTTCCTTAGCTCGAGCCCAATGTCTCCCACCACCTCACCGACAAGCTGCGACTTTCCTGACCGAGTTTCTCCTAGTCTCAATAAAGCCTTTCCTTACCGTTCTTTCTCCGCTGAGCTCTATCTTCTTCGTTCTGCGCCTCCGTTTCAACCGCACAGAGCAGCCTGTTAGGGCTCACGCTCACGCTGCATTGTGTACGCACTGGGTTACTGCATGTGCTGCGTTACCGCATGCGTATGCGAAGTCCTAACGCAACACATGCAGTAACCCAGTGGGTACACACCGCAGCGTGTATATCATGAGCCCTAACACAGGCTGCTCCTTACAAGAATAGTCGGCTGGGTCCAGATAGTGGTTAATAAGAAAATTAAGTAGTAAAATATAGCAGACTGAGTACTGTAAATAAACGTACTGTATATCTGAGACCAGAGATATACTGGTACTTATATTTAGCAATGCTTGGGCAGAGTGAGGGGGTGTGACCAAGCAGGGGTAAGACTGTAAAGGCTACGTCACTGGTCATAGCCCTGCAGGAGAGCGGCTGCATCTGACATCCATCTGACAAGGATGCGGTGCGCCCCAGGGACCAGCACGCAGAAGCAGGCAGGTTCTTGCCCAGTGCGGCACAGACAACAGAGGCTGCAGGCGCCTGCAGATGATCAAGAGAGACCAGAGAAAACCCACACTGTACCACAGAACAGGTAAGTGAGACTCTCAAGTATAAGCTGAGGGGGGCTTTTTCAGCATAAAAATGTGCTGAAAAACTCGGCTTGTTCACGAGTATATACGGTAAGTCCGTGAGGTCAATACTAGCCCAGAGTTCCTCTTCAGACTCATGCAGTGCATGCAAGGATGCCGAATGCAGGAAGATCACGGGCCGGTGGGTACAAAGTCTTGTGGATCCAATGGCAGTGGATGCATCTCCAGGGCTCTGGCTGCCATCAGCGTGGCTCTATGTGGCTTGTCAACAGGAAGGTAAAGCAGGTGTCCCGCCTCCAGGGAGTGGACATTCCCAGAATACTCATGAAGGCCACACCCACAAGGGGGGATCACCAGGCTAGACTCCACCCTTCATTCTTACTGATCAAGTTGACGTGAAATTGTCACTACCACGTCGTTCCTGGTCTGGAAGCTCTGGGGAAACCTGTTCACTGTGGGTGACCCTGGTGGCATTTGACGTACCAGTGACACAGCTTCCAGCCACACCACAAGGCCCAAGCCACCACAGCGGACAGTGATGGTGAAGGGTCTCTGTCAACTTGGCTAGGCCATGCTTTTCAGTGGTCTGGCACTTCTCTAATGATGTCCACTGGCCGTCAGCCTCCATTCTGACCTAATGCTTGGTTTTGTATTACACCTGGTGTTTGGCCAGTAACCATGGGGGTAGATGAGGAGGCGTGGTACGTTAAAGACGTCAGGGTATTCACGTAGACTTTGTAGAGAAAGGTATACAGAGACAAGCACCTGACTGACTTCAGGTAACAAATCAGAGCTCACTCTTCTGACTTAGGTACAACTTTGGCTTAAGAACAGACAGGAAGGAATGGAATTTGGTTATAATCTGCAGACTACTGTTATTTGACTGAAAAACTATCGAAACTGGGATGCTGGGTGATAAGAGCTAACCTTTATGAATCACTGAGCACAAGTGCTAGGCATTCTCACACGTGAGGTAGGTACAATGATGATTCCCATTTTACAGATGGGAAAACACAGGAATACAGATGCAAGGCACTGGTCCAAGGTCTGCCAGCTGGTGAACAGAGCTGGACACAAAGCTCAGGTCCCGTCTACCACCAATGCCGCATCTGCAGCCAGTTCTGGGGCTCTGCCCGCCTCTCCAAAGACCAGAACCCCTGATACCTTCACAATCCACTAAGCAAGGAAAAGGAATAGGCTTGCCTTTTTGTTATTAAAGTAGAATAGCATTTATTTCTTAAAGTGTTCCATTATACATGCTGAATTAATGGAAAATCAAGACTGTGAAGGAGCTCGAATTAGATACACGTGTTGTCCAGCTCTGAGCTGTCACCGGTCCCGAAGCAGCAGCGGCAGCAGGAAGCGTCCGCGGAGCAGTTAGGCCGCAGCTTTCTTCTCCATGTAGGTTGCCATCATTTTCTTGATCTCGGCAATAGCCTTCCCTGGATTCAGCCCCTTCAAAAGAGAGGAGAATCACCATCAAAGGGTGACTGAGCCCAGGGAGCCTCGGTGACCATGGTGGGAACAATGTGAATGAGGTGCACACGCAGCCAGTCCCTTAAAACCTAGAGACTGGGCTAAGAGACCCTGCCCTCAGACATGTAGAGCTGCTCAGCTCTCTGGAAGGAGTCTCGTTTCACTGAATTCCTTCCAACGGGCCTCATGCTACCAACTACCCAGACATCTCCAAGTATCAAACCAGCCAAAAATTCCTGTTGTGACCATTATTTATTAAGTCACTCCTGGCAGGTATCGGCTCTCAGCGGTCTCTGGAACTGCCCTTTGTTAACCTGTCACAGCCACCACAGGTGCCTGCTGGGCCAATAGCAGGGGTGTTAGCTGCTGGAGTTTGGCTCGATGCTGTCTGGTCTGCAGCAGACACGATCATTAGACCTAGTGGATGGCAGACTCACAGGAGGAGGGAATTCAACCTGTATTTGGAAAAATTAAGCAGGCTTGACTGAAGGAAGCCCTCATTTCAGAATAACAACTTTAACACCAAGTACAAGACTGAAGTGGGAAAGGGGGCTGGGGGCGGGGAGGCAGGCAGATATTTCACAGATGGTTTTGAAAGTCGTTACACCACTCGCTTTTGTGGGAGCCCTACACCTGCCATCAACACCTGTTTTTATCGACCACAAGGCACCTGGAGAAGGAAAAGGGAAGCAGTGAAAGGAGCCTCCAGCGCTTGCTCTGTGGTGGGCCTCTGAAGAGGAGAGCTCCCCATTTGATCCCCAGATCAGAGTTGATCTGGACCAGTGGCTCTCGGAGCTGCAGGGGGCCCTCAGAGATATGGGTTCTCAACAGCTAAACTACCCCACCCCCTGCCGAGTCTGTTCTGACTCCGAGAAACCCTGGAGTTCAGGGTAGCAGTGCTTGCTCCTGGGGTTTCTCAGACAAACTCTCCACGGACCGAGAAAGCCTCATCTTTTCCCCTCAGAGGCTGGCAGTGTTGACCTGCAGGCCTCGCAGGGAGTAGCCACTGAGCCACCAGGTCCATACGCTCACAGACGTGCTTACTAACTGCCCCACAGGCCCTCTCGCAGCAGGGGGCACTGGCCTCGGTGATCACGGGCTCCCTCGGGTGGGCCCATCAGGCCCAAAGCAGAGCTCCATGGGCCATCAGGGACCAAGTTCCATCCTGGACATTCAGCTGGGCTCCGGTAGGGAAGAAACAAGCGCACCAGCTGAGGGCCTACATTTTCAAAGCTAAGCTGCCACGCCATCTATCCTACTAACTCACTGTCCTTGATCGACCCAGTCTCTTCAGAGGAGGCCGTCATGTGGTAACCTCCTGACCCTGGCTCCTCCCAGCCGAGGTGGACTGCACCAGGGCTGGCACTTGATCAAAGGGCAGCCAGTCCTTAAGCTGCCTTCAACCTCTGATGTGGGCTGACAGGAAGAGCTGAGCCGGACCGGACCGGCTAGGCTCCCTGTTGGGAATCTGAGCCAAGAGAAGACAGGCGGGTCAGAAGCAAAGGCATGCTGTGAGCTCGGTCCAGGCCTGGGTGAGCTGAAGGAAGCGTTGGGGGTGGGGGTGGGCCACAGGTGCCACTCAGAGACAAAGGACCCCCAGCGAGACCAGGAACCAGCTGGCTCTGACAGAAGTAAGAGAGGAGTGGCAGACGTGAGACAGAGACTGGATGTCAGTCAGCACAGCTGCCTGTGCTCTGAAGGCTGGTTCCTCTCAAATCACACTGAACTCGGGTTCCTGCACCTGGGTTCTCTGGCGTCCTGCCTCCTGCAACGCATTCACGTTCCCTCCTGGTGGACCTGCTCCCTCCAGGGTGGCCTCAGTGAGCCTGTGCCTTGCAACTGAAACAGCCAGCCTTCGGGCTCGCAGCAGACGACTGGGCATGCTCTGGCCCATCGGCGCTGAGGTACCTTGGGGCACGTCTGGGTGCAGTTCATGATGGTGTGGCAGCGGTACAGGGAGAAGGGGTCCTGCAGCTGGGCCAGCCGCTCCTCGGTGAATTCGTCCCTGGAGTCGATCATCCAGCGGTAGGCCTGGGCAGACACCAGGCGCCAGTCAGCGGTTAGGGGAGCGCTCACCACCCCCCCCCCAGGCCCGAGCTCAGCCGGGTCCCTGCCCCCTCACTGTAACTGCTGCCCTCCTCCTGCCGCTTTCCTCTAACGCCTTTTGATGAGCGCTCCCTCCCGGCCTCCCCTCTGAGCCACCTGCACTGGCACCTGCTGTTGCTGGGCTCAGGGAGGGCCGGGCTGGGCCCATGGACCTCTCCTCTCCCCACGGCACCTGCCATGCTGGGCACGCACTGCCCTGCAGCGCACGGGACATTTCAAGGGCCTTCCTCAGGGATGAGGTCAGTTCCTCTCATTAGTAATCTCAGAAGCCAGAGACGGGCACGCTGAGCGCTGATGCATCACATGGTCATTGGGCTAGCGCCAGCAGTTACCGGAAAGAAGAGTCTTACTTTTCGGTACAAGCACCCAGTTCCGCTCACTCGCTCGTCCACCTTGAACAAGGCTGACATCTAGCTAGCAAATGCGGCCCCGTAGCCATGTGACTTCTCGTTTCTTTTTGTGGAAACGAGAAGTTAGAAATTGATTTTCTTGAGTTGCTTTAAAAAAAAAACCAAGCAACCAACAACCCACGGCTGAAAGGGTTGACCTGACAGGGCCGAGTGGACCAGGAGGCAGAGGCAGACTGCCATAGGGGTCTCCTGAGGAGCGCCGGGTGGGCTGGAGGCATCCGCGAGCGGAGCCAAGACAGTGCGTGAGCAGGTTCCCGAGTCACTGAGGCTCCGTGCAAGCACACTTACCCGCAAACGGAGGAGCAGAGCCTTCCTTTCTCTGCACACACACACACATATATGGGGCTCCAGTGGAAGAAAGGAATGCTACAGCTACCCCTGCCTCTGGGCCACCCCTAGACACTTCTCCAAAGCCTTCCGTCTGGGAGAACACTGTTGAGCCCCAGGGGGTTGAGACTCTGGCTGGAGGCTTTCTGAGGCAAGGCAGTCTGGGTGCGCCACACCCAGGGCTCCCTAGACACAAAGGCCCTTTGTAGACAAAGCATTCGCTTTATGGTTCAGTTTCCCGTGTTTTACATGAAAATGTGAGCAATTGCCCTGCTTTGGTGCACCGGGTGCCACTGACGGAAGCTCACTGGTTTGTAACAGCCCACGGTCTACGTGGATTTCTGATCTTGGCATTTCGGCCTTTCTTAAAGCAAGGAGGCGGATCTTACCTGCATGAGGACGGCAGGACCTAAATACTTGTCGCCGTTCCACCAGTAGCTAGGGCAGCTGGTGCTGCAGCAGGCACAGAGAATGCACTCGTAAAGCCCGTCCTGTGGGGAGAGGCGGGGGTAGGGCAGCCTGGGTCAAGCTTGTAGCTAATGGCACATGGCGTTCAGGGTGCCCACTCCAGCTGTGCTCTTTTTTTTTTTTAGTATTTATTTATTTTTTTATTTTAACAATTTATTAGGGGCTCATACAATTCTTATCACAGTTCATACATATACATACATCAATTGTATAAAGCACATCTGTACAGTCTTTGCCCTAATCATTTGCCAGCTGTGCTCTTGGCCAGCTCACCACGCACCAGGTTTCTCAGCCTCTTGGGGTTGAAACAAGGTACACATGGGCTGGGTGAGGCCAGGCTTGCTGAAATCCCCGTCCCATGCATTCCCGATAATAAGCTACCATGAGCACTTGGTTTAAACAGAAAACCACGCACAGAAGCAGTACAGCAGCCTCCAAAGCACTCAGCAGAGAGAAGCCATTAAGCCTCTGAGCAGGGCAGGGGCCTTGGGTCCCACAGGATACCAGCACTGTCCTCCTATGACCGCCAGGCCTTGAGCGCAGCCCTGCCCACCGCCCAGCAGTCACCCCGAGGGAGAACGGCAAAGGTCCCCAAGTTACAGGGAGGGCTGAGGCCTGTGCAGCCGCTTGCTCAGGGTCACCCACAGAGCTCTGATGCCCAACCAGCAATAACCCACTGGCCTTCGGATCCCAGCCAACACCAGGAACTGATGGAGCCCAGCGGAAGGGGCACCAGACATGGGAAGTGAGAGTGAGGCGCCAGGAGCAGCCAGGGAGGGTGTCATGAGGAAACCTCCGGCCCTGGGAGACGCTCGGACAGCAACAGGGGTGGGGTGGGGTAAAAGTGCCACCAGTCAAGAAAGCATAGGGTCCTCGGGTTAAGGACCTGGATCAAAATCATATTCCTTAACCCACTTTAAGAGAAATGTGTAACGCGATGCACTAGAATTTTAGGGGCAGAAATTGAAGAATAAAGGTAGTGAAAAATTGGGAACCACCTCATGTTGGCCCAATAGTATTATGCAAAGTTTAATGAAAACACAGGAAGGAAAAGAAAAAAACAAAACTTAGGAAGGAAATGCTTATAATGACATGAATGAAATAATAACTGCATTTTGATTTCAGGTATGTAAAAATATATGAGATTGATTAAAGAACAATAAATATTATAAGAGGCCAACCTTGGGTAATACAGGTATAGACTACCATAAAAATATCTTTATTTCCCAGGTGCTTACCATGAGCACCATGTCTTTTGCAATCATGAAAAAAAAAGCTCTGTTGAGCACATTAAGGAAGCCAAGTCATGCTAAAAATAGGTTTGGTATGTAAGCAAGCAGTTTTGATGACGAGAAAACACACCTGGGACCCGACCCCTCATGTCCTAGTAAAACCAGAGGCATGGCGGCCCGGGCCGTGTCCACTAGTCATGAGTTAGGTTGAGAGAGGAGTGAGCCAGGATGAGCGGGGCCCAAGTGGCCAGTCCCCCTGGACTCGAGGGCTGTCAAAGATGCTCTGGGAGCTGGAAATGGGGCAGAGCTATGTGCTGGCAACCAGACCCTCCTGAGAGTCATCAGCAGCGAGCACTGAGGTTCTCAGGACGGGGAACACCCAAACCTTTCCGTGCTCAGGGGAGGGTGCTAAGTCACCCGTCCCTGGACCGTAAGGGGTAGTCCTCACTGCACACATGGACATGTCTTGATAAGAGTATGTTCCAGGCGCTAGAGGAGCGGTTCTCAACCTGGGGGTCGTGACCCCTTTGGGGATTGAACGACCCTTTCACAGGGGTCGTCCGATCCTTAACAACAGTTACGAAACAGCAAGGAGAATAATGCTATGGTTGGGGGTTCAGCACCACACGAGGAGCGGTATGAAAGGGTCGTAGCATTAGGCAGGGTGAGAAGCACTGCTCTAGAGGCAGGCCCAGAATGGTCAGTCCGCCACATGGGTGGGGTGTCAAGGGCTGTAGAAGTGTCACCTTGGACGAACCTACCAGGAAAAAGTGGTGTCTGAGAGGAGGATTTTATAGCCTGTCCCTGGGGCAGCCACCCCGAGCATGAGGAAGCCCCATAACCACCCTGGATGTGCTGTCGGGAAGGTTTGCCAGGCACCGTGGTGAGAGGGCAGCAGTCGGGCTCTAGGCGGGGCTGGGGCCTGCCAGCTCCTCCACCCCTCAGGCCCTTCCTGGCTCACGCTTCCCGAGTGGGCCCAAGGGTGGGTGTCCAACCCCCCCAAGCCAAATGATCTCGAAGTTCCTTTCCAGTTTCCACCACGTTCACTAGACAGTCTGCTTTAGCTTGTGCTGCCACTGTGGGCGATGCCTCATAGTGAAGCCCCTCCGGCCGCCCTGCGCCTCCAGATCGAACACGGGGCCCACTGACCAGTTTCTCCCGGTCTTCTATGGACTGCAGGTACTGCTGCTTGCCCTCCTGGGATTCGTCCTTCTTCTTCAGGTAAGGCTCGATGGATTTGTACTGCGCATAGAAGTTGCTCAAGTCCTGAAGTGAAGAGAGAGGAGGAACAAAGGCCAGCCCCATTACCTCAGCGCTTTCTAACGGGCCTCGTGTCTGGCCATGGCCTGCTCTTGGCAGACAGGAGCCAGGCTCACAAGGAGGCAAGGTCAGGCACTGTCCCCTGCCTGCCCCCAAGCACATTCCAACCCCATCTGTTCTGCGCCCCCACTCCTGAAAGCACTCAGACATGGAAGAGGGTCAAAGAGGCAGAAATGAAAGAGAACTCATCAACCATGGGACTATTTGCCCTATGGAGTCTTTGTAGGGAGGGCCAAATTCTTTCTTTTGGGAACCATTCCACCTCTGGAGCTCTAGGCCTGGTTCCTCCCAGACTAACCTCACCAGATGAGCTGCCGGAGGAGCCATGTGGGCTGGTCCCTCCCAGCCCGCTGCCTCAGACGGGGAGGCTTATCACTCACAAGGACACTGCTTTCCCCGGGCCAGGCCATGGAGACAGGCCCTGCACACAGTTCCACCTTCTGACTACAAAGTAGCTTTCGGTACTCAAAAGCCTGGACTAAAGAACGCACGTGGGTGACTGACATTTAAAAATAAAAAAAGGCAAAGATGGGGTCACTCACAGGGACAAGATCCTTTATCACATACATATGTGGCAGTGGGTAGATTTTGGAGACTTTATTGAGGTTGGTGTCGATCCTGCGAGTGCAAGCCAGGGTGTTGCCTCCGTTGATGTTCATCGCACAAGAGCCGCAGATCCCTAAGAGACAGAAAACACTCAGCGGCCTTCCACACCATCCTCCTTCTGGTGTCACAGGACACACCCTCGGCAGAGGTGCCTTCCCTCATCGCCCCTGCCTGAAGGCGTGTGTGATGGCCAAGGCCCACAGGAGACAGCCTGGAGGTGAGCAGCCACATGTTCAGGATGACAGTGGAGACGGACAGGGGCCTGGGGAGCAACACCCGCTCAGTTCTACTGACACCCCTGATGCGTTTTGAAGAAGCCATCTATTGTTGTTTGAACCTACGCCTTCAAGGAGCGCATCTCATGACTGAGACCTGGATGGAGATTACCAAGTGGTAGCTCCTATTCTGCTGTCTTCAAAACAAAGGAGGACAGTGGTCAGCCAGCACCTGGGGACATGGGGTCCTCATCAGCTGACTGAATATGATGCTCCTTTTGCTGGAGGGCTACTCCCGCGGCCCTTGGACACTGAGTTACCCTCAGTTCTCGCTATGTCCAGTTTCAAGTCTACCCAACAGTGCCGTGTCTGGAGTCCACTGCTTTGCCAGACTCCGGGGCACCTGAACTCACCCTCTCTGATGCCCTATGGAGGTCCCGTGCCCTCCCTGGGCTCCTGTACACTGTGGGAGAGCAATCCCTGCATCTACCTCACATCCAGTGCCTGAGTAGAGACCCCCTGGTCTAGATCCTTGGCCAACACTGGCACTCTGTTCCAGAGCATCCCCCTGGGACTGGTGCTACTTCTGGGCACCACGCAAATGATGATTTTAAAGTTTTACTGCCAGCAACTCGTTTTGACTTAAATGAATGTATATTTATGCCATTAGCAGTTGTGTTTTTCTCATACATAAGACAACTAAAACTGGGGGTGGGGTGGGGGTGGATATCGCTTTTGACTAAGAAGAGAAGTTAATGTATCTGACCATTAAAATAGGACACCTGGGCCTGCTCACCCGGCCCCCCAACCACCTCCTGTGGCCTCAGCAGCACGTGTAACCACACTGTGTTCCAACCACAGCAGAACCCCTCTGCTCGGTGCACACGGAATGCTGGGAACTTCGGGGGGGAGACACACATCCACACCTGAACAGAAGGACTAGTGAGGAACTGCCGCTCTCCCAATAAATGAGCCTGGCAGTGGGGGAGGGGGCAGAGAGGTTGACCTGGGAAGGCCGCAGCAGCTCACAGGGACCATCCAGTGCAGTAATCCCCAGGTGGAAGCTCAAAGCTCCCAAAGAGAAGCAGACTCCGAAACCAGAACCTCGGCAGGGTCCGTGTTTTGGGCACACGTTCACCACAGAAAGGAAGCGAGACCTGCCTGGCAGGGCACTTTCAGCTGCTCTCCTGCCCGGCCCTCATGTTTGTCCTCTAGAGAACCAGAACTGAAGTGTCCTGGGCCCAGCAGGAAGGAGACGCTTACCTTCTCTGCACGATCTTCGAAAGGTCAAGGTAGCGTCGACTTCATTCTTAATCTTGATCAAAGCATCCAGCACCATGGGACCACATCTGACAAAGAAAAAGGCCCAGTCGCACTTGTAGAGTGTTCAGCCTCCCTGGACTGGACCCTAACGCGGTCAGGGCAGCTGGACACATGAGCGGCTCTTCTCCACGTGGGCTTCTCATGCCACAGGCAGACATCACCCCAGCTTTGTTTCTGCACACCCATACAAATATTGAGTATTGTGCATTTCTACTTTAATGATCACACTGCATATGCATTGCTAAGGAACAGAATTCTAAAGAGGAGAGGTTAGGCTAGAAAATAAGTTCATATTAAGTTTTTCTACCTTTTAAAACTCCATTTACAGTTTCCCCTCAATAATTTATTTAAAAATTTAAGTTCATTTCTAGGATCTAGACAATACATAGCTCAGTGATTATTTAATAATAAAATATAACAGTGATTACTTAGTAATATGTAACAGAACATGTGGTATGGAGAACCAGAATAAAGCAGCCACCAACAGTCCCCTAATTCAGGTCCCTCTGCGTGCTCTAGGGCACATGACCCAGTGGTATGGCGGCACTGGCGTCAACACTTGTGAGGAAATACACTTCTGTTCTTTAATGCCACCCACCTGTGCTCCAGCAGCAGTGGCTGGGGAAGACTCACCCCATAGGATCATTTCTGGTGCGTTTCACTGCTTCCCAAAGTGGTGAATTTCCACCAGGGATCCTGAATGACTTCTAGCCTTGACTGCAGTACAGGACTTTTAGCTGGGAATTCCTGAAAGTCTTCATCGCAGATTTCTGTGGAGACTGCTGACTTTCAGCACATGAAGGAAGCTGTTCACAAACTCCTGGTCCGCAGTTTCTGAAGAGAAGCCAGTGAGTGTTCAC
Source organism: Tenrec ecaudatus (assembly GCF_050624435.1). NCBI lineage: Eukaryota > Metazoa > Chordata > Mammalia > Afrosoricida > Tenrecidae > Tenrec > Tenrec ecaudatus. The sequence continues at coordinate 40,186,180 of NC_134530.1, forward strand.
CCGCTGTTCACCTGAGTGGTCTGCTGTACTCCCCTGGGCTGCTGTTAAGACGTCTTCAGCCCAATCTTCAGCTGTTGACTATGATGTGCCTGCGTGGAGTTTTTTTTTTTTTTAATTAAGCTTCCTGAAGACTTTTTTAAAAAAAAACAAAATTGGGAACATTCTTGTTCCTTAAGTTTTTCAACTATATTTTCTGTTCTCTTTGCTTACGCCACTCGATTGACATGTATTTTCGACCTTTTGATACTATTCCAGGTCATGGAAAACTTTTTGTCTCTCTTAGGAACAAATCCTTTCTACCGATCCATCTTTAAGTTTAGGGAGCCTTCCTCCTGCCATTTCTACTCTGTGAAGACATTTATGAATTCTTTGTTGCAGACAGTGTTTCTTTCAGCTCTGGACTTCCCGTTTGATTCTTTAGTCATTCCCACTCTACACTGGCATTTCCTAGCTAGTAACGAGCCTACTTTGAGTACAGGTATATCAACTGCTTTAAATCCTTGCCTGCTAATTCTAACACTTGGGTCAGCTCCGAGTCAGTCTCTGACTGTCTTTTCACGTGCGTATGGGCCATCTTCTCCTGCTTCTTCATATGACTAGTGACACTGACATTGTATAGAATTTGCTAGAGACTCTTGCAGCACCTTGAAAACATTTGTTTTTGCTTGTGTTCTACCAAGCAATGAACTATGACCGAACTCAAGATTGGAGTAGTGTTCATAAAGAGAATGTGGGGTGCTTCTTTGTGGTTTTCTCCTATGATTTTTTCTCCCTAGTTCTCAGTTGCAGCGGTAGCCCCAAGATGTACATCATCCCAATGGTGGTGGGTCTGGGTTTGTTTTTCCATTTCCTCCAGGCTGCTGCTGCTTCTGTTTTCCCAGGGTTGTTTACTAGTGTTTGTGGAAGGGTGAGTCTGATGAGAGAAACTCTGCCATTCTTGGAAATAGACCCACGTGCTCTTTCAAACACATTCTTATTCATTAGAAAACAAGTGTTATTCCCCCCCACTATGATGATCCCAATTCGACCTTACAAATCTGGCTAGATCAGAGCATGCACACTGGTATAGATAAGAGTTGGAACCACAGGGAATCCAGGACAGATAAACCCCCCAGGACCAATAATGAAACTAGGGACACCAGGCGGGAAAGGTGGGGGACAACAGAAAAGTGGGTGGGGGAGACATAGGTGATCAGTGTAAGACATGAAAAAATAAATAATAATTATAAATGGTCAAGAGTTCATGAGGGAGGGAGGGGGGGAAATGAGGAGCTGATACCAAGGGCTCAAGTAGAAAGAAAATGTTTTGAGAATGATGATGGCAACAGTTGTACACATGTGTTTGACAAATGGATGTATGTATGGATTGTGATGAGAGTTGTGTGAGCCCCCAATAAAATGATTTAAAATAAGAGAAAAGAATTATGAATTCAATGCTTCTAGCTTTAGTCACACCCTATAAGTTTTGACTTGCAATGTTGAAGATACTCTAAATTATTTCCTTTGGGCAAGTAGTTATTTCAAAGAATGCTTTTACATTTCTAAGCAGTGGAGGCTTTTGTCTATGTTTGTAACTCTAATTTTTCAGTTCATTCTACCTTATTACTAACATCGGTGTGTGGGCACAGAGAGCCCAGTCAAGCACATCCATGCTTTTGACACTGCTTGGGCTACGGGAGCTTTCTACAGTGCAGATGTTAGGGCACAATCAGCTTACTTCTCCCACTAGAGAGCCTTACTCTCTCTCCAGGAGCATGACAAATTAGAATCGCAAGTTCTGGTAGGCAGTCATGGCCTGTCAGACACCCATGTCCTAATTGCTGGATCCTATTAATTATGGTAGCTTAACGCAGACATGATTAAGGCTAAGGACCAGGCCTGAGGAGGGTATCTCGGTGGGCTCGGTGCCAGAGCACGAGTCTTTAAAAGCAGACTCTCCACAGTCAGAGGGAACTGTGATTACAGAAGGGTGGTTCAGAGTGACGTGATGTGAGGGACGCCGCCGCCACCTGCTGCTGCTGGCTTTGAAGAGGGAGGAAGGTGGTGATGAGCTTAGGTAGGCAGGCTCCAGTGCAGAGCTAGCAAGGAACCAGGGCACTCAGCTCTGCATTTCCAAAGAACTACATTCTGCCAATCCGCTGAAAAGCAGAAAGGAGTTCTCCCTTCCTCTCCAGAAAGGAAAACAGCCTGCTGAGCCCCTTATGTTTGCCTGGTCGGGCCTGTATCAGACTTCTGACCGACAGAAGTGTCGGGCTCTGAAATTTATGCCTTTTAAAGGTTAAGTTTGTGGTAATTTGTTATGGCAGCAAGAAAAACCCATATATGTAGGTCCATGTCAGAATGATTTTTAACACCTTACCCAGCGCTGCTCCTACATTTCACCATCCCCACCCCGGTGACAGTGTCTCCCACCACTACAGAGGGCGGAGGCCCAGAGACAGAAAATGCACACGGAGCCAGCTAGCTTTCAGAATGGATAATGTGCTGGGAAAGCCTCAAATACGATGCGCAAAGGCAACCAAAGCGACACTCCTGGGATCTGCCAAGGATCCATTTGAGGGAAGAAAAGGGGTTTTACAATCGTCATTTTTCTTGGTAGCGCCTTTTAAATCAGACTTTATCAACAGTTGGAAAATACTCGTGCCCAAGGATCACTTCGGTTTTTAACCCTCCTGAGGCTGGAAAGAGCATGTCAAGAATTCTCCTTCCAATCTCTAGCTCCTTGGCGGTACTCACTTATTCAGATCAACCTCGTAAGTCTGCATGTGAGGTTTAGATCCAGCCTTGTCCGGGTCCCACCGGTAGATGGCGAACTTCTTGATGCGGGGAGCTGTGGCCGCAGCTGTTTGGGCCCCACGGCAGGCCTGAAATGTTAAAGAGTTGATAAGCTAAATCCTTCCATAGCACTACAACACTGGGTATAAACTCACACTGTTGACTGAAGTCGGCTTATCCAACAAAGGACCATCAGCACCTGTCACGCTCCAGGCATGGCACACCAGCCAGGCTGGTGACAGAAGCACTCAGTAAGCAGACAAGCTCGTTGTCAGCACCGGTGTTCTTTGTGGTAAGCACAGGGACAGCAATTATTTACACTGTGATGAGCGACATTGTTGGTTAAGTGCCTGGGTAAAAACAGCAGAGATATCAGGTTCGCAATGGCCTCACAACTGGGGCTGATGACTGGGGTGGAGGGGAAAGAGAAAGGGGCATCTGGTAGGGGCTAACCACACAGTGAGGGCGAGGACAGCGAAGTGTGGCACAAGGCAGGTGGGTGGAGTGAGAGAGGGGTGCAGAGGGGAAGGAAGTCAAGAAGGACGGAGGAGTTAAACTTTTTGATGTTATCCTAAGAGCAATAGGAATCTAAGAAAAACTCTTATTGGAGGAGTGAAATAATCACTTTTATCTTTGAGAAAAATACCAATCTCACTAGTTTGAAGGAAAAATGGAGGTTATTTCCCAGACTTGATCTGGGAAACCAGATAGAAATCTATTACCGTTGTCAACACAAAAGATGATTTTTTTTTGAGGCCGAAAGCAAGCTAGAGCACACTACACAGGAACACAATTAAGTTAGGGAACGAACAGCTGAGCCTCCTTTGTCATGATCCCACTGCATCTTCCCAGCTTTTAGGAGGGGGCTCTAAAAAGTGGATGGGAAAATCCCATCATCTTTTAATTCCACGTTTCCATGCAATTTCTTGGAAGCCCCCTTGCACCGTCTCTGAGGGAAACAGAAAGGTTTCTCCCAAGTCTCCCCCAAATATATGTTAGACTTAGGACACTGCTTGCAACTAATGGTAAATGATTGTCAAGTTTCCAGACTACTGTCTGGTCCCACCACAAGTAGGGCCCACTCCCTGCTGTTAAGGAAACTTCTCCCTAAAGGCCTGTAGTCATCAGTTTGGTTCCTATAGGTGGGGTTGACACCCTACTGATAATGGTTTCTATAGTGAGCCAGAGAACAGGTCAAACCTCTCAGTGATATCCAAAATTAAACTGCCTCCCTGAATCTAGGATCTGCCCATCTTGTCACATGTGTACTCCCAATACCTCCCCTTCCCACTGTGTGGATACCTTTAGATCACCCCCTCCCATTACCTATAGCACAACCCTTTCCTGTGACGTGTGTCTTCACCTGTAATTAGGGGGCTTGCATGTCCCCAGAGACTATAAAAGCCTTGGTTAACAATAAATATCTCTCTCCACGTGGACTACCAAGTGAGGTTCAGGTGAGCATGCTACCATGAACTGTATCTGACTCCATTATTTCAATCTCTATCTCTCATGCTCTCTATGACTTTACCATAATCTTTACTTATAATCGCTGTAAAATTGCACCTACCGGACCTGTGATGATGTGTTAGGGGCTGGTGTAGCCTGACACGACTCTGCCAGTGTGCTTCATACAGTGAGCTACCTTAGGGGTGCTGTGAGAGGGGCCAGCTCAGCTGTGGCCTCTGCCTTCCTCCCATGCTTCAACAGAATGGGTGCAGTTGCTTAAAAAAAAAGTTTTACACTGAAATCCCAACTTTTTAAAAATCATGTTATCGAGGGCTCGTACGCTTATCACAACCCATACAGACATCCATTGTGTCAAGCACGTTTGTACATATGTTGCCATCATCATTCTCAAAACAACTGCTTTCTACTTAAGCCCTTGGTATCAGCTGCTCACTTTTCCCCCTCCCTCACCGCTCCCCCCTCCCTCATGAACCTTTGATAATTTATAAATTAATGTTCTGTCTTATCTTTTGTTAAAAATGTTTTTGTTTTTTCATATCTTACACTGTCCACCATCTCCCTTCACCCACTTTTTGGTTGTTCGTCCCCCAGAGGAGGTTATATGTAGATTCTTGTAATTGGTTCCCCCTTTCTACCCCACCTTCCCAGTATTGTCACTCTCACCACTGGTCCTGAGGGGTTCACCTGTCCTGGATTCCCTGTGCTTCCAGTTTTATCTGTACCAGTGTACATCCTCTGGTCTAGCCGGATTTGTAAGGTAGAATTGGGACCATGACACTGGGGGGAGGAAGCATTTAAGAACTAGAGGAAAGTTGTATGTTTCATCGTTGCTACATTGCACCCTGACTGGCTCGTTTCCTCCCCGGGACCCTTCTGCAAGGGGATGTCCAGTTGACCACAGATGGGCTTTAGGTCTCCACTCTGCACTCCCTCGCATTCACAATGATATGATTTTTTGTTCCTTGATGCCTGGCTAGCTGATCCCTTCGGTCCCCCGTGATCATACAGGCAACCAACTCATTTTTAAAGCCAGTATTTATAACTGCCAGGAACTCTCTCTTCATCTTAAAGATGGCAACAGTGAAGCTCAGAGACCAAGTGACGAGGCCACAATGACAGAGCTGGTAGGTGGAGGAGTCAGGACTGGAGCCCTTGTCTGGCTGGCTGCAGGGCCCAGGTTCCCACATGTTCATTGCACTGTCCCACTGCTGCACGAACATGCTCAGGCCTCTTCCGAGGGCTGTCGTCTCTTCAGTTAGGGCCTGGGATAGGCTGCATTTTACATCTCCCAGCATACCTTGTCCAGGCCTCTGCACACAGCAGCTCAATTCATGGTCAGGAAAAATCCACAAAGTGAGTAGAAACTAAGCACCAGACTAACATAAACATGTGGCTTATTTAATGTACCTCAGAACAGTGCAACTTATACTAAGCCATTAACACACACAAAACAAAAGCCTCCGGTCCATGACATTCATTTATGATATATCTGCGCAACACCGCCAGCTGCCCCGCTCCATAGTCTCTGAAGCCCCTTTGCATTTAAAGCAGAAGACACAAGGCAGAGCATCTGCTTTGGGATGGAGGGAGGACTGCTTCTAGTCCATGCAAACAATTCTAAGTTGAACTCTCTATTTGTACATAGGACAATTTAGACTGTATTCTAGGCCAGCCTTTTCTCTTAATAGACTAAGGAAAAGTAAAAACTCTATAGGTTAACTAATTATAAGATATCCATGGTAAAAACCAAACCAAATTGGCTTCCAATGAGTTAATTCTTTCTCACCGTGACCGGACAGAGGACAACTGCCCATGTGGGTTTCTAAGGCTGTAAATCTTTCTGGGAGCTGACAGCCTCACCTCTCCCCTGTGGAGTGGCTGGTGGGTTTGAACTGCTGACCTTGCAGTCAACATGTAACCTACTATGCCGGTGGTTCTCAACCTTCCTCATGCCGCGACCCTTTCATACAGTTCCTCATGAGGTGGTGACCCCCCAACCATGAAATCATTTCCATTGCTACTTCATCCCTGTCATTTTGCTACTGTTATGAATTGGGTGACCCCTGTGAAAGGATCATTCGACCCCCAAAGGGGTTGCGGTCCACAGGTACGCCATGCATGATTAAAAAGAACCTACCCTAAGCCAAGCTGAATGTGTACAGCCAGTCCCTGTAAGGAGCCTGGTGGTGCAGTGGTTACATGCTAGTGGCCGTGAGCTGGAGTCTGCGGCAGAGCAGCTTGTTTTTAAGGGGAAGCGCAGCTGAGGATGAAGCCGGTTTGCCTTGTCACAAGCTGGCTACCATCAGTAACAAGAAGAAGGCCTTTTACCCTTTTCACTGTCGCTGGCTCTCCACTTGTGTTGCGGAGTCCTGTTTTACAAAACGGGACGCAGGTGGCCAACGCCACCTTGTGGTGAGTATGAGGAAGTGAAAAGACAAACCCCAACAGTCACTAAACTGCTTTACTTCCATCTTTTGTCATTTTAAGGACGTTATCAAGATGGATGGTGACCTAGTGGTATCCCGCCTCCCCCATCCAGCACGTTTCCCTACAGCAGAGGTTCTCAACCTGTGGATCTCGACCCCTTTGGGGGTCAAATGACCCTTTCACAGGGCTCGCCCGATTCATCACAGTAGCAAAATGACAGTGATGAAATAGCAATGAAAATAACTGTATGGTTGGGGGTCCCCACCACAAGAGGAACTGCATGAAAGGGTCGCGGCACGAGGAAGGTGGGGCACCACTGCCCTAGCGTCATCCAAGCTGCCGTGGGCATAGAGGCTGGTTCTTTTCAGTGTCCGGGCTGGGCAGACCAGTGGGCTTAAGCATCACCCGCTGGAGGACACAGCTGGGTTTGCAGGTCTGTGCTGTGCTGACCAGAGCAGCAACGAGTGCGCCTGTACGGGTTCATGGTCACACGCAGCTTCATTTCTCGGGGCAATGCGAGGCTGCACATGCTGCGCTGTATCCCAACTGTGTGCCACTGCCAAAGACAGTGCTGGAAGGCCATAAGCCCAGCCAGAGTTTTGGGACTCTTGTGTGTCCACAAAAACACACAAAGACTGCCGATTCGCTTACGAGGGAAAATGCACTTTATGTAATAACAGTTGACAGGGCAAGGGGAGGTTAATACGAATGAAGAGAGAACATAGTGAAATCAACATGATCAGAGATCATGGGTTCAGAGGGATCTAGTTTTCTGTATCTTGGGGGCTGCACTGAGTGGGACAATCTGCACAGCTGTCATGAGGGCGTTGTGGCAGAGGTAAAAGGAGCAAGAATAAGAGCTTTTACTCATCAAGTCCTCAGTCTGTGCCAGACACTGTGCTCAATGCCCTAGACCCTTCCCATGTCTACCACGAAGGTGGGTGAGCCTCAAGAGGGAGGAAACACTCATTCAGCAGAAACAGCAGCATTCAAACCCAGGCCATGGGCCTCCACGGCCCAACTTTTCCCACATGCCAGCAGTGGTGAAAACGTAAACACAAAACAGAACAGGCACAAACAGGTCATTCCTTTTCCCTAACCGACCCAATGAGCTATAGATGTTTCTCTACTCACATGACCAGCAAGGTCTTAGGCAACAGTTGGCCTAGAAATACTTCTGTACACTCATTTAATAACTAATTGTGGAGAGTCTACTACGGTCCAGGGACTGTTCTAGGCCCTGGACAACAAGCACAATCTGACAATTATTCCAACCGCAAGGAGCGTGCACAGTAACGGAGAGGGGAACCCACGGCACGGCAGGTGGTGATGTGCAGGGGAAGGAAAACAGAAGGGAACGTGGGGGTGTTGGAGTTCTAAGTGGGGTGACCAGGGAACGTGTCACTGAAAAGGGGACAGTTGAGCAAAGCCTTGAGGTAGTTGAGGGAGTGAGCTATACACATACTTAGTGCACGATTACGCCAGGCCCTGGGGACACCACGCACAAAGACCTGGAGGGGTGGAGTGACAAACAGCCACAAGGTGGCTGGTGTAGGGAGACTGCAAGGAGGAGGGGGACAGGAGTCGGGCGCAAGGTCAGGAAGAACCCCATCAGAGCACTGCAAGGACTGTGGCTTTGACCCTGAGTAAGAGATGGACAACTACTGCAAAGTTTGGGCAGAACCAGACTCAAGTTTTTGGTTTTCCTTTTCATTGTGAATTGGGTGAAAGTTTGCAGAGTAAATCGATTTTCCATTAGTGCATTCAAATTTTGGTTCGTCCCATTGACTGCGACTCCCACAATGAAGCGGCTCGTCCCACTTCCTGCCTTTCCTTTCTGCTCCTCCTTCTTTCCTAACCCTCCTGAACTTTGTCCTTGGGCAAGTGCCGCCCTTCTGATCTCAGTGGCTGTAAGGAGTGTACACCTCCCTAGTGTTAGCACACGCCCTTTCGCCCATTTAGCTGAAGACTGAGGCATGAAGGGGAGTTCATTTCCAGACCTGAGGGCGGGGCCGCGGTGGGGAGAGGCGGCAAGGGCCAGTCTGGAGAGTTCTACCAGTCTCTGGTCAGCAGGCCTGGTTTTTCCCGAGACTTGGAATTCTGCTCCACACTCTTCTCCCACTCTCTCCAGGACCAACTATTGTGACCCCTTTCTGAGTGGTTGGCAGTGAGAGCTGGGCACCTTCGAGCTCTTCTAACCAGACTTAAGTTTCGGAAAGATCATTCTGGCTACTGTTTTGAGAATCAATTATAAAAGTGGAAAACGAAACCCAGGTCACCGGGTAAGAAGTAATGCAATAACCAGGCTTGAGCCAGGCTGGTGGTCATGGAGACTGCAAGTGATCACTTTGGGGGTACGTTTTAAAAAGGACAGGGTGTACTTGACTAGCTAGCTACAAGAAGGAAGGCGTCAATGATGACCCTAATTTTTTTTGACCCAAGCTGATGGGAAGAGAAGGTTGATGTGTGCAGGGCACAGAAGTGTCAGCATTTTGGTTTGGGGCAGCAACATATATGCCATCTAACAGATATCCACGCGGAGATGATTTTGACAGAGAAATTGGGTGGGCATTTGAGTCTGGAGATCTGGCACAAGGCTGGGGCTGAAGACATACAGTTGGGATCATCAGCACGTAGGTGGTGTTAGGTGCCATCCAGTCAGCCAAGACTCCTAGCAACTCTATGCAAAACCAAACCAAACACTGCCGGCCCCGCGTCATCCTCCCGTTGCTACGTCATCTTGAGCCCACTGATGCAGCCACTGTGTCAGTCCTATGTCAGCACGGGCCTTCCTCCTTTTCCACATGGGAAGTGGTAGCTAACGCTTGAAAGAGTGAACAGACAAAGAGAAAAGGAGAGACAGGACTGAGTTCCCCAGTGTCCAGTGGTTGGAGAGATGGTCGATGTGGGAGGTGGAAATGCTGGGGACTGGGATGTCCTGGAAGGCAGGTGGGAAAAGCGATCCCAGGAGAGGAGAAACAATCACAGCAAAGGCGTAGGAGAAAACGATCACCAACACTGCCCACTGGGCTGAACGCAGTGAAGCAGCGAGGATGAAAAGTCCAACTAGACTAGAGAGAAAACGAGAGCAGACAAAATGTCCTCCTATCTTTAAACGTGAACAGGGAAGTGGGGGTGGTAGATAGATGTTCTTGTTTTAAACTATTATTTCATTTAATCCAATTCCTTTCCCCCCCTCTAAGAATGGAGAACATGTCTGCAGGGTAGACTACTGTAAATGAACACTTTCTCCGCCTCTGGCACAGTCTATCCAAGAAAAGCTGACAACTGCCTAACACCAAAAGGCAGAGCTGGGGGGTGGGGGTGGGGTGTAGGGAGTACAGGCTGAAGAGTAACCGGGAGCCACGACTGGTGCACTGAAAAGAATCTTCCAGGCAAGATTTCATTGTCTCTTCGGAGCTTTGGGACAGTCTGAGCTCAAGGGTCCCAGCCAGCCGAAGCACATTAACATGGAGAACTGTGTCAAGAAAGGAGATTTTCGTTTCCAGTCTGTCTGCTGACTTTGGAAGTCTGCACTGTGGTGTTACGAGACACAGCTTTTGTGTTTTCCCATCCCTTCTGTACCACGAAATTCAAGGCTGTCACCATGCACAGGCGACTCTTCACTGGCAGACAGATATGGTTCTATTTCTTTCAAGGAACTTGTATCTTCAAGCTGGACAAGAAGCTCTCATGTACATCACTCACTCCACATCAACTTCGATTAATCCAAGTTCTTAAACACAACCAGCACCGTAGAGGACATTAAAACTGCCTCATAAGACTGGCTGAGGGTCAAGCCCCTAGTGTAGCTTAGAAAATAACCACTGTTTCTCAATATTGGCAAAACCACTCGTTTTTGTGTTATCTTGCTTGGCAGTGCAGTAGTACCCCACATCCTGCCAGTACCAGGCGTAGTGAGCTACACAGATTAAGTGGGGAATGGTCTTTGTCGCTCGCCTAAATGAACAAGCTAACACAACAGTTAATGTTTTACAGTTAAGTACTTAAAGGCAGAATTGTGGCTCAGATTACATTCAAAAAAGGAATTTAGAAGATAAATCTTACTAGAGTCTTGGGATGTAGGTAGTACAAGTTCATTCCCAGAGACTTCTGAGGCGTTGGGGATCTGAATGCATGCACAATCCCCTGGAAGGGCCTTTTCTATTTCTGGTACTCCTGGGAGGCCCTGAAATGGCCTTACCCGGAATTACAACACTGACCAGCTTTATCCACACTTCATTCTTGGAAGAGGGGCTGGGCTTCAGAACTCACACTGATTGGTGGGGCTCTCACAGCTTAACTGTTTGGTCAGCATCTACAAAAGGAACTGGTCAACAGGTCACTGGCAATCATCAATTGAACACTCAGAGGACATCAGTTTGAGGCTCTGGCAGGCAGTCCTCCCCACTCCCACTTCCAGAAAGACTCATTCAGAAGTGAATGATGTACCCAAATTCACATACAGCATGTTGGAAAGAACCAGGTCACACACACTAGTGTGCAGCTACAGTAAGCATCGCAAGCGACAAATCTGTCTTGGAAAAAGTACAGCTAGAATGTTCCTTAGTATCGAGGATGATGAGAGTCTATCGCTCTTCCTGTGGACAAATTATCAGGAGGGACCGAGCCCTGGAAAAGGCCATCATGCACAGAAAGGCAGAGTAAACAGAGTACGAGGTAAAGAAGAGCCTCAGGAGAGGAACTGACACAGCAGCTACCAGGGGCTCACTCATAACGTTCGTGAGGCTGCTGCAGGCCCAGGCACCGGTTGGTTCTGCCGCGCATGAAGTCACTGTGAATGGGAACCGGCTTGTAACCCTGAACAACCACAAGTGCAAGAGGAGGAAATGAAAATGTCTCATTTGCCTAACATGAGCTTTTCCACATACTGCACTTAAAGACACACAAAAGCCAACTAAGCTTCGGTTCTGGATTTGCCAGTTTGGGGTGTGATTGTTTTGAGAAGGTAAAATGCCTTCTTTCTGGACTAGAGCCTCTCAGACGTCAAATCTTATAAAGAGGAATTCAGAATTCCTGCTTACTCACTTTTCAGGAGTTGCTGACGAACTCAGAAGAAAATGAAAAGGGATTTATAGTCTTCAGTCCTTCTTAGGGGTCTTGGTGGGACAGTGGTGAAGTGCATGGCTGTTAACAGAAAGGCTGGTAGTGTGAAGCCTCCAGGCTCCACAGGAGAAGGATGTGCCAGCCTGAAGATTTATAGCTAATTTTATGAAGTATTAATTATAGCTCAATAAAACTAACTGGGGAAAAAGATTTCTGGCTCAGGAAACCCTGTCCTACAGGGTCACTATGAGCTGGAACCCACTCGACAGCAGGGGACTTGGGTTCTGTATTTAATTTTCCTCTGGAGCCCTGCTGGCCGAGTGGTTGTATACTGGGTTGCAAACCACAAGCTCAGCAATTCAAAACCACCAGCTGCCCTACCAGGAGAAAGATGGGGCTTTCTACTCCCACGTAGAGTTACAGTCTCAGGAAACTAATGTCAGTCTGAAGATTTATAGCTAATTGTATGTGTATGAAGTATTAATTATAGCTCAATAAAACTAACTGGGGGAAAAATTTCTAGCTCAGGACCTACAGGTTAACCATGAGTCAAAATCGACGAGATAGCAGTTGAGTTTGTTTTGGTAGCTTAACTACGGAGGGAAACGTGATTTCCCTTTTCCCGTCTACGTGGGAAAGGGGCTCTGGTGGCACAGAGGGCTAAGCACCAGGCGAGGGATTCAAACCCACCATCCCTGCACTCCCTGGGACAAGGATGAGGCTTAAAGAATTAGTCTGGGGGGTGGGGGTGGGGGCCGGGAAGGGAAAAAATGAGGAGCTGATACCAAGGGCTCAAGTAGAAAGCAAATGTTTTGAGAATGATGATGGCAACAAATGTGCTTGATACAATGGCTGGCTGGATGGATTGTGGTAAGAGTTGTACGAGCCCCTAATAAAATGATTAAAAAAAAGAATTAGTCTCCGACAACCGGGGCACAGCTCCACTGTCTGCTGGACTGGGCAGCGGGTCTGTGGGAAGGGCGCCGACAACACAGGGGTCCGAGCAAAGAACTGCACACTGGATTACAGCCAAGAACAGCGCCCTGGCCAGTACCCAGGTGACTCTGGCAACCCACGAGACTGGCATTATGATGCCCCTTTACAGGCAGGGGCACGACGAGGATGTGTGAACGGCATGGGGTGGTGACACTGGTTGAATAAGGTGTCCAGTCTTTCCTGCAGCCCCACACCGGGGGAGACGTCCCGGGATCTCAGGGCTGGGGGCGGGGGGGGGGGGCTTTCCCATCTATACGTTCCCATGTCCAGTCCCCTGCCACTCACCTGTCCCGTCTCTCCCCATCCCGCCTGGTGGGTGCCTCTCCTTACCCTGGAGGCGTGGACTCGCACCCTGCCCACCCCTGCAGGTGGCCCTTTCCCACAGTGCAAAACATGGCTGGGTGCGCAAATGATGGGGGTCAAACTCTCGTTCCGGCAGTCACCCATTTGCTGAGTGACCTTGGGCCAGTCAAGTCCTTTCTTTGAACTTAAACAACAACAACCCCTAGCACATCGCCTACGCCTAACCACCCGAGCGGCTGCGCACGACCGAGGACCGGGATGCGCTTGAACCAAAGCAAGTCTCCGGAGGTGTGCGGGGGGTCGCCCCCTGCCTGAGGCCTTGCTTCGTGCCCCCAGCTTGTTTCTTCCGCCGCCCCCTCAGTTCGAAGCGGGCTCCGTGACCTTCAAACCGCCCCTCTCCCTCACGTGCGGCCTCACCTGCAGGCAGGAGCCACCCTGGCTCACGGCCGCGAGGCCGCGCCTCAAGGAGACTCCAACGACGGCTGCCATCTTGGCTCCTGACGTCAGGCCCCGCCCCTCAGCTCCGAGGTCGCCGTCCGCCCGCGTCCAGTCCAACGCCGCGGCGCCGGCAACGTTGCCCGAGGGCCCGCTAGTCGAGGAGGAGCCTCCGAGGGAGGACTTCCGGTCTCCCGGGTGGGAGGAGGCGCGGCAGAAAACGCCAACGTGAACGTGCGCGGGGGCGGGACATCCGGTACACGCCCACTGGTTGCTAAGGTGACCTTCCCAGAGGGAAGAGGCGGAGTCTAAAAGGAAGGGCGGTCTGAAGAGGGCGGAGCTAGGACCCAAAGAAGGCGGAGCCTTGATTTCGAATCCCAGCCCCATGTTAACCCTTCTGTTTCTGAGAAAGCACGCAAGTGAAGCTCTTTCCGCTTCAGCTTTTCTTCTTTTTTTAAATTTTATTTTATTTATTATTATTTTTAATCGTTTTATTAGGGGCTCATGCAGCTCTTATTTCAATCCATAATACATCAATTGCGTAAAGCACATTTGTACATTCATTGCCCTCATCATTCTCAAAAACATTTGCTCTCCACTTAAGCCCCTGGCATCAGGTCCTCATTTTCCCCCTCCCTCTCCTCTCCCCCCTCCCTCATGAGCCCTTGATAATTTATAAATTATTATTTTGTCATATCTTGCCCTGTCCGACATCTCCTTTCACCCCCTTTTCTGTTGTCCATTCCCCAGGGAGGAGGTCATATGTAGGTCCTTGTAATCGGTTTCCCTTTCCAACTCACCCTCCTTCTACCTTCTCAGTATCGCCACTCACACCACTGGTCCTGAAGGGATCAACCGCCCTGGATTCCCAATGTTTCCAGTTCCCATCTGTACCAGTGTACATCCTCTGGTCTAGTCAGATTTGTAAGGTAGAATTGGGATCATGATAGTGGGGGGGAGGAAGCATTTAAGAACTAGAGGAAAACTGTATGTTTCATCGTGGCTATACTGCACCATGACTGGCTCGTCTCCTCCCCACAGCCCTTCTGTAAGGGGATGTCCAGTGGCCTACACATGGGCTTTGGTGTCCACTCCGCACTCCCCCCTCATTCACTATGAGCCACAGCTTTTCTTCTTTCAGCGAAGATCTAGTTCATGTCAGCAATGATCGTCCTCATGCCCCGTCCTCTTCCGAATCCAGTCTGTACTTTCTGCTGTCCCCTGTCCATGTACTGTGCACTGCTTAAACCCCCTTTGAATGATCTTTAGCAAAGTTTTACTCGTACGTGATCTAAAGGATAATGTTTGATAATTTCCTCGTTCTGTTGGGTTACCTTTCTCTGGAATGGGCACAGATGTGGACCTCTTCCAGTAGACTGGCCCTGGGGCTGTCTCCCCACTTTGGTAGCATAGATGAGTGAGCACTTCCAGCATCACATCCATTTATTAAAACTATCCCGTCAATTGTATTCCATCAATTCCTGGCTGGAGTCTTGCTTTTCACCAGTGCCGTGGGTGCAGCGTGGACTTCTTTCTTCAACACGGTAGATTTTCCCTCATATTCCTGACGTGGTTGAATGTTAATCAGCTTTTTTAAATCACAGCACTGTGCTCTAGGTGTTCCTACCGCTTTTGATGACACTTGGACATGTTATCAGGAGGGGTAAGAAGAGTGAGGAAGGCCCTCAACGAGATGGGTTGGTGCAGTGGGGTCCACCTGAACAGTCGGGAGGATGCCACAGGACCAGGCACTCTCCCGTTCTTCTCTGTGGTGCACAGGGTCGCTGTCAGTCACGAGTGACAACATCAAGGCTTTCTGAAAACCCAGCAGCCACGGCACGGCACGGCACGCCTTCCTGTCCTTTGGTGGCTTTCTCTGTTTGACGTAATACTGTGTGACAATCCCAGGTGGCACTGCTGGGAAAACAGAAGACTGCTAACCCCAGGATCCAAGGATCAATCTGCCAGCTGTCCCACCAGAGAAAGATGAGAGGCTCTCTGCTCCCCTACATATTTACAGCTTATGCATTTTAAAGTCAAACCACTTTTGGAGGAACTGATTGCAAGCATCTAAGTATTACTCATCTTCCCCCCACCCCAGAGAGATGAGCAACAGATATGTGGGTGAAGGGAGACAGCAGATGGTATAAGATGAAAATAATAATAATTTATAATTCATCAGTGGTTCACAAGGATGGTAGGGTGGTGGGGGGTGGGAGAAGAGAGAGGAGCTGATGCCAAGGGCTTCAGTAGAAAGAAAATGCTTTGAAAATGATGATGGCAACATACAAATGTTTGATACACTTGATGTCTGGATTGTTATAAGAGCTTCCAATAAAACGATTCCTTAAAAACAAACAAAGAACAAGTAAACCCCACCCCTAACCAGTTGTCTGCAGCCGATCCCTGCTCCTGGCAGCCGCATGTGTGTCTGGGCAGCACTGGGCTGCACGGTTTCCAATCGCGCTGTTTTGGAAGTAGATTGCCAGAACTTTCTTCTGAAGCACCTCTGGGTGGCCTTGAACCTCCCGCCTCATGGTTAGCAGCTGGGCAGCATAACCATTTGCACTCCACTATTATGATCTACCACCACAACAGCCTTGAGAAAGAGCCCTTTTATTTCCCTCAGTTTAATTTTTATCAGAGCCCACCTTTCACCAGGCACTTAATTGCCTTGGGCAAGCGAGCTATGAGATTGGTTCCCACTTTCTCCCCCTTGTCCCACCATCTTGCCCCTAACTTCATGGTAGCACTACCCTCATTACTAATCCTGAGAGGTTTATCTGTCCTGGATTCTGTGTGTCCAGAGCTCTTATCTGTACCAGCGTACATACTTTGGTTCGCTGGATTTGCAAGGTAGAACTGGGGTGATGAGGTGGGGGTGGGGGAAGCATTAAAAACCAGAGGGGCGAGGCTGGGAGAGTGGAGGGTGAGTGGGTTGGAAAGGGGGAACTGATTACAAGGATTCACATGTGACCTCCTCCCTGGGAGACGGACGGCAGAGAAGGGGGGGAAGGGAGACTCCGGATAGGGCAAGATATGACAAAATAACAATCTGTGGATTATCAAGGGCTCACGAGGGAGGGGGGAGCGGGGAGGGAGGGGGAAAAAAAGAGGACCTGATGCAAAGGGCTTAAGTGGAGAGCAAATGCTTTGAGAATGATTGGGGCAGAGAATGTGCGGATGTGCTTTGTACAACTGATGTATGTATATGTATGGATTGTGATAAGAGTTGTATGAGCCCCTAATAAAATGTTTAAAAAACCCAAAAAACCAGAGGAATGGATCACCATGCTCTCGACATTACTCAGTTGAGTCAGCCTGGGTGCCTACCACCCCTCCATGGATCCTGGGTGCCTACCACCCCTCCATGGACCCTGGGTGCCTACCACCCCTCCATGGACCCTGGGTGTCTACCACCCCTCCATGGACCCGGACACCAGACTCATTGGAAACATGGCCCTGCTACCTATCAGAAGTCAGTTCAAAGGACCTGCTCTTTGAGAAACAAAAGCTACAGATATTGTGGATGAGGCTATCTACGACGTCAAGGCCAACGTCTTCCTCAAAAGTCAGGAAATTAAGAAGGAAGCAGACAGGACCTTGATACATATCACTCTACATTTCCGCATGCCTAAAGAAACTCAGAAGTGCCAATCCAGAAGCCAAGGGGAGTTAGAAATGTACACGCTGGGCATCTCCGTCCCCGGAGAGCCCGGGTTTCCACTGACCGCCATTTAGGCCAGACCTGCAGACCAGCAGGAAGATGCAGGATGAGGGCCGCGTGCAGCAGCTAAGGCAGGAGACGGGACTGAGGCTTGTGAGGAAGTTTTTGACCCTCAGAACGACAAGCCTGGCAAGTGGTGGATGTGCTTTGTGAAGAGACAGTTCACACACAAGAGTCTCTCGGGACCCGGACAAGAGAGGGAGCTTGGGCAGACACTGCCTCCATGGCGACAGGCAGCATTTGACAGAAAGATGGACACAGTCCTTTGCCTTCGTTTCATAAAGTTTTATACAGAAGAGAGAAGAGAGCATGTCTTTTCTTGAAACGCGCTTTATCAAGAATTGGGGGAGATTATGGAAGAGTGACTTGAATTATTTTTGCCATTATTAAGCTGGTGCTTAATAATAAGTGATAATAAAGACATTTTTAACAACAACAACAACAAAGACTAGAGGAATGTTGTATGTTTTGTTGGTGCTATATGGCACCCAGAGTGGTTCGTCCCTTCCTTGTGACCCTTCTGTGAGGGGATGCCCAATTGTCTACAGATGGACTTTGGGTCTCCATTCCAACCCCTCTGGTTTGCATCAAAATGGTTGTTTGATGCCCCCCAATACCTGATCCCATCGATGCCTCGTGATCCCACGGGTTGGTGTGTATCTACCTCTGGGCTTGGTGGCTTCCCTGCTAGATGTCCCAGTGGGTTTGTTTGTTTTTTTGACACATAAAAACCCACCAAACCAAACCCGCTGCCATCAAGTCTATTGCGACTCCTAGTGACCCTAAAGGACGGGGCAGAATCGCCCCTTTGAGTTGCTGAAATTTTTACATTTTTAGTAGAGCAAATGGTCTCATCTTTCTTCGATGGAGCAGCTGGTGGGTTTGAACCGCTGCCCTTGTGGTGCGGACCCCAACCGGCTACGTCCCTCAGGCCTGCTTGACATCTGAAGGGCGCCTTTGAGTTCCAGATCCACTGCTCACCTCGAGGCTCCTGGAGAAGGGACGCAGATGAGCTGAATTGCTCAGTTGGAGCTGGGATTTGGATGCCTTGGTTGGAGTTTGGCCGCATTGCTTGTGTGGCTTCCTTGCAGGAAGTGTGTAGGGAGGCCAGGTGAAACAGCAGAAGCCCTGGGGGCTCACCTTGACCCTTCCCTGTGGGATACAGATGAGTCCCCAGGTAGCCCCTGTATTATATGCCAAACCTAAGATGCTGCCTGCTAACACGTGGTCAATGTCCCATACACTTGGAGGTCAGCTGCTTAAAGGTCATCTCCCCGAGGGTTATCAGCCATCTAGAGCAACCAGACCTTATTGTCTGTCCCACCCAAGGTGGGGCCCACTCCCTGCTCATAAGGATGCTGGATTATTTCCCTGAAGGAGAGTCCGAAGACAAGGTCAAGCCAACTAAAGGAGGGTCAAGGTGAGGCTGCCATCTTGACTTTAGAGTTCATCCATCTTGTCACATGTGTACCCCGAGTGCCACTGCCCTTTCCAATTGCTTGTACACCCCTAGCTTGTCCCCTTCCTGTCACTCACATGCCTCTTGTACAGCCCCTTCCTATTACGGATGTGGTTACCTGTAATTAGGGGGCTTGCTTGCCCCTGAAATGTATATAAGCAGCAATTGGAAATCTGTTCTTCCTCTCTGTGCGAGATCATGGCCATGCGGGAGGTGAGCAATTGCCTTATCTTGTCCGTTGTCTCTTTAATTACACAACCACCCCTTGGACCCATTTGATTGTGGGGGCTGGCACCCCACACTTCCCCTCACTGCCACGTGTTCTTGCACAAATCCCTGTCTGTCTCTTGTCTATAGTTTTCTTGCCTTTATCCTCCCTTATTGGGCAGCTGGTTTAAGGTTCTGTGATTCACATGGTTGCCTTGGGGGCGCTGCCCTGTGGGTGGGGTAAGCTGAGGCCCTCTTGACTTTTCACTGGACTGGAACCAGTGATGTGCTTTGGGTAGGGTTGTGAACTGCAAGGCCAGCAGTTTGAAACCACCAGCAGCTCTCAGGGAGAAAGACAGGTTCTCTACTCCCATAGACAGTTGCCGTCTCAGCAACTCACCGGGGCACTTCTACCCTGTCCTACAGGGTCCCCAAGAGTCCCCATTGCAGCGGTTCTCAACCCGTGGGTCGCTAACTACCCCTTTGGGGGTCGAAAACCCTTTCACAGGGGTCGCCCGATTCATCACAGTAGCAAAATGACTGTGATGAAGTAGCAAATAAAACAATTTTATAGCTGAGGGTCAGCACCACATGAGGAACTGTATTCAAGGGCCGTGGCATGAGGAAGGCTGAAAACCACTGCACAATGGCCTGGAGGGCGGTGAGTTTAGTTTTGGGCTTGGTGCCCGCCACAAGGGACCTCGGGTCACTCAACTCCATCGGTATTGGAAGACTGCTCTTCTCCTTCTAGGCTCCTCCTGGCTGAATTGTCTTGTCTCCTGAGATGAAGGAAGACACAGCGCTAGAGAATTGGTCCTCTTGGTATTTCAGAGTCCATTCATCATCCCATAGGCAGGTGGGAGCCCTAGGTTCCCTTTCATTTTGCCCGGTCACCTTGGGAAAACTGGTCTGAGGTCAGGAGAAGTGAGCCGTTGATTTATGGAGCGGCTCTTGGTGCCAAGGAACCCACGCGGCCTACAGTCACATTGTTCTCGGGCATCATAGGGATTTGGGAAGCTCAACTTTATGGAGAAATAAAGTCCCAGGCAGCTGAACCTCCGCCCTGAACGCTGGGATTCCAGAAAGAGCACAGCTGCATAGAGACTTAGCCATTTTCCCATCCGGCCCCGGACGTGTTTTCCCAAGGTAGGCTTTGGGTGAGACCCAAGGTTCCTGTGTGTGTTTGTTTCCATTTGTCTGGAGGGTGATGTATGGCTTTTCTCCAGTTGGGTAGATATTTGAGGTGATTTATGTGAACCTCTTCGCCTACAGACGTGTTTCTGTAAACAGTTCTATCGAGTCTGTTGAGGGCAGCCCCTCAGAGGCCTGACCCCTGTTCTCCAGACACTGTCTCTGCATAATGAGAGAGCTGACCGAGCCCCAGTGGGACTCTTGCTTGGGAAGGTCCTTCTTTCCCACGGGCGGGAGGTCGTGGCCAGAGTTGAACATTAAAGCTCCCAGAGCCCAGTGTCCTTTCAAGTACAGTTAAGTTGCAGTATTTTGTGACTTCGGGCAACCTGGCTGGTTTCTGCTCAGCTAGAAAGCGATAGAGAGCTGGATTTCAGGAGGGAGACTATCAGATAACTGTAGGATAGGCCAGGGGACAGCTTCATTTGCCTTTTAGAAAAATCTGCCTTACCTCAATGGGCAGCCGTGTTTTTCTCAAGACAAATTCAGGACTTCAGAAGCCTTCTCCCTCTGCAGCTGATTCTCCCAGTGGGCTTTAAGGCATCTCCACCTGATGCCCAGTTGTCTCTAGGTCTCAACCTGTCTCAGGTGACACACATCCCTTGAGGGGTTACATCTTGTTTCTGACCAGCGCCATCACCATCCCAGTCTCCAAGCTGGAAACGTGGGGTGTCCAGGAAGCTCCCCTCTCCTTCACATCCGATCATCCATCACCTACAGTCACAGCCTCCAAGGTTCAACCCACAGCCCCTGCAGTCTTAATGCTTTCTGTCCCTGTGATAAAATCTAGCCCCTTTGTTCTTCAGTGCCATCTATTGGACCAGGGCGTCTTCTCCTCCTTTATCAGATGGCCGATTCACCATCACTCTGATGGCTTTCACATCCTGGTCACTCTCTCTGCGCACGCCATCGATGCACAGAGCACCTGTTGAAAGGGTTGCACAAGTGACTATTCCAGGGGTATGAGCAGCCTTGCCATCGACAGAGAGCAGTGCAAAGTGGATGATGGTAGATGCCGTTAGGTTAACACGTAACACCTTAGCATTTGGTCTCCACTTTGACCCATGTTAAAGTTGTTTTAGTTTAAAAAAAATGGTTTTATTGACATATGGTTCACATATCACATGCTTCAATTAACCAAACCCCACCCCCACGCTCACTGTCGTTGAGTCAATGCTGACTCGTAGCGACCCCCGTGGGTTTCCAAGACTGTTAATCAGTGGTTCTCCACCTTCCTAATGCCGAGACCCTTTAATACAGTTCCTCACGGTGTGGTGACCCCCAACCATAAAATTATTTTGGTTGCTACTTCATAACTATAATTTTGCTACTGTTGTGAATCGTAATGTAAATATCTGATATGCAGGATGTATTTTCATTGTTACAAATTGAACATAATTAAAGCATAATGATTAGTCACAAAACAATATGTAATTATATATTGTGAAATATTTATTTCTAATGACAAATAAATGAAATTGTGTCTTGAAGCATGGTGTAGCATGGGTAACAGTCTTAATATAACAACAGTAAACCACATTGTGGCATTTTGCGACAGTGTGCGTAAACAGCCAATGTCAGGGGGAAGGTTGAGATAGCTTCTTTCTCACCAGATTAGAAATTCTCAGGGCAGTCTTTACAAGAGCACAGTGAAGATCATCTTCCACAACAAGCCTACTTCTGCATTTAGACTTGATAACCAACAAGATGGAAACCCTGTTTCACAAAGATATGTTGTTGGAAATGGAAGAAGGTGCAACACAGTCTCAGACAGAACAGGATGTGACTGCAAACACTGGATCCAGAATTGTGTAACTGGCATTGTAGAGAAATCAGTCCTCGCTGCATCGGTGTTAATAAGTTCAATGAACTTCTCCTGTGCAGTCTCAGGAACATCTTCAACTGTGACTGTGAATGGGCTTCTGGCAAGTGCAAATGGGTGTCAGGTAGATTTGGAAAGTATGATGAAATTTCATCTGCAAGCACGTGCAAGTGTTCTTTCACAGAAATTATCATCGTAATCCTTTTGTCTGGTTCAAGGTCATGTTCCTCAAAGAAAGCAGATAAGGTAGCCAACATATAAATTTTATTTTCATCCATTTTTTTTTTTTTTGCCAAAGCTGAAGTTTCATTTGGAATGATCGGATCTTTTCAGACAAATCGAGGCATGTTGCATTTGGTCCTTGCAGTGATAAATTTAACTCATTCAAGATGACAAAGATGTCAACCAAGTAAGCTATTTCCTTTAGTTCACTTTTATTGCTGAAAAGTTCTTTGAACTGTGGTCTTGCTTTCTGATTAAAAAGCATTTGAGTTTATCATGAAGCTCAAAAATACGTTGTAAAACCTTTCCTCTCGACAACCATCTCACTTCAGTGTGAAATAGAGCATTATTCAGCGCATATGATTCATTGCACAGTTGTGAAAACAGTCGACTGTTTACAGTGCTCACCTTTACAACATTGACAGAATTTATGATGCTTTTCATTACTTCTTGTAAGTCTTGTTGCAGCGTCTTCATTGCTAATATTTACCAATGAATCATACAGTGAGTTCCGATGACTTTTGGTGACTCATTCAGTACCAAACGTTGAAATCCAGATCGACATCCTAGCATAGCTGGAGCACCATCTGCACAAACACCACAAACCTTTTCCCAAGAGATCTGATGCTATTTCAGAAATGAGCCAACTATGTCAAATACATCATGTGCAGTAGTTGTTGTTTCAAGAGGTTTGCTAAAAAGGAAACTCATCTTTAAAGTCGCCATCATTAATATGCTTCATGTAAACCAGTGACTGTGAACAGTTTGCAACGTCTGTAGGTTCATCAAGCTGGATGCTAAATATTGGAAGTGGAGCAGATTTAATTTCCTGGATGACGTGATCAAGCACATCAGCAGACGCGTCATCTATTCTTCTGTGGACAGTGTCGTTAGATAATGAAATTGCATCAAATTCTTAACAAATTCATCTCCAATCATAACTCGAACAATACCTCTGGCCGCTGGCAATGGTAAATCCTCAGCAATGGTGTGAGGTTTCACAGCTCTGGAGATTCTGAGTGCCACCAAATATGAAGCTTCAACGGCTGCTACGTTTTGTTTGTGGTACTTGCCACCAGTGTCAAGTCTGGCTTTCTAGAATCCACCAACTTTGCTCCTAAAATAGTTGGTCTCCTTGCCGGCAAAGCTCAGATGCTTGCTTTCAAAATGGCATTTTAGTTTGTTTGGCTTCATAGATTCGGCTGATAGAACTTCACAACAAATAACACATTGTGGTTTCTCAATTCCTGCTGTAATTATTGAGGTGAAACCACACTGTGAAAAACCCTCACTGTGTTTTCTTTTCTTAACGTTCTTCTCTACATGATTCGTTGCTAATGAAAATAATATATAACAATAGCTTTAGTAATACAAAAGATGATACATGGCATAGTTCAGTCAATACAGTTCATTAAAGTTTCCTATGATTTACCGTTCTCTGCTGTTTTCTTTTCCATACCTGTCCTTATCACAAGGGGGCAGTATTCACCTCAACCACAGCTGAATGTAAAAAGACAAAAAAAAAAGACTGATCAACATTCAGATTAAGTTCTCATGGTACAGATTTTTTTTTTGGAAGTAGTTGATGTTACAGTACATGATTTTACATTCACGCAGTAATTGTAATTCACCAAGTGTTGTTTTACCTCCAACACTGCTGCTTTTAACACAGCAGCTGCTGTCTACACAGTAGCCGCTCTCTACACAGTAGCCGCTCTCTACACCTGTGACTGGTGCACATAAGTACATTATGACGCCAACCCTGTCACATACACCTGTATTTGGGTGGGGTGGGCATGATGACGTCATCACACAGGGTACTGGTATGTGGGTGTATCTGCATGTGGGCGGACCCACCTGGAGATGATAGAGTGGTGTCTCGGTTCCTAAGACCATAGGAAATATGTTTTCTGATGATCTTAGGCGACCCCTGTGAAAGGGTCATTCGACCCCCAGGTTGAGAACCATGCTGTAACTGTTTATGGAAGTAGAAAGCCCAGTCTTTTTCCAGTGGAGCTGCAGGTAGTTTTGAACTGCCAACCATGTGGATGGCAACACACTGTGTAACCACTACGCCAACAGGACTCCTCACGTGGATAGATAGTTGTCATATTAAAAAGAGTTGTACAATAATCACTACAATCAATTCTAGAACATTTTCTTTCTTTTAAAAAATCATTTTATTGGGGGCTCGTATAATTCTTATCACTATCCATACATCCATCCATTGTGTCAAGTGCATATGTACATTTGTTGCCATCACCATTCTCAAAACATTTGCCTTCTACTTGAGCCCTTAATATCAGCTGCTCATTTCTCCCCTCCACTCCCCCCTACCTCATTAACCCTTCATAATTCATAAATTTTTATTTTGTCTTGTTACACTATCCGATGTCTCCCTCTACCCTCTCCTCTGCTGTCCAACCCCCAGGGGGAAGGCTATACGTAGATTCTTGTAATCAGTTGCCCCAACATTTTATTTTTAAAATCATTTTACTGGGGGCTCATACAACTCTTATCACAATCCACCCACCCATCCATTGTGTCAAGCACATTTGTACATTTGTTGTCCTCATCAGTTCCCAAACATTTTCTTTCTACTTGAGCCCTTGGTATCAGCTCATTTCTCCCCTCCTTCCCCTCCTCCCTTTGAACATTTTCTTCCTTCTTGCACTCAATGTTATTTGCTCCCCTCCAACCTCCCTCCCCAGACCCCCAATAAGCCATTAATCCAGTCATTGCCTCTATAGATTTACCTTTCAGTTTTAATATTTCCTGTTTTCTTTTAGATCGGTGTTTTTCCTGTTTTATTTGTCAGTTTGTTTGCTTTCTGTTTGTGTTTTGAATGAGTTTCTGTGTATAAAATTCAGGATAGATGATCTATAGAGCCAGTAACTGGAGCAACGATTACCTAGAGGCGTGGCAGGAAAGGCTGGGAGGAAATGGGCAGCTACCAACAGAGGGAACAAAAAGAAGAAAATGGTCTGAAATGGATTATGGTGATGATGGCAGAACTCTTCTTTAATGTGATTAAACTACTACATCTTATGATCTATGAATTGTATGCCAATAAAACTACTAATAATTGAAAGAAAAAAAAACAATTGCCTGTTTATAGGTCTCTCCAGCCTCTGGGTATTTTGAAGCTATGGTAAAATATAGCATCCAAAAATGAACATCCCACATAAATGTTCAGCATATGAATTATAAAGTGAACGACCAGGTAAACTAAGAAATGAAGACCAAACCAAACCAACACATACAACCAGTTGCTGTCGAGTGGATTTGAACCAATGACCACTCCGTGAGTGTCGGAGGAGGACTGCGTGCTCTGAGCCTTCAAGGGCTGAGTTTTCAGAAGTATATTGCCAGGCGTGGCTTCTGAGGAGCCCCAGAGTGGACTCACATCTCGAACCCTCAGTCAACAGCGGAGTCTCCGCTGCTACAATGCCCTTTCAGAGACAAAACACAACTTCACTGTGTTGTGGGCAGAAGTTCACACAGCACGTTAGGTTCCTGTTTAGCATTTTTTATGTAAACAGTTCCATGGCATGGCGCCCCATCTTCGACAGAGCACCACATCTTAAGACAATCTGCTCACACTTTCTCCTGCCCTGGTAGACATAAAACACTGCTCTCTCATTCTCTCTCTATGTCCCTTCTTGACTTTTTTCTTTTAATTTAAAAATTTTTATTAATTTTATTATTTTTTTGTTCTTGACTTTTTATAATAACGTATTTGTCCTTTTGTGATGGATTGATTTCACTCACCAGATGTGTTCCACAGTCACCTTTGCTATATGATGTTTTTCAGATTCATTAGTCTTCATATGTGTGGTGCGTAGTCGTCCCCATGTACTCACTTTATCCATTGAGCTAATGACAGGTTTAGGCTATTTGCCCCTCTTTTTTGCAGTGGTGAACAATGCCACAGTGAAAATAGGTGTGCATCTGTCTACTTGTGTTACTGCTATTAGATCTCTTGGGCAGATACCTAGCAGTGAGTGTCTTAGGTACCGAGTGCTGCATTAACAGAAAGACCACAGGTGGATGGCTTAAAGGCACAGATCCGGGTCCTCTCACCGTTAGGGGGTTCGAAGTCCACACCAAGGGAGCCAGCTCCAGGGAAGGCCTTCTCTCTGCGGCTCTGACAAAACGCACTTCTCCTTTTAACATCCGCAGACCTCACTTGGGGTTCTTCACGTGTGTTGGCTTCGTCTTCCCCAAGGTTTAGTTGTTGCTTAGCACAGGAATCCTGGGTCCAGTGGACACATTCCATTCCTGACCCTCTTTCCTTGGTGGTGGGCAGATCCCTCCTCTCTCTGCTCACTTTTCTGCCCTTTTAGCTCTTGTAAGATAGAAGGATGTGGTTTCAATCTGGCCTTTTTACAAGGCCCTGACTCAAAACACACCCTGTTCTTTGGCCAACGACCATATGAAGAAATGTTTGTGTTCATTAGCAGTAGGAGAGATACCAATGAAAGCAACAATGAGATACAACCTCACACAGACACTTGGCAACATTCAATGGAACAGAACAGAACAAATGCCAGAAAGGATGCGGAGAGAGAGGAGTGCTTTCACATTGCTGGTGAGACTGTAGGATTGTGCAACTAACGTGGAACTCAGTAGACACTTCCTTAAACAAATACAAACACAAGGACCTCATGATCCCGCAACCTCTCTACCGGGTGTGCACCCTAAAGAAATCAAGAACACAGCACGAACAGACACATGCACACCTATGTTTATTGCAGCAATTTCCAGAATAGCAAAAACACGGAAACAACCAATAACTTTGAATATGGAGGAATGGGTAAACAAACTCTGTTCATACAATGGAATATTAGGCATCAATAAAAAACAGTGACAGCTCTCTTACACATCAAAAGCCATGGACAAAACTAGGGAGCATTATCACTTAACAAACTTAGTTTTAAAAAAAACATTTTATTAGGGGCTCATACAACTCTTATCACAATCCATACATATACATACATCAATTGTATAAAGCACATCTGTACATTCTTTGCCCTAATCATTTTCTTTTTTCCCTTAGTCAGTTTATAGAAAAAACAAAGCAAAAGAAATGCGGTTTGTGGAGTCCAGCCCCCAAACTGGATGGGTTTTAGGGGGCGGCTGTGTGATTGAGGGGTACATTTAAGAGACATGAGACAAAGCACGCAAGGGCTCACCTCTAACGATGGAGACCAGAACCAGAGTGAGACAGGAGTTCTCTCCAGCCTTATGTCATCTCAGGCATGCAAGCCCCACTAAGCACATACGGAACAGGAAAGGGCATATTAGAGGGATACACATAACACAGGGGTAAGAGCTACAGGTATACTACACCAGAAAGGGCAGACACTAGAGGCATACATAGGACCGGAAAGTAACAAGATGGGTTGGTTCTAGAGCCAGGATGGTGGCCTGACCTTAGTGATCCTTATCAGAAGGGAGTGGGCCCTCCTTAGGGTAGGACAGACAATAGGGTCTGATTACTCTTGCTGCCAGACAACCTTCAGACAAGTAGTCTTCAAGCAGTTGACCTTCAAACGTATAGAGTAGTAACCCCGTGGTTGCACTTCAAAATTGGCGTTATTATGGGGGGACGTTGAGGGGAATAACTTTTACTTAGGAGACTGTGAGCGGGATGCACCTCCAACATGAAGGTTCCCTGGCCTCCCAGACTCCCTAAGATATGAATGCTGAGGGTTTATCGAATGCACTCTTTGTGGTTGTTTCCCACAGTGGGTTTTACACCCAGAGATAAGACTTTGATGATCACAAGGAGGCCAGGGACAGGGTGAGAGAGGAGGGATAGGAAATTACAGAGGGAGAGAAGAAGGTTAGAAAGAAGGAAGGAAGGAAAGAGAGGGAGGCACATCAGGAGGGCCTTAACGGATTTCATTTATTGAGCTGACTGTATCATTATATGCAAGATGTTCTTTTACAACAACAAACAAATAAGCAAGCAAACAAAAACAAACAAGAGTGAAGGCTCACAGCCTTGAAAAATAATAAAACCCCCCTCCAGATTCCTTACTCCCCTAAATATTGGTCCGAGTGGCCAATAAAAAGGAGGAAAAGTGGAACTGATCGCAATGGTCTGCATATAAACCCCTCCATGGGGGACGGACAGCAGAAAAGTGGGTGAAGGGAGATGTCGGACAGTGTAAGACATGAAAAAATAATAATTTACAAATTATCAAGGGTTCATGAGGGAGGGGGGAGGGGGGAGACAGGGGGAAAAATGAGGAGCTGATGCCAAGGGCTCAAGTAGAAAGCAAATGTTTTGAGAATGAGGGCAACAAATGTACAGATGCGCTTGACACAATGGATGGATGGGTGGATTGTGATGAGTTGTACGAGCCCCCAATGAAATGATTTTTTTTTTAAAAAAGGAAGGAGGAAAATAAAAGTGAAATGGCTTTGGAATCTTTAGTGACAAAGAAGTTCATTCCAAACATCTATCCAACCCCACCTCCCTCTAACGTTTAGAGTCTAAGCCTGCCTACTGAACACACAGAAGTCAGGATTCGCAGCATATAAAATGGAGATGAACAATTCACAAGGTGGAGACCCAGGACGTCAGTTCGCAACCACATAGCACCAGGAACTGTTGCCTAGCCCAGTGCCTCCCAGAGTGGACGGTACTGCCCCGCGGGCACTGCAATGGCCCCGGGGGCTGCAAAAACAATGCCCACACTGGCTCCTGGATTGTAGGCTATAGGACAGAAGTTTTTCATTATTGTGTGTGTGTGTGTGTGCTCAGTCATGTTTTGCTTTCTGAAAAGGGGGCTCCAGGCCCAAATAAGTTTGGGAGCCAACGGGCCCTCATCAAATGGGCACATTTTGGGGATCCAATTCAATTCATGGCAGTGGTATGGCTGCTTCTAGAAACAAGTGACTTCTAGTGTTTGAGAAGCCACCACACTGCTGTTTTCCATAGTGGTTGTACCAGTCTACATTCCACCAGTGGGATTATCTACTAAGCATCCCAGTCCCCTCGCCTCTCCAGTCTCTGTTGTGTCTCTTTTTTTTAATCATTGCCATTTCCACCCTTACTTTGGGTAACTGGTATTTTTTTCCCTTGTTCTGAGGTTCAGTACAGACAAATTGTAATTTGCATAACATGTGTTGTTGTTGTTTGGGGTCACACTGGCTGTATTTCTAATGTTTGGGGCTGGGAGGGGACACGAGGGCCGGCAGTTTGTTGATTTGGCTGCCGTGGTTCTCGAAGCAGACTTAGCTCGGTATCTACAGCCAAGAGCTCTGCTCCGGATCTCCAGCCTGCTTGGGGCGATCACTGCCAATTTCACAGGGGTAAGATGGTATTTCATGGTAGTGGCTTCTCTCCTCAAGGACAGTAGTTTGAAACCACGAACTGCTCCTTGGGAGAAAGATGAGGTTTTCTACTGCCATAGAGTTGCAGTTTCAGAACCCACAGGGGCAGCTCCCCCCTGTTCCGCAGGGGCCCCGCTGAGTCGGAGAGGACTCAGTCGCAGTGAGTGAGCGGGTGATGCCAATGATGTTGAGCATGTTTACCTGTACTGTTGGCCACCTGACTGCCCCCTTCAGTGAAGTGTCTGTCCATGTCCTTTGCTCGTTCTTTGATTGGATTGTTTGTCTTTTTTGTTGTTGAGTTGCTCTGCTTTCTCCATATTTTAGAGATTAGACCCTTCCCAGATAAGTTGTCCCAGCTTTTCCCCCAGTCTGTGGGTTTTGTGTTGACTCTCTCAGAAGAGTCCTTTGTAAAGCATACATATTTAATCTTTAGCTGGTCTCAACATTCTAATTTATCTTCTGTTGTTCATGCATTTAAATTTTTGCTTGATAGGCTATTGTGTTGAAAATTAGATGTCCTCATTGCGTCCCTATTTTATCTTCCAGGACCTTTATAGCTTTAGCTCTAGTATTCAGGTCTTTGATTCATTTTGTCAAGATTGTTTTTTAATTCCTTAATATAATGATTGCCCATCTCTAGCCCAGCGGTCAAGGACTTATCTTGTTCTGTGTTGTATCCCCAGTGCCTGACATTACATAGCAGGAGGCTGATAACTAGCTATTGACTGAATGACCGGATCTATGCTTCCAAAGTACCGAGCCAGGGATCCAGCACATGGTTGGTATGCAGCCAGTTCTGGTTGGTTGAATAAAGGAGTAATAAAAATGGAGGAAATATTGTCATTGTTTCTCTTTGTAGAAGGTGAAAGGAGAGACTTGGGTGGGAGTGGGGGTGGGAGGGCTGCTCTGGACCAGGACTAGGATGAGGTGGCTGATGAGTGGTTAGCACCGCCAGGTCCGGCCCCAGCACCGTCCTCACAATTGTTCCTGTGCTCCAGCTCACCGCCGCAGCCCCTGGTCAATTCATCTCGAGGGTCTTCCTCGGTCCCACGGTCCCTCTACTTTGCCAAGCATGATGTCCTTCTCTAGGACATGGTAACATGTCCAAAGGATGTGAGACCGCGTCTCATCGTCCTTGACACTCAGTGTCGCTCTCTCCCCCACTTCCTTCCTGGCACCCTCCTTTCTATTTTCTGATCTATCCTCCCCGAACTTCGCTGTAGGCTAGCGATGCCCCTTTGCCCTGGTGCCTGTGTTTGACCTGAGCCGTGCGCACCTCTCTGTGTGTCTGCTCACTTCATCCTCCTGCCAGGTGCTGGAACCAAAAGTGATCCTGAGCCATGGGGGTGGGTGCCGGTACAGGTTTGAAGGGAGGAGAAGTAATGTTTAATGCAATATTTAAAACAAACAAACAAACAAAACAAAGCCAACAGCCCTGCAAATGCAAAACAAAACAGCAGAATTAGCAAAAGACAAAGCAGAACTCTGAGTCAGGAAGGGAGGTGCAAGGACCACAGCTCCTTGTCATCTTGGTGAATAGTCACCAGAGACTCTTCTTTCTCAGATGACGATTTGCCGTGCCTTCTCCATTGTGTGCTGCAGCCCGGGGCCGCCAGGGGCCGCCGAGGGCGGAAACCTGTGGGCGAAGAATATCTCAAAACGAGCTGAGAAAAGCAGGTAGGGCTGCTCCTGCCAAAGCCAGACAACTCGCGAGACCTGGAAAAAGCCAGGCAGCCCCCTCGAGTGGCCCCAGAGGGGCAGCTCTGTTCTGTCCTGCAGGCTTGCTGAGAGTGAAATCAACTCGATGGTAGCGGGCTGGGAGTTTTTGGTTTTGTTTTGTTTTTGAATCATTGTAGCCACACTGCAAGGCGCGGATTCTTGTCCTCCGTTTACATGTTCCTCCACCGAGCCTCCGAGCGGGTCACCAATGCACCTCCAGACCAGGCTTCACCCTTCACCAAGGGCGGTGCAGGTCTCTGCGCGCGCGCACACGCACACACACACACACACACACACGCACGCGCGCAGGCTCGCAGGGCAGGGTGGCTGCAGTCACCCTGTCTCGCGCAGAGGGGGCGCCCCGACCGCACAGACTGTTCAGGGCTTTCCAAACGACCTTCCCTCCTGCCCTTCGACAGTGCACGTCTAATCCCATCTCTGCTGCCCTCATCCCCTGAAAAACCCACCATGTAATTAGCCTTCTCAAAATATGCTATGTGAGTGGGCTGGGGACAATCATATGTTACAGGCGTCTCCAAGTTCATGAGCAGCCTCTGTGGAACTCCCGGAGCAAAAAGCCATGGGCCACCCCCACTCCAGATGCGGCTGCGCTTCATACGGCTGAAGTCAGCTCCAGCAAGGGGCTTAGGTCCTTCCGGGGACTGTCCTGCCACTGGATCCTCTAGCACCGGCCTCCCCTCCCCTCCCCGCCCCCTCCCCCCAGATTTGGAGCTCACCCACCCTGCTAACCTCAAGCTCACTGACCTCCACCCCCGCCTGCCTGCCGCTTACCTCACCACCATGGCCCTCTCAAATAAGCAGCTAATTTGGTCCTCCGGGAGGTGTGTGGGCGTGTGTTGTGTAAACTCGACAAAACTCCCTTCCCAGCTGAAATTGCCATTTGAGCACCCCTTTCTGTCAGAGACAGAGCCATGGGAATGCGATGCAAAGGACAGGGCGCGGGCTTTCATGAGTGTTAGCTAGATCTTACCCACTGGAAGCAGACAGTGCACAGGGTGAAGGCAAGTGGGCCTTCTAGAGAGGCAAGACAGTGGGGTACTCAGGGCTCAAGTGTTGGCCCATCTGCCAGTTACTGTGATCTGCAGCATGGTACCCCGTGTCCTACGGTGTAAAATGAGGAAAAAAGATTAGTTACCTCACAAGGAGAAGGATTATGTGAATTCGTGTCTTTAAGGCATTCCCTGGGACCCTCGTGGTGTAGTGGTCACACGTTGGGATGCTAACTACAAGGTCAGCAGTTCAAAACCACCAGCCGCTCGGGAGAAGGATGGGGCTTTCTACTCTGGTAAACAGTTACAGTCTTGAAAACAAGCGGGGGTGTTCTCCCTTGTGCTATAGGGGCACTGTGAGTCAGCATCCACTCAAGGGTAGGTTCTTTGGTATGAAAATAATAACCTAAAGGTTGAAGGCTTGAGCCCACCCAGAGGTGCCTCCCGAGAGGCCACAACCCTGTGGAATGCCGCTGTGCTCTGCACACACGGGGCGGCCAGGAGTTGGAATCAGCTCAATTGCAGCTAAAACAATGACCAATCTTAAATTGATAGTGGGGGGCTCAGTTGTGGGAGGCAAGGAGGTCCAGGAGAACGGTGAGGTATTAGAGAGGACAGGTTATGCTCATCAGGGGGATTTCGGCACAAACAAGATACCTAGGATTTCATGCTTTAGAAGTATGTAGATGATTAAATTCTCATCATGTAAATTTCCAGTCAATCACACTTCCTGCCCTTGCGGTCATTGCTATCGCCAGCTGCAAAGGGCTGCTGCCGTGCCCTTTTCTCTGCATGTATGGGTAGTGTGTGCCCTTTTCTCTGCATGCATAAGCATGTATGGGTACTGTGTAAAATCCATGGCTTGGTGCTATAGTTTATTGTGCCAGCCTGGCTGGTAAACACAAGTAGGATTAACTGAAGGGCAGAGGGATAAATGACTCGGTGAACCTCACCTTGGTTGTTCTGTGCCTCAGTTTAAAGGGGTACACTACCTGTGAGATGCCTAGCCTGTGGACTGTGTCGCTGTAAATTGAGGTCCCTTTAAGCCCACACGATTGGAATGTTCATCTCTGGAGCTGGGAACTGACAGTTGATGACAGTTGGGGACCTGCCTTGCTGTTTGCTGCCTGGATATATATAGCCCAGCTCTCTCTACAGAAGGGGACTGGCACCTGGCAGCTCTCAAGCCTTAAAGGACTGCTAGTGTCTCACTGCTTTATAATTTAACTGTTAATT
The DNA here is from genome assembly GCF_050624435.1 of Tenrec ecaudatus. Classification (NCBI taxonomy): domain Eukaryota; kingdom Metazoa; phylum Chordata; class Mammalia; order Afrosoricida; family Tenrecidae; genus Tenrec; species Tenrec ecaudatus. The sequence continues at coordinate 40,219,590 of NC_134530.1, forward strand.
TATTATATTATCTACCTGTATATTATTTAACGGTTTATTTCTTGAATTATATATCTATCTTTATAAATATATATGTATATATATATATATTTTTGAATGAAAAATAATTTATTTACACAATGCACCTATAGATACCTAAATACAATTTGGTTTTGAAACTAAATGAGACCACATGTCTAACCATTACATTCGGAGTGCGTTATCCGAAAGCCATACAACAAAGTGAAACAGCGTGGCAGATCCAACACACATGCAGATGTTCTCTGAATTCACGCTTCATCAGCATCAGACACCACCAATCCTTTAGTCCTTTTCTTGTACATTATTCTGTATCCACATTCTCTGCATCTGATTGGCTCCCTGGATTTTATTTCATGTTCCGTGTTACATTCTCCGCAGATATATATCATTGGCTGCTGTTTTGGGGGTTGCACGTCGTCCTCCTGGGGGTCCATTGTTAAGTGCCGACGAAGTCAGAGACAGGGCTCACTCCGCACGGCCAAAGAGCAGCAGGCGCCTTTATAAATATATTTATATATAATTACTAGCAATCTGGTTTGTCTCTCTAGAGAACCCTGTCCAATACACTTGGGTGGAAGGTCTGTTTTGTATGCAAGTGGTAAGATACACACCCACGGCTCTGCGCCCCGAGTTGTGTGCAGGCCCTGTCTCAGAGGCCTTCTCTGCCGGTGGAGCTGATCCTGACTCAGTGGAACTGTGCTACCTGGGCTGTTCCGAGCCTGTCACCTTTTGGAAAGAGATCTCCAGGCCTCTCTTCCATGGTGCCTCTGGTGGGTTTGAACTCCGTGGCCCGCTTTCATCTTCAGACCTGCACAATAATTGGTGTCAGGACGCACATGGGGCCTTCCTGGGGTCTGAGGCAGGTGATGGACACCAATCCATGAACGTCCGTCTGGGAAGAAGGACAGCCAGAATGCTTCTCAGAAGCAAAGAAGGTGAGACCTCGTCTCATGCACTTCAAACATGCTGTCCGGAGAGACCGGTCCTCAAAATGAACGTTGTCCTTGGGAGAACAGAGGGGCAGTCAAGAAGAGGAAGGCTCTGAACCAGATGGACTGACGCCGTGGCTGCAATGATGGCTTGAACATAGCAACACTGCCTTTTGTTAAGCATTTTATTGGGAGTTCTCACAGATATTGTAACAATCCATAATTCAGTTAGCTACAGCAGCATTTTACAATTGCTACCACCATCAGTTCCAAAACATTTTTCCCTTCTTCTTTTTAATCATTTTATTGGGGGCTCGTACAACTCTTATCACAATCCATCCATCCATCCATCCATCCATTGTGCCAAGCACATTTGTACATTTGTTGCCCTCATCATTCTCAGACCATTTGCTTTCTGCTTGAACCCTTGGTATCAGCTCCTCATTTTTCTCCTTCCTTCCCTGCTCCCCACTCCCTCATGAACCCTTGATAATTTATAAATTATTATTCTTTTGTCATATCTCACCCACTCCCTCCTGTTGTTGTAAATGAGCGGAGACACAGAGGAACGAGAAGTGCACGGAATGGATCTGTGAAAAAGCAGAGGCTACAGCTCGCTCAGGCTTGTTGCAAGGAATGGAGCTGGGTCCTCTCTATTTATTCCTGTTCAAGTTTAGGAATATGTGACTGGTTACATTTACTGAAATTGTTTCTAAGTCTAACAAATGACTTTCTCAAAGCGACATTGTCTAAGAAAACAAGTCATCTGGTGCTGTAAAGATACTGTCTATAGAGCAAAGAACAAGGACCAAACAGACTCCAGGGATCACACACACAAGGAATGTTTGCATTTCCTTGAGAATCAACCTGATCCGTTTGCAGAACACGCAGACCCGAATGTGCATCCTTAAAGCCTTGATTTGTGTCCAAGTTCTAGCCATTTTTCCGGCTACATTTCCCCCTTTTTATAGCATCCAGATGAAGGGAACACACGGCAAGGGCAGCATGTCTCCTGTCTATGGTTCTTTGTTTGTGGGGGATTTTTCGGCAGACTATATAATAGACAAAACAGAGACAAATTATGTGCAAAGGCAACCCTGCAAAAGAGCCAAATATAGCTTTCGGAGAGGAAATAGGGTTACGTTGATGGAAACTTTGCAAAAACTGTCCAACACTTGAATGCCATCAATCCTTTCAATTTGTTTTTTTGTAAGTATCCGGTATAAGACATTGCAATGGCAAAATAGCCAGTGACAGACTGTGATAATTCAATAGATGTCTTTTAACACGATCCCAAGGAAACAGAGTGTCATTATAAATCACAGGAGTGACACATATGGACGCATGATTCCAATCACATTGTAATTTAATTTGTTGCTTAATACTTTTAATCTGGTCTCCCAAAAGAATAACTGTCTGTGATAAATCAGCCAATTGTTCATGAATTTGCTGATCAATATGTTGTTGAGTGAACCACAAAAGTTCCGAATTTTGAGGCCAATCATCTACGAAAGTAGCGGTTTGTACAGCCTGATGTAAAGCTAATCCTGCTGTAGTAGCAGTAGCAGCTATAAACGTTCCCCAAATTGCTTTGATCTTCTCAAAAGTCGTTTAGCCAATTTGTCATTAAAGCCAAAGCAGGAGAACTTTGCCATGGCCAAGACAACTGAGTGGCATCCATATTCCTACGCCAGCTCTCAAGATATATATGCTTTCACTACTATGATGAAAAGAATTAGAAGAATGGAAACAAGTAAAAAAAAAAGAACAATGATTACAATTAATTTCTCCAGAGGATGATTCCAGTCGACAGATCCTTTCCTGAAAAGATATGGCAAACGTACACAAGCTTGGACATATCAGTCTGTATTAACTGTGAAGGACAAGGTGTAATTTCCTGTATGATTAGTATTGTTGCCAATCCATCCTCTAATAGGGAACAAGGCAGCGCCTATTTTCCATAAGTGAGTTTGGAAGGGTGTTCCTATCATACAGGAAAGGAGCCCATAAATTTAAAACTACCTCTCCCTCCTCAAAATATAAAATAAAGACAAACACCCACACCCCTGCAGCTCCCCCTGACAACTACCTTCCTTCACAGTGCTGTACACATAAACCCCGATGGGGGAGGAAGTGGATGAAAGCAGAGGGGCCACTGCTTTTCCACAGTTAACAACAATCCAGACGATACTTCTAGCCTCTGCTCATGCTTTACAACAGTGAATCAGGACAACACAGATTTGCCAATGTGCATTTAATCACCAAAAGACTGAAGATGTCTGGGCTTTTATTCAGTCATGGTTCTAAGACCGTGTCCATTAAATGCAAATGAAACAAGGAAGAAGTCTTGGCAGAACAGGAGAAGTGATGCACACTTGAAGATCAGATCGACTTAAATATTATTCGTGGCATAGAGTCTAGTCCATGCTCTAGCCGTTTCCATGGCTTGGGCTTCGTTGGCCTTCCACTGCTCAGCGACATCATTTGCTAATGGATCATCTGGATTGGGAGCACTTAACAAAGCCTGGATTGACAGCAGAACTGTGCGGATCTGCAGTGCTGGGGTCCACTCATCTTTCAAAATATCTAAACATATTCTTCCCAACTTGTCTACATTAGGGTGATAAATTTTGGTCATGAAACGTACTTTAGGAGCTACCATTGGGTATTCTTCTGGAAGGAATAGTTCAAGTTTAAAAGTCCCTCCCTCAAAGGGGGAATCCTGGGGGCCAGCAATGACCACATGAAAATAACGGGCGTTGTTCTCATCTGGTTCTGCTTTAATGCCAGGAACTGGTTCTTCCAACAAACGCTGGGTTTCCTTGATAATCCTGCCGGGCAGCCAGGCCATCATGTCAGATCCGGCGTTCGGCCTCTGGTCTCGTCTCCGGCTCTGCTCGCCAAAAGTAACTCTTTCAAAGTCTGATTTTGGCGTTCAATAATCGCTTGGCCAGTACTATTTCTGGAATCCCAGTCAAATGGTGAATTCCATGTATGTGGAAAAAAACCAAACATATTTTAGAAATGTAAGCAGAATCATGATCTGTTTTAATGGTATGTGGAATTCCCATGATAGCAAATGCTTCTAACAAACGAGTAATAACAGTATCCGCACGTACTGTAGTAGCAGGAGGAGCCCATGAAAAAGGAGACAAAGTATTAACAGAATGATGAACATATTTAAGTGTGCCAAAAGAAGGAAGTTGAGTAACATCCATTTGCCAAATTTGATTTCGGGTTGTTCCTCGAGGATTAGTTGCTACAGGGAGCAGAGGGGCAGATACCGCTTGACAAGCTGAGCAAGATCATAAAATAGCCTTCATTGGTTGCCAAGTAAGCCCATGCCTATTTTTTAATGATCATGCATTGTTGTGATACCTAGCATGTTCATTTTGAGCAATTTGTAAGGATCTGACAAGGCGATCAACCATATCATTACCCATAACCACAGGACCAGGTAAGGATGTATGAGATCTAATGTGAGTAATAAAAATAGGATTAGTTCTTTGGCGAACTGCCTGCTGTAACAAAACAAATCATCCAATTCAGTTTTATTAACAATAATAGTAGCAGTTTCAATATGTAAAAGAGTAAACATCACATATTGTGAATCAGTAATTATATTAAGTGAGTGAGGCATATCTACAAGTAAAGTTAAAATATCAAGTAAGTCAGCATTTTGAACAGAAGAATAAGGAGAGGCTATAGCTTTAGAAATATTATTGTCAATATTTACATATCCAGCAATACCATGCTTATTAGCGTCTGTAAAAAATGTAAGTGCTTGAGGAATGGGGGCAGAAGCAACCACTTTTGGCAATATCCGTTCAGTTCTTTTAAAAAATGGAAAACGTCAATCAGAGGGATATGAATTAGAAATGATACCAAATAATTGCTAAGGACATTTTGCCAATCTTCTGATAAAATCGAATGATCACGAATTTCTTTATTGGTGTGGTGAAGGGTACTATTATGATTGCAGAATCTAGTCTACATACATGGCGTAAAAGAATATATCCTTTAACAATAATTTGACATATTTTCTGCAAATACGTTTCCAATGTATGTGTACTTTTATTAGAAAAAATAACCATTCTAACAAATTATCATTTTGCATAAGGACTCCTGTTGGAGAATGAATAGTATGTATAACAATTAACTGAAGATTATCTAAGGAATCTATGAACTGTAATTGACTATCTTGAATATGCTTCTTAATCCATTGTAATTCTTTCTCAGCCTCAAGGGTTAAAGTTCTAGAACTATTAAGATCTGAATCTCCTTCCAATATTTGAAATAACTTGGAAAGTTGTCCAATAGGAATGCCTAAATATGGGCGTAGCCAGCTTATATCCCCCAATAATTTTTGAAAACCATTAAGTGTATTTAAAGAATCCCAACGAATTTGTACTTTCTGAGGTATAATTTTTTGATTAACATTTTTTTTGGTCCCAAATCATTAAATGGGTATTCTTTTTGGATGTTCTCCTCAGCTATTTGTAAACCATAATCTCTTAAAATTGTTAGTGCAAATTCAAAAAGTTCTGTTAAAGTTTGAGGACTTGAATAAGCAAATAAAATACCTTCTATATAATGATACCATAAACTACTTGGAAATTTGTCTGGAATCATTGTAAAGGCTGGTGAACAAAAGCTTGACAAAAAGCAGGGCTGTTTAACATCCCTTGAGGCAAAACCTTCCACTGATAGCACAACACTGGTCCACTGTTATTAAGTCGGGACAGTAAATGCAAATTTGACACATCCTGAGGTAGTGATCATAAAAATACAATCTTTTAAATCTATTCTAATCAAATTCCAATCTTTAGGTATCATAACAGGAGATGGAACACTGGTTGTAAGGGACCTATGGGGGTTATAACCTTATTTATTTTTCACTGGTCCATCAACGTTCTCCACTTTCCTGATTTCTTTTTTTATTAAGAAGTCAGCTGAGTTCCAGGGGCAGTACTCGGCTCACTATGTCCTAGATCGAGTTGTTCCTGAACTAAAACTTGTAGCGCTTCCAGTTTTTCTCTTGGCAGAGGCCACTGGTCAACCCACACAGGTGTCTGCGTCTTCCACATTAAGGGTAAAGCAGAGCACACAGCAGTGACCATTATTCTAAATTTGCCTCTAGATCTGGAAAACCTAAACCCCTGCTGTCTTGTCCCTGGCAAGTTACAAACTGTGGGTGGTCCCTTTTTGGTTTAAAATCAGACCCCGTGTTTATCATCATTTGTATAGCCACAGGAGAAATGGTGGGAGTAAAAACAGAAGCCCCTCATTGTAATAAATCTCTGCCCCACAAAGTTAAGGGCATGTCAGTTCTGTCAGGTTGTGATTTCACCATCTGTCCTTCTGGACCGGAGCATTTTCGAACAGAAGTGCTTTGTCGAATGTTAGTCATCGTTCCAATCCCGGTACAAGGAGTGTCAGCAGAGTGAAAAGGCCACTCCTATGGCCAATCGTGAGATACAGGGACAGACACATCAGCACCTGTGTCCATGAGACCAGTCATTTGAATCCCATTTTCAAAACACACCACCACGTGAGGCCTCGTATCTCCAATAAATGTTTGCCAAAGCACATGTGCTCCAGTGCTGCCACATCCTCCCTTCTTCTCGACAGTAGCAGCCTTTCCTTTATGAGAAGGTAAGAGTAATAATTGAGCAATTCTTTCACCTTTTGAAAGCTGAATATGTTTAGAAGTGGACATCATTATAGAAATCTCTCCAATATCATCTGAATCAATCACTTGGTATGAACCAACAATGCTTGAGAACTTAGATGGGGATAAGTCCAAAAAGATTGAGAGGGATTTTAACACCTCCTTGAGAAAATTCTAATAATAATAATAATAATAAGCTCTCAAGCAGCACTTTCAGGAGTAGCATGTAATAGATCAGAGATTTTTAATTGTCCGTTTGCACATGCCCCATCCCTGAGCTTCCTGGAAACTGTAATCTCCTCGAATTGTTGCTGACAGGCCTCGAGGGCAGCCCCTGTTGAAGTGTCCTGAATTAGAAAATAAGGAGGCAAGGGACTGCCGCCTCTATGAGCCAATGAACTCCTTTGTGACACCGTCGGCAAACGCTGAGTGGAATGGGTCTGGAAGGAAAGTTCCCATCTTTCCCTGGCTTTTACAATTTTTTTTTGCTATGTCCCATCTTTCCACATCCGAAACAGTTAACTCCCCCCACCCCGCCCCACTATTTCCAGTGCGCAGAGCAGCAGCCAACAAATTGGCACTATATATTTTGCTGTACCAATATCCCTACAAGCCCTAACATAATCCTCTAAATGTTTCCCGCCAACCTGAAAAGGTTGCACGGCTTTTCCACAATCGGTGCTAGCATTCTCAAAGGTTAAGTTGTGCATAAGTACCTCTTGCAACTCAGGAGAAGTCACAGCGCGTTTTATTAGCAGTACAAAGACGGGATAAAAATTCAGGAAAAGATTCATTAGGTCCTTGGAAAATTTTAGTAAATATTTTTTATGTTCTTCTCTTTTCATCTAATTTTTGCCAAGCACATAAGCATAGATTATGAACTTGTTCAATAATATCACCCCCAGAGATGGCTTGCTGAGCAGTGGCATCCATCTGAGTTCTAATAACAGGGAAAAGAGCAGCCGTGGAGATGGGAGAGGGTAAAGCAGTCTCCTTTAGCTCACATAATAATTTCAGTCTCTCAGCTGGAATGTGAGGCATAGCCTTATGCTCTTTGGGGTATGTTGGAGGCTTTTCTTCAAAATAAGGGACTGTTGGTTCCACAACGGTCTTTCCAGAATCTAACTGAAGATGTTTGGCTATTTTATTTACTTGACAAACCAAATTCTTTAATTCCTCAGATATGGGAAATTTATCCTCCTCTTCAGAGGAAGAATCTGAGGAAAAAGAAGATTCAATTTCAGAACCATCATAAACTTGGTCATCTATGGGATTACTAGGTGGGTCCACACCGGCAGCTCCTGCAACATTTTCCAAGCAGGTTTTTCTCTTTCACTTTCAGAATCCGATTGAAATGGTTTTTAAAGCAATATTAACTAAAGACATTAATGCCCAAACATCAGGATCAATGGTTTCACCCCTTTGATGTGCCCTTCGCTAAGCACTAGTCACCTGCTCCCATACTTTGGCATTTAATTGATTCTTGTTTTCAGGGTAGTGAAACCAATAGCAATGCTTATGTACACAAACAAAACGTTTCTTAAAAGTCCAAGATGGGACTTCTACCCCAGTTGTCTTTAATATAACTTTCAAAACTTCAATATATTATTTCTTTGTAGATACAGAGTTTCCCATGTCTCTACTTTTGGCCAAGGGCAACTGCAGTATTCATTTAACTTACCACGCTTAGTTCCGAGAGTCCTTCAGATGTCCCTTCAGGTCCCTGTTGGAGGGAGCCAAATGCTGTAAATGAACAGAGACGTAGAGGAACGAGAAACACATGGAATGAATCTGTAAAAAAGCAGAAGGCTACAGCTTGATCAGGCATGTAGCAAGGAACTGAGCTGGGTCCTCTCTATTTATTCATCTTCGAGGATAGGACTACGTGAGTGGTTACATTTACTCAAATTGTTGTTAAGTCTAAAAAATGACTTTCTCAAAACTACATTGTCTGAGAAAACAAGTCTTCTGGTGCTATGAAGATATAATCTACAAAGCAAAGAACAAGGACCAAACAGACTCAGGAATCACACACACGCAAGGAACGTTTGCATTTCCTTGAGAATCAACATGATCCATTTGCAGAACATGCTGACCTGAATGTGAGTCATTAAAGTTTTGATTTGTGTCCAAGTTCTAGCCATATTCCAGCTACACCCTTCACCCACTCTTCTTTTGTCCATATCCCAGGGAGGTTATATGTAGATCCTTGTAATCGGTTCCCCCTTTCAGCTCCACCTTCCCGGCATCGCCACTCTCACCACGGGTCCTGAAGGGATCATCCGTCCTGGATTCCCTGTTTCCAGGTCCTATTTGTATCAGTGTACATCCTCTGATCTAGCCAGATTTGTAAGGTAGAATTGGGATCATGATAGTGGAGTGGGGGTAGGGGGAGGAAGCATTTAGGAACTAGAGGAGTTGTATGTTTCATCATTGCCACACCGCACCCTGCCTGACTGGCTGGTCTGTTCCCCACGTCTTGGGCCCCCAATCTGCACTCCGCCTCATTCACAATGTTTTGATTTTTGTTCTTTGATGCTTGATAACTGATCTCATGATCACACAGGATGGTGTGCTTCTTTCATGTGAGTTTTGTTGCTTCTGAGCTAGATGATCGCTTGTTTACCTTCAAGCCTTTAAGACACCAAATGCTATATCCTTTGATAGCCGAGCTCCATCAGCTTTCTTCACCACATTTGCTTATGCCCCCGCTTTGTCTTCAGCAATTGTGTAGGGAAGAGGAGCATCATAGAATTCCAGTTTAATAGAACAAAGTGTTCTTGTATTGAAGGAGTAGTTGAGTAGAGACTCAATGTCTATCGGCTACCTTAATACTAAACCTATAAATATAGTCACATAGATCTATTTCCCCATCCTCATATATAAATATATTTACGTATGTATGTGCCTTTATTTAGGCCTCTATAAATGCCCATTTGCCTTCTAGTTTTTAACTCTATTTCCTTTTACTTTCCTCTTGTCCCACTATCATGCTCAGCCTTCACTTGGGTTACAGTAATTCCTCTCTGTTACATTACCCTTGATCACACCCTACCAGGTCTCCTACACCCTCTTCACCACCAATTTGGATCAGTTGTTGTTCCCTTGTCCCTGGGTTTGTTAACACCACTTCCTTTCCCCCCAGCTCTCCCTCTCCGATGTCCCCCCGAAACCGTTAGTCCCATTGTTTTCTCCTTCACATTGTTCATCCAGACTATTTTGTTTAACAGACCTGCAGAGATAATAACATGCACAAAAACAAGACAGAGCAAAACAAAGCAAAAAAGAAAACAAAACATTAATAATAAGCCAATGACAAACAACAATGATAAACAACAACAACAACAACAACAACAAAGAAATGCCTGTAGTTAGTTCAAGGACTGTTTGTTGGCCTTTAGGAGTGTTTTCCAGCCGAGTCTGATGGGGTTTCAAGCCCTGGCCCCAAAGTCTATTTTTGGTATTCCCTGGGACTTCATTGCTCTGTTCCCCTCACTGTTCTATTGCACGCCCTTAGTGTTTTGCCTCAGTGTGGTGGGATCAGATTGGGTCCAAATCCCACAATGTGTCTCCAGTGTTGTCCCCGGTAGGGTTTTGGGTCAGTGGGATGTTGTGTCTCATAGTGGGGCCGGCCATGTGGTCTTCTTTTCTTTTTTCTTGAACTCTTGGGTATCAGCTCTCCTTTATCCCCTCCCTCTCCATTCTGTTATTCGTTCCCCTCGAGTGGGGTCATACAGCCATCATTGCTATCAGCTCTCCTTTCTCTCTCCTCCCCACTTCATGTACCCTTAGGGAATCATTACTCCCATTACTATTTCTGAAGGGTTATCTATCTTATCTTTCATGCATCGAATGCTCTTAATTATACAAATGAACATATGCAGGTCTAACAAGATTAATGAGGCAAAACAAGGACTAAAATAGTAAGGGGAGGGGAGCAGGGGCATGGGGCACTAACCCACCCAAGGGGAGGGTATTGTTAATATCTCCACAGGGAAAGTGGGACCAGACTTCAACCCAGTGCCGCAAGGTGTGAATGCAACATCCCGGCGTGGAGTAGGGAACCAGTGGAGAGGTCTGGGAGGCTGGCCTCAGCACCAAAAATTAAGTGGATTCCTGCCCCTCCCCCGAGAAGAATTTGTTTCAAAGGACGACATTGATTCTGCAGCTCCGAGAGATGGACATATCTGATCAGAGCACACGGGAGCAGATGAAGGGGGAGGAGGAGAGAGTGGAGCACAGCCTGGCCCACCAGGCCATGAGGATGATGTTCCTGATTAGAACAGCCAGTCCACAGATAGAACAACATGACTGGCCCCACTATGAGACATGATGACCCTCAGTGACCAAGGGCGCTACAGGGGACAGCACCGGAGACACAGTGTGCGAATTGCACCTGACCTGATCCCACCACACCGAGGCAAAGCACTGGGGGAGTGCAGCGGAACAGCAAGGGAATGGAGTGGCAAGGTCCCCAGGGAATGCTGAAAGTGGACTTTGGGGCCAGGGCGTGGTGCCCAACAGACTGGACTGGAAGGCACTCCAAAGGGCCAAAAACGATCCTTGAACTAACTACAAGCTTTTCTTTCTTGAAAAAAAAAATAGTAAGGGGAAGAAATATTAAATAACTAGAGGATAGTTATGTTTCATCAGTGCTATATTGTTCCCTAGGTTTATCATCCCTTCTGTGTGTCCCTTCTGTAAAGGACTGTCCAAGTATCTTACAGGTGGGTTTTGGGTTTCTACTCTGTCCACACTCCTTCGTGTCAATCTGATTGCTTGTTTTTGAACTTCTGGTACCTATTCCTGTCGACACTTCATGATCACACAGGCTGGTGTGCTTCTTCCATGTGGGCTTTATTACTTCCTTGCTAGATGGCCGCTTGTTTGACTTCAAGCCTTCATGACCCCAGACACTATATCTTTTAATAGCCGGGCACCATCAGCTTTCTGCTCCACATTTGCTTAGGCACCCGTTTTGTCTTCAGCAATTGTGTCAGGGAGATGAGTATCCTACAATGCCACATTATTAGAACAAACTGCTTTTGTATTGAGGTAAGATTTAAGTAGAGACCCAAAGTCATCTTCTTCCATATACCCACAGACAAATGCACCTATCTGTATATTTATATATTCACATATGTATCTATATTTATAAATACATATATGTATAATTTTTACTTTCTTATTTCCTCTTATTCTTTTTTCTTTCCTCCTGACCCGCTATCATGTTTAACCATTGTTCTCTTCTCAGTGATTCCTCTTGGATACATTTCAATTGATCAGACACAACCAGGAAAGCCACACCCTCCTTACAGGCAATTTTAGAACCCTTGCTAGTCCCCAGTCCCTGTCATTGGCTCACTGCACACCTCCCCCACATAATTTTACAACTGAACCGTTAGTCCCTTTGCTATTTCTGTGGGACTGCTTATCTTGCCTATCTTATATAGATAGACACTGAGAGAGAGAGAGAGAAATACCTATATACTCAAGTACAAGCCAACCTGAATATCAGCTGAGGCACCTAATTTTACCACAGAAACTGCATAAAAATGTGCTAAAAACTTGGCTTATACATGAATGTACACAGTAATAAATTAATACCACACAAATAGTTCAAGCCTGACTGTCGTCCTGATGCTGAGTAGATGGGCATCTCTGTCCATAACCCACCCCTCCACCCCCTTTCTCTCAGGGCTCCTCACCCAGGAACTCACCTAGCCAGCAGCACGTATGCCTCTTTAGTGCTTGGCATTTGTGACCAAGAGCGCGGCTCCTACAGGTCCCATTGATTGCTCTTCCTTCCATCAGGGATGGAACACCCCCCACCCCCAACACTTTACACCTTTAGGCTTTCAGCGGGGCCTCTTGTGAGTACCCCCAACCAGTTCAGATGAGGTGCCAAGCGCTGCGCCCCCCACCCGAGTCTGAAGTCTCCAATCGGGATTCCTCAGGGACTTCGAGGCTTTGTTGCCCTTGCTGGTCTGTTGTGCTCCCCTCTTGGTCGGCCCCCATGTGGGCAGGTCAGACTGGCCATGGTCCCCAAACTGTATCTTTAGTGCTGTCATCTAGGGAGGGGACGTCATGTCTCAAACTGGGGCCGGCCCTGCAGTCCTCTCTGTGAACGGGCTGCTCTGAGCAGGCACGTCGCCCACAAGGCACCAGAATGAGGTCTACCTTCTCTGCCTTTCCTGTGGAGACATAGACAATACCCTCCCCTTGGGTGGATTAGTGCCCTGGTTGCCCATTGCTGTATTTTTTCTTCCCCCACCCTCCTGTGGGCCTTAAAAGTATGTGAGGGGTGGGGTGGGGTTGGGGGAAGATGTCTTTCCACACAGGTACTACCTGCATCTTTTAAATTTATTTTTTGATGATGTATGCATCATTGGGTTTGGTCTGGCTCTTGCCAGAGTATCTGGTCCTCAGCCCAGGAACTGTGAGAATTGTGCATTTTCCTTGTGCCCGTTCTGCTGGTTGAACTTATCTCAGTGGCTTCGTGTTGTACTTGTCCTTTTGTGTTGGTTAACTTCCCTCACTCAGCAGGAGATCCTCCAACTCTTCCAATGTCTCATCTTTTCATCATTGTTTTTTCAGGGATGCATAGTACTCCATTGTGTGTATATACCATTCATCTGTTGATGGACATTTAGGCTGGTTCCAGGTCTTTGGGATTGTGGATCGTGCAGCGATGATCATTGGGGCACAGATATCTGGTTGTGGTCTGTTTCTTATTTCTTCTGGGTATATGCCCATTAGTGGAATTGCTGGGTTGTACGGTAACTTGATTTCCATCTGTTTTAGGTATCTCCAAATCGCTTTCCACAGTGACTGTACGTATCTACAAGACCACCGGCAGTGAGTGGGGAATGATTTTGATGTCGCAGGACCGGGCAGTGTTTCCTTCTGCTGCACAGGGTCACTGTGAGTGGGGTCTCCATGATGGCCCCCAACACCAACAATAAGGTCAATTCTTAAAAATGTTCTTCATCTCAGCTGACTTGCAATAAGGGGATACCTATTACTGTCTCATGTCTCACATATAAGCTAGGTCATGTGTCTACAGTGACATCGCTAAAGCTTCAGTGTCGCTCCATTGTTCAAACCCGTGTTTCCAGTGTGACTTCAGTCTATCTCTCAGGCAAGCTTAACGGTCACCATTTCCCCAAAACGCCCTGTGCTTTGCGTCTCATCTTGGTAGTTCTGCATTTCTGCCCAATCATTCCTTACGACGTTCTTTCACTAGTTACTCATCGTAGCCAAAATGAACTCTAGACTCGTGTGGTCCCTCCCTCAGCTGGAGAGAATGATCGTGTGTGTGTGTCAGAGAGAGAGAGAGAGAGAGAGAGAGAGAGAGAGAGAGAGAGAGAGAGAGAGAGAGAGAGAGAGAGAGAAATTCCATCGCTTTCGACACTTTATAGAGCTCTGGGTGGTGTAGTGGGCTACAAAGTAGGCTAACTGCAAGGTCAGGATTTCTAATCCACCAGCAGCTCTGTGGGTGAAAGAGGAGGCGTTCTGTTCTTTGTTAAGATTTAGAGCCTCAGGAACTCTAGGGAGCAGTCTACCCTGCCCTATAGAGTCATGATGAGTCAGAATCAACTTAACAGCAGTGGATTTGGTTGTGTTTTTTTGGGGGGGTGGAATTTTTATAAGGGATTTTGTTTTGCTTCGATCTGTAATCAATGCTTGTGGAAGCACAGTCCAGAGATCAAAAAACACACCGAATTGGCTATCTATACTGCACAAGTGTTGAAAAGCAGCCACTGCATTTTCTGTTGTTTCATGCGCCCGCGAAGGTTGGACATTGAATCAGGAAGACCGAAGATGACTCGGTGCATTTGAATGGTGGTGCTGGGGAAGAATCTTGAGAGTACCACGGACAGCCAAAAGGACCACAAGTGTGTCTGGGAAGAAGTCTGACCAGAGTGCTCCTTGTCTCTAAGGAACAGGACACCCAGCACGCTAAGAGATGACTGGTGAGAGGGTGCCACTCGTGCAGCAACTCGTGCCTGGTTGACCTTGAGTTAGAAAGTTAGTTCCAAGATGAGGGTACTGGTGCCCTAGGGCTGCAGCGACAAATCACCCAGTCACGGTGTCTTCAAACAACAGACAGGCATGCTCTCACAGCTCTGGAGGTTAGGCGCTCAAAATCAAGTTGCCACCAGGGTTGGCCAAGGAAGAACCCTTGCCATGCCTCGACCCGCTTCTGGTGGCTTCCGGTCACCTGTGGGCTCCTTGACAGGTAGCCGCATCAGTCCACTTGGTGTGGCTCTCTTCACAGAGCCTTCTTTCCAGGTCTCTGGGCCTCCCAGCTGCATCGTCTTTCCCTCATGAAGGGCCTCAGGGATTGCACGGAGGGGCCAATCTCAATCTAGAATGCTCTCATCTCTGGGACCTACCTAATTATATCTCAAACCAAGCCAAACTCACTGCCATCAAGTCAATTCCAACTCATAGCGACGCTTGAGGAAAGAGTTGACTTGTGCTTGTGGGTTTCCAAGGCTATAAGTCCTTAAAAAAAAAGTTGGAGCATTCCACACAGATTCAATAGATTAGCTATTGGAGTTTAGAGGCCAATGGATATCTTTAAGAGTCCCAAACAGTCAAGACAATCTCTGTTGTGAGCGAAGTCTATTTGAATTAGCAGCTCTGAAGTATCAAACTATTATTTGCCTAAATTAAAACATACATAATGGGAACGTGTTTCCCCCCCTTTCAAAACCACTGTATTGGGAGTTAATACAGAGAATATATCGTCCCATGGCTCAGTCACATCAAGCGGTGCTGTACAGTTGCTGCCACCATCAGTTTCAACACATTCTCTCCTTGACATCAGCTCCCTTTTAGCGCCCTCCCCCACTTGCCCCCCAGAACCCTCATTCTACTTCTTGTCCCTATCGGTTCACCCATCCAGGGTTTCATAAACCGAACAACAGGAAACCACGCAACAAAAATTCAAGAGGGTCACCCCCATGACCAAATGCAGCTCATGTAAACTCCAATACGAACACAACAAAACAAAATACTGAAAAACACAGAAAATGTTGAAAACCAGGCTCAATGTGCCTCAGAGGGGGCGATCAACTGATCAGGTTTTAAGCATTCGAGTTTGGTTTATCATTTTGGTCTCCTATAGTCGTCTCTCCAGTGCACTCTGGCAAGGGGCTCTCAGTCTGTGCCAGATGCAGAAATCCGGTGTGTGTGCGGGTGGTGAATCTGAACCTCTGGACTGGTAGTGTTATCCATTACTCCACTCGGGCTCCGAAGATGTTTACAAAGGCTGTATTTCCAAATCAGGTCATATTCACAGGTACCTGGAGCGGGGGCTAGGGTGAGGGTCAAGAGCAGGCAGGCTCCGAGTCAGGTGCCTGGGTTTGAATCCCGGTCTGCTACTTCCTGCTGTGACTTTGAACAGTACCCCGCCCCACCCCCCTCAGTCTGTGCATATAGAGTGGTGATTATCAGGTGGGTGCATTAGGTGGAGCTCTAGCAAGCTGCCTCTCTTTGGCCATGTCCTTGAACAATGCCGTGCACGGAGTTCAGCGTGGCAGCCGCCTGACCAGTCATCAGCACTGTTTGTCTTCGTTTCCTGGTGTCTCTTCAGCAGGAATGTCCTGTTAGAGCCAGTCATGGCTTTAATGAGCAGAGATTGATTTCCCCACAGCTTAGGCTGCTACAGTGCTGAGTTCAGGGCACTGGCCCGGAGGGGGGGGGGAGGAGTCTGTCCATCTGGGCAGGGGGTAACTGTTCCCAGCTTCCTCTTCCTCACCCCTCAGCCCCCTCCACGTGGCACCCAGCTTGCCCTCGGTTCCTGCTTCCTCACACGGGTGCCTCATCTCAAACGCGGTTGGTGGGAGGCTTGCCCTGCACTGATGTGGTTTCCTAACAATGGCCAGTGTGCCCGCTGGGGTGGCACCCAAAGGTATTGGGATTTCTTGGGAGGCCCACGTTTCACTACCTCAGCCTCGTCATTCCAGATGGGATGTGAGCCAGCCCCGTGCATACCCAGAGGCCCATGGAAGTGGGGTTTCCCAAACAAAAGAGCAGCTGGCAGTGGATTCTGCCTCCCAAGCAGGGTCCATCCAGAGGCCCATTCAACCCACGGCTCTATTATTCCCTCGCATCTGGCTGGGTGGACTTTTCTGCTCGCAGACATTTAATTCCTTCATTCAAATCCTATTTGTTGAAGGTCTGTTACACGCCAGCAACTGCCAGCAGAGGGGAAACCAGGGGAAACCGCTGCTTTTAGAAGCTGAAAAACGGTTCAGATGCGTGTAGGTAGGGTCTTGGAATGCCGGTCAGAGACTGTCCCTCAGAGAACCACCTTGGGGTGTGACCTTCACTGGAATAGAGCGGACCTGAGTTTGTGGACAGAGGGCAGGGCAGCCGTGGCTCAGTGGTAGATGCTTCCCCTTCCATGCTGGAGACCTGAGTTCAATTCTCTGCCAATGGATCACATGCCCAGCCACCACCTGGCTGTCCCTCGGGGCTTGGGGACTGTTGCCTTGCGGAACAGGTTTCAGAGTGTCTTCCAGACTTGGAAGAAGGGCTGAAACCAAGTTCATCACAGCGCTGTTTACAACAGCCAGAAGATGGGAGCAACCTCTCGGGAGCGGAGTGGACAGGGAGACTCGGAGCATACCCACAGCGGAATACTGTGCATTACTAAGGAACACCGATGAAGCCACAGAGACAAGGATGGAACTGGAGAACAGTACGCCGAGTTAAACTTGCCAATCACAAAAGGCCAAATGTGATATCAGACCCTGGTGTGTGTATGTGTGTGTGTGTGTGCATTTAAAGGCTTCCATACCAAAGGGAACAGGCTTGGGAATTTGTGGAAAGGGGGAGGGCAAGGGAAGGAGGATGGAGCAGTGGGCTGACGGGTGTTGACTTGGGTGAAGTGGAAGATGGGGACCCCTAGGAGGGGGAAGGGAAATCAAGGAGCAGGGGTAGGGGTGGGGTAAGCTGACGGAGAGTTTGATTCGTAGTTCAGTTTAGTTAATTGCTTAGTTAGGTGCCTCGAGTTGGTGCTGACTCCTAGTGACCTTGCGGACTCTAGAAAGGTCGCTGCCCTGTCCTGCTCTATCCGCACAACTGTTGGTATGTGTGAGCCCATTGTGGAAGCCCCTGTGCCCATCCATCACCCTCTTTTCTCTGTCCCTCTGCTGCAGGATTCCTGCTTTAGACTGTGGAATACAAAGTCAAGTCTGCAATGTAGATGCCACTTAAATGACAATGAGAGAGAGAGAGAGAGAGAGAGAGAGAGAGAGAGAGAGAGAGAGAGAGAGAGAGAGAGAGAGAGAGAGAGAGAGGAAGAAGAAGAAGGAGAAGAAGAGACATAGAGAAAAACCTAGTGATTTATTTCCAAAAGCCAGCCAATGAGGACCCTGTGGATCTAAACCCTCCGTCTCATCATGCAGGGGGTCACTGAGTTGAAGAGCAACTTGACCGCAGTAAACAACAACAGCTCAAGGCAGGTGGGCAGGCTTGAGGCAGGCCTGCTCTGGGAAAGCCAGTTTACTGAGAGACTAGTCAGAGAGGATTTTGCTTTTTTCAAGACCAAGGCTGAGCTGGCTGGGGGTGGGAGGTAGAGGAATGTGAGGGGAGATGGGGGGTGGGTGGGCAAATCACAGGTGGAAAAATTCATTTCTCACGTTGGCCAATGTTGAGACTAGGCGCCTGCCCATGTACTTTCCTAGTTGTTCAACTGGAAAAGGGGACTATTTGTGTCACGCAACCGACTTCAGCTCACATCACCACACCCTCCCCAGGTGGGTCTCACAGGACTCAGGTGGGAATCCTGGACCGGTCTTGCTGGGGAGGCAGAATGCATCGCTGGCTGCTCTTAGGTTTGCGGGGCAAACCCCACTTTCACGGGCTTCTGAGTTTGCAAAGGTCTGGCTTAGATCCCGTCTCAAATGAAGAGGCTGGGATAGTGGAATGTGGATTGTCCCTCCTGTCCCCTGGGGGGTGCTCATCAACATTTTATGTGTAAAACAAGTGTGTCTTGTGGCACGTCAGGGTGAGGAATTTATGCTTTCCTTTGGCACCGGGTCCAGGAGAGCGCTTCCCATCTTGACAGCGGGCGGAGCGGGCCTGACCAAAGACACTCCCTTAGTGCAGAGAGCAGCCAACCCTGTCAGCACGGCAGGAAGGCCTTCTGGAAGGACAACACTCTGTCCCCAGAAACCGGGAGAGGTGTGTCCAGTGCATATTTGTCCTTTCAGTATTCTCACGAACGTTGGCCAACCACTGTAGTCAGACTAACCAAACTCCGAGGACTGGAGAGAAGTGCCTGGTTCTATGACTGGGGCAAATCCTGGCAGAGTAGGTTCTAGAACTGTGCTTTCCAATACAAAGAGCTACTGAGCAGCCAGTACGTCAGACTCATTAGCGAAAAGAATGAAAGCCGTCTCAGGAACACAACGTTTTGACGCCATGTTGAAATTATAATATGTATTGGGTTGAGTTAGAATCCACTCGACGACAGTCAGGCTTCTTTTTGCTGATTGGGTGAAACAGAAATATCACGACCGTCCTATGATGTAGGTGCGCGTGCTCCGAGAAGGAGCCCTGGCAGAGTGGTGTTTGCAGGGCTGGGCTAGCAATGTCTGAAGGAGCCAGCTTCTTGGCAGGAGGCGGAGGGCAGCGCATGTTCTGAGACTGCAGCCCGGGCACCAGCGGGGCTGCGCTCCTCTCCTGTAAGGTTGCTGTGGCCCAGAGTCCCCTCGGCGGCCAGGGGGTCCCCTAACTTTCTGTCTGTGTGTCAAAGTTATTTCTGTTGGCATCGTCTCCTGGAGAGCATTTGGGGTCCTCCTTTTTGACGGAAGCCTTTCTTATCTTTCGGATCCCACACCCATGATCTTTCCACAGCAGGGCACTGCCTCGATGAGAAAGCGAGATAAAATAGATCAACTTGCTCCTGAGATCTTTCTTAAATAATGCATACGACTACCGTCCACAGAGGGGTGTGTGTGTGTACGTGTGTGTTTAGTATTGGTGGGAACAAAAATAAATTAATTTTAAAAGGAAGGGGAAAAAAGAGAGCGAATTCTCAAGAAAAATATGTGGAGAGAAGCAGACTCAACTGCTTACAGTCTCCGAGTGTCTGAACCGTAACTAGACTTTCTGGTTTAGTTAAAAAAAAATGAATTTCACCATAAAAAAATAAACATTAAAAACACGGTTACTATAAAACTTGAAATGACTTTTGTGGCTCACATTTTATTTCTGCAGGAAGGTTCTATTCCGGAAGTCTCAGGGGGCCCCATCGCCGCCACCCTGAGGTGCTTGATTTCAAAGCACCCCCAGCACCTCACGGGAGCCTCAGAAACATGTGGCGCAGGAAAGTCCATGAACACTGGCCTTGCTGTGGCTTGGAGCACACTCATGAGTGCTATTCCCCCTCCCTCCCCCCCCCCACAGACTTGTCCATTGTTTGGCTGAATGGAGTCACAGGGGCGAGTCCATTCCAGAGCTGAAGGGTGACCAAGGACTATAATCGCAGGGGTCGATCTAGTCTCTATCTGACCAGCAAACCTCATCTCTTTCATGATTTTGTTTTGTTCCCTATTTTTTCCCTCCCACTCTATTCAGGATGCCGTTCACAGCAGTTCCGGCGTGGGGGTGGGGGGGGGAGGAGCCGGGCACCATCTAGTCCTTCCAGTCTCTGTTTTGGAGACTGCTGTTTGCGTGGGAATGGGTTAGACTCATGGACTCATTGTTTCCAGGTACCTTCTGTTTTCACCACTCTTCATTCCTCTGGACAGGGAGAGACCTTGGGTGTCTGCTTATGAGCTTTGAAGACCCGTCTCTACTCACCAAAGGAGGATGTAGGCCTTGCGGACTATTAAGCTGTTTGACTGTGGTGTCCCCTGCATTGATGGCCCTGAGACCCCAAACCCAGTGATTGCCTCCCTCAAGGTGTTTGGTTCTATTTAGGAAGTTTCCGTAACGGTGTGTCATGTGCTCCATCACACCCAAGGACATATTTGCAGCAAAGGTGAGTACCCGGTCCAACACACACTGTCAACCCTATAGACACGCATATTTTCCGTTACACTCTCAGCCCTGCTCCCAGACCCACTCAGCCTGCATGTCTATCCACATATCTGTTCATGTTGTTCTTGAGAGTGTAGGTGCTGCCCAGTTAGTGCTGACTCATAGTGACCCTATGGACAGTACAACACACCACTGTCCAGTCCTGTGCCACAACTGGTATCCTCCAGCCCATCGCTGCAGCACTGCGTCAATCCATCCTGCAAAGGATCTGCCTCCGTTTCGATAACCAAGCCTGACATCCTCTCCTGAGGACTGGCTGCAGGCGGTCGGTCGTCAACGCAGGGCTGTGTGCCCCAGGATCTCCATTTGCCCCGGGGGCCCTTTCTTAACAAATCAATTGCTCCAGAGCCCTCATCTCAGGGGCTGCTTTGTGGAGAACTCCATTAGAGAAACACAGGCTGTACAGTGGCTTTGACCTTGGCTGAGAGTCATGTGATAAAACCAAACCCCCAAATGAAACCAGTGGAGTCCCTTCCGATCCCATGCGCTGCAGATAAGCTGCTCCGAGGGGCTCCCATTGGCTGCCGCCTCTCGGAAGTCGCTCTCCAGGTTTTCTACCCAAGGCAGATGGTTGGGATCCAGCCACCACTCTTTCCATTGGTAGCTATCTACAGGTCCCCCTGTGCCACGCAGGGCCACGCAATGCATTTATGTGACGTGCGTGTGCATGGGGATCTGAAACATTGGAGATTGCTTTGCCGAGAGCCCTGAGACCGAGTCTAGAACAGGAGGGGCTGTGGAAGAGACCCCGGGGTGAGCGTGGTCCGCACCACACTCGTGTCCACGAAGCAGCAAAGAACTTCACACCGACAAGCTGCCTGCTTCCCCTTCGGCTGTTTACTTTATTGCTGTTTAACCAGAGACTTTCTCAAACAGGTTTCGACTTCCCTCATGGGCTCTTTCCAGAAACTTGTAACCGCCCCTGCTTCTTGCCATCTTCACCACCCCCCTGCCCTCTTACATCAAATATTTCAAAACAGAGATCGAAACAGGAACTTGGCTGCGTGGTGCAACACAGAAGTGTGCGCTCAAGCCTCCGTTTATAGTAAGTGGGGGTGGGGCAGAGCGGTGATTCCGAGGGGAAGGGTCACACTGAGGGTCGAGGGTCATCACACTGGGTGGGCTCTTGAGCTAGAAGCAGGCGTCTGAGACCCTGGGGCTTCAGAAACACCAGAAAATTAGTGGCTTATTAATAAGGCCAGGAGAGCTTTAAAAAAATCTCGAGACACACGGGTTCTACACTCGTTTCCCTTTAAGGTAACTGAAAACAAACACACCCACACGGGCCAAAGTCACACACACAACAAACTCAATCTCCAGGTCCCCCTGACAGCCGACCGTTGCGGTGTACAGGGACCCTGGACAGAGGAGAGGGCGGCTGCCCCCTGGGGTTTCCAAGGCGGTCCTTCCCACAGGAGCAGCTTCCCAGGTGGTTCCCACCTCCCACCTCGCAGCTGAGGGCAGGCTCTCTGTGCCACCTGGCTCCCTGTACCCCAGAGGCACACCGGTCAATAGGCACCTGGGGCTGGGGAGAGCTGGGAGTCTGGGCCCAAAGGAAGGGCCACGAACCCCACAGCGAGGACACAGCTTTTGAGAGCTTTGGGGGTCTGACCTGTCAGTTGGTACTGACCCAGAAGGGTCACTTTGGGCCCTGGGCATCTTCTGAACAGAGTGGCTGGCATTTCTAATGCGAACACGCCACAGACGTCGCAAATGCTGGCCGCTGGAGCATGGGGTTGCCCACGAGGAAGCAGGCAGGTCAAGGGGGGGGGCAGGGGCGGGACCTGGCCGCTCACACTGCATCCCCAGAACCCCGCATGTGCCTGACACTTTGTGGGCATGCACCGAGTATCTGTTGAATGACCGAATGACCGAATGCACAATGCATAGCTTCCATCTTTCCCAAATACACATTGAGAACTTCCTCACTGGCAGCCAATTGGCTCTTTTGTAACCTTTGAAGTGGGATTACGACTCAAGTATGCTCCTGACATCTACTGGCCCTAAGGGGACCTTTTAAAAGTTGACAGTCTTTACAGTTGGGGGTCAGGACACTGACGGGGCTATGTCTCAATCAGGAGGTCTTCCACAAATGTGCTGGTGAATTTCCATGAGCGAACTCATCCCTAAGGCCAGCAGCCAGAATAGACTGTTCAGGCCGGAGGGCCTCGGCCAGGGTCCTTGTGTGTTGGGTCTGGTACCTGGAAGAAGGGCACCCCATCTTCTATGCCCTGCCTAGGGAGGCCTGAGCCTGGCAGGCCGTGCAGATGGCCCTGGCTGACCCCAGGACATGCTTAAGCACTAAACTCTTGGGCCGCAAGGGTGCTGGTCTGGAGAGAGCCTGTGTCCACGAGAAAGACGGGGCATAAAGCTGCATCTTTCGGATGGAGAAGGCTGGCTCTGATAATGTCTGCTTTTAGGCAACATTCTAAGTGAAGTTATTGGACCCTCAGGGAGTGGGGAGGGTTAGCCTACCGTGTCTGTACTACAGAGAGAAGACCCGGGGAGGTGGGGCTGGAGAGAGGCTGCTAAGGAATGAATAACTGGGGCAGCCACCTGGAAACCCGGAGGGAGGTGACTTTGAAATGATGATGGTGATATTTGAAATGATGACGGCAGCTCAAGGGACGTCTGGGGTCCCAGGTGCTCTACCTTGAACTTCAGGGATGGAAGAAGCGGCAAGCACAGACTTCCTGCCCGTCTCCCCTTATTCAGTTTTGGACCAGGCACTAAGGATTCTTGGGTGGGATGGGGGTTGGATGGGGTCCATGATTTTGTATTTTTCTTTTCCTCTCAGGGTGGTGCAGACACTGGCCAGCTGCCCAGTTCCTTTCAGGAAGGACAGAGATGTGGCTCACCGTGGGGGGTGGGCATCCGTGGCTGGTAAGGCCCTGTAGCCCCCAATCCCACTTTCCTTCCTGAAAGTCTTCCAGGTCTTCCCCCTGGGGCAGTCCAGCCCCTGCTGGGCTGGCGGAGGCTCTGGGGAGGGGCAGGAGGGGTCTGGAGGGTGTGGGGAGGAGGAGAGCACCCACGGCCCCTGCAGGTCAGGGCACCGAGTGCCACCACTTGAAGGTGAAGGGCTTCCGGCGGACGTTGGTGCCGCAGTGGACCTCCCCCAGAAACTTGTGGTAGGCGGAAATGTCGTCGATGAAGGTGCAGCAGAAGCCCAGTGGCTCCAGCAGGCCGCGGATGTGCGTCTCCAGGCAGCACACGTCCTCCACCTGCGGGCCAAACGGCTTGGGGATGCCCAGGTCCTTGTGGAGCACGATCATGTTCACCTGTGACAGTGGGGGCGGGAGGGGGTGGCGTCGACAGTGGAGTGAGCACTACTGCTCCCCTGGAACTTCTCCAGGTCCACCGAACTCTCCCAACAACCCCCCACCCCCCGTCCCGCTCTACAAGCGAACAGAGGTGCAGAGCGGGTAGCTAATGCAAATGGCGGCAATCTGTCTCTGAGTAGATGTGTACATGCAAAGGCATGTACAGGTACCCACACACGGCCACGTGTGGCCAGTACATGTGCCTCTAGAGCAGTGGTTCTCAACCTGTGGGTCGCGACCCCTTTGGGGGTACAAATGATCCTTTTACAGGGGTCGTCCGATTCATCACAGTAGCAAAAGGACAGTGATGAAGTAGCAACGAAAATAATTTTAAGGTTGGGGGGATCACCATACATGAGGAATGAGGAAGGTTGAGCACCGCTGCTCTAGAGGCAGGCATGTGTGTGTTTGTACGTGTGTGTGCACGTGTGCCCATCTGTAGCTGACTGTGCATCTGCTGCCGTTCGTGGTCACCATCCACTTGGCTCCAGGGACACAAACAGAACAAAATGTGCCACCACCGTCGCCAGCTGGTCTGTCATCCTGGGGTGGCTTGCATGCTGCTGAGATACTGGCAGCCAGGCCACCGGGACTTTGCAGACCAGCCGGGCCACCCCCAGTTGACAGCTTCCGAAGCGCTTCTGCATGAAGACAGATGGGGAAGGAGGGCCTGGCGATCTACTTCTAAAAACTCACCCCCAAAACGAAAACCAAACCAAGCAAGCAGTCACTCACATTCCCTGCCATCAAGTTGATGGCAACTCCTGGTGCCCCTATAGGCCAGGGTAGAACTGTGCCCGTGTGGGTGTCTGAGGCGGTCAGTCTCCATGGGAGCAGAAAGCCTCATCTCTCTCCCACGGGCTGGCCGGTGGGTTCCGCATGCTGGCCTTGTGATGGGCATCTCGCTGCATGACCCCTGTGCAGAGGTCCCCACCTCTGCCAAATGCTTCAATGAAAACTTTGTGGATATGTATATGCAAATATGTGTGTGTGTATCTGACTACAGATGAAGGGGCTTTCTCTATTTTTTTTGGTGGAAAATTCCAGCATTTTTTAATTCCATTTCTTGGACAAAGCCTCCTCACAGGGGCCCGTCTGTGTGCAGGCATTGCCACCGCGCTGCCACCGCGGGCTCAGATGTCATGGGGGTGAGGGTGGCCCAGCACCGGGCCGGGGCTCCTTCTGTTCTACAGAGCATTGCCACGAGCTGGAGGCGACTGCACGGCCCTTTGTAAATACCTTGGGGTACAGGTGCGAGCATGTGTGTCTATCCCTACCTTCGTATGTGGTTGGCGTATCTTTGTGTATGCCTCATTCTAAGCTCTTTCTGGAGCATGGAGGACTCGCCTGTCTCTGTGGGATACTGGCACCAAGGGAAATAATACTGGGACTTAGTCCCTGACTGGTACGGAGGGAATCTGGAAGACTAGTATTCCATGGCAGGAAGACCGCCACTCTGGTAGTTGGAGACAGAATCCAAGTTCATGTTCCCGCGGTAGTCTATCATTTCCACAGTTTCTCCCTTAAAGCTGTGCTGCCTTAAAGTGAGCACATGGTTGATTCATTTTCCCTATAGAAGCAGACATTCCTATTTGGCTCTATTTTCTTCCCGCTGCGGTACCCAATCTCTCTCTCCCTCTACGTGGACCACCAAGCGGGGCTGAGGTGAGCATGCTACTATGAATCATGTCTGACTCCATTTATTTCAATACATCTCTTCTATCTCTCATGCTCTCTATGACTTTACTATGATCTTTACTTATTATCGCTGTACAATTGAGCCTACCGGACCCATACTGATGTGTCAGGGGCTGGCTTCCCCTGACAGGGGCTGGCTTCCCCTGACAGGTCTCTGTGAGAACTGGAATCCCGCCTGTGCAGAAAAGGCTGTTTAGCTTGAGCAAATCTCTCTCCTCTCTGTGAAGTGAAAGGACGCCCCAGTCCCCCAGTGAGAAGTGCGGTCAGTCTCTCACCCCCTGGAGGGGCCAGAGAACCTGAGAGGGTAAGTGCTTGGAGTGGGACAAGGCCATACCACAGCTCAGCCAAGCCTGGGCCCCCTCAGCCAAGGGCCCCTTCTGGATCCAGGCACCCCTGTTTGGTCTGGGGTGAGCTCACCATGTTGGGGAAGTAGGCTCTGGCCTGGCGGTTCTCGTCCATCTTGAATAGCGCGGGCAGGTCAATGATGTCCTGTTCTGTCAGGCCCAGCTCATTCTTGAGGATGTCTCGGTTCCAGTCCAGGCAGCGCTGGGCAGGGAGACGGAGGGAGCACAGGCGGGTGAGCGGCCAGCCTCAGATCTAACTGATGCTGAGACGTAACCACTGAGGGGGCAGTCTTAACACATTTAACTTTCCGATAGCCAGAGCCCGGAAGTGCAGAGAAGTGGAGCTGAAGCTCTGATGACCTGCGCTTCACTGAAGCCCACCCCACTGCTGGACTTGGCCTTGATACGAGTCAGTCGTGTCTGTTTGTCTAAACTGCTCTCTGTGAACCGAGGTGGTCCTTGCATCCAGTTCTCCCACCTCCCTGCACCGTAGAAGCCTGTTATTAGCTTGGACTGACTCTGCCCTCGCCTCGAAGTCAAAGGTGGTAAGGGGACTCTCACCCTTATCTCTTTGCTCTGGTGATTGATTCAGGGATGGACATGGATGCACGATTTAGCCAGTTAGTATGTGAAAATTCCCCTGGTCACAGGGATTGAAAGCAAGGCTTGCGTGCAAGTGAGCAACTACTTTCTACTTGTGGAGTGTTTGCTGGGTGAATGTGAACCTTTGAACTGTCCCAGCCATGTGCCTACCATGAGGGCACCTGCAGAGTCCAAGAAGTGCAGCTAAATGGCACTGGACCCCTGATCAACCTGTGCCTGAATGCCACACCACTGCTGGGCTTTCCACTTACAGGAGCCAATGATGCCTCCTCTATTTGTTTAAAATAGTTTGAGTTGAGTTTTATGCATAAATATATTACTTAAAAATACTTGGTCCTTTAAAATGCATCAACATAAATAAAAGGAGATTTAACTCAATGAATTCAGCCCTCTTGACTAGTGTCGATGCCTGGACACAGCCTTAAGGACTTAGGGACTCAGAGAGTGCGGTCAATGCACATAACACTTCAGGAGTCTTTGACTCCCCACAATGCTTCAAACTTTCGGGCACATGCTCATTTATTCATTTTTTTGTCGCTTTCACCGAAAGGAGTGTGCCTCCCTGAATGTTAGGGGTGCTCACTTCTGCCCAGGGCACCTGGCTTCCTGTGTCCTGCCAGTTGCTACCCTCTGCTGACCTGTCCCTTCCCCCTCGCCAGCTTCTGCCACGAGGGGATGGAGGAAGCTGGGCCCAATGCTTGATGAAGCCCCTCCCTCAGCCCGTTCTCATGGAACCCCGAGGGTGTGGGGTGCCAGCGGACACAGCCCGGTGCTTCCCAGAGGCTCTGTCCGAGGGCTGGCCCCACTCTCACCTGGAAGTACTGGTTCTCCTGCACCAGAGCCTCGTTGGACAGAATCTTGTTGATGGTGATTCGCTTGCTGCTCATCCCGCCCAGGCCTGTGGGGACAGGGGGCAGGGGACAGCAGTAGCATCACTAGGGAGGTGAAGGGTGTGGCCTGCACTCTGGGGGTGGGAGAGTGTTTGGGGAACACCAAAATGACCCCTGGCTCTCTGCAGCAGTGGGAGGGTCAGTGCCACAGAGGGAGGGGCTGCCAAGGTTGTGGTGTGGCTGGTGGGGGGAGGTGGAGGTGAAGTGGGGCCAGGCAGCACGTCAATGGTCACACACCAACAGTGTGTGTGTGTGTGTGTGTGTGTGTGTCCTCCAGCTCTAGTGATGGCTCAGGCCCAGAGTCCTGCCTGGGTGGGGTCCTCTGCCAGGACACTGGGCTAACTGCTGGGCTGGGGTCTGGAGTAGGGGAGTGGTGCTGAGGACAGTCTGGGGCACATAAGGGTGACTGCAGGGGGTATCAGCCCCGTCCGTCCCTCTCCCATCAGCCCCCCACCCACCAGTAGCATGCACTCAGCCATGTCTCAGGAACCAGGGAGGGATGGGGACCTGCCAGTGGTGGGGTACACACAGCCCCAACATCTGCTGGACCCCAATTTCAGGAATGAGCAGGTGTGGTCCAGCAAGTGTGGCAGGAGCAGCAGCCCCACCTCATGGCCAGCCCGACCTAGGCTGGCCTGCCTCTGTCTCCGCCTCCTCCCCACTCTGAGAACTCGTGCAGCTCTGGGCCTTTGGAGTGACACCTACTAGGTGGCAAGCACACTTCTAAATGCTCTGCGCGGATTAGCTCCGTGAGCGCCCCCGCCGTCCTGGGAGGTCGCCATCACCGGGGAAGAGGAAAAAGCTGAGGCACAGGGAGGTTAAGGGACTCCTCCAAGGTGCGGGACACAGTCAGCAAGCAGTGGTAAGCAGACCCAGCAGCCTGGCCCAGCTTATGCTCAGGCCCAATGTTGTTGGTTTGTTCACTCCATCTGGGAGGCACCTGTGGGTCCTTTGCACCTCCCAGGCTCGTCAGGAGCAAAGAGCTTGTCACGGAGCTGTCGGACCCCACACCCAAGCAAGTTGCCTGCATGTCCCCTCTCTCCGGACACTCAGCCCCATCTGTTCAGGGATAATGGTCCCTGCATCCTGTGGGGGTCTGTTTGGAGTCCCTGGTGGTGCCAACAGCTCAATGCACCCAGCTACTGACCACCTGGAAGGGTCTAGTCTATGTAGAGGTGCCGTGGAAGAAAGGCCTGATGACCAAGTTCCCCAAAGTCAGCCATTAAAACCTCTCAGGGGGTCCCCGTGAGTCAGAGACAACCCAACACCAACTGGTTCGAGGGTCACGGTAGGCGTGTGTCGAACTCTCTAGAAAAGAAGCCTCCAGCCGGCCCAGGGAACAACTCCCACTGGCGGAGAATTTGAAAGGACGATGGTCTTCGGTGGGTCTTCTCTGGCTAGGCTCCACTCCCTGTCAGGAACACGGTCTTTGGCCCGGGGCTGGCGGGGGAGCACTGAGGGATTCTGGGATTCCAACCTGAACATTGGGGTGCCTAATTTCAGAGACTAGCTGAGGGATTGCCTCAGGCTCTAGAGCCTGGCACTCTCTTCACCCGTCAACAGTCTTTTTCCCCAGGATGCTGTCACCAGCCAGCCTCACCTGGGTCTGCCTCTGTCCAGTGACAAGGGTGTCTGAATCCAGCAGGCTGATCCCCCTTGGGACTGACAGAGGGGTCTGGGTGCCCATCAGGAGGATAGTTCACTTTTCTTCCTGGCCCGGACCCACCTTCTCTAAGCTTTTCTTATCTCCCTCTCTCTCTGAGTTCTTTGAGTGAAGATGACAGGTCCCTTTAGAGCCATTTGAACTCTTCTCTGGGCCTGGGGTCTGTCGCTAGGTGCTGTTGAGTCGATTCTGACCCAGGGTGTCCCACGTGACCAAGAGAACAGTCCTGTAGGATTTTTTTGGTGCTGTTGGTGACAAGAAGGCCCGGTGCTGAGGCTTCCTCACCCCCTCAGTATCATGACCCCAGTCCTGCCTTTCACTGTGGGCTAGACCAGAACATGTGCACAGGTACTGATAAGACACCCAGGAACAGGAATGGAGTTGCGAGACCAGGAAGGCAGGGGGAAGGTGGGGCGAGGAGGGGAGGAAGGGGAAACCGATTGTGATGATCGACACATAACTGCACTCCCCCCAACAGGGGATGAACAACAGAAACCGTGGGGGAAGGGAGACAGCAGTCGGTGTAAGACATGAAAATAATTTATAGTTTATCTAGGGGCCATGAGTATGTGTGTGTGTGGAGGAGGGCTAGGGAGTGGGGGAAAAGAGGAGCTGACACCAAGGACCTGGAAACAGGGAATCCCAGGCAGATGATCCCTTCAGGACCAGTGGTGTGAGTGGCAATACTGGGAGGGTAGAGGGAGAGTGGGTTGGAAAGAGGGAACCGATTACATGGATCCACATATAACCTCCTCCCTGGGGGACAGACAACAGAAAAGTAGGTGAAGGGAGACGTCATACAGGGCAAGATATGACAAAATAATTGATAAGTTATCAAGGGTACATGAGGGAGTGGGGAACAGGGAGGGAGGGAAAAATGAGCTGATGCCAGGGGCTTAAGTGGAGAGCAAATGTTTTGAGAATGATAAGGGCAATGAATGTACAGATGTGCTTTACACAATTGATGTATTATGGATTATGATAAGAGTTGTATGTGCCCCTAATAAAACGATTAAAAAATAAATAAAATAATAGCAAATAATGATGGCAACATGTACAAATGTGCTTGACACAATCGATGTATGGATTGTTACAAGAGCTGTATGAGTCCTCAATAAAATGTTTTTTGATTTTAAAAGAAGGCATGGTGGGCATGGCTCATCTGATCCTCCTCATGGCAAGGGGCATGTGACAGCAGGCCAGTTTTCCACCCTGGCGACCCCACCAACCAAGGAGCGGGACAGGCGCCCCAGGGACGTCGAGCTGGTGCTCAGGGTCCAAGCGCTGGTTGCGCCAGTGCTCCTTGGGTCTCCATGGGAGCCCCTCCCCGCTCTGCCCAGCCCTGTGGCTACTCACCTTTGAACATGACGGCCTCCCCATGGCCTTCTTTCTGCTTCTCTCGGAAGAGCTTGTAGCAGGCCGAGGTGCTGGCCATGAGCATCCGGAATTGCTGTAAGGGAGTCCGGGGGGCAGTGTCAGCAGTGAGCACCCCAGCCCCTCAGCAGGGGGCCTCCCGCTCCCCCACACCAATTGGCAAAGGCTGCCGGGGAGGGTCTTCTCCAACCCAGAGGAGCACTCTGCACTCTGCTTCAGCAGGACACCATCCGGTCAAGGCTCGGAGCGCAAGTCCGTCTCCAAGCGGCCAAGAGAGCAGGCCGCTCACACAAGCTTTCCAGAGTGTGAGGCCACAGCGGCTCCTACATTTCAGAACATGCCAGGACTTCGTCAGAGAACCCCAGACCCCATACCCTATTGTTCTCCAGGGTACACTGGCCAATGTGGTGGCCGCGAGCCCCAGGGGACTATCCAGCGCATGCCTGTGACCACTCTGAACACGGGGGCCACCGGGAGTGGGGGTTACTAAGGGTTGGAATAGGCCCGAAACCATCTGGATTTTTTGCGGGGGCTTATCAGAGTAACATGAAAATCTGATGTTGAAGACGTAGTATGAAAAAAAAGATGATCAAGTCTCTCATTAGGATTCTCATGTTCACTGCATGTTGAAATGCTCAAGGTGCCCTCTGGTGTATTGGTTACGGTGTTAGGCTGTGAACCTCAAGGTCAGCAGTTTGACACCACCAGCCACTCCGCGGGAAAAAGATGAGGCTTTCTACTCCTGTAAAGAGTGACTGTCTCAGACGGAAACCTGCAGGGACAAGTTCTTCCCTGTCCTAGAGGGTCGCTGTGACTCGATGGCAGAGTTTGGCTCTGGTTTGGCTGAAATGCTCATATTTGGGGGTCCAGGTTAATTAGAATATATTATTAAAGCTATCTTCACCTGCTTCATCTGACTTTAAACCGTGGCTTCTGGAACGTGTGCAATTACGTTTGGCTTGTGTTCTGATTCTGTGGGGCTGCACTGCTCCCCGGCCTTCTCCAGGACCACGCCCCAGGGACAGCACCCCAGCAGGTTCAGCCTCTTCCTGCTGCTGGAGTCCGAGGCAGGGCATGACTTGTACACCACCCGGCCGGCCCTGGGCTTGGGGGCTCGCTCACCTTTGTGCCTGGGATGGGGACGAAGGTCATGAACTCGTCCACGTGGCCCACAGTCAGCCAGTCGGAGTAGAGCTCCACCGGCGCCTGCACCTGCTGGGCCTGCAGGAAGTCCCGCACCACCTTGGTCATCCGCCGCCCGCCGGACCTGCACAAAGACAAGCCTGCCTGTCACTGGCTGCTGGGTCACCCAGGTGGGGAGTGTGGGTGTCATGGACATGCCAGGGAACCAGGGGCTCCTGCAGCTTCTACTGATGGGCAGTTCAGGCCCCCCTGGGGTGGGATTCCTCCCCCGCACACTGCCTTCCCTTCCCTCCCTGGTTGAAAATCTCATAATAAATCTGTGGCTACCGAGTCACTTCTGGCTCACAGGGACCCACAGGACAGAGTAGAACTGGCCCTGTGGGTTTCCACGACTAACTCTTTACAGGAGTCGAGAGCCACGTCCTTTTCCCTTAGAGCTGACCTTGCAGTTCGTAGCCCCACACAGAACCACTGGGCCCCAGAGGACAGAGGAGACCTGCCCCACGGGGTCAGATCAAGTAGTCGGTGGGGTAGAACTGCTGACCCTTTGGTGAGCAGATGAAGGCTTAACCACGACACTCTCAGGGCCCCTGAATCTCCTGCCCCTCCCCTCTCATTCTGGGAAGACAGGGATGCGTCTAGTTCTATGTGGGACCCTAATTCACACTACGCTGCAAAGGCGAACTTGGCTTTCTTCCCACGAGTGTCTGTATCTTACAAGAAACGTACAGGAGGAGGTCACTTACTCATTCACTCCCCGTGTAAGCAACCCAGGCCACCCCGAAGGACAGACAGTGACTTCCCAGCACCCCACCCCCACCACCTCCCCGCCACGCCCGCCGCCTTCTCTTACAGAGGGAAGCTGCTTCCGATGAGGATCCGGCCCAGGGGGTATGCCTTGCCGTTCACCGTCACGGGGGGACTGACCTCCAGGTTCCCAAAGGAATCAAGGCTGGTGACAGACTCAAAGAGGGGCTCCCGGGTCACGTAGCCGAAATCCGGGCCCTGGGCAGAGGGCATACATCCGTCATTCATCTCTGCGGCCAGGAGTTCTCTGCCCCGCCCCTGCCACCCGGCTGCTCTTTCCCTGGGCACAGCCTGGCACCTTTGGGGGAGCTGCTCCCGGTCTCCTGATTTCCACGGGGAGGCGAAGCTTGTGGGCATCTGGGAGGGAGTGTGAGCACGTGTGTGTATGCAGGTGTGCGCGCGCACGTGTGTGTGCATGCATGTGTGAATGCACGTGTGTGTGCACACGTGCACACATCCAGGCCTCCGTGCATCCCTCTAACTCTGTCCAAAATATAACACACATCTAAAGGTGAGTCCAGGGGTAGCCTCGTTTGTGCTACTCCTGACCGGCTCGTTTTCACCCTTCTGGCCCTCCCCGTCTGCATCTTTAATGAGGAGAGGGCGTGGGAGACCCGAGGCCGGCCAGGAGAGTGGAAGACTGTCCAGTGGGGCTCTCCCATCCTGACCCCCTGTCCTGTGAGCAGACACGGTCAAGCGACTTGCTTTGCCCATTACATCGTGACCACAAGTTGTAAGTAGCCCTGTGGGAGTCGGCCACCTCCCTTTGGTGTCCCCTGGTGCCAGGGAGTGGCTTTCCCTGGAGTCTAGAATGGCAGGAAGCCACAGGGAAGCAGAGCCATGTGGACCAGGTCGTCACCAGCAGCTCCTGAGTCCCGAGAGGCTCGGGAGGGCGGCAGATCAGTACATACGCGAGGAAGGGCAGATAAATATAGATCATTGACATGGGAGGTGACCTATCCCCAGGGCAGCTTCAGAAGCCTTAGCCCAGAGCTCCAACAGACAGATCCCTTGAATATTAAAAGCCTTTTGAGTTTTTTGGTTGTTGCTAAAAAACAAAACAAAACAAGGTAGGGTGCCCATTTGGGAGTCTACAATTTACTGGGTCTAAGCTTGCCTGACAGAACCCTAGCTGAGTAAAAGCAGCGGGGTGGGAGGATGTGGCTTAGCCCGGCCAGCCCGGGAGGGAGGCTCAAGGGACAGCTGCTGGTGGTGGGTCACTGCAGCTTAGCACTTTGCCACTCGGGAGCCCCAGCTGGTGAGCTGTGACCTCCCTGGGCACTGGGGCTTTATAGCACGAGGCTGGCAGGAACAATGTCACCCGGGACCCTGGAGCCAGGCCAGCCAGGGCAGGTGGCAGCCCAGGGGAGGGAGAGAGGCCAGAATCCGGAGGGCTCCATTCTCCTGCCTATGGTGGCCTGTAGGACTTGGTTCTTTGTAGTGGGGGTGGGACTGGGACCAAGCTTACCGAGGACAGTGTGGAAGGCTATGGAACGATAATGGTCATAGCAGCGAACATGACAGGAGCCTTAGCATCTTCACCGCCCTCCTCTGGGACCTCCCTTGTTATCCCCATTGTACAGAGGAGCAGAGGGAGGCTTGGGGTCACATTGCT
Source organism: Tenrec ecaudatus (assembly GCF_050624435.1). Taxonomy (NCBI): domain Eukaryota; kingdom Metazoa; phylum Chordata; class Mammalia; order Afrosoricida; family Tenrecidae; genus Tenrec; species Tenrec ecaudatus. The sequence continues at coordinate 40,253,732 of NC_134530.1, forward strand.
GCTAAGGGGCGGGGCCAGGGCTCAAGGGTGGGGTCAGGGAACACTCCCAAGCAGAGTGCTCATGCTATCGGCCCAGCCTTCTGCCTAGGAGAGGACCAGGTTGTGAGCACCCACAGGAAGCAGGGGTCGTCGCTTAGCAGCCCTGATGGATAATGGGGAGGCTGGCCTGCCTGTGTCCTGGGGAAAGGCACCTGACCTACCTGAATCTCAGGTTCTGCCCAAGCTCGCTCACCTACCCACCCTCAGGCCAGGGCAGATGGGTATGGGTCATAGGAGACCTCTTCCAGCTCTGCCCTCACACAGAAGGTCATGGAGGACCTAAGAGGGGGGTGGTGAGGCCTGTAGAGTTGGGGGTACCATTGCTTAAAAAATGAGGGGGGGAGCCAGAAACTGAAGCCTGAAGGCTGATTGGAACTGCGATGTTCACGCATGCATAACTGCCTCTCCCCTTCCCAAGCTCACTGCGCTGCAGCTGGAGGTGAGGCTGCAGCAGGGACAGAGCCTTGGGGTCAGGTCTTGTCCTGCACGCAGTGTCCCCTGAAGCTCCCACGCACAGGTTGGGAGCAGCCTCTCTTGCAGAGCAGGGAAGGACTTCAGAGCGTGATGCCTGCCTGCCCATCCTGCACATGGGAAAACAGTGCCAGGCAGCAGACTGATTTGCCCCAGGGCATCCAGCTTTCTTCTGCTCTGTCCTGTAGGACACCCAGGGCGACCCAGCCAGGTGGCCTCTCACCAGGAGCTGCTTCACTGGGAAGTCCTTCAGGTTTCCATCTCTGGGGGAGTCCAGCACCACGGGGAAGCCTTTGTGGGGGGCCTCGATGTAGCCAAACTCGACTTCATCCTGTCAGGACCCAAGGAGAACAGCCCGGTGAGCCCCGGAGGCAGGACAGGTCCCAGGTGGCGGCCACTCCCCGGGTGCCAGGGGAACCAGCTCGCCTGAGTGGAGCCGCGGAGGGGCTTGTGGAAACACAGTTGTGCAATAAGCAAAAACCCCAAACCTACAAAAAAGGTCAAGCGTGTAGAGTGAAAAGGCAGCCTGCTGCTGCCGTCGTGACTCCTGCCCCCCACTCTCCTCCCCACAAGCAAATGCCAACCGCGGTTTCTTAGCCGTCCTTCTAGAAACAGTCTCAGCAAGCCACCAGCATGTCTGTACTGGTATCAAACCCCTTCTCGATGGCGGAGAACGGATCCACCCCCAGACACCTGCCAACCCAACACCTTGCACATGCACGATGCAATACCGCCAGTGACCTACTTAACATCCGCCCCCGTTATCACCATTTCCCCCCAAATGTGCTGCCACCATGAACATAAACTCAGTGCCCCGCCCACCCTCCTCCCGACTCTCGGCCCCCCCACCCATCACCATGAAGAAGCTCTAGTTTCTTTCCTGGCAGTGAGATGTCACTGTATCTGATCCTTTGTCCCTTTGTAGCCAGCATCACTTTTTCAGGCTTCACGGTCCATCCAGGCTTCAGGGCTTCATTTGAAACAAACCCGTGCCCCCCCACCCCCTTTAAACACAGAAGTGACACCTGTGCTGTGGACCTTCTGCTGTAAGTCACGAGGGAACGTGCCTCACACTCCCTCTGCTGTGACAGGGCACTCCGTGGCAGAACTCTCCCATGGAGCCGAGGGGTTAAAGACATTCTTGGGGGAAAGGCCCAGATCTTGCAGATCTTGTCATTGCATCTTCCCACGGGCTTCTTGAAGGTGAGCTGTGAGCAAGACCGCGGCCATGTTGAGTCGAGCCGGCCCTGGGCATGCAGAATGAAGCTGGCTCGTTGTCATCAGCGACTTTGGCGGTGTCCTTGAACTCAGCCCAAGTGTAGAACACGAACTGCTGCTGGAGCCCTCTTGCTTTCTCAGCCATTATCTCCGGAAGATGAGGAGGAGTTGAAGTTTTAATGCCAGAGTCTTAAACTGTAGGATTCTTCTCTAACGTTTTAATCGTGCCTGGCATCCTTGGTCCATCACGTGTTGTCAGAATGATAGCCCACCTGCCTGCCTGCCTGTCATCTGTAATTAGTATGTGTACAGGGACTGAGCATGAATGTCGTGTGCAAGATTGGAGTGACTCGTGCACCTGAGTTGCTGGAGACGCTCCCGGGCTAGGTCTAACAAAAATCAAATTCACTAAGCTCTCTGTTCCGCTTGGAGGGGTTATTGATCAGGCTCAGTAGCTTCAGGGCAAGAACCCCGTACTTGGACGAAACATGAAGCTGCCATGTAATTGACCAGTCCCCAGTGGATGGACACAAAGGCTGGGTCTGTTTTTTGCTACAAGAAGCAGCACGGCCGTGAACTAACTCCCCGCATTCCCTGATGGAAGCATCCCCTATGTGGATGGTTGCTATGGGGCAGCTCTGTTGCACCAACTCCCCTGGTCTGGCCCCTGGCCCCTGCCCTTCCCAGCCTGGCTTCTCACCTGGATCCAGCGGTCACCCCGGTTCACATACTGGAAACAGACCTTCAGTTCACAGTTGGTTTTCTCCACCAGATTCTTCACCTCTTTCAGGAACAGGTAATTGTCCTTCATGCTAAGTTTGGGAGAGGCGAGGAGGGAGGGTAAGGAAAGACACAGGTCCACCTCACAGAGGCTGCACTGTGTTGGGCAGATAGACCATGGCCCGGGCTCTCTGCACCCTTGGGAACGGCTGCCAGAACCCAAAGCCAAGTTCTTTCTGACCGTACCCACTTGTGTGGTGTTTTTCTAAGGTCGCGAGCAAAGCTTCACCCCTCTAGGCACCCCAGATATTTGAAAGGAGCTATGCCCACTGAAAAAGAGGAAGACCTTCGACAAGACCGGTTGGCACAGTGGGCAGCAATGGGCTCAAGCACAGGGGGGTTCTGGGGATGCTGCCGGACCAGGCAGTCTTTGGTTTTGGGGTAGGAACTGACTAGGTGGCATCTAACAACATCCCCGGGGAAGACCTTTGACAAGGTGGCTCGACACAGTGGCTGAAACAACGGGCTCGAGTCCGACAACTGCACGGAGGTGCACAGGTTGTACACAGGGTCGCTGTGCGTCGAAGGGCAGTAACAACGACGACATGCCCAGGAGGAGTGCAGTGCTGCCTAGCGTTCGGGGACGGAGGATGGACCCAGGACCTGGAGGACCCCGGCAGGGCAGCGAGACAGTCTCCTGTAGGCACTTCTCACCTTGTGCTGTCTGCCTAGCGAATGAGAACCATTGCTATGCCATCTATCGAGACCCATAGTGAGCCCTACAGGATAGAATAGAACAGAACTGCCCACAGGGCTTCCAGGGCGGTAATCTTTCCAGTGGCTGGTGGGTTTGAACCGCCAACCTTTTGATTAGTGACTGAGCACTTAATTGCTGCCCCACCAAGGCCCCTTAAGCCAGTGGTTCTCAATCTGTGGGCTGTGACCCCTTTGGGGTTTGAACGACCCTTTCACCGGGGCCACCCGATTCATAACAGTAGCAAAATGACTGTGATGAAGTAGCAGCGGAAATAATGTTATGGTTGGGGTCCCCACGACATGAGGAACTATGAAAGGGTCGCGGCCTGAGGGAGGTGGAGCACCGCTGTCTTAAGCACATACTAGGTGCTCCAGTTTAGAGTATGAACTGAAGGTCGATTGCCCAGGAGGCTCCAACCTGCACGGCAGGGGACCGGGACGGAGAGAGGACAGGGTGGCTTCCAAGCACAAAAGCCTCACTGTGATGGAGCCACGTGGGCATCCAGAGAAGCTGAAGCACAGAGGCCACGGGATGGCTCTAGGTCACACCACTGGCCCGTGACAAATCCAGGATGCTAACTCAGGCCCGTCTCACCCTGAAGCCTCGGCTCTGGGTCACCACTCACCAGCACACGAACACCGACACTGGAGGCAGGATGTTGGGCGTCATGATCCACGGAGCCACCCGGAATACCACGGTGTCTGTGAAGATGGGCGTCAGGGGGATCCCCTGGGGGGTGAGAGAGAGGGGCCATCACAAAGGCTCGCCACCATGCTTTCAAAGAGGGTCAAACTGATAACTTCCACAAACCCACGCCAAGTTCACTGCCATCAAGTCGATTCTGACTCAGCACGACCCTACAGGACAGGGCAGAACTGCCCCTGTGGGTTTCTGAGACTGCTACTGTGTGGGAGTAGAAAGCCTAGCCTGCCTCTGTGGAGCGGCTGGTGGTTTCGAACTGCTGATGTATGCTGACCAGCCCGACTTTTAACCACTAAGTCTCCAGGGCTCCAAAGTGCTCACAGCAGTAGAGTGAGCAGTTACCGAGTGAATTCCAGGCTCTGTGCGAATCAGGTGCACCTGTATGGATATGGATTCATATCTGCCTGCACCGATCCCAGGGCCAACAGGACCCTCGTGACAGAGGTGGAAACTGTGCCCCAGAGCCGTTAAGTCAATGTCGCAGGCCACGTGATGAATTAACCCGGGAGGTCCGCTTAACTACCGCCCTGATCAAAGTTCTCTTCCTGAAACTGACCACAGGATGTGTGAGCCAGCCTCGATCCTGAGGACCTGCTTCTGTTTTCGCTCTGGGCACCCTGCCCTGTTCTGGGTGTGAGCATTTTAAAGCTGTCTGCTTGAATGCGCCTGCTTTCAGAGGGGAGGAGTCTTTGTGTGAAGGAAAGAATCTGACAGTTTGTCTGGAATCTGAGAGAAAATGTGATCTGATTTCAGGGTTCATCTGAGTGGCTCCTTTGAAAAGCGACACAAAACCAACTGACACCCCCCCACCCCCACCTGCTCCTGGCAGGGAAGATGGGATGGGAGGGGTGGGTCCTGGAGGGCAGAGGGTGGGGCCAGGCGTCAGGCTGCTTGCTGGCTGATCCTCTGCAAGTCTCAGTCGGGTCAGGCTGCTCCGGACACAGATGGCAGCAGAAGCCCCTTCCCCACACTGGCTCCTGCCAGCTCCCCCTTTTCTACATTCATGGCGTTCTAAGAGCATGATGGGGGCTTAAAAAAATTCTTATTTTAAAATTATGTTTTGTTGTGTTTGGGGCTCACACAAGCAGTTAGGTTCTCTTTGGACAATTTCCACACAAATTGATCAGTGATGCTGGTCACGTATCTTTTCATCTTTACCTTGGAATCAATGGTGACCTATTGACTCATAATAGATTTAAAAAAATAGAGCCCCGAGCTAATGGGTTATATCCTTTTTGTGTGTGTACTTTGCTTTCAAGTTCAAAGGAGGCCTCAGAAGTAGCATTCTCTTATTTAAGCATGCTGTCAGGTCAGCAGCGGCACCCTGCACCCTACCCTCCCTTTCGGTGGAAAGCAGCAGTCTCAGTGTGTCTGAGGTTTGTCCCTGTGGGGGCCACCATTCTGAACGCCGTGTCCCCAAATTGGAGTTCAAACAGGAACCGTGTCTGAGTGTTGTTGTATTAAAGCATGATTCTGAAGGGGTGTGGCTGAGAACAGAAGAGATGGTGCCCGCCGACCGCTACCTACTGCTCTGACAGGGATCATGTTCGAAGGTCCTGGAGGCAGTGGGAGGAAAATGTGGAACAAAACTCAAAATCATAAAAACAAACACACCAAAACCGGCTACTGGTTGGCAAGAGACTGGTGGAACCCTGAGACTGCGGCCCTTCGTCACCCGTCAGGTCTGGAAATGAACTCAGCCCCATCGCTCAAGTTTCAGCCAAACAATAGTCAGGTCCTTGAGGGAAACAATGACCCCAGGAGGTACGCACCCTAAGAAGAACCAGTCTCTTGAGACCCATGGTGCAGCCTTTCCCCAAGGGCTAAGTTCAGAAAGTGCAGAAGAAAAGCCCAGGGAAGACTTGGGATAAGCAAGGGCAGGTACATTGTGGGGAATTGCAACCAATGATATGAAACAAGATGTGTATGGATTGGTGAACGGCAAACTGCTCTGTAAACCCTAACCCTAATCCTAACCTTAATCCTTCCTCCAATTTACAATGAAAAGTTAAAAAAGAAAAAGAAGAGACTGACACACTGAATACTCATGATGGACGGCCAGATGGGATGTGGGGTGACGTC